>NC_143014.1:423722139-425132139 GCF_055824585.1 Amblyomma mixtum | reverse complement strand
TACGGACCCAAGAAACCATCACATCTTATGCACGGAACGCGTGATAAATTTCCAAGTTAAAAAATTGCCGAGGCTTAGCTTTGGTTAAGCCTGGGTAATTGCGACAGCAGTGGTGTGACTTGTAGCATCTTCGATATACATAGCCTCCATCAGGTTAAACGGTAACACAACACAAGAACCTTGAATCGCGTCCCAAGTCTTCCATACATCGGCATCTCGAGTGGCGCTTCAGGCGGTGCTAAACTGGGAGGAAGAGAGTATAGTATATCGACAGTATATATAGTATAGCGACGCATAGGGAGTTTTAAAAAGTAGGTGAAGAAACAATAACACCTGGACATTGATTGCCTTGCGCGTTAACACAGATAAAAGGAAACCTAAATAATTTTTTTACATCGAAAAAAAAAACAAATAAAGGTTTTATCTTATTAAGACACAGCTAAGACCAGCCAGGGCAATTTGTTTTGGTTTCATGAGATTTAACGTCCCGAAGCGACTCAGAATGCGGGACGTCGCGCACTGTAAATACGAATGCGCCTATAGTAAGCTGTCATATAGCGCACTCCCTATATTAGAACGGAGTGCGTATAGAGGGCAGCTTACTCCCTCTTTACTCCTTTCTGTTTGGAGTGTATATAGTAGAGGGCTCCGGATAATATCAATTACCTGGGGTTCTTTAACGTGCACTCACGCCGCACAGTACACGGGCTTCTCTTAAGATTTCGCCTCCAACGAAATGAGAGCACGGCGACCGGGCTCGAACCCGCGTCGTTCGGGTCAGCGGCCGAGGGCCATAACCACTGAGCCACCACGGCGGCGTATCCATCCAAGAGGAGTTTATACCAGTAGCCTATGCAGAATTCTGACAAACACTGAAGCGTGCGAAGGAGCTATATCTGATCTCGTTTCTTTGTTATTCTGTTTGTCCTGCTTCTACGACGAATAAATAAAAAGAAAACAGAGCTGCAACACGTGAAATAAACTTGTGTGTGCTTTTTTTTTTTTATTCACTACACTTCGTGACTTCGAAATAGCTGCTGGCGAGTCCAGCGAAGCGTGTTCCGTGAATGCGCTCCAATCAGAGTGCTCTCTTCTGCGAGTGACACACCACTTCCGCCATGTGGCTTTGCCAAAGTGCACTAACTCAACCACGAAGTTGCATTGCATGGTCCGGGTTTGTCGAAAGTGCTTGACTAAGACCGCGAAGAGAGTCAAACAAAGAGACCGCCTTCGCACCGTGAAGCTGTCGAAAAATTTCGCCGAGTACAGATCCTCTCGTTCGGACACTGGCACGAGAAAGCGTGCGACATACGGCGCTGTTGCAGCCGGACAAAGACCCCGGGCGGCGAGCGCCCACACAGGTTCGCCCAGGACCCCTGCCGTTGCCTTCGCATACGACGGCTGCACGGGCGCTCCACGAACGTTGGAAGTGCCCCTTTTCGTGTCGGCTCAGTGCAGCTGTGGTCCGGTGCGTTAATTACGCGAAAGTATGCGGGGCAGGTGTAAGATGCACAAACACTCATTTCATCCGATGATGTTCAGCTCTCATTCGTCGCACCGGGTGGCCCATCCCGGCGGCGAGGCTGGGGCAATGGCGCTCCAGCCAGTTGCGACGAAGAAAAAAACAAAGCGGAGAATAAAAAGAAGCGGAAAAGATTCATTATACTATAGACCGGTAAAAAAATAAAAAAGGAACACATCGCCGCATTGTCGATAGCCGATTCGTTGGCTCTGTGTACTACCGCAGAGTTAAGGTGGGGAAGTAAATCTACCAGCGCCACGTTCCACCACTGCACCAGATAAACTTATGGTAAACAATCAACGACTGGGCAAAGGAAAAATGTCTTTTGCCCGCCGTGACGCAGGAAGAGGTGGACTGAACGGCGACGAACACGCAGTTTCGCGTCCACGCCACACCGGATAAGGGAATACGGCCGAAAAGACAGCGAGGGTGCTGAGCCGAGGTGTGAAAATAACGCACAGGCGACTGGCGATAGACGCAGCGCACCCCGCTACAGACAAATGTGTCACGGAGCAGGCACGGAGTCATGACGCGCGCCCGGCCACCTAATTCGGTGTTGAACCGAAGCTTCTTCGTGTCAGAGCAACACTGTGGGCAATTACGCACTTCGTGCACGGTGGAGGGCTGCGAAAGAATTTCGACCATCTGGCGTTCTTCAACGCGCACCGAAGTCTCAGTGAGCGTTTTTGCACTTCGCCTGCATCAAAATGCAGCCGCCACGGGCGCGGGATCGAAACCGAGAACGCATATCAGCAACGCATACCCGGAAGCTGGTAAAACTCCAGTTTCTGCAGCAGCTTTACGTACAGCACACACGCAAAACCCGACCTCCAACCCAATCTCGCCAGATAACATAGGCTGCCCATTGGTTATACGCCAGCGCTGTCAAACGTGAACGCGAAAAAATGGGGCTAGTGCTGGGGAGAGGAACGGGATTCTTCCACGTGTAGCGAGCTCTGGCGTACGCGCCACTCTTAGTGAAAACTGCACTTTCTGAGAGTGCGAGTGGCACCAGCCCGTGCACGCCCACCGCTTTGCATTTTGACGCAGCAGCCATTCAACTACTGTTCCAGCCATTTCCTACCGGCGTCTCGGTGTAAAAAGTCGGACCGACGAGTTAGTAGGCACTCTGCACAGGAACAAGAGAACAATAACACTGTACAAGTAGCAGAGCTCAAACTACAGCAACGGAGAATAAGCTGTTCTTTACTCCCATCCCAGACGAGCACTGCCAATAACGCCGTCACGACGCAACATTTTCGTGGCATGAGATGCAATTTAATCCGTTTGCTAAGCAGTATATAATAGGAACCGTCAAAACGCGTATACTGCGAAACTGCGAAAGCGAAAGAAAGAGGAAAGAAAGAGGAATAAAAGAGATTATGCGAAATGAAAGCATGCCCGATATGATAATCAAGGGAGGAAAGAGCAGACGCGACCCTTCCGTACTTTCTTTAACGAGCGAATTCTTCCGGCTGCTTTTATATACGCGGCTGTCACGCAGAAGCGTTCGAGGCTCGCGCCTGCCTGATGAGACAGCCGCCAGATATCGACGGACGTCGGCGATATTAGGCTGGCAGGTTATGAGCGCGACACGAAACGGAGCGGCGGCGGCTGAAAGCTCCGGGAAGAGAGGAAGAGGGGACAGCAGCCGGCGGCCTTCATCGGGCGCTTGCTTTTCTCCCGAGTCGGCGGCCAGGGAAGCCAAAGCTGAAGCGCCCGGGGAGGACACGAGAGTCCACAGATGCTGTCCAGCGAGAGCGCAAACACAACACAGCGTGTGGCCTCTATGGGACAGCTGCTGCTGCTGTCCAACCCCCCCCCCCCCCCCCCCCCCCCCCGCCCTGCGGCAGAGCGGCCCCTCGGGCACATCGTACGCCTGCCGCAAAGCTTTGGATCAGCCTGACACGGACGCTCGCCTTGAGACGTGCACTCACGGTACACCGCTTCGGCAAACTCATTGGCGGCCTCTTTGTGGGTCGCGCTGCAATAACCACAGCAAAGAGGAAGGGGGAAAGTGCATTGGGAGGTAGAGAACGAAAGGCTACTCTGGCATCCAATGATAAATAGTGAAACATTCGACTGAGTGCCTTGGAACGACTACCTATTTACGCAGACAGCCCATTAGCACCACTCTATAGACAATTACGACGGCGTGCACGATTTGGAGACATATTGAGGTGTAGTGCGGGTAAGCCTGTTACCCCTTTACATGACCCACGGCGCGCACTAAGAAAGGGAAGACACATCGGAACGTCTGACCATAGGACGTGGAGAAGTGAACACAAAGCGTCTTCTTAAGTCCCGAGTCGCTGAGCTGTTTTATTATTATGCTGCCCAATCTGCACCAAGTGGCCCCACTACGTCGGGAACCTGTCTCGTCGGCGCGCCTGACGAGAGAGCACGTGAGAATGAAAGCAACGGGACAGAAAATAAGGTGCAGCGCAGAATCTGTCACTTTTCGTTTACGTGATGCATGTCACCAGCCCATTATGGGGCATTATTTCCTTCTCAGACGGGGATGTGGATAACGAAAGTCGGGGCACTCCGTTCCAAGCGTCGAGTAGCACTTCGAAAGCGCATTCACGTTTCGCTAGGAAAGCGAGAATTGAGAAAGCCGAAGCTGCTCTTTTTTTTTTTTTTTTGACGCCGTTTGTTCAGAATGAACGCAGCGTAACTGATAGGCCACCCGCGAGCGACCGCGACGTAATGCCCCCTTCATGAAAAACGCGTCCCTTCAATCAGGCTCCCTTTCCGCCTTGTCGTCCCCGCCTCATGTTTCTTTAATTCGCCCTACAAACAAAGGAGAATGCAAAGGGGGGGGGGGGGACACCCAAAGGGAACAGCGACGACGTACGCGTATAAGAGGGGTGACAACACAGAGCGAGCATTACGGCCGGCGTCAGCAGACGCTCGTTGGAAGCGCACGCTTGATTCCCCGTATGAGCTGGCGCGCCGACGACCGCAGCAGCGTCTCGCCGGCGAGTATAATTTCGTCGCTGCAGACGCGCGGGGGAGAGCGAACAGGACGTCGCGTGAGAGCGAGCAGAGATTTAATAACGCGCCTTCCGACGAAGGGCACGGCCACTTGGGCAGCGGCGCACGGACCCCGTCGCGTAAGGTGCCTGTCCACGCGCGCCTCTGTTTACTTCTGTATGTAGGATCACAGTTGCTGCGCTAGCTGTCCGGCTTTCTCCCTCGACACGCGCTATAGTGTCTACTCACCGGCACTCATACGGGGGTGCATGCCTCGCAAAGGCTTAAGAAATACAAATAATGAGTTACACACTAGAAAACTAAGAATAACGACACGCAACGCCCCCCCCCCCCCCCCCCCAAAAAAAAAAGAAAGAAAAACGAAAAACAGTAAGTGTAGGAATAAAGCAGCACAGGAAATTGCCCCCGCAAAAGTAAAAAGAAATAAGGAAGGAAAAGCAGGGCACCCTGATTTTTTTTTTTTCTCACTCAGGAGGCAGAAATGGGAACTGAGGATGTTGAAAGGAATGAAGGTCTTTAGATTTGAAAAAAAAATATACATATTGTTGTCGTCTTCAAGAAAGGAGACAATTAAAGATTTAAAACTGCCGACCCATCTCATTCTTATCGCTCCCATCTTAATTAAGTCATGAAAATATTTCCTAAACGACTAAATTCCTTCATCTTAAAGCGTATAGCGTTCTTGGCAATTTACAGTACGGCAATGGCAAAGGAAGGTATACTGAGCAAGCACTAATAAACTTAGAGAAACCGCGGGATTATACAGAAAAAAAAACTATTATTAGTGGGAATAATTACAGACCTAGCTGAACCATTCTACTTAAATGACTGCGCCTTATTGTTAAGGAAGCTTGAATCTTGCGATACGGGGCGCTCGATATGACTCAAAAGTTATTCAGCAAGCCAGAAACAGTAAATAGTCGCAAACATTCGAAAGGAATGGTTACAGTGTTCTAGAAGAATACTACAGTATGGTCATCCAACAAGGTATCCAACACAGGGCTACAGCCAGTTATAGTTGTAACGTGATACCATTAAAAGCCTTGTCGAAAAAAAAAAAAAAGGTGTCGTCCGCCATAAAATTCGCCTATTGGCTAGAAGGAAGTGACGCTACCAGACCGGATAATGCACAGTGGCAGAAAGGAAGAGACGTCATCAGACCTGACCTGACGTCACTTCCGGGAAATGCATCACCAGCTTCTACTGACATCACATCGCCAACGCATAATGCATAGTTAGGTGTCCCTGTGAATTTTGCATTAACGACTTACCGCCATACCTCTCCCGGGATAGTGTATACGATATATATGCGAATGAAATACCTTCCTGACAGCTAAACAATAACGGCGACTGTGTGAAATAGCAAAAGTAACAGAGCAAAGTCTCCCTTTAGACTTATACCTATAGGTGGCACGGGCTGGGCGACACTTCAATTATTTTATCGTTCCCAGCCAGCACAGTAAACGTCCGCCATTAAAAGCCCGTTATGCGAATAGGCGTTGCAGGCAGGGCGTCTTCATTTTTCTTCCTTTCTTTTAGCCCTCCTAACCCGTATCCACCATTAAACGAACAACAGCAGCATGAAAAGTTAGCTACGTGATATCTTATATGAAAAACACGAGTCTTGGACGTCGCCATGAAGTAACTTCACACTACGAACCTTTAAATTGAGTTCAAATGACGAAAATTATTGGTGTAACATAGGACAGTAATCTGGCGTGGCATTACCACGTGAACAAGCTTGCCCATTTACAAAAACACGCCTGCACCGTAAAAACTGAGCCTTATAATTTCGTTCCATATGCGGACGCTTTATAATTACTTCGTACATTTCGCCACTGTGCTTGGCGCATGATGGCCTTAGCTGCCTATGTGCCATTAAACACAACACACATTTCGCCATAAGGTATGCTGCCGATGTTTCGCATTACTTCCATTTCAAGCCGCTCAAAACAACGCTCAGTAGGCATTAATTTCTTTCTCCGCGGGCACGATTGCGCCCTTTTCCCCTATTCATTACTAAACGTACCACCAGCAAAACCAGCTTCTAAACAACGAAATATCGCAGTTACATTTACATTGCTCCTGAGAACTGCACGTCGTCCTGCCTCCTGCCCCATCACTCGATCATCCTCAAAACAATTTCAGATACCGGCTATCAGAAATGATTACGGAGCATTTTTATTTGTGAATAGGGGTGTGCGAATATCAAATTCTTCGAATACGAATACTTGGCTCCGAATATCGAATCGAATATCGAATAATCAAGGACAGACGCATTTAACCACTACAAAACATTTATTTGAGCACCGAAGAACATCACAGTTCAACTATCGATGATTAAATGAACACAAAAGGTGTGTGTGGCTGCACAAAAAGTATCAGACTCGAACATTATTCTGAGAAGAGTGGAAATATCAGAGAAGATGGCTGGTACACAGCATTGATTAAGGCTAGCTTGCCATCAGCACGAACGCGCGTTGCTGGGATGAACATAAAAGGTTGTCGTGAAGGAAAACCCGCTGCTCCACATGGTCAGGCAGCAGTAGTTCCCTTCTAGCTGAAACGACTCCTCCAGCCACAGAAAAGGCCCTCTCACTTGGCACTGACCTGGCACGTATTGCGAGGTACTTCGTGCACAGCTCTGACTGTATACCAGCTTCGCAGGCATAGCCACAAAGAAGCTCACCAGCGCAGTCAGCTACGGCATGGCCCTTGGAGGTCCATGCGCATTGCTCTGGGCGCCGACTTGTTGTTATGTCTTTGCCGATAGGGCTTGCGGACCGAAATGAACGCCGGTGCTCACAATGAATATTCGGTTAGATACGAATATTCGCGTCGGGTCGAATATTCGAGACAACACGAATACTTAGATTTCGAATCGAATACGAATACTAAAAATATAATATTCGAATTATATTCGAAATTTCGAATATAATTCCGTAATATAGTCCCGTCCGGCCTCGGAGTTTTCCCTTGCCCTAGCGTGGGCGAACGGTAACCTTGCTAGTGAGTCGGACGACCTCGATTCCTTAGTGTACTTTGTTGCTAGCTGGCGTTATTGTAGCTGTAGCAATAAACGCCTTGTTTGCGTCAGCCAGAGTGTCGTTCCTTTGCTCCTCTCAAAGGAAGGCCCGCCGTGGTCAGCGTGCGCTCGGCAGCGCACGCGATCACGGGGTGGGGTCCGGGCGGTTTTGAAGTGTCGGCCGCGGTTAAGCGAGGAAAATGTACTTATCGTCCCTATTTCTACCCAACAAATGTAGTATGATGCAACCTACCTTTAAATCTCCTCTACAATTTTCCGTCTTTTCCTCAAAAGCGTTCTGTCGATAGCGCACTCTAGTCAATGGTTTGCATTTATGGGGTTTTACCGTCCCAAAGCGACTCAGGCTGTGAGTGACGCCGTAGTGAAGGGTTCCGGAAATTTGGACCACCTGGGGTTCTTTAACGTGTACTGACATCGCACAGTACATGGGCCTCTAGAATTTCGCCTCCATCGAAATTCGACCACCGCGGCCGGGATTGAACCCGCGTCTTTCGGGTCAGCAGCCGAGCGCCATAACCACTGAGCCACCGCGGCGGCCCAACCACTTTGGTGTCGACGCGCTCACCTAGGAATAAATAACGAAGTTCCAGTTACATTCAAAAATGTAAACTACGTTTATACCAACAACGAACATACGACGAAGAAAACATACCGAAAGGACACAGGTGTTCCTGTCTTGCCAGTTTGTATGTCTATCGCAAGCGCAGTTCATAATTCTGAAGACTACGAAGCGACTAGCTCGCGAAAAAGTTGAAATTATACAGTTTTCACGAGTTGGAACAGTGGGCACCAGACGAGTGACTGGCCGGGGGAAAAAAGAAGAGCGCACAACCACCAACAGCGCGGAGAACACGTTCTGAATAGAAAGGGCGCAATCGATATAGCACGCTTGCCAGCGATGGAACGGGGAGCCCGCAAGCGGCGCTCATCCGGAAAAAAAAGGTTCATTGAAGCGGTTACGCTGCGTTCGGTTTCGGAATTGTTTCGCTTAGCTCTTTGAACACTCGCCCCACTTCCGACGCAGTACGAACTAGCTCAGCAAGTTGCAACACGCATGGGACTCATGTCAGGAGGAAAACTGCGATGTCTGGAAAGAACCGCGCCGTTATGTGGCCGAAATGCAACGGTGACGGTGGCAGCAGAGTTTTTAATGATGCGAAGGAAGGCGCTGAAAGCGAAGGTAGGCGCAACCTCTAGCTCTAAAAGCGAAGGGGGGGACAACGAGGGGGGGGGGGGGGGGACAACGAGGGGGGGGGGGGGGGGGGAGCAGGATGTATTTTAACCAAGAGCATATACCGTGCGCGCAACAAGAAACAAGAAAAGTGTCCTGACATCAGAAAGGCGCGCGCCGGTGCGCGTATACATCTGCGAAGCCATCACGGTACTAGTTTATGGAATATGACGACGCGGTAGATGACGGCGTTTTAAAGGAAGATAAAACTTTTTTTTTTCTCTTTCGACCGAGCGTTTTTTTTTTCCCTGTTATAGTTAGTACAACAAAGAAGAAACTGTACACGTAAGACAGAGCAAAGAACAAACCTCTTTTTTAGCCTCCATACCACCCTCCGCGCCGAGGAGGCGCGGAGGGTGGTTGTGCTTCATTCGAAGCACACTCAAGACCTCCCGAAGTCGGCAAACGTCTTCATGGCCACAGGATGCCGCTCAAACAAGAGTTGCCCTTGCATTGTAACTTGCATGCTGAAAACAATGCTCACGCAAGCAAGCACTATGATATTAAAACGCAACTGCTGTTTCTCTGCGCATGGCACTGGGTGCACCAGCAGTGAATGCTGGATTCAGAGCCCATTTCTAACAGGTGTGCATTAAACCGATAATAGCGGTGTCGAGAATCAGGACACGTTACTGTCAATGCTATGGCCAAGAAATAATTTACAGCGAAAGTCTTGGCTTTACAGAAATGGCTTTGTTCAAGGAATTTCGCGGAAGTTATTTAGAGCGCACAACGGCAGCCGTAACGCGCTCGGTGGACACCACGGCCACTGCCTCAAAGCGCGACTGAGGAGTTCACTGACACAGGGAGCAAGTTATGCGCCTATCCTGTTCACAAAAGCAGTTCAGTCTAAACCCTCCGTCGGTTTTGAGAAAGGGAAAGGCACATGATTGCCGCCATTTGCATGTGGACATTCAGGCCGCCTCACAGCGCGATTGAGGTGTCCACTGAGCCAGTTGTGCGCTTTTCCCTTGCTCAAAACCGACGGACCGTTTAGACTGCAAATAAGACAGCACTGGGAACTACCAGACTATTTGCTTCGTGCAAGCGGGCCCCGAAGTCTGTGAAGTGTGCCGGGGACGCGATTGAATCGAAGACCGAAAGCGTAAGAAGGCCAAGCATACACGTGAGCATATAGACGCCAAAACGGGCCTGCGAGACGCCCAAGCGGGCAATCGCCTACGAAACGTACAAATGAGCCTGCCACTCCAAACCTCTAGGCCGCTAATGCCAATCAACTTTCGCTTATTAATGTGCTAAGCCGGTAAGCTTACATATAATTTTTTCTCCTTTCAATTATTTGGGCTTGCTTCCCGGAAGGGCCTTGATTTTTTCTTTTCGCCATAAAGGGTAAGACCCCTTTCGTTCCCTTGAGCAAGGCGGTGGCGGGAGGGCTCACTCAGCACCTGTAGCTGTAACAGAAAGGGTATAACTATCATGAAGAACCATTAACGCATTTCACTCTGGCCAAGACGCGCTCCACTCCCACGGGCGTCGTTAGCGCCAGATTGCCAGAGAGCATCTAATAAGCTCTCTTCAAAGTGCGTCCATGTATTCAGCCGCAGAGTTCATGCATTATTTATAAGCGCGCCACGCTCTCGGGCGTCCGCGGCGTGCGCCCAGTGGTACGCGAGGGATAAACAGTGACGACCAAGATATGACGCCTAACTACAGCTCACCCCCTCTCCCATCCACGTCCAGCGCCCGTGCGCATTTGTGTAGGCTTCATGCATTATTCACGCACATCTTTCGGCATATCGCGCGAAGCATGTCACCCACTTCGATACGAAAAACGAGCAACGGCGAAAGTTTAACACCCACGAAAAGCTTCAGTCGGTAATCTTGCCGTTTTCTCGTCCGGTCCGCGCATACATAAAAGCGCACAAATCGCCGCGACCGGCCCCTTTCATTCTTCGGGCCGGTATCGAACTGTCGTCCTTGTAGGTGCGAAATAATACTGCAGCTTTCGAAGCAATTGCACGCCATGAGCCGGAACTGTAGTGCGGGTACACGGACTATTGTTGCCATAACCATAAATTCGACTAACCTCTCTCTCTCTCTCTCTTTTTTTTAACCGAAGCACTGAAGTGGGCACCACTAGGAATGCGAAAAATTCAGGGGGGGGGGGGGGGGGGGGGCAGTTTGTTGACCTAAAGTGCGGTGAGGCGAAAGCCCTAAGCGCGGTGCTGCTGCTTGTGTCACTGATGTGTGGTTAAGATAATAAGGGAGTAATTACTCATTGACGTCCACCCAAGCGCAGCCATACGGCTACAAACGAAAGCTATACAGCTTTCTCAGAAACTTACTCAAATCTACTCCACCTTGGGCAATTTCCCTAAACATCTGACCAATGTGGTTAATATGTTAATTAAGTACACAATTGTTTGTGAATCTTAATGGAGGGCATTTGGGAGGCATCCTTCTGATTCGACGCCTTTCTGCACTCTCCAGCGCCCTAGACAAGGAGAACTACATATGTGTCGGCAGGAAGTAGCGAAGCCATTAGCACGCTCGGCTGCGGAACGGAAGGATGGTGGTTCAAATCCCATCGTGCACAAATATCTTTTTCCGGTCCGACTAGAAAGAGCGTGACACCACTGCTGACAACCTTCTGTCCACAACGATGAGGCATTAAAGGCTTTCGCCTTAAAACAAAGAGTGGCATCATGTAGGGCCCTTTCGAAACAGCCTAAGTTACGCTTGACGAATAACATAACAAAAAATAGGGGAGGGGGGGGGGGGGGGACGCTAAAACTCGCTGACTAAAATCACATACTATAATTTCCTGGATTGCCGAGCAAGATCTCGCCATACTAGCTGCACTGTTTGTGCGCAAACGCATCTACACACGAAAGCCGGCAGAGCGTCAGAAAAAAAAAAAGAAAACTAGAGGAGACACGGTTAGGTTGGAACGGCAGCGTGTTTCGTCGTTTAGGAAAGTCACAGTAAACAAAGAGAAGCCGCGGAAAGGGAGCGGCGTAGAGGAGGCTCCTCCACGGCGAAGTCGTCTGACCCGGAGAGGGGGCATAACACAAAATCCGCAGACATCAGCGCAGCAACGGGGGGAAAGCAGCGAAGGAAAAACAAATGGCGGTCTATCTCAGCGTCGAGAGTCGGCGTGAGAGCCAAATGTCTTGCCCCGCCGCACGTTGTCCCTAGAACAAAGGTCGTCTGCGTGAGGGGCCATCATGATGCCCCAGCGGGGCGTAGCTATACGGATGCTACTACAATGTTGACACGCGCACATTTGGCCTCGTTTCTCTCTAATGCTTTACCGACCCAGTCATGTTTCTGGAATTCCAAGCAGCCTGTCCTACCGGTAGCGCCGACATCTGCGCGAGGTACGCGCCTATCTACGGCTTCTGTCACCGAAAAAGTTGCGTAGCTAATCAATTCGTTTCAACTGCAGCAAACACAACTCATTCCTTCGGTGATTATTATACTCATAGAGCGGTCGCTCCCCTCGTAATACAGTCCTTTTATTTCAAATTGTTCACGCTGTATAAACAAACTGCAATTTTCAACCAAACTAACACTGAAACATATTTCCTTCATCGTGCTGCAGAAAAGTGGACCCGCCCTCACGACGCCCGCTCTTTTTATTTTTTTTTTCCAATTTCCACCTGCGAAACAGTCTTTCACAGAGTACAGGATTAAGGATGACCACCAGTGATGATAACACGCTTAGAACCTCGGTTAAACGCTGTATACTGCATTTTCTCGGACCGCTCAATCTCGCACCGTATGCCCACAATCTGCCTTAAAAGCTCTTCGAGGCATACGGCGAGATCAGCGTGCTCGGGTTCTGGAACGGCGACGACGTCATCCAGGCTGCGCACAACGGCACCCTGAGCATCGCATGTGTGCTACATCTATAAACGCTCCGCTTCTAATTATATGCCCCTGATGAAGGACCAGAGATGAAGATGACGTTTGTGACGATTGATATCACCACTTGAGGGCATTCGCACGCTCAGAAGAAGCAGGCAGCTGAAGGCAGGAGGACAAAAGTAGCGAACTGGCTTATGGTTTGGGGGGGTTTACCGTCCCGAAGCGACTCAGGCTATGAGCGACGCCGTAGTGGAGGGCTCCGGGTAATTCAGTTCAATTCGTTTATTTTCAACTCGGTCACCTGGGGTTTCTTAACGCGCACTGACACTGCACAGTATACGGGCGGATAGCATTTCGCCTCCATCGAAATGCGACCGCCGCGGGCGGGGTCAAACCCACGTCTTCCGGGTCAGCAGCCGAGCACCATAACAGAGCCACCGCGGAGGCTATAGCAGCGAACTGGCCATGAAACAGCTCTCAAGGACAAAATGGGATACAACTGAAGACACCACGTGTGCAAAGTGTATATATTCTGCGGACTATCCGCACTGCACTGAGTTAACTCAGTTTTGGAAAGCACTGGGGATGTCTAGAAAACGCAACATGACAGCAAACAAGACGAAAACATTGCGTACACGAACACGAGAAGTTAAGCTGTGTTAACTATCCGCACAGCACGCTCGGTTAACAGCTGTTTCAGCTTATCGCGGCGCGCAACCGTGCCACGCCAGAGGCACGCGGCGACACAGAACAAGGGGGGTGACGCTCGAGCGAGCGCGGTTGAATTTATCGGCACCTCTATACGCTCGCCTGACGCTAGCGGGGCACCGACTGCGCGGTGACGCGTGCGGCCACGGCGAGGCAAGTTTGAAAAAGAGATATCGTGTCCTACGCTGAAGGCATTTCAGCTGGAACTTCATATCTTTGCGAAAAAAAAAATATATAACATTGAGTGCAGTAAAACGGAAAGTTGAGCTAGTTAGTAGCTAGATTATGCTCGTAGAAACAGCGCTAAAGGCAAGGGACGGGCGCTGACTAGCATCTGAAGGATTTATTCGAGCAAAGCAAATAAATACACAATGTCCCCCAAACCAGGCGCGCATGCTCGCAGGTAAGAAACAAAACAATGAAGTTTATTTAGGCTCGTCAAGATACGAGATTTCGCGATGACGAACAACAACTGACGAGGTGTTGACGCACGCGTCGTGGCTCTTGTGGATAAGGCATGATTCTTTCAACGCTCTTGTTAATTTACCTTTGTGCTCGTACAACACCGAAGCTTCGTTAAACGGGGGAATGCACGGTGGTTCGTGGCGACAACATGCGCACCTGGTTGCGGGAACATTGTGCATTTATGTCTTTCGCTCCAATAAATCTTACAGCTGCTAGTCAGCGCTCGTCCCGTCTTCTTGTTCGTCCCTTGTCTTTTAGCGCTACTTATACACGAGCATTGAGTGCTGATGCCCGTATATTTAGTTACACGAGTAAATTCGAGTGCGGAAGTCTGGGCGAGTTCACAATTCGGCCTGCATTCTCTGCGAGTTTGCCTGCAAACTTTCCGCGCTGCGATTACTTCTGCGACGAAATAGGATCCCAAATAGAGGCTCCGATAGCGAAATTCGAAAGAATGTTCGTTCCGAGCTCCCTCTGCTGTCCCCGTGAAACTCCCAAGACGAGAACCGACAGGTATTTACACTGGCTGAGCAAGCCTCAGCAACCTTACCCTCGCTGCACACTGCGAAGTGTGCATGAAGGACGCAGTTACTAAAACAAAGCCTACTGCAGCCGCTCAAGTCTCACGCGTATACGAACTGCGCGAAACAGCGGCCCGTATCCTTCATCGTCCCGCACGAAGAACTGAACTATGTATATATATGAACCGCGCATCGTCTCGCACGAAGAAATGAAATAGGAACCGCACGAGATCGCCTCATCACAGACGAACCGCTTCCAACACGCTGCATGCGCAGGCTACGGGTAAGACTGCTGCAGGAATATGCGCTCAGAAAAGACCCGCCCCACTCGAACAGCGGCTACGGAAAATACACTGCTCGGCGGGACGCCCTGCGCCATAAATTCTCGCCCACGAAGGCTGTATTTCGAATGAGGCGAAATGCAGGAACTCGCTTGCGCGCGTTATAACTCTTTCCTTAAAGAGGGAAAACAGGCAGTTTCAGGGTGGAGTGCGTGAAAAATTTATTCACCCACGAATTTAACAATTTCACTCTATTGCAGAACATCATAGTGTGGTAATGACATAAGAAGTAAACAGGATATGTATCGCTTACGAAGAAGAAATATCTTTGAATGGCAAAATTTGAGACACTCGCACTCCACAAAACTATTCAGTCAGAAAATAGGAGAATAAAAAATCTGGAATACATATTAAAGACATCTGGAAACAAAGTGGGTCGAATGATCGGGCGCGCAACTTCCTCTTCTAATGCTGAAAAAAAAAGACTCTCTGCGCCTAGTACAGGCCTGTATGATCAGCAGGATGGTCTATGCTGTCCCGTATCTCAAGCTTAAAAAAAAAAAACGAAAAAAATCTAGACACCATCCGCAAAGCTTAAAAACAGGCCCTAGGCGCCTACCGGCGTCTACACCGACGGAGCGACTTCTCCAACTAGGGGCCCACAACACAATTAGCGAACCAGTCGACGCTCATTTACTGGCGCAAACTATACTAGACTCGCCACCACAGAAACGGGAAGAGGAGTCCTCGACGATCTCCGCAAGAAATTTGTGCTCACCAACGAGGACAGGGTCGACCTCTCCAAAGCATGAAGAGGGAAACTTACGGCCAACTCCCCTCCCGAGGAACACGCACTCGGCGTATCACGATGAACGTCGAAAAGCCAGAGCCGTGGCCATTCAAAAAGCCTACGCCCATCAGGAGGACATGCATACTACGTGGATGCTGCGGGTCGAGTGAACGGACTTGCCACAGTATCAGTGGAAAACGAACACACTGTCACGGAGCCCCGGTCATAAGCGGTACCCCCACCGATGCAGAAAAGGTTACTATCGCCTTAGCGCCGACCCATGCAACCTCATAACACATATATAATCACCGATTCGCAAGCGCGGAGCCCCAAAACTTCGCTCAAGGGAGGATTACTCCGCTGGCAGCGCGTATCCTCGAAAAGCGCAAAGCTCACAGCACAAATGAAACACTTAGTTTGGGTACCTGGCCATCAAGTGACGGCAAGGGTCCCGAGCATTTTTCTCTCGGGTTCCTCAATTTCTTCCCGATGAGCTAAAGCACTCAAAGATGTTTTCATTTATTTATTTATGTATAAATAATGTATGTATGCGTTACATACGCATGCATACTACAACACCGCAGACTCGAACGTAGAAAGTATCCCCCTCCGGCGAAGGACCTCAGCAAAAAAACAGGAAGTTCTCCTCAGAAGACTACAAACACCTTTAATTACCCGCCCAAAGTACAAATAATGGACTCGGCATCTATCCATAAAGAATGCTACTACTGCAGGTAGAAGACGGACCTACACCTGATGGTGTAGGCCTGTGAAGAAAATCTGGGGATTGAACTGTAGGAGCTGAGCCATCGACTGAGAGGCGGTTATTCTATCTAGCTCAGACCTCGGCCGGGGCCCAGGACAACTCCTCGAGAAAGCACGGGCAGCAGCGAAGTCCCGGACTGGGGACCCCAACCACATCAATCCTTCTCCCAAACTGTCAAACACTTTCACCACCATCGCGTTTTATGCGTTGCTTTATGTCAGAAACGAGTATTCCTAGTTCCAGAGCTCTTCGTGCTAAGCTTTCCGATAAAAAGAAATACGTTGGTTGCGCGAAGAGCTTTGGACTACTTCGCAGTAAAGTTCCAAGGTCGACCACGGGCCGTCTTGGTGAAAACACGATGTTATACTGCCACGGAATCGTTGAGAACACAGCCGGTACTGTCTGAGAGGCTCGGAAACCAGCGAGTCCCTTCGGAAACAGCGAAAACGAAAGTGACAGGAGGACACCTATCGATAGCCCTTGCTGGGTGGAGCAGACATTTCTGTCCGAACTAAAAACAAGCGAATGGACGTCGTCTTTCGACACAAAGCTGTCGTTCGCACCTGCGAGGTCAACTGCAGACCTGCGGAATCGCGAAAGCAACACCGTCGCTGCTGAGCAGGCTGGGTGCGAGACGAGGGCGCCATATATTGGACGCTATGTTCGCCGTGACAGCTCTGTACTGACCGCTTTCGTGGGAAGTTTAAGAATACTCCCTCACACGGCCGACGAAAAAAACCGAATCTGAAACTGAACTACAGTTCTTTTCCAGCATACTGGATAGCGTTACTTATCCAGAAGCGGCCAGGATCGCGCAGAATGGGTCATTTCGCGCCATCATTGAGACTGGACGATCTGAACAGGCGATGTGAAGAAAGGGTTAAAGATGGCAGAAATGAACCCGACGCCCTTCATGAAACAACGCTGGTTTTAGCTCACACTGTCGCTCCATGGCGTAAAAATACGTTAATTATTAACGCGCAGGCGCACACAGACAGATACCACAAGGCTATATGAATATAATCGCTGCAACACAACCAGCAATACAATCGCTGATACGCAGTTTTAATTCACTACAACGCTTAGGCCAGCCTGCTTCACAAGCTGGAATGACAACGAACGACGTATCAGCGGGTTTATTGCTGTTTCTTTTTTGTGCCTCACTTGAACTAAATACCAACTACACGACACAATCATCGTTCGGTCGATGAAACCGAAACAGCACCAAGAAGAAACTCAAGTCTAAATTATCTAGCGCTCGTAGGCGAATACCACGGGGTGATCCACGTATACTAACGTTTAACGCATCATTTAAAAGACGAAAACACGGAAGTGAAAATTCGGTGTCTGTACTCCTCTAAGGACGAGAACGGCGAGCGCTTACGCATGGTTCCACATCGGTACGCGAAAAGCAACTTCAACCCATCTCAACGCTTAACAACATGCTTCTCCAGTCCTCGGTTCGAGTGCTTGATACGAGCAGTCCTCTCACGACTCCCGGAAGGACTGCTCGGCCGTGATAGCGTAACCTGCCACGCCAGAAAATGGCGCATATACTTTTTTTTTCCAACCACGAAGGTAGTGCACAGAAGAAACATTATTTCGAGAAAAAAAAAATCAGAAACAAAGGCACCATAAAGGGCACAAGCAGAGGGCCGAGGTGGTGACAGGCCCGGCGCGCAATCGCTTCCGGGCAGCTGCTGGGGACAGCGGCCCCAGGGGCACGGAGCGCTTTTCTTGCCCCCCCTACTGCACAACCTTTCCGCCACCTCAGCACTGGGGACCGGGGAGGCGGGCGGTGGAAGCCGCACGACCGACTGCCGTTGCCCGCCTCGCTTTCCCCCCGCCCCCCTTCTGCGACACACACCAAGTGCGACCACCTTTTTGTCTCTGCGTGGCAGCGACAGGCGCCCCGTAGAGGCGCGAGCCTGCGAGGACACACACACTGCTCGGTCGGGCAACGGTGAAGCCAGGGCCCAGGAAACTGCAAGCGGGAGCAGAAGCGGGCCGCCTGGTGACAACGAATCCGCCGCAGCGCTGTTCACAGACGGGCTAAACAAAGCTGCTACTGGAGTTTTTGTCAGTGAAACAAAAGCTATAATATTTCGCACCCCTTTTCAGAATCGAAGGACTAGAGCATGCTAAGGTAACAGAAAGAAGTCGAAGCTTGGGAAAGGAGGGAAGCGAAGAAAGGGTTTCCAACACGAGGGAACGCCACCAAACCATAAAACGAGGAAGCACCCTTTTCTTCTTCGTAGACAAAGCGTAGCGAAAAATGCGTAGAATAAAAGAGAGTATCTTGCACGTGTGGCAGGGGGTCACTAAAGGTCTGGTGTTAGACACCAGAAGCATGAGGCGAAGTCGGCCTGTAGGCACGCAAACGGCCAACAAACTGAGAAGGATACAGCAGAGGAAACCTTTGCTGGTGTTTAAAAGCGGTCGTGCATTAAAAACTATGCCGCAAATTCACTAAAAACAGGCAAAAAAAAAAAGTAAGCCCGGGCACGTTACTATTGGACGGAGAAAACAAATCATATCGTTTGTTTTCGTTTGAAAGCTTGTCTCTGGGAGGGAGGTGTTACCCTCTCTCCCCAGGCGAGGAAAGTTCCAGGGGAAAATCGAGCGAAACCTCACTTTTCGGACGCAGGAATCCCCATAAATGCACCGCACAAACAGGACCGTCCCCATTAGCCGCCCCCTCCAAGAGCCACCCATACTCCGCCCCTGAAGGCAGTGCGGCGACAGCTACAGCGAGACCAAAGAGAATGACAGAAACAAAAATACAAGATTCATAAACAGCGGACTCTGTGAAGAAACCTCACCCGCACGCCACAGTATTGGGCAGCGTCAATGCGCGCATCGGCCGCCGGCCCCTGAATGAGCGGCAACAGCTGGCTCGGAGGCCACTCGGGCCGCTCCTTCATACTTACCGCTGACGCCTGGACAGTGGCCTGGAAAGGCCGGCATTGTGCCCGGGTATAGCCCAGAAAATTCGAGCTATTCTGCTTTACCATCGAAGAGGAGGGGCGTCTCCCTTTGCGCAGAAAAAAAGAAAGCGCCGATAGAGGCCCTGCTTAACTATACTTTAACTGGGCTCTGTCTTTTAGTGTAACTCACAGACAGGAAATGTGCTACCCGCTGAAACCTCGATGGAATAACAAAGAGCATTGCAGATTGTCTCTTCGGGAAAGGAAGATCAAAAGGGTTGAAAATTGGGCGAGTTGGTACGAATTCATACTGGTGTGGCACCACAGGGACAGGGACAGAGACAGAGTGACAACAACACAAGTGCTCACTAACAACTGACAAAATTTATTAAAAGCACAAAAATATATAGACAAAACCAGTGGTTACATGCACAGTCATAACACGGTTACAAAGGTTACAGGCAAGAACACGTTAAATCACGACGAATCTACCTGTTATCATGGTTTAGTGTTCTTTGAAGATAATCAACCTCGGCGTCAAGCAGCAGCAAGGATGGCAAACTCACGCATACATCTGCCGACTTCCTTATGCGGAAGGCCTCCATAATCTCCCGGGAAGTCTTATCTTTATGCTTCCAGAGAACGCGCGTTTCCTTGAACAACGGGGCACACTTGTGGCTTTTTACATGCTTAGTCAGGTGCGTCCCCGAACCCCCGTCAAGTGACCTGGCGTGCTCCTGGAGGCGTACATTCAGACAGCGTCCCGTCTGCCCCGTGTAATGTCGACCACATGTTACGGGAATGAAATATACCACACCGCAAGCACAGTCCACAAACGGGTTGGAGTGCTTCACCCCACAAGCGTTCCTTCTCTCCCGCGGTGCGTCACACCTCTCAATGGAGGCACATATCCGCCCTACCTTATTCTTGGCTGAAAATACCAAGTCCACCTCATAACGGCGAGCCACCTTTTTAAGGCTGTGAGACACACCATGTATGTAAGGGATGCAGGCGAGATTTTTCCTTCCCTGTGCGCTCTCTTTATGCGACCTAGTTCCCTTTACAGTTTGTTTCTGTACCATAAGGATCCGGTGCGACACCGAAGCCAGCACAGAGGCCGGGAACCCCGCGTTTTTTAGTCTGGCCACCTGATCAGCGAACGCTTTGTCCATCCGATGGAAACAGGACTTTGTGAAAGCCGAATTTAATGCATTCAACGCAATGCCATTGTCACTCTGTCTCTGTCCCTGTGGTGCCACACCAGTATGAAGGAAGATCACATGTTCCCCGACTACTGGGATGCTCAGTCCGTTCTGAGATGTGCTAAAAGGAACTCCGGAAAGGGGTCTACTACTCACAGCACGAGGAGGTTATCGGAGCTTAGAATGATCCCGTAGCAATATTTTAGGATATCTTCGTACTCCCGGACCTTTGTAGTATATGCGGCGTAGTGGAATGGGCGCTAGGAAGTGCGATTCAAACGTGTGCCCTGCGTGTGCAGTGTGGGTAACCTGCACGGGTGTAAACAAAAAGTGTATTCAAAAAGCGAGAGTATGATGATTACGACTCAAGTATTACGGGAGAAATGGAAGTGCCCGCTGTCATGCAGCTTTCACGAGAGCACACAAAGCTCCTTCGCTTTCAGCTTCACGAGGCTAATATTTATGTACGCACACTCCGCGGCGAAAGTTTACTGCGCGAAAGGAAGTTATTTCGGGGCCGTCCCCCGAAATACCTGCAAGTGTGAGGGGACGCCTATTCTCCATCCGCTATAGAAGGCAACGCGATAATAATCTTGTTCTCGAGCACACGCACCCCGCGAACTTTTGGTGCTGGCTGTACGTACAGCCCCTGATTTGTGAAGGGCTTAGACAGTCCTGCACTGCACACTACACGACACTACAGTATGCACTACGGCACGGCGCGCTGTGCTTCACCATACAGTACTATACGCTACATTGCATTACGCTATCTATCCGCACATGCACACGTAACACGGCACACAAATGTATCTGTCGGTGACAGCGCCTGAGGAACTATGGGATACCGCTGACATGCTGTGATTGCATGACGTTCATTCCGGCGATATCTTCAAGCTTCTTTTAAGACGCTAAAGAAGGATAACTACAAGGTCCGCTCATCGCTTGTGGGTCATGCACGCTAATACATGGGCCCACGGCAAACAATGCGAAACAATGAATGCACCCCACCAAACGCCGTCACAAAGGCATCCAGAAAATAAAAGTCCCGCAATAAATCACACGTGGCCTTAGTCCCCGGAGGGCAAGCGCTGCTCCCGCACCCAAGGTAACATATCCGTTCTTGAGGAGACCGAAATAAACGAAACAAAGACGAGGACACTATTATCCCGCGAAATAAGGGGCGCCGAAAACTGCAGCTGAATACATCAGCCATGCTCCGAAATAACCAAGCAAACTGGCCGCCCGAAAGGAGTGACAGATGAGTTCTCCGACTCCCGGACCGGACCCCTTCGCTCTTCTTCCGCTGTATAAACGTTTTCTCTCCAAACATTAATCGTGTTATCGCAGAAAAGGCCAGGCGCCGCGTGCAGGAGAAAACATAACTCATTTAGGCCCAAAAAGACTCCCAAACAATGCGCGATTCGCTCCCGTTCCACGGGTGTTGGTCTTGCGCCGCGGTGCTGATGAAGAAAACAAAACGAAAAGTAAAGTAAAAGTTGAAAGCAATGCCGCAGGCCCGGGTGTTTCTCCGGGAGGGGAAGAGAGAAAAGCAAAAAACCGAAGACGGGGCTCCAAAGCGGCAACCTGGCTCCGGGCCCTATTCGAGTATATACTCCATTTCCCGCCAGCTGTGCGAGGGAGCCTGAAACGGTTTTCAAACCGCACGGGAACTGCTGCAGTATAAGGCCGGCACTCGCGCCGATCCGGGGTGCCCGGCTGGATGGCACGCGTTGATGCTCAAGTGCAGAGAGAGAGAGAGAAAAGAAAGAGGGCACACGGAGCGCCGATAGCTGCAGTAGCGAAGATGGTCGTAGATACGCAATGAATCTGATCAAGAAATGAGGCGCTTTTTTTAAGCATGAAATGCTTTTAGCCCCCGTTGTCGGCAGTGTGGTGACGTCACGCCGAGACAGAGAGCCATCATCCGGGCACTGAAATCCAGTCATCCGGGCACTGAAATCCAGATATCCGGGCACTGAAATCCAGTCATCCGGGCACTGAAATCCAGTCATCCGGGCACTGAATTCCAGTCATCCGGGCACTGAAATCCAGTCATCCGGGCACTGAAATCCAGTCATCCGGGCACTGAAATCCACTCATCCGGGCACTGAATTCCAGTCATCCGGGCTCTGAAACGAGAACATCCGGGCACCGTACGAGACTTAGCGAGATTTAACGAGACTCCGTAAGCCCTCCTACGCGACCGGCATGCAAGCGCTGGTTGGTCTCCAAACGAGACAAAAAATAACTGCTGCCAGTGCCTTCTCAATGTTTATCAAGATATCAGTGGAGCTGTGGGTTTGATAACGCACGGAATTATAATTTCCGATTTCTAATAACGCGTGCAAAAACCACATAAATTGCATGTTGCACTTCGTTGTCGTACGTGATCCGGGGGAGAAGCGCTGCGTTCAAAGGGCAAGGCATCGTGCCGAACGGGTGGTGGCGTTCCTCCCTTCCTTTACGGTGCGGTTCGGGTGTCCACCGAGATGGCAGAGAATTACTGCGCCATTTCCTTTCCTCAAAAAACCTTGCGTTCAAATGACAAGGCATCGCGCTGAACGGGTGGTGGCGTTCCTCCCTTCCTGTACGGTGCGGTTCGGGTGTCCACCGAGATGACATTAGGCCCGTAAACATTTCATGCTTACTCTACTCTCGGTTACGGGAGAGGCAGAGATTTTTTTTTTCTTTAAGAAATAAGCCAAATCCAAAAATCAAAACTAAGTCAAATCATACTGTAATGGCATACAAATCTATGAATTTTTTTTGCAAAAAAAAAAAAAACATATGATAGCGAAAGCTGCCCCGTAACGCCTGCCAAAGACCAGGGTGGGAATCCTACTTGAAATCAAAAATGTGCCCCAGCCTGGGGCCGTACGGATCAAAATGAGCCAAATCCACTCATGAGAAGCTTCTCTGTCAGCTGGAGCCGCAGAGCTTGGACTGTTTTGAGCGTGGTTTTATTTATTCCTTCTGCAGCGCTATACTGTCAACACGAATAAGCCTATACGGGAGCAAAAAGGGGCGTGCACTGTCCTCTAGAGCACTTTCTATGCGAGGGAGTGCCCCAGAGGAAAGTGTACTCCCTTTTCGCTTCTTTCTGCTTAGAGCGTACTACTTTACGATCGACTGCGTAGGACATCGGAAGAGATCGGCGGAAGATCTGAACCCAGAATACGACGACGAAGAGATCATCAGGCCCGTTGGCATGGAAAAAACGATGCCAGTCTGCTATACACTGAACGTTGAAGGGTTAGTGGGGCTAGTTGGTGTCGGTTCCCTAAATTCATTATTACTAGCGTTTCTTGTTCTGTTGGCGTTCTACAATTTCGCTATACCAATAATGAATTGAGGATGCTACAGTGAAGTGGAATGAAGTATAGACCTCCGTAAACGCTAGCTAGTTCATGTCCCGCTGCCAAAGTGGGAATACAAGAAAGGAACGGTTTCGCGTCAGCATGTGTGACAGAACCCTGTTATTCATAATAAGGTGCTTATGTCGCGGAAGCACAGCAGTGCCTATGGTTGTACAAGATGAATGTTCTATTCATCGTGTGTGAATTCCGATTCCATTCCATCCCCCTCCCATCTGTCATTGGCTGAACCGACGCGACGCCCCTCCTCTCGCTGGGCTTGAGCCAGTAACGAACTCGTGAGGCATGACGTCATTTCAGCCAATCCCGAAAAAAAAAAGAACAGAATGGAATCGTAGTACAAATACAAACCTTACACGGGCCCCGGTGCTGACACCGCCATAAAACAGCGGCGAATAGACGGGGCGAGCGCGGCTTTGCGTGGTCTTTGTTCTTCGAAATTCGCGTATCACCAACTAGCCCCCCCCCCCCCCCCCCCCCCCCCATCGCACGCTCCTGGAACAGACGGTTTCCGGAGCGAACGCCTTCGGGCAACGTTCGCCAGTGGTTAGCCACTTTTTCGCTCCATGCAGCTTTGTTCTCGCACCAAAACGTAACTATAAAACAAGCGCAGCCGAGACGTCAAGCCCAGCCGCAGCCGCGCAAACGGGGCAGCTTCGAACTCGCAGGCCGAATGGCGCGTGCGCACTTCCAATCTGCATTCTTCCGGCGCTAACAGATTCAACGCGTGCACTGCAGAAGCCACGCACCACGCAGCGCCGCACGGGGGCAGTATAAACTACGCGTCGGAAGCGACGGAGCATGCGCGGGACTCCCCGGCTATTTTGTTCCCGCTATTTCTTAGTCGGCCTGGCCAAACGTGACCCAACCCTCACCACTACTTTCGCAAACTAACGTCTCTGGCACGGAATTTAGAGGCCGCAGCGTTTCGTGGGTGCACATGCATAGTAGCTCGGAACGCGGCGTTCTTTGCACAGACAGCACGCGCGCCCTGCGTCTGAAGATTAAATATGCATGAGCTGAGCGGCCCGAAATCGTACCACTTCCGCAGCTACGCTAACGCCAGTGCCATCGCGAACGGCTTTAGAACACGCGAATAAGCGCCCCTATATATGGCAGCGCGCAGACAGGCCTACACTGCGTACACGACTGTACTCCCGCGAACAGCGAGAGCGCTCGAGAAGTTTCCAGTGCTTTCACGCGATACGTTAAACCGTCCAGACATCGTTTCGGTGCTTGCGAGTGCAGACGTAATTTCGGTTAAATGATAAAAGTGTCGCGCTAGCTGGCACTCTGAATATGAACAAAAAGGAGACAGAAGGGCTAAAGAAATATCAAAGGGTGCCTCCGGCTAACGCTGGGACACTTCGCATACACAATGGGGTGCTATACTGCACTGACAAAACACGGGACTCAAATCTGCGCATGTAACAGCTGAAGCGGGGAAAATCGGGACAAACACGCGGAGAACGCACTGGAGCGAATATTCTTGCGGAAAATACATCGGACGCAAAGTTTTTCCTTCCGCATGATTTAGGAGCGCAAAAGAGGCCTGCGCGCTAAGGAATCGGCTCTTGGGAGAAACAGGGGTGAATCTTTGAACTGGAACAGGGCGAAAAGTTGGGCATGTTGGTATTGGTTCATTCTGATGGAGAGCAAGAGCGCAAAAAAGACCGAGACACGTGAGGAAGGCACGCACGACAAGCGATTACGTGGACTCGACTGGCGAACACCGCGCACGCACGCAAACCCAATATGCTGCTTTCGGTAGCTCGGAAACTGAAGGGAAAACAAGAATAAGAATGAATGAGCGCTATATCGGGTGATTCTTTGTAACATTTACAGTTTGATAAAAAAAAAAGTGACGCTTACAGTCAGGTGGATGCTGCCGTGAGTGTGCTGGTCTCGGCGGACACGAGATAACTAGGCAGAGGTCACGGCTGCGCGATATATAAGTAAAAATTTGTTAATTAACTTTCTAATTATTCACTCTAAGCCGCATGTTGCAATCGATAGCTTAAAAGCTGTATTGATTTGAGACTAATCCAAATTACAGAGCTCGCCAGTGTAACATGTCTTGAGAAAATCATCAATAAATTACTCGCTTTTTCGGGCCTCATTCCGAAGCTGGGCGCTCGGCGCGCGCCGAAACTGGCCGCAGGCTGAGAAAAACCAGGCAGCACATAAGGTATACATAAGAAATCGGACAAAGGAAGAACTAATGCACTGGCTTTTCCTGTTTATTTTGGACCCCAAATAGACGACAAAACATACAGAAAAATTGTTACGTACAAAACGAAATGTGCTTTCGGAACATTTAGCCTCGCACCGCGCCGTCGGAATGCGAAAAATTAGGTTTCAGGCTTAATTCGCCCGAGGCCCGCAACGCAAATGGCGCCGTGCTCATCGCTCGGACTGAGGATAAAGTGACTAACTGAGGACGCGGCGAGGCGCCATCTATACGCGCGACACATTACTTTGTACAGGGAGCGGCCTTCACCGCCGGTTACTAAATTCAAGAAGCAAGCTCCGCTTCAAAGCGGTAGAGACCCTGCTCGCCTCGACACACGCCCGCACCCCGGCCGACTATGGATAGTAATGAAATTCGCAAAATTTCGTTTCGAAGCCGGGCATCGCTTCGATCAAAGCCGTGTTGGCTCAGCTGCGCGATCGTCGGGTTCTTTTCCTTCTTCTTCTCTCGCTTGCAAGTTTTATGACCTGCCCTCGTCTCTGGAAGAAACAGCCCCAACGATTTTCGCTCCCGTCGCGCGCATGATCGTCCGCCGGCCGGGCGCCGTCGGCTGCGCAGACGTCGCGGCGTCTCAGGGGAGGCCTACATTCTGTGACAGGCGCAGCAGCGACGACACCACCGTAATAACGTCGCAGAAATTAAGCTACTGAGCCGAGTTACCACTTGCCGGTAATCGAATAAGACATCTTCCAACAATAATTTCCCGCTTAGATTCCTAATTACTGCTTTAATTACTTTGTACAATGAAGCACTGCAGTACAAGTGAAAAGGTTTAGTAGTGCCGTTGCTTTAGAGATCCAACAGGGGCCATTCACACGCCTATATGTCAGAAATATAAGATATCAATCAAAGTTTTCTGAGCCGAAAAGTAATTCCAAGATAATTTAATCGATTTTCGCGGGTTAATCCAATACCCAACGTTTTAATGCAAATGCCTGTAGCTCAACACAACTTCTAATCAGTTGAATACTTTAGGGCAAAGCTAATAAATAACTGAATTCAATTATCGTCAGAATGAGCGTTCGGCACGCATGCTCGACGCAGTTACTGGCTGTTGACTGAACCACCTTTCAAAGGTGCGACGCGACGCACACTTGCTCTTGCACAAAAGCTACGGTTCCCCGTAAAACCAATGACGCGTCAGCGCCTCCTCGATTAAAAAGCCAGCGAGACCTGCCGGTTTCGGCCTTCTCCCTCGCTATCCTTTTTTCCGCTCTCCCCCCGACTAGCTTTCCTGCGCAGGGCCAGTGAGAGGGCAGGAGCTCAATAGCGACATACCACAGTAAACGGGAGAACAAACTTTCCTTTTGTTTTTCTCTGTGAGGCGCCGCTTTATACAGGAGCATTCGCCAGCCATGCCGGCAGCTCGCGCCTCGATGCCGACGCCTTTAGAGCCTGATAAATCCAGCGACTAACGACTCCGCTACCGCTCCCCATTAGTATAGCGACACATCGTGGCGAGTAAACCAACAGGGGTGTCCAAAGCGGTCCCGTATTGCGAAGCGAGCGACGTGGCTGGCATAGAAGTATACGAGGCGTTGAACGGGCAGGCTGCTTTGCATGCCGAGGCTTTTAGCCGAAATGAGCTTTGCTGACTTGTAGAGATACGTGCACGCTGCTCTGTAATACGCCGCTTGATAACACGTATATATACCACAGAGGGTTGAGCATAGAGCGCCCATTTTTCTATCCTGTAGCTTCTTCGCGGCCCAGCAATCCTGGTGCTCGCCAGTATGTAACCCGTTTCCAAACGGAATAAAGTATTTCGCACACTTTTCATCGCCTGCCCGCATGCGAGAGAACATAGGCTCAGCTTACTCGGAACACATTCAAATCGCCACAAAGTGTGACACAACACGCGAAGCACCCCACTTTGTTATTATAACGTAGCGGCCTCACCTATCTGCCACATTCTGCATATTTTCGACGCCGAAGCGCTTCCCGAGCGGGCATAAGAGGCCTCCGGGAAGGGTGCGAGGAAGAATAACGAACACCGAGTCGAAAAGTAGGGAAACGGAGAGGATGGCTGACGAAAGAGCAAGAAAAGGCAGAGGCACGATTCCCACCCGCTTTGGATGGATTAGAAAACATCGCACCGCAACGCCCATCAGCAAACAGGCGACGGGCGTGGCTCGAATGCGCGTCTCATCGTGTTTGGTCGGTCGCTGCATAAACGGGCCGCTAAATCGCTAGCACTGAGTTCTCGTTCGGAAGCCGATTATTTCGATGCGTCATGCCCCGAATGGTGTTTGGTATAACGGATTCTTCGCTAGGAAACGCATTCACATACGGGTTAGCGCGGCGTGAACGCGGTTTGCAGGCAATGGGCATCGTCACTATGAAAGCACGCAGACATTCAGGATGTTTACACCGGACAGGAGTGAGCCGAACAAATTGTCGGCACGAATTTTCTCCTTCGGTTGGATGGAAGCGACAGCGGGCCGGGCGAGCGGGTTGCCTCAGCGATGACGCCGAACCGCATTTAAATGGTGTCGAATCGACTCACCGGTTATGTACCGACCTGCATGATCGCTGCACAACTTCCTTACTAGGCTGCAGCAGCATGCCGCGATCTTGGTTCCGCGCTTGTAGTGCGCTGCCTCAGAGCTCCTTCGCCACTTGCTGGACGCGATTGCATCGAGACCACATCAACTCTATTCGTCGAATTGAGGCCATGTTTCGCAACACGACATGCTAGACGCGCCTGAATTCAACCCGCTCGTCATGTAACTGCTACGTGGCATCGATGATGGGTTCTGGGAAGGCGACAATACCCCTGCTTCTGGCCTCCGAGATTGTGCACTAGAAACCGAATAGCCTCGTTTGATGGCCAAAGCACTGAATGCGAGCACGGCCAACCAAACAGAGGCACCATCAATAGTGGCTCTTCAAGGCGACTCCGTCCGATTCGTCTGTTTCTCTTTTTTTAACGCGTGCTTGAGCAGCGAGTGCGAGTACTTTCGATAGCCGGTTTCACATTTGGCAGTCTGCCATAAGAAAGGACGAAAGATGACTACGACGAAGACAATGTACTTCTTTCTTTCTTTTCGTTTCCTTGCAACCTAAGTGAGACCCAACTGATCCAATGAGAAATAAATGGGATCCTTTGACCGGAGCTCCGGCGTACAGGAGCTCAGCCTTTCCCCTTTAGTTCATCCCTTTGCTCCTCCTCCGTCCGAAGCTCCGTTTCAGAGTCCGGCGGAGCGGGACTGAACGCCGGGCAGGAATAAGCCAAAGACCACGGCGACAGACAAAAAGCGAAGGAACGGAAAGACGGTGGCAAAAAGAAAGGGGGGCCAATGTATTAAGCCGGAAAAACGAAAAGCCCGGGGTAATACTTCGCTTCTGAGCACGCGTGTCTTTACACGGCCACCCCGCCGCGGAGCTAGCAGCCCGGCGGCGCAGTACCACTCCGTTCGCTGCTAAAGGGATTACGGAAGTGGCTAGAGGGGCGAGAACTGCGGCGATGTGCCCGTTGGCAGAGTGCTTCGCCAGGCCCCGGATTTCGGCGACAGCTGCTGGGCGCGTCCACGCGCGAAGAACCAGGTAATGCACTCAGAGGAAAGAGAGAGAGAGAGAGTTATTTTAACTTACTTACTTACCGCTGCGCAAAATAGCCAGTCTTTGCTCCATATCTGGACTACTTCCTCCGCGCCTTTTTTTTCTTTTTTTTTCTTTTTTTTTTGCGCGCCCGTTCGACGAATACGCGCCGGCTGGT
The DNA here is from genome assembly GCF_055824585.1 of Amblyomma mixtum. NCBI lineage: Eukaryota > Metazoa > Arthropoda > Arachnida > Ixodida > Ixodidae > Amblyomma > Amblyomma mixtum. The sequence goes on along the minus strand of NC_143014.1, from coordinate 425,102,509 downwards.
GCACCACTCACACCGTTGTGGCGTTGACGAAACTGCGCTCCTCGTTGCCCACGTTTAGACTTTGCGCAGCAGACGCTACAAGCTCTCGGTGGAGCCGACTTCCGCGAGCAATCGCTGTTCGTTCGCCCAGAACTGCTCTTTTAGTTGTGGCTAATAAGAGGGCGTGAAGTTCGGAAAGCAGCACCGAGAGGCGGTGGGCGCAGCACATTGGCGAAGCGTCTGCTTGGACGGGTGATTGCCAGATGACGCTATCAGCTGCGTAGACGAAATGTGTATTACGTTGTCAATTACGCCAATATACGTACCGTACAACAGACCATCCGACCGGGTGACGGGCAGGTAAACGTGCAGATGGCTCGCGAAAGCAAGAATAAATAAGCAACTTTTTCGAAAACTATACCAATGCCAAAAGATTCTTTTATCTCACTCAAGACGCAGTTCAAAGCTTCGTCCCCTTTAGAAAACCGAACGGATAAATTACATTAGTTAGTACAAAGCTAGAATACGAATGGGTAGTCTTGAAGCTTCGCATCTTTTATTTGAACCTATAGAATCAATAGAAAATCGTTCAGTGGCATTCATTTTCCGTGGCTCTTCTCACCGTTCCAGCGTCACTATCATGAAAAAAAAAAAGCGGCGCATGTACTTCACTTTCATGCGTGTGCGCCTTTATACACACCGCGACCACGAAAAATCCAAGCTTTGTCTCTTTCACCAACTTTGTCACTCACCCCTTGCCGGTATAAGGCTGTCTCATCGCATCAATCAAGCTAAAGTTGTTCATCCGCTCGTACACGTACTATATCTAACAATCTGGGTTTTTTGTTGTTGTTGTTGTTGTTCTAGAAGCCGTCCAGTGGAATGGCTTGCCTGCCGACGCCGAATTCCACAGCAGCGACTCTAACTTCCTAGTACTGTATAACTGCTTATCCCTTGCGTAACATCCCGTATTAGGTGCGGTTCCGGTTACAAGAAGCAAATAGCAGCAAATAGTATTTACGGACGTATAGAGACCGCCAAATAGAGCGCATTGCACGACGAGCAAGGCGGTGACACCCCACCGGCGCTATACCGAAAACTGCACAACCGAGAACCGCGGAAGCATTTGCACATATCGCGAAAAGCGCGCGAGCTTTAAAACTGATGAACTGATACGGAACGAACAAAGAAATGCAGATGCCGCAGAATATTAAATGAGTGTTGAGAGTAGCAGAACAGACATAGATATAGTGAAGCGTGCCGATTTGTTCTGCACGATTTCTAATCGGTTAATAATAGCTTAACACCAGGATCCGGTATTGATGACTCGTACCCGAACTATGAGCGCAGGAGTGTGGTATAAGAAGTACTTTTGATCTTAGCGGGGGGCTGCGTAAAACGTACGTCCCAGATTTTTGAGCGTGCGATTAGCTTTGTTGAGACATACTGTACTATAGCGATGGGAAGAAACGCGAACAGAGCAGCGCCTAGGCGCTCCGCTGTTCGCATTTCTCTTCATCGCACTTTTACTTCCGTGGTAGCAGAAAGATTGGTTTTGTTTATTGGGGTTCAACGTCCCAAAGCAACTCAGGCTATGAGGGACGCCATAATGAAGGGCTCCGGAAATTTCGACCACCTGGGGTTCTTTAACGTGCACTGACATCGCACAGCGCACGGGCCTCTAGAATTTCGCCTCCATCGAAATTCGACCGCCGCGGCCGGGATCGCACCCGCGTCTTTCGGGTCAGCAGCCGAGCGCCGTAACCACTGAGCCACCATGGCGGCCGGTAGCAGAAAGACGCTAGAGTCGTCCGTGATGGGAGTCGTCCGTGACTCCCAACGCCCAGATATTTTATATGCGGCAACAGACTACCGTAAACGCGCAATCAACAATGTAAGAGGGTACATCTGCCAGTAGAAGAAATGCGCATAAATTTGTGCTGGTCAAAGTTCAACGACACATGTCGAGTTTTACCTCCAGGAGAAGACGGCGCTAAGGTCAGTCTGAATGACGAGCTTGTTACTGTCAGTTATTTCCTGGAAAAGAATGCAGCCATCAGAAAAAAAGAAACGTGATCCAGGCGAGGCCTGGGATTGAGAAGGTCCTTTGGGAAGGAGGGAAGGGATGATGAGGTCAGTACAGCTATCGGTATTGCTATCACTTCTTTGCCACGGGCGAAAGCATTCCATTGTTATTTTGGATTTATCGCCACACAGAATAAGAAAGGTGGCGGAGAAAACCCAGGCTAGGTTGGCCTTATCTCCATCCATGTATATCTGAAGCGAGACGAGCTCGAAAGTGAACAATTAACGCCAGCGGCGACGGGACAGACCCACTTCCAAGTTCGGAATCAACCACGCATGAAAGGTGTTCAAACATCCTCGTAGGGAGGCCCAAATATGTGTTATATGACGCCCTCTTCACATGCAGAAGACCATTCCTAAGCCGAAACGTCTGCTGCGTTAAAGAGAGGGCATAATAGAGCACATGCATACGTATGCCGGACAACGCTGACTTACGGACGCCTAGCTCTTCGCTGCTCCAGATATACAGGTGTCGACAAAAGTAAACGGAGCAGACTATTGCCTTCTAACATATTTCACGCTTTGCCTAATTGACACTGCCAGCTATGGTATGTGCCAGTTGGTAGTGGGCGCTTGTGCGCTTTATGATGTTTCTTCTTTCTAGACAGGGAAGGCGTGATTGCAGTTTGAACGGAATCGCATGCTCCGTGCAAGCGGAGTCAAAAGTACAGGGCCCGTCATAAGTTCCCAGGCCACACGGTCTGCTTTCGAGCGCTATAGTGGTGCAGTTACGACACCCCCAAAGCCCAAAATCTCTATAAATGATAGAAGAAGTATCGTTCTCATCTCTGAGAACCTTGATAGCTTAACTTATCATGAGTGGCAGGATATGCCACTGAAATGCAGACCCAGTGGCCTGGGAACTTTTGACCGACACTGTACATATAGAGCATACCGTTCAAAAGGCAGAAGCTGGAGATCTTGTGTAACTTTGCAGATATGCTATGCCCGTGTACGGGTCTTTTGACGCCGAATTTGGTGCCAAACGGACTAAGCCCTTTATATGCGATACTTTGGACGCCTGCGCAGTTAGATCGCGCAGTCAGGTTCTGTTCACTTTTGAACCGGCTAAAGCACCCTTCCGGTCTCCGCTGAGTAGAGCGTGAAGAGACAGCCATGCACTGTGTGTTCCCTGTATGACATTTTGGTCGTTCCTGTATATGTACTATCGGGGACAAAAGTGGTATACTCCACGCGGCGGGAGCCGGAGCAACGGAAAACTGCGTTGCAACGCCATCTACAGGCGGCACCTTGGATCGAGACAGCCAGTGCTTGACCTTTGTCGTCAGCAGGCATGTCGCTTGGCTCGTTTCAATGTTTCGTGCTTTAGCTCGCCAAAGTGCCGCAGTTTTCCGTTGCTCCGGCTCCCGCCGCGTGGCGGTTTCGCGAGCAGGTGTAGCGCCAGACGAGAGCGGGAGACTGGGTGCTTCCCACACTGGATCGGGATCGCAGAAAACTTGAACCAGCGTGCAACCAATCGCAGCCCGAACAAAAGAAAGCAAAAACTGAATCGACCGAGCGGACTTGTCCCGAGCGCGGAACGAAAGCCAGGGTGCAGCAGCCGAGATGCTTAGTTGTAACGTTGTTTATCTCCGCTGCGCATTAATTCGTTGCGCGGATGCCTTCGCATTTTACAATCGATAACCTGCGCCGATTGCCGCGTGTGCCTCCTTCCAACGGTAACCGCTCCGCGTGACTCTTTGCAGCACAGTGAAAAACCGCGACGCACTAATTCAAACGCAGGAAACGAAGTGCGAAAATACTATTACAAAGGCGTAACAAATCGTTCTATTTGCAAAAGACTTGCTTAGAACGCGATGAACATTTTTTCTGCGAAAACTTACACGGTACATGCGGGCCGGTCCGAGCAGGCGAGCTGAGAACAAATGAAATGGCTGATGAGGGAAAAAGACCGCAATTCCGACGCCAAATCCAAGCGCGCGCGAAAAGCTAGGGGGACTCGGGAGGAACGACTAAACTGCGCCGCAACAAACAGAACAAAAGCCCACCTCGGGTCTGCGCGCAGCAAGTAACCAAATGACCGCGCCTTAATTCATTCGCCAGCAGTATTCGCCTAAACGGCCTCCAAAGGTCCGAATTAAGTGGTCCGGCGAAGCGGCAGAAATTAAGCGGCCCGGCCCAGCAAGTCCGGCCGCTTGCGGTGGAGATTACGGTGGTCCCATATGGAATGCCCTGCTCAACAGCCCGCGAAACACGGCGCACAGCCCCCGTTGGGGCTCGCCCCGGGAAATGAGCGAGTCAGCTGCGGATTTAACGCCGCGCCTCCGCAGTTGGGTGCTGCGCGGCGGGGCGCAAGACACGGGGTTGCGCGCTGCCGAGTCTGCCCGCGCGCAAGACGTTCCCTCCCCGAGTTGTCCTCGGCTTCCTTCTGCGCAGCCCTCCAGTTCCAAGTTTTGTGGGGATGGGCCGCCAAGTCGCAGCCATAAATATGCGGGGCAGTTCCAACGCTGAACTACATTATGGCGCGGTGCAGCGCCCGAGAACTCCCCAGCGGCGTTAGCTCGGCCGGAGACTGTTCGGCCCTAAATGAAAGCCCCGTGAAAGTCGCCACGGCGGGCGCAGGCGCTCCCGCGTACTACGCCGGGACGGCGCAAGCTCGATCCCGTTTTTTCCCCTGCATGGGAACTAGAATAGGTGCGCCAATCGAAAGAACGGCGGCAGGGCACGGGTGTGCGCGCGTGCATACGTCTATCGCCCGAGACGCAGATCGTTCGAAATAGGCTGCCTGCGCCCCGCTTTAAAGTGGCTGGCGAAATGCAATCCGCGAACTTGGGGGCTAACTCTCTCGCTAAAGGCGGCGCTGCATGCCCTCGCTTCGAAGGTGAAGCCATCTCAGAGGCGACGAGTTGCAGGTATGCAGGAATGGCACTCAGAATGGGAGGTCGTGGAGGAAATCTCGTTACAACTGCGCAAATTGTCCCACGCGCCCGGCCTATAAGCTGCCAACCAGCACTGCTCGGGCTAATCGGTTCAGAGTTGCCAGTCTCTATAGGGGCCCCTTGCGCCACGAGCGTCCACGGGTGCATTTAGCAGAGCAGAGGGCGAAGGGCACCGATACGCATGCAGGAGGAAGGACTTGTGCGAACGCGGCGCTCCTTGCCGATCTTTCTTTTCCGATGGAGGAGTTTCTGTTCACAGAAACTGTCAGTGCCAATGAATTGCAAAAAGTTACGGTGGGCGCCTAAGGCTCTTACGTGCTGTGAATGCGAAAACATCCTTCGACCTAAACGCCTTTACCTTAAAGGCCTCTTAACGTAAAAGCCTTCTGACCTAATGATTCTGAAGGGCTTCACCCAAAAGTCTTTTGATCTGAAGGCCTTTATCATTGCCAGTGTCATTAATGACCCTCATCATAATTTAGCGACGTCCTTTAGCATTCCAAAACTACCACTATCACTTAGACTAAACATCACTATCACTAACTACTACTAGATAGTTTTAGCACATAGCGTACGCAAAACCTCTGCGTGCGCAATAAAATAGCGTATACATGTAGAGTGCGGCAGAACGCTGAAGGGAGCTTAGTGTTTTGCTTGCGCGCGCAATTTCCTGGAAACGTCGTACAGCGACTTTGTGGGCTCGCGAATACAACATGGCGGTGCCCTGCTCGCCCGATTGGATTCTAAAAATACCCTGTCATTGCTTTATTCGGCGCGCAAATTGGCAGTGAATGGTGACATTCGCTTCCGCTCTCTCTCATCTCACTCGGACGTGATGTTCTATCTGATAACTTGTCGGTGCTTTTCAAATAGCAGTTCGTTTTCAATCCTCTAAGCCTAACAACAGTATACACTGTCGTCATTTTGTGCCACTTCTGCATGGCTTTTTCGTTTCTCTAAAGTTTCGTTTGTCGGCCCTAGGGTTTGTAAAACGCCGCCCACCATTGCGCTCGATCCAGGAACCCCGTATTCTTCATTTCAAAACCACGCGCACTGCGAAGCGGTACGGCTGCGGATTCCGGGAGCATCCGGTGAGGAAACTGCGGCCAACCAACTCGCTCAGGTACCAACTTGCGTCGCCATGCGTTCGTGGTGCTATCTCGCGCCAGTTCAGCGCAACGCGTATACAGGACTCAAGCTGTCAGAATTCGTTGGCACCACGACAGCTGCCGGCCCGTCTCTCTCCACGCACCGGTAGCTGCGGATTAAGCGGTTCCGCTCAGAAGAAGACGCTCCTTCTTCGGGCACACGGCGCGCTTCGCTCGAGGTGCAGTTCTGGTATTCACGCCTGGCTACATAACCACTACTCGTGCGCGCTCTCAATCCTCCTCTTTCCTCTCCACTTTGTTTCTTTTTTTATTTTTTCAACAAGGAACGACCGAATGCGTGACAAAGTGGGCGCGAACCAGCGCCCCATTTAGAAGACGTCAAGCAGGAAATTTTATCCTGCGCTGAGCATCCGACTGCAGGCTGAACTAACTTGGCACCAGCGATTTGGTGAGTTACTGGTCGGCAGGCAGGGGCAACATCGAAGGTACTACATGCATCTTCAATACTATCTTTCGACACATTTTGAGAATCGGTACTAGGAATCGCTTGTTGAAAATGAAAGCGTGTAAGTGTATCGATATCGGAAATGCATTGTTAGAGTATCGTGTGTTTTAACGATTCTCGATACTCAAAAAAAAAAAAAAAAACTGCAGGAGATTTTCAGGCGGCTGGGAGTCAGACGGCGGCGCACGCTCAAGCGGCAGCACACTGAAAAATGGGATGGAGTAGAAATAGGAAGAGACGATGACAATGCCGTTGACCCGGTCAGTCTTCTCTCTTCCTACGTTCGTTGTCTGGCAGATAGACGACGTATACATGCTGCGCTTCCACTCATTGGGTGACGGAAGGGACGAAGGAGACAGGCTAACCGTTGTGGTAGAGAACAACAAACTCGTTTATACACCTGACGGCGATACAGATGGAGCACAACTCGTGCAAACATTCGCAGTACGTACAAAACATTCCCGGCTACAAAAGCTTCTCACCGAGACGGTGTTCACGCAGACACTCATACGGGGCTAGCCAACGCCCAGACTGAAGAGATTTGTAATACTTTTAGATGCAGTTACAGATGGATTTATACTATACATGCACGTTGGACCATCTTTTGCAGACAAAACCTAGTGCAAAGGAAGCGGCGGTTGCTGCTGTTCTTCAACCTTATTACAAATTGCGGTGGTTGCCAACAGAAATGGAAGACTTCCGCTGTCATGCTCAGGAGTTCACAGAACAAGCTGATATTGACTTCGTCAGCACGACAACGAAGGTCACGTACTCTTCAACACGCCGGTCAATGGCGTGAACAGCGCCGGCAGCGTAAAATGCGTAAACGCATTCTTTTCGTTTGGAAAAGGAATCGCTACAAGTAGGCCCGTAGTTCTCAAGAGGCGCTAGTGAGACTGAAGTTTCTCAATTGTCGCCATGGGACATTCGAGTCGGCATGGCTATGCTTCACCCTTACTCGTTAATAAAAAGGCACCTTCATCGAAAACAAGGCAATGTGCATGTCTGCTGTAGAGAGGCTTTTTTCATTTGCTTCACAGGTCGCATGCATGGTCGCATCGCGGGGCTCTTTCGGACTGGAGGGTTGAGCAAATCCTATTATTTAAGACCTTTAAGTACATCTAAACAACAGTGATTAACAGTTATGTTTTCCATAATATACCTTTCAGCCCTTCGATTTTCGCTGTTTCCTTTCTGGTTTTTGACGCAGACTGTTCAACTTCGAGTGTGCAGAGCGGTTGGTATCAAGAATATCACCTTAAAAGAAGGTACTGCTATGGAAGTGGTCGCTTAAACGTCACCATGGATTCAGTTGCGACGACAGTGCAACCTAAAGGAACTGTGCGGCTGGAAATCTGCGGCTTTACTCGGTTAAGCCCTTTCAGAAACAGTGCGCCATTTCGAATGCACTAAAAATTACAGAAATTACGGAGAAATTTTTTACTTAGCTAATCATATTACCAGTTTCATTAATACTGGCCATTTCAGTGACACATCGAAGTATCGACGATACAGTATCGAGAATATGCATCGGAAATAAATTACGGTCCTGTCTCTTGTTGGCTGGTTTACTGGGGTTTAACGTTCCAAAGCGACTCAGGCTATGAGGGACGCCATAGTGAAGGGCTCCGGATAATTTCGACCACCTGAGGTCGACCGCCCGCAGCCCATTCGTCAGACATGGCGCAAAACGGGGACATGACTTCATTCCCATACCCGCCGCGGTGGCTCAGTGGTTAAGGCGCTCGTCTGCCGAGCCGGAGTACCCGAGTTCGAACTCGACCGCGGCGGCCGCATTTCGATGGAAGCGGAACGCGAAAGGCGCCCGTGTGCTGTGCGATGCCAGCGCACGTTAAATATTCCCAGGTGGTCGAAATTATTGCGGAGACCTCCAATTTCCTTTCCTCAAAAACCAACCAATTCATTCCCGAAACACAAAAGTAACACGTTGGCGTCATTAAGCTACACGAAAAGTATGTGTCATCCGAACACAACCAGAAAAGAAGGAATGAAGGAGCGGGTGAATCTCTCCCAACCTTCCTCTTCCGTCCCTTCCCTCGCGGCGCGGCTCTGGTGACGACCGAGAGTGAGACAGTTTCCGTGTTTCTTTTTTCCTAACAGAACATTTAGTTTGCATTAGATTTTTTCTTACCTTACAGCTCACCACTCTCGCAAAATAGATCGCACGAAGATTAACTACAATCAACACTTGTACAGCCTTTGTCAAAAGTTTGGAGCCCAGGGGGTTTTCTTTTGAGCCACACTGTGTCGTTTTTGATGGATCTCTAGCGCTCAAAATTTCCTGGACATGAGAAGATCTCTGGTACTGCCTCCTGCAATGGTTAGGACTTTCATGAATGCTCCTGGAGTCCCAGTATAAAGCTTCGAAGTGAACCCCCTGGGCTCTAAACTTTCGACAAAGACTTACATTCAGTCAACCACTGCTTGAACCACGATTTTGTTCAGTCTTGTATACTTGACCGGTTAAATATTTTCTGCCGCTGAGGTACGGCAGTGTCGCCCATAACATCCAGAGTCATGGCTGTTCCATTACGGTCGTTCCTGTTCCCGTAAAGCGCGCGCGGACGACACGCCAACGCTGTTTTGGGTACCAATACGTCCACGTTGTACAATGAAGGCGGCCTACTTTGAATTGGAAATAAGGCAGGCTGCAGGTCCAGGAGCGCGAGCCCTTACAGACGCTCCGCTGTCCCGCCTGCGTGGGAGGACATCCACTCCGTGCGCGGAGAGACGCGAGCTCCCTCCCTCTCTCTTCTCCCGACAGCTGCAGTGTTGCGCGCAGCGGTCACGACGGTGCCGACCGCGAGCGCGGTTCCGCGCCACGCCGGCCGTCAAAGGGCACACATACCGTGAGCGGGAAAAGCGAAAAGAGAATGCGTCCAGGAAAGACGAGACAAATCATCCGTGTACACAGCGGCCGCTCGCGAGCCCTCCATGGCGCAACAAGGGCAAAGACGCAACAAGAAGCAGAGATACATTCCCCCCCCCCCCCCCCCCCCCACACACACACACACACGACACCACTTCGGGCAAACAACGGACTCGGGAAAAGGAGGAACAAGAACGGGAGGCCGCCGAAAACGGGAAAAGCAGAAAGAAGGAGAAAAGGGGGAAAGAACGCGAAGGGAAAGGAGGAAGCGCAGAGGGTGTGAACGAGGACTTGTTTGACTTGGGAATGAGCCCGGAGGCAACGCCGGCTTCCTTACGCGCCGAGACCCTTCACTTCCGTCTTTTTGTTCTCTCTCCCTCTCTTTTCCTTTTCACCCCACGCGCACACATTCAGCGGGGACAACAGGAGTTATCCAACTCTGCGCCGGAAAGAAAGGAAGGTGGGTGGGTGGGCGCTGTAGGTGCACGCCACTGGGAGCCTCTGTTTACAACCTCCCGACCATCGCGCCTCCTTCCCGTTACTCTGAAGGGCGTCCTGGGTGCTCCTGCGCGGCTTCAGAATTACGCCATTCACTCGCGCCGCTGCTTATTAGAGTGCTCCAAGAAGGCGCCTGCGGCGATGCGTACTCTCTCACCTTGTAACACCGAGCGGAGTAGACGCAGGTGTCGAGTGGAAGCGAAAAAAAGATATCTACGGCGCAAGTAGAACAAATTAATACACAACGACGCACGGCTGTTCCACGCGCTCGAGCGAATATTTCTCTTAGGCTGAAAGTTTAGCGAAGCTATAGGCGCGCCAATTATTTCCAGGCGTGAGGCGAGGGGAACGTGAGAGCGAGAAAGTAATGCTTGCGTAAGCCTTCTGGCAGCAACCCGAGCGCCGCGTTGGACGCTGCGGCCCCAAACCAAAGAAAACGAAAAGAACACAGCGCGTGAAGAGGGGCACACAATACCCTTTGCGGTGCATTTCTTTTTATATATATACGCCACTGCGGCGAAGCTTCGTTATGTTTATTTTCTCCATCAGAGACCGCTTATCGCCGCCGGCTCGCGGCCCCGTCACTTTCAGTTTGCCACGCTGGCTGCGCTATCTGGCGTATATGCCCCCCCGGACGCGACTATCTAGATTGTTCGCGAAGGATCCCGACCGAGCGATTCCGCGATGTTTCGGGGTTGTTCAACACGACGTAAGCCCCTTATCTAAAATGTTCCGAGTCGTGGTTAAGTAGACCGTGGCCGACAGCCTGAGACATTCCGATCCCTGCGTCCGCCAAAAGTTCACCCGCGTTGCTGTCGCCGCTGTTCGTTGGGGGCGCACAGTTAGCCGAAAAAGTTGGAGGGCACGCTTAAGCATAGGGCTATGACGCGCTAGCGTTAACGGATAAATGCCCATATATGCGGAATGGGTCATTCTCTACTTTATATTCATAGATCGCGGGGAGTCCTCATACCACTCCTGGCGCCGTGGTGCAGCGGTTAAGCGACGCGCCACTCCCCTGTGATGGCAGGTGTTCCAACCAGTGGGGCTTGTCAGACCCATGTTGCTCTTTCCGAGCAACCTCGCGCACCCAGTCATTAATTTAACTATGCTACCTGCCACGGTAGCTAGTTTGCTCACAATCCGGCGGGCAGGTTGTGATGTCGGCACAAAGTCACGTGACCTATAGGTGGCCCATTTCGGTTGCTTCTCTGGGGATCTTTCGTGGACTTTTCGCTCGCGGTCAACGGCGCCGACGTCGACAACGTACGCCGACTGTCCTGCGACACGGGCTCCTTAACGCTGCCGCGTTAATAAACGGGCTACTTTGAAGACCTTCGTCGGCCCGCTGTTCTGCCTGCCGTTAACGTAATCGAACAGCAGAGAACGGTGATCGCTCTTTTACCGGGTCACGAAACTTCCCCGCCGTTTCAAATGCGGACAACAGCGGCCACAGTGGGAAGCGCCAGTGTTTGTTAGGGCAGTTAAGGCGGCAGCGAGCCGACCCGTCGCTTCGCCTCCCGAGTCCAAGGATGCGCGCGGAATCGAATCCCGGCAGCGGCGGCCGCATTTCGATGGAGGTGAAATGCCACAGACGCCCGTGTGCTGTGCGGTGTGACTATGGCGCCGGTTTCGCTCTGCCTCCTTTTACTGCATCTTTTTTTTCACGGCGTGTTTCCAGAGTGAGGCGGTTACTCACCTTCTCCCTTTCCCACAAAGCGTTTGCATTTCTGTAGCAAGCGACCGTCTTGCCCATTGGCCGCGTGGCAGAAGCTTTATCTGTGCTATAAAAAAAGCCGTTCAGTATAGAGTTAACAGTGCGATGAAGTTATGTATAGCGCAGCAGTTTCTGTTTGTTTTTTTGTCGCGGTGTTGCTATGCGAGCCAAGCAGACCTAAAACACTTTTTCTGGTGCGCACGAAACTCCCTGCTGCCGCTAGGTCAGGACTAGTTCCGCTCGCTGAGCCCGGACTAACCACTCGGCCAAGAAAAATCCGAAACAGAAACCTTCACAGCGAAAGAGACGCAAGGGAAACAAGGCCGACGGGAATGGAAAGCTGAGCCAGTCGGTAATATATCTCAGGCAGGAAACAGCGCGAGAAAGACGCCCTGTAGCACAGCGTGAATAAAGTATATATATATATATATATATATGAAAAAGGAACAAGGGGAAACGACAAACGCGGCTCTCCGCGGCCCGCGGATGTGCCGCGGCGGAAACGGGCTGACTGTTCTTCCCGGGGATCAACGCGGGATCACACTCGTAATGAGGTGGCGGCTCTCGGCGTGCCCGGGCTAAACGGAAATTGCAGAGACAAGGGCAGGCTGTCCGACTTCGCGAATTGAATGACAGCGAGCAGCTGGAACACCGTACTTTGTCACCCTGAAGGAGCGTGGCACAATCGAGCGGAAGTCATGGCTATAGCCTTGTTCGCGCTGAAGAGCGCAAGGCACCGGCCGTTCTTCTGGTCACTTGTTCTTTTTTTTTTTTACCCCTGATTCACCTCGCACCACGTTAGCGTAAATCGCCTGCGTTAACAGGAGCGCAGTACAACCAAAAATAACCGCGCCGATCTTGCCTCGTTCTTCTCTATTCCCTCTTTTATGTAGCAGACATGTGCCGTATGTACACACCGAGGACAAAAGTGGTATATACTCCACGCGGCGGGAGCCGGAGCAACGGAAAACTGCGGCATTTTGGCGAGCTAAAGCACGAAACATTGAAACGAGCCAAGCGACATGCCTGCTGACGACAAAGGTCACGCATTGGCTGTCTCGGTCCCAGATGCCGCCTGTAGGTGACGTTGCAACGCAGTCTTCCGTTGCTCTGGCTCCCGCCGCGTGGAGTGTATACCACTTTTGTCCCCGATAGTACATACAGAGTACGTTCAAAATTAAGCTTTACATATTTTTTTTTTCAACTAGGCGCTGGGAGGTACGTGAAATTTAATTCTACACATAAGTTAAGCGCCCAGGCGGATACAGTAAGAAGAATTTCTCCGTCAGTCACTTAACATCCATTAAAGAACTTTTTAGTGACTCCAGTAAGCGGCCATGTTTATATCAAAAACTTAGAGGCCATCGTATTCCTGCACAACTTCATATGGCAGAATTCTCCTAGCAGCCTTGTACTCCGGTATATTCGCTTCCAAACTTTCTGCTCGACACGCGTAATTGCACATGCAAGGAGGTGGCGACCGCTGAAGCTGCATGACAACTGTTTCCTTTCGCTTTCGGCTATCGAAATGGAAGAAACGTCCCACGTAACAGCTGAATCACACCAGGGAGGTTTGGTTTATTGGGGTTTAACGTCCCAAAGCAACTGAGGCTATGAGGGACGCCGTAGTGAAGGGCTCCGGAAATTTCGACCACCTGGGGTTCTTTAACACACCAGGGAGGAGTTTCGCGCCGACTGCCACCGTCTTGCATGCGCGATTACGCGGAATCGTTGGAAACTTTGGGGGCGAATATTTCGTAACACGAGTGCTCTAGAAGAATTCTACCAAATGGCGTTGTCTAGAAATGCGATCGCATCTGTTTCCAGTACAAATATCCATTCTAGCCGCAGTGGCTAAACCATAATTAATATATTTCAGTTAACTAGGTGCCTGATGGTATCAATTATCATCCCACTTTGTCCCCCTGTCATCATAACTTAAGCGTAGAGGTGAATTTCGCGTACCTCACGGGACCTAATTTCAAGAAATATTTAAAGCTTAATTTTTAACACCCTGTATAAGTATACATGCGTGTATTCTCAGTACATCTGTTGTAATTCTCTCGCATATGTAACACGGGGCCGGCCCTTAGAGTGTGTTAGTGAACCAACACGGTTTCAAAAAGGCGAGCTCTCAATGAGCGACGCAGCATAATTGCGGAGGCATCACGCGCTCGCCGGTGAGTGTAAACCGGCACCACGGTTGCGCATTGGCCCATCATGCCTTACGAAAAAGTCGCGCATCAGTGCAGCCGGACTGCAGCACCGTTCCTTATGCTTCTTTTCGTGCTGGACACTACCTACGACGCGACGGTGGGAGCAATCTGGCTGTGCGACGAGCACCAGTGATCCTATCGGGCCTCATCAGAGCATCTTGTCACCGCCTTCTTCAAATACAGTCACTTTCACGAACACAGACCAACAGTTTTGAACAGGGTGTGCAAAGTAGTAGACAGAAGAATATGGACCTCGCTTCAGCAGCCAAAGTCTTCTGAAGCTTTAATGGATGTGTGATGCTTGTGCGAGTGAATTTACTTTGCGTTTGCACATCAAAGCAAACATTTCTATTTCGATTACTAGACGCGACGGAAGAGTTTGAACGTGTTAGTGTGACCCATGTTATTCTGTCCGCGACTGTACATAAATGCAGGCAAACTTGTTACGCTTTAGTGCCCGATAAGAAGCTGACAGCGGCACGGCATTATTCGAGGTGATGCACTGTAGCCTATACACCGCTTCCTAATTGCTAAAGGTGTGAACAGTGCGCCGGGCGCCGCCCGCTGACACGGTATTGGCACGGAAAGTGCGAAATTGACCGGCCAGGGACGCAAGTGGGCACCTTTCGGTCGCTTAATATGCAGGTCGCGAAGCCATGGAGAACAGATAGCACCGCATATGCACACAAGCCTCGACGACAGTGCCATCTGGGGCGAGCAATAACGACCTCTGCAAGGTCACCCATACACTTGTCCGAAACGAATGACCACGCGCGCCGCTCAACGAGCCTCGCATTGCCCGCGACCAGAATGAGTGTCATAGCCGACAGGAGGCCGTCAAGGACCAATTGGACTTAAAAAAAAAAAAAAGAAGCATCAATGTGAACCCTTTTCTTCGCAGGACATTTGACAACAGAAAGCCAATTACCACTGCCAGTAGGCTGCAAGCCGCGTTCAGACCGTCGCTTTCAAAACGGGAAAAATGGGCGTCGCTTCTGGAAACAACACCACAGGCTGCGACGGACGCCCGACTGAAGCACTACACTGCGTCCAGCTGGGCCACTGCTGGTGTCAATCGAATAGCGTGCGGGGGTGTTTTCGTCTCTAATTCCGGATGACATCGTGCCCTTTACCAGCGTTGCCACTACAACCCCCACAGCAGCCGGAAGACCATTTTGCGAGCTCACAACAACCACGGTGCCAGGACGCAATGCGGCGCCCGGTATCGTCCCAATATATGTATGGAGACCATGCACACGAGCGCGGTGCTTAGCGATCAGAAGTATTTATTACCCTTCTTTCCCTATCTCGACACACGTAACACAGCTGGGAACAACGAGCCGTCTCTCGACTCCACCGCATCGCCATTGTTTCGTGTCACGCCGATTCATGGCTGCGGCCGCAGAACCGTCCAGTGCGGCCCACAAAACGAGCGCGGCAGGGAAAGAAATTACACAGAGGATCCGCCGGCGTGGCAAGACAAACGGTTGGCAGCCCGACACACACACCTGGGAGCGCGGGAACGACAGCAATTTGTGGCAGCGCAGGGGGAAGGGAGGGGGGGATTTGTTCGTAGTCCCGTGAGCTCGCGGAAGGGCCGTTCCCGGCGCACCGCACTGCTAAGCGCGCCGGCACACGCATGGCTTCCCTCAAAAAAGAGAAAAAGGGAAAATAAACGACTACAGCACAGTCCGGCGAAAAAGCGTAAGAAAAGGAGCACACAAACGCCTCCCCAACTCCCTTCCGGTGTCCCTCGCAACGTTGTCCAGCCGCGTAAATCACGTTTCTTTCTCCATTTAATTTTGTTTTCCAAGCGACTACAAATCACGCTAATTGCAATGACATCCTCCGTTCTCCCTACCGCGGAACTGGTCGGCCGCTTAGAATACGCACTGGTCAGAGGGTTCCAGGTGCCTTCCGATGTGTTCCATCGAAATGGCGCGCGCCATTCGTTTGACGAGCGGGGACGGTGTGGGTGCTACGTTGTTTTTGTCGTGCATAAGCAACGCAGGCCACCATGCCAGGCACGCACGGTTAAAATGTGCTTATTTTGTTAAAAAGTGCTAACCGCTGGCACGTGGCCAGAAAGGCACGCAGCCCGTTTGCCGCAATTAAGCTCCCTTCCTCCAACCTTTCTATACAGCAGTGTTCTCACTGCGCATTTGCTGCTACCATTTAAAAATAAAGAGGAAGAACATTCAGGCTCCATGCACCTGCCCCCCGCGATTTTGTAAAACTTTAAATGCCGGTGTCCTTTAAAAGCTCTCCTAAAAACGAGCGAGGGGTTTCTGTGTGAATCCTCTAAAAGAAATAAGCTGGGGTGAAAAGGTGTGCGTGTTCTTGATCAAAACTCGAAAAATGCATTTGTCTTCGGTCTCCAAAACTTTTTGAAATATGATCCACCCATATGAGTTGTCCACTGAAGTCTTTGCACATGAGCTGTTGTTTTTTTTTTCTTTTCTGAGAATGAAGGCGTGTGTGAGAGGTGCGTGGTCAATCCGCCGGCCAAATAGAACAACTTTAAAAAATGCGCTTCGTGTTTCAACGACTTCCACGCGCCTAAAACGGGTTTAGGCGTGCACCATAATTTCTGGGGTCGGCGACGGAGGAAACAAACAAAAAAAAATCTAATTGGTTGTCGTTACAGATTCTCTTTCGGGTGTTTCACCTGAGACTTTCTGCAATTTTCAAAAATAGGCTTTTTGAGTTAAAATAGCCCTTTTTTCGGCATAGCCTTGTCAGTGGTGTAGCACATCAGAATACAGCTAAGATGTACTAACTACCTGCCTAGTTAACTAATACTGAATGGCTAACTTTTTAACTATTACAGTTATGCTCCTTAATTACTGAAATGCGTCTATAGCCCACGGTAATATCCGTATCAGTTTCTAGAATTTCGAAAACGCGGTTAGCCTCGACGCTGTGGCCCAACCTATTCTGGCTGCATGGCGCCTAAACACATGCGCTCTCGAGAAATTTATAAGACAAAGCAACCTCTGCAGTCCACGCAACTCGCCGAAATAGCCAAAACTTCCTTGTCGCAGTTGCGTGCCGTTGCACGTCCGAGGAGCACTTCGGCACTCGGAGGTCCTCTGCTGCTCCGCTCTTGCAAATCGAGGCGCATGACGTGTGGGGTTTTAAATGGGGAGATAAATCCGTTCTCGTTTAAGCGCGGCTGACATAGTTCCAACCCGCGCGGACCCCACCCCGTGGTCGCGTACGCTACCGAGCGCACGCCGACCACGGCGGGCCTTGCTCTGCGGGAACAAAGGAACGACACACTGGCTGACACAAACAAGGCATTTATTGCTATAACAACAATAACGCCAGCTAGCAACAAAATACACTGAGGAATCGAGGATGTCCGACTCACCAGCACGGTTACGAGCGAACGTTCGCCCACGCTAGGGCAAAGGGATAAGCTCCGAGGCCGAACGGGACGGGCTCGGCGGGAGCGAGTTCCGACCAAGAGGCGCCCGTTGACAAAGAGCGGAGCCGCGTGCGAAACGTCCACTCGCCTTCCCGGCCCCCAGGAGAAGAGAGTCAGCTATGAGCTATCCCTCGCGCGCGCGCAGCAAAACGCCATCCGTGGCGCTGGTGTCGCTGCGACGCGAGCGCCCTCCCCTGTTAGTTAAAAGTAACAACAGTGGGGTGTGCAATTCGGGAAAGCGAACGCAGGGGACGAAGGCGTCCCCACAGACGAAACCCCGCGGGCACGCAGACCACATAGCCGCGAAGCACCCCAACACATACCGAAACTCAGCTGGCCGCTGGCTGAGCCGCCAACTGCAGATTTTTTTTTACCTCCAACATTCAGGTTGTCCTTTTTCCGTCTTCCTTGTGTGGTAAAAGTGCAGTAGTGGTTTAAACACAAAACTGATATACATCAATATCGATCAAACACGTAACATTCATGCATCTTCGTCAGCCTCAGAGATCTGTGGTGTCTTTTTTCCTATTTCATGTACTTGCGAGATTTCCCTGTGGCGGTGCGATATGCATGTATTTCAGTTCTTGCTCTTTTTACACCCTACGAGAGCTCTGTTTTAAGAAAGGGTGGCCTTTTTGTGTTTAGGAGCTGGTACTCTATCGATACAAGCCAACTTCAATTTCTCCTCAGTGCCCCTTTACATATCCCCGAAAGCAGAAGACTGGACAGCCGCCGTCGTAGCTCAGAAAGCACCGGGCGCGAAATTCGGAGGTCGGACGTTCGGATCCAACCGGTGGCATGTGGTTCTTTTTCTTCTTTCTAATGAATTATCTTTCAGCGACAAAGTAATGTATAAATGTTTTATTAATCAACACCACAAAGAAAAATAAATAGAAATATTCTACTAAGCTCCTTGGTTTCGGTGACTGTTGGCTTCCGTCATATGTGTGTCATAACGAGCTCCTGATTTCCATACCCATGTCTCCACTCCACTCCACCCCCCCCCCCCCTCTCTCTCTCTCACACACACACACACACACACACACACACACACACACACACACACACACACACACACACACACACGCACGCACGCACGCACACACACACGCACGCACGCACACACACACGCACGCACGCACACGCACACACACACACACACACACACACACACACGCACATGCTCCGTGGTTTCGGTGACTGTTGGCTTCCTTCGTAAGTAAATCCTCTCATTTCCACTTAGTAGTCCGATCTCTCTCTCTCTCTTTCGTGCGTGCGTGTGTTTGAATGGTGTTTTTTCAGTGCTCCGCACTCTGTTGATGCACTGTTCGAGGGGAGAGCCGGCAGGAACACACGGAGTGTCGCCACAAGCGCTGTTTGCTGCCACACACAGTCGCCCTCCGAAATTTACGTCCCAAAAATTAGACAACTTGCACAACGACGCCGGCACGAATAAACTGCCCCCCCCCCCCCCCCCCCCCCCCCCCTTCTCCCGTCAGGTGACGAGCAGAAAAGAAGTTGAGCCAACCCCCGGAAGCGGCTCGTCGACCCCCCGCCGAGCCTCAGTCGCTATGCGAAGTTCCGCAGCGAGCGAAAACTGCTCGTGCAATGAGACGCCGGCGCACGTTAAGGAAGACCGGTTGCTAGAAATCGATGCGGAGCCCTCCACTTTACGGAGTGCGCGAACGCGTCTCCGACTTTGCCACGTGAGTGCTCATCCATTATGAAAGCACCTCGTCGCGGATGCGTCTGGACGCTAAGCTTCAAAGCGAACGCCGCGGCAACGAGAAAAGCGTCGGACGGTTTAAAAATTTACAGGCAGCCCTGTAGAGCGGGTAGAATGGACGCCACCTTGCGCCGCTCCACACATCGGCAGACAGGTGACTGCGGTTCATGAGGCGTCGCGCCTCGTGCAGTGCGGGGCGGCCGAAATTAAGCCGGTATGAGCCGGCAGCGCCTCCTGCGCCCAGCAAAGAGCGTGGAAAATCGATGGCGGTAGGCCGCCGAGATGAGAAAAGCACACCGACATTCGCTACGGAGAGATGGCTAGCGCGAGGGGAACGGCGGAGTGATGGCATGTCGGATATGCGGCGCTCAATGAGGCCCAGAATGCCTCTTGCAATCAGAGTCAGCCCCGCTGCACGCAAGCGCCCAACGTGTGCGCACTCGGGCTGAGCAACGCACGTCGCAGAGCTACACCCTGAAGCCCACTAGGAACCGGATACTAACGCACCGGCCTGGAGTATCCAGATAATTCAAAGACGCACTTTTAGTGTCCGGTGTTGACACCCGTGTCTCACTATACTTTATCGTGCCTCGTGAGAATTGTATGGCAGTACTGCATTGTGCACGAAAGGTGCTCTCGAACCTGCCCCGATGGTCCCCGAGCCCCAGGAAGGGGGGGGGGGGGGGGGGGGGGGGGGGGGGGGGGGTCGTGCGGTTTGTCTCAGCAACCCCAGAGTCAAACTGCTGCAAATGAAAGCAGAGCGAGCGCCACTGTAGGAACCAGCCAAACTTTGTGACTGTGGCCCCTCCAGCGGTAATACAAGCACCACTCTCTAACCTCTCCAACCATTATTTAACGAATTCTCTAAGAGAGGCTTCCAGTACAGCGTGTACCACCACACACTTCTCACGTACCGCGCATCTAGCCGGCATTTCGCTACCTAACCCGGCGCCATCTGACGTCCTCAGTGTTCTGCGCATGCGCGTGGCGGCGCGGTAGCGGTGATGGTACGTGGTTTGCTAAAAGTCTCTCCGAGCCAGCCGTGAAATGTATGATGGAAGCACGTGAAGCGGGGTCACACAGAGAGGACGTCCCACTGGATTGTGCACGCAGCAGCCTTGGCAGAGGGAAGCATTTGGACTGTGGAATGCCGAAGGGCAAGGTACCCAAGGCCCAAGTGGCTTACGAAGACAAAGAACCCGAGACGCGCACTCCCGTTACATTCTAAGGACTGCAGTGAGACAATCGGCCGGCGCCTTCCTTTACCCTCCGTTACCGTCGTTTTCCTGCCACTTCCTCTCCAGCTATGTGCACTGTTACTATACTGGCAGAAGCACGCCGCAGTCCGGATTGACAAAGGGTCATCGTTCGAGAAAGCGGACTGCTGACACGTTGCTCCATTGCACGCACTTCCCCACTACACGAGAAAGAGGATGCGTGCAGTGATAGTCAGGAAGAGAGCCCGAATCTCACCCCAGAGTCCGGCGGGTTACGAACGGCAGCTTATTCAGGGACAACCTAGGCGGGGATCGAACGCCTCACGACGGCGAGTCCACAGAAAGAAGAGGGAAAACACCTTTTCTGGAACAGATAGCCGCCCTTGGGAAGAACTTTTACACGGTTTTCGCGATGAAGGGCCCGATTTCAAACAACAAAGACTACCTCGAAAGCAACCATTAAGCGCGTACAGAGAAAAAGCCGGCCTCCGCCTGCTCTCGCCTCCTCAAATTTGCCGCTTATTTACAGCGCCGCTCTCCAGACTGGGCAAATCTCCTAGCTGTATAGAACTCCATGTCACGGCGAAGCGGCAGCCACGCCTCGATGGGCTCGGAGAGGGCCGCGTCAGATTTCCGAAGGCTTAGGCGCACTCGAGAAAAATCCGCCTCCATTCGCACCGAACGGGAGCGGAGGGTGAATTCATCCCACTGATGCCCCCTTCGAGGCACATCAAATTGCATGCGGGACAGTCAAGATGCAGGGCACGCCGCACAACGTCATCTTCACTCCGTTGCATTGTTGCGTAATGCGCTAGATGGCGCCATATAGTGTCATCACATCAGCTGCAGAGACGAGCAAGAGAAGACTGGAGTATTGGTGGCACCAAATTGCGCGCCCGCCTGCCTGGCCGGCAGTGTTCTGCAGCTTGGAAACATGGATCCCACTTGATGGGGCAGCAAATGAGCCGGCAAAGCCAGTGAAGTGGGCGCTGGCGGCAGAATTGAGAGCAACGCCCTGGCCGCCTTCAGTGCGGAAGAAGCGGGCGCAATGGTTCCCGGCAGCGATGCGCAGGCCAAAACACCAAGCAGAGTTGTCGGTCGGGCGTTTCGTCTGCTGATCGCGAGAAAAATCACCAATTTCAGGAGAGAAGCGCAAAGATGCCAGATGCGAGAGACGCCGCTCGGCGGCTAGGAACGTTGCTTGGTGTT
Organism: Amblyomma mixtum; assembly: GCF_055824585.1. Classification (NCBI taxonomy): domain Eukaryota; kingdom Metazoa; phylum Arthropoda; class Arachnida; order Ixodida; family Ixodidae; genus Amblyomma; species Amblyomma mixtum. Next base: position 425,081,028 of record NC_143014.1, on the reverse strand, counting down.
CTGGTCCGCGCATCGTTACCGGGAACTACCGCGCCCGCCGTTTTCCGCACTGAACGCGGCCAGGGCACAGACGCTGCTTACTAGACCTTTCCACAAATCGCAGCGCCGCGCCATCCCCTAGCGGATCCGCGCAAAGCATGATGGGAGAAAGGAGCGACCGCCGCCCGCGTCGTCTGCTGTCAAGCGCGTTGCTGTGTTGTGCCGCCGCGTTCAGGCGTTGTGCGTCTTCTCGTGCGCGTTGTTGGTGTCTCTTAGCAAAATGTTGCAGCGCACTGCTGTGGTGGTTATCTGTTAATCTTTCTGCAATTATGTGGGGATCTTTTTAGACACATTTTAGACATTCGACATGTCTGCAGAGGAGAATCGCGGTGGCGGTCAAAGGTGCTGCGTGCCCGGCTGTAGTAACAACACGAGAAAGGACATCAACATTTCATGCCACGTATTCCCCAAGGACAAGACGCTGAAGCTAGAATGGGTGCGCAGGATAAATCGGCAAGGTTTGCAAGGGCGATTTACCCTGTGGAAGCCTTCGAAACACCACAAAATATGTGGTACGCATTTCAACACAAGCGGGCGCAAGGGATACTTCGATCGTCTTCCCACGATCTTTCCACAACGAGTATATGCGGAACGGACGCCTGCTGCGATTACGGGTAAGACGATTGCTTCGAGAGAAGACGGTTGTCTGCTGCTAATGCTTACCCAACTTTCCCCTTTCATCGTATATAACATGCATATGACCGCGATCTTACGCAACATCACATTACACGCCTAAGCGGCGGCTGAAGCGTTGGCGGCAAAACTTCGCCCTTGCGCGGACACTTATTCGCGTCGGAAAAGGCATACTATTGCATTCCAAAGAAATGGCAGCAACGTTGCACGCATATGCAGGTGCGGCTAAAGTTGAAACAACACGAGCCCGAACGATCAGTGCAAGACCAAGCTGTCTGATGAACAGCAGCAGCAAAGAAAAACACGTCCGGAAGCTATAACGCGTCCCAAACGAAAAGAGCACACAAATTTCGGGCAGCTGGGCAGCAGCGGGACACAGAGCAATGGGCATGCACATGCGAATCTCCAACTTCGGCTAGTGACCGGGGCAGAGGACGTCGCGACTAGGTACGGCCAGGACGCCACAACCGGCAGCCTGAAGGCCGCCTGCAATGCTGCTGCATAATTTTCGTTTTTTTTAGGCTTTTATGAATAAAGTTATTCACCACCACCATGGGCACATGAGCGGCGAGGGCTCTGCGTATACATGCATTGGGAGAACGCCGGTCTTTGCGTCTGCTGGTGCTCGGCCATGGCAGCGGAACGCCACATCCAACTGTGTCATGTTTACTGTGTCATGTTTAGTAAATAGCTCGTGCTCTGTCTAAGGGAGTGCTTGAAGATTATATATTACAGCAATGAACATTTACCGCGTCGGCATGAAATTTCCCCAGGAGTGCGCCGATGAGGACAACTGCACTCATACTGTTGTTTACGTCGCGTGTACGAACAGCTAGTGCTCGTTTTCATGACATAAAACGCAATCGGCGCTTTAGTTATATTAAACAACCTGTTCTCTTTTTTACCGGCTGTAGTCGTGCTTGTTTACGCAGTGCGATAATGTGTGGGAAACGATGATGAGATCGCACGCCTGAGAAACACTTGACAGCCGCGGGCTGTTGACATCGCGCAGGACCGGCGCTTCTCGTTTCTTGTCCCGGCTTCCTCCGACGTGACCAGTACTTTATTTTAAACTACTTTATCCAGAAGTATGTTTGGCGACCGTTCGCTTTAACTGAAACGGCCTAACTTGTTATCCACAAGCTAGCGACGGCGACGACTGCTGCTGGCCGTAAAGCACGGCTCGGCAGTCTGAGTCACACGTTTCCCGTTCATCATATGCGTGCCCTGCGATGTAAGCAATAGTTAATTTCAGGTCACTGTTGCCAAAACTACACTCAGTGACCATTTTCATTCGCTAAAACTAGTGATTCGCTCATCACAACCGCCGCAATCACAGATCATATCCTACGAACTCGCTAGGCCTAGTTGTCGCGGAAGTGAAGGGAGTCGTTGTCGACGGAAATTAATTTGGCAAGCGCTTATCGCTGGTGACTGTTCATGTGTGCACATGTGAAATATGGCTGTTCGTTTCGCTCATTTAGAAGCGCGAACATATTTGCACCGCCGCCTCATCACCGTGCTTTCGCTCAGCCGCCGACAAGGCTGACCGTCCGCCGATCGGATTCGTCGGTGTCGTTGGCCTGAAAAACGTGTCCCACTGCAATCATATTATAGTAAACTAGATATTTCACTATAATCACATGCTGCTGTTGACCGTGATAGTGTCGTTGGCGGAGTAGTGTGACCACCGTCGTCGTCGTCGTTGTACACTGAAAACGAGCTGAGGCTTTCGAATGCGTTTGGAAGGTTTCGTGCAGCACCGCGCGCGTCCGTCGAGTCCGAATGTCATTCCAGTTCTCGAATGTCATTCGACTCAGATGTCATTCGAACGTTCCCGTGTAGCACAGGTATAAGAAACAGCGATGGCGACGAGATGGCAGAGAAAGGCTTTCCGGTGAGCAGGCGCAGTCGGTGAGATGGACGAAAAGACGCGAGCGCGGCGCCGCGGGCGCCGCGGCGCTCCGTTTTCCCAGAGTGCTTTGCGCGGCCACTTGGTGGCGCGGCGGAATTTGTGAAAAGGTAAGAGTTCCCTTGTGCGGAGAACCCGGCGTTGGCGTGTCGAGAAATAGAGGTGGCAAATAAATTTAGTGTTAGTCGAGAGAGGTCACGTGACCTTGAGACGCCATCGCAACATGCCCACCGTGGCAGGCGGCAGTTAACATGATTGGTCGAGAGAGGTCACGTGACCTTGGGATGCCATCGCAACATGCCCACCGTGGCAGGCGGCAGTTAAAATGATTGGTCGAGAGAGGTCACGTGACCTTGGGATGCCATCGCAACATGCCCACCGTGGCAGGCGGCAGTTAAAATGATTGGTCGAGAGAGGTCACGTGACCTTGGGACGCCATCGCAACATGCCCACCGTGGCAGGCGGCAGTTAAAATGATTGGTCGAGAGAGGTCACGTGACCTTGGGACGCCATCGCAAAATGCCCACCGTGGCAGGCGGCAGTTAAAATGATTGGTCGAGAGAGGTCACGTGACCTTGGGATGCCATCGCAACATGCCCACCGTGGCAGGCGGCAGTTAAAATGATTGGTCGAGAGAGGTCACGTGATCTTGGGACGCCATCGCAAAATGCCCACCGTGGCAGGCGGCAGTTAAAATGGTTGGTCGAGAGAGGTCACGTGACCTTGGGATGCCATCGCAACATGCCCACCGTGGCAGGCGGCAGTTAAAATGATTGGTCGAGAGAGGTCACGTGACCTTGGGATGCCATCGCAACATGCCCACCGTGGCAGGCGGCAGTTAAAATGATTGGTCGAGAGAGGTCACGTGACCTTGGGACGCCATCGCAACATGCCCACCGTGGCAGGCGGCAGTTAAAATGATTGGTCGAGAGAGGTCACGTGATCTTGGGACGCCATCGCAAAATGCCCACCGTGGCAGGCGGCAGTTAAAATGGTTGGTCGAGAGAGGTCACGTGACCTTGGGATGCCATCGCAACATGCCCACCGTGGCAGGCGGCAGTTAAAATGATTGGTCGAGAGAGGTCACGTGACCTTGCGACGACATCGCAACCTGGCCACCATAGCAGGTGGCAATCTGCCCACCGGGTTGTGAGCTACCTGACAATTCAATACAATTCAATCCAATTGCTACCTGCCCCCCGTGCCGCTCGCTACCTTACGAGAGCACGGGAAGAGCAACCTTGGTCTCGCAAGCCATACCGGTGGCTGCGTTTGAAACCGCCACCTGCCGAGAGGGCAGTGGCCCATCGTTTTATTGCTGCCCCACTGCGCCAGTAGGGGCGTGAGGGCTTCCCGCGATCTATTAATATAAAGCAGAGAATGACAAATTCCATATACCGGGTGTCCCAGCTAACTTGAACCAAGGGTTTAAAAATGAAATATTGGGGTCAGGAGAGTGAAACTACCTGCATATTGGTGACAGGCATTTGGCGCACCACAGGAAATTTTTTGTATTGCAATTACTTAACTAGTAATTAAAATAATTTTTTTTAAATTTTTAATATTGACTTTAGACACTAAGTGTGATTCGCAAAGTTGGAGAGCACTTTCAGAAACCCCCATTCCATTATTCGCCATAAAGAAAACCTTACGTGTACCTCTTTTTTCGAGCTCGAAAGAAAGCCCGCGAAATACAAAAAAAACCACGTGACGAGCGCATTCGCGCGCCGCGATCGTGCTGCTCTCAACCGTGCTTTCAGTGAACGAAATCAGCTCCGGTATTCATTCGGCGGCCCCGTTTCAGAGGCAGGCCGATATCTTGGTGCTTCGGCCGTGTCAGCCAGTTCGCGCGTGACGGTGTAAATTGCAGCGAGTGCGCTGCGCTTTGCAGTCGCGATAAAGACTGCCAAGCTCGAAGTTTTCAAATGAGAGGAGTTTTATTTGCCAGTTGCAAAGAAAATAAAAGTGGCGGTTTATGGCTTGGCTGTGCGGCGATGACAGCCGTGGCATGCGGTTGTCCTGACTCCATTTCATTTCGGTTTCTTACCAATTATAAAAAGTGCTCGAATAGGTCACCTTGTGCGACGATACAGCTATGGCATCTTGTAACCAAATCAGCCGTTGCATTTCGTATGACAGCCTCAGGCATGTTTAAACAGACTTCCGTTATTTTGTCTTTAAGGTCTTGCGGTGTGGAAGTTGGTGTGCTGTACACCTTGTCCTTGATATGACCCCACAAAAAGTAGTCCAGAGGTGTCATATCAGGAGACCTGGCTGGCCAGTTCACGGGACCTAGTCGTCCTATCCATTTCTGCGGGAACGCTGCGTCGAGCCAGGTCCGAGCCTTGGCGCTGCTGTGCGCGGGGGCGCCATTGTGTTGAAACCACACATTTGTGGCCCTGGCGAGCGGTAGATCCGAAAGGAAGTCGTCAACGGGTCCTCTGAGGATATCATTGGTGTAGCGATCTGCTGTCAGCGTCTGGTCGAAAAACACAGGCCCGATCAAACTACCGTCGAAAAGTCCACACCAAACACTAAATGACCACTGGTACTGGTGCTGCGTCTGTAAAACCCAGTAGGAATTTGAATCGCTCCAGTAATGAGCATTGTGCAGGTTCACCTGTGAATTGCGCGAAAAACTAGCTTCGTCACTCCATATCACTTTGTTCAAAAAATCCGGGTCGTCCTGCATCTTTATCAGAATCCAATTAGCAAAATCGGTCCTGTTTTGGAAGTCCCGTGGCAACAGATTTTGATGAAGCTGTACGTGGTACGGATGCAGGCGGTGTTTGCGCAGTATTCGCCAAACTGATGACCTGGAGACTCCGGTATCCTCGCTCACGCTGCGCACGCTTGCTTGGGGTTCCAGAGCGAACAGCGATAAAATATGCGTCTCGAAGTCCTCGTCAAAAACAGGTGCTCTGTGTCGTGTGGACGTAAAACTGCCCATCCGTCGCAGCGTCTCGAAGGCACGCAGGATCGTTACTGAACTTGGCCGCCTGCCTGGGTGCCATTGTTGCATAAGGTCTGCAGCGCGCCTTCTGTTCCCATGACATGCACCTAGAGCCAGAACCATGTCTGCTTTCTCTTCATTTGTAAACGGCATGTCTGCAGTGCTAGTAATCACTACACCAAAGATTCAGTCTCGCATGAGAGTGGCATAAGAAGAGCACACGACAAACTGTGCTTCACCGCTGCTTCCAGCTTTCAAAATCCTCATTAGGAAACTGCAACACACAGCCGCCAACACCTCGCGGCGAAACATTATTCCCTGTATTTCTCTTTTGCTTCTGAGTGACAAAGCAGACTCGCCATCTCAGTATCTTATCAGATTGGGACTAAGTCGTCGTCGCCGGGTGCCAACTATAGCTGACGCGGACGAAAAACCCCCGCCAAGATATCGGCCTGCCGCTGCAACGGGGCCGTCGAATAAAGGCCGGAGCTGATTTCGTTCACTGAAAGCACGGTTGAGAGCAGCACGATCGCGACGCGCAAATGTGCTCGTCACGTGATTTTTTTTGTATTTCGCGGGCTTTCTTTCGAGCTCGGAAAAAGAGGTACACGTAAGGTTTTCTTTATGGCGAATAATGGAATGCGGGTTTCTGAAAGTGCTCTCCAACTTTGCGAATCACATTTAGTGTCTAAAGTCAATATTAAAAAATTTAAAAAAATTATCTTAATTACTAGTTAAGTAATTGCGATACAAAAAATTTCCCGTGGTGCGCCAAATGCCTATCACCAATATGCAGGTAGTTTCACTCTCCTGACTCCAATATTTCATTTTTAAACCCTTGGTTCAAGTTAGCTGGGACACCCGGTATATGGGCATGTAGGCAGAACCTATAGGCGAAAGATAAGGAGTACTTGCGCGGGAGGGATCTCTCATGCTCTAGATTCTGAGCTCGTGTTTTTACCGCGGGAACTGCACGCTCCCAGCATTCTTCGAATTATTGTCCTGTGCGGGCCGATTTTCCTATCAAATGGAATTAAACGACTCGGCTCCCGCCTTTTCTTTTTTTTTTAAACTCACCTCCGAAGAGAAGAAGAAGGGAAGGTAAGTGCGTAAAAAGGACGATCATTCTTACGGCGCGGTTCAGGTGTCCGCCGAGATATGTGAGACAGACACTGCACAATTTCCTTTCCTCAAAAACCAATTTACCAATTTTAGAGAAGAGACAGGACGGGACGAGCGCTCGTCCCGTCCTGTCTCTCCTCTAGTGATCGTCCTTTTGCGCACTTACCTTCCCTTCGTCATGAACCAACTCGCCCAACAACGCATCCTGGTGAAAAGAAGAGCCAGCCAACGCGTGGAGTGCCTTTCACCCAGTCCCGTGGCGGCTTGCCGCTCTGCCATCGGCGGAGTGATACGTAGTGATCGGCGAAAGCAAAGAGTCCACGCGTATTTTTATTTCCGCGGCCCTAATTTGCGGCTATGTAGCCTGCGACTGAAACTATTTATTCACGGAAACCTGAAAAACAAAATAAAAGCGAAAGCGAAGCCGCCACGCGACTGGATGAAAGGAACTGCACGCGCTGGCTGAGTCCTCCTCTTTTCGAAGGCGAGTTCAAAAAAAAGGCGGGAGCCGGGACGTTTAATTCGATCTAATAGGGAAATTGGCCACGCAAGACAATAATTCGCAGTTTCTAAGAATGCTCGGAGAGTGTAGAGTTCCCGCGGTAAAAAGACGGTTAAAAGTACGTAGGTTGAGTCCGTGTCTGCGAAGTTTGGTTTAGGTTTATGTTTATTGGGGTTGCAAGTCCCAAACCGACCCAGGCTGTCAGGGACGCCGTAGTGTAGGGCTCCGGAAAATTTCGAGCACCTGGGGTTCGTGCACTGACATCGGAGAGTACACGCACCTCAAGCGAATGCGACCACCGCGGCCGGGATCGAACCCGCGCCTTTCGGTCAGCTAGCAGCCGAGCACCATAACCACTGAGCCACCATGGCGGCGCCACCTTCAAAATGTGATCACCACCTCAGCATGTCTATGGTGGCTAGAAGACCCCTTCTAGCCACCATAGCATGTCTGCCAAGTGGAATACAAAGAGGACCGCTGACCGCTGAAGAGACCAACTGACTCTACCGCGTCATACAATGAAGGTGCGTGGAATGCTCCGCGCGCAAAAAAGGGGCTTCTGTCATATGACTCCGCTCATTCCAAGCTAACAAAAAGGGGGATTGCTTCACTTTGCCTCGAATCCGCATTCGGAAAATCATGCTCTCACAAGATGCATCTAAGTTTTCAAAACCAACTGGCCAGGTTGTCTTCAGTTGGGTTCCCTGGTTCGCTCGTAACGGCTGTCGCTGAAAGCCTGCTACAGAAGATGATTAGTTAGTTAGTTATATGAGGTTTTATGGCGCATAAGCAACTATGGCTATCATGCGCCAAACACAAGGTTAGATGACGTTATGTCAAGTGTACAGAGGTTACATTATAATAGATTTAAAACATTGGCTTTCTTTAGAAACTTACAAATAAGTGAAAACTCGACAAGTGTTTGCTCGCCTAAAAGCAATGCGGGATGAAATGGAATGTGTTCATTGTAAAATACCGTAAAAAATTTTTTTCTAAGTTCTTCGAGATGCGAACAAGAAATTAAAATGTGATTTACTGTGAGCTCCTCACCACACATTTCACACACAAGCTTGTCTTTTTTTGTTAATAAGAAGTTATGGGTGATGTGTGTGTGACCTATGCGTAAACGACATAAAATTACTTCGATAAAACGCTCTTTATGGCGGCATGATTTCCATTCTTTTAAAATGGGCTTTATGGTATGCAGCTTGTTGTGTCCTTCATTTTCCCAAGAAGCTTGCCACCTGGCTCTTAGTCTGCTATGCACTAACTTCATGTAATCCCTAGGAGGCAAATTCACATTTTTTATTTCCATGGTTCTGGTTTGTGCAGCACACATGTCGGCTCTCTCATTATCCCTAATGCCAACGTGACTGGGAACCCAGCAGAATTTTATAACATGTTTTTTGTGTTGTGACCTTTACTATATTGTGTATGATGCTTCCAATGAGTGGCTCCGTGGCATTTCTGGAGTTTAATGCTGTAAGGACGCTCAGTGAATCGGTATAAATTATGCTATTTTTGATGTTTTCATTTGTTATTTTCTGTACCGCAACACTAATAGCATAACACTCCGCGGTGAAAACTGTAGCACATGAGGGAAGTCGTACTACATGTTCATTTTTTCCTTGTATTACTGCGCTTCCCACATGAGCATGAGTTTTTGACCCGACAGTATAAAATGCAGTGTAATTTCTGTATTTTTCTTGTAGTGCTAGATATTCTTGTATTATATGGTCATGTGGTGTACAGGTTTTCCCGAGGCGTGTTAGTGTGACGTCACACACTGTGGGGAGAGTGTACCACGGTGGTAACGCTTCGTGTCTTGGGGCAATATTTTTAATTTCATTTAGTATGTTCAGGGCTTGGCATTTTTCTTCGAAGCGCAAGAGCAACGGCTTAACTGCGTGAGGCTTGTTGTTGAAGATTATTCGGGATGGGCATTTCGTGACAATTGGATAACAGAGATGTTTGGGCTGAGGAAGGATTTTTAGGATGTATGTACAAGTTAGTGCAGTTCTTCGATCTTCTAAGGAAGGTTCATTAGTTTCCACATACAGACTTGCTATTGGTGAAGTTCTGTAAGCACCGGAAGACAACCTTAAACCACGATTGTGGACAGAATCCAGTCGTTTTATGTAGGACGGTCTTGCTGAGCCATATACTATGGACCCATAGTCTAACTTAGAGCGAACCAGAGAACGGTATATATGTAACAGGCATGCCCTATCAGACCCCCAGCGTTTTCTTGACAGTAGTTTCAGTACATTGAGGGCCTGAGAACCTTTTTTCTTTAAGCTGTTTATATGTGGCAAGAATGTGAGCTTTTTATCGAAAGTTATCCCTAGAAATTTATGCTCTTGTTTGACAGGTAATTGGGTTTGGTTTAGATATAGTGTGGGGTCGGCCTGTAGGCCTCGTCTCAAAGAGAACAGAACCGCTACTGTTTTCTGAGGGGAAAATCTAAATCCGTTTCTATCTGCCCAGGTAGCCAGTTTATTTATTGTTATTTGTATCTGTCGCTCACAGGTAGGTATGCTGGATGACGTGCATGCTATTTGGAGGTCGTCTACGTAAACTGAGTACATTATGGATTTTGGGATTACTTTTCCTATGGAGTTCATTTTGATGATGAATAAGGTTGTGCTGAGGATGCACCCCTGGGGTACGCCAGTTTCTTGAATAAAAGTGTTGGAGAAGGTTGCACCTAGGCGGACTCTGAATGTACGGTTGCTTAGGAAGTCGCTCAAACAGCCCAGCATCCTGCCGCGGATACCTAGGTCCGCTAGGTCACGGAGGATGCCGAACCTCCACGTGGTATCGTAAGCCTTCTCCATGTCGAAGAAGACCCCGATACAGTGCTGGTTGTGGATGAACGCTTCCCGAACTGTGTTCTCAAAGCGAACGAGGTGATCGGTTGTGGAACATGTCTTTTTAAAACCGCACTGGTGTATATCTAAAAGTTGCTGGGACTGAAGTATGAAGGTTAGTCTGATGTTTAGTATGCTTTCGAATGATTTTGCTATACAGCTAGTGAGTGCTATTGGCCTGTAGCTGGTGGGACTAGTTGGTGGTTTGCCAGGTTTTAGGAAGGGTACTATGATTGCTTCTTTCCATACTTGGGGGATTTCTCCACTTATCCATATTTTATTGAAAAATTTTAGGAGAGCCTCTATGGCAGTCTCAGAGAGGTGAGCAAGCATGGCATAATGTATATTGTCTAGGCCTGGTGCTGTCATTTTACCGGATGTTAGTACTGTGTTTAGTTCCTGCATGGTAATAAGCTGATTGTAGTCTTCATGTATGCATGTTCCAAAGGGCAGGCTTTGTTTTTCTACTATTGTTTTGTGCTTTTGAAATGTGTGTGTGTAGTTGGATGAGCTTGAAACTGTGGAAAAATGCTCACCCAATATGTTGGCCTGCTCTTCTAATGTTGTTTGTGTACCGGGTGTTGTTAGCATTGGAAATGTGAATGGGGTAAAATTTCCAGTGAATTTCCGCACCTGCTCCCACATTTTCTTTGATGATATTGAGCTGTTTATGGAGGATATGTACTGTTGCCATGATGACCTTTCTGCGTTGCGTCTAATGTATCGTGCTTTGGCTGTAGCCCTTTTGAAGATGAGCGAGTTTCCTGCAGTGGGATATCTGCGAAGGTTGCCCCAAGCCTTGTTTTGCTGCTTTTTAGCCAATGAACATTCAGTTGACCACCAAACTTTATGTGTTTTTCGTGCAATTTCAGACGTTTGTGGGATGGCTTCTATTGCTGCAGATATTAAGCATGTGACAAATTTTTCATTTATTTCTTCTATAGCAAGGGTTTCGGCATATTCTTTTTCTAGTGTGGCCTTCGTTCTGAAAAGTGCCCAGTCGGCGAGGTGAATTTTCCATCGCCGTGGCTTCGTAGAGAGGATGACTGTTGACTGTAGTTGATGTTAGCTTTAAAACCGTAGGTAAGTGATCACTTCCCCGAGGGTCGTCTAAAACATCCCAAACAAAATCATTAAAAACCGATGGAGATGCAAATGCTAAATCGAGGCAGGTCATTTTTCCAGAGCTGGGGCAAGAGTACGTGGCTTTTCCCGTATTCATTAAACATATGTTATTCGAAAGAATAAAATCCTCGATGAGCTGACCCCTGGAATCAGTATGCTCACTTCCCCAGAATGAGGAGTGTGCGTTAAAATCCCCAATTATCACATATGGCTCAGGCAACTTCTCTTGAAGTTCTTCTAGATCACGCATGGCAATTGTGTTGTGTGGTGGTATGTACACAGAGCATATTGTTATCGTTTTATTGCTAATTATGTTTACTGCGACCGCTTCTAAGTTTGTCTTTAATGATATCTCTCTTGCAGGGACATCGCTTCGCGTTATGATAGCGACGCCTCCCGAGAGTCGGCTAGCTTGCACTCGGTCTTTCCGGAAAATATTATATTTTTTGAAGATGTTTGTGTGCTGTGGCCCAAGGTTTGTTTCCTGCAGGCACACAGCTGTACGTGCCATTGTTTTCAGCATTTCGGTTATGTCTATATAGTTTCTGTGTAGACCTCTACAGTTCCATTGTATTATATACGCCATTGTGATAAGCCGGGGATTGGGGAAAGTTATTTATTCTCAGGAGCAGTGATTCGTGGTTTCCGTTTCTTCTCTAGGTAGTCTCGCCGCCGCTGCAGCTGTGGCGAGCCAGGAGTTGAATCCATCGCCACTCTCGTGGCGCTGGATTTCCGCGGAGACGCCGCGGGTGCGTGTGTTTTAGATGTCGGCGGACTTTCGCTGACATCCATTTCCTCCACGGTGGACGTGGAGGATGCTTCTTGGTTGCGATAGCCCGTGGCCTTCGCATTCGTCTTTTTTGTTGGACCGCTGAACCAGTCCCTGCTCCAGCGGCAGAGTCTCTTGGGCCAGCAGGTGCCTTCTTAGAGGGGTGGGGCGACAAGTCCAGTTCAGCAGAGCTGTTCTGGGTGTCTGTCGCCGAGGATGCCGCTGCTGAAAGTGGGGCTTGAGGGCCTCCGGCGAGGATCGCGTGGTCTTCCCGCGAAATTTTCAGCCCTGTGGACTGTGTCACCGACTTCTGTGGTGGGGACTTGGTTGTCGACCCCAGGTTCTTCGGATCGACCTGTGTGCCGACAGAAACTGAAGGCGGCGACGGTCCCCGCGTCACCGCTTCAGAGTATGTCCCTTTCTGTTGGAAAGAGACGCGTTTTTTTGCTTCAAGGTAGGGCAGGTTTTCTCTGGTCTTCAAAGTTATGATTTGTTTTTCTGTTTTCCAGACTGGGCACGACCTGGAGTACGCGCCATGTGCGCCATTGCAGTTGATGCATTTTGGTGTTCGTTCGCATCTTTCCTCTGTATGTGCGTCTTCTGCGCATGTGACACAAGTTGGTTTACCGTAACAAGCCAACATGCTGTGTCCAAAGCGCTGGCACTTGAAACATCGTCTCGGGAAAGGTATGTATGGGCGGACTTTACAATGGAGGTATGCGGCGTGGATGGAGTCAGGCAGAGTTGTGGTATTGAAGGTTAAGACAATGTGTTTTGCTTTGATTTCAACATGTTTCTCCTGATGTGTTTTGTCTTGATTTCAACATTGTTTCTCCTGATGGTTATTCGTCTGGCTGCTATAACTCCTTGTTCAGATAGTTCTTCCATTTCCGCATCGGTACTCTGTAGGAGTTCATATTCAGATATGACGACGCCCTTTGAGTGGTTCAGGGTGCGGTGCGGGGTTACCTGTACACTTGTTTCTCCAAGATTCTGTAACGACATCAGTTTGGTGCTCTGTTCTTTTGTGTTAATTTCTACAAGGAGATCTCCGGTTCGCTGTTTTTTTGCTTTGTAGTCTTTGCCTACACACCTTTTTAGGGTGTTGGCGATCACAAATGCAGACAAGTTTGCTACAGGTTCATCTGTATTTGAGTGAACCATGAAAAACTTTGGAAACGTTTCTGGTTTCTGTGGCATCAATTTTTTCGCATCGGTGCGACCCCTTTTTGGGGGCCGATCAGATTTTTTTGCAAATTTTTCCATACGGCATGTACTGGCTAAGGGTTCCTAATACTCTGTCGCCTCTGATTCACCCTTATACACAGAGGAAGGTCCCCGGACTCCCCGCCTGGTAGACAGACGAGGAGCCCATCGGCCGAGGATTGACCACTTCCTCGACCGCCACCGTTCAAGGTTTCTTCCCTCCACCTTTCAACCTATCGCCACGGTACGGATGACAGCTTCGGTATGGGGGCTAAGGGTCCGTGGTGGCGCCAAGCACCAACACCTCGTTACACGAGGTGCCCTTGCGGGGCTACAGAAGATGAAGAGGAAGGCTGTGAGATCTGGGGAAGATGCCCCTCGAGAAGAGGTGGTGCGACCTGTGGTGGTGTCCTACGTGCACAAGTTAGCCCACAAATTGAAAAAGGTCGCGAGCAGGCATAGTGTGCCGCTTGTTTTTTCAGCCCCTGAAAAGCTCGGAAGCCTTTGCTCTCGTGTGGAAAGAGGAAGTAAAGAAGAGAGGGGGTGTGGCACCAAACATGGGCGATCGTTCACGAAGTGGGCCAAAGGAGTTCTCTATGAAATTCCCCTCTCGTGCGGCCGCTCCTATACAGCGTTAACTGGGCGCTGCGTTAACGAGCTAATCAGGGAACACGAAAGAAACATCAAGGAAAATAATGAAGGCCCGAATATGCCTCAGCATATAAGGTCCTGCCCGTCACGCTCTTGTGAGCCATGTTTTTCCGGTGAGAGAATTCTCTCAAAAAGCAAAGATACAAAAGCTAGCCGCCGCGGTGGCTCAGTGGCTATGGTGCTCGGCTGCTGTCCCGAAAGACGCGGGTTCGATCCCGGCCGCGGCGGCTGAATTTCTTTGGAGGAGAAATTCGAGGCCCGTGTACTGTGCGATGTCAGTGCACGTTAAAGAACCCCAGGTGGTCGAAATTTCCGGAGCCCTCCACTACGGCGTCTCTCATAGCCTTAGTCGCTTTGGGACGTTAAACCCCATAAACCAACCAACCAACCAACAAAAGCTAGGGAACTAATCGAAGTTTTTTTTTTTTTTATGGAACAGAAAAGGAGCATGTACGTGAGCGACACATTCATACCTTTGTACAAGGCTGATAACAATTTTTTTCACCCGCTGGCTATCATATAAACTTTGAAGATGATAGCATTCCTTGCATGTAAGATGGTATATATTTGTGCGTGTTGCCTTCGAATAAATCGCTTGTGAGTGGCGCTTCGTCCCGTCTTTCTGCCTTGCGCTGTGTCTCTTTTCGCGCCTGTAACGAAAGAGGACCAATGGCGGAGGAGGAAATGGAATGCAAGTGGATGGTTACAGCCACGCAGTGGTTCCGGGACAATTGGGGTGTAAGGTTAGCATGCACTGTTCACCGTAATTTCAACGCTTAAAACTGTTCAACATTACAGTTCAATCACGAAAGACTCGCAGACAGCATCGAGCAAGCGTCAAATGCCGCGGTATACCCTCCTGCTCGCCACGGTGGCCGCTACAATTCACCTTTTTTCCCCCCCAAACAACGCACAAATTACACGTTAGCGGCGATGGAAGATAAAAGCCGCACGTCCGCACGTAACGGGTTCGCGACACACCCACCTCCCGTATCGAACCGGCAGGGCCGGACAGAGTGACAGAATAACTAGCGCCGTTTGAAAGAGCGTTGAATGAGGTAACAATGGAATAATTCAACCCTTATGGAAACGGCGATGAAAAAGTAACATGCATGAACCTTATTACCAAGATTTATACAAGACGAATGGGAAAACAAATCGTCTCAGAGAAATATGTAAAGCAAGCACTTGAAGGATAGGGAAGGAATTGATTCTTTCGTAAGTCCACACTTATTCAGTGTTGGTGGCAGCCACAGCTTGTACGTATTCACAGCTAGTGCCACTATTCGTGACGTGTTATGCAATAAATTTGGTTTTTACTTAACTTGGCCGTGTCAGAGAGAAAAGCATCCTACTGCCATGTCTGCGATTTGTACAGTTTTAGTATACAGTACTCACACATTTGATCAACTTTCACGATACGTAATTTCGAGAACAATGGCTGTGAAGGTGAAAAACATGAACGCGTGCTATAAGCTCGTAATGCACCTTTTCTGCGGTATCAAGGGCGCCGAAGCCTAAGCGCCAGCCTCCTGCTTTCAGTCGAACACGCAGAGGAGGGCGACTACAAAATTCGCGAAAAGCCTATCGCTCATTGAAACATTGTGCCGTATAGAAATCGATTCCGTCTGAAACATACATGGGACGCACTGTTTGGAGGGGCGGGGCACGGATTCGATATTTCGCTCGTTTCCAAGAACGAACGAGTCGTGCGCTTCGCTATTCTCATTTTACGTCCCACTGGCTGGCAGCGATATACGCAGACGAAGCATTTGCAGCATCGCCAGCCTGGTCCCGACAGTATACAGCGTCAAAATATACACTAAAAAAAGACGCCTTCACACAGCCACGATGCTCGTCGATATGCTAATGGCTTGCAACGCCCTGCTGTAGCCTCCCGTCAGCCTTTGGATGGGAGCTCGAGCGGGACGCCGGAAAACGCATACGCTCCGCATGTAAAGAAAAAAAAAGAAAAGAAAAGCAGAACGCGGCGGGACCAACAAATGCACAAATAAACGCAGACCCTCCCTGACGCATACATGCCTACCCCCTTCCCTTCCACGATGAAGGCAGCCCCATTCGTCAGGCGCGAGCATCAGCGAGGCTCAGCTTGCGAGCAGAGGCCCCGGCGACGTCCCCGCGCTGACGTACTTGCATCAGTTCTCGATGCCCGCGATCCATCAATTTGCACGCGCAGAGGAGCCCCCCCCCCTTCGGCCCGCTCTGCTTGTTTTCGCACACGACTCACGCCCTATGTGGCTGTCGGCGCAGGCCGACTCGGCGACTTCCCTGAGCAGAGACTGCTTACTCTGGCGAGACGATAACAACAGCGACAGAAGAAGAAAAAAAAGCGAACGGAAAAAGAAGGAAAAAGAGAGAAATAGCAGGGATGAACGGAAGCAAATGTGGCATGGGTTCTTGCTTAGTTTTTTCATGCTGCCTGCGTGACTGTTATTTCTTAACTCGCTCTCCTCCCGAGAGTAAAACGGTCTGCCTACGAGCGCTCCTGGCTGGCGCTGTGCTTTTATTTGTTTACGTTCTTCGCCCACGTTTCAACCGGCGGCGCCTGCGCAACGCCCTCCTCGAGACACGTTTGCGAGGGCTGCTCAAACACCGCAGGGCGCCAGCTAAGGCCCGCACACGCCGCTCGCAAGAAGAGAGCTTTAAATTTGACTCGTCCGTGTGACGAGCGCGAGCATACTATAGCCCTCGGGTTTGTCAGCACCTTACTCATAGCGGGCAGGTAACAGAGTTGGACAATGGGAACGATGACAGTCGTCAGACGGGGATAATTGTGCGCGCGTAGAAAAAGAGCCGAGAACAGAGGCAGTCAGACGCATCCTGGCTAGCTACGCATAGAGGCAGACTGAACCTGAACGTAATAATTGAAAAAAAAACCTCGACGAATTTGAAGGGCGCTAAAATATGCGCGAAAATATAGCCCTACCTCAAGCAGTATTCCCTGAATAAGCGAAACAGCAAGTTCCCTCTTCTTGATCGGCAACAGCAGTATCGCCCGAGACTTTTTTTTTTACAGGTATTACATGTTATTACATGTTATTACATGTTATTACATGTAAAAAAAAAAAAGTGGTGGTTTATATTAGCGTTACGTGCACCTTTCTTTTGTTATACTCGCGCAGCTTTAAATCAAGTTATAAAACGACTGACCTTGAAAGGCACTTAAACAAGAAAACTACAGTGCCTTCCTAAAATATCGGACGTTTTTCCCCTTTTACGCAACATATGACGCCTCGAGTAGTCGACTGTCGAAAGAATTACCAATTTATGGTAGTTAAAACAGAAGATGTTCTCTCAGGGTGTACTTGGTTTCTGTGGCACGGCTATATTATTTTTCCCAGAAAAGAGAAAAATACAAAAAAGCCAATAGTTGAATTCCTCCCATATGTCCTAGGAAGTGAGCTCGAATAACGTGTTCATTGTTGTGCATCGGAATGATAGTTTTCGTAGACAGGTGGCTCACTTAAAAGAAATAAAAACGAGAACTTAAAAAGATGCGAAGGTTTGACACGACTGAATTTCATTTTATGAATCCACCTGTTCAGAGAAACTTCATACGAATAAACTTCAAGTTTACGCTTCCTCAACTTTACGGACTTCATAGGCTTCATGAAACTTCATAAACTTTGTTAGGGCAGAAGCCTATGGCGCCAGTAGCTAATTTCCCCCTACCGTGCCCGTCTGGAGGGGTTAGGAATGGCGACAGCGGGTCGCGCGCTTCGGACGCTTCGGACGCTGTCCAAGGCTGCGGGAAACGGGGACCAAGGGGGCGACGACCCCTTGAAAGGATCCCTTGACAAACATAGAAGTGGGGGTGGGGGACAATAAGGTCGACGACTCCTTAAACCCCCGACTGTCTAGCTAAGCAGTGGCGCCTCCAGAGTCGGGCTCTGGCGTGCACTGGGCTCCGCCTACTTGTATGCGCAGTGCCACTGCAGCAGTATTGGTTGGAATTGGGCGAGAGCCGGTTTATTAAAGCTCCGCCCAATTATCGAGGGGATAAAAACCGCTGCAAACAAAGAGCGGAAGGAGCGCGCCGAGTCCCAGTCTCGGCCGCTTTTCTGCAGCCTTTTTTTTAACAGCCTTTTTTTTTTAGCCCGCCTTTTTCAAGTTCTTATATCCGGTCCCGTCTTCAATAAATCAGTTTTGTCCCAAGAAGTTTGGAATTGCTGCCCCAACCGGCAACGTGTCGCTGGACGAGCGGACGAAGTACCGCTAACCAACGTACGATCGGACCAACCGGCCATACCCCGACCTTCTTCCTTTTAACTAACTTGAAGTTGCTTAATAAGCAAATTTTTATTTCTAATTTGCTTCAAAAGCCTGAAACTTCCAAACATTAAAAGTTTCCATTCGCAGGCTCCACTGCGTTCTGTGCAGCAGTGCTCGCTTGCAGGCCCCTTCACAATATCGTGTCGAAATGATATGACAGCGCTCACGTTTGTAATGATGTTTACATACAGCGACATATGTAGACGATATATATCGCTGCAGCCCATCAATCTGCATGACGTGCGGAGTCGTCAACGTCGCAACGCCTCTACTGACGAGCTGTGCGGCACAAGTATGCGTCAAAGACACAGGAAACAAAGTTCGAGATAAGCGTCAGTTCATTTAACAGTGAAGAAGTTTGCTTGGCAAACAGGTAAAAAACAACAACAAAAGATAATAACAGAAGCACCGGCGAAACTGAGCTGAGAAAATAGCAAACAATTTTTGCCGCCCCTCCGAAATACAGCAAAAATGAAAATAGAACGGCAAAACGGAAGAAAATATATATAGCTTCAACATAGATTATGCCTCACGGAATGATACTGACCAGGTATTAGCGCCACGGCAGAAAAAATTCCTTACTTTTTACTTACCATTCATTTAGAAAATGACTGTCGTCAGCGATCTCTGTTTACAAGTTCTAACTTATTCACGCACTGATTACTTCCAGCTCTTCTCCCCGTCTCCCCTAAAAAAGTTCCTCTTCGTTCTTTTTGCCCTCTTACCGCTTCGATCTTTGCACTGCCTTTTTTTTTCCTTGCCGCACGCCGCAATAGAATTTTCACGACGTCTCATTATATTTATTACTCATGCTGAAAAAAAAAAGGGGGGGGGGGTGCGTTTTCAGAGTTCGGAAACGAAGTCTGTGGTTTCGTTCCAGAGCTTCCGTCTCAACTTTGACCTCCAGTCGTTCTCTCTGCCCATTTCCTCGTTGCTCTGCTCCCCAAAGGGGAAAACTTTTGTCCCCTTCCCCTCAAATAAGGCAACGAAGTGAAAGCGGTTTAGAGCCCATGGAAGCCGACCTTTCCCCTGCAAGCTACATCACAAATAAAGATGTTTACCCAAATCTTTTCAACTCCCCAGAAGAAGGCGATTCCGTTCCTCTCGCTCTGGTTGCGCGCCAGTGGAACGCAGTTTCTATGCTCACCGTTTTTTTTTTTTACTGAAATTTTTTTTCCAATTGGCGACCTCGTTACACTTCAGCAGAGGAAGTTTTCCCGTCTTCTCGACTTTCGCTTCACTTTGGCGGCACATGTTCGGATAGCGGCCCCAACGAGATCTTGGCTTTTTCGGGCCACAGCCTCTGTGCTGCCTTTCAGCCATTCATTAAGGGCGGGAGAGCATTGAAAAACCATAGCTGCCGTTCCGATGAAGAGCAGAACATCTTCACTAACCACGTGAGCAAAAGATTAAATGACGACCGGGTTCGCCCGCTGCTGGGAAGGTAATTTTGCTCTACGTCTCGGCGGGGCCGAGGTCGCGTCTTTCCAGATATTGCTCTGGACGTAACTCGACTCAAATTTCGACTTCGCTATAGAAACTGCGGTATAAAAAGAAAGGTCAAGCGACAGAAAGAAATGGCAAGGTCTAGAAAAACTGCTTTCACCGCCGATGCCGCAGATAAATAAAAACAAATAAAATAAGGGCTCGAGGAAGTAAAACCGCCGAAGTGATGTGGAGAGACTCAATTAGCGTGAAGTGCAGTAATGGAGCTCCGTCAGAAACTTGGATGGAACCGGCTGTTTCCTTTTTAGCTTGCGTAGAAAATGACGGAGCTCGAATGCCGTGAGTTCACGCACGCACACACGCACGCACGGACAAGAAAAAAACTGCGTCCAGACAGGCAAGCACGGGAGCGCAATGCAAAGGAGGCCGCCCTTTTCGCCCGAGTGGAAAATGTGTCAACACACACAAAGACCAAAAAACGAACGGCGGAGCCGCACTCTCAGCGGCTGCGACTTGCCTTTCCATCACGCCGCGCTTTTGTCGTCAGCATGCACTTTTTGCTTCCGTTCCCTGGACGCCCCTATACGAGGTCGAAAGACAGCGAGGAGGCAAGCGTCCGACGATGTGATTACGAAAGGGGGCGGAACGGGGCAAGGGGAGAACATTTGATACAACGAAAGTACCGATACGGGACTGCGGATTGCGGAAACTGACGGCTCTCCGCAATAGAACCGTGTCCTTCAGCTACTGAAGCTTGCGCTTCGGCTACGAAAAGTGCACGGCCTCGCTCTTGATCTTTTCAACAGGACTATAGACGAAGCCAACGGATTAGGTTGCTCGATACCGCAGACGGGTTGATGAACGCAACAGAGTGGTCCAACGAGCGGCTGCGGCGCCACGCCACGCGTTTCAATGAAACCCGGAGGGGCCTGCTGAGGCCCTTCGATTCCAGTACTGGGCGCTAGTAGCAAGCGACCTCGAAACTGGAGACGCAACCGGAGGAAAATGTCACCAAATGCTGAAAACGGCAGGCATGGGCGCCGTGACAGGCACACCGCAGAAGTGTGAGCCTCCAATATGAACGCTGCACGTTTCACTCATTCACCACTGCCTGCCACTTTGTTGCCCGCCAACAGAAGAAAGCGCGGATTCCTTAGTTGTACACTGGACATTACACCAGAGTAAGGTGGGATCCGTGCACGCCTAAAGTCACCGTTGGCGTGTCACACACATCGGTTAAATCCACGAGCGGCTGAGCACTCGCCTAAAGTGACCGCACAAAAGGCCACACCACGTATACAACCATCACCGAAGAAGCACAAAAGCAGCCGTGCACTCACCGTATTTCGGCACTTGTGGTTCCAGGCCGCATTCGAAAAGGGGCACAGGCACAACTAGGAGGAGAGAACAAAAACGAGCCATGGTTAGCGACAATGACGTGCTAGTCTGACACAATGCAGGAGTAAACAAAGTAATCGCTACTGCTCCCTTCGGAGGAAACCTCCTCGCGAGACTCGCACACACGACCTGCAGCTGCACCCAGCGCACGCGCAAGTGCAAGTGCAGAGCGCAACATCCGATTCCTAGCTGCATGCATGCTCGGGCTCCGAGGAGATTCAGCCTTCCCGCAGCCACAGTAGGCCGAACACTTCGGAAACTATGTATCCGCATACGCGGGACCCCGTTTAGAGACCGGTGCACGAGATAGAGCACGTTTGTATTTTGTCCTTTGGTGAGCACGTCGTTCGTCATGGCGCGG
This sequence comes from Amblyomma mixtum, assembly GCF_055824585.1. NCBI lineage: Eukaryota > Metazoa > Arthropoda > Arachnida > Ixodida > Ixodidae > Amblyomma > Amblyomma mixtum. The sequence goes on along the minus strand of NC_143014.1, from coordinate 425,059,748 downwards.
CCAGCACACAGATATATGCATACACGCACGCTTCTGCAAACTTGCCTTTCTGAGTAGAGAGTATATAGACCGAATCTTTCCGGGAGTCTTTTTTTCGCTGATGTGTTTTACGGGTGGACACCTCTGTGCGCAATAGACAGGTGTTCCAGCAAGCTTCTTTGATTTGAAGAGATAAATAAGGACAGCGTGCCACCGACGGGAGCCGCGCCAACTCTTCAATTCCACACCATTTTGCAACCACTTTTACCGGGCATAACAACGAGAGCGTCAATACCAGCTCCATTTTCTCAATATATAAGGAGGGGAAAAAAAGGCAGGGGGGGGGGGGGGGGGGGGGGGGGGACGCTGACTAAATAACAAATAAGTATTTGACGCGAAGCAACAAGTATATGTAACAATGGGGATTTTCTTTTCGTTACAGCAAAGTTCACTCTAACTCTCACTTTATCATTCACCAAATGTCTCGTTGACAGCAGTTATTGAGACCAATGCGGTCAAACCGAAATAGAGATCACAGTATAGTGCAAAGTGCAGAACAACAGTTGCAATTACAGCGTTTATGCGCAAGCATAAAATAAAAGTGAGAAAGAAAGTCCGCGCACTTTCCACCCTCCAGTGGGGCGAACATTGCACCCCCTCGGCACCCGCTTGTAAGCTTTCCAACTTTACGACAACCCAGACGAAAACAACAATAGCGCGTAACATTTCTCAACAGCGACCGATATGACGACACAAAGTGCAAAACGAGACGATAAACTATCGACAGCGCCTCGCTCCAAAGGAAGACGTCGAAAGAACGAGCCAATAAAAATGAGCGCACTCGCCGTGACAAAATAAAATAAAATTTATGTAGAGACAGCGAAAGAATGAACCCCCTCCAAAGAAAAAAGAAATGCAGACATACTGAGAGAGTGGGACTACGAGAAACGCCGCGTAGGCAGTGAACGCCCCGACCGCCGGGCGTAAGCAGGGAGACAGACCGACAAACACGCCAGTCTGCAGAGCGAAAGCCGAGGGCGCCGAATGTCGCAGCGGTGCTGCAGACGGCCACTGCGCAGCAGAAGGACGCTCTTTATTGCTTTTTTTCTATCCGAACACGTTGGGCTCGCTATTGTTGCGAAAAGCCAGCGTGTGCCACACAAGACGTGCGCGCGTCCCTTTTCTCTCTTCTTTTCGGGCACGTAGCTTTCAAACACTTGTACAGAGCAGCGACCGCGAGGCGCTTTCCTTTCTTCTGCACCCCCCCCCCCCCCCCCCCCCCCCGCATGCTCCGCACCACCCGGAAAGCGAGAAGTGAAAACCAAGAAGCGAAATAGCGCACTGTACATGGAGGGAGGGGCGCGTTCAAAGACGCGCGGCGAAACATAAGCGCGCATCTCTCCGCAAATGGGGCATTGCCACGCGCGCGGCGGAGTTCTCGGAACAACGCGCCGTAATTTCACGATGACAGCTTTCGCGAACGGCGAGCGCTTTTGCTCGCCCGCCGCAACTGCCCCGGATGCAATCAGGACGGAGGCGAGTGAATCTTTTTGATGCGGGATTCTTCGCGCGCTGTGCAGGGCGAAACACGCGATGCGACTTCGCCCGTCCGCCACTTCGATTACGCGAAACAAACGGCAGCGCGGGCCGCGGTGAAATTTTCTGCTCGGGTTGAGGCACTTAGCGGCCGGAGGCAGAGCTGATTAACGTCGCTTACCCCAGTGCGAATGCCGGCGGGAGAAAAAAAACTCGAGAGTTCGTGCACTTTTTGCGCGACGAGAGGGCGCCTCAAGCGGCAACAGCTGAAAGCACGACTGGCGGCAGTGGCACTCGGGGCGCCAGCGTTCGCCCTGCTTTGGCAGTGCGAGTGCTATGAATGGTGGTATGCGTTGCAGCAGCTTTGAGCAGTCTTGTCAGAATATCGCAAGCTTTTGTGGACGCTGCGGAGCTGCCGTAACACTCCACTGTATCTCTGCGTGAAGCTTTTGCAGTGTGTTTCGTTTTCGTGACTACTTCAGAATCTTTCACAATTCCGTCGCTCAGTGGATCGATATTCCACGTTCGAGACACCGCAGGCGGCGAACGTCATTTCGGCAGTTCGTACCGCGAGATCAATACGGGATAGTGTTTCAAGAAAGAAGGTACGCACTCGCCGCACGTGTTCCATTCAACAGTCATTTTTCGCCAGCCCGAACATCCTGTATTACGAAGCATGCATGCGTTTGTGCTCTGTGCCCCAAACTCGTCAAAGTATATTTATTCATTTGCGTACCTCAAGGTGGTGCGCAGCGGTGATACACAAACGTCAACAAATGTAGCACTGCTGTCTGCCTTCTTCTAATACTGAACACAGTGAATCGCGTTTCTTGCGTTGAGGTTGCATCACAGCCGCGCACTAGTGGCTTTCTGGGTGATTTAAACGCTCCTTCTTTGCACTTTGAACGTGCTATGGTGCTCACAGGCGGCACTGGCCATGCCACTGGAAAGAGCTACGGTAATTCGCTTCCGACGAAGCGACACAGTGCTTGCAATGATTTCCTCCGTCTTGCTGCTGCTGCTGCTGCCGCAGAAAACATGGAAAACCTCGAGTTTTAAAAGCTCACTCTTGGAATTAATGCGCACATCACTGCGGAATCGGCGGAAGAAGTTAAATCCCGTCACATGACACGTTACACGTTACATGTTACATGACAATTCCTTATGTATCTGATTGCGCATTTCGACTTCTTAACTTCGTGCAGCGTCATCAGCTTATTTACTTCGGACAAAATCACGTGCGTGGGCGCAGCACCCCGCCTTTTGGCACGGGATAATGCTGGCTTATGATCGCCCATACGCAGCTTTCAAGTTGCTGACATTAGAGAGTTTTAGTATTGCGGGCTTTGCGTAATTGCGTGCATAGCGGAATAGCGGGTCCAGAGTGCGCATGCGCAGAACGCTAACGGGGAAATAGCGTTAGCGTACGCACGCAATTTTCAGAATTTAGCGTTGCGGCTTTTGCGCCCTTAGCGTGGAAACATGGCGGCGTCCTTTCAAGCGAGAGCCGCCCGCTTCAGCCGATTCAGCAGTCCTTGCGACTCCGGTCGACACGTTTACCGGCAACTACTGGTGTGGTTGCTTTTCGCTATGACTTACCTTGCTTCGACGATAAAGTTTAAGCTGCAATTCAGCCCAGTTTTTGAGATACGCTCTCGATTCTGGAGCGCGCAAGCCTAATGGAAACTCAAGCTGCAATGCTACCGTCTGCAACTGCCCAAAACGCAGCAGAAACCTAGCAAAAACGTCTGGAACGAGACAAAAATAGATTTGGAGGTTTTTCGCGATGTTTTATGGACTTAAATTATGTAAAACGAGTTTATATTAAATTTACATAAGTTTTTTGAACATTAGACGTCATGTGATGGCAAATATTCTTGCTCCAACGGCTTGTAGTTAACATTGCCTTTACTAGATGGCGCCACTGTTTTACGTTTTTATTTCATTTTATTGTAATTTTGGGGTCATTTTGCAGACGAAAATGAACACTGCACTAATAATTCGTATAAAAAACTCGGAAATATTATAATTTGGCAAGTTTATTTGGCAAGTTTACCATTTCAGAAGGACCATTCGCATCCATGTCAAGCAGATGGCGTTTAACGTTTTCAAAACGCTATACTAAAACTGTCTGTGGGGATAAGTTGCTTGCGGCACGCTAACGTAATTTCCCTTAGGTCCGCTATCACGCTAACGCTATACTAAAACTCTCTATTGTGTGTAACATGGCAAACTCATGTGTCACGAGTGTAATGGCAAACTCATTCTCATTACCAAGCGTTGCAATAACTTTTAGAATGTCTGCAGATACATACTACCCTGCTTTCCTGTGAACATCAGTTTCGACGGTAATGCAGGACTAGCCTCGAGAATCCTTCGTGCCCTTCAACATAGGCTTCTACAGAAGAAGTGTGCTGATCGGTATATGCGTGTCAGCTTCTTATCCTTGGCGCTGCCAGCTTTCGTCAGCCCGGGTCTCGCCACTTTATTGGATTGGCTCCTGGAGCGACTGTAACCAGAAGGAATACTTCAAACGTCGTCCCGTACAGACGGAGCATGCATGACCGGTGGGTGCTTCCCGCACCTCGCACGGTTGCCCCGCGCATGCGCATTCCTTGCCTCACCATGGCTGTGAGTGCATGCAGACGCATTCCCCACAGACACTACAAGCCAGTGAATGGCAGTGTTTGGGACATTTTCCCAATGCACTTCAAGTATTTTTCCAATATTTCCGAAAAAAAAACTTGTTTCTTTTTGCAGTCTTCAGACTTCTGCACATTTTACACCTCTACATGAGCTCCGCGCCGCATACCAGATTGTTAAACGGGTCGGCCGACGAGGAGAACGCGCAGATTATATTCCAAGCCGCGGCGGCGGCGTTTCAATGAAGGCGAGATGCAAAAGACGCCCGTGTGTTGTTGTGAGATTCCACCACAGCGCAGGTGGTTCAAGTTAATCTGGAGCCCTACACCATCGACATCCCTCATACATAGACCACAGTGCAGCTTTGGCACGTATAAGCCAGTAAGTCAATCAATCAATCAATCAATCAATCAATCAATCAATCAATCAATCAATCAATCAATCAATCAATCAATCAATCAATCAGTGGCACCGCATCCACGCTTTCATTCGCGCGTTGGCGTCTGCGCCCGCGGCCCACGAAGTGCAGGTGTCACGCCCCCACACTCCTGGCTTCCGGCAGCCGGCGGCCGGGCTTCCAGCGCCGAAAGGTGCCCGACCAAGTAAGTATCTTCCCCCCGTCCCAGCATCCCACGGTCCCCGAGCACCGCACGCGCCCGCATCGTAGGCCTTCCGCGCAGCCTGTGGGGGCTGTGCACTGCGTATATTATTATTATTTACGACCGCGCACGAATCACAACCATTAGTTCGATTAATCAGTGACAGGTCATCGATTAACCACGCGATTAATGGAGCCGGCGTGCAGGGTACTGCAGCTGCTACACGGAACGGGGGAATTATCGATGCAAGCCTAAGCGTGCAGGGAGCACTAAAATGACGACGGCTCTGCAGCCTCCACGATGCAGGGTGAAAGGCACACCGGGCGAAAACTACGGGCGCCCAGTTAGCGCGCCGTTCGAGAGCACTCGAAATGACGGCGCCAAGCAAGGGGAGAGGGGGAGGGGGGGGGGATGTGCCCAAGACAATGCGGGGAACAACACGGAAAGGAGGGGCTGACAATTGAAGGGCGCGCAGCCGGCCGCAGCGTCGCGTGCCAAACACGGCCGCGTTTACAACCGGAAAGAAGCAAGCCCTCGACGAAGGAAGTGGGCGAGGATCGATGCAAGTCGGAGAGCCCGTCCCCCCTCCGGCCAGGGCCACTGGCAAACAGTATAACGAAGGCAGGTCGCCGGGAAATGAGACAAGGGGTATAGCGAAGGGAAAAGCGGAGCCGCCGCAGAAGGAGAACGGGAGCATCGATTCGTTCGCCGTGCACCGTTTAGTTTCGCTGGGCAGCCGAGGAAAGTGAGCCCCGGCGCTGTCTTGCTTCCTCGGTACGGCCTTTGGTTCTTTCCTTTCCAGCGCACCTGCAGGTGAGCCAGATGGTTGCGGGGAACCGATAATGAAAACCCTGTTTTCACGCCACGTTACTCCCGAGGAAGGCGGGGAACGCCTTTTCCCTGCTGACTCAAATTAAAGGCCTTATTCCACACGAAGTGCTCCCGCTCTTGTTCTTCTCCTCCTTCCTTCTCTCCCCTCTCGCGTGCCGTGTTACTTTGAAAGCAAGGCGAGGGGGAAAAATACCGAGTTCACATCTGCCGACGAGACGCGGGCGCCCCTTCCTTTGCGAACACCTTCCCCCAGGATATGTCCACCTCGATCGGGGCTTGTGCAAACGTATTACAGCGGGTGCTCGTAGAGATACTAGGGCTGAAGAAGCACTACGCACCATCTGTGAGAGTAAAATATAGTAAAAATAAGTATATAGTAACAAAACAGAGTAAATACTAAGTAGAGTAAAAAGAGCTCACCAACCAAAACGCGGAAATACCTGCCAACTTGCCCAACTTGTCACGTTAGTAGAAATAACGAGCCCAGTTTATAATAATTGAAAATAATAATAACCCTAAATAAAATCGCAGTAATCGAAAAGGTCCTTCATCACTTTTTTATTCCTTTCGCACTGTATTTGCTTTCACAGTGCAGCTGTGCACTTACCAAAGACACAAAGACAAATAATATACAACGCTTCATAAATCTTGAACAATTCCAATGCATGCCGAGAAACTATTCTTGGCATGCATTGGAATTGTTCCGCACGTGAAGCGCGATACTGCCAGACCATACGTGTCGATGTACTGCACCAAGCTTGAAATAACTACAAGGCGTCTCAGTGTATTTTGTTCGCAAATTTGAGCGCAGAAACCACGATAACGCTAACGTAATGCTTCATTTGTGCTAGGGTTTTGTTCCCAATGAAAAGGTCAAACGCGGGTCCGTTAACCTGCCGCTGCGGCGGGTCAGCGGCGATGGAGCTAGGCGAGCGCAATGTCGCCTGGTAAAATCGCTTGCGTGGCGGACGAATTTCGATGCAGGCGAAATGCAACGTAAGCGCATGTCAAGGAACGCCAGGTGGTCGAAATTATTCCGGAGCCCTCTACGGCGTCCCCCACAGCCCACGCTTTAGGACGTTGCACTGCGCATTCCGTTTACGGTTAGGACCGTAAAGTCAAACACCCCTCTGTCAAATGGTAGCTGCTATGGATCACGCAAAAAAAAAAAGAGAAACAAATTGCGAGGACACTTTGGCAACTATAAAGTGTTGAGAGGTGAAAGCCGAGGACACTATGCCGTGACGACTTCCGGTGGATGTGACTTCACACCGCTCCCGCGGCTATATCGATACCGAAATTATACATCTTTCGGGGATCTTAAGTGTTAATTACGCTTTATTACACACTTTTCCATCTAATTTGACACAAATCCGACGTTTTTCCGACAATTCTGTAACAATTTTCACTATGCCGTGACGACTTCCGGTGGATGTGACGTCACACCGTTCCCGTGGCTATATCGACGTCCGCTCTATTTCGACGTAAATTCAACAATTTTGCCTATAATTAATTAACTAATTGACCTACAGTCATCCAACTCGGCTTCTAGGTTCATTTTTTCCTCCTCTATCTGAAGCAGCCAATGGTTTTCTTACATCTTGCTTAGTTCCCGAGTTAAACTCGTGTGACACGCTTTGTTAACGGACGACCGTATGAGCCATTAAAGGCCTTAAAAAAAAGCCACCGGCGCGCGGACATCAAGACACCCTATACATGCTGTGCACAGCCGGCCTTTCGATGCATTCTTCATGCCACTTTTCCACAAATTCCGCTCATCCGACGCGCCATCTATCCACATCAGTGCCAATCAAGGAGACGGCTCTGACACCTTAGGTGACAGCACACCACAGTTTTGGCTAAGTTTTGGCAGTAGCGGCGCGCCCTCATCGATGAAATGGTGACCATAAATGCCTGTGGCTATAGGCTGCACGAAACTTGGTCGGTGGCATCATTACTGTTACTATTATTATTTACTTTCGATGTATCTACCTTATTTAGCTCACAACACGGCCATTACTAATCTGCAGAATAACGGACACAAAGCAATGGCTTAGTTCGCTAATAACTGCTTAATGGCTAATCCGTTAAGAAGCAAACTCGTTTGCTTCAGATGCCCATTAGAGCTTATAGAGATAGGTGCGCTGGTCTTTATTCACGTTCACAACTGTTTTCAATGTCAGCGCGTACCGGTTACCTTTGTGAATTCGGTGAAATATCTGGGAGTATTCTTCGACAGTGATTTGTATAGGCATAGCCAGCTATCGCACGTTTGTGATAAACTTCGGAGTGCACGGTTATTTTCCCACATTAAATCTATTGTTCGGTTTCATAACAAAAAGCTAATGCGCATGCTCCAATGTACAGCACTCTCCGATTGATAAGCTTCGACTGATAAGAGTGATAAGCTTCGGAGTGCACCGCTGCGCGAGGAGTGGTATGAGGACTCCCAGGGAGCTATGAATGTAAAGTAGACAATGACCAGTTCCGCATATATGGGCATTAACCCATTAGCTTTCGTGTCATAACCTTAAGGCGGAGCTTAAGTGTCCCCTTCAATTATTATTATTATTATTATTATTATTATTATTATTATTATTATTATTATTATTATTATTATTATTATTATTATTATTATACAGCGCCATCCAGGTACCTCGCCCAGCCTGTGTCCTCTCCTCCAAGCCTCAAATCAACGACCGAAGCGGAGCCTTTACCTAAGCCAGGGGAAAATTAGGCTAAGCAAGAATGGGGGTGGCGGAGTCGAGTCATCTCGGGCACGCTCCGCAAAAAAAAAAACAAAACAAAAAAACACGCGGTGATTTCAATCCCCAGCCATCGAGGCTAATGGAAGGCGGAAGATGGATGGCTTATCGCGGGGAGAGCAGAAGACAAGAAAGGGCCCACCGAAAAGAATGAGAAAGGAACGACACAAACGCACGCATGAACATACATACGCCCACTTTTGTTTTGGTTCCAGCCAGTACCACGTCGCGATCGGTAACGCTGTTCCGCGTTATTCCCTAGCTCTCTTACAAACCACGAAAAAGACACCCAATTTTTTTTACACACACTGCTCCTAATTGGGGAACGACGACCAGCATCTGCGGCGCTCACCACGCGAGTATCTCGTCCGCAGGCGTTTTTTATGACCTCCCGCCGTACCCCTCCCCGGTCCCCATCTAACGGAAGAGGAGGCATTCTCGCTGTTCAAAGGCAAGACCGCCCGTTTGCCAAGAAGCGCAGCGGCACCGCTGAAGCGGAACGCAGCCCAGCCCCCGGGATTCCGGCGCGCACGCGTGCCACAAATGCCTGAAATACCACAAGTGCTTCTTTTCCTTCCATTCAGCCGGCGAAGGTAGTTTCCTATCTGCGTGCGTTTAACGCCAATAAATTCAGTCCTGAATCCTTGCGCGCACACTCAAGGCTTTGGAGGGTCTCCACGAAGAACGAAATGCACATACAGCCCTTTCATCCAGAATTTCTCCACAAACTTTACTTCGCTTATTTCGCACTTAATTCCTTCCTTTTTACCTTTCTTCCTTCCTCGCCGAGTATTTCCCTCTCTCGTTGCCAGCCACAAGGTGTACCGCGCAGCAAGTACCGAAAGCACTGCAACGAAGAACCGCGTAACAACTATGCTGCAGCCGAATATGAGAGAAGAGAAACGACGCTTCACGCCGAACAGCCCACTCGGCTGCCGCAGCGGAGACACCCGGCAGCTCTCGCTTCCGTCCAAAATGCGATTCCACAACGGCCCCGAGCGTCGGTCCTCGTAACGATTCCCTCTTTCGCGAAATTTGAGATCGGCGGCCGTTTATACAATCCTTAATGCGAAACAAAGGGATCGAAGTCACGTCGAGCGCACCCTTCCAGCAGCACGCACAGCGGAGCGCACGAACAGCGCCGCGCGGTATACGTGCTCCCCGCGACAATGAACGAAGAGAGCGTCCGCGACGAATCGGCGCCCGCTCGGTATTCATTGCGCCCGGCGCCCTTCCCCGCTCTCGGTCGTGACGCCTTGGGCTGCACGGAGACTGCATACAGAACAACGGCGGCGGCGGCTCGCGGACGGCCGTCGGGACCATCTGCACTGCTCACGCCAGTCTTGGGGGAAAAACAATGGCGGAGGGAACCGCGCGCTCCGCTCCCGAGGTGACAAGCAGCACGAAGTGGGGATGGGAGCAGAGGAAGGCTCGCGAAGAAGGTGGGGGGGAAGAGTTATTCTGAGCCCGTTTGCGACGTGTCATCCTTCGCTCAACCAAAAGACAGGGTGAGCGAAAGCGAACAAAAAAAATAGCGCTTGGAGTGGATCCGATCGTGCCGACTATATCGGCATTACGTGGAATACATTCCGGGTTAGGTCAACGCTCGTTCGGCTGTTTCGCAGCGAGCCACGCCCACGTATTTTTAAGGCACTAATATGCTTTTTGCAACTACTCGGCGGCGTTTCCCGCGTGCAGGTCGCAGCGAGTGCCTTCGAACTGCGTTCAGCCAGTAGTGAAAGTGCGCTCACCGTTAAATGTGCCCCTCAGGCTGATACATCTAGACGCCCTTCATGAAAATTCAGCATAGCGAGGGCTCCGATAAATAATAAAGGTGTTCCCGGTCGAAAGCGTACAAAACGTGCAAACCGTTTAATCTTCGTGTGAGCAGTATAGCAGCGCACGAACCATGTCGGCGCTGGCTGCGCCTGATTTAAGCAGCTCCAGCACCGAGCTGTTTGTGTAAATACGAGTACAATCTTCATCACGACGCGCGTACGAGCGGGATAGGGCACGACTAAGCAGACCATGATTTTGCGCTTTAAATCTACCCATACCTGAAGCGACGGTGACGCTGACGAGGTTGCGGAGACACACGTCACCACTTAATATTTGCCAGAATTCGAGTGAATAGAGCTGTTTAGCAAAGCGCGATCCTCTTCCGCGGGGAGCTGTCTGTGCATCAGCAGCTGGGCCTCGCGTGGATTACACTTACGCGTAATCCTCGCGTAAGTGGATTACGGTAACGGAACGCGGATCTCGCTATGCTAAATTACTCCAATGCCACCCTACCAGTTTATAAGTACATCCAGACGCGTGGATGACGGGTTCGCTGTTCAGCTGGCACTCTGGAAGAAGCCCGCTTGGCCTGCCTGCCGGGTGCATGTCCAGATCGGCATAAAGTACAGTGGTGAGCAGCCTTGTCTAGAGCGCTCGGGCGGTGCACTTCCTTGCAAACAAATCCAGATTTTGTGGCAGCCTCTAGGGTCCAGCTGCAACGCTTGCACGGAAGTAGCGCCAGATAGCCTCGTAAACAAAGCAGGCACGAAAACGTTGCCCTGTAATGAGGGGCTGCTCTCTAATTTCGGTTTTTGTTACCAAGTGCGCACTGCTCAAGCGCTCTAGACAAGGCTGCTCACCACTGTACGTGGCCGGCGCAGCGGGGCGTCATGACGTCACAACGATGTCATGACAATCGATCGACGCCATTGGCTGCAGGGCTTTCTTTGTGGGGTATTTGTCGCTTCGTTCCCGAGTTGCATCCGAGTACAGATCGCATAAGAGAAAGAAAAAAAATGTTAGACTTCCCAAACAAGCAGTTTACTTTTCGAACCTCTATAGAGTTGCGAGCTTGAGGATGACATGAGAGATGCAAAAGTTAGGCGACGCTCTATATAAGACACAACCTATGACAGTGTAAGGCTCTGGAGGCGTAAATTAACGCAGGAACCGTGGAGATGGGCAAAGCTTAGGCGGTCAGAAACAGCCAAGCCTTTTATCTTTGTTAGTGTCTTGATTGCGGGCATAAATAAAACCCAGCCGATTGCAAGGACGCAAGATTCGATAGCCGCTGATGTATCTGTGCAGCGGTCCGAGAACATTTTTTTTTTGTTTCACGGCAGCAGTGACTGCGATAGATAGTTCGTTCAAAAAACCTTGCGGCGACGGCTGATTGCACGCATGATATCAACCTTGCACGCTATATCAAAACGGCAGGCCACGCTTTTTCCAGGAACATGGTAGTAATTTAGGTGGAATAGTTGCTCATAAGTAAAAAATACTTAAGTTCAAATTTCTCCACCGTGGCCTCGTATGGTCGCGTCACAATCGCCATAACGCCTTGCCTTCGGTACGTGTGAATAGTTAACACTAGAAAGCGTACGAAAACACACCCTGGCGCTCTTGCAATTTCATCGTAACTTATCCGACAAAAATTTCACAAAGGCGAACATTTTCCGCCCTCACGCTGCCTCGTGCACGCAAACCAACAGACATTTCGAACACCAAAACCACCAATGGGTGCGACTGACGTCACCAGAGTGACGCACCGACAAACAACGTTCTTTACTGTTACGAGAAGTGAGGTCCGAGAATAAAGCAATGAAGTTATACTGTGGGGTGTTGAAAACTGTGGAATGATTCAACATCGCCCCCCCCCCCCCCTAAAAAAAAAGAAGAAAAAGAAAACAGATGCTGAGCATCAGAAAATTACTCGCTCAAAATTAGGCGTACCACGCAGAGCGCAAAGCAAGGCTGGTCTGAGCGTATAGTCGACATTAGGCGACGCGGGAAGTAAGGCGTTGGGCTTCTCGGAGCGGTTGTACCGGCTCCTCGGGATTGCTGCGCCCCATATATGAGGAGGCGAAGGAGGTCGGCAGTAGTTTCGCACCGAACGGAAAAGGGCTGCCCGGGAGGAAATGAACGGAAGAGGAGGAAAACGCCGGAAAGGGATTAGGGAAGGCCTGATGACAACGGACGATGCATTAGTAACGCGCGAGTCATGAAGCTTCGCATCGAGGCTATCATCATCCGGGCGCGCGACACCGCGCTCGCGCGAGCTAGAGAAATTTCGATCGGTGCCACGGCCACTAATCACAAGAAAACAGCCGCCACTTTTTTTTTTTAGTTTCACAGCGAGCAAGTTGCTACGCGTGTATAAATTTTTATATCGCACAAGCGTAGAAGCGCCGCACACCAGAGTCGAGGAAAGTAGAGCAGGAACAGGGGTGAAGTTAGAGATACGCGCGGGCATTATATAGGAAGCGGGAATACTAATGGAAGAGGATAACTAATACTATAAAGAGCAAAACAGTTAACGAAAGGAGCGACGCGGAAATAAAAAAAGACGGTCAGAGAAATAAAAGAGCGGGCCATAAAGCGAAGCGACGGAAGAGCAAACTAGGCGTCGGGTAAAAGACAGAACAAATGACGGGATGACGTTCTTGGCACGCAGGTCACCGGTGCACAGACGCTGAAAGGAAGACGAACGGGAAGACGAAAGACAGCGTGATAGGAAGGGGATTCCCCAAAAATCGGTGACCAAAGGAGGTGCCGTATGATGACAAACAAAGGGCGTTACTGATGACGAAGCGCCAAGACAGTGATAACGTGTGTACAGTCGAGGACAAAAGTCTCCGGACCACGTGTTCGTCAGACGAAGTTTATAGCTCTACTATCAGACAGCGGCTGGAGACCGCACTTGTGGAGATGAAAGAACAAAAATTTAACTTTTACCTCCACAAGTGCTGTCTCCAGCCGCCGACTAATGGCAGCGCTTTCGGCTTCGTTAGAGGAACACGTGGTCCGGATACTTTTGTCCCCGACTGTACATCTCCCCGAGCGAAGCAGAACAGGGCGACGGCACGTCCACAGACTGCACAGTACATGCATACGAGCGACTCCTCAAGCGATTAAGCGAGGCTCAGCCTACATCACTTGAGTACGCCCGGGAAACACGACTGTCTACAGGCAAAGCGTCCAACTTTTGGAAGCGGATGAAACCAGAGCATGCCTGCAGCTTCGCCCGCTGAGTCCTAACGAGGCGAGCAAAAGACGCGTGAAGGCAGAGCTGCCTGAAACGGGAAAGGGGGGTGCAAGGCGATCGAAACAAAACGACGTTTGGCCGAGAAGACCGGGTCGGAAGATGTGCACTCGTTCCGAGTCGGGACACCGGATATGGCACGGGGCCGCTCAAACGGTGCGGGGGCTGCGAGGAGTAATGAGGCGGCGTAGCCAAAAGCGGCGGACGAATCTTCGGCGGGCACGTGGAACGAGCGGCCGATACGGTGTGCCAGGTCAGACGCGAGAAATGGGAGGTGCGTAAAACGGCGGCTGAGAGGAGGCGCGTACGTGCCGACGCCTGAAGAAGATGCGGCCGACGCGAGAGAACATGGGACCGAAAGGGTGCGCGGGAAATGACGGCAGGGAATAGGCGAATGATCGTAAAAGGGAAAGAGCCGGCCAGCGTCGGGGTATGCGAGAGCACAACAAATATAAGGTTACGGGATATATTTGGACTTTATTACAAGAGCAAAAAAACGCAAGAACGAACGATTGGGCGCAGGCAACCCGTATCTCTCTCTCTCTCAAAACTACTCTTCTTCGCATCAGACTTCTTACCCATCGACCGCGTCGCTTTCTATAGACATGCAGCCAGCGTCAAGCTCTCCCTTACGCCGTGCGGTGCGGTGTGGTACATTGGTTTATTGGTGTTTAAAGTCCCGAAGCGACTAAGGCTATGAGGGACTCCGTAGTGAAGGGCTCCGGAAATTTCGACCTCCTGGGGTTCTTTGACGTGCGCTGACATCGCACAGCACACGGGCCTCTAGAATTTCGCCTTCATCGAAATTCGGCCGCCGCGGCCGGGATCCAACCCGCGTCTATCGGGTCCGCAGCCGAGCGCCGTAACCACTGAGCCACCGCGGCGGGGCGCGGTGTGGTATATGACATTATGATATGTCCAGTCGGGGACTAATGTCTCCGGACCACGTGTTCCTCAAACGAAGCTTGTAGCTCTACTATCACACAGCGGCTGGAGACCGCACTTGTGGAGATGAAAGAACAAAAATTTAACTTTGACCTCCACAATTGTGGTCTCCAGCCGCCGACTAGTAGCAGAGCTATCGGCTTCGTTTGAGGAACACGTGGTCCGGAGACTTTTGTCTCCGACTGTCCATGGCATAGGTAAATTGTGGGGTTTAACGATACATGGGCTATGAGTGGAGGCCGTAGTGGAGGGCTCGATCACCTGGGGCTTTAACCTTCACCACCATGACCTGCAGTGATACAACACAGCACACGGGCATCCTTGTACTTCCCCTTCAAAGAAATGCGGTCGCCGCAGCCGGAATCGAACCTGCGACCTCGAGATCAGCAGCGACTGCTAGCAGAACGCCGCAGCCACAGAGCTGCCGAGGCGGTTGTTATGGCATTATGGTTGGTTTATGGTTGGTTTATGGGGTTTAACGTCCCAAAGCGACTAAGGCTCTGAGAGACGCCGTAGTGGAGGGCTCCGGAAATTTCGACCACCTGGGGTTATTTAACGTGCACTGACATCGCACAGTACACGGGCCTCTAGAATTACTCCTCCAAAGAAATTCTAGCCGCCGCGGCCGGGTGTTATGGCATTATACTGTAATACCATGTATGCAATACTATACATGGTATTAAGGTATGTAGCATGGAATGTCATGGCATGTGGAGTTTAAAGTGTCCCGATGTTGCACGTGGCATATCAGAAACGCCGTAGTGGAGGGCTCCGGATTAGCTTCGATCAACACAATTATTTTCAACGTTCACAGACACGGAACACAGATGTTATCGCATTTCAGCTTCATCGAAATGAGATCGCCGCGGTCGGGATTCGATATCGCGTCTTTCGGGTCAGCAGCCGAACGTTATAGCCACTTAGCCGCGACGGCTTGTTTTCGCTGAAAAAGTGCACGTAAGTAAACCGCGATGAACCGACCGACCCCATTCGCCACGAAACACTACGAATAATTTATTTTCGAGCTTACGATGCTGCCCATGCCGACAGCTTGGAAAGCGCGTTGCGAAACCGAATGCGCACACGGCGTCACTCACTCAGCCAACTGCCGTCTACGCACACAATCGCCATCACAGAGAAGGCCGCGACACAATGCGTGGATGGCATATCTACCAAGAAAACAACTGCAAAATTACGTTTATGGACAGCACGTAACACAAGATGATGTGCAAAGCAGCTGATAAGGAATGCGACGTGGGAAGCGAATTTCTGCGGACATTCTCGGTGTTGTGCACCACATTTCACAGAAGAAATTGCACCACATTTCAGCCGCTAAGGACTATCTATGACAGTTAAAAATTCCGATAACCCGACTATACGTTAGGAAATGGCTGCAATAACAGTTTGCAAGCGACACTAGTTTCGCGTTCCCAGTGGCGGCGCTGACTTTCCAGGTTTTATTTAAATATTAATCTTTACATTTCTTGTTTGTATTTCTTGGTACTTTGCTCTGTTCAGAGGTGCACTTGTTAACCATATAAAACTTACCTGAAATGACCGGCTATGTAATGATGTACAAACGAGGAGTGATAGAATGCACTGCAAAAGTTTGCGCATAGCCTCTTTCAGTTCTGCTAACCATGGTCATGAACAGGGGCCAGACAATCATCGGCTTTTGTTGGGACGTGATTAGTACAGGTTACAGAAACAAAATGCTTTACGACTGGCTACGAAGCCAACTATCTGAGCCCCACTGTGGTTCAGATTAATAACATCCTAGAATTGAAGCTCTTCCGGGGGGAGGGGGGGGGGGGGAGGGGCAACCGCACCTCTCTCCTCCCCTATACCGAGGTCCCCGAGTGGGGGCCAAATCCAAAAGCACCTCTGCGGTAATTTACGAAAGCTAAAGCGGTACAGGTTCGGAGTTGCGACTCTACGGCGTTCCTTACAGACCGCTGCGCAGCTGAGGGGACTTAGTCTGAACGTGAGGCAGTAAAGCCACTTCGTAAATTGGCTCGTCTCTATGCGTCGTTGTTCCGAATAGCGGCCTCACACTTTCTCTCTCTCTCTCTCTCTCTCTCTCTCTCTGCCATTCGTCCACTTTAGAACTAACTGCGCTGGGAGAAACTAAGCGTTCACGGTGGGGATAATAAAAAGATTCCGTTGTAATTCCGTTCTGTCTTTGATCCTTTTCGCCCGTAGTCGTTAACTGAAGCGAAGCTCCCATCCAGCGATAGCGGGGGCATGACGTCACTCTCGCTGATGGTGAAAGGCGAAAAAAAAAAACAGAACTGAATAGACCAGAAACGTCCTGTTACCAAGGCCCGGGGTTAAGCTGCGAGAACTGCAACGTGGATTAATAGCTCTTCACATTTCCCCCCAGACAAAACTAGCCTGCAGGTTTGTCCGATCAGGCAGACTTGGGGTTCGAGAACCTCTCTACCCCCCAGCAAGAACAAGCATTCGATGGCAGATGCCGCGGCTAGCAACATTTTTTTTTCCTTCCAGTGTTATTTTGTTAATAAATAATCGCTAATAATAATAATAACAATAATAATAATGTGCGGAGAGTTTGCTGAAGTTCAGCGCGCCGCTTTCGGTCAATTGACTACAGGCCCCGAGGTTTCCAGGACGTAAACCGAACGGCTAATAGATTTTTTTCTTCTTATCCCACCCAGACAACAGGATATCGGTGAAGCTTCCTTCGTACAGCGTCCATATAGGCTCCCAAAGCATCGCCGGGTGGCGCTGCTGCGCCTGATGTGCAGCGCCATCTATGGGAGAAAAGTAAAAACTGGGGCGCTGCTCGCTGCTCGCGCTGCTTTCACCACGCTTCTTTGCACGCGCGCTTCCTTGCACGTGCGCGCGCCCGCGCTGTCGCGATGTGTCGCCTGCATGAGCCACAATAAGATCGTTCAGACTGACGCGCAGTACTGCAATGCAAACTTAATTAAAGCGGGGAAACTGATTAGTCGCGTCTACTGTGTGGAGCAGACGGTCGACGATGAGGAGGCCCATTTGACTGTAAAATGCGTTTCTCGAGTGAGTATTAACGTCGTACTGTATGACATGTAACTAGAGGTAAGTCCACGGTATAATTATATGCTCGAAATATGCGAAGTACTATCAGCTCTGAGAAATAAAGCGAGACACTTGTTGATCGTAGTTGTCAGTTGTTGCATGCGATGCGCAGGGCGATCCACTTACGTGCGAGTCGAAAGGACATGCGACCAGGCAACAGTTCGTCATCATTCTACTCCACCTTGGGGGAACCCCCTAAACATTTGACCACCATTGTTCACACTTGCAAGTGCGACCTGCGGGTCGCCTTCTTGCTTGAAACGAAAACTCTCCGGAATAACATTGCTTGCGCGCTTTCGAGAATTTCGTCTGCTTTGACCGCGTCTCCTGCACTCGCGCTCGGTGCGATTCTCAATGCACTACGGTGACCAGGAGGATGTCGTGACGGTATTGATGTGCACCGCAGTCGTATAAGCGTCATGATGACAGCGACAGCGGCGCGCTTTTTAGGGCCGGCCTGCCGACCTGTTTGCCTGCCGCCGCCGTCAGAAAAATACGCTAATATTGTTTGTTCGCGTTCATACCAAACCCTGGAGTAGAGCAACGTCAAAAATGAATCATTTTTGAGGATCGTTGGCCAATACCGAGCTGCTGGTAGAAGCGATAACTGCGATACAAGCATATTTCTTTTCCAAAGCCGCTTTGCTGATGCCCAGTGCTGCTCGCCTGTTGTCGCCTGGCTCCGCAGTTAAAGGCATCACGGAAATCGGTCACGTCTTTGTTTTATTATGTGACGGTGAACATAGTAAAATGGTGACGCGAGTAGCACCTTTATTACAGCGCTGGCCAGTTCCGAAGTGCCCTCAGCTACAGCATCGGTGCGAAATGATTAGGCTTAGCGACGACTACGGCAGCGAGGGAGCAGCGCAGCTCGTCGCCCGGCGTGGCCGCGGGCGACGTCGTTGCCGAAAGCTCTACTGTCCGCGGACGGCGTCATTGCCAAAAGCTCCACTGTCTCGCCGATTAGTTCAGCGGCTTGCGACTCCCAGTCGCAAGGCTGGAAAATCGAGCAGCGAGCGACTTGCCTGCGCATCGTCTGTCACTTTTTTCGTGCATGGTAGGGACAGACTCACTGGCTCTCCGAAGAGCGCGGCCGCATACTCGCGTGTTCGCGGTAAGAGTGGATCACCGTGTACATACGCTTTGGTTTTACATTACGGCCTTCGTACTACCTCCTTTTTGCTTCGCCGAGACCGCGTCTGTCAGCGCGAAGATTGCGCCTCGCGCGACTCTCCCGTCGCACGTGCACACAAAGCTAGCAGGGCGTCTGCTACGGCGCCGCCCCGAGTTTCCGCTGCTCGCCGCTGCGGCGCTGGCGTCGCGCTCCCAAACTTGAGCTTGGGTTCCCTATTGCCGCTTGACTGCACCCGACCCGGCCGCCCGCACAAGCGGGCATCGCGGACCGGCCTCTGGCAGCGGCCGGGAGCACTCTCGCCGTGATTGCCGTTTGGCGCCCAACGTGGGACGCACAGGTGCCGGCGCACAATGGGACGACGAGCGGGGCCAGTTTCCCCCGGGGCTGGCAGCAGATCCGCGATGCGGCGCACATCCGGACAGGGACGACGCATCGATCCGACCAGGCGCCGCACTACGGGGGCCCCTTCCCGTGGACAAGGAGCGGGGCTATCTGCCGGCTCGCTACATAATGCCCTCTTCGCGCCAAGCCGCGTTCAATAAAAGACCACGCCGTACCGGCGGCACCGGCAGCGGAAACAGCGACTATTAGAATGCCGCGCGGGCCCCGGGGCTCGGACGGGGGCCGACCGGCGGCGCGAAGGAGCAGGAGACGCGCGTCGTCCCAAGTGCGGCGCACGTCCGTCTCGTTTCCAGCAGCGCCGCGTGCGTCAATTTGTGAGCGACTGCCAACGGCCGGTTGGCGAATAGCGACCCAACGAGCCCACCCAGAGCCCGCCACGTGGGCGGTTAGGCGACGCACGTCGACGGCACTAGCCGCACAAGCGCAGGCCGTTTGTGGGTGCCGTGGGAATTAATCGGTCGGAGAACCGCGATCAGTGCGGTCCACCTGATCGCGCCCGAGGCCGATTCCCTGGCCCACTATCGGGCGAGAAGCAAGGCGACGGACTTGACTCTCTTCCTTTTCAGTGGCGTTAAATATGGACGCGCGGACTGCACAGCCCGTCATGGCCAGCTAGTCCCCGAAACAGCGTTGTTTTAAGAAATTTGGTCGAGTGAGGTGACATGGGAGCGAGCCAGCGGGCACCCTGCAGCGACTCTCCGACGGCAAGGTCCCGACTTGGCCGCTCAGCAGAGTTCGTGGTGGATTTCGTTGAAAAAGTGCCCCATCCAGCCCGTGAATGCAGAAAATTAAGAGTGAACCGCTCGTATTCTGGTCGTGCGCTCGAAGCGCACTGGCAGTAAGTAAACGTCTACTATTGTTCCTTACCTTTCCTACCTCTGTAGCCAAGACAGAAATACGTTTTTACATGCGGAGAACATTCGATATTCTCAGCGCACTCGTAATAAGGCACATTTAGATGCTTCAATAAACCATACGCAGCTCTGTGCTAGTCTACTAAAGGTAACTAATACCAGCACTAGCGCTAATGCACGTCACCTATAGCGTCGATTCTTCCGGGACTAAGAGCCCAATTTTGGACTCCCGCGAGTGCACGAATGTATGTGCTCCAGGCAAGTGCGCCATGCTCAATATTAAGGATTGGGGGGTAGACGAAACGAGGGGCGATAACAATTTGAAAAAAAAAAAACACAACAACAACAAGAAAGGCGCCAATGTCACTTTCATATCCGATGCGTGGAAACTAACTTGTTTCATCATGCAATATGACAGCGCGAGAAGTTGAAGGCGTGAACAGTACTCTTAGAGCTCACGAGAAAGGTGCTAAACGACGCTGGCAGTTTCCAGGAAATCGTCATGTCAATTGACTCAGATACTATTAAATCCCTTAAGAGAAAAGTATACAACAGCTGTATCTTACCGGTGCCCATCTATGGGGCAGAAACGTGGAGGCTAGCAAAGAGGGTTCAGCTTAAGTTATGTACAACGCAGCGACGGGCGGAGTGGGTGAGAGAACAAACGCGGGTTAATGACATCCCAGTCGAAATCCCGAGGAAGAAATAGGCTTGGGCAGGGCATGTAATGCGATGGCAAGATAACCGCTGGTCCTTATGGGTAACGGAATGGACTCCAAGAGAAGGCAAACGTAGCATCTAGGGGGCGGCAGAAAGTTAATTAACACGAGCTACACATGTACCAGCGCCAATCTCAGCGCAGCCCGATGCTAAGCAAGCATCTTTTCGCGACTTCGCGCAAAAAAGAAAACAAAAAATGAAAACGAAGACCCCGTATAAGAGCCCACCTTGTTGTGACCTAACGCCTCTACTATCCCTCTTCCTCCCCACCCCCCCCCCTTTCTTTAGTTCAAGGGTCTAGGATTTGTAAAATGAAAAGAAAAAAAGCGATTACCCACAATCATATTAATAGAAATCCCTCGCCGGGTGACTGGTTACATTCGGTTTGGTTTATTGGGGTTTAACGTCCCGAAGCAACTCAGGCTATGAGGGAGGCCGTAGTGGAGGGCTCCGGAAATTTCGACCACCTGGGGTTCTTTAACGTGCACTGACATCGCACAGCGCACGGGCCTCTAGAATTTCGCCTTCATCGAAATTCAGCCGCCGCGGCCGGCATCGAACCCGCGTCTTTCGGGTCAGCAGCCGAGCGCCGTAACCACTGAGCCACCGCGGCGGGAAACATTGTACGAGGGGTACCCAAAAGAAACCGGACTTATTTTTGTTTGAACTTATTTGTTCACATTTTAAGCACACACCTTCAGTCTCCTTCAAAGTATTCCCCACTTGCAATGATAGGCTTGTCTAATCTTTCATTCCATTTTTCAAAACATTGTTTAAATTCATCTTTTGTGATGCTTGACAGTGCCTCCGTCGTTTTTTTCTTCACCTCAGCAACATCAGCGAAACGCTTTCCATTCACCTATATTTTCATTCTAGGAAACAAAGAAAGTAGCACGCGGCAAGGTCAAGAGAGTATGAGGGTTGAGGAATAGGGGTCATGCCATTTTTGGTCCAAAATTGTTGTAGAGACAGGGCTGTGTGAGCAGGGGCATTGCCATGATGGAAAAACCAGTCACCCGACCGACACAAATCTGGCCGCTTCCACCGCACACTCTTGCCCAATCTTTTCAAAACATCCAAGTAGAAAGCCTGGCTAACTGTCTGACCCTGCGGAACAAATTCTCAATGGACGACTCCTCTCACGTCGAAAAAACAAATCAGCATTGTTTTGAGGTTTGGTTTCACCTGACGAGCTTTCTTGAGGCGAGGTGAATTTGAAGTTTTCCATTGGCATGATTGTTGCTTTGATTCAGGATTCGATTCAGGAACACTTCAGTTGTCCCCATAGCATCGTCCTTGTACGTCTTTCTTAATATTTCAAGAGTTTCCATTCAACTTTTTCCGAGCAAAAATCAGAATTTCACCGGCGCGGGCTGTTCACGAAAATCAGCCATTGCAAAAACGACATTCACACAAAACAGTCGTCACTCTAAAACTCTGCATAAACTAGTCTGACCTCCTTCAACGACGGCACTCGGCTTACTGGCTCTGGAATGTTCGTTCTATGCGCCCCTAGTGGCAAAACGCGGTACCATCGAAGCATTGCCGACCAAAAAATTTAGTCCGGTTTCTTTTGGGTACCCCCTCGTACATTGTACATTCAGCGCGGTACAATAAAGAAATCTCCGCTGAAGCGCCTGATCTCTCTTCCTGTAATAACTTCACGATTTCTTCATAAAATCGGTGTAATGCCTTCGGGCCTTTAAGGGAACAATAAATGAAATGAAATGAAAACCCTATAGTGTTATCTTAACGAACTCTGACGCCCTCTTCAGAGACTTCGAAAAAGCATTTGACGAAGCCCCAGATAAACGCCTGCCTTTAAAACTTTCCCGACTAAACCATATCAAGATCACTTCCTCTCCAATTCGATAAGGAATATTAAGGCGAAAGCCTTTAATGGCTCATACTGTCGTGACCAAGACGCGTTAGCAAATTTGTCTGCGTTTCAGATTGGTCGAAATGGTCGTGGCGTCACTGCGCGCGAATTTTGACGGGTGTCCACCGAAATATGTGAGACAGTTACTGCGCAATTTCCTTTCCTCAAATACAATTTTCGACTGGTGTCTGCCGAGATAAGTGAGGCAGCTACTGCATAATTTCTTTTCCTCAAATGCAATTTTCATTTTCCTCATTACGGCCCCTCTTTGTCTTTCTTCGTTAACTGCCACTTCCTCCCTTCCTGTACGGTGCGGTTCAGGTGTCCACCGATATGACAGATTTTTTTACAGCGCAATTTCCTTTCCTCAAAAAGCGTTGCGTTCAAAGGGCAACGCACCACGCCCAACGGGTGGTGGCGTTCCGTGGACTCCCTGGCAGCGCTACAACACGCTGTCACGTTCCACTCCTAAAGGCGAAGCTTAAGCGTCATTAATTTGCAGTTAATTAATGCACCAACAGAATGTGAAGTGAACAATCGCGTAGCAGTCTGCAGCATTCAGGCTTTCGCCTTTCACCACTTTAGCCGCTAAAGTTCCTCGTAATTTTTTTCCTTACTAACCGTCGACAATTTGCAGAAGCTAATAATGAGTATTCCTCCCTTTCTTGTGTCCTCTCTGCCGTGCCACAGTGTACGATGCTTGGTCCTCTCCTTTATTTTATCTACAGCAATATTTCATCGAATGTTCGATTATTCGACGACCATTGCGACGTTTACATGCCTATTAATAACGCTTTGAAGACTAACGTTCTTGAGACCGATTTATTACAGCTAGATGAGTGGTGTCGCAGGCGGCTCGTGGTCTCGTTTCCTGCCATAGACGACAAAATTACTCGATTTCGAGTTATATTTTCAATGACTCCACTGTCTGATCTCTGAATTGCGTTAAACATTTAGGTACTGACATTTCTCATAATTTTACTTGATCTAATCATATCTTGCGGATAGTTATAACAACGCTAACCGAGTTGTCAGCTACTTTCGCAGCAATTTAAATCTACCTCCTCTTTCATTTAAACTATACTAGCTTACAAAACACTCATCCGATCGAAGTTAGAATGTGCATCTGCCACCTGGGGCCCCGCTCAACTTAACCTAATTGTATCCAACACGTGAAAAACGGTGCCGTTCTAGTCGTATACTTAAATTACTTGTACAGAGGGCAAAACGCTTCCCTATAACACGTTCTCGGCGTGTTTCGGGCTGAACACGCGATATCTAGCGATAACATTAGGTTAAAAATGGTCTGGATGTAATCATGTAATCATGGCCAGTTAAACTCGTAGGATTTCATCGTCATTTTTTGCCTTCTTGGGGGCAGCGGCATTGGGAGCTGCGGAACACACAGTTCGGCTGTTCTAGACATGCGTTTTGCCCTCTGTACTTCACCAGTGTTGCTTATCTTGAAAATAAAGCAGGCTTGGCTAACCTTGAGAAGACAATGTCCCTATCATAAATCATGTCCCGCTTTCCCTCACAATTCTCCTACTCAACCCGCTCATCGTTCTGCAGCTAGCACCACGACCAACCTTCGCTCTTTTCGCTAGTACTTCCCAGGACTGGAACAGCCTTCCCTCGAGTGCCATCGTCCGTGGCCTGGTTCACCTGAAGACAGCCATCCAAACACACTTACTAACGCTATGCTTAAAGCCCACTCCTCAGGTAAAAACCCTCATCCGAAGGGCCCTTGAGGCGCCTTAAATAATCAAATAAAATTAATTTAAAAAATACCGATATCATCGACCGTCTCGTTCAAGGAAAAGGAGAGTAGGAAACGGAGATCGCACCCATCCGTTCCTTTTCTTAATTTTTCTTGCGTACAGAACACAGACTCCACAATATTCGCTCCCGAGCGAACGCCCCGCGGTCACTGGGCAAGCAAAGGAAAATCGGGACTCGAGGGCACGTAGGTAAGGGCGCCAGGACCATCTCCAAGACGGAACACCGCCCGCCAAGCAACGAAATCGCCGGGGTGCGCGCGCGCCCACCTCGAGCCATTCCCTTCGTCGCAGGAATACGAGATGCCTGGTCGCGGCGCAATCTCTTCGTCAGAGCGAGAAATGCTAGCAAGGGTTTGCTATGCCGCAATGCAGTATTATACGCGGCGATTATGACACGATTCATACGTGCACCCCAAATCGATAGCACAAAAACGGTCACTGTGCACAATTTACTAATTGTAATGCACTTGTCACATTTTTTAAAAAACATTTCGCGATGCTGCAACCTCAGATCATCAGCGCCATGCTCGGATACCAAGCTAGCGCGATTTCAGCCTGCGACGGGCCTCGAATTGAAAAGGGGGGCCGCTACCACCAAATGCCGTTTCCTATTGGTGCCCTTGATGGCACTGCCCTCCAAAGAAACTTTCCATGAGAAGACCACTTGGACACTAATACTATACAACGAAGAAGCCTCGAGAAACACGAATGCAACACCCATCCAACTGCGCCATCCCACAGTCCCCATACATAAATACTCCGCCGGCTACTGCACGCGGCAACTCTGCGCGTGCTTGTTGTGTCTACCACGGTTCCTGTCAACGTGTAAGCGAGCGAGCGACGTACCAGTCGACCACTGGCAGCTTGCTTGCGGCAGCGCGCACCGGCGGTGCGCCAGCGGCTGCAGCTTCTGCGTCGAACGGGCGCATTAGAAATACCGCAGCAGAGTACTCATTAAGCGCTTCGGTAACCTCACAGCAGTAAAGAAAAAAAAAACGAGGCCCAAGGGCCGTCCTCGAAGGCCTCAGATACGCCACGAGCGTTCCACCGGAACACAGACCGCAGACGGCAGATCCAACAGGCCATCGTCTGCACCGCTGAGCAATGTCTGAGAGCAAAAGCCCCTGTGTATACACCGTGCCACAAGCATTCATTTCCACGCACGCCATCCGAGCCGGGCGCAGGACGAAGCAAGAGCCGGGATGGGATGAACGGTAGGCCGTGTTGGCTGCCTTTGTTGCGAGCGGCGGCTCAGCTCATAGCGAGCGCAGCACAGCGGCCAGTGCTTTCCCTTTATACGCCTCCGCAGACCGGTGTCAGCATTGAAAGGACGCTACAATCATCAGACGATGTTCTGCTATATACCCGTGCCACCCAGCCGCCGAAACGTGCACCCGAAATGCAGCATGCGTGGCAAAGGCCCGGAATCAATCATCCGCGATGGCTCCGCCCGCTCGCTTTGCACACGGCCTCGGCGGAAGGATGAAAGCGGGCCACCATTTCCGGCCCGTCGGGCAGGACTCCAGCGGGACGGCACAGAGCATTCGCGCCACCGAAAGCCGTCGTTACCTCCCCACGGACGTCAGCATGGAGAGTGCGACCACACGAAAATGGCCCCGACCTTGGCACAGACGCTGGCATCCGCAACCGTGGAACGAAAAACCGGCGCTTGCTCATGTAGCGAACAGCGCTTCGCTAAGTGCGCCCTATCGACAGCCACTGAGCTAGAGGAGACGGAAAGACCGGAAAACTACGGGCGGATTTTCGCTAGCACGGCCCATATGGCATTCAGATTAATGAACTGGTTGATTGGCTAGCAAGGATTTAGCACGGAGGCTCGCATACGTCGTGTGAGCGCCAGAGCCGCGTAGAACATCGGTCTGGTTGGCGCAGCACATCAGCAACAAGGAGGAAAAAAGTTGGTTTACTGGGGTTTAACGTCCCGAAGCAACTCAGGCTATGAGGGACGGAGGAAAAAAGTAAACCAACCGACAGACCGACAAGTAAATAAAGATACAAAATATAGAACAAAAACGGAAAAGAGACAAGTGCAGGACACACAGGCAATGTTCGTTCCGTGCCTCTGTAGTCGCCTAGTGCCCCCATCTCGTTTCGCGCACACGGCAGACCCGCACCGCTTCGCGGGAGAGCAGAAGAGGGAGGAGGCTCCCCTCATCGCGCCGACAAACTACCGAGCATCCCCCGGCGCGAGGGAGCCGGGGCTTCTCAAGACAGAGGCCCCGCCGGCGAGATGCCAAGAACAACGCCGGCGGCGGCGAGCGTCGGTCCGATTCGAGACGCCGGCCGGAGACAAATCCCTCCTCGGGTCGGTCGCCAGCCTATTTCCGGAGCCGCCGCCCCGCGTGTTTGCTGCGCGGATATTCATTAAGGGACCGAGGGGGGAGGGGACACGGACAGAGGCGAATACGAAACGCTGGAAGAGGGGGGGGGGGGGGGGGGGGAGAGAGAGAAAACAAGTGAACGCCGGTCACATACCAACGAACGAAACGGAATTAAACAAAACAAAAAAACAGAAAACGCAATAAATAAAACAAAATGGCCTGGAGAAAGCAGCGCGCAAACCCCGTTCGCGCGCAATGAGAGCTACGTGGACTCGCGTTCGAGACTCCGAGACAAGTTGGTTTGGAGGAGACACACTGTAAACTACGCCTGGCGCGCGAGCGCCTGCGAGCCTCTTGCGTGTTCCAGCGAAGTGATTTTTCCCGTCCGCAAGCAGCGAGCCAAGGCAGTCAGGCAGCCAGCTAGACGACTACCGGTAGATGACTACTAGCGCCCTGGGCTTGAGCTCAGCACGAGGGAAGCGCTCAAAGATATGGCAGAAATATAACAGCAGGACGGAAGACAAACGACGTTCCCCCTTCAAGAATGTGCGGACTGAGCAAAAAGGGAAGGCAACGGGAGACAGTGGCGCAGAAGTTACTCGCTTCTTGGCATCCATGAAGAGTAAGGGGGAAGGGGAAAGGAAAGTGAAAAAAAAAAACTTTTACCGAGCGCGCTGAGCGCGACGCCGTAGAAATCACGCTCACGTAGAGAAAACGCCTCAGAAAGACAACAGAAAAGGAAAGGGGCGAGGGGGCAGAAGGAAGAGGCCCACGACAGCAAGCTGAATGGCCCCTCCTCGATCTTCGTTTACGACGCGCACACAAAGGCGAACCCAAGTTTGCCCGCGTTCGCTTATTTGCCCGAGAAGAGTCGCTTCGCGCTCTCCGACGGAATAAGAAGAAAGGCGCCCGGTGAAAGCGCCCCGAAACCGCGCTATCTCTTTGCGAGGCGGGAGGGCAGAACGAGGAGGCGAAAAGAAACGGGAAGGATGCGAGATTTCGCGGCCGCCAGGAACGCGCGCGAAAGACCGCCAAGAATGCCGGCGAGCCGCCGCACACGCGCCCGTTTGATTCACGCGCAGATTAGAAGGCACAATGCATGTAGTACGTAACGGCACACACGTGCGCGGAAGCGCTACTGACGCTCCATTGCGGTGCTAATGCGAAATGAGATGTTGCATAGCTGCAAAGACGCGTGCAACGGCTTTAAAAACACAAGTGCTAAACAAAAAGACGCGAGTTCGGCGAATCTGTAAACTCGCGAACTTTTGCTACCAGCGTGGCACGTGCGCCGGTTATGCTTGCACAAGACGCTGTTTCAGTCGCTGTTTGGAGCGGCTAGCTACCGACAACACTTTCGTCTTCACAACCGACGAGTTAATCGCGCCGACGCCTTCCCGTTTTGTTCGGAATGACACGAGACTGGCCTGCGCGCTTTTGATGAAATGAAGATAATTTTGAACGATGTCATTTGTGCGGGGGACAGGCACACACTTGAAAAAGACGTCATTTGTCGAAGGAAACGCGAGACCGGGCTAGCAGTAATTTATGGCGTGCGATTTTTCTTAAAAAATAAAGGTAATTTTACATTTCATTACGCTGAAAAAAGACCGACAACCTCATTTTTTTTTTTTTTCAAAATTGTAACACCCATTCACTACCCATAAATCACACAGCACAGGAACCTCTTGTTTGTATCAGCAGCCCACCCTTCCCCTGTACAGCCTCGCCCCATTGCCTATCGTACTGCACACCCAGGTACTCTGTGGCGTGCCTCACAGGCCACAACGCTGCTTCATCGCGTAAAAAAAATAATGTTCCGTTAACCATTAACCACGACACGCTTGCGGCTGTAGTAGACGTTAATGAAACATAGACACCGTTCGACGAGATCAAAGCGCGCTGGAAGCGCGGAAACTAAACGTGCTCCATTAGGACGATCCGAAACAAGACCGGGCTGGCACGAAAACGAAAAGAAAAGACCAGGAGAGGGGGTCGCGATGGGCAGGCAGCAGCCGCAGCGCCAGAGCCGCATGCGACGAGCCGCGCACGCACTGCGGTTGCGGAGCGATCGATGCAATTTTGATGGGACGCGTCGCGCGACGATCGACTAACAAGCTGTCCGCTCCCCTGCGCACGGCAGCGCCCACGTGCGCCCATCCCGGGATTCCCCGCAGCACGGCGATCGCCGAACGCTGTGGGGAATGCGCGGGCATCTCTCGCGAATGTCAGCCACACAGCGTCTCAGGCGAACGAACGAAATGCACTCGAGGCTACGTATGCAGCGACGTAATGGGGACTCCATGACGACAGAATATTAAACAGCGGGTGTGTAGAACCAGGCACGATGCTGCAAAACGGTAAGAAACGCGGGGAATTGAGGTTCTTCGTCGATTAATGGCAATGTTGTGGAGGTTCCACAACCCAATATGAGCTCCAAGAAATCAAAAGGAAGTAACACAGCCGCGACGGCTGTATCTGCGCAAGTACTTCACCACTGAACTCTCACTGAGAAGCACCTCAAATATCGTGGCGTTATTGAACCAGCGAAACCCTGCGGCGTAAGTTTCGGAGTCTGGCTAATTTATTTGCAGGCGCTGAGTGCAGACTGAGACGCACTGAGCCCGTGGCGCAGTGCGTCTGTGTGCCAAAGAAGTCATGACATTGTATAAAAAGGTAACGTACTGTGTGAAAACATTGGTACAAGAGGACAGCAGTCATCTGGGTTTATACCTAGCCCCCCCCCCCCCCCCCCCCCCATACCTGACCCTTCACAAAACGTTAGGGACAAAGGCGCAGAGATCAAGATGACATGTTCAGGTGGGCACGGAAACGCGCATTAAAAGTTACATTAGTGCATGCTCTTTAGAAGGCCTCATAAAAAGACGAGAACCCAGCTGGGCGCAGATCAAGCGAGACATAGAAATTCCTGTCCCTTCAGGCATACGTCTTGGCCCTGCCAGGCCAAGTCGCGTAGACTGGCGTCATGCGCTTCATGTGCTACACAATAGACCAAGTGGAAGCCCACAGTCATAGCTGCGCTAACAGAGCACGCCTTGTCTACACTGGCCACCTCAGGCCCCATTCAGCATCTGTGGACATACGTACAGCTTTTGACAAAGCCCAAGGAACATGACTGTAAGCCATATAGTCGGGATCCCTGGCACCCTGGAACTCTTCGGATGCGATGGGGTGAGGATACGAGTTCCGCTCTACTTCGACAGACTTAAGACGCTGACGATGCGAAACGAGCACCGATCCCTGCGTGACCCAGAAGCAAATCCCGTGGGCTGTATATTTTTGACACAGGCCGTAACTGACAGATCACAATGCACCTTGAAAAAAGAACTGCAGCGACAAAACAAAACAAAAACACACTGCGCAAACTGCGCAAAAGGGCGAGGACAAGGAAACGAACACGACACCAGGGTGCGCAGACTGCCAACTGTATCTGTCCGTGGTGTCGTGCACGTTTCTTTACCTTCTGTCCTCGTCGTTTTGCACAGCTTCCAACCTTCCTTAGTTATTTCGTCATCGGGGATGATGACGCAATAAACCATGAGGCCGCTGAGCAAAGTAAGCAAAGCTGATAGCGCAGTAACTTATGAGATTTATGAGTTTTAGCTGTGCGTCCGCAAGGGCTTAGCGTATACGCAAGGAGCTTGCGTGGATGATAGTGCGCATGCGCAGAACGCAAGCGCAAGCCCTTCGTCTTGCGCACCTACGCAAGCCAGCAGACGTTGCGTCGCGATGCTTGCTTGGTTAGCATTGACAACATGGTGGCGCTCTCCCGGCCCGCTAAGTTCGGACCAAACACTGCGTCACCGCTGCATTTTTCGACGCGATAACTGGCTCTAAATGGTTGCGGGCTGGGTTGTGGGGGTTTAACGTCCCAAAGCGATTCAGGCTGTGAGGGACGCCGTAGTGAAGGGCTCCGGAAATTCCGACCACCTGGGGTTCCTTAACGTGCACTGGCATCGCACAGCACACGGGCCTCTAGAATTTCGCCTCCATCGAAATTCGGCCGCCGCGGCCAGGATAGAACCCGCGTCTTTCGGGTCAGCAGGGAGGACTTGCTATGAGCGGAGATCCTGGAATTTACGTCGCCGCTAAAAGTGACCTTTTAAAGAAAGAGCTGCCATCTTCCTTCGCGGGGATAGAAACGAAACCAGTGTTTAAAATTGAGGTGCTTATGCGGCGCAGTGGACTGAAAGAACGAACGACTCGAGAGTTGTTGAGAAGGGACGAATAACGAATGCAGAGTGAGGAAGCACGAAACAGGCTGGTACTGCTCCACTAATTTCGACAACAACATTTCTTTTCATTTGCCTCTAGTATTTCAACCCCGTGAAGTCCACATAATGGACTCTCTTTGCCCACCAAAGAGATAAGTGGGCAAGAGAAGTGTGAAACTATACAGAGGCGCACAAAGAGGGACGACCGACCAGGCGGCCAGCTCCATTCGAGCTGAAAGAAAGAAAGAAAGAAAAAACAATAATACCCCATCAAGGGACATGACCCGTGCAAAAGGCCCCCACCCGGCCTTTCAAAAGCTCCGAAAGGGTCTCGTCGCTGCCATTGTGATCGGCTCACGACGCGGACCCCTCGCCTCTTGATTCGCTCTTTTTTCGCCCCTATTCGCGCGTGCCGACCAGAATTGCTGGGAACACACGGGGCCGTATCAGGAGACAGCTTTCCACAATCTCGGAGGAGACCGAACGAGAAAACAAAAAAAAAGAAAAAGTGGGGGGGAGCCGATCCGCCAGTCGTTAAAGCGTCCAATAAGGGGATTTCAAGCTTTCAACCAAGCGCGACCAGCCTCCGGGTCCCAAGCGGCAATGGCCAAATATCACCATCGTCCGCCGGGGTCAAGGAGCTCGCAAGCGAGCCTGATCCGCCTCGTTATTTGCGAACCGCGACGTCAATATCGCCACAAGCCGTGAACTGAACACAAACTGTCGTTGCCAAATTTTTTTGTTCTACGGCGAGAGAAAATGAACGTGCTTCAACAAAATTTCCCCAAATCTATTTGTTTACTTCAACGCTTGAACGGTTAGCGGTCGTTCGACGATAGGAGAAATAACGTACTCATCAAGAGAGCCCTGGGGAGGTTACTCAAAAGGCGAGAAGCACATATTTGCTCAATCGATGGAGTGTCCGCCCGGAGCTATATCGTTCGTATTATTTTCAAACAAAGCCCCTCAGTGCGGTTGCCCTAGCCTTTGCCTCACCACTGCTCTTCGTGAGCATCTCCAGAGCGGAGCATCGGCGCTCGCCAATTCCTAGGCTGGCCGCTTTCTCACTTCTTCTAACATCCCCTCTTGACTCAACTCGCAGGGAGAAATTTCTGACAGGAGGACTGCCAGTACAGCGCCGACCACACTCGACTGAGGGAGGCCGAAACCGAGGAACGCGGTCAATCTGCACGATTAGGCTCGCGAAGGCATGAACGTGACGCCAACGTGACGTCAGCGCAGACCTGTAAATGGCGCCCGACAAGCGGGTGGGAAACACAGAGTGAATGTCCCTTTCGAACTGCGACTGAACGCGCTTCTGAAGTGCCCACTTCAGTGAAATTTTCCACCGCTGTACATAGCTTACACTGACGTCACAACGGACGCCATCTTCTCTTGGGACCAGAAAGAGCAGCGAAAGCCCCCGACCAATGTTTTTTTGCTAATCCGCTTACCGCCAGCCGGTTCCCGCGCACACTCAGGAAGTGTACACATATATATATATATATATATATATATATATATATATATATATATATATATATATATATATATATATATATATATATGTGCCAAGCCTGGCGCACTATGCCAACGTCAGTGCAATAGAATTAAAGTTAACAGTCTTTTCGCGAACGCAGGCTTCCCATTTATCCCATATTCACAAATCGCATTTTTGGCACTAGTTTAAAACTGGAAAAAAGATTTCAGTATCAAACGAGCAGAAAAAACTAAATTCAGTATTTTACCAAAAAACAAATTAGTTAACGCGGAGCAGCGTTAAAGGCACAAAGAGGACAAATTGAAGTTGGCCGGCATCGAAAGCTTCCCGCATTTAACGACAAGGACGCTCACTCCAAGCGGAGCTTTTATAAGATACAGAAGACGAAAAAACAAATACGTGCGTCACCATCGCTCTCGCTGCCAGGCTGCGCGGTGTCAACAACACCGTCCGATTTCGCTGTTAAACGATGCGTCGGCAGGGTTTCTTCGCCTGGATACCAGCGGCTAGAACACACCGTCACTTCGAAATGATGATCACGGAGCCCTTTCCATTGTCGTCCCGAGTTTGAATCGGGGGCTTAGGAAACTTTTTAAATGCAATTTTCTCAGAAATACATGCGTCCTTTGCGACAGACATCAGCACACTCATGAAGAGCCATATAAGTTTTATTCATTACACAAAAACTGGCTAAACTTTTCCAGCGCCCCTCTAACGTAATGCCGCAGATCACTTCATGGAGCACCCGGAAGGGAAAAAATGGACGACGAAACCATAGAGGGGAGAGTCAATATGCATGCTGTGCACATAAGAAACAGTATAACGAGCTTAGTCTTAATTTCAATTCACATATTTCATTATCGTGCTTCGCATTCCCACGCAACTCCAACGTCCGTGCCGCCGATGCCCGCCTCCTCGCAGCCGTACCAAACTTCCGGAGGCGCAGCTCTGGCCGAGGAATGAAGGGAAATAAACGTTCGCCCCTGCGCACCCGCGCGCATCGACCACCTTGCGAACACCGTTCTGCTGTCGCCACGTTCCTCGAAGCGATCGCAAATCCACGTATACTACACACACTCATAAAAAGTCGTTTGTGAGATTTTAAACCACCACACACACAAAAAAAAATGCAAACGTGAGCAAAACGTTCCTAAGCTTGAGTAATAATTACTCGTAATTGTTATTAGCGGCGCTCCTGGGCCGTAATTTAATCACCTCATAAGAGGAAATACCTTCCGCCGGGCTAGCCTTCCGGAGTTTACGACTACTGGCTTATCGCTCGTTCATCGCTTAATCAAACCATCTTTGCGCCCGACGCTTATGCCGCTTTTGTCCGTTTTTCACGGCTTAGAAGGAGGACCAGCGCTGCAAAGTGGAGTACGGTAGGCGCCCTGGCTTCGGTAAAGAAGCGCGCATAAAGCTGGGCGCGGGATGATAAATTGAAGGCTCCTTCGGCCCGAAGTCGCCGAGGGAACTGTGGGCTGGCCACTGGGCAGGGAGGAGGGAAAAAGTGGGGCGCCGAGGGCGGTAGGGAGCGCGAGAAGAGATGGCGGGAAAATTCTGGCGCCAAACACGCACACACAGAGAACGCCGGAAGGACGGAATGCGCCGAGCCTTGCTGACATGAAGCTTCAATCGATGCCCCTTCGCCGTGGGATAAATTAACGGTAAGCTGTGTGGCCGTAAAAAGGCGACCCAAGGTCAAAACAAGGTAGGAAGCACACGAAAAAAAAAAAAGAGAAGAAAAAACGCAGGTGAAGGCCAAGTCATAAAACCATGCTTTTACTGACTGCTTCATCAGACAGCTCCGCATCGCAGAAAAAAAAAAGAAAAAAAAGGAAGAAAAAGCAGTGAATAGGCGCAACAAACTTCGTATTCTGACGCAGGGCGAAACCTCAATGCTTAGCACAAATCGCCTGAGGAGTTGAAACCAGCGCCTAGCGGATGCAGCATGCTCGCCAGGTCTTTGCAATGTTTTGCGCAACGCTCGAGCATTGAGCGTCTTGCCTGCCCCCACATAACTGTTCGCCTCCCTAGAGAACTGTTTTGTTTAAAGCAAGGGGGAGAGGGGTGGCGTCTTTGTGCGATGAAAAACACCGAGCGAACGCATACACCAAGTGTTTCAGGAAAGGCTTCAAGTAATTCTCAAAAGCAGGCTTGTTGGTGTAAAGGTATGGCTTTTGCGGCAAATATTGCCAGTGTTGGCGGACACCGGAAAGCCGGTGATTCGTCTTAAGTAGTAAGCTGGTGAACGAATTTTTTTTAATTAACTTTTTAACTAGTAAAGTTAGGTTTCTAGTTGCAATAAGAGACTTTTAGTCGGTCGTTAGTAATAGCCGTATCAGTTTTTGGAATTTCGAAAACGCGATTACCCTTGCCGCTGTGACTCGACAAAATTTGACTTTTTCGACTAGTTACGTGAATTCGAACAAAGGTTGCTTTGCCTGCATGCTTTTCGCAAGCGCGTGTATTTTGGCACGATGTAGCCAAATTTTGCCGCGCCACAGTGCCGAGGATAATCTCATTTTCGAAATTCTAAAACTGATACTGCTGTTACTAACGGCCAGCTACAAGTCTCTAATTGCAACTAAAACCTAACTCTAACAGTTAAAAAGTTAATTATCAGAAATTAGTTAACCAGCTTACTACTTGAGGCGATACCGGTTTTCCGGTATCCGCCAATACTGGCAATACTATGGCGCCAAGGACATATTTTTACCTCGAAAAGCCTATTTTTTAAAATTGCTTAAAGTCTTCCCTGAAACACCTGGTATGTAAAGTAACGAAAGCGAAGGTAGACTGCCTGAAGGTTGGAGTCACTTCAAGGTGCCCGTCATCTGTTATGAAAATGGCGGAACTTGTACAACGAATAAGCATTGAATACTCACCAAAACTGCTGTAATTTTGAGTTGCTTAAGGTGGTCTTTATATATACATAGCTGAATACAACAGTTTGAAGGTAATCGTTTTGCCGTATTTTTTTTTTTTCTTTTTCAGGCTAGGCACAACCTAAACCTTCCCGGTGTTCGGGAATAGGAAGTCACACGCGGTGCCAAGTCCAGACACCGTAGCCGAAATGATCAAGGACCCATTCACCAGCTGAAGTCTGCTTCGACAATACCGACTGGGTCAAAGCCACGCTCAGATGGCGAATTCATCCATCACCGGTCCCCAGATGTGGGTAGGCTATTTTTCCTGACGCTTTGTCAGGACGCCAGGGGCGCTCCGCTGTTCTTTTTCTCTCCCCTTTTGGCTCACAGTCAAGCCGCAGGATCTCTCAAAGCCTTCTGTACGACAAAAACCTTCGGAAACGCCCGCAGACTCGAGAACGATTTCGGTCTCCAGCTTTAAGTCGTCGTGAAATTTGCTCGAATGGGCAGTCGTCGTGCTTCCAGAAAGTACCAAAAAGACAAAAAGAAAAACGCAGGGGCATCTGGATAGTCCGAAATAATCGCATAACCTCAAGAAACTTGATGCGTCTGCACCGAGCTTCACGACTGAAGGAATTTTAGAAACGCTGGGTCGTTGGGTCGTCAACGAGAGTGACGACCCAATCTGACGGAGCATCAGTAGCAGTGCTCTTTCGGGGGGCTTCGAAGAGCAGGGTCTTGCATTGCCGTGATATTGCACACCGAGCATGGAACACTGGCTCGGAGCTCGTCAAAGCTGCTCAGAGGCAACCCGCGCTCTTAGGAAGGAGTGAAACAACCATGAACGGGCACGCAAACTCGCTTTCGGCGGTATACCGCCACACTGAAACTAGGCAAGGATGCAAGTAACTCCGTAAACTGTGCATTCAGAGAAAAAAAAAGAAAAAAACGGAAGGAAGGCACTCGGCCGTTACGTACAAATAAAGCGCGACCTGCGAGTCGCGTCCAGTTCGGACCACGCAAGTAATGCCCCAGATAACGCCCGACGCGGTAGCCCGCGATGGGAGCAAGGGGCAGCCGAATTTCCCGAGCCCTGACGGGGAGACGGGGCAAACAAATCGCGCAGTAATTAATTTCCGAACAGCCGAACCACAAAACGCGTCCCCGCGGCCACGCGCGCGAGCAAGCGGGCGGGCGGGCATGTCTCGGGGACGCCGCGTCATCGCAGGAGTCGTGCGTTAATTCTGCCCCGCGAGCAGGCTAATGAGTGCGTCACCGGACGCCCAGCTTGATGCCACTAATTGGGTGCACGGAGGCGGGGCCCAAACGGAGCAGGCTGGGGCGCGTTTGCGGCCGGGGGGCGACCGGGAGAGCCTAATTAGGGCGACGAATGAAAATGCCGAGAAAGAAGAACGCCGACAAATGGCGCCGAGACAAATGGCAGATATACACGTTCCCACCACTATTTCCATCGCACTTTGAAAGCGTCTTCATTCGTGACCATGTCGTATACACCGAAGAGGAACTGGACTTTCCTGCACGAAATCGGGCCTGTACTTGCGCGTGCGTATTTAGAAAAGCAATATTCAGCACTGTTCGACGTAACCACGCGGTCATCCTCAGAGCACGTTCAGCGAAAAACGTGAACGGGTAGCTGCGGTCGCATGCTGTGTGTGGCATCCAGGCATAACGGGAGCCCGCTCCTCGGTTGCAGCGGCCTGCACGGTCCGGCCACTGCGGAAGCCAATCGGCGCGATCTCGAACACGTCCGCTGGCAGGCAAGTCTGCTGCAGCGTCGTCGTTGAGAAGTGGCGGGAGCTCTCTTGTTCCACGTTATCAAACTGTAGCCCTGCTTCTGCAAGCACATTTAACGCCGGGGCTCATGTCAAGCACCTCTCTCCGCATCAGCCGCTACGTAGCGCCCATCAAGAGGGCGACTCCCTTATAAAAGTGGTCTATAGCCAGTTTATAGACTTCTTATAGCCTCTATTGCCTTCCTATAGATATTTATTTTGTCCATTCATAGCTATAGACTGTCTATAGACAAAAGTCCGCTAAAAGTGTACGGCCATAAATCTATAGATTGTCTATAGACGGTCTATAGCATTTCTATTGCCTATAGACTGTTCTCTAGGATTTGACTATAGAGAGTCCATAGACTTTATAGACAGAAGTGCGTGGACAGTCTAAAGACTGTCTAAAATTTTTTGTAAGGGGCACACAGCTGCCGCGCTGCCCAACCGCTTGCCTAGGGGGCGCAGCATGCAGGCGCACTCAGTTCCAAGGGGAAAACCTGCAGCCCTGCAGGTGCTATCAAGACCGGGAGCTGCCAGCGCCGAGCATAGTTTCGTTATCGCACGCGAGCGTTGGGCATAGATCCCGCACGGCTGATCGAGCGGCGCGCTAGCACCAGCCGCGCACTAACCACCGCCGGGAGCGAAAATCCCCAAGCAGGCCCACCGAGGGCTCGATGAAGAGGCGGGGGCGCCCGTGTCCGAACCGATGGAGCGCGTCGAAAAACGAGAACGGCCAGTCTAGAGTAGTTGGGGAAGAGCGGGCAATCCACGTGGCAATTATTCGATACCCCGTCGCGCGAGTGGACGCAGAACGTAGCGCAAGGTAGCAGGCAGCTATAGGCGCAAATAAGTAATGAAAAAAATCGCCGCAGGAGAAAGGACGGGCCCTAGCCGGACGCGGCGAGGGCTGGACGACGCGCAAAAACTAGTCGATTCCCGGCAAAATGAGAGAGAGGAATTAACGCGGACCTCGCTTCCGGCTATGGGAATAACAGGACAACCGCATCAGCACAGCCACTCACCCTTACACCATCTTTTTTCCTCCTATTTGAAAAGAAACGTAATTTCGAGACTGATGGAGAGTGCCTACCGTATACATGCAGCAGCAGCCGTAAGAGCACCAAGACAAATTTTCGTTATACCCCTCACCCCCCCCCCCCTCCCCTTTCCTCGTTAAAAAAAAAAAACACAATTCTGAGAGAGAAAACAAATTGGGCGGGAATAGAAAGCGAAACAAGCGACAAAAAAGATCTTCAGCGCTTGCAACTGCTTTCCTGCGAATTGATGACGTCGAGCGGTTTTCGTTCCGTGTGATCGGTCATGCAAAACGCACAGCCACCCTGACGGGGGAAGGAGGGGGCACAGGCAAGCGGAGGGCGCCGGACATAATGGGGGGCCGAAATCCCCCGGGCACGAAGAGGCCCCGCGTAATTGCCGCCAGAGCAATTCGGCGGTAAAAACAAAGGACCGCTGCTCGTCAATTTAGCGCAGATTCGGCGAAGCGAGTGCGAATCGGTTTCTCTGCTTTCGGCCTCACACACACCCGCACAGCGCAGAGCTTTCAACGGGGCTCTTGACTGCGCACAAACTATATCCTGTTGTAGTGATTCATACGCGGTAATTATCGCCTAAACCTTCACCAACCAGATGAAATGACGTATCGAATTTCGAACGGGCCTGAGATGAGCCGCAAAGTGACATCAGTGACTCGAA
This sequence comes from Amblyomma mixtum, assembly GCF_055824585.1. NCBI lineage: Eukaryota > Metazoa > Arthropoda > Arachnida > Ixodida > Ixodidae > Amblyomma > Amblyomma mixtum. The sequence goes on along the minus strand of NC_143014.1, from coordinate 425,021,100 downwards.
CAGTAAAACAGCACGCGTCCCAAGTACAGCCTTTTGTCAAAAGTAAACGGCACAATTTGCTTCAGTGTAGCGGGGCACTTGGTCCAGCCGTGGAAGTCCAGGCTTTCTTAGGGGTGAGGACGAGAGTGCCGTTCACTTTTGAGAGGCCTGCAACCAGGCACAGGCCTCACGTTTTTCCGGGAGGGGCCGAAAATGTGTGACCGGGGGGGGCTTGGATACGTGCCTGCTGGTAACTATGCTAAAGCGTAACTAGAGGTACAGTCTTTGTCAAAAGTAACCAGGCTGCATGATTTGCTTCTCATTTGTATAGTAGAACCCTTACAGTTTTCCCTAAGGTCTAAAAGTTCTTTGCAGATGAGAACAGGGGCTCTTCTTACCATACAGAGACTTAGAGTTTGAGGGCTGGGATAATAGTTTAAATATACGACTGAGAAGCAAAACCATGCAGCCTGGTTACTTTTGACAAAGACTGTACGTACAGAGGGCAAAACGCATGTCTAGAACACGCTCTGAGCGTGTTTCGGGCGTAACACGCGATAACTAGCGATAAGACTTGGTTAAAAATGGTCTGGATGTAAACATGTGCAGTTAAACTAATAAAATTTCATCGTCATTGTTTGCCTTCTTCGTCGCAGTGGCTTTGGGAGCTCCGGAACACACAGTTTGGTTGTTCTAGGCACGAGTTTTGCCCTCTGTACAGCATGGCCCAGAGAGAAATCCTTGTCTCCGCACTTTTGACAAATGCTGTACATGTACATGGCGTCAAAAGTAAACTGAACACGGCCACTGAAATCAAAATGCACTATAGGAGGCGCACTGCGCCCGTGGTGAACATTTCCTTGCCATTGGGCAGCAGGACCGCGTTCCGTGTAGTTTTGCCGTGACGCCTAGCTACGTGACACGACAGACGCACTATAAATGCAGATATGAGCAACGGAGTATTTATTTGCGCATACGCTGCCCAGTACAGCAAGGATGGGGCTTCTCCACAATCGAAATACGTGAGAAGAAAACGCGGACACCCACTTCTCGCGTTTGCGTGGCTGTGTACAATGTTTGCCACGTCATGCACCGCAGCGCAGCTGTCGCTGTGGGCACTGGCTGCTCACGCTGGGCCTGGACCGCGGGCCACAGCCGAATGGACCAACAGAAGAACGCAACCCTCTCGTGATCAGTGAACAGCCAAGAAACACGAGCAAGTAAACTCTGGACAACTTGCAGCACGTGACTTGCAACACCTCGAGGTTCCTATACACGCTACCTGCTTCGAAAGTCCAACCTTTAAGACGATTCGCTACCAGCTGCTTGTACTCTGCCACTGCTAAGGTGCTTGGTTGAGCTATAGTTGGTGGCTCGACACTTCATACACACCTTTTCGAAACCCTCGGAGCCCCCTTTGCGTACGGCTGATAGCCCTCAGCGTCTCAGTGAAAAGGCATGCATGAACTAAGGCATGCATGAACTAAAAGGCATGCCTTTTCATGCAGGCATGCATGCATGAAAAGGCATGCATGCATGCCTTTTCGTATACGCACGCTAGACAGGACAAGAGGGACCAGCGTACGCCCGGGCTGCATGCCCTCCGTCCGTGTCTTGCCAGAAAGTGTATCCTGTAGCCACAGTAGGGCCGGTAGCCCCAAGCCTGTGCATAGCCCGACACCAAACGACGCCGAGAGGGGAAACAGGACGCACCGACATTCCACTGTTTCAGGCAGCCTACGAGCTGGAACAGTTTATTTGCAATATCTTTACCTGTCCCACCCTAGTTTTTATTTTCTGCAGCGGACCCCAGTAGAAATATGCGCCCATTGCAAGATGACACAACCCTGGGTGGGATAGCCGAGCGTTAAAGTTCAAAAATGTCTTCGAAAAGAAAAAAAACATTATTTGCTGTTTGGCTGGCTAAACTGGCCAACAGCGCTCGTTGTAAAGTGCAGAAAAGATTATGCAAGTGGCGCCGGTTATCTCATACACGGATAGCAGCGGTTCAGACGTAAGAATTCTAAAGTATATATGTATACTGCCAGAAAAAGAAATGCTACCCAAGTAGCTCTGCACATTGTCGTTGAAATTTGATGCCGCTTATGGGCTTATCGCGAGGCTTTCGCTGCTCCAGCCGAACGTTCCTCTGATGGCGAAGTGCAATATATACGGGGGTATGAAACTTAAATGCCGATGTTTGCGCATTTAGCTTTACCGCAATTATTTGGGCGAGTTGGAATTTGAAGTTGCACTACGTAAAACATAAATTTTCACTGCTCTGGAACGAGTACGCTTTCGTTTTTTAATCTCCTCCGCCGACGTTCTTAAGTCATCAACTTTTCATCATTCCTGCGGATAAGGCTTGCTTCAGCCGTGCTTTTTCGGCAGCTTTTCCTGACTAGCGGGAAGTGTATTGGGAGTGGACGATTTTTTTTTTTAATTTAATCATCTGTGGCAACGTACGCAGCCTGTTTCTCTCCGACGACAGCGCAGCGAGCGCCTCTATCGATAATGAGGTAGCCAGCAGTCGCACTAGAAAGCGTACAACGAAGCAGTCGTGTCCCGGAGACAAGGCGGTGTCCCCCAAAGCTTCTTCTTGCCGCCGATTGCGTCATAGTTTGGGCTGCCTCCGTTCCATTCGTAGATGACGCTGCTGCAGTCATCTCCTTTCTTTAGCCTCACTGAATCAGCGAGGTACGGCGTCACATTTCCGCTTCCTTTTTCTTTTTTGAGACTGCATCTCGAGTTTCGTCCCCTCTAGAAGCAAGGAAAGACGCTGTTCTGTTCTCGCTGCGAGAGAGGCTGTCACTATTGGCCTGTTTCGTCCGCCATTTTGCCGTCTGCAATGCGTGCAGCACGGAGTTCCCAACAGCGTCCGACGCAGCGCAGCCGCAACCTCCTCGGTTCACCCCATGGCACATCTGAAAGTTTTCAGCCGTGTGCTCAAACCCGCGCCTCTAACATGTGCTACTATTCCACTCGTACAATCTTTCTCCCTGCCCTTACTCTCAAAAATTGAAAGTTCGTACCCCTTGCACCCTGTGCCCGCCTAGATGGAGAGGCCATTCCCGTTGTCCGTGAATGCAGAGATACCAAAGAGTGTTCCTCAGACACGGGGGTAAAGGGGAAATTTCTACTCAGTGTTGGTCCACAAATACTGTCGCATATTCAAGACTACCCAGCTCGCGTACGCTCTTTCGCATTAAGCAGCGAGTTCCTGCAACATGGACGGAAGCTAGCGGTCTCTGACATTTCCGGAAACGTGCGCGCCGGCGTGCGCAGTGTTGGCCCAGGCCCTCCATAAATGGGCGCGCACGTTCCCTATACGCCGCAGCGTACTCGGCGAAAAAAACAAAGGAAACGCTTTGGTCCGCGAGAGCGCGTGTCCAAAGGCACGCCCTTCGGTCCTCGGTCGGGTCGCAGTCCGCACCCGCGGCGCATGCGCGGTGCCGACGTGTCGCGCAGCAGAGCGCGCCAGTCCCCGGGAGACCGGAGTGGTCCCGCAAGCCACAGCCCCCCGCACCACCGGGTGCGCCGAGCGCCGTTGTTTTAGCGCGCACACCGACGGCCACCAAAGGAGGGGAACAAGCGAGATCAAATCGGGCGTGGAGAAATGTAAACAGGGCCGCTTTCGCGGACACCCAGCGTAGGCCGCCACGTAACGGGTCTCGAATATCCGCAAAGAGGACGAGGTGCGTACAGTGGATGTGAGTAAGTGGAGGGGCAAGCGAGGGAACGCCGGGGAATGCGCAGTTTGGTGCCCAATAACGAAAAAGTGAACCCGCACATTGCATACCACAAGCGTCGCTCACTCGCGAGAAAATCAGAGGGAAAAAGAGGAGACCAGTGTGTACGAGATCGCTATAGTGAGCTCCGCGTATCGCATGCAGGCCATACGGAACAGGCTCTTAAATGCGGTTTACAACCACGTGCTTATCGCAAACATGCGCTGCAATGCACAACAAATGCCGCGATAGAAACAGCGCATGCCACGGGACGGCTAGAAACGGGGAAAACGACGATACAGGGAAATTCGAAAAGCAACGAATACAGTAAAGCTTAGTAAAGACGACACTTTGGCACGACGTATGCAGAAACAGCAGCGCTACAGGACGCCGAAAGTCCTCGCTACAAACTCTTTCGCGCGAACACGCTCAGTAAAATAACGACGCAATATGGTCTTTGCTGGGAGCTTGAAATCTTCGTGTCTGATCTGAATTGAGGTGGACCCATGCTTGGCTTGTACGAACAGACGCGATGTGGTGTTTTGTCCGTTTGAGCCTGATGTAAGACACTTGATGAGCTTCAGTTACAGTTTTGTCCGTCCCTCGGTATACCAGGGACTGCGGAGCGCCGCCTTGCGAGAGCTGTCCGCACGCTAGACACCTCCGTGATCTGTCGGCGCCTATACACGCCCGTATGCTATCCGCCGGGCTACCATAACTACCGAAGTCCAGGCCACGAGTCAGCAACGATGAGAGCTTCGTGATTCGGCTGCTAATCGCCTGGCGGGAGGCGCAGCATCTACTCAGATTTCGGCCTACTGTCAGACGGTATGTAGCACGCCGGAAGGGAAAGCTTACAGAAACTACTGCACCGTTAACGAGATTTGATTCAGGGTGTAGATTGAGACCGGACAGAAATGAGGTGGTCTCTCCCGCACCACACTTGTATCGCCACTTTTGAGAGTCAAACTCGAGAAAGGTTGCACGTAACGCTACGCTGAGCTATGTACAGTCTTTGTCAAAAGTAACCAGGCTGAACGTTTTTCTTCTCAGTAGTATATTAATGCTACTATGCCAGCCCTCAAGCTCTAAATCTCTGTACGGTAAGAAGAAACCCTGTTCTCACCTTCAGAGAACTTTTCGATCTTTAGGGAATCCGTGAGGGCTCTGTTATACGAATGAGAAGCAAACCATGGAGCCTGGTTACTTTTGGCAAAGACTGTACGTTCAACGCCTTCGGGGCTCGTCGAAGAGGCGGCCAAATTTATTGGAAAATACCCTCGTGAACGCGTTCTCCTCTGGTCCCGCGGAGACACTTTATCTCAGTGACACAAAGGGAGGCACGAAGATGGCGAGCAACTGAAACAACAAACACCCGGCCTGGCCAAGAGGAGCGTTTACGCAGGAGCGTCGGGGCTCCTTCGGCGACGGTACGCACCGCTGGCAGGTGAAGGTTACGTGCCGTCCTTCCTGATCCCCGGACCGGAAGCCGGCGGCCCTGACGGGGCACGTGCGTCCGGCGCTGACGGCGCGGCAGACACGGCGCCGTGCGTAATGGGACGAGACGGTGTCCCCACAAGAAAACACAGCCGGGCAAAGAAGAGAATGAAAAGGGACCGGCATCGCATGCACGGCGACCCACCCGCGCGGACAGCGCGCGTCCGTAATCAGAGCAGAGACCGGCCGAGGGGAAACGTGCGCGCTGCCGCGGCGTGATCCGTCTTCCGTCCGGGGACACGGGCCCCGACGCTTCGGCTTCACTGGCCCGGCTGCTATGGCGTTCCGCTGCTGAGCACGACGTCCAGGCGTCAGAGAGCCGGCCGCGGTGGACGCATCACGTTGGCAGCGGAATCTGAAAACGCCCACCCACTGAACGTATACGGTGCGCGATAAGCAAGCACATGGGTGGCCGAATTAGCGGGAAACATTGCAATAACGCCGTCGGCCAGTGCTTGCACGTGCATGGCGCAGTACGTGTCCTGTACACGCAGGGCACGGTCCGTGAGTTCAGTCATATAGTGTAGCCGGGCACTTACATCGCTTATGAAGCGATCAAGCGCCTCAGGGATGAGGTTCCTCCTCACTCTCCGCAGATTCTGAGCTTCGGGAGAATCAATCGTAAGCGCTCATCGAAAAGCCTAAAATTCAGATCCTGCGTCGTGGGATTTTTGACTACCAGCTTGTTGCTACAACACATTCCTCAGGCGTCAGTTGAAATCGGAAAGCACTAACATCGACTCCACTACGAGGACGAGACACTTGGGTCTGTGGGCTGCGACGGGCGGCTTTCAAGTGTCCATGTCGGAAAAAATATAGGCTATGCACAGGTATTATTATTGAGCGATCAGTAGGAGCGTGAGGGAACGAAGAGCGATGTAAGCGAACAACATTAACCACCAAGAAACGCACCGGCGTCTGCGCAATGTGCCACTTGCGGGTCGACGCAGGAAAACGCGACCGACAGCACGATGTTTTCGAAGTGGTCCACCAAAAGTAATCGTAGCTTCACAAGCTAATGTGCCTTTGTGTGTGGCGGGCTAACTACCAGTCTCACGCAAAAAAGAAGAAAAACATGAAAAGCACGCGCGCGAGCTATACAGCACAGAAGGAAAACACGGGTGCCGATGTCTATGCGGTCTTGGTCAAATTTTGGGGGGAAATCACCCAAGGTGGAGTAGATTTGTATCAATGGAGTAAATACTCAGTGGCACCCATCCGAGCGCAGCCATACGGCTGCAAAGAAAAGGTATACAGCTTTCTCAGAAACTGCGTAGTTAAAGAAAAATTCTTACTGGTCCGGGGTTCGAACCCAAGACCATCGCTTCACCGGCAGAGCTCAGTTCGTAAAGCGACTGCTCCAGTAAAGTGGTGGTCCCGGATTCGAACCCCGGACCAGGAAGAATTTTTCTTTAACTGAAGTTTATGTGGACGCTGCATAGCTTTCCTTTGCAAGCCGTATGGCAGCGATTGGGTGGATGCGAATGAGTAATTACTCTCTTATTACTATATATGCAGTCGTGTTCTTTTCGTTTGGAAAACCTTAGGGCGCACTGATACATGAGTCGACATGGTTCTCCGCCTGAAAGGCGTCCAGCACTTACAAGGCCGCACTTCATGCAGTGAGAGATTATACACGGGAAGACCACATTGGCATTGATACTTTTACGACAAATAAACCTCACATAATATGTCTTGCGAATGGAACTGCCTTCCCCCCCCCCCCCCCCTCCCCCCGCCCCGCCTTCGAACTGCTCCCTTCGAGTTCTCCAGTAATCAGCCTCTGAATGAATTTCTGTCGCGAGCCTTTTGTTCATTCCTGTGATTCGCGTTCGTGAAATGTTTTCGGCCTCTATCATTTGCCTACCACGGAACAGAGTGAAAGGCTTCTGCTACCAACCGCTGCGCCATTTTCATCCTACCTTCGCCATTCGAACACCGCCGGAAGATAAGCGTCAAAACAGACATCCCGCTTCATCAGTCCGCGCCAACCACCGGCCTGCAAGAATTGGTTACGTCACGCCACGGAATGCGCGGTACACTTCCCTTGTAGGAGACTGCCCGTCGCGTGGGTGCCACCATTAGCGACAGCGTAAACGACCGATTCCTCCCTGCACAAACTTGGCGGGTGTGGCATTGAAAGAGAGGTTGGCGGAGAGGGGGAGCAGCGTTGTGAATACCAGCGCACCGTCAAGCCGATGAAGATACCGCCACGCGTGCCAACGATGGTGCGGCGCACATCATCGAACGAGCGAGCAACGGGGTGGGCAGGCTGCCTGCGGCGGGTTACTCCCGAAGTAGGAAGGCTACCTAGTGAGTAACCCGCAGCAGTCTCTAGGCTTCTACGGAGTCCCAGCAGCGCCCTACAGCATGAAGAGGGGTCCCAGGCCGCTGCCAGACCGTTCATACAGCCTAGCTACAGTGGAGACGCGTGATGTAAGCCGCGTACAAAGGGTGCGCTTGGCGGACGCCCATAGGTCAGCGGAATGCCCAGCGTAGACGCGCCACTCCGGCGAGGAACAGCGCTGATACTCCTACGCGGGCGCTCGGACCCGCCTGGATAATGCATCGGGGAGGCGGCGTCACTTCGACCGGCCACGGGACGCGTGGCTGCGTGCGCATTGATCTCGGCCGCGCTGTTGTTCCCCTCGCCTCGGTTACACGCGAGCAACGGCCGACGATCTAGCGCGGTCATCGCCGCGACAGGGGTAGGCCGAAACGACGGCAAGCGGGTCACGCAAACACACACCCCCACGTGTCGCCTCGCTCGAGCAAACACTGGCTTCCATCGCTCCTTCCGCACCCGGCGAACTTCTTCCCTCCGGCGCCCTTTTACTCTCGTCGCCCAGAAAGAGGGGCCAGGCGGACACGCAAGGGATTATCGCTCCCTCCGCGAGCCGCCGTCCAGGAAACGCCGCCCGGTGTACGCTAAGACCAGCTGGGAGCACCTGCATCATCCAGACAGTGCGGCATGTGCATGCACAGCCTTTCAAGGGCAGTAGCCACAGCCGTGCAGTCACCGGCCTTACTCGCAACATTGCTGCCGTACTTGTAAAAACGGATTCGTCCTGTGCTTCGCCGTGGAACCCCCCCTGCAATGGCTGCCAGACTGCACACGAGCACCCCGCCCCCACCCCTCTCCCTGACTAGGAGCTGCGACACATAGAGCTTGTAGTAGCTGCTAGTGCTTTCACAGTTGTTGAGCGTGTTCTTTAGGGAAGTAAGTAAAAAGTACTCCACGTAAAAGGAACAGCAGCGGCTTGAGCTTTGGTTAACCGCGAGTTTATTTTTATAGGAAGCAACGCTGAGGAGCGACAGCGGGAAGGACCTGACACGTAGACGTAGTGCTGACTGGGGTGCTGGCTAGGCAGTGTTCGCCTTCTATTCCTCCGCCTGTGCCCCCTGAGCATTGTTTCGCATGTGAGGACATGCAGCAAGTAGGATGGTTGCTCCGCTCAAATTCGCGCCTCCACCGAAACGAGACTGTTTGGTATCGAGCAGGCAGCCGCAATCGGGCTCGGAAGCAGTCCCTCACCGACCATCGCAAGAGTTTGATTGTGCAGCGGTTCCCAGCCAGTGTAAAACCCCGACGAGGAGCTAAATAACGAAAGAGAGGAAGGGAGAAAATCACAGAACACACTCAACTGCAAGCGCCCATGCTACACCCATGCAGCCTTTGTGGGGGGTAGAAAAGATTAAAACGGCCAAGGTCTTCAGTACCGCCACAAAACAGGAGGAAACAGCGGGACGCCACGAAACGAGCAAAGATGGCGCGCGATAAGCGAAAGCTGGGAGAGGGAGGGAGAGCACCGAGGGCGCCGAACGGGCGACCCGCAGAGAGCGGCGCGAAACGGTCGCGAGGCACGAAGGTCAGTGTCGAGGCCCGAAATAGACGGTCACGCAGAGAGGCGCGCCCTTCGCACAGCACCGCTTCGCCGGAACACGACCCCAGTAGGCTTCCGCACACAAGGCCAACCAGTGCCTCTCCAGTACAGCAGCCTCTCTTCCGAACCAAACAACTGAAAACTGCCCATGCATGGAGACACGAAGTATACTATCGCCAGCGAAAGTTTACGGGATGCCGGTGTGCCGAGAAAAATAATTACTTCAGCCAATCGCCTGAATTGTCTGATGTGCATCAGGGAACGTGCAGTGTCCATCCCCTGGATCCTGGTCACGAGGCAGCGTAAATTTTTTTTTTGTCTTTCTCGCCGAGAATTCGCATCCCGTAAACTTTGGCTGCCGATAGTCATCGCAAGTTGCTCGTCTTTAACAACGCTACAGCTAACAAAGCTGATTGTATGCAACCTGCTGCCGCACACACTGGTAAGATCGTGTAAGGGTCCGTTCGCACCGATTGCCGCGGCCGAAACGACGATCGAAATTGAGATCCCTGTCAAGGTGGCGGTGCAAACTCGCCCGCGCCTCTCGCACGGGAAGTCACGCTCGCAAAGCAGCACTACGAGTCGGGCGAATGGAAGACTCTTCCGCTCAACCTGAGCGCTCACAGTACGACTGCAATTGAAAGCTGTGAAGCCAGCCGTCTCTCCTGCGCCCTACAAGTTTAACTGAAATGGTCGCCTCCCAGGCGACCCGTGGGAAGGTTAACGCCTCAGTCGGCCTATAATACGACGTATGGCTCACGTATGCTCCGCCCACTACCGATTGCCCAACCAGTTGCATTGGTTGCGGTACCAAATATGCACTCCTGGACTCCGTGCCACTTGGTCGTCACAAGAGGTGGCGCAAGTTGGAAAAAAAAAAAAGCAGTATAGTCAGGTAAAACAACGGAACCACTGCCAGAATCTGAGATAGAGGCCGGATGTAATACGACAGCATCGCGCATTTTCTTATTTCGCTGCCTCTCACGCTGGCTTCTCGGTGGCCGTGCGAACCGAGTCCGCGCCATAGGAAACGCACGGAGAAACGGGGTAGTGGACGCCGTATAGAAGCTAACGCTGGAGCACGTGAGCTAACCAAGGGTGCCGTCTACACAGCACTGTCGGCACATGCTGGAGCGGTTCGCGACCGGCCGGAGTGTAAGGAATCGCTTAACGTCTGAAGTTTGTTAGTGCCGTTATCTGCAGAGCCCTTGGTGTACGTCCATATTTAACGGCATTATGCGCCACGATGATAATGATAACAGTGGAAGCCAGGTAACAAACTTCACTTGAGTAGCGTATATACGTGAAATGTCGTCAATACTGTTCAAGTGCAATGTCAGAATTAGGACGATGAAAATACCGTTATATTGGGCTGACAAGTCGAAAAAGTAGCCCATCAAATACACGTGTTAGCACACGAGCCAAGCAGTGTCAATCGTAGGCATATCGGAAAAATTAACGTCAGTCTCGAGTAAAATGTTATGGAGATTCCTCCTCTGACTGAAAAATAAGAAATTGGTTGCTTGCAAGTGGCGCCCCTAGCTGGCTTACTGACCCGCGCTCCACAGCTCCATCAGGGCTGCATGCTTTAAAGGGGCTGCGAAACACTGCCTGGGAGAATACCGGCTATACTTCAGGTGGGTTCTTTATGTCACACAGATGCTGACTTAAAAGGATTACAGGAATCGATGCACAGGAACGGGAGTTATTCAGTGAAGAAGTTTCAAAATACAAGCAAAAAAAACGCTGCCCTCAACTCGATTTTGGCGGGGCTTCCTACTCCTATTTCGCTCTCCCAATGACGGCACCTGGCGCAACCAATCAAAACAGCCAGCCAGAGCACGTCGCGGAAGTTTGTACTCCATGGTTGCCTGCTCTCTGTAACTCGTTCTTGCTGAGACTGGCAGCGTTGTTTCCATGCCAGAGCGCCCCTGGCGGTGTATTTTTTTTTTTTACTTGCTTTGCAGGGCTCTTATCTAAGACAAGCAAGTTGTTTTTGTTGATCCAATATAAAATGCAGACAGGTGACAAAAGGTGTCTCTATTTATTCACACAATTTGCAGTATATTTACTGTTTGTCCGGTCATCAAGGTCGCGCCAGGTGATGTCATATCCGCTGCTAAAAACCCGCCACTGTGTGGCGACACCATCAGAGCCATGAAGTTGTTTTTGGGATAACATTAAAATATTAAAAAACGGAATGTACGCGGTATTACCGACGCTAATAGCACCATTATAACTCACTGTATGCAATCAACAGGCAAAACAGTTAACTAAGATTGTGCTTCTGGGCCCCTTTAAGAGAGATGGAAGCGCCCAGAGCAAGCGTCGCGTGAGCAACTCGCGACCCCTGGGGGAAGCTATCGGCGCCTCAGTGTCCGCTTAAGGCCGATTCACACGACGGACCATTCGCCCGCGGCCCGCGCACTACGTGTTCATGCGTCAGCACATTTAGAGGGGCGCTGCCGGCCGTGAGAGGCCGCGGCCGGCAGAGCGCCTCTCAAAGTGCTGACGCATGAACACGTAGTGCGCGGGCCGCGGGCGAACGGTCCGTCGTGTGAATCGGCCTTAAGCGGACACGTTTGCCCTTCCGGCACACCTATGTGGGTGACAGCTGCAAAATGCTAGTGGAGTACTGTGGCGGGGATCTCAAACGCTTAGACTGCATTCTTCTACTGGGTGTTTTCACGGCTCACGTGACAACCTGAATAGCGGCGCGAGAGTTCCGGAATTCCACAGCAAAATCGCTGCTTTCAGCGAAACGAATCCATCCAAGAAAAGAAGCTCATATTCCTCGTCATTCTCAAGACGGCTAAAGGGCTCGAAAAAAAAACGAAAGAAAAATGTCGCGTAAACAGCGGAGTCCCCCTTTAGGCGATCTTGAGAAACTATACGGTTGGGGGGGGGGGGGGGGGGGGGGGGGGTAGAGAAAACTCGGATCTGTGTTTGTCCCTCCATTCCTCCTACCCTCCGCGCAAACACACGCACGCCCATAAAAGCGAAACAAAAGAAGACGCCCTCCAGCCACGCGGTCCCGGCTCCTTCGCGAACTGGGCGCCACGGGCTGCCTGCACGCGGGCCGCTCGATCAAAAGCTGCCCGGTTATCCTCGCTGATCGAGTCTCGGCGCAAGTGCACGCGTCGTCCCTCCTCCGGGCGCGCAGGCGCCCGCTGCACTATACACACGCAACGACGGCCGAGGCGCCTTGGGCCCCGAGTCGGAGCCCCCGCCCCTCTCGTACACAGAGCCGGCTTGCGAGCGCCCACTTCCGCCCCCGCGCACGTCTGACCCAGATCCGCGTCCGCTGAACGGGACGCGGCCGCCTAGGAATCGCATCAGAAGCCCGTACCGACTGCAGGCATAGCAGTGAGGGAAGATGCCGCGGGGAAGATGCCGCGCGACGGCGCACGGCTCCGGCCGAGCGGATGCAAACGCGGGGGCGGCACACGAAAGGAATCCCCGTCTCCTTCCGGCGGTGAGGCGGACGAGATGTATCGGCCCGGCCTGCGCGCTTTATAGCACGCAGTTTTGCCTCCGCTGAACGCTGGGCAAGCGGATGCCCCGATCGATGTCTTCGCTTCACCCCAACTCGCCACCGCTACTCGTGACGCCACCACTGAACGCCAGGAATCGAATTCGCGACCGCCAAGCAATCTTCAGACAGCTACACTCAGCCCCCATTGCGAGTTCTGCAAGTCCGTAACGTGACCACGCGGAAAAAATTTGAAAATAAAAAAAAAATCCTTAGTTTCCCGCTCATCTTTTTCTTTTCCCCCGAAAACGTCAGTGTTCACGGCACGAACGTTTTTGTAACTCGTTCTGCCGTCTCTTATTCCTACTACGCGCGTGTTACAGTATGTGACCAGAGATGCAAAGGTAAGTGCATCTCCACCTCGCGTCTTCTACTTGCACGTCACGAAACGCTCTACCTGCACTTTCCATTCACCTCGCATCATTTCCCTTTTTTTATGCTACAACGGCCGCAAGACGCAGCAGCATCTCAGTCCCCCCCCCCCCCCCCCCCCCGAAGTCCAAATTCTCTCGTAAAATTCTGGGCGTGCGCCGTCCACTCTCTTCCAAGGAGCCCGGCCGAAAACCAGCGGCAAGAAATGAGACTCTCCTTCGGCCCTTACGGAACCCCAGGGGATGAAGGGAAAACCAACAAAGGGGCACAATGAACAGAACCGCAGGAACATTCGGCGACCGAGACAGAAGGAGAAGCGGTCGAAACGAACAACCATAATACGCGCTGTCGTAGAAATTCGACGTCCTCCTTGTCACTGCACATCGCGCACACCCCTCAAGATCCGAAAGATCGTGTTCTTGTATTGCTGGTTTTACGTCCTCAAGTATCTGCGCCTCGCGCAAGCCTCACTGAGCAAACTCGGTGACCACGTGTCATCCGTGCGTGTGTTTATATTTTTTCGTGGGGGGGGGGGGGACGCGCATCGACGGTTCCCGAAAGGAGGAAGACAGACACTCGAAACGTGCTCAAGAAAGAGGCCCGGTCCTCGTCAACCCCCCTCCCCCTTTTTTCTTCCTTCGTCGGGCCAAGCATTCTATACTTCTGGAACGAGGGGCAAGGCGAGCGGCGTTAAAGGCCCACGTTTCCCTCCAGCCTCAGGGAAGAAAGTACCGAGACAGCAAACGCCCCCTCGCAGAGCACAAAAGTTACCACTTGGCTCGGCACTGAACCCTCGCTTCGCGCACCCGCGCGCTCATCTCTGCGCTCCCAAAGCACACACAAGCGGCGAAGTTGGCGGCGACAGGGGAGGCACGCGGGGCGCACATCGAGAGTGCACAGACGGCGCAGGAAACGAAGGAGAGCCGCGCTGCCATCATCCGGTCGATGGTGTGGCCCCCACTGCAATGGACCGGGCTCGCCAGGCCCACGACCCGGACGACTAGCCCGACATCGTCCAATACAATCCGACTGGTTAGTTTCGTAGAGTTAAGGAAATAATAATAATAATAATAATAATAATAATAATAATAATAATAATAATAATAATAATAATAATAATAATAATAATAATAAAAATAATAATGCGGAGAACATGGCCTACAGCGTACTCGTGTGTAAAGCGGACGCAGCGCGACGCAGAATGCGACACGTATATTTCGCAGAACTGAGAGCCGGCGGTAGAGTCGAGTGACCCAGTGGACACCAGAGAAAAAATGTGTAATGGAGGACGGCCGAGGCAGTAGGATGCAATGACTAACAAAAAAAGTGCTGGGATAACGTAGCGGCGGCTCCCGTAATACGGGAACAAACAGAAACCACTGGGAGGGAGGGAGGGAGGGCTCTGCTCTACAGCAAACTGAATTCGGCTAATGGTGGCGGCGGCAGCGATGACGATTACGATGATTACAGCGGTTCTGAGGTGAGCACATTTCACTGACATATTGATAATCGCCTGAAAAGTCTAAGAAATCTAAAAACCGCGTCTTATCAACACTGTATAAAAGGCACAATAAGCGCAAATTGAAGACAGCCGTAGGGCACCAGGTTCTAATCACGAAAAGACCACTCGCAGAAAGCGGAGCTTTCATGCGCTAGAAAAGGCCGTAAAAAATTAATCTGATGAGCATTAGCGGCCAAGAGGTCTGGAGTGGCAGCCCCATTTTAACGTTTCACAGCCGAGTGCCCGGTTTCTTCCGCTGGCGGTCTTCGATTCAATCGCGTCCCCGGCACACTTCACAGACTCCAGGGCCCGCTTGCACGAAGCAAATAGTCTAGTAGTTCCCAGTGCTGTCTTATTCGCAGCCTATAAACCGTCCGCTGGTTTTGAGGAAAGGAAAGGCGCATAACTGGCTCAGTGGACACCTCAATCGCGCTGTGAGGTACGTACGTAGCGGTGGTGTCAGCCTACAGAAAACGCATTACGCGTAACGCATTACACGGCTGCCCTTGTACACCCTTAACTGCTTCTACTGTATGGCTTGTGGAAAGCTATTGTAGATTTCGCTGTAAAAGAAGCAAAATACAGAGGTCGCCAGCACCGGCCAATTTCGCAAGTAAAATGCGTGCGTCGACGTTAATACTCCACGCCAATCCTCAAAGGCTACACTATATCTCAGATCGCTTCAAAACGATAGCAACCCATCCTCTCCGGTAAGGACGTGCCGCGAATTTGAATCGACTCGAGCAATACTCGACTGGCTCATACTCGAATCGGCTGGCGGGAAAATTTTTTAAATCAAATTTTCTCCCCGATAAATGCAATTTTTGATACCGAACAAACATCAACATAGCCAGAAAAGGCCAGATAATAAACTATTACTGAGAAAAACAATTGAACGGAGCAGTCCTCCGCCTCGGCACTCTCTCTGGGCCAGTCGCTGACTGTCAGCGCTCTCCGAGCCGAGAGAGGAACCGAAGCGAAGTTGCGCGCACAAGGGGTCCTTTGTCGGCCGCCGCCGATACGATCGCGGGCTCCAGCACGCTCGGGTGCATCCCGCGAGGATCGCGACGGGCCGCCTGCCAGCCTCGCGGCGCGAACGCCGGTCGAAGCCCTCCCAACATATGAGAGCCCCTTTGTGCTTGCCGATGCGCTCTTCTTCTCCTCAGCCGGTTGTTTTCGGACACGTGCTCAAAGCGGAAGGCTGAGGTGGGGGGCCATTTTCGGAGCGCCATAGCGCCTGAGGAAAGTGTAACCCCGAAGGACCAGACTTACAAGCATATTACGTCACCAGCGCGCCGAAAACATTTCCTCGAAGGGTGTCAAGGATAGGCCACGTTCCCCCGTTTTACCCACTTTCAGCGCATCGTTCACTCGAAGGAGTCATAGTCCACGCACCGAAAACGAGCTAAATGTACTCTGCTCGCGAATATGACTAACCGGCAGCGTTCTTGAAAGAGAAGCCGCCTAAGACCTCGCGCGCACGCCGCCACGGCACAGGGGCCGCCCAGTTGCGCGAAAATAACGTCGCGTTGTCGGCGAGTCGCAGAGGAGGCGGAGATTCGAGTGCAGCTTTCCAACGTGATGTTTCCAGAACTCCAACCACGAGCACTCATCCCAGACCCACCGTCCTGCTTTGTCTCAGTCATGCTCCGCAACTGGTGCCTTCGTAAGAGAGACTGAACAGAAGGAAGGAAAACACGCTCCAATACACCATCAGAGGACAAGAACACTAGCAAGTGAAACAAATGCGCTCGCCGTTAGTTCCTGCCACGCATTGCACAACGACGCGAATGGATTCCTTGACGCCAAGCATAACGTGAAAAATATCCAAGTGATACGCAGTATATGCACTGCAAGGAAGTTGTCGAGAAAGTTGTTGTTCCGCGTGAAAAGCTCCCTGTTTCGAGGCAAAAAGCTAGCCAGCCTGACATGATAAACCAGGAAAGAGTCACACCAAAAAGAAAGACCGTAGAGAACACGGTTACGCCATTTGGAGTACACGGCACAAACAGCGAGCTAGCGCGGCAAGAATATTTATTCGCTTGCTCGTGCAGGAACAGATATCGCCCAACGTTTCAGGGCCGCATACTTTCTCTTTTTTTTTTCACTGAGCGTGTTTGTGCGTGTAAGATCATTATTACTTCATGCGTCAAGACTTATTTTACCTGTGTTGCGAAGAACGAAAGCATGCAATCTGGCATTGCAGTCGCCGAAGTTGCCAACCGACAAGAAGAGGATTCTTCGTTTTGGAATTTGACGTTTTGTTAACTTTTCATGCGGGTATAGAGATTAACCTCGCCATCAACTTCTCCAACGGCGTAAGCACAAAGGAGGAAAAGCAATATGCATTAAAAATGACGACAGCCGTGACAAAAGGGCCGAATGGGCACAAAAGAGAAACTTATAAAACAAAAAAAAAACTGACCTCTAGTGCATTGTCACTCCTTCTATCCTCCCCTCAGTTCTTAAACGAATGAAGAAGCGAGGGAGCAACTAAATAACAAAAACAGACGCACCGGTACGGCGCCTTTCAACCACCGCATCCCCTTTCGCTGCCTGTCTTGAATACAGACCGTTCTTTTTTCTCACAACAGCCGCTTTTCGCCAGAGGCGTTTCGCTTCGAAGCCGCATGGCCCTAATCACCGCGGGTAACTCGCACGTAGCCACTCCTGCCCCCTTTTTCCCCCTCCCCAGCAGGAAGGCTGAGGGTCCGGAGGGAGCCGAGCGTAGTCGCGTTAGAATGGGCCCGCGCTTCGGAGCCGCTGCGCCGACGCCACCGGGGCATTGTTCCTCGAGCGCCGTTCCCAGCGCCGCCGCGCTTTACGCTTTTATGGCCACGCGCACTCGAAGGGGGTCACCTCGCATCCTGCCTCTTGTTCGTCGTTTTTCGCTTCGCTTCGCACGAGCGTTCATCCATTCGCTGTCGTGGCAACATACAGCGAAATACCACGTAGCCGAGAGGGGAAAACCGAGAACGAAAAATGACAAAAGCTTTCTTCGGCGCGCCGTATAAATACGTTATTTCTTGTCCTAACTCATGAAGCTCAACTGCGTACTTTGGTTATTTCGGCCCATGATCCGGTAGCGCCGCAGCCCACATCCGGGATGTAGTTGGTTTAGTTTTGTTTATTGGGGTTTCACGCCTCAAAGCAACTCAGGCTATGAGAGACGCCGTAGTGGAGGGCTCCGGAAATTTCGACCACCTGGGGTTCTTTAACGTGCACTGACATCGCACGGTACACGGGCCTCTACGATTTCGCCTCCATCGAAATTCGACCGCCGCGGCCGGGATCGAACCCGCGTCCTTCGGGTCAGCAGCCTAGCGCCATAGCCACTGAGCCCCCGCGACGGGGTGACATCCGGGTTACAGGATTACAACGCAGCTGTTGCTTTCCTACGCACCGCTCGTCAACACCGTGGCGAAAAGCTAAGCTACGTTCACAACTGCGCTCCGCGCAGTTAGTCACGCGCGTGAGAGAACCTTCCTCCACGTGGAGGTGCATAACAGACCCGACAGCCGAACTTCATCTCCTGGCACAAATGCACCTACCCAGGCAGCACAGGCAATCGGCCCAGTACTGCAAATGGATGGTTTCACTCTCGTCCTCTGTGGGACCGGCCTTGTGCCAAAACATTTCCAATGTTGGGCCCGTTAGTTGCGCTGCTTGGGCACGCGCGCGCAGTAACATGACAAAGTTTTAAAGGGCAAATATCGTAAAGTGTCCCCCGGAAACCGTCCGCAGTCGGCATACAGAGGAATGGGGATGGGAGGGAGCCCACAGCCCCTCAAACCGCTGCATTCACGTGCCGGTCAGCCACAGCTGAACGGCGGAGCACGCGCCACCTGGCGGCGGACGAAGGAGACGCTCGCACTTTGCACAGACAGAGGCGACGAAGTAGACACATCGCCGATGAGAGCATTGAATGCCGAGCGAGAGGAATACCTACACGTTTCACGTTGTTTCTCTGTTTCTACATCCGGTCATGGGATAGGATGGAATTTCTTTAACCCGAACCCAGAGTTGGTCACGACTGTTGGACACGGCGATAGGGCACGAAGGTGGGTGACGCTGCCTGCGCGCCGCGCCGCTCAACGCGGAACCAACCGAACCGCTGCCCGCCGCCGAGAAGACCGGCTAACAACCATCTCCGCCGAAGCGTGCTTCCCCGCACATCTGGAGAGCCGGTGGGAAAGCGCGCCCACTGCGACAGAATAACGGAGGCAGAAAAAAAAAGGGGGGGGGGGGGGGGGGGAAGCAGCAGGGAAGGAGCGCGCCTCAAATTGGATTCTCGTGCCGTGCACGATAAGGCACCACCGACGTCGACGCGGCTGCTGGTCGGCAGTGGTGTCCCTTCGGACGGTGCTGTTGATCGGGAGCGACTGAGCTGGAAATAAGATAATAAATAAGTAATCCGAAAGAGCGCGCGAATCGGCGGCGCTGCATCGCAGGAACGGAAGTCCTGGCTCGGCAGAAACCTCGTTGTTCGGCACAGTGGGACCCAGTTGTCGTTGCGGGCTTTTGAGCCGGCCAAAGCTTCCGGGTTCCGTCGCCGCGGGGGAGAAAAAATTACGCCTCTTCCGGTGTGAAGACTTCGCGAAGGAGATGAAAGTTTGCAACATCTTCACGGAACAAGGCACCCAGATAAGTGCTTGCACGGCACTATACTGGCCACAGAAGACGTTGGTCGTCGTGGCTGTTCTGCCTGGATGGGACTTGCGGGGTGCGACTTTGTAAAGGGAGTAAAATAGCAGCAAAAGCTCGTTACAGCGCACCCGGAATAAACGGGAAGCGCACAGATTCTGCAGAAACCACAGTAAGCAATCCATTTCATGGTCTTATTCTGCGCCTCGACTAGAGGAGGAGGAGAAACAACTTTATTTTAGGAAAAGAGCAAAAGGTCCTCAAGGGTGTGCTCCTACTTGTCGATGAGTCCACGGGCATGGGCCTCACGGAGAGCTCTGTCCACTAGCCATGCTTGGCCAGCTGGTTAACAACTCGCATTCTCACGAGGAGGGGGATGGGTTGGGTATAGGGGGGATTGCCATGGATTGGGGGCATTACCACAGGTAGTGTACGAGGGTGGCCTTAGCCGCCCCCCATGTTGAGCAGAGTGGGAGGGTCAAGGTAGGGTGGTAGGGATGAAGGAGGTAAGGCGAGATGTAAGGTGAGAGGTCCCAGTGACGGTAGTAAATCATGACGCTAAGGTACAACAATGGAATACAGCACACAGCAGGTCCCGCTCCCAGGCAAGCGGGGACAAATAAAATATGCTGTCGGCGTTACCGTACCCGCACAGTGCTGGCAAAAATGTCCAGACGCACGAATCGATGGCAGGTGTAGTTGGGAGCAGAGCAAGTGCACCCTCTGGCGACCGACCGCGGTTCGTCCCTGATGGAGTCTTTCGCAGCGATCCAGCGGCGCAATATTTTGCCAGTAAGCGCTGCTGGGTAAAAGTTCACAAACCACCGTGAAAGCGACGTTCGCGTTTTGCGAAGCAAATGCGAAGCGCGAGCGCATGAGCCCGGAATATTTAATTCCCCGCTTATGTAAGCACCAACAGCGAAGGAAACGATGAGTAAAACGCCAAAAGCTTCTTCACTGGCGTCTGCGAAGCCACGCTCAAGAAGGTGTGCTACTGACAGCATTTCAGGCTTTCTAAGGGACGGGAAAATATTCACGTATCTTAAAAACTGGCCTTCAGACACAAGCGCGTACGGAAAGGAGCAAGCGATACGAAAGCGTTTATACATGCACTGGCCTGCGCCGATAACACACGATAAGACCGTCACGAAGCCGGTCATGCGGATCCTGGTTAGCCGAGAGCAGCTTTGACCTTCCACAAATGGGCGGGTCGTCAGAGAATCGACAGCGTTTACCCTAGCCTCAGCAAGGTAATGAGAGATTAAAACCTCCGACCACGCTGCCTTACACACTGTGTCTGTAAGGCACACTATGCACACATTACGTGCGTAAGGAGCGTACCATATTCGGATCAAAGGGAGCAGCACCACAGAAGCAACTACTACCTCTATCGTGCCTGAGCGGCGTATACATGGAGGTCAGATTCAAGGGGATCAGAGGGAACGCCTATATCCTACATGACAGTGAAAGACGCCCCAAAAGTGCAGCGCACATCAGCGCCCCAGCAACCCTGAGATATAAACCGCAAATCTACATTTTCAGGACTTTAAACTCTTCATAACAACAACGAGAACAAAATATGCACTCAACATTGAGAGCTCCTGCGGCAGAGATTGATGCTAGCCGGCTTTCAGTTCGCTGTGGATATAAGGCAAGCACTGCCTCCCAGCCACGCTCAGATTCTGGAGCGCCAGTAAGTATATCTGCTACTTTAATAACGCCGCGGCTCCCTACGCCGCCAGGCTGTCGGACCGATGACAGGGACATCAGGGCGAGGGTGTTGTAACAAGTTTCCGCACCCAGCCCCTTCCGCTAAAGAATATATCGGCGAGGAGTTTCGTGTTTGCTCTTTTTTTTTTTACTTTTTCGCCATATGAGCTGTGCGGCGTGAGGCGTTGCGCCTTTCGCGAGTGATTTTGCCTTAAAAACCGCGGGCGCAGCCGCATGGGCGACGGGAAGACCAAGAGAGCAGAATGTCGAGCAGAATGTCAGAACGCGCGGATCGATAATGATGGAGCAATGGCGAGCGAAGATGACGGCTGCTCAACCACAGTGCATCGATCAGCGGGGACGAAGACGGGAAACTGGCCACCGCAGCCAGAGTTGAGCTGTGTGTTTTAACACTTCTTTTCCAGCAGGCAGCCTAGTTCCGTAGCGGTCTTTATGAGTGAGACTTTCGAGGCTTATGCGGTATTTCTTGTGGCAGCGGACAGCTCGATGGAGATCATCGGGCCTTATTGTTCTTGGATGAGGGCCCTGCGAATAAGATGGAGCCGCGACCGAAAGACGTTTGCTTTACATCAAGACGTTAAGTGGCCACCACCACCAAAGACCAGTTTATTTTTGCCGTCGACTGAAGCACATGAATATAAAACGTTCCTGCATGCGTAAAACTATTGAAGAACTGAGACTAGCAAAAAGGAAGATAAGATGACACGAAGTGCCCATGTCCGTGTTTACATTTCAAGCCTACCTTACCTCAGATAACACAAGATCGTGTACGCTAACATAAGTTCCTTTTTTTTTCAGCACAGCCATCCCCTTTGGCAGACCCACGCCAAACAATAAGCGCAAGAGAACAACAGAAGCCACCTAGATGACTTCAGTCGTCGCCACGCACTTCTGGGACTGCAAGAGCTCCGTCACAAAACAAGTGTGACAATTTGTGAACACGAACGTGACACTGTTAAAGGTCCCGTTGCCAAGAAAATCCGTTGTCGGCGTTGTGAGGGAAAAATCATGGGCATGGCTCTGACAAGTGGTGCCCAGAGAGCAGCCTAGGAAGCAGATGAGCCATCTATAGGTCACGTGACATTACGGTATCATCACAACCTGGCCACCGGAGAGTGAGCAAACTGCCCACCGTGGCAGGTGGCAGTTAAACTAATGGTTGGTCGCTAGGGGAGAGCAACCTGGGCCGCACAAGGCCCACCGCAGGGAGCAACTTCAATCGCAGGGCAGTGGCGCCTCGCTTAACCGTTGCACCACTGCGCCAGGAGGGGCACGAGGTCCCCAGGGAGCTATGAATGTAATGTAGAGAATGGTCTCCTGCACATATGGGAGTTACGCAACCGCGTCCTACCCTTCAGGCGGAGTCTCCTCCACTTTTTTCTCCTTTCTCGATTAGACAGCAATGAAGGCGCCAGCAACAGCGAGCGGAGTTATTTTGCTAGAGTTCGTTTGTTTACCCAACCGGCCAGTACCAGAAGGAGAGCACTGACCGACGGTTGTGATCGCTTCGTTTCCATGCCAGGCTGACGGAAGGCACGGCTGGCTGGCCGAGGCCGGAACGACGTCGTAGCAGCCGGCGTAAATTTCAATCAGCGATCGGGAAAAAAGAAGACGGGGATATACGAGAACGGCGAGGTCCGAGGGGCCAGGCGCGCGGCGTCCTGCACGCCTACCGAACCGCACCTCGGCCGGCGATTTTATCGCCTAGCCAGCTCCGGCCTCCTCCCGACCTATCCGCCGGCAACGAAGTGCCAGCAGCATATAGCACCCGAGGCGTACGCAGCACGGCTCGGCCAAGCTACCACCTTCCACCTACTCCCCCCCCCCCCCTCCCCCCGCTGAAGGAGGAGGGCGGGAATCTCGCGAAACAGCGGCCCATTTGATGGATGGACGCGTGCCGCTGCATTAAGCGAGATAAGTTATTGAAACACCGGGCGGCAACAAACGCGTCGTACAGAGCGCGGTTTGCTTTCGCTGAACGCAAATGGCGAAGGGAAAACGACTTCGGGCTCCTCTTTCTTACCCTCTTCTCTGTTCACCGCCCTCCGGCTTCTTCCCGTGCCGAACAACAACGTCGGAGGGGAGACATTAATAAACGGTTCGCCGGAACCGTCCTCCTCGAGTTGTGTTTCCAAGTGAAGAAAAATGGTTGTCTTTCTTTTTTTTTTCCCTCCCATTTCTGTTTGAGGTCTGCTCTGAAATACTCGAGAACAATATATATAACCGCGTGTCGAAGAAAAGGAAAACCGGACGAAGGAAGATGTAGAAAGACGAATGCCACGCCGGCATACTGCCGCGGTAGTGAAATTCGATATGCGTTCTTTTTTTTTTGTCATTTCGGTTTAAGCAAGCAATGCGATACAGCTGGATAAAGCTAGCTAGGCTTTGGAAAACAGGCAAACATTAGGCCAGGACATCTGCTGCGCCGAATTCGACCAGCGCTTCCCGAACTGCCCGTCACTATCCCACCCACCTACCTACATCAACGTTAGTTCCCTCCTGCTCTAAAGTCGAAGTAAGCTAATCCCATGCTCGTTTCAATTAGAGTTCACGAACCCACAGGGCGAACCAACGTATACTTGACGTTTTCACCCCGTTCGAAACGTTCTCCTTCGGGCGACAACGAAAAAAGCCGCAATAGGTAAAAAAAAAAAATCGCGCAACAGACTGTAAATAAATCACTGCTGCAAATGAACTATAGCTAGCCCAGACTGCCGCTCTCAAGCAGCGCAAAAGCTGACCCCCGCCAGAGGTAACGCCTCACCAACGGCGCTGGCCGTTCTCTGGCCACCCTCAGAGAAAAATGAGGCAATTGGCGTAGCTTTGCACAACAGAACTTTGGAGCTTCCTATAGCACACCCCCGCTGCTGCAAAAACAAAGCGACCCGTGGGTTCCGAGGCAGAAGCAATCACAGTGCCGGAGAGTGGCCTTGAGCCAACCGCTACCGGTATCTAGGCCTACTATCGTGGTAACGGTTAGCGGGAACAAAGGGCCGCGAGAAAGCGATGTACCATCAACGCCAACCCAAAACGCGAGCAGGAAAACACTGCCGCCAAAACAAGAAGACGGAAATATTACCTGCTGAAGAGGATGACCACGTACGGCGCATCAACACTTCCACGCAGCGGCCTTCGCGCCATCAAAGCGGAAATCAAATGCATTAATGGTTTGTATGCCTCGAGTAAAATCCTGTTTACCCTTTCCCAAATCGACTGTCGTGTTCACGTTTCATTCGACGCTGACATTACATGCGTAGTCTGATACACACTACGACAGTACGCATCGCTGCAGTGCAGTACGCGAGGCCCCGCGCTCCCGTGTTCACGCTAACTATGACCAAGATAGTATACATTAAAGAAGAGAGCGCACCACACAACCCTGCGCAGCGACCCACCGCCGAAGTGTTGCGCTTTTCGAACCAAACCTGCCCGCATACTGCCGACTTGGTTGCACAGATGAGGGTGTCTACACATCTCTAGCTTCCGGATACGGGTTCAGACAACCCTCGCCGCGGAGCTTGAGCCAGACCCGTGTCAGAGACTCATGGCCATAAGTATACCCGAGTACAGTCCGATGTTTTTGAAGAGACCTCCGAAAGCATTTAGGGTAGTCACTGCTCATTACGACCTGCCTAAGCACTGCCATACGGACCAGGGATAATTTTTCGCCGACTGAGAAGTTTCTGAGAAAGGCGTACAGGTTTCATCTGAAGCTGCATAGCTGCTCTCGGCTGAATTCCAATCCGCTTAATTATACACAAGCACGTTGCACTGCGCCGCGGCGTGGACCCGTGCAATTTATACACGATAACTCCTCCGCAAGACGACCCAAATCGACAGCGGCGAAGACGCCACAGAAGACATCAGCGTCGCGCGGACATCCAATTAGTGAACTACTCCCTTGAGCGCAGAGGCCGGTGCATGGCGTCTTGTGCGTCCCTTAACTTAGCGCTGAAGCAGCCCGGCGAGACGAGGGTTCAGCGAACGAGAAACTACAACAGCGGGAGGCGAGCAGCGGCGCGTATGTGCCAAGGACGCTTCAACCAGTCGCGAAAGCGTTAAGCGTTAATAAGGGCACACGGTGCCACTCTTATACCGACGAGCTTACGCCAGTGAGACAGGCCGGGACACGAAAAAGAAAAGGAGGCACGCATCTCGGGGCCCATGCAAGCTGTGCAACACAGAGCCTGGCGCGGATGCAAGCACCACGCGGGGGAAAAAGAAAAACAAACAAACGCGGCGAGACGATCAACACACACGACGAGGGAGCCGGATGCGTGGGTGACCGAGGAGGAGACACGCTACACAGACAGACGCCCGGCGCCGTCCTCGCGTCTTGCGAAACGCCGAAGCGCAGGGAATTCCTCTCGCAGGCTGTGCAATACGTGGAAAGGGAAACGCCGGAGTGGTGGAGGAAGGGAGACGTGGGCGCGCGAAGCGCTGCGCTGCGCTGGAAAGCAAGCACTTCATCTAATGCAAGCGAGGAGACGGCGCGACAACCCCCCCCCCCCCCTGCCCCCCCCCCCCCCTCCCTGGCGCCGGCTCTTCTCTTCTTACTGAATCTATTTTTTTTTTGCCTTTTTTTTTCTTGTGGCACGCGAACAGTTACTTCGCACACGTGCGAAAAAGTAACTCGCCCACGAAGTCCAAGCTGTTTTTCTCTCCTGGTCTCTTTTTCTCGGTGTACCTAATGAACGCAAGCATGGTTAAGGGTAGGCAATGGTAAAAAAAAAAACCAGAGCTGTTTCCAAAAAAAAAAAGCAACAAAATATTCCACTCTATTTTGCCGCTAAAGTAGGAAAACAGGAGCTCAGGAGCTTAGCTAGGCGTCGCACTTGATATATTGTATGCCGCGGAGTAGGAACGTGGGTAATGTAACCTGCTCGCGCCAGCAGATGTCAGGTTTTTTAACGAGCCCCGGAAGGAGAAAACAGTTGGGCAAATGAAGGAAACACTGTGCATACACTGTGTACCCGGGTGGGGGCTACGAACTTATTAAAACGCGCACAAAAGCCCGGTCTGCTCACCTGCAACAAAATAACTACGCTCGTATCCACGGAATACCACAGCTCGGTACTTTTGTCACTTCAGTGGGTTCGCTCTCTTTTCTCTTTTCATTGCGCACACCCTTTCAACGTGGCCGGCATTTTCGTATGAAACACATAAAACACGTGCCTTGCCACTCCAGAAAGCTCGCGATTAGTAAGGGCGACCCCGCCCATTTATCAGCGTTCGCTCCGGCGCGAAGACTCATTAAAGGGTGCCTAAAAGACACAAGATACGAAGCAGGTTGTAATTACGCCGGCGGAAAGGAAAAAAACAAAAACGAGCCGTTCATCCAAAGGCACGCGAATGCCGCTGAAGCAGCAGTACGAAGCAGCATTCAAAGCGAGACGACAGTTCCGCGCCTGCTTTCTTCTTTCTTCATTGCCTTTGCAGTCAGAATCGCCATTTTATACGGCAGACGCCTTCATCGAGAGTTCAAAGCTGGCGTCACAGCCGCCGTATGTACGGGCGCGTCAGACAGATTTTTTTTTACTACTGGATGTGCCAAACTGCACCAGGTTTGAAGTAACAGAGGATTAATTCCGACGAAATAGGCTTTTAATTAACCCAGACCCCAGAGTTCATCCGCATGCAACGAAATGTCAATAGGTGGGTAATTCTGCACTTCGTCGTCACTAAAGCTCGACCTCATGTTCAGTGCCATGATGCTGCAATGATGCGCAGACAAGCGTTTTCTGTGGCACGCACGAAGCCCACATTCACCGTCATTCGAATGCGAAGGATGTGAAGTGATGCGAAGTACTCGTCTCTCAGTGCAGTCACATAGGCTAGACCACAGCGTGGGCCGGCAGCACCGGAGTCGTACACGCGGGCTCGCTAGCTCTTGAAACGCGCCGCAGCGAGAGAACACCGGTGTCGGCCCGGCAGCTACGCCGGCGAAATGTTTCCAACCTAGTACCCTGACGACGAGAGACGCATCAGACGCCAGGGCGTAACTGCATTCGCACCACAGGCAAGATGTGACGGCGTCAGCAGTTCCACGTGCGTCTGCCTCCAGAGCAACACTCATTAAATATTCAGTTTCAATTGTGAGCAACAGTAGGTGTCCCCCTTCCCCCCCCCCCCCCCTTTTTTTTTTCTTCTTGCTTGCCTGAGTATTGCAGCCACACAGTTGAGGTGAAGGAAAAGGGACAAAACTGAATACTCGCCACTCTGAGATGTATTCAAGTTCGCAGTAAATTGAACGAAATGTCCGGCAAACAGTGGAATAGTCGCTTTAAACAAATCGAACAGAAGCACAGGAGAGGCGCACCTGAAAACTGAGGCCGTATAGCAGTTCTCGGAGCACATGTGACCTTCTCTTGCTTCTTGCATCCGTTAATGGCCTTGACATGACAGCCCAATTAGAAATTAGGCAGAAGCTGAAACAAGCAGTCAAGATTATGTCTGCGAAGAATACAAAGTCCCTGTAAACCGCTCACTCTGTGTCCTGAGCAGAAGTCGAAATTTGGCGTGTACACCACGGCGTTACCTTTTATTTTACACTACGTGCGTGATTATTTGTGCGTACAATAGCGCATATAGCTCAACCCTATTCTTTCTCGCTACCTCTCCTGTTACTTCCCCTGTCTTCTCAATTACCATTTTATTTCCGCTGGCTGCAGCTCGGATGCTTAAAAATAGTAGAGAGCTGCTGCAAAATCTTTTCGGCCACCAAAATCTTTTCCTTCCTTTTTTTGCTTGTTATAATAAACCACTACTACCACTCCACACGCCTGAATATTGTTTACCTTTGACATCGTAGCCGTCTACCATTAAAGCTGCCGTTTACCCCTATAGAGAGATAGCTCATATATTGCAGAGGGCGAATTCGTCGCAAAAAAAAAAAAAATTAGACGCGGTTTAGCTCTGGCTAAGCCTACAGTTAGTTGCGTTAGCTGCGACGCTTTTCGAATCGTGCAGCGCGTTCTTCTGCTGTCTCTCGAGCGCGTTGTCTCTTTCCAGCGTGGTCCTGTCGCCGTTGCTTCTCTTGAGCGGTTTGTGCGCTCGCTCCGCTCAGCGAGCTAGCGGGAGCGCTACTGCGCATGCGCGAAGCGCTCAGGCGGGAGCGCGCGAGTGGAACGGTTCCTCCGCTCCGCTCCCGCGCGAGCCAAGCGGAGTCCGGAGCGGGCCGACGAGCGGGCCTCGCGCAAAGCCTTCTGGGCTCGCGCTAGCCGAACCAAACGTAAACATTCAACATGGCGGCCGCCAGCGCGGGTCTTGCCGGATACTTTTTGGCATGGCGAACAGATCGCAGGCGGTGTCGGATAACTTGCGAACGTAACTCGATCACGATCGACGCTCGCACGCGTAGAGGATGAATGCACACGCTAGACAACGCTACAAATGCGTACACGCGCACGTTGCGAGGGGTGACTTGCGTGGTCTTGGCTTGGCTCTCGCAGTGGCAGACTTCTAATTTTTTTTTTTTGTAATACGAAAGCTTCACTGCTAAAACCAAATCACTGTTGTTACCAGAAAGCATACAGCAAACGTAAACAGCTGTCATTTATTTATTCACATATATATAAGAGAGGCTTACTTATAACCACTTTCTGGCAAGTCCAGTTACCACCACTAGGAGGCGCAACGAGTCGCCTCGCTTGAGCGGACGGGGAAGACGCTGCGCTAAAACTCTACTCTTGCGCGACGCTCCGCTGTGGCTCCGCTGAGAACTGCGAGCGGAGCGGACAGTAAACCCGCTCAGCTAAAACTAATACTCCACCCAGTCGAAGCGCGCATATACCCGCGCGAAGCGCCACCTCCTCACCCTCTATCTCGGCGGAGAGCACGCATCTGGCGAAAACCTGGCGTAGTGTTGCTAACGCAACAAAAACAAATGTTCCGCGAGGAAACCGAAGGCGCAGTAACTGCCTCGCTCTCAGTGGACACCTCAACCATCATACCGTGAGGGAAGAGACGCAGCGCAAGGAGGAGGAGAAAAGCGAAATAGTGGACGTCTCGGATTAACTTCGATCACCTTCAACGTGCGCTGACATCGCACAGCACACAGACATCTCTTGCATTTCACCGCCATCAAAATGCGACCGCCACGTCCGGGATTCGATCCCGTGACATTGGATTCAGAAATCGAATGCCAAGACTACTGAGCCACCGCGGCGGCTAGTTCCATCCCAGAGCCCGCCAGTCCGGAAGGACAAAAAAAAAAAAAGACCAAGAATCCCGAAGTTTTCCTTTCGCACGTACGTGCGCCTCCAGTTGACAGGAATTTACATCTCTACAGTTTCTAGCTCGAGACACCTCTCCGATGCCTTTGCTTTTCTTTACACGGGCCCCTTTCTGGGCAAACCGTGCCCTATCTCACGGGGGGCCACGCGCAGTAGACTGAAAAGCGCGCATCGAGCGTTGCAGGAGGGCGCAAATATACACTCCCTCCCGGAGAAACAGTTTCCTCCATATTCGACGCAAACAAAACGCCCGCTTCCAGTCTGTCGACACAGCGAGGAGAAATCACAGAGTGCGCGCGTCGGCATCTCCGTCAGCTGCCCTGCATTCGCTCGCGCCAGATGCCCCTCTCGGGCTCAGAGCCCTGTAATCGCAGCAGCGAAGGAGAAACGCTCGGGGGACGCGAGCGCAGCAGCTCCTGCGACGGCGCCTCGGCGGAGCCCTGCGCGGACCGCGGGGCGAGTGAAAAAGAAAATAACTGCTGAGTGCCGTGAAACGCACCCAAATTGTGGAAGACGAAAACTTAAGAGTGCGAGTAGGCAGTAGAGGCATACAAACGCGCGCCTATACTGCGCCCGAAATTTACCGTTTGCTGCCGCGATTTCTCCGGCTTCGAAAAAGTGAACGCTCACACTCGAGCTGGACCAAGATGGGAGGATGATGTGAACTGAACTTCGAGAAGAAAAGTGCTATCGTATACTACCCACCTAGAAGAGTGTAAGAGGTTCGGGGGACTTGGGGAGAAGACAGAAATAACAAGGTCTGATCTTTAATCTATGTACGCATTGGAAAAACCCGGTTAGCCGTCTCGAGTTCTTTTTTTGTCTTCGTTGTATTAGTGGCTCCCCATTTTCGTTATTAACACGAAAGCACTAGCTATGATGACGCCGGAAGTGTCCGCAGAATGTGTCGCCAGAAGTTGGTCCCCTGTGACGTCACTACTATGTGACGGCATCGGTCATATGACGTCATGAGACCTTAGAATAAAGAGAAAAGAAAATTGGGGTCTAAATGGGAATCAAACCCGGGCCGCCGGCGTGCGAGGTGACGTGACAGGATGATGCAGATTTTAGAGAGTGATGACGGCACTCCCGAGCTCAGTCACAATCGCTGCCACGTGTAGACAGGAGAGACAAAGGAATGTCAGAAGATGCACGGCGCAAAACCGCGTCCGCTGAAGCGACGACGCTTTTTGGAGCAACAGATATCGCATGTGCAGACAAAATCCCAGCGATATCATCGCTGTTTGACCTTAACGTGGTCGCGGTATTCTCGAATACATCCACCAAAATTTTCTCTCTTTTTCCTTCTCTCGGGTTCGATCCCGGCCGCGGCGGTTGAATTTCTTTGGAGGAGAAATTCTAGAGGCCCGTGTACTGTGCGATGTCAGTGCACGTTAAAGAACCCCAGGTGGTCGAAATTTCCGGAGCCCTCCACTACGGCGTCTCTCATAGCCTGAGTCGCTTTGGGACGTTAAACCCCATAAACTAAAATAAACTCTTTTCCTTCTCTCTCTCTCTCTCTCACTCACACACACACACGCACACAAGCGGCACATTCTATCGCAGAGCGGAGTCTGCGACGACTGCTGGAGAGACCGGCAATGCCATTTTTCGAGGCGCGCTTAAAGCGGTAAGGATCGAGCGGCTGCACCAAGAAAAGCGAGTCAATGCACGCCCCATCGCGTCGAGAGTGTCAGGGATGCGCACGCAGGCCGGTCTTCGGAAGCGAAGCGGGGAGACGGACCCGCTAATCGAATTGAACGAACGTCCCGCGCGGCGCTCAGTTACAAGGGGGCCCCGCGGCAATGCCACGCCGCCCAAGTTCCGCGCTGCTCAGTGACGCCGCTGTCGGCTCAGCGCCGGGTAAGAAGCGTAGAATGCGGCATCGATCGCTTCCGGGGACGGGGCCGAAGCTGGGTGCAGCAGGAACAGCGGAGTTCAAGAGCCACGGTTGATACTTACACCCTTTGGCGAACGCAGAGGTTGGGCTCTTTCGGAGAGGGCGCAGCGCGAACCCGAGAGAATTGTTTGCGCGGAGATTTCAGCTCGTTCTGACGGAGGCGTTAAAGGTGCACTGAAGAGGAATCTGAACTCGTCTTTTTACCGCGGGAACTCGATCCGCACGTTCCGAGCATTCTGAGAAACTTCGAATTATTGTCCTTTGCGGCCGATTTCCATAATTTAAATCGGACTAAAGGTCCCGGCTCCCGCCTTTTTTTGAACTCATCGCAGACAGTTGGAGGAGTCAACCAACCTTTCAGCCAGTCGCGTGGCGGCTTGCCGCTCTGCCATCGGCGGAGTGATACGTACCGATCGGCGAAAGCAAGAGTCCACGAGTATTTTTATTTCCGAGGGCCCAATTTGCAGGATTGTAGTCTCTGATTAGACCTATTTATTTTCACGGAAACCTAAAAGAAACAAAATAAAAGCGAAAGCGAAGCCGCCACGCGACTGCCTGAAAGGCACTCCACGCGTTAGCCGACTCCTCCTACTGTCAGCGGTGAGTTCAAAAAAAAAAAAAGGGCGGGAACCGGGACATTTAATCCGATTTAAATTAGGGAAATCGGCCACACAGGACAATAATTCGAAGTTTATAAGAATGCTAGGAACGGGTGGATCGGTTTCCCGAGGTAATCAGACGAGTTCAGATTCCTCTTCAGTGCGCCTTCAACTGCGAGGGGGCGGCCGCAAGCTCCGCCCATGTGCGCCAAGACGAGCGGCACGAGTGAGGGGCGCACTGAAATCTGCCCCCCGCCCCCTTCGACTCAACTGCCCATGCCTACGTTCCCCGATAATTATTGCCTGCGAAAATTAAATTCGCCACTCATTTGTAATGAGCTGTGAAATTGCGCCAACTGTGCGAACTGTGAAATTGCGTTGCGCCAACAAGTGTGCAACGTACTTGAAGATGGAAAACACTTGATAACAAGAGAAAAGAGCCTTTCTAAGAAGAGTTGCTTCTGAGTCTGAACAGGCGGTTTTGTGTCCTCCTTCTACTAACACCACGAATAAGACACGGCTCTACAACACTGCCCCTTTCTATCTGCACTGGTGAGAATCTATGCCTGCATGGCTCTCCACACTGATGAGTGATTTCGGAGTTTTCCGTAAGTAATTTAGAATTTTCAAAAAGCAACCCCAAAAATAGATGCAAATATGTTTTGGTGCGATAATTCTCCAGGCATTTCAATGCTTTTCTAGAAGGAAGAGTTTTTCCACGCGCAGTGTACTCCGAAAGTTCGCGGGCCGCCCACGGTAAACGAGCCGCACGGTTTCCCAGTCCTGCCTTCCGCATCCGGCGACGTCCTCGCGTAAAGTAATTAGTTGGTTATACGTGGTTTTATGGCGCATAAGCAACTATGGCTATCATGCGCCAAACACAAGGCTAGATGATGTTATTTACATTATAATAGATTTAAAACATTGGCTTTCTTTAGAAACTCGCGTAAAGCAAGGAGGACCATCTTTCCGACTAGCTAAAGTGTCTGCAGCGTTAAGGAGCTGCGTCGCAACCGTTCGGGTCAGACTCTATGCTGCCCGCGAACTTTCGGCATGAACAGTACGTTAAGTCATCCGTCATGGCCCCCTCCGGGAACGCGGTGCGTTCATGAAATACAATTCGACGCTTGAATGGCTCACGTCGAGTCTTCAACTTCTCCGACTGCGTCAGGAAGGTAGTATGCTCGCACAACCGCTGACGGATTGCCACAGTTGGCGGTACAGAAACCCGTGAGGCGTGTGCACGTTATCCCGGGTGGTTTTTTCATGTGTAGATATTTTTATTTCAAAAGCCGCGAAAGATACCACAATGCAGTATGTGCAGGTAGATTGTGTGGCATGGCGGACATTATGTCCATGGCACTAGGCAGTTAAAAGACGATTAGTGAACTATTAATAACTAATTAACTTTTTTGATTTCTGGCTTTAGGACAAAATACTATATTGAGAAACAGGAGGTTTTTAAACTTTAGCAAGCGTTGTTGTCGGGATAATTGTACTGGTAGTTGAAATGCATGAAAGGATTTTTGCGCAAAAAGGCGACACAAAGGAAGACAAGACGACAGGAGCAGCGCAACTAATAACTAATTTACTCAGGGGTTGACACCTCCATATACATTCTGGAGGCTCTCAAAAGGGGTATTGCTGCGGTGTCTTAAAGGGACACTGAGGAGAAATTGAAGTTGGCTTGTATCGACAGAATACCAGCTCCTGATTACAAAAACGTCACTCATACTGACAACAAAGCTCTTGTAACGTAGAAAAGAGCAAGAACCAAAATGGAGGTATCGCCGCCACAGGCCAAACTCGCAAGTACAAGCGTCATGACGTCATATAACAAAACAGTGTTGCTGGAACCAATGGTTCTAGCAACGCTAGGACACGAGAAGCACAAATCACTGAGGCGCAGCCAATGCATGCGCAAATCTCCTTGACGTCGCCAGATGGCGCCACGTGCCCGGCTGCTACGCGCTCGCCTGAAGCATCGGGACCAATCAGCGCCTGCTCGCCGGCGTTAGGCGGGCTCCCGGTATTCCGCTAGCGGTATCAAGGTACACGGTATGCTAAAGGTGTCTATTTGCGAGAACTTCGTTGACGACTTCGAGAACGAGATCCATCGTAACGCTCGCAAAACGCCGGTGCAAACGTAAGCGAAGCGACTGTAGCGACGGCCGCAATAGCCGATAGATGCCTTCAACGTGCGGCCGGCGGTAGCTTTCTTTTCGGCTGCTGCTAGGCCGCACTGCTGGCCGCCAGAAATCACGGAGTCTGCATCACGTCATGTCACGTCATGTTTCACGTCACTTAGTCCTCTGTCGTCATAGCCGAATCCCAAGTTTGAATCACAGCGGCGGGAAAAACCTTTTCAACTTCGAATCCAAATCTCTTAGAAATAAATGCATTTTTCGCTGCCGGCCAAGTGGCAACAAAGCCATGACATGCCGAACTATCGGATTTTGCTATAAAAAATATATTAATAGTGCTCTCCTCAGTGTCCCTTTAAATCTGCGCTCATGAAGTCACACCCGCACAAAATAAGTGAGAGTTTCTCGAACCACGTGTGCCAGTTTAACATTGTCGGCTAATCCTAGACGATACTGGCGGCAATGAGTGAAGCCCTCCTCCAGACGATGAAAGGAAAAAACACGCAAAAGGACCTCAAATGAAGGAACGAAGACTGTGGTGGTACTTTACATGCATAAGGTCGCGCACAACTTGAAGAAAGTGGCTAATAGGTACACGGGGTACCTATGGTGTTTTCGGCACCTGTGAAGCTTGGTCAGCTCTGCTCTCTCACAGCAAAGGAGGGAACCAGGCAGAGTGGATGCGCCAAAAAGCATGGCAATTCTCATGTTAAGTGTTCGAAAGGAGTGGTATATGAAATTCCGCTAACAAGCGGAAAGGCCCATACTGGCCAAACTGGACGCTGCATAATTGATCGCGCAGGGAAGCATGAACGCACGTTAGTAGATGAGGAAAAACAACACGAATTTCGCTGAACATTGCAGAAGATGCCGGCGCCGGTCACGACTAACTGAGATTAACATTCTTGGCAGAGGCAGCAACGCCGAGGCGCGCGAAATAATGGAAGCCTTCCTGATAAACAATGCGCACAACTGCGTCAGTGATACGCTTTGTACAGAAGCGAGTCAGGCTTGCTGAAATCTTTACTGTAGGGTAGGGTGGTGATGCACGTTTACCAGCAGCAGGAGTATCTAGTGGCGCATGCGCCGACCTGTCTTATATTTGGAGGTGTCAACCTCTGAATAAACTAGTTGTCGGTTGTGCTCGTCCTGTCTCTCCTTGTGTGGTCTTTTTTGCGCAAAAAAAGAAAAAAAAACTTTCGTGGCAACGCGCTTTGCGAAGCCAGTTTTTCATTTTTCGTTGCATCGGCATAGTGGTCCGAGATATCGAACGCGGAATTATGAGCGCAAAGCCGCCCGATACCGAAACATATGCGCCGGAAATGGTGCTGGCCCACTATACAAGCCGGGGGATTCTCGGTCACGAAAAAAGCCCGCCTACATTTTGAGTTACGATACGCACACTTTACCCGTAGCGTTCCTAGTTAGGAGCTCGCGACACGGCCACTTGACAAGGCGCAGCCATGCTGCATGGGTCTTCCGCTCCAATCCTGCTGGTATTATAGCGAACAAGGCCGTAACAGCTGGCAGTCTCGCTTGTCGCGCCGATGCATGGCCGCCCACTGCGCTGCCACGCTGAACACTGCCGAACACTGCAGCGTTTCTCTGGCGTCGCGCCTCCCTCTCTAGGTGGACGATTTGTCTCCGGTGAAGCAGGGGGGAAAGGCGCCGGTCGGTCCGACGCCCACGAAACGCTGCTTCGTCTTCTGGCCTTTCGTCTCCCCGGCGTCAAGTGCGGCTATACTACTTCCGGCGCATCTCGCGCGTTGGTTGCGGCACGAGTTCGTTTTGTACTGCAATATTCGATATCCCGAACCACAACGGCGATATAAAAACTTTAGAAATTGGGCTCGCCTAGAACGATCCTCAATGGCTCCGACTCCGCTAAACGATATGGTGCCCTAAATACAAAATTTTAAAAGTTTACTGGTCAACAGTAAATAACTAATGGCATTTTAACTACCTACTGCCACGGACATAATGCCCGTCATACTGCACAAACCACCTGCACAGACTGCACTATCCAATGTTTCATAGCGTCTGAAAGAAAAATCTGTACAGATTAAAAAAAAGAGCCAGTAAACCCAGCGGCTTGCCCAGTTTGATGGGTGGACTCGAAATAACGCGCGTCAACACTGACCACCCGGCGATAACGAATAACCTGGGGCGGCATACTCGGCGACCGTCTTTATCAGGCGGGGCCTCCACACACCCTCTCACTGTTAAGCGAGGAATTACAGGGATAAACCACACATCCCTCCATTTTTTTTTTAGGCGAAAAGCTGTAGAAATACACTGTGCAGATATATGACCCCCGCCAAATCGCCCCTCCGAGAGAAAATCTGCCCCTGCTTACAGCGTGCGATCGCACTCTGCTCGCGTCCATTTCCCATGAAAGCGTGCCTCACGTGGACGCATATAGGGCAGAAAGGCCACACGACTCACGCCCACTGCATTTCTTTTTTTTTTTTTGGCCGAGCGAAGTTTCCAGTCATTAGTGAGACACGAACGTGACAATTTCTCTCTGACGAGCCGCACACATTCATGAAACGCCGCCGTGGTGGCTCAGTGGTTATGGTGCTCGGCTGCCGACCCGAAAGACGCGGGTTCGATCCCAGCCGCGGCGGTCGAATTTCTTTGGAGGAGAAATTCTAGAGGCCCGTGCGCTGTGCGATGTCAGTCCACGTTAAGGAACCCCAGGTGGTGGAAATTTCCGGAGCCCTCCACTACGGCGTCTCTCATAGCCTCAGTCGCTTTGGGACGTTAAACCCCATAAACCAAACCAATCATTCATGAAACACTGCGGCTGATTGTTGCGCGAAACGGACGCCAGTTAGACGGCCACGTCGCACATATGGCCAAACGGCTTATTTGAACAGCCTCCCAAGTGTCCCCACGTTGAAAGCCACGCGGGCGTCAGGGGTATTCTGCAGTCCTGAATCGCTGACTCTTCAGCCTCATGTTCGCTGCGGCGATAGCCCAGTGTTCTCGCTGAGCGGCCCTTAAAGGAGACCTGTTTCCGCAGCCGCGAGTTTGACTCCCAGTAATGGGTATCGATTCGGTTTGGTTTATGGTTTACTGGGGTTTAACGCCCCAAAGCGACTCAGGCTATGAGGGACGCCGTAGTGAGGGGCTCCAGAAATTTCGACCACCTGGGGTTCTTTAACGTGCACTGACATCGCACAGCACACGGGCCTCTGGAATTTCGCCTTCATCGAAATTGAGCCGCCGCGGCCGGGATCGAACCCGCGTCTTTCGGGTCAGCAGCCGAGCGCCGTAACCACTGAGCCACCGCGACGGGTTTAGGGGGGTATTGATCCAACTTCCTCTTCTCTTTTTCATGGTTTGATCTCTAATTCAGCTGAAGGTCAAAACTAGGCACCCGGCGATCGAAGCACGAGGTCCCGTAGTGAAGCTTTCGCTTCAAATGAGTCCCCGAGTGGCCCGCGGTCCTCCAGTTGTTGTAAACCTGACCCCGCATCCAACTCGCGCGCAAGCGCCCGTGCGTAGGCGCCGCTATCTGACGTGCACAGATATCTGCGCCCCGCTCGCGCGCCGCGCCTCGCGCATGCGCAGACAGGCTCCAGAGCACGCCCGTGCACTTTCGAGAAGCTTGCAGGCAAAGCAACCTCTTCAGTGGAAGCAACTCGTCCAAATAACCGAATTCTGTTGGGCCACAACGCCGAGGGTAACCGCATTTTGGAAATTCTAAATGCTGATATGAATATCACTTTCAGTGGGCTACACAGCTCTCAATAATTAAGGAGCGCAACATTAACAGTTAAAAAGTTAACTCAACAATATCAGTTAACCAGACTGCTGGTTGCACGCCTTAGCTGTATTGTGATGTCCTACACCGCTGAAAATGCTATGCCGCAAAAAGCGCTCTTTTAACTCAAGAAGCCTATTTTTTAAAAAATTCTGCAAAGCTTTAGGTGAAACTCCCTGTACATATGCTGCGCCGTCAACGCGCGGAACCTGCACTGTGAAAGCCACACTGGTGCTAGCATGCTCGGGCTGGTAGCAAACGTCCCAAGGACGTTTATATATGCGAAGTAACAGCGGTTAAAAGTAAATTGGGGTGAATTAGGTGGGTTTCGAGCCCACGACCCATACGCAAACGACGCTCGTCAGTTTAAGCGGGATAGAGGTGTACATGACGAATGCGTTGTGGTCTTTGGCTTACTGTGATGTTTTAAGGGCATGTACAGAGGCAAAACACATCTCTAGAACGATCGAACTGAGCATTCCACAGCTCCCAAAGCCGTTGCGACCAGGAAGGCAAAATATGACGATGAAATCCTACGAGTTTAACTGGATGCTTACATCCAGACCATTTTTAACCAAATGTTATCACTATAGTTATCGAGTATTCAGCCCGAAACACGCCCAGAGCGTGTTCTAGACAAGCGTTTTGTCCTCTGTACTGATGCGTGCAGGGATAATTATAATGATGCTAATTGGTGATCAGATTCGTCTCTTCCTCTGTTCAATAGCTGTACACATCCCCTCTGTAACTCCTCATACGTCTTGAGGAGGAACAAGTAAAGAAACTGGAGGAGACACTTGATAGCGTTAACGGGTTAACGCCCTTATAAGCGGAATTGGTCACTCTCTACGTTACATGGCGCAGTGGTGCAGCGGTTAAGCGATGCGCCCTGCGGTGGCAGTTGCTGCCATCGGTGGGACTTGTGAGACACAGGTTGCTCTTCCCGAGCAAAATCTCGCTGTCAGTCATTAACTGAACCGCCGCCACCTGCCACGGTGGGCTGGTTGCGATGACGTCACAAGGTCACGTGGCTTACAGGCGGCTGGTGGGCCACCTGCTTTTTCTTGCTCACAAAGGCGACGCCGGATTTTCTGCAGAACGGGAGCCTTAACACTGCCGCGTTAATGAATAAAACAAGAGAGGGAACCGAAGGTACAAAAACACTGTGAACGCCCACGACATGCCACAAAATACGTCCGCGTAAGCACGGGACCCGTTACGACCAGTTGTTTAGATCGCAATCCTAATGGACTGTTCACACACGCAAGTTGAGCGTGACAGTCCGAAAGCGATACACTAAGGAAGCGCGCAGAGTCGAAGCTCCGAGTCATATATCGGTATATGCGCTATCCGTGCCCACAGCAGCACGACCCGGACATGGGCTGGTTAGAAGCACAGTGCAACTGTCTCCCACGGGGAAACGCAATACTCTGCAGCTAGCTATGCTGTGGCGCAGTCAGTTCTAACGACCCCTCCGACGTTCCGGAAGGACGACACACGACGTCTGGTTTCCTGTATCCGCGTCTACCCCGTACGGGCAGTGCGCGCGAGCAGCGGAGAAACGATGCCCGGTAATACGGCGCTAGAGCCGCGCGCAAGGTGACGCTCCGGTACGGTGGCCGGCCAAAGGCCGCGCGAGGATCAGCTCGTCCATTAGGCCCCGGGCGATGTATTATGCAGGGCGTCCCACGGCAACGCGCGGCCGGCCACCTGACGGCGAGGAGCCCCTCGCGGTCACGTGGGCCTCGAACGTGGTCTGCCTGAGCGCGCAGCCCAGCCGCAGAGTTCTCGCGTGCCCCTGATTGAACCCGGCTGAACGCCGGCCGGTCGGCTAGGAGGCCAGCCCGCGTAACGAGCTCGATGGCTCACGAAAGTCATTACGCCGGGACCGTAAAACGACCGCCGATGTGCCTAGGGCTGCGCACCGCCTCCAGCAGTCCCCGCCTTTGGCGCCGAGAACAAGCAGCCCACGCACTGTGGAGAACGCAGCGTGCCTGCGGGGCACATCCTCTCGGTGAAGTAGTTGCGCTCACTGAAACCATTTTCCTACCGTCCGTTTCACTGCTAAGCGGACAATGCCGATTTTTCAAAAACTCTTCCAACTGGGAAATGAAAGAATACAAGTGTTAGTTCACAGCTGCTGTTGCCGTACTGCATCCATTACAAGGACACATTGCAAAGATACAAGCACGCCATGGTTTTGCTTCAAATCGCAAACCAGCCACATCAGAGGTGATCGTCCCCTGGTCGGGCTGATCTCGTGGATCTCGTTGACTAATCTCGTGGACATGAAGCAGCAAGCTACACGCTGCTAACGATATCTGCGAGGAAGTATTTGATAAGGGCCTCTGCAGGACAATCATGCGAATCCTGCCAGCAAATATTAAATGTACAGTATTTGTCAAAAGTTTGAAGCCCATCACGACCGCGGCCGGGGAGATAGCAGGAGAGGAAGCTGTTAAGAGTGGACAACGAGACCTGGCGCCGGCGGCAGAAGCATAGACGACGACGGACGGGGGTTGTTGCTCTCCAAATCACCGAACCTCCGAACCGATCGAAGGACGCTGTCTCCCACGGGCCTGGGAGACATTACTGTCAAACGAGTGTCGTCGTTAGGCAACGATGTGGCGAGAACTTGGGACAGCAGCAGCAGCAACGCTGGAAGCAGAGATGCACATGAAGCACGGCGGACAGCGGTATACGTTGGCCGAGTCGGCCTTCGGCTCACCGAACGGGATGATGCTACGCAAGGTCACGCTGAGCGAGGCTGCTAATTGAAAGACGCTGTGTCGAAGGGGTCTCGTGCTTCGGCCATCCGGCGGGGGAGTTCGAGAAGGTTCAACCACCTGCGAGGAGTCTGCGGGATTCTGCTTTCCCACGGAGGCAACGCACAGAACACTTGCGGCAGTGGTCAAGGTGACGCATCTGTGTTTGATGACTGTCTTCCCCTTCTCATCCCCCGAGCTGTGAGAGAGCGAGAGAGCTTCAGCACCGCCCCGTGCCGTGGGTGGTACCGCCAGCGTCATCAATGGCCCATCCGATTGGACAACGTTATTCGAACCAAGTTCCCCAGTCAGGGATCTAGGGAACGCGAACCGTATTTAACGGGATGTTGTTGTGTGATCGGAGTATAGCATTGGATTGCATTCGATTCGATTCTCATCTGTAAATATGTAGAATAAACCCTTCTGTACAGTTTCCTCGATAACGCAGTCCGGCATCGTCATTCGGAGCCGGTACCTGCGGGACTAAACGAGTTAGTCATCTCCAGGACCCCTCCGTCTTCAACTCTGGTTCCAGCGGTGGGATAGAAGCCCCATCTTTAACACTGGTTCCAGCGGTCGGTGTGTGGCCCCGTTCTCAACACTGGTGGCAGCGGTGGGATGGACCGTGCGACATCGTACTTTCTTCACGGGTGAGCGTTTTGGCTTTTGCTATGGGATTCGCCAGGCTTTAAGATTCAGAGAATAATCTTGACTGGGAATCAGGGCTTTGTCGTTTGAGAGGGGTTATTCTCAAGGCATTGTTGTGTTAGCAGAGCCGAAGCGGAGAAAGCGTTGTCATGGACCTAATGAGGTTGTACAAGTCGGACTTGCTGTTGATATGCGAGGAACTGTCGGTTGAAGTGCCTAGCAAATTAACCAAACTTGAATTGGGCGAATTCATTCTTAAACAAGTCAAGCATAACGATCAGTTGCTGGTAGATACGTGGAATTTGGTACGAGGTGAGAAAGCTGATCAGGAGGCTAAAGAAAAAGCCGACCAGGAGGCTAAAGAGAAAGCCGACCAGGAGGCTAAAGAGAAAGCCGACCAGGAGGCTAAAGAGAAAGCCGACCAGGAGGCTAAAGAGAAAGCCGATCGGGAGAAAAAAGCACGTAAGGAGCAAGCTGATCGAGAGTGGGAAAAAGAGAAGGAACGGCAACGGCAACAGTGGAAGGTTGAAGATGAAATAAGGAAACTAAAGCGTATACAGCTTGAAAACGAACTGCGAAAAAAAGGCGGTATTGTGAGAGCCGGAACTCCTGAAAGAGCAAGCGATGCTTATGAAATAGGTCCGCAGGCAAGACCCGCAAAGTCTGTGACCGTAGGCGAGTTGGTAAATCGCGACACCACGAGGGAAGTGGCAGAGAACGCGTTCAACCGGTGCGGTAGTCCAAGGAATGCCGCAGAATCCGAGACCGTGTCCAGTGTAGTTGGACGTAATGCTAAGAAAGAGCATTCCGAGATAGCGTCTCAACGACACGAGTGCGAGGATTCTCCTCCAGGTGAGGCAGGAGTGGCAACGGACAACTTTGTCGGGACTGTTACGAGCGCGACCCTTTCAGTAGAGACGATACAGGCGTCAAACCGGCAGGACCGCGAAAAGGGAGGTTTACCTATCGGGAAAGGTTTCGAAATTGAAACAGCGGAAACCCCTTTTGAGAGTAACAACCGCGGTAAGAGCGAATTGGAATGTCACAGTGGCGTCAGTGGCAAAGGCTCCGGAGAGGCTACCTTGGTAATACTGGCACAAGCAGAGTGCGAGGCTGCCGAGGAAAAGGATAGCCATAAGAGCCAGGCGGGCTCAGTTGTAGCTGAGCACTGCAGTAGAGAGAATGGCGCGCAGAGCGACAGCCAAGCGGGCTCAGTTGTAGCTGAGCACTGCAGTAGAGAGAATGGCGCGCAGAGCGACAGCCAAGCAGCGGGCTCAGTTGTAGCTGAGCACTGCAGTACAGAGAATGGCGCGCAGAGCGACAGCCAGGCGGGCTCAGTTGTAGCTGGGCACTGCAATGTAGAGAATGGCGCGCAGAGCGACAGCCAGGCGGGCTCAGTTGTGGCTGAGCACTGCAATGCAGAGAATAGAGCGCAAAGCGACAGGCACGCGGTAGAGGACAACTCCCTAAGGAATGAGCCAGGGATCTCAGGGGCAGTTTCATGTCCGTCTGTCAGCTGCGTGGAGCTGGCACTCTGCTGCGAAGGCACAGAGGCCAGTTTGGAATTTCATGAAAATTTCCGAGGTGCGACGGAAAAACTAGAGATAGCTAGTTGTGATCAAGAAACGCACGCGGTACAGGCTAGGCGCAGAAAAAGAAAAAGGGCAAGAACCAAGAGGAAACGGATCAAATTCAAAGCCCTAAATTCGGTTGCGCAGACAGGGGCGAAAGAAAGAAATGCGGTGGAAGGAAAGGCGAAGCCTTCCCGCGTTGCGCCTCGTAAACGTACGCTTGCAGTTACTGGTCAGGCGGCACGCGAGTCAAAGGCTGACCGCAGTAAAGAAAAGGGGAGAGCACGTCTTCCAAGCAAAACAGGCGCAAAGTGCTTCAAGGGGCATCGGCCTGTAAGAAAGCCTAGACCGCGCCGTCCGGACAAAAAGCCAGTTAGAAAAAAGGCAAAGCGGCCCAAGAGATCAGAAGGCGCAAGGTTGCGCGGCACTCAGCGCATGCGAACGCAGGCGTCGAACAACCGAGACGACACATGCAGGCGGGTTCGGCGGGCGCACTTGAAGGGGAATCGTCCTTCACATTTGGCACCGCATTCTAGGAAGTGCGCATGCCGAAAGGGTAGCCGAGCTTCCTGCTTGTGGCGAGAACAGGGAGCAGCTTCTCGCGCTGGTCACTGCTTGTCGTCCGGAGTCGGTTATCGACATGGTAGGCGCGACCAAGGTTTTCGGAGAGCCTCGAGGGGGCGCGGAAACGACAGTGAGAGTAGGGGATCGTTTTTTTCTGCAGCCTTTTGTCACGAGTTGACCGCAGTACAATCAGTCAAAGCCCGACCCCGGCGGGCGCGTCTGAAAGACTAATCCTTTCAACTCGGCGGCGGGGAGTCAGCTTTCCCCCCCGCGTGGCGATTCGAAGTAGCTGTTTCTTTTTTTTTATTCCTCTTTTTTTTGTGTGTGTTTATGAAATCAGGCAGGGAAAGGCTACTTTTGAATTAAAACAAGTTGATCGGAGGTTACTGTTTTTTTTTCCTTACCTTAGAAAGGATAGGGCGTCACTGAGTTAGAAATCACAGGTGTCGATTTCACATGCTACCAAGAGATAAGGGCACTCACAGGAGTGCAGCTCGAGTAGAACTACGCTTAACGTCGCGTAGACGGAGCGTAGATCCCTTGATTGACTGACACCTTACGAAAAGGGAGCCTCACTGACATACACTGAAATGACCGAAGAGAAAACTCGTCTGGGGGAAGCGCTCGTGTCCAGACCTTTGATTCGGGCCACTTATTTTGTTAAAGAAGTTCAGTGTGACGCCAGTGATAGAGGACTGGGTGCTATTTTAAGTCAAGTTGGCGACGGCCACGAAGAGCACCATGTTCAGTACGTCAGCCGCAGGCTGACCTGTAGAGAAGAAGCGTTCAGCGCTTCAGACAAAGAGCGCGCGTTTGGTTTAGGCGGCACAGATGTTGTCGGGTTACCAGAGTTACTTGAACGGCGCAAAGTTCATATTTGAGACTGATCATCGTCTCAAACATGATTATGACAGTTTTGTCCCCCCAAAAATGGTCGCTTGCTTAGACGGAGTCCTGCTCTCCAAAAACAATTTCTCGATGCGTTTCAGGAACGGAAAACCGCACGGAAATGCTGATGGATTCAGCCGATTGTTGTAGACAGGAGTACTTGGTAGGACCACCTACTGTGTGTGGGTTTTTGCTTCTAACCTTGGTCCAAGCAGTCCGTCTTTGGCGATTTCAATCGGGATATTTTGCGCTTTCTCGGCACCAAAATTGCGCCAAAATCCAATCATGTTTTAGTAAACATTTGTTGTCATTGTGGGAAGCCTGGTGGGTCTTTGGCAAATTCCGAGCGCTTGCTTGTGGGTCAGTGCCCTGTCTCGTGGAACAGTCCACTGATGCCATTCTTTGTTGAATGTTCGAGCTTGGATGCCATTTCTGGAAACCAGCCCTTCCACCCGACTCCGGCCTCATACGGACGGGGGTTGTT
Organism: Amblyomma mixtum; assembly: GCF_055824585.1. Lineage (NCBI taxonomy): Eukaryota > Metazoa > Arthropoda > Arachnida > Ixodida > Ixodidae > Amblyomma > Amblyomma mixtum. The sequence continues at coordinate 424,976,666 of NC_143014.1, read as the reverse complement.
GCTCTCCAAATCACCGAACCTCCGAACCGATCGAAGGACGCTGTCTCCCACGGGCCTGGGAGACATTACTGTCAAACGAGTGTCGTCGTTAGGCAACGATGTGGCGAGAACTTGGGACAGCAGCAGCAACGCTGGAAGCAGAGATGCACATGAAGCACGGCGGACAGCGGTATACGTTGGCCGAGTCGGCCTTCGGCTCACCGAACGGGATGATGCTACGCAAGGTCACGCTGAGCGAGGCTGCTAATTGAAAGACGCTGTGTCGAAGGGGTCTCGTGCTTCGGCCATCCGGCGGGGGAGTTCGAGAAGGTTCAACCACCTGCGAGGAGTCTGCGGGATTCTGCTTTCCCACGGAGGCAACGCACAGAACACTTGCGGCAGTGGTCAAGGTGACGCATCTGTGTTTGATGACTGTCTTCCCCTTCTCATCCCCCGAGCTGTGAGAGAGCGAGAGAGCTTCAGCACCGCCCCGTGCCGTGGGTGGTACCGCCAGCGTCATCAATGGCCCATCCGATTGGACAACGTTATTCGAACCAAGTTCCCCAGTCAGGGATCTAGGGAACGCGAACCGTATTTAACGGGATGTTGTTGTGTGATCGGAGTATAGCATTGGATTGCATTCGATTCGATTCTCATCTCATCGATTCGATTCTCATCATGTAGAATAAACCCTTCTGTACAGTTTCCTCGATAACGCAGTCCGGCATCGTCATTCGGAGCCGGTACCTGTGAGGCTAAACGAGTTAGTCATCTCCAGGACCCCTCCGTCTTCAACTCTGGTTCCAGCGGTGGGATAGAAGCCCCATCTTTAACACTGGTTCCAGCGGTCGGTGTGTGGCCCCGTTCTCAACAAAGCGTAATCAGTGTGTGCCCAGATGAAACAACAGCCAACTCACTGGGGATCGAAGGCTGAGAAAGATCGCGACCTCGAATTCTTTCCCAGCATCACCCGCGAGTTGTGCCGAAAAATCCACCCGCGCGTTTGCATTGATATACAAAGGCGGCGAGTGGTTGCAAGACAAGGTTTCCTGCTCTATTTTCCATTATGTTTTTACTTTCTCGTGTTCTGTCTAAGGCAAACAGAGAGCGAATCCGTATGCGGGCAACGGAGCACCAGATCGATCAGTGAAAACACGTTACGCAGGGCTAGCACCTTGCCCCCCCGCACATTTCCATCCAGGCATCCGTGCACTGCGCGCGGAGGCTTTTTCTCTGGCGCTTCCTCGGAGGGTCCGATCCGAACACATGCGCCATGCAAAGTCGCCAGCGAAGGCCGCGAGCAGGTTTCTAATCTCCTAACGGTCAGCCGGCCGGCAGCATGGCATGCACGCCGCACTGCGGCCGAGCCTGGAAGACATCGCTGCGAGAGGTGTTAGAGCCAAAGCGCACTACCAGCCACGAGCACTGTTTGGTGTCCCGGACCCTTTTTCTTTGTCTCTGCTTTCCTCTCTGGTAGCGAGTTTTCCGCTCGTGGCGTCAACTAGAAAAGTATATTTCTTTTCTCTTCTGCCGAGGATAAAACATTCTTCGCGCTAGAAATATATATATATATATATACATTGAGGGGGGCACTTAAACTCCGCTTCGAGAATATGACGCAATAGCTGTTCCTCTTGCCCACGCAGACATGGACACTGTTCCCTCTTCTTTTACAACCAAAATCGGCATGTGAAAGACCACACAACATACATACAAAGCTTCGCTTTTAAATAGCCTATACGAATGTGTTTGGGCGCAACCCAAGGGTCAGGGGTTCGTTTCTGGACTAATAACCCAAATATCTTCAGTGCAATTCATTTACTTTGTGTACTCACATACCCTAATGACGTTTCAATCATACTGCGAGCTTATAACCACCACTTTTGTAATGTTTTAACCACTTTCGAAATCCGCCGCTTCACGTGTGACATAGCCGCCTTTTCGACCAATCCAGATTTTCCGTTTACAGCACCCAACGCCGGCTCTCAGCAGAATGGTACGCTGCCGCATAAAGAGCCCATATCCCCGGCCACTGCGCCGACGGGGCTTCCCGTGACGCGGTGAAGAAGCGGGTCAGTCGCCTCCATAGCCGTGGACTACACGAGGCATCGTGGAGCACGCGGCCGGAATCGCTGATGTCGCGCATGCATCCGGTGGCGGAGAAACGCACCCCGCCGCTTCTGCAGCAGCGCGCAGTGAACCCGAACGGGGGGGGGGGGGGGGGAAGTTGCGCGCAGCAGCGGGAACAGGTCCAGCGCACGCTACCCGCATAAATGCGCCACCATCCTGGGATGTTTGGCGCGCCGGTTTCTGGCGCGAAGCGCCTTCGCGAAACGTGCCCCCACTTGTCCTCCTACTCCTCCGCGGTTATCTGGAACAGCAGTTTTGAAGCTGAAAGAGCTTTCTGCGCACGCGGGGGTGGCCTTGAAAACGGCGCCGGAAAGCTGCTTCTAAATGCCATGTTGTAAAGGAGCATAGACGCGTATCTCTTGGGTGCGTGTTTTCTTCTTTGCAATGATGGTTAAGGCATTACTATACGTTGATCACCAAGTGGTATTCTCCCACGACCACTAAATAATTTATATTCGAATTTCCTTCTCGTGCTGTTTCGGTTTCGGTTTCAACCGCCGAACGATGACTGTGACGTCAAAGAGTGGTTGTAGGTCAAGTAAGGCATCAAAAGAACTGCAATATCATCGCTGCTTCCACATTCGTTGTCATTCCGGCTCTTGAGGAAGGCTGGCTTCAGCAGTGTAGTAAATTAAAACGAAGAAGCAGCGATTATAAGTGCAGTTTTTCCACGCCTCACGTCACATGTCCCAGCCATCGTTCGGTTGTTGAAACCGAAACAGCATGACAGAAAAAATTCGATTATAAATTATTTAGCGGTCGTAGAAGAATATACATGGTGATTCATGCACGGTAGTGTATTCCGCATCATTGTACAGAAGAAAACATGCCTCCAAAATAAGGTGTCTATACTGGGATGCTTATCCGCAACAACTGAACTACCGGGTAAATCCTCTAACGTAACCAAGCAACTACAGCCTTTAGACGCATGGGACACGGCCGGATAACAGCCGTGCGCAGGGTCCGGCAAAAACAGCTGCAAAAGTAGTTCTGACGAAACTCTCAGCGAATTACACAAGAGATCGTACATTCCAAAGAGAACCCTAACCCAAAACAACCCTCACTACACTGATTAGGTAAGATGCACGCTGCATCGTGAATTGAAAAAGATCGTAAATCCGATCATACCACAGGCCACCGCCTACAAAGCTGCTCACCTCAAAGTATAACTACGATTTTTAAATATAGGAAGTGTCTTGAGTGAAACCAACTCAATGCTGTTGAGAATCGCATGGCCTAGTCTCCAGCATTTGTTTTTTGTTCTGGAAACTTGAGTAATTAGTAACGACTAACTACCTAACTTCTTACACATTTGTGTAAGGAATAAAGAGTCAACGCGGGAGCTGTAGATCCCCTAGAAAAAGAACAGCTGCCTGAAATGCTTCACCAAGGTACCGGTTACGCAGCTTTTTTACCGGCCTTGAATCCAAAAAAGAACAGCTACCACAACGGCGCTACTTCGGCGTACGCAGGCACCTCAGATTCGGAGAAGAAAACCCGCTTTTCTGCGCAGCCCACTTACCGACAGAGCTTTGCGTGTGCACTGGGCGAGATATGCGCGCCAGCAGCTGTCACGTGGTATACAGCTTATGCACTTCCAGGCTTTCTTTTAGGGCCGGTAAATAAAGCCGTGCAATCGGCACTTTGGTGCACACATTTTACATAGCTGTTTTAAAAGACGATCTAGAACTTCAGAACTGGAACTTTATTCCCGAGGCCAATACTGCAAAAGGCTGGCTAGCTTGTCTTTAGTAATTTACTTTGGAGACAGAAAAAAAAAAGATAGTGCAGACTGCGACTCGATTCACTAGGACACTCTGTCTTCTTTAAAACCTTGGTTACATTTACCTGGGACACCCGGTATGTCTCCGGTAGAAGATAATGCGAAACGCGTGACGATGCCGTGAGCTGCGTGTACTCACCTTTATTCCAGTTTACTACCATTGCCACCACCACCGCTAGTGTTGTTATCATTACTATTACTATTATTCACGCAGCAGGATACGTTTCGGAGCCTTATTTCGTCAACGGCAAAGATTTTCGCTCCCGCCGGCGTGCCGCGCCATCCTGGCCGGAAGAGGAAGCTCGTCTACAGGCGACTCGGAAGATACGTATGCGAGGTTCACTGCCCCGAAGCGAAGCGTGGGCTGTGAGGGACGCCGCACTGGAGGGCTCCGGATTAATTTAGACCACCTGGTGTTCCTTAACGCGCGCTGACGTCGCGCAACACACGGGCACACTTGGCTCTTCACATTAATCGAAATGCGACCGCCGCGGCCGGGTCAATTCAGGCAGATAAGGCTTCATGAGGGGCGCGTTGAAGTAGCGATGCTTGTTGGAGCCGCTCCATGTATCGCCTTCACTCTGTATGCGAGACGTAACAGTGGCACCGCGTGCTGTAGCGACGGCTGCACTCGAACCAATGAGGTGAACCACTAATTCCGTTGCTTTGACAGCCGAAGCCTCGCTGCTGCACAGCGTAGTATATACGTACCGTCTATTGCAATTTTTTTACAATCCACCGCGCCGTTCATTTCAATGGATGGGTGGACTGTAAACTTTCGTAACAGACTGCACGTCACGGGAGAGGAAGGCCGGAGAAGAGTGCTCCACGCGTACGTATTCGAGGAGGACTCGAGAGAATCCGAACACAATCGCCGTTTCGATTTTTGTCGAGCTGAACCGCGCCTGGCACAAAAGGAGCCGACGAAATTAACGAAGAGAAAATAAAGCGAGCAAACAGACGAAACGGTCACACGTGCGATGCGCGCGATAAGTGCGCCGTTAGTTTCGGAAATTAAAAGGCGCGCCCCGGGGACCCACCGGCGAGTGTCGATTACACTCTCATAATCGCCACGAAAGGCCGGAAAATTGAGCCGTCATTAAGAACTACGCGCACCACCGGACACCCAAACCCGACTCCGCGAGCCGCTCATACAACGCCGCGAGAAAAGCCGCCACCGGGGCAATGAAGCGTACCGTTTGACTTAATGCGTCGCCCGCGACGGGGAGACGGAGGCGAGGGCGTAAACGCGCTTCTACAACACGGTGTGCTACATCCAAGCGGTGCGACACGGAGCGTATAGGCACGTATAGCGCACAATATACACGCAGGCAGCCACATGAGCGGCGTCATATGCACGGCGCTATGGGGCACTTAGAGGCGAAGAGCTCGCTCTCCCGCGGGTGCGCTTAGTATACACATCTGCGCGAACGCGGGGCCGCGGGCCGCGCCGAATGGCCCATTATAGCTGGGACGTTAGGACAACTCGAGCTGGAGAGAAAAAAAAAGCAACGATGGCGGTGGGGAGGGGCGCATAAACGCCCCCTTTACCGCGAGGGGTCATTTATCTCGACAGACGTGGGGGTAAGCAAAGCTCGCTGGAAGCTACCCGCTCTCCGTGGTGCCACTCAATCAGCGGCGGAGAGGGAACGACGATCCGGCCCGTATAGCGCGGCGGATCTATTTGCGCAACGCAATGATCGGCGAATAAGCGGCGGAATAAGCGAGTGAAAAATCGCGCGGTTTCCCGTAAGCGTTTGCAAACGACTTTCTCCCACCTCTGCGCCCGCATTCTGGGTCGGGCAGCAACGTGTAGACAGGGCGCGCACCCATGCACACGCTTCGGGCACGCGCGGTCAGCGACGCTGCAGCGGCTGATGAGGCTGCGTTCCCCGCCCGTGCCATCGTAACGGGCCTTGTTGCAACGCCGAACAAGGCGGCATCAATCGGCAGCGAGAGAACTCTCCCTGCTGCTCGCGGCTGGAACAGGAGGCGAAGCGACGGCAATGTTTGCGCCAAACAAACACGGGCGTGAAGGAGGGGCGGCGGCGCCAGCAACGAGGCGAAAGCACGCCACTCGAAAAGAAGAGCGCTGCGCCGCTTCCTTCCTTCCCTTCGTCCCGAAGAAAGGCTGCTAAAGGAGAGGCTGTACGGCCGGCAAAGCTTCGCCGCCCCGAGCGCATGCAGACAGACCGATGCGAGAATGGTTTTCGGCACTCGCGCGCCCGCATCGAGGAAAGGAGCGCTCTCCGCTGCCTCCGTTGCACCCGGCAGGCATCTCAGCTGCGCGCGAGCGAGCAGCGCACCAGAACGCCGATGGCGGTGGTACCCGACATCCGGTACGCGTGCCACGGGGAGAAATATTGGTTTAATTTAACGCCCCAAAAAAGCTCCGGCGGCGAGAAAGAAGAGGGAGAGGAAATAGGCACCACTGAATGCAAAAAGCCGAAGCAAGACGGAATCGCACTCACCACGGAGGAAAGAGGTCCGAGAACAAAGGGTCCCTCACAGGCACGATACCATATACATGCAAAGCGATCAAATTTCATACAGCCCCGGGAGCAGAGGAAGCATGGACACGGAGCTATAGCAGCAGGGCCAACCAGCCACGACATACAGCAGTTACGTGCACGGCACGACGAAAAGAGCGGGCGAACGGTAATGTTTGAGCAACGAAAGCCACAGCTGTCAAGCAGAAACAAGCGCCGCGAGACCGGTGCAATCGGCCAAGGGGGCGCGGAATCGACGCTGTCCGCACCCAGGCATCGCTCCGATTCCGCGCCGATTCCGCGGCGCTCCGATTCCGCGGCAAAATAAGCAGTCGCGCGCGCAGCTTGCAGACGAGTTCGCAGAGGAGCTCGGTTTGTTCGTGAAGGTGAACGGGGTTCCAGGTCGTCAGTGTGGCACGCCTCGTGGAATGGCGAAAGACAGAAACGCCACGGATGCTCGCATGGTCGCTGCAATACAAAGCGGAGCAGGTCCGCCTGTGCGAAGAACGGCTTCCAGAGGCCGACGGGGCACTCGCGCCAACAGTGCCCGCGCCCGACTCTGCCGGCAGGTCAAGGCCGACCCTTAACCAAAATATATGGACTGATACATCCCATAGCCTCCTACCCCCTCAAAATAGAAAACAACGCGACTAATGAGGGGCGCTGCACGCCTCCGCCAAAAATCGGCGCACATCGGACGGGTGCGCTGCATTTGGCACTGTTCTCTCGCGGGGCGCAAAATCTGCCCGAATGGCATGCACGCACTGAAAGAGCCGCGCTGCCAATACAGGCTGCAGCGAAAAATTGCCGACTTATAGACAAATTGGGATTCACAGGCGTGTGTACAAGCAAGTCCCTTGGTCAACGCCCAAACATTTGTGCTCGGGAAGAAACAACAACGCAGATATACTTGATATATTACGTTTCCCTGCCCCCAACAGTCGCATGGACTCCTCACTGGAGGGGACACTTAAGCTCCGCCGTAGGGGTTTGATGCGATAGCTCTAATGGGTTAATGTCCATATATGCTCAATAGGTCATTCTCAACTTTACGTTCATATGTCCGTGGGAGTCTTCCTACCCCTCGTGGCGCAGTGGTGCAGCGGTTCGGTGACGCGCCACTGCCCCGACAGGTGGCTGTGTTTGAAAGAGCCGCATCCCTGGGAGTGCACAGTAAAAAAAAAAAAAAAGAAAGTACCCTTTAAGGCGTAGCATTAATGACGACACCCTTTCCACACCCTTATTTTTCCTGTCCCCCCCCCCCCCTAAAAAGGTTGCGCTGAGCATGTTAGCACAGCCAGAGTCTACTTAGGCACTCTTCAAATGTGCAAGGGTGTTGCAGCTCCTTGGGGTGCAAAGGTGCGTAAGGGTGTACGCGTGCTCTTTGATTTTTCGAGCCACGTTGCAGTAGTTAATGAAGCCATGCTTTTAAAAAGACGTGGGCTATTCGAGTTTTCCATAAAATGACAGCTGCAGCTTAGATGATGAGTGCAGCTGTGACTACGATTTGCGCCCCCCGCCCCCATAAAGTCATAACTAACTGAATCATCTGACGTACTCATGTTTTATCTGATGTAAGCATCAATGATCCCAAATAGGGCCTCGCTGAAATGGCTGACATAAAATACGCGCCTATGAACTACAAATACGCACCGGAACGGCTACCATAAGCTAGCCATCCCGGTCAGCTCAGTTCGTAAAGCGACTGCTCCGGTGAAGCGATGGTCCGGGTTCGAACCCCCAAACCAGGGCGAATTTTTCTTCAGCTACGAAGCTTCCGTTGGAGCTGTATAGCACTCCTTTGTAGCTGTACGGCTGCGCTTGGGTGGATGGGAGCGAGTAATTACTCCTTTATTAAAGTATAAGGATGTATACAGAAAGCTGCATCAGCACTGCGCAGCCCTGTTTAATACTTCCTGGGCACGTTCTTCCCGGCCGTCAAGCATAAGACAAAGAGCACCACAGGTGTTCCGTGAGCACCGGGATGCAACGAGGTAATGGCGACAGGAAGACAAATAATAAATACAAAAGCGGCGGCCGGGTGCGCTAATCGGGAAGGTTCACGCAAACAACGCATGCAGCCGAAGCAAAGCGTCATCCGCTTACACCAGACCTGCTACGAGGCGCTCGTAAGAACACGAGGCGCATATCCAATCCTCTTTGGGCGCCAGTTCCGCGCCTGTGCATATGAGGATGCGAAACACAAAGGAGAAAGGGGGAAAAAAATAAAGGTCGCATATACACAACGGCAGGCACACCCGGCAACCGCAACAGGTCGCCCGCCCCGCCGGTGAATCGATGGATCCGCAGGGCGGCGAGGGATTAGACGGGAGGCGCGTGCACGCCCACTTGCGGAGGCAATAAACCCGCGAACGCTGTCAGCAGTGGATACGTGCCCGGGGATCAAAGGGCGCGCGCCAAAACAACACCACCGCCGCAGTGCAGCAGGCCTAGAGGGTGTTGAGCAGGCGCGGAGGGGATTACACGAGTGCAACGAGTGGGCGGTGTGAGGAGGTTGGACGGCGTTCGCTGGGCGCCCGGACGACACGGGAGATGGAGAGAGGCTTGAAACTCGGTGCCTCGTGGTGGAAAAACTCGGAGAGGATGAAGACAGCAGTACAACGAAGAGCAGAAATTACCGTTCCTTTAATGCGCAATAAAAAGAAGAAAAAAAAACGCTAAAGCGTCCAGCCCACACGAAGAGTACGCGTCTTCGTAAGGATTGCGTCCCTTAGTCCGTTTCACTTATACAACACCAGTCGATAAGTTGCCCTCGCAGCGCTCACGAACTAACAATGATACTCCAATCGCATTCGGGCTACATCGCTAGGTGGGCGTTTTTTTCGCCGCTACAGAGTTCGGTGACGTCGAGCAACGCTCGGAGACAGCATCGGATGGGGACCGCGCAAGAAAGGGGCAGCGCAGCGCCCGCGACTTATCAGCCAGGCGCCCTCAACTTTCCGCCCCGCGTCTCGAGCGTAAGCACTTCGTCGAAGAGCCCCAAGAGCCGAGGAGAGCGCAACCGAGCCCTATGCTGCGAAAGAGGCAAGCGCCAGTGAGCATGCACAGGAAGGCCGGAATGTATACCCTCGGCCGCTGTAAACAAGTTAGGGCGTCAACAGCGACGTGCACCCCGCTGCCCCCAACGCAGTGCCGTTCTGCCCACGGGAGAGGCCGAGTAAATCTTTGAACAGGGCAGGCCACTTTGGTCGCGGGAAGCGAATGAGCGGCGCTGCGAAGCGGCACGCGCACCTCGCGGACTCAGAGGCGCCAGCCACCGTGGGCGGCACTGCGGCCGGCGACTGAAAATAGCGCGGCGCTGCCGCCTACCCCTGCGCCGCGCTCGTCCCGAGAGACTGCGAAGGCCCCGGGTCTCACGAAGCCGCCTCTACTACGGCCAGCCACTTCCCGGCGGGGCTACAGCAGTTGATATACGCGCTGCTCCCTCGACGAGCGTCTTTTTGAACAGCAAAAGCTGTTACACTTACTTTTTTGACGCCCAACTGAGCTGACCACGACGCTAGCCGGCGCCCACGGCCGGAGCGCGCAGCCGGTGGTTTTGTCTTTACGTTGCTTACTCAACAAAATGCGAATAAAGGACTGCGACTAACTGTAGAGTTATCTTGCCAGAACCTGTTTTGCCGCTGTTCTCATCGAAATGGGCTCAATATTTAAACGCGAGTTACGCGCAAGACTCGTACGCTCTGTCGCGTTCTTTTCAATGACATGGGCGCGCCTACGATGCGCCGAGCTCATCGCCGGTCGGGTCGGCAGCGCCGACTGCCCGGTTGGCGTCCGCTTTCGGAGGTTTCCACAGTTCGCTTGTTCTGAGCCGCCTTTCCAGGACAGGCGCGCCTGTGAACAGGCTCTGCCAGTAAATGTCATTCTCATGTCCTGAGGCTTCGTTGTCCCCTCCGATGCGATTCTCAATGGGCCAGCTCACCCAGAATGGCTCCCGAAAATACGCCGCACCACAGCAGTCATGAACGGCCATTCCGCGATTCCGCACAGGAGAGGCACAAAAGGGCTGCTCTGTCTTTCTCTTTGAGGCGGCTTTACGGGGATGCTTCCGGGCAGCAATGCTCCGGGCATCTTCGAGGCGGATTTCCGTGACGTCCCCGGAATCAGCCCAATCATCCTCCCTCCGAGACTGCGTCCTGCGGCAGGCTGACAATCAGTACCTCGCGTCCAGATGAGCGCCACTGCCAGGCGGAAATGATTCAGACGGAAATCCTCCAAGCAAGTCGAACACCGCTGTGATACCACGCTCAAGCACTACGAGTCTGCGCGCCTGGCTACAAGCCGTTCCTCCTCGTCGGTGTGTTGGTAACACGCGCGCGGCCTTGCCATAAACAACCTTTGTTTCGGCCTACGCCTCCAGTAGGCTGCCGAGTTACCCCTTTGCCTGAAGCGCCACCTCTGCGTTGAAATTACGCCATAGAGTAAAACGAGCACTACATACGGACCACGTTATTTAGCTTCAGCGGTGGGCGCGCGCCAACGCTGAAATCGCTGCAGGTTGTTAACAATAGAGTTGCCACAGGCGCCCCGTTTCTTAATAAACTTACTCAACTTCTTGTTCACACCACAGTGTGTTGGTAATGTAATTCACACGTCCTCCTAGCACGGGCCGGGGACGGTGCATGGCCAGCAAGACAGCAGGCGAGGTTTCACATCTTCGCATGACCAGCTAAATCCGACAGTGTGGCACCGGACTGCACAACCCCCCCCCCCCCCCCTTTCTCTCTCACTTGTTTCCCTTGTAGCGGTGAAAATAGCCAAACCTTTTCAATACTGCGTGCACGCTCATCTGCCATTTAAGCAGGAAATTCCGCGAAAAAGTTCAATACCAACTTGATTTGTTTAGTTGATTCCTCAAGCGTCTCACGTTGTGACGTTACATGAGGGAGCGGGCGTTACAGGGCAAAGAAATGTAATAAAAGTCACGACGAAATGTTTTCCATGAGCCGCTTGATTGCTAGTGGGTCGAAGATGGAGGCAACTTCGGTGCCATTCCTACCTCGTGCTGTGCGCAAGAAAAATGGCTGCCGAGAAGTCGCAGCATGGGCTTGAATACACTACAGCACGATGTACATATAAACAGCGCTAAACGACAGGACTAGAAGAGGAGTAGACAAACACGGCGCTGATTTGTCTACTCCGTGTTTGTCTACTCCTCTTCTAGTCCTGTCGTTTAGCGCTGTTTATATGTACTTTCGCCATGGAACACCAACTCGCCCAATCTACTGTTCTTCTACAGCACGATGGTTGGAGCGGGCGATGCGGCGGGCTCTTTCCATGTACTGGTTATCAGAAGGCAAAGAGTGGATTTTTTTGTTCATTTACTATTTATTATTATTATAAAACCTATTACAGAAGCAACAGCCTTGACATTAGCTAATTATAGAAACACTGTGCAGACACAAACATAACACGTTACAATGATATGGGTACGCACTAAAAGTTTTCGCAATAATGTACATCAAGAGTTTCTACAGAGACCGGCAACAGTGTTACTTTTGAAAGAAGTTAAATGTGTTCCCACCAAAGTCCGGCTGAAATTTCTGCGCAGTTTAAAAAGCCACACATTACAAGGAAGGCAGTAGTATCAAGAGCGTTTCTAAATCGCAAGAGGAATGTGCGCGTCGACATGCAGCTTTATGGCTCGGGAATCAAGGCGAGACTAACGCGCGCACGCGGACCCGTGCGCCACCTGCGCGGAGGCGTGTGCCATACGCCTAATTCAATAATGCAGGGGCTCTCGGGGCTCCTTCCGCGATACGGCCCAGCGTGCTATTACACGCAAAGATTAGAGCCGCTGCAGGGACGCTTAATATCGGCCACTCGAATAGTCGATATCGGTATGCTGCAGCATACGCCCACGCGCCGCTACATGCACGAGAGACCACTGCGTGGAGGGACTTATTCCGCTTGGCTGGAAACCACGGTACGCTGATACGCCTCCGACCGGCATACGTGCAGCAGCCTTTCACACACAGTCGCGCAAAGCCACAGAGGAGAGCACCGCAACTGAACAGACATCATTCTGTAATCGCGGCATTTTCTTTTTTAGGAAAGAGCAATGCCATGTGCAAAGCCTCGTTGGACATTTTTGCGCATGCACTTTCCTTGTAGCGCCAGTTCGAAACAAATGCGCCCGCATCCGCGGCTCTAAATCCCCTTCCGTCGAAAGTGAGTAAATCCCATGTATACATGGTGGTTAATGAATTGGATGTAGCTCACGACGTGCCTTCGTGTACGTGAGAAAAAAAAAAGCGTCTTTTTTTTTTTGTACGTATACATAATCTGCAATGTGGAAGAAGGCAGCTGTAACGAAGCGGCACGGATTAATTCCGAAAACTTAGCGGTGCTCACTTCCAATAAAAGTTGAAATAAAAGTCTTTTTTTTTTCTCTCAAACAGCGAAGGATTCGAATTCCCTCCCTATTGGTGTTTTTTTTAATCATGATACCATGGCAGCACTGAAAAGTTTCTTTGTGAACTTTATTGCTCCTTTGTATTTTACGTATTGTATGCATTTCATGTAACTTTCTTTTAGGCTTGTCTGTACTTTTTTGTTGTTGTTGTTGAAAAGTCCCTCCTGTTCGGGCCAAAGCACTGACCTGCAGTATCACCAAACAAATAAAACAAATTTACTGCTGGCTCTCTTCTCCGTCCCAGTCACTCTCGCCAAGTTAGGCACCTGTGAGGCATTTATCTTTCTGTGCGAATCAATTATAAACTTCGCCATTTCCGCGACTTCTGTTCCACGGGCGACACTGCGTTTGTTACGTCACAAGCATTACCCGCACGCTGAGGGAATTAGCAACACAAAGCGTGCACTTTCCCCGGGACGGGCACAAGCGCAACGCTTCAGTGCGCACAGACGCATGTAGTGGGCGCGCCGAGTTGGCGGCTCCTGGGAAAAAGAGGAGCACAGTCACTGGATACGTTCGTGATTTTCAGGAGGAGCCCTTCGAGAGCGCAGCCGCGGCCAGAAATAGCGTGCGAGAGAAATGACGCTGCCGGCATGCCCCGCTGCTTGCGTTTCTTCTATGTGTTTCTTTTGCAGAAAATATGCTGTTTCCTTTCACTGTTTTTGTTTTTTTTCGTGAATGAGCGCCAGTTCGCCCCATGTCCATCACTGAAGGAAACTACGAGGTGTTTCAGGAAAGGTGATCCCTAACCGTTAAAAATATTTTTAACGGTTTTTTAGGTAAAGAGAAATTTTTTCCACCATAGTAATGGTTTGGTTTCGTCTATGGGGGTTTAACGTCCCAAAGCAACTCAGGCTACGAGGGACGCCGCAGTGAAGGACTTCGGAAGTTTCGACCACCTTGGATTCTAGTAAAGTAATTAAATTGTAATAAGGAACCTTTTAACTATTACCTGATTGCAATTAGTAATTTGTAGCCGGCCGTTAGTAAGAGCCATATTAAATGTTCTTAGAATTTCGGAAACGCTATAACCCTCGCAGCTGTGACTCGACAAAATCTGGCTGCACCGCGCCAAAGTGCAAGTAGCGCTTTCGAAAAGCATGCGGGAAAAGCATCCCCTCCAGTGCACGTAACTAGTCGAGATAGCCCAATTTTGTCGAGCCACAGCGCCAATGGTAATCGAATTTTCGGAATTCTAAAAACTGATAAGCATACAAGTGAGGGGAAAACAGGTGCTCGTTATGGCATTTTTATGGCATTCGGAGGTCGTGGGCTCGTATCCCACCGGCGGCATGTGGTTGTTTTTCTCCTGCTTTAATCGCCCAGTGATAAAACACTACAAATTAAAAAAAAAGCGAGACATCCTCTATGCTCCTCGGTTTCGGTGGCTGTTGGCTTCCATCAAGTAAAAAATTGATAATGCTGTTATTAATGACCGGCTACAAATCTTTAATTACACTCAGGTACCTATCAGTAATAGTTTAAAAGTTAACTATTAGAATTTAGTTAATCACTTTACTAGTTAAAATGATTCGCCTATTTTTTGACGTCCGCCAACACTGGTATTACTATGTCGCAAAAAGGTTCTTTTTCTCTCGGAAAACCCTATTTTTAAAACTGCGTGATCTCCTTCCCTAAAACACCTGGTATATAAGCACCTCAACGTACGCAGGGTGGGGAATGCAGAAGTACGCAAGGTAGTGCGCGAGGATGAGCATTCACATATATGCGCCTGAGCGTATGCGTGTGCGTGCATATGTGTTGTGCCTGAGTGTATACTATGTAAGGAGCTTCACAAAGAGAGCCAAGGGAAACCGGGTGAAAGTCCCATGGGAGAAATAACTATCGGGTAGAACAAATCCTATAGCGTCGTCACTGTGACTGTCGTTGCGACCGTTAGAACAAATTGCTGAGCAATTTCATTTGCGAAGGTAAAACGCCTGCAAGAAGTACGAGGTCTGCTAGAAAAGTATCCGACCTTTGGCCGAAGAAAAAAAACTGGAATAACTGGAGCGTTAGAAACCTAATAACCTTCAAAGTAGTCTCCTTGGGGCTCCATATACATCTCCCAGCGGTGCTGCCATTGTTGGAAGCATTCCGAAAAGGCCCCTTTCGGAATGGAGTTTAGCTCTGCTGTCGTTGCAGCCATAATGTCCTTTCTTCTCTGAAATCGCACTCCTTTCAATGGCCTCTTGATTTTGGGAAACAGCCAGAAGTCGCGGGGGGCATGTCAGGAGAGTAAAGATAAAGAGCCTGTTGAACTACACGAGTCTGGTTTTTCGCCAGGAAAGTCTGAATCAAATGCGAGGAATGTGCAGGAGCAGTGTCGTGAGGGATGCGCCAATTTCCTGTTGACCTCAATTCCGGTCTCTTGCGCCGCACAGCACCACGCAGGCGATGAAGGACATCCCTGTAGTACTCTTTAGTCATTCTTTGACTCTGTGGGGTGCGTACTCGTGGTGTGCCACATAAGGGAGTCAAAGAAAGCATTCAGCATCACTTTGACATTGCTGCGCACCTGGCGGGCCTTCTTTGGTCTTGGTGACGTAGAATGCGTCCTCTGTGACGACTGGGATTTGGTTTCCGGGTCGTACCCGTACACCCAAGACTCGTCACCAGTGATTACGGTGTCGGTGAAGTCAGGGTCACTGCTTGTGGAATCCAGCATCTCCTGTGAGACTTCAACACGAAGCTGCTCTTGCTCCACCGTCAGCAGCTTCGGCACGAATTTCGCCGCAACTCTCTCCATGGCCAAATCTTCGGTGATAATGAAATGTGCAGAAAAATTGCTGATGTCCACCTCTTCCGCAACTTCTCGGATAGTCGCACGACGGTCTCGCATCACCACAGCGTTCACTTCGGCAATTACCTGGTCATTTCGGCATGTGGATGGCCGACTGGAGAGTGGCTCTCTCTCCACGGATGTGCGGGCATCTTTCAACCAATTGTACCACTGCTTAATCTGTGTGCTGCTCATAGCATCGTCAACGAAAGCCGTCCGAATATTCCGAATGATTTCCACTTGGCTGTCGCCCAGTTTCTGGCAAAATTTGACGCAGTAGCGCTGCTCCTGTCGCTCCGCGATTTTCCTTGCAATAAAAAAACCGACGAGAGCACTGCGCACTGCCTCACTCAAACGCTGCGTCCGAGTGACTGACGCTATCGGCAGGCGGGAAAAAATTCGTGCATGCGCAAGAAGGTTCAAGGTCGGCTGCTGTAAGCGCGCTTGTTTCATATCCCTCAGGTGTTAGCAAAAAAAAAAAAATAAAGTCGGATACTTTTCTAACAGACCTCGTATAATACACGATATGAGGAAAGGATGGAGCTCCTGTGTTGCCTCTTTCGTCAGGGCCCCTTCACATTTCTCGAGGGTAAGCGCATGACACCAAGGGAATCGATGCAAAGATAGTTGGGCTGGCGCAAATTTGGAACAGCACGGCGAGCGCAAGATTAACAAGACGGAAGCGGTAGCACGTGCATCCTCTTTGATATCGAGCGGACGCCATGCCGTTCCAAAGAGAAGATATCAGCACAAACACGCGCCATGGGTCTTTGACGCACTGGCAACCGCCACCGGGTCCGTTTCCTGGGCTCACGCAGCAGGGACGGATTTATAGGTCGCTGTTCGAGGGGGCGGTCCCATCCGAGCCATGCATTTCTTTTACTTCTTTGGCCGAAAAATGGCGCCCGGCATGGTTTTCCTCTGTAAAATTTCTCGCTTGGGGGCGGGGGCATAAACCTAGCCCTGCCACGCAGCGCTTTCGAAGCTTACGGTTCCGGTCGCAGGCAGCCAACGACAAAGCATTAGTTCACAAGGAGCTTCCTCCCTGTTTTAGCCGAGAATGAGAAATCTCCGGTCGAGCACGCATGCGCACAACGCGCCGATTCTTGCCGGTCGGCCGAGCATATGCGCTGAAGGCAAACCAGCAGAAGCGAGGCGCGGCCGACCGAGAGAAGAAAAGAAAGCCATCGGCGCCTGCGTCGTGGCCTAACAATGAGCGCATTGTTTGTGCCCCCAAGCGGGGATTTGCGCTGCGTGGCCCGTCGGCGTGAATCGAGCTGGCCGAGGCCCCCCGCTCGCTCCGCCGAGCGCCTTTCCTTGGAGCGAAGGCGCAACTAACGCTGCGGCTACTCGACCAATTACTTCTGGCGCGTAATCACTTTCTCAGAGCAGTAATTATTCATCTCTGATGAAGTCCCTACGGCACACCCTGTCCACGCCTTAATCGTATTCTCGCCCAGCTCATTGTTTGCCACATTCAGTGTGCTCCGTCAGCTTCGTTTCATTTTAAGGCTCTCGCTAGCTGAGCTTTTGGCAGCCGCACTTCTGCTACTTTGCACAAAAGTTCACAGGCGCAATAAAGTGGGTTTCGCCGGCGCACAAAAGCCTTTGCGATGTTACACGCCTACAGCATAAAGGCGCCTCGCAAACTGCGAGGGTTGTTCATTAACGGCGTGGACAAGCCTTCTCTGCTTTGCTTTGCCGCTTTTTCGTGCTTGTTTGTTTCCGGAACTTCGCTCCCAGAAACATGTATATGCCATGAAATGTGGATTTGCAGCTATAGAAACACACGTGGCTCAGACTAGGTACAGCGACTGTCAAGGACAGACCCCAGGCACAGCCCAGCCGTACGCGTACACGATGTAACTGCATCAGCGCACCTTATTCACGCAGTCGGTTGGGGAATCTCCGCGCAGGTTCATATAAAGACTGAAACACGCTTTTTTGGACGCGCCTTGCGCGTGGCGCGAAACAGCAGTACACAACACCATGCGCAAACGAGGTATCTGTAATCGCCAGCCTGTCGCTGCTGACGAGAACCGACAACCAGTTGACAAGCAGTCGAACCCGCACCCACTAAGGCACTTCACAATCTTGCTTTAAGGGCATGAGAGAACAGAAAAAAAAAAAAGAACTACCTACAGCCAGTCTCGTAAAGCGACATTTTTTAAAAACCTCGTTTCGGGCCTGTTTCCTTGGAAAACATCAACCGGTGCCGCGTCAAGCATATCACTTCTACATGGTACCCAGGACAACTGCTGCCAAGAGATGCGGAAACAACAGATCGAGGCGACAGCGAAGGCGCGTCTGGGCGCACCGCCCTATTCGCCACACAGATCAGCCTTCGGGTGGGGATCCCGGTTCCCACACCCGCTCAAGTGGATCGCGAAGAGCGCTTTACCACCTAGGCGTCAAAAACCCGTCCTGGGCCAAAAATACGACCGGCTTGCCGCAAGCTGCTAAAATTTTTTTTTTCTCTTCACGTTTTCGGACAACAAGCGTCATGAGAACTGCAGCAGCAGACTTCGCGTCCCTGCAATGCATTCGTACGTGCTTTAGCGATTTCGCGCAACACGGCCAGGCGCCTCGGACGGCAATCGTATGAGGTGGATCAGAAATACCCCACGTACGTACTCGCACGGTTCCGACCCACTGCAGCGAGGCCCGACCCGCAATGTGTGCCGGCTCCGAGGCTCGAGTAGTCGGCACGTGCGCACCGTGGGCGAATCGTCCCCATGGGCCGTGACCGCAACGGACGCTGCTCCCCCAAATCAGGAAGGCTATAAAAGCTTTGGCCTTTTTTTCTTTTTCGTGCAGCACAAAAGTTCGCTAAAGCCGCAGCAGTAATTGGGTTGAAAACGAACAAACAAAAAGAACACGACCTTGTAAAAACACACAAGCTAAGCGGCTACAAGCACGGAACCGATGCCTGCGCTTTACCAACATCTGCACCCCCCTAGCCGCCGCGGTGGCTCAGTGGTTACGGCGCTCGGCTGCTGACCCGAAAGACGCGGGTTCGATCCCGGCCGCGAATTTCGATGGAGGCGAAATTCTAGAGGCCCGTGTGCTGTGCGATGTCAGTGCACGTTAAAGAACCCCAGGTGGTGGAAATTTCCGGAGCCCTCCACTACGGCGTCCCTCATAGTCGCTTTGGGACGTTAAACCCAAACCACAAACCTTAAAAACGCTGCAACAAATATTGTCTCTAGCGGTCGTCGTGGTATCGGTTACAGCCACGTGATCTGAGAAAATCGTTGTTGCCAGATTAGTACGGCCTGTATTTTGTCTGAGGAGTAACGGCTGGCTATCGAGAGGCGTTACCAAAACGTCTGCCACCACGATGAGCAAGAATGAGGCCGCTCCTGGAAGAGCGCCCGGCGCTCTCACTCGAGTCAACCTTGCAGGGTGTTTGACAAAAGACTCTTAGTAGCAGTTAAAAAAAACGTCTTTCAGTGTGTGTGTGTGTGTGCGCGTGCGTGGGTGAGTGTGTGTGCGTGTGTCGAAAGAGTGCTATCCTCGGTAGTATATTGTCAGTGGTGCTGTGCATCAAAAAATAGCTTGTTAGCTTGCAGGCCGCTTAAGCCTAATAGCTGGCTGTTACTGCAGCGGTGGCCTCGTGGTTTGAGCCTCGTCTACGGGCGGTGCGGGGTTCGGTCCCCAGTGCAGCCAGGTACCCACTGGCGATAGAATGGGGAAAAGCTTTCCCCTGCCTTCTCTAGGGTGAAATGCTTGGGGAAATAGGTCTCTCTCCCCACCTTGAGTAATGCGAAACACTTTGTGCCATGGGGCTTTTAGGCCAAGCTGCCCTTCAGCCATTCAAATTATTCATCATCAGTTGACTTTTTGGCTGTTACACCCATCTGATTTATTTAGTGGTTCGCAGCTCACCATGTGTAACACCCGTACCAGCTCTTAGGTTCTCAAAAATGCAATTCTTCGCCGCCGCTGCAGCGCAAGTAATTTTGGGTCTGCACACGGGCGAAGGACAAACCGCGCGGCAGGGTATAGGCGGGGACAGACCACGTGACACGCGCGCCTCTGGGTGACGCACGCTCGTCGGCGTGGCTGCGTGCTCTATCCGACTGCGCGGTTTCGGTTTCGCCCGTGTGCCGGCCCAGAATTCCTTCCGCTGCAGCGGCGGCGAAGAATTGCATTTTTGAAAAGCTAGCAGCCGATACGGATTATACATACGGTGAGTTAAAAACCTCTAAAGAAATGAGGTACCTAACTGCAATAGTTAAAATGTTAACTACAGTCGCGCCCCGTTATAACGAGTCCAGCTAATAAGCACGACTAGAAGTAAGAATTTTTCTGGGAACCAAACTTTTTCAATACATTTACGCCTCGTTAATATGTAAGCTCGCTCTCCGGACAATGAAAATGAACAGAGCCCATTGGGGCCCATGTATTTGTGCCGCGTTAATATGGACAGCGACGAGAACCAAATCCCGACGCGCCAACCAGATGTTTCCGTTGGTGTATTTTTATAGCAGGACAGCAGCGAAAGGCAGTGCGAAAATGGAAATGCCTTAGTGACAGCCCTTGTTTTTTGCGCTTTCATGTTTTACAGTGCCAAGGCTGACGTTGCTTACGGTTCGCTGTATTTCATGAATTGATGTGAAGTCAGTGAAACCGCTTTCAACACCTACCAGCGACTAAGTATACGGATATGTACCAGCGGTTCATGGGATGCAAAGAGTCGTAGCAGACGATATGTCATCCCGCCATGAGACGCCATCACCCATGTGATATGTGCCACCAGGGGCTTCAAATTGCGCCGCAATATTCAAAAGATAACAGTGACCACAATAATGCACTTTGAAATTGCAAGGTTTCGTCTAATTTCCACTTCACTGAAACCACGATGCACAGAAACAAAACTTAATTACGAAGTATTTTTAGTTCCGATTTTTGTTTTGCCCATGATTTGTTATTATGGACGACTCGCTTTACGGACGGTTTTGCTGAGAACCACGGTGTTCGTATTAACAAAATACGACTATATTAGGTTTAATCAGCCTGATACTTATCACTTAGCTCCTTTCAGATGCACACCACCGCCGACAACACCATATCAAATAAAGCACTATTTTAACATAAAAAGCCTTTTGTTGAAAGTCATTACCAGCCTTAGGTGAAACGCCCCGTAGACTAACTGCGAGTGTCAGAGCACGCAGGTGGCGCTTGCGCGTGCAGTAGCGCTACTATGTTCGAGAGCTCCCCATATCGCACCAGCAGCACAGGGATGAGACGCGCCTAGCCGCTCACACGTGTCGCCTCGTTAGCGCACAGCAGGGGCCGACACGCCGCCACGACAGAGATAACGAAGCACCACGCTGGAGCGGCTGGAGACCAGTGCAGCCACACACCAGCGCGTCACCGTGTAATTCGAGAACAATCAGTGATCACATACCTTCCCACGCAAAATCCACGCTGAGAAAAGTGCACAAGTTTCCTGCTTATACCAGTTAGCTCGAGCCTTAGCAGCTCTTCCGCGTTTTAGTTACTTTTTTCTTGTACCCAGGATAACGACGTTAGAGTAAGTCATGAAGACTAAACGGCGCATGCTGTCGACCGTCCGAAGGGTTGACGCGTCTGGAACTGCGCGCTTCCATGGAGGGTAACTTCAATTCCTTGGATGCTTTCTTGACGCCGGCCCGAGAGCTCCCAAAGAGCGCCCCGAAAGCTTCGGTTCAGTTTTTTCTTGGGACGCCACTCCTTTCTTACCATTCTCTCTCCCTTGTAAATGAGTGGCTAACTTCCGTAACAGCTCCCAAGTTTTGGCAACACACAGTCGTTGGAGAGAAAATAGAAGAGCCGGCGATGAAGGACTACGTAGCCAGTGGCGGTCCTGGGGGGGGGGGGTCGCCTTCCCTCCCCAAAAAGCCTTTGCTCATTTTCCTGAACGTCCATTTTCGGGCTCTCATAGGGCGAGATGTGATTTTTGACACAGAACTGGAAAGCTTTTTCGTCTGTGATGCGTCAAGTAGTCCACTACTTTGTACGTCCACCGTGTTAGCAGCTGCCTTATTTCACACAATTCTATTTATTTTAGTTGGTTGGTTTATGGGGTTTAACGTCCCAAAGCGACTAAGGCTATGAGAGACGCCGTAGTGGAGGGCTCCGGAAATTTTGACCACCTGGGGTTCTTTAACGTGCACTGACATCGCACAGTACACGGGCCTCTAGAATTTCTCCTCCAAAGAAATTCTAGCCGCCGCGGCCGGGATCGAACCCGCGTCTTTTGGGTCAGCAGCCGAGCACCATAACCGCTGAGCCACCGCGGCGGCTATTTATTTTAGTACCTCAAAACCCCAAACAAGGGGCATTACATGAGGGGTTGTACAGAAATATCAACAAAAAACGAACATATTCTGAACACTGCCAACATCAAGGTTCAAAATACAAACGAAACAGGCAAACAGCTCAGAAAATAAAAATTCAAAACGCTCAAATGCTTTCGAATACAGAAGGAAGAACAAGACAAGAATAAAAGACAGGAATAAGCGCTGAACAGTGTGTAAGAATTCAACAACGGATTAGAGAACAGTAACCGCATAGTAGAACAAAGTGCTATAGGTCAACGTTAGAGGGGAAAGGTACACGAAAACCTAGATTTAAGCTTATCTTTGAATGCAAGCGTGTCTTCTAATATGACAGCGGCATTGGGAAGGCGGTTCCAATCTTTTGCTGTTCAAATGAAGAAATACTGCACAAATGTTTGTGTTTTTGGGCAAGGGTATGACAGCTGTTGACTGTTTTTGTGACTAGCTGAAAACAGGGAGTGTTTTGTGACGTAGATGCTTAACGGAAATGAATAGCAGAAACGATGAAAAAGGACTAAACTGGCTAGTTTTCGACGGTGCTTTAATAATGGCAAGTTGGATCGGTTCTTCAGACCGGTTACACTTGGGTATGATGAATAATTGGAATGAACAAATCTAATGGCGTGATTTTAATAGTTTCTATGTTCTCAGAAAGGAATTCTTCATGTGGGTTCCAAATGGCGGCTGCGTATTTTAATTTTAGGCGCATCAATGTGGTGTAGGCTAGTAATTTTACTTGTGCTGGGGCAAACTTCATTGAGTGTTGAAGATAGCCAAGGGACCGGCTGGATGCTGCAGCGGTGTGCTTGATGTCCGTTGACCACGTAAGATTGTCAGACAGGTGTAATCCAAGATATTTGTATGCTTTAGTAGCATGTATACGAGAACCGCAGGTAAAGTAGCTATGTGGTATTAAGTTGGAGTGTCTATGGAAATGCATGACCTTGCACTTAGCAATATTTAAAGACATTTGCCATTTTTCACACCAGTTTCCTACTGCTAGTAAGTCACATTGTAAGCTAATACTGTCTTACAGCAGTATTAGTTATACAACAGGTTGGTAGTTATACGAGTGCAATTCGTACGTGACTGTCGAAGTATCGTGGTCCTGCCGTGCCCTCACAATTCCTTTTGCGCTTCATGAATTGCACTATCATTCAATCTGAAATATTGTGAGATAAATATATATGTTTTGTTTGTGTGTTTTATGGGGGTTTAACGTCCCAAAGCGACTCAGGCTATGAGGGACGCCGTAACGAAGGGCTCCGGAAATTTCGACCACCTGGGGTTCATTGACGTGCACTGACATCGCACAGTACGCGGGCCGCTAGAATTTTTCCTCAATCGAAATTCGACCGCCGCGTAAATACACCGGGTGTTTTAGCTAAATGTAACCAACCTTTTAAAAAATACGAAGTGTCCTAGTCCAGTGAAACCAACTAAAGGTTGTTCAGAGTCGCATGGCCTAGTCTCGAGTAGTTTTTTCATTCTTCAAAGTTTATTAATTAGTTAAGTTTAATTAGCTAACTTTTTAATTATTTACTTCAGGGAAAAAGTGTCAATGAGAATGTTTTAGATCGCCTCGAAAAACCGCTAGCAGTGCTGTTTCCATCACGGTACGATTTACCCAGCTTTATTTATCGTCCTTGAAAGAAAATTATCACGTGTCCAGCTGCTCGCTCGCATCTCTGCCCCAATGTGCACCCAAAGTCTCATCGAGGAGAGGACTTCAGGAAAAACAGGATTTTATTTTCTAAGGCGCATCTTTGGACGTTGAAGTGGCACCGTTGTCACGTGGAAGCTTTTTCTTATTGTCCGAATTACGGTTAAAGGCCGTTAAAAAAACTACTTTACGTAAATAGTACGTTGCTGCAAATATTTCAGGCAGCTGTTTTTCAAAGCGACCTACAACTTTTCCATTGACACTTTGTTCATCAAGTCAATAATTAAAAAGTTAGCCAATTAAGGTTAACTAATTACTTAACCTTGAAGAACGAAAAAATACTGCAGACTAGGTCACGCGACTCTAAAGAACCCTCAGTTGGTTTCAGACGGCTAGGGCATCCCGTGTTTTTTAAAAGCTTGGTGACATTTAGCTGGGACACCTGGTATATCAGTTATATAAATTAATGGTTATGTGAGCAATATTCATATACATGTATAAATCATAAATAGATATGAATTACATATGAATATTGTTCACGTAACTGTTAGCATTCAAAGTATGAGTTATGGCGTAACGTCTTATCGTTCGTCATTGATTTTTCACCAACAAAGTGCACAAAAATTGTTTTACAAATAAAGTGTAAATAAAAAATTGTTGTTTCTATTTTTTTCTGTTTTGTTATACAGAATTTGAAGGCGAGGCTGGCATCGAGGCAACCTAGCAGCAACAAACTCGCGGCGGTGCTCAGATTCCGGACGCCAACGAGAAATGTGAGAGGTTTGCGTTAAAAAAAACGGCCTAAGTGTAGTCTTCAAAGAAAAAAAAAACCGCCAATATCGAACCACATAACAGCCTGATAGCCGCTAGTTATCCTCTATTGCTTCTGCCGAACAACGTGCCACACGATCCCGCACACACGTCATACCGACGACAGCGCCTACAGTGGCAAAGTTTACATCCGACAAGCTGACCTCGCAAAGACGAAAACTTATGACGTAGGCTCGGTACGTGCGTGCTCGCGCCAGATTCACAGAATGGGCTATACAACCATAGCACACAGCAGAAAGCACGCGCCGGTGTCGTCGTCTGGCTCAGAGGCGCCCGACGAGCTATTTGCACAGCGGCTATCGCTCCCCGGTGTGCCGTCGGTTGACGCCGGCGGTGAGAGACCCTTCCGATGATCGAGAAACGCCTCCCTCGGGAGGCCTCAAACGCAGGCACTCGATCGAAGCCAAATGCCGAACAAACATCTACTAAAGGCGACGGAAGGCGGCGCCACGTGTACACAGTACAGGGTTTCGGCCCCCAGCCGCATCACGGCGCTCCTCACCGCCTCCCCTTCACAACAATGCAGTCTTTCGTCCTTTCCCGTTGCGCGAGACCACAGCGCGCCTCCGTTGGTCACCACATCGAGACGGCCAACTACAATGAGAGCGCTACACCGAAGTGAAAAGTGTGATCTTGGTTGACTGCAACGATAAAAATTGGCAGTGGTTTAGCTCTGGTTAAATCTGGAGGATTACGAAAGCAACGAGGAGAGAGAGAGAGAGAGGCGATGGAGAGCGCACGGCAGCGGCGGCGGCTCCGGCACGCTATGCGCCGCTACTGCGCATGCGCAATTGGCGAGCGCGGCAGTGGCACCTCCGAGTCCCCCGCGCAGCGACGGCGCGCCAGCTGTGCACCGTGTGACGTCACTGATCCTCGCGCATGCGCAGTATGCCCGTTCCTCAGCTACGCGAAATGGCTCGGCGACTAGCGTAGTGTTGCTTTCGCAACAATACCGTTACAGTTACAGCGGCTCGGGAAACCGCGGCCCTGGTATGCGGATTCCTGCGCTGCTGCGACTCCATAATGCGAGACCTAATTACCATCCCGCTCAGTAACCCCGAAAGCCCTCGACACGCCCGCAGCACTGGTCATTTCTTTATCCTACGGAAAGCTATACCGTACTCCCGATCGGTAAGTGAGTACTTCCTGCGAGATACGGACACCGCGTGAGCTTTCGTGCGTCACCGTTCAGTGACGCCACTTTATCTGCACTGGACAGCAGAGCAGAATATCGCACTCATAAAGAAGGGCAGTCAACGTTTCAGCCCGATTTCTTTCAAACTTTTCAGGCGATAAGCTACGAGAGGCCAGAGCACGATAAGCACTGTAAGGGTGCGATGCAGTGCAGCGATACTGCCTCTTCGCTGTCTTCGTGGAGAGGACTAACGTCAAAGCGCAAAAGTCAATTTGCTCACATGCCCGCCCATCGTTCGCATACACAGTGGGGAAGCGCAAATGCGAACGAGAATGCCCGGGGGTAACCCTGGTTTCCTCACCGACACGGTGCAAGATAAAAAAGAAAGGGCTGCGGTGAAACAGGTTTGCCCGACAAAATGAACTGCTCAAATACAAAAACTGCACCAATACCACAATATACACATCCCTCATAAGCGCCGACTTCCAACAGGAAGTTGGCCAGCAGGCCGCAAGAGACCTCACATCATCATCATCATCGTCATCAGCCTGACTACGCCCACTGCAGAGCAAAGGCCTCTCCCATGTCTCTCCAATTAAAACCCTCTCCTTCGCCAGTTGTGGCCACCGTATCCCCGCAAACTTCGTAACCTCATCCGCCCACCTAACTTTCTGCCGCCCCCTGCTACCCTTACAAAAAAATTTATGGTGCTTCTGCAGAATTTTTGTTGCTCAATCGCATCACACACAACGTACATTCTGTGGTGTTCGTGATGATGTTTGTGTGGAGCCCTTGTCGAGGCCCTCCAGAAAATTCGCCGCCGATTGTCTAATGTGCATGTGTTGAATTAATGTGTGATGAGGATATGATGTATCCTGTGATGGATTTATGGTGAAGACTTGTGATGATGTTTTGTGGAATGTTTCCAGAAAATTTGCCGCCGATTGTCTGATGTGCGCGTGATGACCAATTATCTGATGAGGATATGATGAATCCTTTTAAGGGATTTCTGGTGATGATGTTTTGTGGGAAGTTTCAAGGTAATTTGATGCCGATTTTGTGATGTGAATGTTATGGAGTTTGTGATGTGAATGTGATGTCCGATTTCGTGGAGTGGATGTGATGTCTGACTTTGTGATGTGGATTTGATGCTTGATTTCTTGATGTGGATGTGATTTCAGATTTCCTGAGGTGGATGTGATGTCAGATTTTGTGATGTGGATGTGATGTCAGATTTTTTGATGTGGTTCGATGCCTGATTTCCTGATGTGGACGTGATGTCCGATTTTGTGATGTGGATGCGATGTCAGATTTTGTGATGTGGTGCGATGCCTGATTTCCTGATGTGGACGTGATGTCTGAGTTTTTGATCTGGATGTGATGTCCGATTTTGTGATGCGGATGTGATGTCAAATGTTGTAATGCGGATGTAATGTCTGACTTTTGATGAGATTAGCGATGACAGAAATAATTTTAGAAACATTGTCACCATATGATTTTATCATGCAAGAAGCGCATAACGGTGGTAAACACCCAAAGAATAGATGAATGCTGCTGGCAACAAGTACACTGATCAGGTATAGCTTTTAAGTATTAATTTATTTCAAAATGGTTACATCAATCAATGGCCTTGTCATTTTATTTCCCTGGACACCATTGATGAAAGGCTTGTCCTTATCTGTTGTACCGCCACCCCAGGAAATTTGGAGCATGTGTAGCCTAAAAAACAAAAGAAAAACAAAGTGTAGAGCACCTGTAGCATGCGCATGCTCTGAATTCAATTTCAAGAGATCAGGTCCTTGCATCGGACTCTGATTGTGGTTCAAGAACATAAGCAACATTTATGGAACAAGGTAATCGTAAAAAAAGAGTGGAAGCAGCAAAATGCGCATTTTACCCGTCATTACCCGTCATTTAAGAGGAACACAAGGGAAACATAAAAACCTAATTTGATAAAAAAAGCGCTTGGAGGAGGACGAGTGCAGAACCGCATAGGATATTAAGTACCTGCATCGACCCATCTTCATAAGAGCTTTAGTGCTAAGATGCTCACTGCTGCTATAGAGGAGAGAATATCTCTGGCACCTGTGCATCCACAGTCTTAGTTCGGCGAGGGTAAGAGAACATGCATTGCTCGAAACGTAGCCGTACGTTCCAAGAAAAAAATTAAAGGTGCAGTGAAGAGGAATCTGAACTCGTCTTTTTGCCGCGGGAACTCAATCTACACGTTCCGAGCATACTTAGAAACTTCGACTTATTGCCCTGTGCGGCCGATTTCCCTAATTAAATCGAATTGACGTCTGGCTCCCGCCTTTATTTTTTGAATTCTCCCCGTACGGTGGGCGGAGTCGACCAACGCGTGGAGTGCCTTTCAGCCAGCTCCGTGGAGGCTTTGCTTTCGCTTTATTTTGTTTTTTAGGTTTCCGTGAACAAATAGTTTCATTCGCAGATGATATGGCCGCAAAATAAGCCCGCGGAAATAAAAATACGAGTGGGCTGTTTGCTTCTACGGATTACTACGTATTACTCCGCCGATGGCAGAGCGGCAAGCCGCCACGGGACTGGGTGAAAGGCACTCCCCGCGTTGGCCGACTCCGCCCACCGTACCGGGAGAATTTAAAAAAAAGGCGGGAGCCGGACGTTAATTCGATTTAATTAGGAAAATCGGCCACGCAGGGCAATAAACCGAAGTTTCCAAGAATGCTCGGAACGTGTATATCGAGTTCCCGCGGCAAAAAGACGAGTTCAGATTCCTCTTCCCTTGCACCTTTAAGTATTCTGAATTTGGTCACAGTGCATTTCACTGCACGTTATAATCACGGCATCAAAGAGATGACATTTGAATTTATCTCAGAAGGACAAAACGTTGTTTAGTGTCCTGTTTTCTCCTTGAAACCTTTTTTCTCAACGTAATTAAACTTTCTAAAACGAATTGTGCGTACTTTTTGTGGATCGATATGGATCCTTCCCTGAAGACTTTTCCCAGCCTTCCAGAAGGAAAGAATTAATTGTCTTCGTATTGCATGCTCCACAGTAGAGATTTTCTGAAGTTCCGGTTATCACTAAATACAGCACGATATGCTGCAGGTTGTAACATTTCACGTGCTTTGGAGAACCTTCTGTATACAAAGAAATCTTAGAGTATCATTTACTCACAATATTTAAATTGATTTCTTTAAGAGGTAAGTAAGTAAAATGCCCCAATACATATTTTCGTTATTTAAGAGTAAACTCTGAGACTCCTTTGCAATGCTCCTGCCGCGAGTCGAGGCTAAAATAATGAAATGCACAGACATACCGATAATGGCGCCAACTCGGTCCGAATCAAGAGCTTCTTTTTTTTCTGCGTCTTTGTTGGCATTGCTGCCTTTGCCAGTGAGCGATTTGCCACGGAGTTCTTCCACTGTAAATACACTACGCAGGAGGTGGCGGGCGAACTTGCAGGGTTGGCCTCGGCAGTGAGCAAGCAAACGGTCGATGACCGTTTTGTCCACGCAAATCCCGTTGCCGATTTCCACCTTCGAAATAAAGTTTCAAACAATACCTTGATAAGCAAGTTAGCATACTTGCAAAAAGGGACATCAAATGTGAACCTTATTCCTTCAGCTAGGTCGTTATTTAGAGCGACCATTAAAGGTTCTTCTTTGCTCAACAAGGTGGAGGTACGAGCAAATGTGTGCTTCCTTCTCATGACAGAAAAACTAAGGAGAGTAACCAAGAACACCAGTGAGACAGAGTAGCCATGTTATACGCACACGGCAACAACCCAGCGTGGGCAGTATCGGAAGTCACGCTACCTGTGTATATAGCTTATTACTTGCAGGTCGCCAGCCGTTGCTGAAATTCTCGACGTTTCACGCTATGAGAGACGTTGTAGAGGAGGTTTCCGAAATTTCACTAACATAGGATTCTTTAACGTGCACGACACCGCACAGAACAGTGGGGCCTTGGGCTTCGCTTTCATCGAAGCGCGGTCGGGATCGAACCCGCGTACTGGTCAGCCCGAGGACTTCGGGTCGGGTTCTGGCCGCGGTGGCCGCGTTTTGATAGAGGATACAACTTAAGTCGCAGTGGAGCTCCGACCAGATTGAGGACCGCCGCACAGAATTTGTCTACGACAAAAAAGAAAGGAATGTAGACACCTGACTTTTGGTGGATGTTTTTTCTTGGTAATGAGGCGTAAAGCATTATTATACATGGATTACCGCGTGGTATCCTAACACAACCGATAAATAATTTGCAATCGAATTTCTTTCTCGTGCTGTTTCCGTATCGGTTTCAACAGCTGAACGATGGCTGTGACCTCAAAGAGAAGTTACAGGTCACGTGAGGCATGAAAAGATACAATTTAATCGGTGCTTCTCCATACGTTGTCTTCAAGGCTCGAAGAAGGTTAGCTTCAGTACTGTAGTAAATTAAAGTGACGAAACAGTGATTGATTATATCGCAGTTTTTCCATGTCTCAGGTGACCTCTAACCACACTTTGACGTCACAGCCATCATTCGGCTGTTGTACGCATCATTACAAAGAAGAAAACATGCCACCAAAATTAGGTGTCTATAGCCCTTTAATGCTCTTTTTTACTTAAGCAAGAAGGTAATTACAATAAACAAATTGCGAGCTCTAAGATTTTGATACCTAGCTTGTTTAATTCACTAAAACATTAAAACATTTATTTATTTTACTGTTGTGATTGGCCAGTGATGGAATACAAGATGCCGTGCACCGTGGCCGACTGTTAAGAACTGCTGTTCGTTTTAAGGTCTATCCGACTAGCGGTAGTCGAAATTAATTCCGAGTACTCCACTACGACGTCCCTAATAGGAAACGTCGCTTTGTTAGGTAAACCCCGAGGTATCATACGCCATTAAATTTACTACTCACTAAAACTCCCACTGCTGGTTCGTTCGTCCATAAGGATTGCAGTTTCCCAGTACACAGCATGTAAAGTAGGCCCTTCTAACTTCAAAGAAGTATGAAATTATCTCAAAAAATGTTAAGATACATATTCCAATAGACTTGAATCCACAATGCGAGAAAAAAATTAACCATTTACCTTTGGGACCGCAACAGTATCTGGCTCACTTCTTTGCGTCAGAATTTTTTCTAGTTTTTTGACCATCTTGTATGATTCTGCAAAAAGAGAAACGATCATAAAACATGTTTTGGGAGGTCTGATAAATCAGCCTATAGAGCCATTCAATACGCAGCGCACATTAGATCACGATAAGTTGCAGAGTTCTAAAATGTTTTCTGGGCAATGAATACAAGCAAGAAAAAGTAAATAAATGCAACCAAAATGGTTTAAAAAGCCAACCAGCGATTTTTTACTCATATTTCCTTTATTCTACAAGAAGAGACTGCTTGGCTAAGAAGTTCGATTATTGCATCCTCGCCATATTGTATCCACAGGGGCACGCCCACGGTGTGAAAATTGCCAATACAAAATACTTCATGGTGAAAAGTGTACCCAACATGTACAAAATTGAAATCTTATAAGGAGGGTGACATGAAATGGCTAAAGGCTACGGCGGATTACTAGCTTGCGCCTTAAATACACGAGATTTATTACAGCCCAATGAAGACGATTTCGATAAAGTACTCAACAGTAGACGTTTATGCCACTTGATCAGTGCTACTGCAAATAACGGCAGCAATCATGTTGGAAAGGAATGCGCGGAATGTACGAGATCCCTACAGTGTTTCCTAGGCTGCTAAAAAAATTGTTCATTCGGTGATGTTGCCGGCAGTGATGTAGGCACCGCATCCTCTAGGGTGGGAAGAGAGTAAGCTTAAATATGCTAGCCGTCTAAAATAAATCTCTAAAATGTCATTGTGCTCTAAATTTATTTTGAGCTCTGGTTAGCTACACACAAAACCACAAGCCACAAAATTTCAAGGCACAGCAGAAAAGCTTACAAAGAAAGGACATGTGAAGTGACTTACTGTAGTTATTCTCAGCGGAGGCAAGCCTTTCTTCCAACAATTCAATCTGCTGCTCCAGGTTTGGTATGCGCTCTGCCGCGCCACAACTGCAGTCAGTTGATGCCTGCATCGATACGATGTAGTACGATTAGAAGATCAATGAATTAAGAAATTCAAAAGCAATGCCAGCAATTCTTTTTACTCAGCAGCCGGAGATGGGAGAACGGGGAACCACACATACTTTTTGCCTCTTCGGTGGCGGCTCTGTTGTTGGCGGCGGCTCTCTTGTTGTTGGTGGCGTCTCTGTGTTGTCCGGGACGGCACCTACTTCAGACTCCCGGACGAGTCTCGTACGTTGGCGCTCCATTGCGCGCATCGTGCCTGCATTTCATGCGACGCACCAAATCATGACAGAGTACTGGCGTTCATAAATGTGGCCGAAAAGTAAATGATGACACTTACCGAAATCCAGAAGGGTTGCCGGCGCTGGTGGCTGGCCGGCTTCCCATTCCACCATGACTGTTGTTCCTCGTAGCTCATCTATGGCGCTTTCCTTTGTTAAAAGCGCCATACCCGCCTCAGCGTCTATGGCACGTACCGCATAAACGTCCCATTTTTTCTCTTCGTTCCATTTTACTAGAACATGTGTCATTTTGGGGACAACGAGGGTAGCTGGATTGCAACCAAACCGTTCTCACTCTACCTTCCGAAGAGTGGCTCGTGAAAATGCGGCGGACTTTTAGAATGTTAGACAAAATCACGTGACGATGGTGACGTACCGTGTCTGCGTGCGTAAGTGGGGAGGGGGTGATGCGCAGTCACATGTCAAGAACTGTGCAGGGAACTTTACTAGTTTTGTATTTTGTAAATAGTGTACAAAGCTCTCCCTTGTCCTTTCTTGCTGTCGCTCCCCTCTATACTTCTCCTCACTATCCTCTCCCTTTCTCTTGCCCTTAGATAGCAATTGCCGTGGCCGGAAACACTCTTTTGCTTCAGCTTTTTTTCTATTTTCTTTTAAAAATAAACCACTACCACCACCACTGCAGTACCGGTTCTGGGAGCGCACAGTGAGCTTTTTTATTTTTTCATTTCAAAAGCGGTGATTGGAAGGCGAGTGAGCTTCTCAAGCTGTCCGCTGTAAGAGCAGTGCTATCATCTGTTCGGTCCCGCCGAGGAAGAGTGTGATTTTTCCTGTTTCTTGGAAGAGATATTGGGGGGGGGGGGGGGGGGGGGGGGCTTATCGATTGTTATAGTATTGTAAAGGGGCGAGCATGGAAGCGAATGCCGAAACGGGTCACCGACGTGCCCTGAGGAGGGCGCGGGAAGGGGCGCCCGTAAACCGACAGTACACGTTGCTGGCGGGAGTCAAACTGGCTCCTCTCCTTGAAAAGCGAGGGAGCGTTTATTTCCCTTTCCCTTCTTCCCCGTGCAGCTGGGTGCCGCGGAGACGGCGCCTGCGGCGTACTTCGCGTCCGCTGACTTGGGGAATCGTCACACTCCTCCCTTTGTTATGAAGCCTGCTGCACGGCACTGGTGTCGAGCGGCGCTTGTTTACGCCTCTATAGTCCGTAGTAGATAACAGGCTTCCGGACCCGGGAAGACCGACGAAGCTGGGGGTGCAAAGGAGCCGCACTTGCCTGCTGTTGCCGCGCCGAGGCTGTTGTAGACGGCTCGGTGCTTAATGAGCAGCGAGGTGGGCACAGCTATTCCGTGTCCGTTGTCGTTGCCAGTGCAGGAAGAGGCTCCTCGTCGTCGGAGAGAACGCCGGGGGTCCTTCGCGGTCGCACATGGTCCGCGTGTCTGTTCCACAGCGTTCCGTCTTCGAGCTGTATTTGAAGCGACGAAGAACTTGTGGGATGGCGAACCGTTCCGGCAATCCAAGCTGGGCCTGGTCGGAAGTTTCGAACAAAGACCGGCTCGCCGGACGAAGGCAAAGAGCTTTTGCGTGCGTTGTTGTCGCAGCGCATCTTTTGCTTCAATTGCTTGAAGTCCACATGCGCCCTTAGGCCGGGGTGCACTTGTTGAAACGGAAGCTTCTCGCATTGATTTCGGCGGCGTCGATGGGACGCGCCTGGTTCTTCAGCGGGTCCGCGTTCCTAGCCAGTCCAGTACAAACTATATGCGCACCGCCTGTATGCATACCAGGAAGAAACTGTACGCCGAAAGCTGGTAGCGATAGCAAGAAAAGCAACAGAGCTGAAGAAGCGCAGAATGATGCGCTTCAAGGGGGAAAGGGGGAAGGAAAAGGAAGGAAGAGGTAGGATGGTCGCGGTAACCACGCAGGAGGAGTGGACTGGGTCGGTCTGGCAGGGATGGAACGAAAGCATCGAAAAAAAAAACAGAGATAAGGAAAAAGATGGAAGATAAGTTGCTAGGTTTTATGGCACATAATGAAAGATGAAAAAAAAAATAAAAGACGGAATAAATACTCCTTGTAAGAGGTGCACGGCGTGGGGCAACGAGATACAAGAAGAGACATGCGATGAAAACTGAGCGACAACTTCAGTATTTCCAGCTCAGGCAATCTGTAGCAGACGCCTAATCCAGCACAAATCCGTCCCGGCCAATTAGAGCTCAGAATTTGAGTCAAAATCGCTCGCTGAAGTACGCCTTTCGGCTCGTGTAGCAGGAAAACGTGCTTCTGATCGCCGATTGAAAAACGCCTCAGATCCCAAATTCGGTGATTACAACATGGCTTGAGCTAACACCCTGAAAGCATTTAGGAGGTCAGCGGGGTGCTACCTCGCCATGTGGCTCGTGGGGTGGATCGCCGTGAAAAATAATTAAAGCTACTAGCCACGACGTTATTATGCGCATTTAAAACAGAAGTAGGGCTCTACGAGCAAGTTTTAGCTAGGAATAGTAATTCGAAGCCACTTGAAGGGACGGCCATTTTGAACCAGGCTGTGCCGTCATAGACTCGCAGTGTCGTCTGCTACAAAACTGAGTGCGCGCTAACGGCTTTAGATTTCTCGTTGCGGTGACTCCCCAGAAGCGAGAGCCACATGGGGAAAATTCCATGTACCGAGATGCCGAGACTTGCTGCGGTAGGCACTACCTCCTCGCCTTTGTCACGTGACATGCTCAATATATTTCAGCTGGTGGCGAGTGCGCGTTCATTCTGCACGAGTCGTGAACTTGACAGCACTGAACAGCTGCTGCCAGGTGGAGAAATGTTAAGGCCGAAAAAATATCAACAATATCTCTATGACAGCGCCTGCAGGGTTCCCGCTCGTACAAAGCGGTCACTACGAAAGAATGCTGGGCGAAAACTGAGTAATTTTGATTCGGCGCCAGAGCAGAACGACTTTGACAGAAATAGCGAAGGGACGCTACGTGCGCGCGGCTATGTACATACAGTTTACTTCTTGTGTAAGTGATTGTGCGCAGTGGCCGCTCGCGCGCACTTATTTTCGGACAATGCTTGGACATTAGCGCGCGAGCGGCGCGAACTTGATTACTTTTGTATTTTGTAAATAGTGTACAAAGCTCTACCCTGTCCTTTCTCGCTGTCGCTCCCCTCTATACTTCTCCTCACTATCCTCTTCCTTTCCCTTTCGTTTCCGCCGGCTGCAGCTCGGGTGCTTAAGATATTAGATAGCAATTGCCGCGGCCGGCAACACTCTTTTGCTTCACTTTTTATTTTTTAAATAAACCACTACCACCACCACCACCAGAATGCTGCGGACACGCCGTCATTGCACCACAGGAAAGAAACCCAGCAGAGAGAGGAAGAAGGAGCAACCAATTCACAGGACAGTGGCATCGATGTTTTGCCACCTCACAGCGAGACCGTGGAAATCTTCTCGTCCGAAGAAAGCTTAGACTCATCCTCTGATGACGACGACAGAGACGCAGAGGTCGATAGCTCAGAGCCTGGCGATATGGTGAGTACCCCACTTGTACCTTTAAAGTGCTCGTGCTAGCCTGAGCGATATGAAAATATCAATCCTCTATTTTTCGTAACACAACTATAATGTAGTATTTTACCGCGCAGTTTCCGCCGGCGCTTCAATTTAAATATTTTGTGCAGATTTTCTTCGTCAGGCAGTGCTCCGGCTGTCTATTAGCAGCGCTAGCCGCCTTTTTAGTTATTAAGTCTCCTTCAATGTCGTTTTATATAGGGGCAGCTGCTGTATCCTGAGGCCAAACTTTCTAAAGCCCAGAGCCTCGTCATGGTCATGGCCCACAGCTTGAGACATCATTCTTCGAAGGAAGCCACAGAAAGCCTCCTTAATGTGATTGATGCCCACATGCCTCGAAATACAAGTATTCCGAAGACGAAGTACTTGCTTTTCAAGAAGTTTTCATCGTTGTATGAGTGCAAACGCACTACACACGTGTATTGTCCTGAGTGTTTCGAGTACCTTCTCACACTCCCGTGTGAAGATACTGATGTTCTTTGTCAGCAGTGTGCTCTCACTCATAGTGTCCCACTTCTTTTGCGAACTGGATTTTTTTTTTACACTCTCGAGATTGCATCACAAATCAAGGAGTTGCTTTTAAGTAAAAAATTGCTCAAGCGCCGTCCACCGGCTTCCTACGATGTAGACGACATTACAAAGAGTCTATTTTACAGAAGCTTGCCTCTAACTGAGAACGATGTATCTGTGACATGGAACACAGATGGCGTTCCTTTGTTTGAATCCTCAGGGGAGTGTATGTGGCCTTTGTTGCTGCAAGTTAATGAGTTACCATATAAAGATAGGCTTCAAAATCTAATTCTTTCTGGTTTGTGGTTCGGAACACGAAAACCGAACATGAATACGTTTTTGAAGCCGTTCACGAAAACTATGAACACCCTTTCTTCAGAAGGCATTACCTGGACAAATGAGAATGGGGTTGCTAACACGTGTCGCGTCTTTCCAGGCCCGTGCTCTGTTGACAGCGTTGCACGATGCGTGTTAATGAACATGCGGCAGTTTAATGGAGCGTATGGATGTGCATGGTGTGAGCACAGTGGTGAAGTGGTGCAAAAAGGAAAAGGGCACACTAGGGTGTACCCGTATCAAGAGCCTGCGGCAAAGCTGAGGACGCAGGATAGCTTTGTTAAGCATGCTGCAGATGCCGAGAGGACGGGGCAGCCTCGTCGAGGCATAAAAGAGGCTAGTATCCTTTTTTTTCTAGCATACTTCAGCTTCCCCAGTTTTTTTGTCGTGGATTACATGCATGCTGTGTGCAACGGCTTCGTTAGAACCACGACATCTATGTGGATAATTCACAAAACACGTTCCGAATACTCTCTTCGTCGTCATCTACCTCAGATAAACGACAGGCTAAGGCAGATCACTCCAATTTGGGAAATGAGTAGACTTCCGCAACCATTGTCAGAATTCAAATTTTGGAAAGCATCGGAATGGAGAGATTGGCTCTTGTTCTATTCTCCCGTTGTTTTAAGAGAGTTCCTTCCGCGAAAATATTATAAGAATTGGATAAAGTTTGTTAAAAAAGTTCATTTTTGCTTGCAGTCTTCGATTCCAATGGACAAAATGGAACATGTGAAAAAAACAAATGGTGGCATTCTTGTCTGAGTACCAAGATTTGTATGGAAAGCAATACATGTCGTACAATGCCCACATTCTTTTACACATGGTGGATCATGTAAAGCAGTGGGGACCCCTGTGGGGCTTCTCGGCTTTCCCTTTCGAATCAATGAATGGTAGACTGGTGCGCTTTGTGAATGGAACGCGGTATGCGCACTCCCAAATTGTTGAGAAATTCTGCATCTTTCAAAGCCTTCCACAAGTTTTGCCTGCGATACAATCAAAACATGACGATGTCAGTGTTTTTGTGCGTTCTTTGATTAAAGGCTATAATTTAAGGAAGAACTGCTGCCATAATGGCAAGGTGGTGCTCTATGGAAAAGGGAATGTCGATGCAGGTGGAACAAAGTTCAAGAAAGCCTCTGTTGGCGCTTTCACGTACTGCGTAAGTTCCGCAGACAAATCTCGAAGGAAGAACTCTTATGTTCTGGCTAATGGAAGTACATACGGGCGGGTAATAGAGATTGTTGCACTCATTGATGAGCCTTTGACTACCAACAACCACGTACTGTTCAATATAAAAAAACTTCGTGTACTAAGCCTCTTATTAGAGTGTGTACTTGGGTGCAATTCAATTCAGTGTGTGAGTGTTGAAGAAACAAATGAACATTGTCTTGTCCGTGCATTAGATGTAAAGAAGTGCATGGTGCAGTGCGTTCCTCAGAAGACCATTTTGTCAGCAGTTCATGAGGCTTATGTTTTAGAATCCAATTAATAACACTTGAATGAGCGTCATTTGGTGGAACTTCCCAGATAATCGCACTTTTGAGGGCCGATGGTGCTCCCCTGCTGACCCGATATACGCGGGTAATTTATCGGTAATATACACACTGGTTTCATGTTAAGAGCAGGCATACCTCCAAATGCCCGTTTAATGGCAAACATCATTACTGTTCACAATAATAATGAGCACTGATGTTTTTGCTGATATACAGCCCTTGATTTATGTTGCCCTCGACGTATTGTGAAAATGCATGCATGCGACTATGATATTTTTAATTGCATTACATTTTTTCCTCCAAAAACCTAGAGGTTAACTTTCTTCTGAATACAGCTTGGATGGTTCAAAGTGCGAAAGTAGATGTATATTTTTCAGTTCCCTCATAAGGACTCCTTGCAGAGAAAAAATTATTCATATAGCATATGTGCGTAGTGCTCTTTGTTGTATGTTTTACTTAAATATGTCTGAGTTGCAACTGCTGATATCTTGTGAGTGCAAGGTGTAAAACGCCTTAAACTGTGTATCTGACGGAGACCATCTGGAGTGTAATAATGCTATGTTCTTGATTTGCGAAGGATATATGACAATTTTCTTTTTTTCGTTTCTTCTTCTGTATCGTTTTGAAATTGTCTAATGTGCGGTAACATCTGTACATACCAGCCTCCACATGCAGTGTGAACATTGAAGTAATCAGGGTATTAGTGTATTTTAATGTGTGCATTGATGCAGTTTTCAATTTCTGTATTTTTTTCAGTTGTATAAATGTTCGATTGCTTTTTTTCTTTCCGCGCTTTTTAAGTTTGGGAAGAGCGATTTGCATTCAAATAAATAAATTTTGGTTTTCGAAAGTTTGTTTATGTAACTTAACACTTTACACACACACACACACACACACACACACACACACACACACACACACACACACACACACACACACACACACACACACACACACACACACACACACACAGACACACACACACACACACACACACACACACACACACACACACACACACACACACACACACACACACACACACACACACACACACACACACACACACACACACAGAGAGATATATATATATATATATATATATAGCCTGAAGAAGATCGGTCTTCCGGTCGAAATGTCGAGTCGAATAAATATGTTTCCTTTAACGAAGCTATATATTCTTGTAAGCAGACAAGTACTTCATGCTCTCGCAATCTATATGTGTGTGTGTGTGTGCGCGCGCGTGTGGTGTGTGTGTGTGTGTGTGTGCGTGCGCGCGTGCGTGCGTGCGTGCGTGTGTGTGTGTGTGCGTGCGTGCGTGCGTGTGTGTGTGTGCGTGCGTGCGTGCGTGTTTGTGTGTGTGCGTGTGCGTGCGCGTGCGTGTGTGTGTGTGTGTGTGTGTAGAGCTAGGGCGAAGTTTCTCGTCACATATG
Organism: Amblyomma mixtum; assembly: GCF_055824585.1. Classification (NCBI taxonomy): domain Eukaryota; kingdom Metazoa; phylum Arthropoda; class Arachnida; order Ixodida; family Ixodidae; genus Amblyomma; species Amblyomma mixtum. The sequence goes on along the minus strand of NC_143014.1, from coordinate 424,937,491 downwards.
GGGCGCTCTTGCAGCGCGGGTCTCAGCGAGCACGCGGTGTCGCGGTGCTAGATAGCAGCGCCGCGGTGCGACTCCACAGCCGTTTCTTCTGCCGGAGCAGTGGTCTCCGCTTTTGCGCACTCTTGCGTCACCGAGCTGCCGTATGACGCACACGTACAGCAAGCCGAGTACCACCATTTCAGGAAATCATATACATGTCGGTTGTCTATACACTCCCTGGCCGTTCACAATGCGGCACCAGTTTTCTCGGTTACATTCCTACCAAAATTGTGACGCACAATCGTACGATGACCGTGCAGCGTTCCGGGGGGTGCCATATGATTTCTTATTGCATACATACCTTACATGTTCTAGTCAAGTTGGAGACATATAAATGCTGTAACTCTAAGGCGCGGTTATTTTGAGGTGTCCACTGGAGGTGTCCACAATTTACGTTTAAAATTGTGTTTTACCGTTCGCCGTACAGCGTTACGGCGTCATGCGCGCGCGTACGGTCATGTGCACATGTGGGACAGTACAGTTTTCTCATTACCACATGCAGGCAGTCTTAACTTAATGAAGCAACACAACGCTATAATGTTTCCTCGTGTTCATTTAGAATAGAAAAAAACTCGCCGAGCAAAAAAAAAATGTCAACATTCGCTTTCTTGCTCTTAATGCTACTTGCTCCATGCACTGGCGACTACATCAATGATCGGCTCACACGCGTTATTTGAAATGCTCATGCATTCACAGAAATTTCAACTGAATGGGTGGCGCCACCATGAATTTGATTCGATGAAAGAGATGGACGTCTTTTGACTTGTGAATTTATTAATAAACTAATGTTGCTCATTCTTCAGTAAAGTTCATGGCGTGTCCTGTTTTGGTTTTTTTTTTCATTTCGATGTGCTCTGTATATACCAGACTTAATGATTTGCATTTGACTAAAGAGCTTGCCACTAAATCTCACGGTTTGAAATATAAAAGTCGTAGTTGCTAACGATCATGCATGCGTATTGAGTGTACACTCTACGTCCCTGAAGATCCTTGATTTTGCACTTTAAGGTGCATAATCGAAGAATTGTCAAGAGCGGGATCGTAAAAGCACGCGTAATTAAAAGCCGCTTTGCAGAGGTTATGTGTGCTAACCAAAACCCGCCTCCACGAACAGGTGAAGAGCATACGCGCGGCAGGATACCGATTTTGTTAAACGTAGCGTAGTCCACAAGCTTGCTTGCCAAATCCAAAAGAACAAGCGCACCAATGTTGACCAAACAGTCAGAAGGAAAACACCTATAGCGTTCATCCAGTACGTGCACTAAGTCCCACAAAACTTGGTAAAGGCTACGAGCGAAGCTGGCGTGAGGTTTTCGTTTTGGTCCGGTTTAAATAGGTGGAGGTGAGCAAACGAGTGAATGAGGAAGAAAATAAAGTAGTAAGGTTTTTAGCGTACAGTTATAAACCGAGTATACATGCCAAAGCATGTCTTTAGGGCGCTCGTGCAATGGCCAGCAATGCTCATGAATCTATCCGCGCGCCACCGCTGGTTCAACACCAACTGTCGGCAATATTTATTTATATTGATTTCTTTTCTGCATGGGCCAGGTCAATCGCCGTCAAGGTCAAGCTTCACGCAAACTCGCTGGGCGGTTACAGAGCTCGTGAAGTAGTGCACTAAAATATTGTCGTAGAAAGCATCAGAAGAAGTTTGGTGTAGCGTTGGTGTACTAAATAGCATTTCGACGTCACGCGGCTACTTCTGTATCGGTGAGACGGAATGCTGCATAGCGATCCAATAAGTTAGCTCGAAAAAGGTATAGAGAATAAGTGACGCGGAAGCCATCTAGCAGCCGTACACTGTGTTGAGTGTGAAAGCTGTGGAGCCGTTTTGAATCGGACCGCAATCATGCCAGGCATAAAAACGCGATATAAAGGCTCATTTCTGAATCCAGTACCAACTAAAGAAATGACATGTACATCAGCAGCCTGTCGATAGCTCTCTTCCGAAAAGGATACGCATGTCTTATTCAATTATGCTGAATAATTCCTCCAAGGCGTGCGGCTGTGTGGCTTTCTCTTATGTTATTTGAGGAATTTGTATTGAATGAACTTCTGTTGGGGAACTGCATCAACACATTTGAGTAGCTTGCGCCGATTGAATTTCTGCAGTGAAGATGATCACAAATGTTTGAGGAATTCGCATGGAATGAACTTCACTAGCGGAGCTACATCAGGAACTTTGATGACTTATTGCGTACTAGATTTCTGCAGTGAAGCCACATCAAGAACATTTGAGCAATTTGTATTGAATTTATTTGTGGAGTGAAACAACATCAATAATTTCGATGATATTATGCGGACTGAATATCTGTAGTGAAGTCACATGAAGAATATTTTTGTAATTTGTATTGAACGAATTTCTGGAGTGAAACGACATCAATAACTTCAATGAGTTTATGCGGACTGAATGTCTGTATTGAAGCCACATCAAGAGTATATGGGCAATTCGTATTGAATGAATTTCTGTAATGAAAGTACATCAAGAACTTTGATGTGTTCGTGTAGACTGAATTTCTATAGTGAAATCACATCAAAAGTATCTGAGGAATATATATTGAATGAGTTTCTGTGGTGAAAATACATCAATATCTTTGACGGGTTTGTATGGACTAAATTTTTGATGTAAAACCACATCAAACGTTTCGTGTGGTGTAAATAGAGGCCTCTCTACAAAATCGGAGTTTCTGTTGACATCCTGGTGAGTCCATAAGAACCCCATGAGAACTCAACAGAGATTCCATGTCCATTTTTGTAAGGGTACGCATGCCTTCTCTTGGAATCCACTCCGTTACCCTCAAGGACCAGCGGCTATCTTGCCTTCGCATTGCATGCCCTGCCCACCCCATGTAAAAGACCTCACCCCACGTAAAGTGCATTGCGGACTGCGGCGTCTCTCGCGTGCCGAGTGCAACAGAGCGGCGAGAGTCGAGCGGGCCACTCCGGTACTGATACGCAGCCCGGTGCGCCGCCGGCAACGCTACTGAGGGGCTCCAGCAGAAGAAGTTCGCAGGTGCGGACGTGATGCCCCCGGAGGGCATACGCCGCCCCGTCAAATGACGCTGCCCAGAAGGCGCCGGAGAACAACACTCGGCGGATCACGTCCGCGGAGGCGAAGCGGAGCAGATGGCGGCACGCGCCGTAATCCGATTGCGCGCGAGCGTGCGGACGCGGCCAGATCCGTGGCGTCCATCGGAGCGCGCTGATCGCAGTGGACCCGGGCGCAGCAAGGGCCATTCGCAGCTGCGGCCGGCCGCCGTGCAAGGACTCCCACCCCTGCGGTCAATCAAATCAGCGGCGACTTCCCAGTTATTCACCCCCGCAGTTGAAAAGGCCGCCTCGGCAGAGCTCTTTCGTCTCGGCAGCTCGAAGATGCCCTTCTGATGGCGGTTCGTAAACGCTAGCGACATCAGACCCTGCTGCGTCTTCTTCCTGCCGTTGCCTCATTGTGCAACACCTGCGTCAGGCACAACTTATGGGTCTCTTATGCGTACCTGGCTTGCCATGAAAGCTGGATTGAAAAGCGAATAAAGGGCGACCCACATGGAGCGAACTTGCGCTGCGGATTTTGAGCGGCGCGGCGGAACGCGGACGCACCGCCGCTGTGCCGCACCACAAGAGGCGGAAAACGGGCGGCTGCCGCCAAACCGCTGCCGACAAAAACAAAAAAAAAAGATTTGGAAGCTTACTCTAAAGCCATTGTTTATTGGAGGGCGCATTCTCACTTTTTAGTTCAGCGTATGCTATCTCCCCTCTCCACTCCACCCCCACTCGGTTTCACCGGCGCGCCGAGCCACCGGCAGCTGCTGCTAGCAGAGACGCAAAAATAGACTCAGCCTATAGTAGCGCCATCTGGTTCTCGGGACAGGAACCATTACTGTAAACAGACCGGTTCTCCTCTTAAGCCTAGAAGTGGGAGAATCGTCACTCTAAATAAAAAAATAAAGCAAATTTATCACTTATAAGTTTTATTATAGGCAAGGCGAGACGAAGCGAAAGACCGGTGCTCCATTTACGGCCAGTGAAAGCAGTGAAAAAGGCAGCAACAACGAGAATTCAGTCCAAAGCGAGGGGTCCGGCTTCGAAAGGCGCCGCCATGTTTGTCGCCGCGCGCGGGCGGAAGCTAGATGCGGGAAGAGAGCGCCCTCATTGGTCCGCGCTGACAGCCCGCATTCGCCGCTTCCGGTGAGCGGCTGACCGCCGGGCGAACGTATCTAGCACTGCTTGGTCGGCGGCGAACGGCCGCCGGCGGCCAAGCGGCCGCCGCCGGGCGGCCGTACGCAGGTTTTCCGCGAGAAAACCGCTCCATGTGGGTCGGGCTTAACGGACACTGCCCATCACTGCACCAGCCAGAACATTCCATTCTGAGGGACCGGCGACATTAAACGCGATAAGAAAAAAATTGCCAACCACCTGTACATCGACCCCGATATTATTCGTATTCGTCACAATACGCGGTGTTCACGTGATGTCAGGGGCGCCATTTTGCACTACACCGTGCAATGACAGATGCACGCCAGAGCAGGTGCGATAAGCTACTTCGACGATAAGCGTGCGCCCTTGCTCCCTGCTCCATGTACAACAAAAAGGTGGCCACTGTGACCTGGCCACACGTCACGCTGAGCAGCAATTATGTAGCGCCATATTATCAATTTTATTTCGGGGAAGCCTGAAGCCCATGAGGGAAGGCGCGAGCAGTCGGCTGACCGACTCTGAGAGCCTTTCTGCTCCTTGGCGCTGCGCAAGCTTCTTTTTTACTTCCTCTTGCGGACAACCGCGATAAGCTAACGCACATGCTGACACGGGCTGCAAGACTCGGATTCGCCAATATGATGACGCACGCTGTGAGCACAGAACATCGTGTTCAAAGAGACGAAATTTATAACAACACTAGCTAAAATAGAGGGCGACAATGGCAAAAGTGGCGGGACCGAGAGCTTCCTGGCTTCCTCTGCATTTCAGAGCCATCCAGTCGGTGCCGACGTCCGCTCTGCTCACCGGGGCCTCCCAGCTTGTGCGTGCCAACACACAAAATCAGCACCGAGGCTCAGATCGAAGTGCACGCGCCGGCGAGAATTCCGCGCTATCGACTCGCTAAACGGGCGCGATGCGCTCCCGGGGGGAAAAGCGGTGGACGAATCGGACGATCTGGAGATCCGCGGTGGTGGCTCAGTGGTCATGACGTTCGGCTGCTGATCCCAGGGTCACGGGATGCAGTCGTGGGATGCAATCGCGGCGGCCGCATTTCAATGGAGATGAAATGCAAAAAAGCCCCTGTGCTGTGCGATGTAGCGCAGGCTAAAGAACCTCCGGTGGTCGAAATTAATATGGAGCCCTAAAGCTCATCAAACGTACGTACACTAAGGCGTCCTCTCTCCCTTTCCCTTCTTTCACTCCCTTCTTCATCCCTTCCATCAGGGGGCGGCTGGGCACCCACCCCGAGTGAGACCTGTAGTCCCCTCGTAACCTATTATTATTATTAATTGGACAAACGCCCCCTCTCCAGCTCTTCACCAGGCTACGGTGTCCGCGGTCACGACACTTGCGCCACTCCTCTCCCTCGCACACTCACACTGCAGCTACCGTTGCGACTAGACTAGAAGCTCACATTCTTACCCGCCATTACAAATCGCATAACATGGGAGCCACGCCGTACCCTAGTTGATGCTGTCAACCCGGTAATGACTTTACTGTAGAAGGGCCGCCACCGGGTTACAACGCAAAAAATACAAACAATGCCATAAAATGTGAAAAAAAAGCAAGCGTGCAATATATGCAAGGTAACAGCTCACTATTGCGGACAGCAAAGTCAATCCACGCAGTACGCATCATGCGTTCCAGCATCGAAAAACACGCAATTCTCTCGCACGCTTGACAAACCTTGCACCCGGTAGTGTATGCTCACATTGTTAATTTCCAGCTTCTAAGGCGACAGCTTCAGATGGAATAAAAAAAAAAACGCCGGGGTAGGGGGGTGGAACGAGCCTTACGCATATTCTTTGCTCGCAATATTGAGCCGCCTGCCACTGCGCCCGAATGGATAACTACGCCAGTATAAACTTGCGGCCGCAAGAATATATTTTAACTGTTCTATATAGTGCTTTTACACGAGTGCACCAAATACTCGCACTAATTCGATTGCCCCTAGGGTTCGTTAAGCTTGTTCCATCGATATACAGGGCTACGCACACCTGTCTACGGCATCTTCCTACCCAATTCTGGTGAATTTAAAAAAAGAATCAGTACAAGGCAAACAGACCACGACGAGAGACATTGCGAAGTAAAGAAAAGTAAAGGAGCGGATCGCGACACAATGCCGATGTGACGACATCGGAGAAGATGGAACCCTTGATGCAAGAAGAATCGCTCGGAGACGAGGCGCCCGCTGGGACGGTGCTGACCCAGCGAACCGTCGAAGAGGAGGGCCCGTCCGCTTTCCGGCGTATTCTCCCGTGGCTCGTCGCTCGTGGCGACGAACTTTTGATGGAGGCAAGACAGTGCGCAGTCACGCCTGCTTCCTCCCTCTACACCGCCTCAAATTGCCCCAACCTCCGCTCGGACGGCAAACAGAGGCGTCCCAGCTGGCCCGACAGCAAGGTAAACAGCTCGCGACGTCGAAGGGAAGCGCGGCATCGCATGGGGGGAGAGGGGGCGTCGGGCATTAACAGCGAAATGCTTTCGCAAGAACGAGCCGCGTCGGATGCCCGCTCCGACGCACACACGGGCGCACTCCAAACGAGGGTCTCTGGCGGCACGGACGGGTCAGTGCCCTCTGGCGCGCGCGGCGTATCAGATAGCGCCAAAAAGAAACAATGGAACGAGGGCAGAGACGCGGAGGAGTGAAATGCCGGGGGGGGGGGGGGGGTGGGGTGCAGAAAGGGGTGACGGAAACGACGTATGACAGTCCGCCGCGTTGGCACCCTTCCACGGGTCTCTTATGCTGCTACTGCGCGTGTTTCTTATTTTCCTTCTATCGAGTGGTGGCCCCGTTCCGGCGGCCAGCAGAGCCATGGACTCGAACCGCGGAGGCCAGACACGTACTGGGCGCCAACTTCGCCAGTCGCTTCACGCGCCTCCGCGTCGCGTCGAACGTGAGAAACGTTCGCGCGAAGTGATTTCGCCCCGCAATAATAATGCAAATGCGCCCATGGAGAGGCGCGGCGCGTACGGGCGCGCGCCTCGGTACACAGACCGCACGACGCGGTACGCACCCGCAATGCAGCTCGAGTGCTGCTCTTCCATCCCCCCCTCCGTGGCCCAAACCGCACATCAGCACCGACGTGATGTCAGAAAAAAAAAAGAAGGAAAATGACCGATATGGACACCAAAAAAAAAAATTAAGCGCAAAGAGCGTTTCTGTCCCGCGTTTCTATGCCCGGTACTTTGCCAACCGACATCTTTGTCTCATATGCGTCACGCTATTGCCGCAATGCAGTTGAGCCAAAAGCACGGGCGCCGTGCCCTCTGTGAAACACCGCACGGCGCACTGATACTTCGACGTAGCCACAACCCCGGTGTGGGTGGCGACTCGGTATAAGCCGTCTTTCAAAGCGCGAGTGACTGCCAAAAGCTTCGCACGAAACGCTTAAGACTGAGCAATTGTTACTCTCTGAAATCGCTGTACGAGGTATTGCGTAAGTATCTTTCACAGAGCCAAGCACAGCCTGCGTTGCGCCTTGTGCGAGTTTTGTCGCGCAAGACGCCGGATCTCCAACACATCATGTACGCCGTGCTACTGCGTTGATACGTTTGACACGGTGAACTATTCGAGCAGCGAATGAAGATTACGCAGAAGGTGTATGCCTATGAGTCTATGCGCATGCTTCGCTCGTCTGCCTTGCCGAAGGCAGACAGCGTGCCTTCGTAAGCTAGAGCCTCTCGCGCGGTTGAAAGGCCCTACACCGCTAAGCGTACTGCTTGAGTTTTCCTCGAAAGAGACCCTCCGGTTTCTCCAACTGCACTTGAGATCGTGTGCCTTTTTTGCTCGGTGTAGTCATGAGTAGGCGTTTATGAATATTCTGGTATGCACCTTTTAAACCATACCCACCAGTTCCGCAATTTTTTTTCTTTCTATTAATTCGTTCAAGATTGCTAAGTGATCACATCCGGGATGATTCGAGCCTCTACATTTCAGGAGGCACAATTCCATCCGCTAGCGGTGCCTTCCCCGTCCCCGTCGGTCATTCGAGACTGCGTCGAAATCGCCGTAAGAGATGGTTGGGCTCACTCGTATATACAGGCCCCCTTTGAGTAACACGTTCGTCGTTTCTGACGTCGCTGACAGCCGGGCGAAACAGATCCTCCAACAGTCCGCGCCTGCCACTGCTCAAAGAATCGGCGGATTCATTCACAGTACGCTCCGGCTAACGACAGCGATCGACCGAAGGTATTCGCCGCCTGTACCGGCGACTCGGGTCTTCGTGCCCCCGAATCAATCACTGGCGCCGGCAACTCATCCGGCCTCAGCCAGGGAGGAAAAAAAGGTATACGACTCCGCGCTGCCAACGGTGGCGGAAAGGACGCGGTCGCACTCTGAACAGAAGAAGGGGCAGCCGGGTGGCAGGATCCAGTCAGTGAGGTCGCGACAAGCTCACGATTACACTGCGCCACACCAGACGGGCTCCTCACATCGTATCGCGCTGAGATGAGCCTGGCTCTGAGGGTGCGTTGTCTGTGACATGCGCGACGTATAGCAGCATTTGCTGGTCGTGAGTGCCTTGCATACTGTCTCTCTCTCTAGGGACCGGTCTCTAACAAACGACAGCCGATGCAGACGAAGAGAAGAAGCGGCGGTTCGGAACTGCCGGCCTCTCGCACTGTAGATTCGGCGAATGTGCCGGTCTTCCTCAGTTCCGCACCGACGACCCCAGTGGGAACCAAACCGAAAAAAACACCAGCTCCCGACCAGGGCGGTACCAGTGCGCCACCAATGCAATCAATTGAGTACACACTATACAGTCGGATACTACTGAAGAACGAAGCGGCAAACGCCTTTCAAAGGAGGCTTTCCATCCAAAGGCCTCAACCGATTTTCATGAAGTCGGGGTTAATCCGTGGTTAATCCCTTCACACTAGCGTGGCAGGGCCTCTCTCCCTCTTCCCTCTCCCACTTTGCCTGTCCCTCCTCTCCTCTAAAAGTATAAGAGAGATTTCCCTCTCTACACTTTGCCACCTGCCAACCAAGGCAGGTGGCGCTGAGGACGTGGACGCCGAAGACGCCGACGGCGCGGAACTGTGGACCGAGCTAATAAGAGCTAACGCTCTAAAACTCACAGACCATCAATGCGATTGATGCCGAGCAGTACGAGCTGCTTCGCGACTCCGACCGTGTGACCGATTTGTGTTGAACTGAATTCACTCACACCAACGGCAACTAAAGTTTCGGTATGACAACTGATTTATTTTCATGACGTTCAATTAGCTGAAGTCTGACGTCCAGTACCCATCAAATTCCCCTCTTCGGTGGTGGTTTTGATCTGTTCACTCTCTCACACCGAGTTTTCAAACCGCCAACGACGCCGGGTTTCACCCACACATTGTTCCTACTAATGCTAGCGAGTACAGTTCCACCGTCACCTCTACTTTTCTCACCTCCACGGCGCGGCTGACGTGTCCGTCGAAGTAAGACAGTCACTGCGCACTTCCTTTACTTTCAGTTCCTGATGCACCCCGCACCTGACAGAGGCTTCAGACATCTATCGCCGGCCTGTTTTTGCCGAGATGGCAGTCGTGATGCTAACGGATTATAACGGCGCGTATAATTTGGCGCACACCGCGTCCCGGAACCGAACGGATTATAACGGCGCGTATAATTTGGCGCACACCGCGCCCCGGAACCGACGCAAGGCGCGTAAGGACCACTGCCTGTAGTGCGCTCTCATTTCGGGAAAGAAAGCGAATGCACAGCGGCGACCATGTTGGAACAGCGACGAGCACAGCTATAGGCGCAAAGCACGCGATGCGAGGGAAAGCTCACTTTTTTTCGCAGTGTGTCTTCGGTGCCCCTTGTATAGCATGACATAATTTTGACATTCTAATACTTATTTCAGGCATATTTCCTGTAACATGTGTAGCGCAGCGGTTGAGTTAATGCAGTGATTACGAGTGATACTTAGCATTGATGGAAAAACGCGTGCGAGGGGCCAAGCCCTCTTCAGGCTGTTCAGCCTTCAGCCTTGACCTCCTATCACAAGAAGGAAAACACTAATGGCACCACCTAATAAAGTCTATTACGGGCGAGAAGAAAGAAAGAGAAATCGAGTGCAGCGGACTCTATAGACCCATCATTCCATGCAGCAATGTCCTTTGGGGGATAATTTACACGCGCCAATAAGGGACGCGTTGTCCAAAACTTATCTCCGCCAAGGCGGAAGGGGATTCCATGGCAAGTGCTCGAGGGCAAAGTGCTTGAGAAGCGGCGCCCTACAAGTCGGCAAACAAGAGCCTCTTCTGATTCGCTTCGGCGGCAAGAGAGAGACTCGAGCCCAGCGCAGGTCTCGGGAACGTAGACAGCAGAAGTCGGTTGAACACCGCAGAAACAAGGAGAGCACTCAGCGTCACTCGTCTCGGCGGAGGCCAAACACAGCGCTGCGTTCTGCCTCTCATGCTGGGCTGAATCGCAAACGGAACGCGGTGCCCCGAACGAAGCGAGACGCGATGCAGACACCCCAACCCAGTTGCAAAACATGGAACCGCGAAGCAGCATGCGTGGATGCACCGCTGGCCACAAGACATTCAGGAAGCGCTGCATATATACTTATGGGACCTTTGATATTGGGTAAAGTGTTGGCCCACACAGCGTTTGCGAGACGAATTCGCGCTGCAGAGGAGTGGGGGTTCTGGACGAACGCACGCGGCAAGCGCAACGATGAGAAAAACAGACATCTTCACCATCTCAGGATGCTTCGTTCCGATGCCTATTACGAGCAGCGCGTAGGGCAGGCAGCTTAAGCCCGACTGCTTCGCTTTCCTTGCAGTCAGGTCACAGAACAGTCGCGTTTCCTGATGCAGGTCCAGCCAGCATCCGCCGCACAGCCTGATACTTCGAAAGACTGCTCACGACCAGAAGGTCTCTTTCGCACGCTCCTTGCACCCGTAACCAGCTCTTTTCTCTCCCTTTCTCTCTCTCCATCGCTCCCTAATTTTATACAGAGGGTTCGATTTGATGTCAATACGGCGAACGAGCACCAACGCCAGAGTAACGTGACAACAGTTTTCCGTGCACCTTGAATACGCAGCACCGAAGCGGATTCCTTCTTGCTTTCTTGGTATTTTGCTCCGCACATCGACACGCCGGCATCTCAAACGGCTTCCGAAGCGACGCACACTGTACTGAGAGGGCTTCAGAGGCCCGAATGACCGCCGAAACGTTCAGTCCTTAGGTGGAGTCGCCATTCGGCGGCTCCACATACTACACCCCTTTCGTCACGAGAGATGGGAGGGGAGAGAGGTGGATGGAAGGGTGCCGAACAGAAGGCGAGGGGTGTTTTAGGCGAACCCACCGCAACGAGAGCAAGCTGGGCGATTCGGTCGACGCTCGCTGTAGCGGGGATTAGTGGGATGCAAGGAGGGAGTGTGTTCTAGCAGCGCGCCAGGTTGTGTCCTCGCGCACGTCAGCGACCAACGTGGCCCGGCCGGGGTGAAGGCACAATGACAAGCTGATTTCGCAAAGCAGGAGCTGATTCATGGAGCAGGACGACCTCGGAAGCCGTTCTGGAAAAAGAAACTGTCACCGCTTGAGCAATAATTCCCAGTGGTAATAAATGTTATTATTATTATTATTATTATTATTATTATTATTATTATTATTATTATTATTATTATTATTATTATTATTATACTATCGAAGAGTTTGCGATCTTGCGGATTTAGGTTATCGAATGGCGTTCTGCCTGACAGAACTGCATTCGAACCGTCACACAGTCCGCCTGATTACCACTGGAGCCTTCAGCTGAAAGAAACATCCGCCGAACGTTTATGCACCATCGTTCGAATTGAGAGCAAACACCTTCCAAAGTATTCGCACTCCATCGGGTGCGAAGACCGGCAGCGAAAGCCGTAACCCCACTACGCCTCCTCTTTAATTCTTCTGGGTGCTCCTCCGCGACAATGTGCCAGCGTCAGTGACCCAAGTGCTGGCCTACAGGCACAGGCCAGGCAGCCCATATCTTCCAATTCCTGCCAGCTTTCGTTCGGGGAGGGTTTTGGAGAACCCTGAATTCATCATCACTTCCGCTGACGACAAGGAGCCGAAGGGAGCGCGGCATCTGATAAACGATCTCAGCGTACTGGAGCGCGCCTCACTCTTATCACACACCCCAGCGTCCGCCATGCTCGATGAAACACTGCGGCAAGGGGTTAGATCGTCAATTTTAGCGCGTTGAAAACGCTGGTAGATCGAGAGAAGAAAATGACGACCCCACTGTAAATAGAAATGCAAAAAATTTAACTGAATTCTTGCCTTTCTTTAGTCTTCTGGAGTCTGGAAATAAAACGTTACACACACAGTCTAAGCTCCACTTGGGTGCAGCAGCACTCTACTTTTGTTGCCAGCCTCTCGGCGCTCCCCTTAATCGACAGCCATTAGCAGCCAAGTGACACGCGACAAGATCTACGGCACCCGTTAACCCCCTCCTGCACACACGCACGCACACCGGCGGCGGCTTTCACAGCTTCTGCAAGCGCGCCAACCTTCCACAAGTAGGGAAGAAGAACGGCACTTTTCATTTTGCTTCCACCGCACTGGCGGTAAGATTAATGCCTCCAGCGCTGCGCGAAAACGGAGACAGCAGCTATGGCAGACAGCGCAACTACGGGAGCTATACAGAAGCAATCGGTGCACTCACCCGTAACTGCTGCTGCGGCAGTTCTCTGGTGATTTCAACAGAAAAAGTGGGTAGGATCGGGAAGGAAGAAAAAGAACCGACGCAGATTTCCTGTAGAGGGAGACTAAACACATTACAACTAACAGTCAGAACAAGCTGCAATACGAAATACGGAACAGTAATACGAAAAACGCATTAACTTTCCCTCTGTATATCCTGGCTCTCGCGGAATGCGACCACAAAAGCCAAGACCCGCCGTAGGCTTTTCTGTCCACACCGGCTTAACGGTAGCCGAAGCGAACGCCGTGCCGTCGGATGGCCCGAGGAGGCCGTGACCCCCTCCCGGACCGACGGGGTGGACGACGGGCGATTAGCGTACGCGCTGCTCTCTTCATCGGTTCCAAGTCTGCTCGTTCTTTGTGCCAGCTGGCGGAATAAGGAGCGGGCCCCGGCCGGCCCTCTATTAATCAGTGCCGGGGAAACGACGGGGGGAGCAGTCCACTTCAGCGGCCGCGCGAACCGCCCGCGGCGCCGCTGCCGCAGCGGGAAGCGTTATTGCGCCCGAACCCTTAACGCCGCACCAGCGCCCCTTGCACACCCTTCCTCCCTTCGGTCAGCTTCCCACTTGGCCTAGGTTCCGGAGAAGGACTCCTCGGCACCCGCAGGCCCCGGGGCTCAGACTCCCACCTCTCCTCGCGTACCTGCTTCCCTGATAATCACCGTTTTAAGCACTAATGCCCCTTCACACTCGGCGGGACAAGATGGGGCGGCGATGTTTTCAAAGGATGGCGCACATTTTGGCCGGTTGATGCGGGAATGTACCGACAGTACGTACGGTCGAGGCCGTTCTTTCTGTCTCTCCCAGTACAGGAGGTGGAGGAAGACAGAAATGAACCTTTGTGCAAAAAAAAAAAAAAACATCACCCTGTCTCTCTCAGGCCGGCCACGTCGTTTCCCACCGGTACTTGATGAACGATGATGACTTTGGATTGTATACGGTGGGAGGGCAACACAGGCCAGACAGCGCTAGCCACAGGGTTCAATGCTCAGCTCTCGTATCTTAGAGAGTGGTGTGAAAGCAAGATGAAAATTATGCAGGAAATGGGGTGTACAGGCCCAATTATAGAAGTAGCGACTACGATTCCCGCGACACTGTGCCCAAGGTGACGATGGTTTCCCACTTTCAGGGAAGTTGAAATGAAAGCTACACAGACAAGCAGTTCGAGCCGTTACTCGCATAGTGGTATCATTTAAGGGGGCAATGACTAACCAGCTTCCATATGACCACATACTCGTATACAGCTTTCTCATGGTGCTGATGCCCCAGACCGAGGCGAATTTTTTTTTTTTTTTGGTTGCGGAGTCCCTCAGAAAATTGCTGTACAACTTTCATTTGCAGCCGTATGACTGCGCTGATGAAGACAGTAATTATTCCCTTAACAAAAACCCACACCACCTTGGACCATTCCTCTGAATGCACTGCGCTATACGAAACACATGGGCGCAAACTTTCCAGCGCCCGTTGGTGTGCGCGGGCAGCGCAGGGCGATATAGTAAGCAGCGCGAAAGAGAGGCCCTCCCCCTAATGGGTCACGTCTGTCGCCGGTAATTGGCAGCGGCCGCGGTGCGAGCCACGGCTCCAGGGGACACCGACACACACGCAGCCGCATTAGAGCATAGTGGGGCCCCAGCGGTCACGCCAGCGGCATACGGAGCGGGGTGGCCAAACACGCGTCGTCCGGCCCGGCCGCTCATTTGCACTCGCTGCCGCGGACAGCCAGATAGGCAGGGCCGCCGCACGATCGATATGCAACGGCAGCGGGCCGCCGATAAGCATGCGGTCGGCCTGCCTGCAGGGACGGATCCCGGCCCCCCGCATCGGCACCCTCCAGCGCGCGAACAGGGGAATTCCTGTCCCAGTCGTGGGCCTCATCTCCCCGCAGCACTGGTCTCCACAGGGCCAGCATATGGAAGAGGGGGGAGGAAAAGGGAGAAGCAGCCTACGACCACTTCAGTTCTCCCGCCTACTCGGACGCAGCGGAAATCAAGCAGTCGCTCGCAGTTGGAGATAGTGCGAAGGTTTGGTTTGGTTTATGGGGGTTTAACGTCCCAAAGCGACTCAGGCTATGAGGAACGCCGTAGTGAAGGGCTCCGGATAATTTCGGCCACCCGGGGTTCTTTAACGTGCACCCACATCGTACAGTACACGGGCCTCTAGCATTTCGCCTCCATCGAAAATCAGCCGCCGCGGCCGGGATCGAACCCAAGTCTTTCGGGTCAGCAGCCGAGCGCCGTAGCCACTGAGCCACCGCGGCGGGGCCTATATGTATGTATGTATGTATGTATGTATGTATGTATGTATGTATGTATGTATGTATGTATGTATGTATGTATGTATGTATGTATGCATGTATGTATGCATGCATGTATGTATGCATGCATGTATGCATGCATGCATGTATGCATGCATGTATGTATGTATGTGTGTATGTATGTATGTGTGTGTGTATGTATGTATGTATGTGGTGTGTGTGTGTGTGTATGTATGTATGTATGTATGTATGTCTGTATGTATGTATGCATGTATGCATGCATGTATGCATGCATGCATGTATGTATGTATGTATGTGTGTATGTATGTATGTATGTGGTGTGTGTGTGTGTGTGTGAGAGAGAGAAACCAACAGCCACAGAAACCAACGGACACAGGGGGTATTACTGAATATGTTATCGCTTAAAGATAGTTGATTAGAAAAGCAGAAGAAAAAACAACCACATGCCGCCGGTGGGATCCGAACCCACGACCTCCGAATTACGGAGGCCCCGAGATGTGATGCAGGTATAGAAGAGGCGTAGATGTCATTGGTGCAACGTCACCCTAACAAAAGGTTCAAACGTTTGGGGCCCGGGGGCCTCCGCTATTAAACAGGCCATGACAGCCGCACACGAGACATTGCGTACAGCAGGCGTGCTTCACTTCTACAGTAGTTCTCCTCTCGCTTCCCGCAAGCGCCCTGATTTCGAAATTAGGGCACCATGTTAGAGGATTGCTTGTGTCTGACTGCTTGACGTTGCCTCGGGGAGCCAGCTCATAGGCATTCTGAGGAACAAGAGGCGGTGGACAGAAAGAAGGAAGCTCCGGCGCTGTTTTGCCCATCTGCCCTTCTGCACATCTCCTTTTGTTATTGGCCCAGAATACATTTCAGCCGGCTCCCCAAGGCAATCCTGTGTTCGCGCGTGTGCGCCTTTGTTCACGAAGAGATATAGGGAGCAGAATGCACGTGCATGGGGAACTCCCTTTCGCTAAAGAAAGACCTCAGGCCCTGGTTTGCAGACGTTTCTGCGCGCTCTTTACGACATTCAGGAAAATGCAAACACTATATATACTGAAGCCCCGAGAGTATTCGCAGACGCTTTCGTCCTGGTGCTATTCCATTATGCCGGTTTTTTTCTTCATCTGTACAATTTTTCGTTAAAAAGCCGAGACGATACAACAATGCGGTGTGTGCAGGTGGATTGTACGGCATATTGGACATAATGTCCGTACTTGCAGGGACTTGACGATTAGTTACCTATTATTAACTAGCTCAATTATTTATTTCTAATTTTAGAGCATAATAGTAGATGGTGGAATAGGAGGCGTTCAAGATCGCAGGCGAACACAGTTTCTACAATTTCTAAATAGGTAATGTGGTTCCAGATACCAAACACGCAATGATGCGCGCAAAACGAGCCCGCACCGAAACCAGTGCGCGATGTACGCCGAAATAGTATAGTCGCAATTCACGCCGGGAAGACGCGCTTAAAAAAAAACGAAGCAGCGTTTCATGGGCGTCGGACCGACCGGCGCCTGTCCCCTCAGCTTCGCCGGAGACAAACTACTAATTTCGGGGCCTAACGTCCCGAACCGACGTAGAGGCTGCGAAGGACATTGTAGTGGAGGGATCGAGGTTAATTTAGACCACCTCGGGTTCTTTAAGCGGTGCTGACCTCGCACAGCACCGGACGTCGCCGCCACTGAAACGCGCTAGCCACGAACCGCCACAAGGTGCCTTGTAAGTTCGACCCGTGTTCATGTTTTCTTGGTGTTTTAGATTATCCCTGTTGCATAACTTTAGCGCTTTTGCGACTACGTGATTTCGCCCCATTTTAGATTTTTTTTTATATTCATCGTCATTGGTGCAGAAACATCGCCATATAAATTTGACAGACTGCCTGTGGCTCAGTTTCTTCAGACGAAGGCTGGTCCCCGACCAAAACGTCAAAGTACAGTGTTTCTTCACCACGTGTGTTTTCTTCAAGTGTGTGTGTATATATACAGCGAAATTCACGCTTCGTTGAAGGAAACATTTCATTTGACTCCACGTTTCCATCGGAGGACTGACCTTTTCAAGACTGATATATATATATATATATATATATATATATATATAAGGGATAACAAAATCTTCAAGGCAACTGAATAAAAATATAATAAGTTGGGGAAGTCACATTGAAAAACTTAACAGATTTATTCAACGTTTCGACCAGGGACTGATATATATATATGCGTGGTATATATATGCGGCGTGGTTTTTTTCTTCTGCTTTTCTAATCAATTATTTCAATAACATATTCAGTAATTTTCTCCATCGATCAACACCACAAAATGAATAAATAAATAAAATCCCTTGTGTTCCTTGGTTTCTGTGGCTGTTGGCTTGTCTATCTATCTATCTATCTATATATATACATTGTCCTGCATGTGTGTGGACCGTCCAGATTTTAAAACATTGCGCCGTTTCTGACCGCCCACAACCACGACAACGAGAGAGGCCCCCCCGCGGCATGACTCCCGTCCGATACATCCAAGTGCCGTGGGAGGAACCGGAACAGAGCTCGAACACCGGTCCATAAAAGGGAGCTTCGGGAAATGAAGCGAGTAATTAGGGAAGCCCGCAGGCCACGCAAGGCTACGGGAGAACGGGGGGCACACGAAGACGACGCCAGCTGGCTCCCGCAAAGCGAACGAGAGTGCGGCGGCACGTTGCGAAGGCTGCTGCTTTTTTTGTTTTTCCAAGGCAACAAAATCGACCTGGCCAGCGTCTGGAGGAGGGCTCCACGCGCAATTGTTTGCTACCGGTGGTGACACCGTGGTGCCTCCCTCCACTCTCCCTCCCCATGAGGCCTCTCTCCTAGCAGTCTTTTCTCGGTTTTACTTCCTTTTCGTTATCTACGACGACGGGGCTCATTTGGCGCTCGAGACGACTATCGACGTCGGGCGGCCCACGTCCGTGCGGAGACGAGCGCGATGAGGGAGGAAATGATATACGGCGAGCTCCATATCCCTCCGCACCGGATCGACGCTGTTCTTTCGCCACGAGCTGTGCCCATTTGGGTTCCACGCATCAGCGCCGGCTGATCCCGCAGCTGGAACCCCAGCTTTCGCCGCGAGCTTCGAGTGGCTTTGATCAATTCTCCGCCGCTACAGTTGCAAGTTACTGCACACGGAATTCTAGGTGACGCATCCTTAGCCATTTTTAATGAGGGCAATTAACGACTCACAGCAGGAGCGCTACAGCAATACAATGCAAAGATTGTTTCGGATGATGCCGATATTGTGAAAGCTTATCGTTGGAGTAACAAGCAGAAATCCAGGAATCGCTGCAGTTTTGCGTTTTCACAACCACGCGGCCTCTGCTGCGACAGATCGGCAGCAATCGCCCTTCAAATTGTATCGGGGCGACACCACCGCACCAGTGATAGAATCTACCCTTTTCGACCCCAGCGACCCTCCAATCTCCTCTGCCGTAAAGCAGAGAAGCTTGACGAATCTTCGTAGTTGATTCATGCTTCCGGGCCAGAGTGTTTTCCACTGCATTTTGGATATATGCTCCAACGCTTCCTTGTGTTGCATGCAGCGACAAAAAATGTAGTCAATGACGTCACAACTTTGTCCTAGCTACTGGCACTCAGCACCAAAAATCAAAGCGCCTTCGCCGTGAAGTTGACAAGGAAATGAACACGTGAAATAGTAGGCATTTCCTAGTTGCAACGCGTACCTTTCGTGTCCTGTCTATAGAACTAAAGCACTTCATAAGCCACACAACAAAGAGAGTGCTCACGATTAATTCCCTTCGTTGTGAAAACAGACACGCGATTTGGTGGAGTCGAGAAATCTACTTCTTGCCCTTGCTTGAAATAAGAAACAAGGCCAAATTTATACACCCCAAGTTTACAGAAATGTAAAACTAAAAAATGAGGGGCCCTGTACTCACGACAGCTGCACTTGTCTTCCCATATTTTCTGCAATTTTTTCTCTGATTATTTACACAGTGTCTTCATATGCGCACACTAAGGCATGCGTAATTCCCAATCACAGGCATCAGCATCGGCAGCTCTAGCGCGGGGAGGACAGCGTGCGGAAAAATATTCAGAAAAAAAACGCACAAAACATTCTTCTCTGTCACATTTGGGGAGTAACCATTGACTGCCTGCCGACATACCGGGACTTCAACAAAACTTGGGTAGGGCCTAGTTGGTACATGATGTTGTGAAGGTAAAGGATGCGCAATCAAAGGACGAACCACGAAGAAAGACACAGGGACACACACAAGCTTGTGTGTGTCCCTGTGTCTTTCTTCGTGGTTCGTCCTTTGATTGCGCATCCTTTACCTTCACAACGACATACCGGGAGTTTCAGGGAATGCTTCGAAAATTATCAAAAATATACTTTTGGGGGTAAAAATATGGCTTTTGCGGTATAGTATTACCAGTGTTGGCGGACACCGGAAAGCCGGTGAAATGTCTTAAGTACTAAGGTGGTTAAGTAATTTCTGGCAACTAACTTTTTTAACTATCACAGATAGGCAACTGGCCGCAATCAGAGATTTGAAGCCGGCCGTTAGTAATAGCCATGTGTTTTTTTTTAATTACGAAAACGCGATTACCCTCGCC
The DNA here is from genome assembly GCF_055824585.1 of Amblyomma mixtum. Taxonomy (NCBI): domain Eukaryota; kingdom Metazoa; phylum Arthropoda; class Arachnida; order Ixodida; family Ixodidae; genus Amblyomma; species Amblyomma mixtum. Next base: position 424,917,692 of record NC_143014.1, on the reverse strand, counting down.
AATGTGGCTAGATAAAATCTGGCTACATCGTGCCAAAACACATGCGCCTGCGAAAAGCATGCAGGCAAAGCAGCCCCTCCAGTTCACATAACTAGTCGAAAAAGCCACACTTTGTCGAGCCACAACGCCAAGGGTAACCGCGTTTTCGAAATTCTAAAAACTGATACGGCTATTACTAACGATCAGCTAAAAATCCCTAATTGCAACTAGGCGCCTAACTCTACTAGTTAAAAAGTTAATTGTTAAAAATTGGTTAACCAGCTCATTACTTAAGACGATTCTCCGGCTCTCCGGTGCCCGCCAACACTTGTAATACTATGCCGCAAAAGCCATATTTTTACACAAAAAAGCCTATTTTTGAAAGTTTTGTGAAGTGTTCGCTCAAACACCCAGTATATGGCTCTCTTTCATGCTGCTTCGGTCTGCACCCGCGGTTGAAGGAATACGCGGAGACAACCGGCGTTTCTAACGCTGTATTAAAGCAGAAGGCTAAACTAGGCTTAGAAACGCGAGAGTATATGCGTTCGCGCTTGACGTATCAGCATTACTCACTGCACTATAGAAGAAAGCGCTTCTGGGCGCAGAATAAGCGCTACAGTGTTTCACCACACATACCAGCCAGCCTCCTGTGAAGTGGCAAATATGACCGAATAATACTGCTTACGGCGCATCTCCGTGAGCGCATCGGGAGATAACAAATCTCGCTACGTTCGGAGAGTTGCGACAACTGCACTCCACCTCTGATGCGAAAATTGCTTTCGCTATCTGCAGCGCTTCCACCTACAACAGCAATGTCGGTGCCGCAATCGTATCACACCACGCATTCTCTACACGGGCGTTACCCATTTATCAGCAATAGCAATAGGGAGCTCGTTTTTTTTCTTATTTATTTATCAAGACACACTGAGAGCCGGGTTTGCGCCCAAGTGGCTTCAAAGGCACAAAATAACACTATCGAAATAGTCCCCAATTACCAATGGAGAAGAGAAAAAAAAAACAAGGGGGGGGGGGGGGGGCGATTAAATTCGCTGAAAATCTGGGGGGAAAGAAAAACCGCGCTCGTAGACATTTGGCCCAGCAAATACTGGCGCTAGTTAGAAATGATGCGTGTGGCGGGTTTTCTCTTCTGCAAACAAGCTCCGTCCGATTCGTCGGAGAAGCAGCGCAAGGGCTCCGGTCACCAGGGTTGTCGCCCCGGCACAAGTCTCGCTCGCGTCGCCCGCTTTCCGGGAAGGGGAAAGGAGGATACACAAGGGGGAGGAGAGGCGCAGAAAGGGAGCCAGCGAAAGAGGCCCATGAAGTGGCCCTCGCAGACATCCGTCTCGTCGGGAAAGCGGCGTTCCCTAAACCTGTCAACGAAACAAGTTGCCGCTGCCTTCCCGCAGAGCTGGGCTTCGGCTCCGCTCGGACAGCCCCGCTTTTCGTCGTGCGCCTCCTCATCCGTCGGCGAAGGGGAGCCGGCACTGCATTTCAGGGACAGAAGCCCGTCTGTCGCGATGGATCGAAGGGGCGACAGACAGATGGAGGGAGAGATGATCGGCGACCGCTGCCTTGGCTTGCACAACCCGCGCGCCGGAGGATAAACCCCTGTCGCGCTTCGAAGCTGGCGTCGGACGGATTGCGCACCTAGACTCCAGCTGTCAGTGCACTTTCAGATCCCACACAGAAAGAAGCGGCAAGAAAATAGAGCTTTCCTTTCTCTCTCTCTCTCTCTCTTTTTTTTTTTTGCATCGGATACGATACGGATTTCGCGGCCGAATAAAGAACACCTAAGTTGACCTAGAGTCCCTCAGAGTTTCACTTCGCGGAGCTTCCTAGCCGCTGTCTCTTCCACGGAGTTCATTACCAACGGAAGCCAAGCTTCATGCAGCCTCGTGCCAAATTTGCGCCAGTATGTGCAGCTAAGGCACTCGTGGCACGTGAGGCAAGTCGCACAGTAAAAAAAAAAACGGAAAACGGGGAGGGCCACGTATGAGGCATCGCCACCGCATCCACAAAAGCGCAACGTGGCGCGTCGGGATAATGAAGCATTTTTAAACCGTCCGCGGCATTTAGACGTCTCCGTATTTCTCCCTCGTTGTTTGTTCTTGTGTCCTTCGAAGCACGCACACCACCCTACACTGCCGTCGACGGCACTTGGAGCCCGCGACAAAATACCGCGTTACGGTTTCATTCGATAACAACGCCACGTGAATGGATTGATAAGCCCAGATGCTTGTGAAGAACTGTAAGTGTGGCGAAGGTCGTTGGGAGTTATGTTATTTCTTTCTTGCGGCAACAGGTAACTCCTGCGACATGTAGCAAGGAACATATGTCAGTGTTAAACCGTTCAGTCAACCATCGCGTCGTCAAAACGGTGAACAATGCAGATGTACAGGGTCGCTCAGCATCGAAAACAACATAGGAGTGAGCGGCCTCCATGCTTCGAAATGCGGCGGCCACGCGCTCCCGTGTTCCCTTTTATGCTGAACGATCCTGTACGTTGCGCCAAACTTCCCCGACTCGGCAGATCAGGCCCCGCGCAAAAGCAATGAAAGTAAGACCAGACCAGACCACACCAGACCAGACAGACAGAGAAAACGCTCATCTCCTCCGCTTTTCACGGGCGTCGAGGCATTAGACAGTTTTAGCTGACCGGCTTCACGGTCCGCTCCTCCTACGCTCAGCACAAGCGGAGCGGAGAGCACGCTCAGCGGCAGCGCTGCCCGCGGGACGGCCCTCCAACGCGCGCTCCGTTTCCTGCGCTCGATAGGACTGCGGCCCGGCGTCCGCTGCGGAGATGCCCGGAGGAAGGCCGGCGGCTTCGCAGGAAGCATTCGAGCGAGTATCGAGAATGAAGAAAACACGCGCGCGCTGCAGTGCAGCCCCTCAACTATCTGCGTGTGCCGCCTTCTCACGTTGCGGAGCCACCGCGAGGGAACGCGGGCGGAGATCGAAGCCCGCGCATCCGTCGCAGCACACGGCGGCTCGAAAGCGGCTGTTCCGCAAACGTCGCCCCTCTGCGCGATCTGCCGCCGGTGAAACGCATGACCGGGAGAGCAAGCCTTTATCGACAGCTAGCGTCGTTCCAATCTCTGTCTGCGCCCAGCGTGCGAGGGAAAAAAAACGGATAACACGAAAACTCTTTTTCAGTACTTTAGTTCAGTGCTGAAAACATTCTCTTGCCTCGGCCTTGTCCGCAGCGGTTAGGCGCCCGCTATACTCACGATACCCGACACTCCGCAGCCGCTAATGAAACAATGGCTCGGATTTTCATGCCACCGTGGCCGCAGGCCTGTCTGAACGCCTATACACCACCTTGAACATCGCCCACAGCACGGCTGCACGCGTAACCCGCTGTGACCGAAATCCTCCATCACCCTAAGTTGGGCAGCCGACATCGTGAACGAGTATTCGTATATCGCCACATTGCACACAGCGGCTAAGAATGCTTGACTAGCCTAGCATTTCTCCGCAGTCGTCATTATGAGTTATTCTTTGTTCAATTAACTTATTTTCTTCCTTTTTTTTTGTAGGGGGGGGGGGGGGCATCAGAAGCGTAGTTACAAATCTTTTTGCGCGTTATGTACGCAATGACTCCTGCCCTGAAAAGTGAATCGGATCAACAACTGTGACAGCCACGAGGGACAAAAAGAAAAGGATGCTGGAGGTTGCACAAGTAAAAGATAAAACAGCCGCACGGATAGGTACAGCTGCAGAACGACAGCAAAAGCAGCCGCTGCACCGGCCTGCAGCAATTTGTCCTGACAGCAGCACGCGTTTAAAATCGCCGCAGGGGTCCCGGTAAGCCGGCATTCGCACAACTCGCCCCCCTTTTCCAGACGCATCGATACGGCAGATGAGGGGGAAAAAGAAAAAAAAAAACCTCAACGTGGATCGACGAGAAGCCTATAGCAAACTCTCATTCAAGTGTCAGGCCGCAGAAAGTCCGCAGGGAGGTGTTTGTATACACGAAGCTATCCATTAACCGACAGCGCACCTCAGAAATCCAAGAGCAGCGCTAAGCCACCGAAAGCTGCCTCCGGCCGCTTGACAGACGGCCCCGGGCATCCACAGCGCCCACATCATCTCCCGCACTGCGGAAAACCCACGTCGGACGCCGGCCGAACGGAGAGAGCTCAACGCCGGCAGCCGCACCGGATGAGGGCGTCTCCGTAGGAAGCCGTCCTATCGCCCTAATCCACGAGAGGAGACGCCTTCACTTCGAGCCGCGTCCGGTGCTCGGCACGATATCTTTATTTGGTCGCGTAGATGGCGTCTGGTCGCACGCGCCGAATGCGAGCTAGATGCAAGTGTCTTGAAGCTGCAGGGGGAGGTAGACTGCGGGTACACCTATATACTTATCCGTATAGGCCAATGAGGAATCTCCACTCAACAGAACGCTTGACAGAAGTAGGCGAAGGAGCAGCAAATGGTTCGAAAAGTAGAGCGAATCAATAAAAAGGAGGAGCCCATGGCGTTTGCATCAGTGGGACATGCAAAATGGCTCGTTTGGCATCGTCACCCCCTGGAAGGTTAGAGGTATAACACTCGTGCACAAGGGTTCGCCTATACTGCAAAAGGGCACTTTCTTGAGCTAGTCCGTTCATATTCCTCAGGTAAACGTGCGAACGAGACAAGACAAAAGAAGTAGACAGACACAACGCTGACTCACGACTAACGATTTTTATTGCGTCACGCAATAAGAAGGTAAAAACGAGCACAACTGCCCCACGAGCACAGTCTTGAGCATGGGCGTCCGGAAGGGGGGGCAAGGGGGGGCGGTTGCCCCCCCCTTGGAATTACGGATATTATTTATGCACTAGTAGAAAACAACTACATAGCTGCCGCCTCCCCCATAACCGGCCATCGGGTGCACCCCCCTGGAAAAAGTTCTGCGGACGCCCTTGGTCTTGAGTGAGCGCTGTGTCTGTCTACTTCTTTCGTCCTCTCAGTCGCGCTGCGTCTTTACCTCATGAAACCTGTACACTGCTCCGCGGGATACGTTGGTTGGACACAAAGGAAAGGGCGAAGGTGCAACTCTCGCCTTTCTTTCCAAAACCAACTCTCGTCCAAACAAACTCTCGTTGCACGCGCAAGTATAGTGATCCTTTCTCCCCGTTGCGCCCCTGCGTCGACTCATACGCTTTATATTAGCAAGCGCACGCTCTATTTTGCGCACCGCAATTCTGCATGCCAGAATAAGCAGTCACATCCATGTGTTCAACTTTGGCCCGGGCAAAGCCGAAAAGGGGAACGGAAGAGGGACAAGGGAAAGAGGGCAAAAGGACAAAAATGCGGAGAAGTATTGCCTGCTCGACGGCCGCGCTGTCTCAAGTCTCAACTGAAGGGACAAGATGGAAACACAACCAGCACAAGTGACAACGAAGTAACAGGAGGCACCTAACCGAAGCTTGGCACAACCATATTTCAAGAACCAAGGCGATGTCCATCCATCCTCCTCTGTGCGCAATACGCGTCTATTGGAACTGCCTCACCGGCAGCGACGAAAGGGTAGCGGCAATGCGGCCGGAGCTGATCGAACGACTGGACATCACTGGACCACGTTACGATCCCTGCCACACACAAAACCACACATAACAAAGGAAGAAATGCAATAACGGACAACCTTCGCAGTCAATTGGACCAGTTTTCACGAAGCGGACAGAATGCATTTCCATCGATTGGGTCCTTGCCTGCACAACAACCATTCACTGTGGTTAGATGTTGCCGAAAGATAAACGATGCAACCGCTACGAGCGCGGGACGTTCCCTCCAACACGTGGGTCGTTTCTCCGTTGCAGCAGACCTTATTAGCGTCCATAACCACCAAGAAGTTCGTGTCATAACTAACACGGGCGCGCAGAGCGGGGCCGCGACCTTTGGCCGTAATTCCACGAAACCAGGCCGCCTTACTGGCAGACGTCGGATTAATCGCAGCCAGGTGCCCCGGCGAGACGGTGGAAACGCATCGAGCCAACGGTGCGTCCGCCCTACTTCCCTCGCAGGCACAATGGTGAGCGCTCGCCGAATCCGCAAAAAGAGAAAGAAGAGAAGGAAAACAGCAGCAGAGGGCCCACCGGGCGTCTGCCTCGTCTCTGCTGCTCCGTGCAGAGCGCCGGCTTCCGCTGGCGCAGCGCTTATTTATAACGCAGCGAGAGCAACGTCCATCAGGCAGATGGACGAGACGGCGGCCGCAGTTAACGCACAACGAGGGTGTACGCCGAATGTGCACCGCGCAGTTTCTGTGCGTGCCTCAGGCAGTAATCATTGGTCGTCCTCGTTTGTTCGGCAGGAACATCTGGCCGATGGGCGCCTCCGAAGAGCTCACCACGACTCGCAGAAGCGCAATTCTGCGCCAGCGTGATAAAAGAAGCGCTGAGAGCGTACAGCCTTTGCCAAAAGTAACCAGGCTCCATGGTTTGCTTCTCATTCGTGTAACAAAGCCCTCACGGATTCCCTAAAGATCGAAAAGTTCTTTGAAGGTGAGGATAGGGGTTCTTCAGAGCTTGAGGGCTCGCATAATAGCTTTAATATACGACTGAGAAGCAAACAGTGGGGACTGGTTACTATTAGCAAAGACTGTACATACCTTCTGGAATGCGAATCACTTCTTCAGCCCGACGAACGCCCGAAACACCCGCGACTGTTCCGAAGCACGCACGTCCACCCGATGAGACAGAGTTGCTCTTGCTTGCTGTTATAGATGCTACACACGAAAACGGCCACAGTCCTATCGGTTGGGGCCCAAACGGAATCTGAAACGGAAGAGCTTGCTTTTACTTTCCCTCAGGTTCCCCTCATCCGAGTGCCCCGGCTTGTGGAAGCCGGCACAGACCTAGAAGTTGTTCGCACTCCACCTAGTACACAACACACGGTGCTAACTCGAGCCATTTACGAAAGCAGTCGTGCGAACTTCCCAAAAGGTGGCGAAAGCACGTCTGAGCGTAGAGAGTGGTAAATGACCTCGCGATTCGGCGCCGCGAAGACACCCGTGGGAATGATTAAACCGCGGTATTAGGGGATTTTTTTTTTTTTTTTTGCGGGACCGTTGAAAGCTTCGCAGCAAAAGGCAAGAACATTACGAAGATAAATCAGACAGGCCAGACTCGTGCATTGGGAACAAAGTATGCAAAGAGAGAGAGAGAAGGAAACACCTCAAAAATATTCAACAAAGGTCGCTCAAGGGAAACCAGTACACAATATGGAGAATGAATGTCAAAGAATAGCTGAACAACGACACGTGATCGTTACTCGCACAGATTACACACTCCTATAGAATAGAAAAGAACCAAATAGTCACGATCACTGGGGGAATTTGATGCACCGCTTTCCACCGCTCGTCTTATTCCCAAGTTAGTGGCCTGCATGATGTGGCTGCAACGCACTTTTTTGACGCTTTGTTTCTCCAGCCCCTTCCACTGCCATGGCACATCCTTTTTCTGTCGAAGTGATGAACAGACCGGAAACCAGACCACTTGAAGCAGTGACGCCAACTCGCGCACCGAGCCACACCTGCGGTCGGTGCGGTCACATCAACCAGTCGAGGATGTCGCGCGACCCATTTGGGGTCGATTCCCTACACCCTAATCATAAATGAGTAAAAAGAGTACACTGTCTTCTAGCGTACACCCTTTCATAAAAGGGTGTGCGCTATAGAGGACAACTTTACTCCCTTTTTACTCCCACATAGGCGTCCTCATGCGTATATCGAATGACAGTGTAACGGATGGTCCCATATCGGTCGCGCGACGTCCGCGACTCGCCGGTGTGGATGCATCTGCACTGCTAGCGCGCAGCAAGCTCTGTGTGTGTCGCGTGCCGCCATCCGACTGTGCACACTACTGCGCACTCAACAAAACCACATTTACATCATCGTCACACGACCAAGAGTACATCGCCCCGTCGCATTTGAACACATTTTCTCAGATCAAGCGGATACGGGAAGGGTCTGCGCAGCGGACGTTCAGCAGCTCTGCTATCCCTGACAAAGTCTGGAAGAGAGGAGTAGTGCATACAGGGTTTCAGGCTGAACGGCTCGAGGGACGGCAAACTGCAAACGGCTAGCCGAATATGCAGTCTTTCAGAAGCATATTGTGGAAAGATGAAAAAAGCGCCAAAGACCTCTTTTCCAATGGGGCGCCATATTCGCAGCTGTTTCAGACGTTAGAATATAGGTCCGACTAATTGGCCCTCGTAAGCACAGCATTGCTCCGCTACGAAAGGGGCTGCTCCACAAGAAGCTTGCACTCCGCCGAAAAGCACGCCACAGCTGCAGGCGCCCCAAATGTGGACGTCGATGGGGATTAAAACAAAAGCCTATCGTGACGAAGCGGAAGAAAGGCCTCATCGCGTCAGATGCACGTCGGGAAGAGCGGCTCACGCCAGCACGTGGATGAAACGGGAAGAAGGGGAAAACTGGGCCGCGATCACCACGCGCGGAGCGTCCGCCAACAACCGCGGGCGGCCATGGCGAGGCAGCGTCTTCTAGAGCGGCGCCCGCTGGGAATAAACCGCGGGCCCGGGGCGGCCCCGGAGAGAACAACGCATGACCGGCGATGCGTGCACTGCGACGCTCCTTTCGATGTCCCGCACGCCGCCGGCTTCCTGAAACGCTACCGAAACGGAATGAATGCTCTGCGGAGACGGCTGGGCTCTCGTTGCGACGGAACACGCAGCCCCTTCCCAGAGTGAGCACGCCCTGAGGACCTACTCTGCACCAGACTGCTACAGTGCAACCCACTCAAAAACAAGATTCCACAGACAGTTCACGCAACGTGTTCACAAGGCAAGCGTGATCTACCTGGCCGACGAAACGCATTTACCGTGAAATCCGGCTCTAACGAAGACGTGAAGTATAGCCGCCCGGACGCTTTCTTTTAAGTCGGATCCTGACTAAGTGCTAGAGTACCTTTATAATAGTGCTCTATCTCTTTTACTTTTTAAAGCGGGAGCTGTACCTGCGACGTTCCCCCGATGCTGACGCGTACATGCGTCCGCTCGCAGCGATCACCGCATCACGCGCGCCTGGCCTCGCGCTTCGCGAAACATTTGTCATCGGGTGGGACGCGCCGCCAAACGCTTCGAAACAGCTCCCGGACGATGCACGTAGCCGGGAGGTGACAGCCCGAAAGCATATGCGGCGTGCTGCTCACAAGCAGTAGGGACGCTGCCCGCGAATGACCTACAAGTCTGTGCCTACACACTTCACAGATAAATAGACGAGGAACGAGGATCCTCGCTATGCTGAAGTTACAGAGGGTGCGCATCTACGTAGGGGTTATATATCTCAAAAATAAGCGGCTATAAGGACAGGCGCAGCAGCAGACTTGCAGTGGAGGGACGCTTGGACCGTACCGCTTAGGATATGATACTAAGGAAAGGGTGAAAGGGGGAGAGATTTAAAAAAAAAAAATGTGACAGCGTTTGCACTATAGCTCTCGCTGAATTTCGCGATTTGAGCAACGAGCATAAGCGCTGTAATTTCAAGATAACGCCGACTAGAATTCTCGCGGTGGCGGACGCCGCTCTTTACTGAAGGCGAGGATAATACTTTGCCCAGTCTTCTAAAAAAAAAAAAAAAAAACACTGCAGGCCCTCAATCGTTGATAGTCGCATCAAACGATATACACGCCATATGCGGCGTATCGGGTGTGTGCACCAAGCACATGGAAGTACAGCCTTTGTCAAAAGTTTAGAGCCCAGAGGGTTTGCTTCTAAGCACTATTGTGGCGCTCCTGTAGCACTAATGGAAGTCCTATGCATCGGAGGGAGCAGGACCAAAAATGGAAGTCCTATGCATGGAAGTCCTATGCATCGGAGGGAGCAGGACCAAAAATCTTCTTACCTTCAGGAGATTTGGAACGCTGAGGACGCATTACGAGCAAATAAATGTGGTCCAGAAGCAGACCCCCTGGGCTCTAAACTTTTGACAAAGGCTGTACGTTGCGTTGAAAGCCACCGCCTCAGTAAGGATACAACAAGGATACAACGGTGTGTGCTTGAAGACCGTGTGTCAATTTATTACCGTCGGCTCGCCGTACAGGTCCCTTCAATGTGAAAGGGAACAACTAGTTTGCCCAAAAAGACTGCGTTTTTGGTTGTTCTTTACTGGAGTTGAAAATTACTTTTGTATATCATAAGTCAGGAGAAAAAACTAGTTACAGAACAGGAAAAGGTGTGCTTGTGTGACGTAATGAATTTCATGCTGGAGGGACCTGTACCTTGGGTTTTCTCCGACGGTCCTTGCGTTCCCCTAGCACCAACACCAAACTCATTGCCTACAAAGCCATAGTTAGGTCTAAACTAGAATACGCCTCTTTAATTTGGAGCCCTCATTCTCAAACTATCACTAACCGCCTCGGGTCCCTACAAAATAAAGCAGCCTGTTACATCTTATCCGATTACAACTGAACATCTAGTGTGTCTGACATCAAGCAAACCTTACCTCTTTTTGATCTGGTTGAGAGACAATATTTGAAGCATAATATTTTGTCACAAAATATTTTATAATAAAATACCTCCCCCAAAAGTGCCTTTCTGTTTGCCTCCTAGCCATATTTCTGCTAGAACCAATTACTCTTGCTAATTTTTCTTCCACTCGCGCGTATACGTCTTCGTTTTCTCTCTCACCGTTACTTGTACCTATTCGATCATGGAACAAACTATGCTACGCAGTCTTACGTTTGCCTTCGCTGGCAAGTGACGTCATCCAAAGGCCCCCGCGAAGAGCAGCAAATGACTGCCCAATGCTGTCACATGACCAACTCGGGTGATAGCGCATGACGCATGTACTTACCGCTTTCATTTTACATTAATTTCTAGGCTGAATTCGCCGCAGCAGTGCACCGCTGGGCATCAAACGTGATGCGGCCCCTCACGCGTCAGAAAAGGCCGATTCACACGACGGTCCGTTCGCCCGCGGCCCGCGCATCACGTGTTCATGCGTCAGCACATTGAGAGGCGCGTTGACCAGGCCGTGGGCCTACAGCGCGCCTCTAAATGTGCTGACGCATGAACACGTAGTGCGCGGGTCGCGGGCGAACGGACCGTCGTGTGAACCGGCCTAAAAAGAAGCGATGTCTTCATGCGGATATGAATGCAGACGTGTTGGGGATCCTTCGGTGCAGCTAGAAGGCAGACAGACCATTACTAACAGTTTACGCGTAAAAGAAAAGCTCAACGAGATAGCGAAGAGGGGCATGAGCGCGACGCTGCGCTAACACCTGACACGAAAATTCGCTATCAGGAGAGCGCCCTTTCGGGACAGCGAGCCCGCGGAGCCGCGCTGAAAAAGAGCCTCTAAAGTTGGCGGCATGCCAGGCGCACCGGAGCATGCGCCTCTGCCCTGCGGGGGGACGATCGTTTTCTCGTTCAGCGATGTATACACGGCGCAGTGGCGTTCCCATCGGCCTATTAAGTGTCAAGCAGGCACTAACCAGGCGCGCTTTAACCAGAGGAGGCGCAGCATTTATGATTACAAAGTTGTGTCGGCCGTTAACTAGATAGGGCAGCACGCCGATAAGCGCACCCGAGGCGCTCCTTGCATGCGCGCAAAGTGAACGCCCGCGCGTGTTTACCTAAACACTCGATGAAAGTGTCGGCGCGAGAGCGGAGACGACGACAGTGGAAATAAAGCTCGCTTTTTTTCTGACACAAACTAAACCCCGGGCGCCTGCTGTTCGCACTGTTTGACCTCTGCCATTTAGTGAGAAAGCAGGCTCCCGCGTGGTGGCTCAACAACGAAGCCTGAGAAAATGACAGACACGATAGGGCTCAAGGAAAAAAAGAACCTCAAGGGCAGCAGCGGCAAGCAAGCCGTCCGACTTAAAAGGTGAACGAAGGTGAAGAGCACGGCGCGATCTTTTCAAACGAAAATAGGCTCAAGGATATGAGAAAAAAAGGAGAGGGAAGGGCAGACGTTCAGGTGGGTAGACGCTAGAGGAGCGAGGAACCATCTGCGAGTTCGCTACAATATAAAAATGTAAAATTAACTTTCCATTTACTCCTTTCAAGCCCCAAGCTGCGACGACACTGCAGAAGAATGTTGCCACGGCCGGAATGTTGCCACGGCCGGCCAACGGTGACGTGCACCATTGTAACGGAGCCAGCGGTTCTTGCGATATTCATCGACAAGTCCTTGCCGTTCGCAGTTTCGACTCCGACTCTGGACGCAGACACTGAGCCCCGAAGCGCTTCCCACGGAGTGCTGGTAAATATTACGCCTTCGTGCTGTCGTCGTAACCGTGTTCTAGGCTGCCCCGCGGACCTTACACTGCGGCCCAAAACGAGCAGTTCTCTGGCCTGCTGCGCCTACGTATGCGTCCCGATCCTAATAGGGCCCGCAAGCAGGAGTGTGCGGCAAGCTTGGCTTGGCCTCTAAGTTCATGGGCACACTGACCACCCCCCCACCCGCGACACACATCGAAGAAGAAAATCGGCAGTGTTCCCATTATGAACGATGTAGTACACGAACCTGCGTAGTAACTGCAAAGGCTATACTATAGCCCCACGGGCCGCTAGGCACAAAGTCGATGGGATGAAGCTCACCAAAAGGACTAAAGCCCCCCCCCCCCCCCCCCCCCCCCCAACCACCATTTGTATGATCGAGCCACACAAATGGCAATCTTCATGTCACCTTACTCAGCTGGACGCACCCCCTTCTTCATCCCCTACTCCCAAAAAGTACTTCCGGCTACGTCGATAAGGACGTCACACGTGCCCGACCTGTATACATGTTCAAATTTAAATAGATTGCTTGCACATCGCACCTCTCTGCCCGTATCCTTTCTTCTTGTGCCCTTGATCACCTCTTTCGCTGCATTTCTCCAGTCTGCCTGCTGTCCTTTTATTTCCGCTGCCCCAGCTCAGGTGCTTCCCGGGGCGATGGCAGATTCCGGGGCTAGAAAAAACCTTTTCCTTCCTTTGATTATTTTATTTTAAAATAAACCACTACTACTACGTCGGTACTTGCATGTATGCAGGCCCCTATCAGGGCTGCGCAAAGAGTACAGGGGGCACGCAGGGTGCAGAAACGACACGGCGACGACCAACACAACAAGGTCCCCTTGGCCGCCCCGTGGCTCCTTCCTTCGTGCTGCAGCAGCCGCGGTGAAGCCCAGCGACTAGCCCGCCTTCCACGGCGCGGCGCGCTCGTCCGCAGGCGTTCCCGAGTGCGCAGCTTAAGCCACGGTGCACACAACCGACGCGGCCCCACCCCACCACGCAGCGACAAGCAGCTCGTCTGCCGCCTCGGCGCACGCGAGAGGCAGCAGAGCGGAATGAATAAAGCGCCGCTGCGGGAAGAAGATACGGCGCCACCTTCTTCGCGCGGCGATGGACCCACGGACTGCACCTGTAGTCTCTTTCGCCGGCGGAATGACGTCCGACGAAGCCGCTCTCGCAAGAAAAAAAAAAAAAAAGCTGCCGCGCAGACCCCGACCCAACTACGACAGACGCTGCCCCGTCAAACGCAGGTCACAGTGCGTTTTTTTCTTTAGTGCCCGCCGCGCATTGTGCACACTTAACAGGCGAACTTAATAACAATGACAATACTTGCAGAATACTGTTTCCCTCGGCATCGTGCAGCTGTTCGCTGACAGTGAGTGTCAGGACTACAGCGTCCACACCAGGTCTTCCATCAGTTTCAACACGTCACCCCCGTATCTTATCGAGAAATGCGCTCCTCTCACTTGACACATCTACCCAACAGGGAAGTCGATGAAGATGACATCATTGCCATCACTTTTTTTTTGTTCAAACGGAATGGAGGATTACGAGACTTCAGAGCAGGCCGTGTATATGTCTTGTCTGTCTGTACGTCTATCACTGTGTGTCGATCTCTCTGCGGCGGCAACAGCCCTTGCAACTATCCCGCTGACACTGCAGTTTTTCGTCTCTGTCTGTCTGTGGTTTGCAATCTTTTTAGGTTGCCCCAACCTAATCTGTCTGTCTGTCTGCGTGCGTGCGGAACTGTCAGGAGCAGTCTATATCTGAGATCCTCCTCCGAGCCCGCATGTTTTGCAGACACGCGCGAAATTACATTCTGTGATTGAAATACCGCTAAGAATCAAGCAGAGCCCTCACCGCAGTTGAGGGCATAATGCTTTCCGCCCGTCTTTCCCCACTCTCCGTAAACCTCTCTACAGCACCGGCGACTGGTCGACCAGGAGCGCGTGACCACCAGGACGGCGAATGTCAGGACTTTTTCCGATTTTTTTTTCTTCCCCAGAACAGGCGACAAATATCCAGCCCAGCTGCGCAAATACCTCGGGCCGGCAGAACACGACGCACTGGATGCTCGAAATGACGGCAGGGGCACGTGTCTATACCGAGTGCCGCCTGAAGGGCGACGGGGCCGAAGCCGAAGTGCGCGGCAGACACCGCGCCCACTCGAAGCGCACTTCTGTCGGTACGCGGTGCTGCATGGGCGGGCTGCGTTCGCCGTCGCAGTGACGCCGATCCACTGCGCTGTCAGACACACGGCAGAGGAGCACACACGCAACACACACACCCCAGACCAGGCCGGGTGGGTACGCGCACAGATCGATTTCCGGATCGCGGGTCCATTAAAAGTCGGATGCGCGTATCAAGTGCCGCAGCAGGCACGACTCGAGCAGCGTGCATGCGCAAGGACCCTTTCCCCGAAAGCCCCAGTTGTTGCCGCTGTGCGATGCGGCACGCCCGCCCCATTCGCGCACGCAGGAAACGTTGCTTATGCATGACACGCCAGACGCGTGCATGCGCCGCAGCAGAGCCCTGCATGTCGCCAACGGACATGCGGCCCCTGCGCGGCCTTCTGAGAACTACACCGAGGTGGGTGATGATGATGATGATGATAAAGCTTTTGTTTATCAAAAGAAGGGAAAGGGAAAAGGAAGGGTTCTCGAAGAGGTCAGGGTGGCATCCCTAGCCCACGAGCCGACTAGCGTACTAGCAGGACCAGCTTGTGTTGAGTGTCCGGCTCTCCGATGGTCAGGGCCGCCTCCCACTGCTCGCACGACTGGCTGGTCACAGCTATGTATTTAGGTTTGTTTGTACAAGCCCAGGGTATATGGAAAAGCGTGGGACAAGCACAACACCAAGGGCGAAGAGCGGGTTACATAGTGGGTTGGACTGAACTTATTTCAAAGGAACAAGTTAGGATAGCTTCTGAAGCGTCTAGTCATCTGTGTGGTGGCGGCAGGACTCTTTCAATCTGATGTGCTCGAGGCGGTCCCCGTACGAGGGCGCGGATTCGCTCAGTTAGCGAGTTCTAGAAATAGATAGTTTATACCGCCTCATTCCCCGTTGGACCTTCGTGACCCGTGGTCAACGTCATTCAGTGGTGTTGGTGAATATTGCGAAGTATGTTGAATGTTCTGTTGGAGAGCCTGCCGGTGGTGAAGCCTCGGCAAACCTGTTGGGAGTCAGTCACTGTGCATGCTGAGGCTCCTGCTTGATCTTGGATCTTGATCGCCAGGGCTACCGCCATAGTTTCTGCGGTTGAGGGCTCTACCGCATATACCGGTTCAAGGATGTGCTTTAATACTGCCATCAAGAAACGGTCTCGCGTGGGGTAGGCGCCAATGTCTACGTAGGGAGCGCCCTTTCGTAGGAGCTATAGGATCTGCAGAATTTTACGAGTAATTGAAAATGTAAGGTACACACAGACTGCTGCCCCTCTCTTTAAACAATTTAATGTACACAGACCACATGATTTATACCGGCACTAATTGTCTCGCGAGTGCTATTTTAGTAGAAAACACACAATCGCTCTCTTTTCGTACATGGCAGGCCTGTTTCGAAGTGATCTGACGTATCCCACAAGCGCTACCAAATACTTTAAAATCCCAAACTTCCGTACCAACCATGCCCAAACAGATGCTCCAAAATCAAGACTTCTAAATAATTACAACTTATCAATCGGTCTTTCGAAATTGCCCCTCTCTGAATTTAAAGAGTTGTTCAAAATGTGATGTACAGTCTTAGATGTTTTGTGTGTGTTTGTGTGCGTGCGTGTGCGTGCGTGCGTGTGCGTGCGCGCGTGCGCGGTTGAGTGTTCAGAACCACCTGTATAAATTTTATGTTCGCGTATGCTCACATGCTAACAGGTTGTTGACATTGATTACGTTGATAGCATAAGGTTGTAGCTATTTCAGCATGTCTTTGTGCCTATGCGGCGACTGTATTTGGGGGTCAGGGACCTTTCAGGCCGTCGTAGAACGGCTTTTTCCTTGTCCTCGTGTTCACCTTGGTGTAAGTATAGAAGCGTGAATGAACTATTTACCACATTTTTCATCACATTAGTACTCCACTCTATAGATAACCTTGATACGCGTGCACTTATCTACTGTTTGCCTGTCAATCTGTACTTACTCGTCTACAAATGTGCTTGCACCATTTACAGGTTGTTCCAGAACTCTGTCCGCTTCCCTCGATAACGCGACAATACCTTGAGGGTAGAATGAATGAAATAAAAATTAAAAAAAAAACTTCATGACAAAGTAGTAAACGCACTGTGGATCTCAAGCCGCAGGTTTTCTATAAGTCGGCACCTCGGGTACCTTTGATAGGTCGGAGTCCGTTGACTAATTCAGTCCAGATGCTATGCATCATGCCCATGTAAATTCCACGATGTCAGCAAACCTTCTTTTCTACACGATGTCCTTCACATAACCCCATAAACAACAGAGGTAGTAAGGTACGTAGACCGAGCTAGCCGAAGAAAAGCGCCTTCGCAGCCAATCCATCTGCCCATTAACCTGACGCGCTAAGAGAAGCCTCCCATTGCAGTGGCGCTCCATGCCCTCGACTGACATATCGGTCTGCACTTCCCCCAACTGGGCAAGAGCGGACGTAGAGCTCGGGCACGTCCAGGACATCCTGCCCACTCGAGCAGGCGATAGGCAAGGCTGACCGTCAAAGGGCAGCACAAAACAGCGCCAACTTCGCCCATCCTCAACACAGTAGCAGCATCGTTATCATCGTGAAAATGCCGGTTCGCAGAGAAACGGCACAAACACCGAGCGTTTCACAGCGATAGCTGTATCTGTGACCCTCCGAGGGGAACGCGTGCAGGCGCGTCCGCACCCTTTGCGCGGGCAAGGGGGCCAGGCCAAGACTAGGATGGATGGATATTAGGAGCGTCCCCTCTGAAACGGAGTGTGGCAGGTGCCACCATGTTACCTTTATCTTTACATTTCGCTAAGCCATTCTGACAAACCTCACGGTGTTATATACAAATTCGACATTTTTCTTTAAACACAACTTCTACTGACTTCTACGATTGACCAGTTTTTATTCCTGAACTTGTATCGTTACGTCACCGCCCTGCTTTTGAGAATCTCCCAATCGCTTTTTGCTAACGGCTACCCACTGATTCATTCACATTACCCTTGTGATCCCTACACTGTAGGGCCTCAGGGAGAGTGACTGGGCCTGCGTCGACATCTGGATGGATACCGTGGGGGACACCGGTGTGCCTGGTGCGCGCCATCGCACGGGAGAGGAGGCTGGAACTGCTCCAATGGCTGCACATAAGGCCCGCGTACACCACTGCTGGTTCCTTCGAGCAGATGCGTAGCATTTACCACGCAAAGTTGGTGAACGGCGATTCAGCCACGTTCTCTATTCATTTCAACAAACTGCTGTGCGTAATCATGAACATCTTACGGCACAGAGTGATCTCGCCTTTCAAGCCGTGCCACGATGTCGACCATTTCCAACGGATCGAATACGAACACTAGCTGTGCGCATGCGCATTTGGCACATGTGGACGACTATCGCCGAGTTTGACGGATTACACAGCATGGCGTAAACGTTGTTTGTTTTGCACGCGTGTCTAAAAACACAAATAAAAATGCCCCGCGACACTGAGCTCCGGACACCGCCGCAGCGATGACGCCTTTGGGATTGCTGGGATAGATCCGTAAGCGTTTTCGGCTATCCTCTCTCGTGGCACAGGTGGAAGCTCCGTTGTTGTCTTCGCTATAGAACTTTTGAATTCGCTTTCTCGTTGCTAGAGATTTTTTTTTTTTTTCGCTGTCTGTGGAGATTTCCACTCGCGCGTAGCAACCCTCAGTTTTAACTGACGTAGAAGCCTTCTCACTTCGCTTTAGTTAGGTCACGCTGTAGCCATTATCCTGATTGCCATAAATAACTCGACCGTGACGGCTCCTTAATTAACAGGACAGGCGAGGCCTTCCAGAGAAACGGAAAAAGAACGAGCGTGCAAGCTGCCGCAAATGTGGCGGCCATGGCTAACGAGACTGCCTCAATAAAAGAAAAATAAATGCCACCGTGCTCCTTGAAGTAGAAGTAGAAGTAGAAGTAGGCCGGTCCTCCAAAAGATGCTTCCTCAAATGCGTTGGGAGGAGAGGTATCTGTAATACTTTGCATGATGCCCGGGAACGGACTTCCGTTCAGTACGCGGTTTCTCGCGCGAATCCATCGGCACATCGAATGTTCCAAGGGGCGGGATACAGGATTAAAGCAGAAAATAAACGGCAAAAATTTATGACCCCGCTGGCATCTGCCACAATGCACCGTTTCAAATGCTCTTTCCATCCATCCTGTCCAGTACGAAGACATTTCCGTGGAGCGAGCAGAGTCCAGCGCGTCTGCCATTGGACGAGGCTTCAGTAACTGAAACCGTTCGACACGAATCCATTAAAATAACGCCGGCAAGCGTTAACGAAAGCGTTTCGCCTCAGGAAAAAAAAACGCAAATAAGTCCGCTGTCCATCCCACTGTGTGTCCTGCAGGCTGTGGAAAAGAGGGACCGGTAGACGACGCCGACGCGCATGCAGTCCACGAATGGAGCATCGTGGAGCAGTCCTAGAGTTCCGTTTCGCGAGGCTTCTGAGCGGGCCTTGTTCACGTTCCGTGCATGCAGTCAGTGCAAGCGCGCTATTTCCGTGCCACCTCCGCTTCTAGAGTCTCTTTCCGATGACAGAAGCCAAGCAAGCCCCGTCAACTACGATCACACATGACTAACGGCGCGCGCGCATGCCTGCTGTCACTACAGCGATACGGTTATCAATTAAGCCAGAAGACAAACTTCAGACAGAGAAGGTTTCCACACGCGAGGAAAGAGGCGTCCAGACGTCTCCGCCGCGGAGCTGCTTCACGCATTCATCATCGCTCCCCTTGGCCGCGGGGGAACGGCGTGGGAGTCGGAGAGCGCGTAGGCCAGACGGTAGCGCTCTTCGCCTTCCACCCCTGCTCCTCAGCCCGGGGAGAACAACATCTTTCGGCGGCATGTCCTCTGCGAAAGTTCCAAATGCCACTGGGTTTGCCCCTGGGCTGCCTCTGTAGCACGGCGTCTCGCACAGCACCGTCGGCGCTCCAAGTACCCGCAGTGTGAGGGTGGCAGTCTTCCTCACTCCTCCAGAGCTCTGAATCGCCAGGGGTGCTGCTAGACTTCCGCTACGCATCCCGGCAGACAACCCGGTGGCCCGAGAGAGGGAACCAGGGAAGCTCTTAGCTCCTGTTCGACAACGTACGTGCCATTCCAGACGGCATGCGCAGCGTCACGGATTCGGCATCACAGTGCTGGCACACACAACCTCCAGCTGGCGTCCACTAATACGCCCCAATATACCCCGCCCGATAAAATAAAGCCTAAACGTCTAATTCGTACTGTGCCATAGGAAAAAAGCTTATTGTGAGGTGAGGTGTTCATGCATAAAGCTTCCGATGTGAACAAATAGGCTTGAAATGTAACGCGTGTTGTTTCATACTAGTCGTTTCTTTTTCTTTGGTATTACACGTCTGCGCCTACGCATACGTTACACATAATACGTTACACATATTGCGTATATTTGGTATTACACGACCCGACCTCACACAACCACATACTTTGACGTGAAGTTGATGGCTAAGAGCGGTGGATTGGCCCTCATCAATACGTTAACTGACGCACTTGATTGCAGAACGGTCTACCTGTCAAAGGAAATATCACTAGCAGGCCAACATAACGCGCACTAAGTGGCACTGCTACAACGACAAGTAGGCACATAGCCAGACTTTTTTTGTTTTTTTTTTTCAGGGGGGGGGGGGGGAGAGCCCAAGGTAATTTTATGCCGGGGCCCCTTCGGGCAACCCAACTAGCGCCTGACGACATGCATCGCGCATAGCGTAGCAAATACTCGCAGAAACGTTTGCTTTCAGTTTCCCCTTGACGCATCAAAGCTGCATAAGATAGAACGCAACTATTTTTTGATGAAAGTTGAATTCGATCTCGCCAGTCTCTGCTTGACATGGCCACATCGCGCACCTGTCAGGCAGCAGTTCTGACAGCAACGAACGACGCGTCATCGGAAAAATGGAATGCAAGCGTTTTTTACGACGGCGGCCCCGGCGACCGGATACAGCACCGGCCGAAATAGCCTGCACACACAGCCCAACATCCTGCTGTTAAATGTGATGTGAATGAGCCGGAGGTGTATACATATCAGGGAAGCTTCGAGGCCGCGTAAAGATAACACCGCCGTCTGCATAGCGTGCGCGCCGATCCAGGGGATGACGCGGAGTGCCTCGGCGCGCGACGACACTCCCCTTTCCAGCACGAAAGCGGGCAACATCGCGTACGCGTGCGGCTTGCCAAAGCGACGCACGAGCCAGCCGCCGCTCCGGGCCGTTACGAAACAGAGCGCGCTCGAAACGTCGTCCCCGCCGAAAACGTAAACACGCTCCAGACCGGCCAGCCAGCTCACCCCGCCGAGCAAGCGCCGTGTTTGGGCGAAGTCGACGACGCGCTCGGCATTTATCCTGGTCTCTATGAGACAGAATCTCGCGGCCTGCTCGAAGGCGTACTGACCACCGCGAACCGCGCCCTTTGTGCTGAGTCTGGGCGTGCAATTTCGCGCGATCGCTGCATCAAGAGCCAGGGCGGTGACCGGTACAGTGACATGCGGCGACATGCATCACACACCGGCAGCCTCGCGTCAACACGCAATGACAACTACCGCCGGCGTGTGCGGTAGCGTAGTGTAGTACATAGGCGCCACACACAAACAAACGGCTGCTCCGACGCTGGCGGCGAACGTCGTCTGCAGCGGCTTCTCCGTAGAAGCGCGACTCCGATAGCGGCCGCGGAAGCGCCCGGCTTTCGCGGCCGCCCCGGTTTTCGCGAGAAGCAAGATGAAGACTGCTTGTTCTTTCTTACCTGGAGGTACTTCCTCGACTTTGTCCTGTTACGGCGGGGCAAATGCGATAGCAATAGTCCACAGTTCGAAACCGTCACCCTCCAAAACGCCATGTTATGAATGGCACTCCCATTCCCTAGATGGCGCGACGTGAGCAGCAAACTCTCGACACCAAGCAAACAGCCGGAAGTCAAGTTTTTTCATCTTTTTCTTTTCGTAAAACTGCGCGTAACAACCCAATGTGCCAATATTTATTACTGCGACGTTAAAATACATTTTATAAGATTAATATTACGCAAAACAACGCTGTGTATTTAAAGCCACAGGCGAATACGAATACCCGCGAAATTTGAATGTCCGAAGTGACGAAAACACATTCAGCTAAGAAAATTTCTGATTCTCGGACGATTCTTCCTTCTCACTCTAACGTACTATTAAATGAATTATTGATATTCTATCGATATCATCTTCGTCCGTGTGGTAAAAGCCAGGCGATCCAGGGCTGCTGTAGGAAAAAAAGCAACTAACCAGGGTAAGGCAGGCAAAAGGTGTTCGTTCATTTCCTTTGAATCTTTCCCATTCTTATTGCCCACCGCTTCAAATCGCGAATACCGCGTTAGCGGAGGCGTGGTGACTCTTTAGCCAATGGCAAAGGGCGACAAGAATAAAAGCAGGAGGAAATCAGGATAGAATCGTTTACAGTCCCGGCCCGGTTGCTCGCCAACACGCCGTGCAGCACAATCACTTAGTGCATGGTGTGCATGATACCTCGGCTGGGGAGTACACAACCCTGTCGTGAGGACTCAAAACTAGGGATGAGCCTAACCATGGATGTTACCTATTACTAATGTACTGTCGGCTGTCTGATCTGGTTCTTTAGAGAGAGAGCGCGCGAGAGACCGGTCCTGGGATCCTGAGGCATGTGTTTCGCGGCGGTCTCTGAGGCCTCATAACTGCGCCTACGCCCAGTTTGCAATTGCGGGATGTATACGTGGTGATGTTCGTTGGGTGCCCATGGTTCAAGATGAGCTTGAGTCATGGACTCCAGGGAGAACATTTCTCCAGAGACCCCCCCAGCTGCAACTGCTTGCACTCAGATCAGATTTCTGACAAACGCTTCAATTCTAAGGCGTTATTAATGTAACGCATAGTGGGGCTGATCTAGTTGACTTCACCGCCAATTGCAAAGCACTTCGCTTGAATGACCATAACCAATCACGTTGATGACCTTCGTTCACGAGCATGGTTAGCAGAACTGAAACAGGCTTCACACAAGCATTTCTGATGCAGTGAGCCACTCCTTGTGTGTACATCTTTATAAAGCTGACCATTTCAATTTAGATTTGATATTCATTGTCATGGACCATGCTTATGGACGGGTTCGAGTCAGGGACCTCGTGAAAATTCCTCTCGGGCTTGGTCGCAGATCATAACAGCATTAACAAATATGCATTTGAATAGTGCTAAATAAGAACAGAAACAAGAATAAAATTTAAGAAATATTGAATTAAACACGAAATAAATAAATAACGAAACAAACTCCAAAACTTGCCCCCCCCCCCCCCCCCCCCCTCCCAAAAAAAGTTCCGTAGCCCCTGGCTTGAGTAGGACAGCTTGTACTTGGCCTGAACGTGTCATCCACAAGGGCTTACGATCGGCGGGCTCCTCTCTTCTATAGAATAAGAACGTCTTTCTATACAGACTCGAATAAAGAACGTTAATTTCATGCGTCGCATGCTTGTCTTCTCATCCAGATTCACCAGGAAAAGAAACCATCCCCACACACACAAAAAAAAAAATGAAAATCCGCTTAGGCTCACGTACACAGAGTTGGATGCATGGTGTTTTATGCGGTGCTGATGCACTGTTGGTTCGGACGTTGCTTTGTTTTTTGTACGTGGTGTTTTCTTCGGTGGGCGATAATTTCTTCAGCGTTATCTCGTTTTATACACTGCGATCCGAAAGTATTTTTCTATAAACCTCTCACTTAAGCCCTCGACTTTCTTTTTTTCTTTTTTTGAGGCAAATTATGAATGTTTACGCCACTACCAGCGCTTCTGCTATCCAGGGTAAATCGTACGGTTTACCACCCCGCGCAACTGTTGATGGAAAGTAAATGCGAAAGGAGGCAGTATATTTCTCATATACACCTAGAGAATACAGTTTCTTGGAAATGCACTGAATAATTTTGGTTGGTTGGTTGGTTTATGAGGTTTAACGTCCCAAAGCGACTAAGGCTATGAGAGACGCCGTAGTGGAGGGCTCCGGAAATTTCGACCACCTGGGGTTCTTTAACGTGCACTGACATCGCACAGTACACGGGCCTCTAGAATTTCTCCTCCAAAGAAATTCTAGCCGCCGCGGCCGGGATCGAACCCGCGTCTTTTGAGTCAGCAGCCGAGCACCATAGCCACTGAGCCACTGCGGCGGCCTGAAAAATTTTCGCTTTTTGAAAGCATTCTCCAAGAATCTTTCCTTCACTTGGCATCTTTTCACTCTGCGTTTACTCCTGCTTCGACGTTGCTTTTAAGTCCTAGAAAACCTAGAAGTAGCAAGAAGGCAGGCAGCGGTGGATTTGTGGGTCGCTCTTGAAAGGGCGAGGTGGGGGGGGGGTTGTGCTGTCTCATTTAAACAATGTATTTTTTTTTACTTTTTCCGACTAAAAAATGAGGTTCAGCATGACTTTACTATGAAAAAGTTCTCCCTCCACCCCTCCCCCCCACTAACATTATAACCCTGCAGGCAAACCTGAGTGTATTCGGCAATGCTGCGAACATCTGCGTGGGAGACGCAACATTTCGTGTAGCGCTAGAGGTAAGATGCGGATAGGCGACGCATTGTCCTCAAGCTTGTGCCCTTCGCAGCTGCAGCTGTTTTATTCCGAGCGCATCCCTCCCGGTGAGGAGCTTCAGTACCACGCGCACCTCGGGTTCATTGTTTGACATTGAAAAGCGCACGCTGTGCTGCGCGTCACATCAAAGAACGAAAAAGGAACAGAAGCCCCCGAAGTGGGCTCCACGTTGCTTCGCGACCCGAGAGCATTGATTTCAAGAACTGACGCTTCGTTTCAGCGCCGGCGCATGGTCTCTGGCAAATGATCCCCTCCATCTTCATCGTTCCGGGCGAAACTTGGCAAGCGGCTCGTCAATCTATTTTGTCCAGTAACCGCGATGATCGCAAAGCGCAGATATTTCCTGTCCGGAGTATACGTTATTCAGAGGCGTCTTACATTCTGCCCTGGGAGTGCCACGCCGTGCCAGCTCGGTTGCGCACAACCGCTGACTGCACTACACCATTCTCCATATGTGAAACCCCAACCTTTCTCCACACGTGAAGATGTCAAGTTTTCAGCGCAATTTGCGAGCCTTTTTTCTTTTGAAGCTTGCAACAATGTTTCCGTCAGCCTTTTACTCTCTTCTTCGTCGAACTTTGCGTCAAAGGCTGCCTCAAAAGCCGTCCGCCCGCGCCAAACTATTTAGCGCCGGCACAACTCGCTTACATGCACGGGCCCAGCCGTCAAAAAAGGCCATCAGTTAAACGAAGTGCGCTCCGCTATTTGCATACTGCAAGGGGCCTTTTGTGGGGAGTGTAACGTGGCAGCTGCCATCCGTCTTTCACCGAAAATCACGTGTCACGCACCGCTACATTGTTTAGCGTCTATAGCGTCGTTGGCACCAGCGTGACATACGCAGATTGTCACGATGGTGGCAACCGACTACGACACAGCGTTTGCGTTTGCCGCGCGGTTTACCCACCCTCGGTTACAAGAAAGACAGGCAGTTTTCAATTCAGGCGGAAGCCATGCCCTTGTTGCGCAGTGGAAGTAACGGTGGGCAGTCAAACTCAGTGCGGGTCGGGCGTTCGGTCTTCGACGGCGGTGCGCTCTGCTTTTATAGGAAGAGTGTTTACGAACCCCCACCTGTTTTTTGTTGTAAGGCCGGCCCGTTTCACGTGAAGTGAATTTCATGCGTCCCTAGCTACGATGCGAATTTGTTTGGTCTGCGAAGAAATTCCAACCGGACGGAAATCATTCGCAAGCCGTCTCCAGCCGCAGACCGAACGAACTCGCAGTGTCGTTCGCTGAAATTCGCAGTATGCGAAACGGGCAGGGCAACCTCTTGCAGGGCTGCATGACTGCTGTGTAGTAGGACTAAATATGCTTGTGAAAAACAGCCTCAGCTTAGGTTCTCGCGAAGATCGGCAGAGGGAAGGGGGGGGGGGGGGGGTGATATAACAGAACCCCCAAAGACAGTTTTAAGACGAGGAAAACTTTGATTCTAAAAACGCTCCGAGCCCTTTTTCATTCGGGTCTTCATCAGGAATATTCCTGCGGGAAAACGTTCTAACTTATGCGCAGTAGCGAAGACAGATTAAATAAAGCATTACCACTAAAATAATACATAGCAATATTCGATTCCATTAGCATTTGTGTCATATATGCACATCGAAATGCAACTTTAAAGCGTGTAAGTGACCGCAATGGTAGGTGCCATGGCGGCAGAAAGACTAACTAAACGCTGTCACGTATGCTACTAGTTTCTTGGTAACAGTTGGCAATGACACAGTAGCCGCTACTATTCTAGAAGACTTGTACACCCCGATGCTTCCAAAACCACCAACCACCGAACCATCGAAACAATTACACACAACTACAAGGGTACGGACAAAGCCCTTCTCGATGACCTCCACAACCAGTACTTTGGCAGTCGTCAACCACCCCGAGCACCCACCGCCTAATCAGGCCGCCCTAATCCTGAATTAGACGAATTAGAGGAGGTATACGCCGCTGCGCGATCCGCCACTAGATCCAGTGCACCAGGAGCGGATAGAACCCCCAAAGCCATCCTGTGCAACTTATCCACCGACGCTATTCAAGCTCTCGCAGAAATATTAACGACCAGCTATGGATACCGGGGTATCTTCCACCAGACTGGAAGCACGCGGAAGCTATCCTAATCCAGAAACCTAAAAAAAATGGCTGAGGCTTAGCTAAGGTTAAGCCTAGTCAGATGCGAAGCATATTGATGGCTAGGCTTGGTAATACATGGCTTTCCTTGGTTGACGTTCATCCCGCTCTTCATCGGTCTCTGTGGCACGCTGAAGCTTTCGCTTCTCGTTCAAATCAGCCCTGCTTCTAGGCGGCATCCCAACACCTGGCCGCCTCGTAAGTGCCCGGAGAGCGAGGCAAGCTCAGCTTTATACCGCTGCTGTAGCGTCACGTGGTCAGCTGCAGCGCCTCTGATGTGGAGCCTCCACCGCCGCGGCCGACCGCGCGAGCCGGCAGCCCATCTCTCCTCTGCTGTGACGTCATGTTGTCACGTGGTCAGCCGCCGCGCCTCTGATGTGGAGCCTCCACCGCCGCGGCCGACCGCGCGAGCCGGCAGCCCATCTCTCCTCTGCTGTGACGTCATGTTGTCACGTGGTGTCACGTGGTCACGCTAAAGGTCAATGGTAGCTCCACCGCCGCGCTCGACGGGCTGTAGTGTAGCTCTAGTAATATGCTTCGCATAAAAAAAAACACCATCCACGTCGGCGCTTCGATCCATCGATAGGGCCCAGGCCCTATTGGCCCGAGCTCACACGAGAAGGATTGGTCATTTTCTACTGCGGTGCGGTCGTGATGAGGAATTTGAGACCTCTCCTATAGCTAGCACCGCTAAGTTTTGTGGCCTACGGCACTTCAATGGGAGAAGTGACGTTTTTTGGTACCACAAGATGCCTTCGATACTAATCGCACGCATAAAGGAGCAGGTTTTCCTACAGGATTTTTGTCCCAGGTGATCTGTAGCACACGTTAAAGGCAGTGGCATCTCGACGCCCCGCCTAAGGTTTGTTCCAAAACCACTTAAGCATTGGGAGTCTGTGAAAACGACGAAGATTTATTGCCCTTCTTAGAGGGCAAGAACTCCATTTTTGAAGAATCTACTACTCCAGTAGCTTTTTCCTAGAGGCTTCAAGTAGAACAGGGATTGAGCATCCCGTTACTCAATGCCGTGTTCGTAGCAATAAACTGAAAAAGTGTCTGGAAGTGAAGATTTCACAAAACACGGTTACCCCATCTCACGGAGTTGGGCTGTAAGCTAATGCGTTCACACGCCGTATTCAATCAATCAATCAATCAATCAATCAATCAATCAATCAATCAATCAATCAATCAATCAATCAATCAATCAATATTTCGGTTTGCCCATAAAAACTTGCGGTGGCGAGAAAAAAAATGATGCCCGCCCCAGGCTTAGCTTGGTTAAGCCAAGAATGCGTTGCATATTGCGCGGTCTTTTTGCGCGAGGTAATGCTTGGCGGCACTCGATTTTCTCAGCAGCTTTTCCTCCGTGACGTATGGATGGATGGATGGATGTATAGGAGCGCCCCCTTTGAAACGGGGCGGTGGCAACCGCCACCATGCTCAGCCGTCTTTTTTTTCCCTTTTTTTCTGTTTTATTTTTGGGGTTTGGTGACGTCACGTCACCACATGACGTGACGTCACCAAAGCACGTGACGTCACGTCACGTGGTTTGGTGGCTGCCCGGCCGCGCCCAAGGGTTGAACAGATTGATTGCAATATGCTACGCATAAAAGCAGCGATTATACACTGCTCACCACCCCTACAAATCAGCAGCGGGTACAAGGCAAAGAACCGTCCCAGAGTGCTCTATAATGCTATGCACCGCACAGATAAAGAGGATCTCATATCTGCGGAACAAAAAGCTGGGCGAGTTGGTTAGAATTCATACTGCAACAGAGCGAAAGACGGAGGCCAAGTACGAGGCAAGTCAAACACGGCGCTGACTAACGACTGAATGCTGTATTCAGAAAGAACAGTATTTATAGGCTGTAGAAAAACTAGGATCAATGAACACTCCCTGAAAGATGACAGAAGGTTTCAACTGATACCAGAGTGACAACTTTGCAGCCCTTCAGACAAAAACACCAGGTGAAGATGGTACAATGCACAGCCGTAGTCAGTCATGCCCTGTGAGCACAGGTTGCAGGAACACGATCTAATTTTTATGCAGGTTCACTGAAGCCTTTGCACACGCGCGCCGTGTTTGTCTCGCCTCGTTCTTGTCTTTCGCGCTGTTGCAGTATCAGTCCTCAGATCGATCACGCCTTCCCTAACGTCGGAAAAAAAAATTTAGAAAAACGTACAGTCGTTGATGATGATGATGATGTATTGTATTGAGCCACGTGGTGGCAAAACAAGTGAGCTAGACCGCTGTTCGGGATTCCTCGCAACGAGACGCTGCGCTTCAGGCCGCGCTCAAGGCTTCACCGCACACTCACGTAGAAGTTTTATGGCCTACTGGAAATCACGAAAAAGTCTAGATCAATAGTCTTCAGGCCACAGGGTTTGCTCATGAACAGTGTTGTTCGGACGTCTTGGTGGAGCAGCGCAAAGGACGGGACACAAGAAACAAGGAAGGACGTACACAGGCGCTGTACGTCCTTAAGCTTCCTTGTTTCTTGTGTCCCGTCCTTTGCGCTGCTCCACCAAGATGCAACAGTACCAACTAGCCCAGCAACTTGCTCTTTTGTTCGGACAGTTACGCAACACAGGAAGAATTCCAGTTCACCGGAGGGGTGTGTAAGTGACTGATAGTACTGCTCCAAAGGAAAACCTCTGGCCTGGAGACTTTTAACGCGGCAGCGTTAAAGGCCTCTTTCTCCATAAAATCCGGTGTCGGTGTTTGCGTTGTGAGCAAAAAAATCACGGCCATGGCTTTTGCAGGTGATCCCCAGAGAACAACTTAGGAGGCAGCCAATTGGGCCACTATAGGTCACGTGACCTTGCAGCGTCATCACAACCTGCCCACCGGATTGTGAGCAAACTGCCCACAGCAGCAGGTGGCAGTTAAATTAATGACTGGTCGCTCGGGAAGAGCAACATGGGCCGCACTAGGCCCACCGCTTTAGGAGCACCTGCCATCCCAGGGCAGCGGCGCATCGCTTAACCGCTGCACCATTGCACGAGGAGGGGTATGAGGTGCCCCCACCAATTTTTGACACACTGTACCCTCTCGTCTACTGTCACTGTTGCGCGTTCTTCTTCCTCCGCTGCCTACATCGTGCGCATGGCTTTACCTTGTCTGGAAGAACGCTTGTCATCGTTCACATAACGAGCGAATTCCTTTTGCTGTGCTGGCCAATGTGTTTCGCACGCTCCTCAGTCTCACAGGTAACTGCTTGGACTTTTTTTTAGCGTGATAGGATTTAGTTGTTTATTGACAGACGTTTCAGACCAGTGTTGGTTCAAGAATTTTGACGCCTCTGGCTTGTTTGATATAGCCAAAAATCAAAAAGCTGATTTAGTTTACTGGTGCGGTTTTTCAGCGGAGCAATACAGGATGCCGCGGACCATGGCCCATTGTTTCCAACTGCTGCTTTTTTTTTAAGTTGCGTGCTACAGTTGTGAATGCCTTCTACCGAGAATGTTGGAGTTCCCATTGAACATCTACCTGTCTACTGGACGGATAAAGGTGCCACACCAAGATAAATAATTAAGCCGTATTATAGACATCTCAACTGGCCTTGAGACAATTGCTAAACGTCTACAAGATGCCTTGACAACATACGCAAGATTTCCTAGATATCTTGTTGCAGATTTTGTAGCTATCTTCTAACTCAGCTAATGCACCCACTTTTTTAGGCTACAAGACGTCTAGAAATCTCGAAGACAGATTATATACGTCTACAAGCGTTTTTACACTGAACAACAGCCAGTATACGGGACAACTATAAGGCATCTCGCGAAAACAAACACTCCATCTTATAGACGTCTCAGGTGGCCTTTGAAACAGTCACTAAACGCCTAAAAGATGTTTTGACAATATATCTTGGAGACTGCTCGCAAGAAACTTAGAGACATTTTGCTACATCTTGAAGCTATCTTCTGGCTCAGCTAATGCTCCATCTTATTAAGCTACAAGTCGTTTTGAAAGACATCTTGTAGAAATCTGAAAGGCTAATTATATAGGCGTTCAGTGGAAATACTGAATGCCAACCCGCCTACTGGACGCATTCTCCATTAAAAAGTCTAATACTTGAAGACATCTGGGAAAGGTGTCTTATTTTTTACTAAAAATCTCTCATGCACGTTTTGTCTAGTTTTAAATCTGTTGAGATTTTTGTGCCTCTGAGATGTATTGTGCTCAGTGAGCGGCCAGGCAGCACTTTTGGGGACAGCCTAAAATGAATTGCTGGGACTTCTGATTGCCATGCACGTTTCCTGCCATAGACTGTCATGCAGTCCCTTAGTAAACATCTTGCATTTGTCTGAGATGTGCACAAAGTGTTGCAAAACATTTCTGTAGACCAGAAAGTGTCAGCATTAGCTGAGCTAGAAGGTGTTTCAAGATGTCTAGAAATGTCTCGCAACCAGTGCAAGATGTCTTGCTCATCTTGTTAAGACGTCTTATAAACATCCAATAACTGTCTCACGGGTCGACTGTGACGGTTTGGAGACGTTCATCTTGGCAAGAAGCCTTATATCTGTCTAGTACACATGCTGCTCAGTAGGCAGGGAATATTTGTTTTCATGCATGTGGCACAGGAATCGGAATATCATGTCAGGAGCAATGAAATATTCCTGCCGTATGCAGTTATGTACGCGTGCACGCGGTCAGATGAGAACTGAGCTTTCTTCTGTTATATTTCTAATAGCCACGCGACTGTGGGATTTTTCGTAAGAGTACAATATTGCACTACGGCTGCACATGCAGTCATGTGGCTCAAGCCATAAAACGTCTTGTGCGAAAGTCCTCTAGACTTCTGAAGCATAATGCCTCGAAGACAACTTGCTCGAGCTAACTTGCAAACGTCCTGCGTAGCTGAAGACGTAAAAATAATTCCTAGGACAACTTACAGACTTTTTGGCTAAGGTGTCTCGAAGACAAGTATCAAACAGATGTTTTTTTGTAGCTCAAGCTATCTACGATTATTATAGACATTTCAAGACATCTAAGAGAGATTTTGTGCTCAATGGGTCGTAGACTGTCATTCAAGGCCGTGTAAATCTCTAGAATTTGTGTGAGATATCTATAAGAGCTACAAGAAAAAGCCTTGTAGCTCAAAAAAGCGGGAGCATTAGCTGAGCTACAAGGTGTCTACAAAGTGTTTCAAGATGCCTAGAAATGCCTTGCAACCATCTGGAAGATGTCTTGCACATCTTGTGTTTGAATGTTTGTAAGACGTCTTATAAATATTTAATAACTGCTGCAGTGGTCAGTTGAGACACCTTAAAACAGCTTGTTCATCTAAGCAAGAGCATTATATCTGTTTATGGATTGGTGCTCAGTGGGCAGGGAGTTTTGTTACGCATGTGGCACAGGAATCGGAATAGCATGTAAGGAGCAATAAAACTTTCCTGCCAATTCCTGCCGCAGGCAGTTATGCATGCGCGCATGTGTTGGTAACATCTGATTTTTTTTTCTGTCGTCATGTTTCTCATGGCCACGCTTCTCTAGGTGTTTCCTGTTTAAACGCAATTACACTGCAGCTGCATATAGCTCAAATCGTAAAACGTCTTGTGAGGAAGCCCTCCACGCTTCTGAAGAAGAATGTCTTGAAGACAACTTTAGTAAGCATCTTGCGTAGCTGCTCAAGGCATAAAAATCTTTCCCAAGACAGCTCCCGGACATCTTGGCTAGATGTCTTCTGGACAAGTATCAAACAGCGTCTTGTAGATACCTTCTGTAGCCCAAGATGTCTATGACCATTAGAGATGTTTCAAGATATCTACAAGATAGAATATTCTGTGTTCAGTGGGATGGCTACTCTCTATGTATCTGAGAATGGTTTGGCGGAATCGATCTGAGCCGCCGGGTACCTGCCGGTCATACAATGGGTGGAAGCTTCTCCTGGCCAGGTGCTCAGCTTAATCAGGGCGAAATGCTTGGGAAATGGGTCATAGACCCCACCTTAAACAAAATAAAATACCTTGTGCCATATGGCGCTCTTTGGCCGCAGATGCCCTTGCGCCATAAAGTTTCACTATCATTGATCTGATCGAACCATTGCATTCAACAAGCGTTCGTTTCGGCCCCAAGGAAGGACACCAAGAAAAAAGCCCCTCGTTTCACATTTACCACTGCACATCGTCAGCTTGTGAATGATCACCGGGCGGCGGCGCCAGATGGCGCCACGCTCCCGTAAACAGCGCACACACCTTGCTCGCCGTGACCAATATCAGTGCGTTCGTAGCGGTGGGCCGCGGTACGCATTATGATAAAAGTAGACACTAGACACCTTTAGCATACCGTGTTACCGTTGCCGGAGTACCGGGAGCCCGCGCGCAGCCAATGCGCATGCGCAAATCGCCTTGACGGCAACAGATGGCGGCAGCTACCTGGCAGCTGCGCGCGCGCCTGAAGCATCGGGACCAATCAGCGCGGGCTCACTGGCAGTTGGCTGGCTT
Organism: Amblyomma mixtum; assembly: GCF_055824585.1. Lineage (NCBI taxonomy): Eukaryota > Metazoa > Arthropoda > Arachnida > Ixodida > Ixodidae > Amblyomma > Amblyomma mixtum. Next base: position 424,885,172 of record NC_143014.1, on the reverse strand, counting down.
CCGGTACTTCGGTAACGGTAACACGGTATGCTACCATGTATAACATGTTACCGTTACCGGAGTACCGAGAACCCGCCCACCACCAATGCACATGCGCAGATCGCCTCGAGGGTGCCAGATAGCACCAGGTACCCGGCAGCTGCACGCACGCCTGCCGTATCGGGACCAATCAGCGCGTGCTCACTGGTTGTGGAAGGGATCCCGGTACTCCGGTAACGGTATGCTAAAGGTGTCTAGTATCTTGCACAGGTTGTCACTCCGTCGCGATATCTCGCACTCAAGTTCGGATAAGTTAGGGAAAGCCATTGATCAATGTTCCCTCCTGCGCCGTCGACGTGACAATGAAGCATCGCTGGGCCAGCTGGGCGTCCGCGTCGTTGTAACCATGGAAACGACGTTGCCAGCCTTGGCAACAGTTCTTTCCTTCCTCCATGCTTAGCAAGAACGAGCTGCAGTGAACAGGCAACCATGGCGTGCAAACTTTCGCGACGTGCCAAGATAGGCTGTTTTGATTGGTCCCACCCAATGGTGTCATTGGGAAAGTGAAAGGGGAATGGGAAGCACCGAGAAAATTGAGTTGAGGGCAGCACTTTGTATTTTGAAATCTGTTCATTGTATAACTCCCGTTCGTATGCGCCGATTCCTGTAATTCTTTTTGAGTCAGCATCTGTGTGACAAAGAATTGACCTCAAGTATAGCTGGTATCTCTTCAAGAAGTGCTTCACAGCAGCTTTAGAGGCAGTAATTTATCAAAGAAGCGAGGATAGCTCAAACTGCCTATTGACAAGGTAACGACATGGGAGGTGCAGTACTATCATTGTATAGGCCTTATCCTTGACAAGAGAGGGTGGGTGAAATTTTTCGAGGTAGCAGTGGTAGCAACTGGTGCACTTAAGGCTTGAAAGCGGGCGCAAAAAAAAAAAAAATTCATGCTGGCACTGATTGCACAGTTCTTTGTTTATGTCTTGCACTAACTTACCTTTATCTTCAGCCGAAAAATATCTGAAAAAAAAATCCCCCTTTTCCTGAAATTTTTAAAACTCCCCGAAAACTTACAAAGATGACTTCTTCCTTTAAGCTGGATTTTATACCAAAAATTCTCTGAAAATTTCCTGAAGGGTACATTAGTCACTACCCACGCAGATCACCAAATGATGTGCAGCACCACGCGGCACATCATATTGCCACAACACACTTGACAACTTCCTATCACGCGTTGCTGATGAAATCAAATGGGCGCCAACTGTAAAGCTGCGGCCATGGTAAAAGATATACACTGGGTGGTTCGCCTAAGATGTTCTGCAATTTTTTAAAAATAGGTTTATTGAGGAAGAAGAGCGCTTTTTTCGGCATGGCGTTGCAAGCAGTGTAGCACATCAGAATACGACTAAGACGTGCGAACTAGTAGGCTGGTTAACCCATATTGAATAGTTGACTGTTTTACCTAACTATTACTGTTAGTCTCCCTATTTACTGAGAGGCATGTAGCCCACCGTAATATTCATATCAGTTTAGAGAATGCCAAAATACAGTCTAAATACTAACGGAGTACGAAGGGTTGGTCCTCTCGCGTTGTAGTCCAAGCTACCGCTCTTCATTTCACGAGCAGCATTTTCGAGTTTTACCAACAAATACGCCGCACCGTATTGCTCAGACAGCAACTTCCGAAGTCACTCTGCCAATAGACATCTGGAAACAGTACAGTGCTTGACATCCGTACTGTACATGGCAGCAGCCTTTTTCACTGAACACAACTGTTATTTAAAAAACTGCACCCAAGTTGTCTACCATATAATGTTTACTACTAGGTTTCCCTCATCCTCCTTGCTTACTTTCAAAGGCTGGACGGCCTTGTGGATATAATAAATTTTGCAGACGAGTAAAAGAGTTTTTTTCCTAATGGCCGTTTGTGAAAAAATTGCAATGAATTTAAACTATCAGGATAAATACTGCTATGCAGTTCAATAAGCAACCCTTTTCTTTTTTTATTACATGAAAGCCTCGTCAATTCAATCACCACCATTAATTTTGACTGTCACCGCACTCCCGGCAAATGCCCATGCAAGCCTACGACGTCAAGAGGCCCTTGTGCTGTGTGATGTCAAAGCACATCCCCAGGTGGTTAAAATTATTATAGCACCTATTCTTTCATTCCCACCTTCCTCCAATGGCTCTGTCATAGTGTCCATCTAGATGAGAATTACTGCGCCATTTCCTTTCCTCAAAAACCAGTTTTCAATTTCAGCACTGTGTTGAGGCGACCGTGTAACGCCGAGTGATCGTTTAAACATCCCTCAGGCCTGAACGGCATTTTACATAGTTTCCTGCGTTCCTCTAACACGTGTGCAACGGTAGGCATTAGCCATCTTACGCTCATGTATGAAGTACGGCGACGCAGTTCCGTTTTCGGAGCTCCATCGCCAGCCCACAGCATAGCCGTCGCACACAGAGGTCATGGAGACCCTTACTGTTACGAAGCAGTTATGCTTCTCATCGCTGTTGTCGAAGCTTTAGTCATAACAGGTGACAAGCATCAAATAAATTTTACTCACGCTTACCTCAATAGTTTTTTTTTTTTGGGGGGGGGGGGGGGGGGGGGGGCAGTGGATAATTCCAACCTTCGGATAATTTGTAAGTTTTGCCATTCCCTTGAAGTCAGAGTTAGTACTGCTGTATTTGCATTCGCTTCCCAATCAAGAAGTGATACCCTCACACCACTTACCAAGAATGTAATGGTCTTTTCACTTTGCTTGCCACCTCGGCAGCACTCCACACATGGCAGAGGGTGGCACATCAAGCGTAATTTTAGTCTGCATGTATGCCACTCCTAGACAAAAGATTTTACTTCATGATGGATTATAAGGTTTGTCCGAACGGACGATCGTGGCATTCCCCATTAAACTCTTCAGCTTCTCAACGGTGAAAAACTAGGCCATTCCACCACTTTGAGCCATTTCAACAATGCATTTCAGCACTTTGTCAATGAAAGCCACAGTGCATCAGCAATGCCTCTATAGCAAACAAAGTCAGCTAAAAGGCTGCACCAGAGACTTCTCTTCGTCAGTGTGAGCACTGGTCATCAGACCTGCGATCACACCTGGCAAGCACAGCACAACACAATGAGCTTTTTTGAACCTGCTTTTATTTTTTTCATTTATTAACAGCGCTGCAGCCTGCCCGCCCAAAGTTTAGCTCCTCCCATACCGGTGGGTTGTCCGGTAGTTTTCTAATCTCTCGCTATGTGTTGTCTCCATGCATGTGCGTTTGTGTGTCTGGTACAATTGTGTGTGTGTATGTGTGTGTGTGTGGTGTCGGTATCTGGTGTGTGTGTGTGTATGTGTGTATATATATTTATAATATATATAAACGGGTTCCTCCTTCTGTTTCCCTTCCCCTGTCCAGGGGACTTGCTGGACATGCCCGCCTCATGTGGTCGGGATGGTGACGGCTACTCAATGGAAGGGACCGGGGGACCGAATCACGTCTGGTGGTGCGTCCAGCTCTGCCAAGGCTGCAATGCAGGGCAACACAACACACAGTTACAATTGGCCTCACCGGCATGCAACGCAGGCCACCAAAATACGCTGCAGACCTGACAACCACATTTCCAACAGCAGCGAGGGATATCTACACCAGTGTGCTCAACAACAGATGCCGCTCACATTCCTTAACTACAATGGAGAGCGAGACTTAAGAACAAGGTCCATCAAGCCTCATCCAGGGCATTACTCACAATCAATCAGCAGTGGCAAATGTGAGAGTAAAGCATGCAGCATTTGCCTGGGGAGCCACACACGACCTTTAAGCAGCATGACAAAGCTAAGACGAGAACCAAGCCCAAGATGGTCTGTTAAGAAACAAAGTACACAGCCGTTGCTGTGACGATGACGATGGCACCAATGAACCTGTGCCTCAATGTGAGCAATTCTTTCTTCTGCGTGCAGATGTGACGAGGCAGCAAGGGTTCAAACCTGACAGTAATAAGAGTATTTCCCTTCAACTTGCCCTTGCAGCATGGGTGCTCTCTCCAGAAGACAAGACTTGGCAAAACAAGACCACATCCTTGCAGTTAGGATACACCAGTGATTGCAGAGCACGAGTCTCCTGAATGTAGCGTAGAGCTGCACAGCCCACTTTGGCGCTAACCTTCTATTCCCAAATTTTTTCATGACTCATTTCTGGATGTATCAAGCATGGTATGACAGACTGTCTCCCCATCTCACCCAAACATGGCAGCACAGGACCTGCCCGCCCTGTCCAATGTTGCATGCCCTTTCTTTGCTAGGTGTTGCTTGGTCTTTTTTTCCACTAGCAGCTGCTTTCTTCGTAGAACATGAACACATGGTTTCACAAACCATAAATGATGAGCACCCGTAATTTGCTATGGCAGTCGTCAGAGCCAGAACATTCCACCCCTCGTAACAAATTGAAGCACTAGCATGCTTCCAGGCAAACCTCATGCACCTTGATAAACCATTTCAAAACTTTCATTTCTGTCTGTACTTGGCCTTCTGTATAAGAACAAAGCACACTGTATTGGTGTTTAGTTAGGAACTCTCTCTCTCTAACGCCCAATGTGCCATGAAGCAACCCACAGAGCTACGTACTGTTTTTATGATGCAAGTTTGAGACCACTCATCTGAAGCATTTAGCACAATGAAATGCAACTCATTCGAATTTGCCGCTAGTTTTGTGGAGAGATTCTTGCCAAAATGCATGTAAGACTTTGTACCACTGCCACAGTACCAACCAGGTAGCACAAACAATACACTGCCACAGCAGCAGGTGCATGTGTTTCCTTGAGGACACCTTGTACACTTTTGCCGGCACTGCCCTGGTGAATGGCAGCAAATGCTCATTCCCTCACAAGTAACCAACAGAGAAGCTTTCACCAAAGTAAAACTGAAACTACAGAGCAGCAAGGACAACAAGAAACCATTGGCTACTGCGAGACTACTGCTCCACAACAGCCCCTTTTTTCCCTCCGCATGCTACTGAACCATATTTAGCAAGCGACTGGTTGAGACTGAAACCTGCTGTCAGGGCAGTCTGTTTCAATTTCAATACTGCTCCTCTGCTGCTGTCATGTTTCAGACATGCTATATATTGACGGCAATGCCCCTGAAGTGGCAGATGTGTAGAGCCATGGGTTCGGCAACTCATGGTATAGTTAAACCTGAATAATGAAAAATCAAAGGAGGTGCATGAACACGACACGCATATGCTGCAACCAGTGCAACTAGGGTTCCGGCAGCCAACAATACCGGCAATGACAAGCCTACCCGACAAGCCTTATTGCAATGACAATGACAATGACAAGCCTTATTGCAGCAGCGCTGAGTGCCTAACACACCTTTGATGAGAAGTGACAAATATGAAGCACAGACCTGCTTCAAAACAAAATCTGAGTTGCCAAGACCGCAACAAGAAATCCCACACAAATGACTTTAGATAATCACACTACACATACAGGTGACATGTGCACGCAAAAAACTTACTTGCTTTTGTCTTCTTTTCCTTCCTTTTCAGAAAAATTTGAAAAACCAACTTAACAGAAACATTTCTTCGATTACAACATTCAAAGCCAAGTGGGGTTTTAAATTAATAAGGCTCCACTGCATTGTGGGCCCTGCAGAATGACGCATTTGAACGGTAAGCCTTTGATAGTGGGAAGTCCCACAGAACAATGAAGCAGCTGTGAATGATCGTGTTAGGACAGCCAATCAGCCAACTGGTAAAATACCTTCAATAATGTCTCAAGCGATGCAGAGTACTACCATGAACAAAAAAAAAAAAAAAGAATCTAGAATGTGTGCGCAGTGACTGAGGCACATGCCAGCCCTATCTACCGACTTTTTGCAACTACTCTATTTATGAGCATAATCTGCGCACCCCTAACTTATTAGCCCGATTTATAACAAAAACTTTTACTCGCACATTTTACACTCCCTGCTGTGCCAATGCACGCAACAAAAGGCTTGGGAAGATCGGCACAGCTGCTTCACCATGTGCAGTTGTAGAAAGTAAGAGTGGCAAGGAGATGAACTGCATGCTGTTTACCCAGCTTGCTCGTGCTGACGGTCGCATTCCCAGATGAAGAGCTGTGAGAGCAAACTTCCGACAACCTCCAGCACACGTTGAAATCTGAAACTACCTAACAGTTTTTCATTCGGTTTGCCTCTAGTCAGCTGGGCTGTACGCGAGGGAACCGTTTTATCACCTTTTGTCACCGTTTGCCTCTGCCTGCTGCCTCTGCTATTGTATTGCTGAGTGTTTATTGCTTTGAGCTGCACATGCACTGTTAAGCCATCCTCCGGGGAACTACATAACATGGGGAGGGGTTATGAGTCACATATGGAGTCTTTTTTTTTATTATTGAGCCAGCGAGGGATACGAGTTGGGGTCTACATATAGGAGCCAATATAAAGTATATACTGCGCGTTATGGCCTTTGTAGAGTTTTTTATGACCTGTTCACAAAATCCTCACGTAATCTGTGACCTCCTTTTTGAAGCCTTCATTTAAAGAAAACAGTCTGCAAACTGAGGGAGTAAATACGGTTTTTTGCTGTGCAGAACTGGAACCAAGATGAGTTGCTTCTTCCTTTTGTGGCTTTTGTGAGGGCAATCCAGCAGAGATGCACAATAATTGCAGACGATGTCTCCTGGAGACTAGTCTGCGCTCATGTGAACAGCAGCTGCTACCATGCTGCACAGTGCAGGAATCTTTTGCTGTTGCAGCGGGCCTCTGCTTGGTCCAATGCAAGCATGCACATGGTGCCAAGCAGCTATTACAAATCCCAAATTCCACAGCACTTGATAAAGTGAGGGTATGCTGTTTTTGACCACCACTCATTTGGGGCAAAGGGGACCCACCAGCTTGGCGGTGGCCACATGGGCGTGGTGTGGTGGCTGCTGCTGTGGGTGGTGAGGGTGGTGTCCAGCATGGTGGTGCAAGGAGTCACCAGGCGCACTGCCCATCAGCTTGTGCGGGGACCAGGGTGTTGCCTCCTGCCATGCACAACAACAAAGCAGCACTTGCACCCAGCAGATCACTGCAGAGCAACCCGGCAAACAAAGCTCCCCTGCTCTTAATCACAAGGTCACTCTCACAATGCTTGCCAGCTGGCTGGCTCACCTCTGAGGCCTGCTGTTTCTTGAGCATGCACTGCTGAAACAGAGTTCAAGTCTGTGCAAATGCATCGATAAACTATCAACCTGCAACCACTGATACCATCCTGGAGCCAAATTCTTTCAGTCACAGCACCATGACGCCTATCATGCCATGCATACATTCAGAAGTGCACTGCACTGCATGGAATCTTCTATCCTCAGAGCTGACCCAGTTGCTGCCAATGTTTTCAGTAACCACCACCCTTGGCAGTGCCTGTGCAGAGAACAGCATGCCTCCCCATTTCGTACGCTGAATGAAGCGAGAGGTGAAGTGGCCTCTGCCGCCGCATCGAAGCTCACTGAGCGGAGAGCCAATCGATCGAGATAGATTGCACACAAGTGACTTAGGCTATCATGCACCAAACCCAAGGTTAGAGTGAAAGCAGTTATTTAAAATATAATAACCTGTTCAGGAGCTGTGCTTCTTTAAGGAAAGCAAAAGTCATCAACAACTACATTTCCTTCTAGGAGTAAGCTAGGGTGGAACAGGACGTGTTCATCATAAAATCGATAAAAAGAAACGCCGTTTCCTTAGTTTCTCTACTTCTTTGTATGAAAAAAGGCTCTGGTTTGTGGTGACCACATTTTTGCATAGCTCACATGTCTGTTTTTCGTGTTCTGCTGGCATGAAGGTTTGCTAGGTGTGTTACCAATGCAAACATTTTTTTATGCTCCTACACTGCTGAAACAGGTTTGAACTCTAGATTCAGAGCTCATGTTAGTGCAAATGTCATGCATGCTTCTTTAGTTCATTATTTCATGTCGACTGCCAATTATTCCTTAGTTCACAGTGTACCAGCTCCATACAGTCTTTACGGAGTATATTAATTTGTTTTATTACCTTATGATGGAACTGTTATTTGCATCTCACTAAAAACCCAGAACTTAAAGCACGGCTATGATATATCAATGCACCAATGGGCTTTTCATCAGCTCCACAGTGATGCACCTCACAGTGCACCTCCTCTCCCCAGCAACTAAGAAAACAGTGGTCTGCTAGGCTCTGCAGCTGGACTGGCAGCCTGACGTTTAGCAATGGGGGCTCATTTCAAGTCAGAAAAGCAGCACTGAGAATTATATTGCTCGCACAAACCCAATGACAGAGTGCACCGAGTTGATATTGCGTGGGTAGGGGCAGTGGAAAACACACTCAGTAGTCTTGTCCTCATTGGATCAGCTATGCAAACGTGCACTGACATCGCACAGTAGACGGGCCTCTAGAATTTTGCCTCCATCGAAAAATTCGACCACCACGGTCAGGATCAAACCCGCATCTTTCAAGTCAGCAGCCGAGTGCCATAACCACTGAGCCACCGCAGTAGTGGTCCCAATTTTAATTAATGTTATTCACTCACTGACATACAAAGAGTATGATACAGAGCTGGACAGCATGCTTCCTAGCGAGCTCATTTTAACAACAAAAAGTGTACAGCAAAGCACCCCACCAAGCTTTAATGTATGAACTGTCTCCATAAGATGCTTCCTACATGTACCCTGGAGGTGCATTTAGAGAGGTAGCTTTCAACTGTGTTGAGCATGTAAACTGTAAACACCAAAACAACAGAGCAAGAAACTGGATAAGAAACTGAACAGTTGGTGGCACTCATTGCCTTTTCAACCACTGCAACATGAAACAGCTTATGGAGAATACTGGAACCAGGGAAACTGGAGAATGCAAGCACTCCTGTGGCATTTCTGTAGTTTCATGCCACAGAATTATCACATATAATAAACTAGCAGCTGCATCTGCTGCGCCACAAGGGCAAGAGAAAAGCACATGACAGAAACAAAGCCTTGAAAGCCAGCCTTGTGTAGCTACCTAGTACAGCAGTTTCTTGCAGCATGGCTTTGTTTTTTCAGTATTTATGGGCCCATCGTAGGACTTGCAGTGCAATGAATTCAATACGTTTCGCAAAACTAAAGCCGTCATATAATGCCTATAGCAGACCCAAACGAGCTACGCTCGTCATTTCTCGCCCCTGACGAGTCCAATTTACTGCGAGTTTTCTGGGTCTCTGTGTCCAGTTTAAGGAGAGTAGGGCTTGTCCAGAGCATTTTTATGGTTTGCAGATAAATTGCAGCACAGGTACTAAATGACCATTGTGGTACCACATTCGGAAAAAAAAAAAAAAAGAAGTGTCTGTTACGGGGCTAATGGGGCTCACACTGCGAGCCTGATACCACAGGCGTTCCTTGCTGCCCCAAGACCAATAGTGGCCCCTCACCTGAGGCTGGTGGGTTGCCTCGGCGGCCACCCGGGAGGAGAAGAGCTGCCCAGCTCCTCCAAGCATGGCACCAGCTGCTCCGCCTGGGAAGCCGTTGAGGAAAGGAGGGCAGTTGCCCAGGCCCCCCGTACTCAACGCTGGTTGCTGGGGCTGCTGTGGGGGGGGGGAAAGAGGATTAGCTGAACTCCTCCTCTGCCTCAAACATACACCACAACCCCTTCCCTCAAGCCAGCGACCTGCTTACAGCTCTCAACTACACTACACCATGGCACATCGCCCAGTTTGGCCGTTATGGCTGCAACCATTCACACAGAATGTGACACGAAGGGCGCTGCAAAACTCAGACACAGCAAACATCACAAGCATGTTGTCCCGCAGTCATGCATGGAAGCACCACATGCGCGGAACAAAGTCTCACCACTAGCCGCATCATCCATCACTCAGCAACTAAAGCTATCACAGCAAGCTGCCGCAGACTTCAACATTGGTGAAAACAGTGAACAGACGAGTATTGATTTCGGCGGTCATGTAGGCAGTTTCACATTTAGAGTGCCAGAGACGCTGCGAGACGCCTGCTTTTCTGTATCTCGCCACTGGCCGCATCATTCGTCAGTCAACAACAAAAACCCAGAAAGCTGCTGAAGCCTTAAAGATCAGTGTTCACTAATAACGAGTCAGTACATTAACTTATGCAAGCAACCACCAGGTAAAACCTCAATGAGGTCATGCTTTCACTATGTGCCCGCATATATATTCAGTTTAAACCGAAAGTCCAACCTTTAGCTATGTCTTCAGGACTTGACAATAAGGCGCAACTAATTTCAACACGTAAAAGCAAGGTACTGTTGGAAGATAAACCTTTAGACATTCCCAAAATTTCCAACAGCAACAGCCGTTATTTAAAATCCTGAGATTGTGGTTGTGTAGGTTGGCACTATGGTTCGCAGAGAGGAGAAAGGAGGGTGCTGAAATTCCTGTTAGAGCGGTAACCAGGCTCCCATGTTTCCCCTTCTTTAAGGGGACACCGAGGTTGGCTTGTATCAATAGAATACCAGCTCCCAAACATAAAAAAAAAGGCTACTCTTACTGAAAACAAAGCTCTTGTAAGGTTCAAAAGAGAAACACAGGCCAAACTTAAGTACAAGCATGCCATTGAAAGCACCGATCTCTGAGGCTCACAAATGTGCATGAAGGTTACACGTCTGAATATTGAATATTGAAATAAGTTTTGTTTCACAATCGCTAGTGCACTTTTATCATGCAAGCAATGCGGAAAAGGAAAGATAACCTAAATGCTGGAAGCCAAAAAAACCTAAACTTGGCAGTGCCACACGCAACCAGTTTAGTATCTCGGTGCTTTATGGCTATCCACGTTATGTGCCCACACAAGGTTTTGTTTTTTGATGCGCCTCAGTTTACAAGTGCGAAGCAGCAGAGGTAATCGAAGCGCCCCTCTCAAGTGCTCCTTGGACGGTTCATGCCTTGGCACACACCTGCAACGCCAATTTTGTTGGCTTTTACTGTAGTTTACCTTGAGTTGGAGCACTGCATACCACACTGTGCTGTGCGTGCCACTCATAGCCAAGGTATGTGGATGTACTGCGTTGTCTGTTTTCCCTTTGACTAACAACACTTCAGTGCTGTTAACAGCAATGAAGATGAAGGCTGTTGCGAGGAAAAAGGTCGACCAATGTGACGTAGGCTGTCCTGGCAGCCGTACAGAGTCATAACAGGGAAGTAGCATTGCCGGTGGGGGTGGTGCATTACTGAATGCCACTAAATGAGCTGTGGTGGATCACTTGGCTGAATGCTTTGCCACTATGAAAGGCAATAGGGTATCGCTGTATGCACAAGTTTGCTCTTTGCATTTACATCGTGAAGGCTATCTGCTCGGTGGATGCTTCACAACGTGCCCCAAGACGCGGTTCCATCTACACTACCAGCAACAAGTGCACAGCAGCCCTCACTGGAGCACGACAACAGCAGTTCTGCGAGTATTGTACCTCTACCGGAACACAATGCCCTCCAGGTCAAAACGTCAACACTCTGACGATGCGACTTATCGACTAGGTTTCCTCTGCTATGCATTAGTTTCAATCATGCGCGTGTGCTGCACGAGCCTCCATGTTAGCAAATACACCGTTCCGCGTGCTTGCTTTGCAAACATACCAAGATGCTTGGCTGCATAACCACTGTTGCGAGGGCCACCATTGCAGAATTTAAAAACGGCCATACATGCCGGTCGCTCATTCATCAGTCATTACGGTGGTTTGGCAATGACAGCTGCACCACCACTAGCTTTGCTTACTGCCGACACTGCTGGCTCGTCGATGCCTGGATATTTTTTGGTATACAGCCATGGGCGTCCGGAGGGGGGGGGCAAGGGGGGGGCGGCTGCACCCCCCTGGAAAATCACTCACACGAACCATGAGTGATGGCCGCCCGCCAGGGGCGGTGGTGCGCTCAGTCAAAAGGGTAAAAGCAGCCCCGCATGGTCGCATCTGCGAAATGCCGCGTCCGGGCGTGCGTCGTTACGCCGTTTTCAAACCACGCCATCGTTAGCTCTACTGAAGGGCGACCTGTTCCAGACATACAGCGGCACCGGCGAGCATGTGTTTCGAGCCGCCTTGAGATGGGTGTCTGTTTCTTTGATCTCTAGAGAGATAGGAGGCAGACAGTGCACGGGGCATCTTGTTTTCGCCTATCGTTACGCCGGTCACCGATGAATTCTTAAGGAGGGAAGGACAAATCAGCCATGTCCACCCCCGCTTTGTCGGGCTGCTCAGGGGCAAGCGGAAGATGAGTTGGCGCCGCCGCCGCTCGCTGTCTCCTCCGATCCACGGGTAGCGCAGTTCGGTAGAAGCGCCGCTTTCAGAATCTCCGGCAAAGGGGATTAGCTGCTTTTGTTCACGGCGACGCAGTCTCCCGAGGCGCCCCCACACCAGCGTTCTTTGCGTCTTCTGCGAAAACCAGCGCCTTTGGTCAACGCAGCCCGATGGCGCCTGCCTGGCTCGCCTGTCAACTCTGGCTGGGCCTCAAATCACAACAGCGCCCATGTACTGTGCGATGTCAGTGCATGGTAAAGAGACCCAGGTGGTCGACATTATCCGGAACTCTGTACTACTCGGTCCCTGATAGCCTGAGTCGTTTTGGGGCTCTGAACCCCATAAAAACACAAAAACAAATTTTCCGACCGGAGTGGCGAGTGTCCCTTCCCCTCGGAAGTTGCGCGGCGTTCCTTTCACCCCCAAAGTGCGCATTCAGGGATACTGCGGCAAGTAAGCCCTTGCACGTGTGCGCGCCTCTGTGTTTGTGCTTGGGTGTTTTTAGTGGCCGGTTGTCAGCGAAGCTGAGAACAACCAAGACAGCGGACGAGAAAACGACGAGCGGCGAGCAGTGTGTGTGCGGTTGCTCGACTGTGCGGATGCGCAAGCAAGATGGAGCGAGGTGTATGAAGCTGCGAGCGTGCATTCATCTTGTAAATAAGTTTTCGTTGTATATATAGTCATCTTTTGTTTTCAACGTACGCGTTCAACAGTTTTTCCAATCAATGTGTATGATGAGTGTGCACCGAGAGCGTGTAATGAAGCACAGAAGTGAATTTATCACACGTGTAATTACGCAATTCGCCCAGAAAACTCCGAGGCGCATACAGTTGCTGTTCAAGGAAGACTGACTGAGTGACTGTAGTTGCGTGTTTGTGAACATATTGTGCTGTGTGCTGGTCATCAAACCGGGTGAGTCGAGAACCCGTATGCAGCAAGACTGAGCACTCTTCTCCACGAAGTAATATAGCATCTTTTTGCATTTTTTATTAATTTTAGTTGTTTCTTCGTTGATAAACTCCAATGTACCTCTCCTAGCCGCGCTTTAATTTGCTGTTTGTAATTTTTCTTTCATGTGTGCATTTTGTTTAATTCTTATTTATATATAAATAAATAAATTTACTCCGCAAATAGCGCCTTTTTGCTACGAACATACCCCCCCCCCTCCCCCCCGGGGCACCAACGGGCCCCCCCCTGCAAAAAATTCTGCGGACGCCCTTGTATACAGCTAGTCCAACCACCACATCCCTCAAAAGCATCACACACACTGAGGGGGGGCTGGGCCGGAGTTCTTAGCGAGAAATTCTTTGTTGGGATCAAGAATGAGATCCACGGAAGGCTGCTGCAAAGCAAAGTGACGAGTGATAAAACATGCCTGCAACACTCGCCACCAGCAATCGCAGCCCACGGTAGGGAAAACTTTTCCAACTTTGAATCCAAATCTCTTGGCAATAAATGCTGCCAGACAAGTGAGAAAAAAGCCATGCAATGTCAAAGTGTTGGATTTTGTATACAAAAATTTGGCTAACAACGAAATTTGTCCTCAGTGTCCCTTTAATGCTTAAAAAAGTGGCTAACCTCAAAATAGTCAACATCTAGCCCTATAATTTTGGTTCCCCTCATCACGCAGAGAGAAAAATTGAATACAGTTAAACCTCGATGTAACAAACTTCAGCGCAACAAAATCCTCAATGTAACGAAGTGTAATTGCCACTGAATGCGACGTGCTGCCTGGGCTCAAAGCTGGCGTGCTGCCCAAAGCTTGGTAAAAGGACTGAAAGGGTGCTACGTCACAGGCTGTGAAGCCTGTCATGCGCTTCACACCTGACAACCTCACTTCTCACCCAGACGATGTGCGTATGTGCAAAAAGATGCACACTCGCGCTTATGGCAGAAAATACGAGATGGTTTCATTTCACTAGTTGGTGATTGACAGACACTCTTCACGCTCTCGCCGACATAGAGAAAGAAAGGAAAGTAAGAAGGGGGGCAAACTACGAGGCTGGCCCAGGCAGCCATGAGGTTGCAGGCGTTGCAGCGACCGAACGCTTTGTCGTGTCGGCTGTGTGCTTGGAGCACTTACAAGAGGACGATGATGACAGTGAAATCAAAACTCGGGATGGGTGTGTCGTCGCTGTCAACCACGAGATGGTCAGCGTGACAGACAAGCTGAGGCGGCTCACAAGCTTGCAACAGAAACAAGAGAGCGTAAAGCCGTTGCTGCTGGCGAAGTAAGGGCAGAAGTAAACAACCACTTTAATCACAAATGAAGGTTTTTCCCGTGAGTCACCTCCAAAGCGTTTTTGCCAGATGCTTCGTATGCTAGATGACGAATTTCAATGTAGCAAAATTTCAATATTGTGGAATAAAACTTCCGATTATACCATCTTCGTTAAATCGAGGTTTAACTGTAGAAAAATTTTGCCAAGCCCGTGGCCGAAGAGTTACGAAATAGTATTTTCAGGCAATGACACAGTTTTCAACCCAACATACAGAAAAGCAAATTCATTGCCATCAAGCTGCAAAATCGAAGAAAAAGTTGTTTCCAGACAGACTTGGTTACTGCACCTCTGGTGTTTCCACAAGGATTAACCTTCAGTGTTGTTGCCAGTTCTCAACAAAACCCACTGAACTTCTTCCATCACTTTCCTGTGCATACTTTCACAATTCCTGGCAGAGCCAACTTCAAGACTGTGCTCACTGTCCTTGCTACCCAGCAAAGCACGGTCAACCATTTACCCACACCGTTACCATGTGATCAGAGACTGCCAACTGATGAAAGGCCGCAAACAATGCAGAGTAGCCAACATGCCGGGAGCCTTTTGCCCTTTTTAGGGCCAAACTCAAACTGATTTGCACTTTACACATGGTGGCAGAGCGTAAGTAGCCCACACCAACACTAAGCTGCTCTTTAGGGTCATGTTCCAAGCACCCAGAAACAACTGTTTTATTGGCCATTTATTATTGTGCATTCTTTCTTCACTTTCACACTTTGGTCAGAGTTTCTCACCAAAACAAAGGAAAAGTCAGAAATGCAAGCATTCAGATAGGGTCAAAATCGCACCAGTAGAGCCCATAGCTAACAAGAGATGACAGAAGGTAGAAAATTGGAGAGATTCACCCACTATTTAAAGGGCCATGAGTGTGGATTGTTTGAGACCGATATAGCATGTGAATTCAAGTTTGCAAGTAAGAGCGAAAAAACCATGAATGCACATCGACGTTTTCAGTAGGTCAAGCCCCATTTCTAGAAGGACCTAATTTTTTGAGGTTACTAGAATTTCTTAAGTGGTGCATCGAACATAAAATTTGCACGCTTCAGACTTTGGCAAGCCTTCAATTGAAGGAAGATGGTGAGGCAAAGAATTTATAGCGGCCTTACACTGACCGTGTTGAAATTTGGGATGGCGAGGCGAGTCGGAACGCCAGGTCGTGTTTGGTCACTGCTGCAGGCATACCTTCTTTGGTCACGACTATAGGCCGACCCCCCTTGTTTCGGACAATATTTCTGTAAAAAAAGGTCCACCAATATTCGAATGAATACGCTAGGTGTGTGATGGAGGAAGATTTTCAGGAAGGCCAAAACGTGAAGACCGAAGGCCTAATATTGGGATTCATTTTCGGTCCCGAAGAAAAGATCCTCAACAAGTGAAACAACAAGAGTTGTCTGGTGCTCACTGGGTGGTGTTTTAATGCCTGTCAGCACGTTTCATTACGCTACTCTCAGTCACTAGTGTGCTCTGCATTGTCAGTGGACAAAATGCTGCAAACCAGAAAGGAAGAATCCCCATGCAGCAAAGAAAGGAAACACTGTTGCGATGCGCGATGTAAGCCCGCCGTGGGCTTGCAGAAGCCTGCTAGGGGCAGTGCCTGTCCATAAACGGCGAGTGAGCAGTGGGATGGGAGGCTAGGGCGAGCAGCTCTCATGCTGTTATTTGCTTCAACAGCTGGCGGACACAGCGGAAGAGCACACTCCTTGGACAAAAGTACTCCAGGGGTTCACTCATCCAACTGCCTCTAAGAGCATACGCTGCCCTGCTGGAGCAAACTGGTGACCCTACTCACACAGCTATAATTGCTCCCAACACAAGAATGGGCGTATTTGAATGAGCATTACATTAGTTCTACGCGGTGTTGGATCAATCCAGGAACTAAGTGCACCTGCCACTACATGAAACAAAGCAGCACAGCAGTCCAAGACCTAAAAATTGACTTCCCTGAGTCAAGTACAGTAGAACCCCTGTACAGTAAAGTCGCTCCAACCAGCAAAAACCTTTACCATACCAGTTGTTGGTGCTTCTGTGCTCTACGAATGCTGCCCGGTAATTAGGCTACTTGCTAACACATAGCGTTGGTCTAGAAAATTGCCTCATTATGCACAAATTTATTTCTAGCTACTACATTTAGTGTCCTATATTTGATTTCATCCAAGTCTTCAAAGAAGTACCGTGTCTGCTCGAATATAAAGAGGGGAGATTTGAGTCTGCATGAAAACAATACCTTTGTGCGAACATGGTATTGCCTTCCGTGGCTACAGTGTCTTAAGAGGCAATTGTCAAGATATGCATGCAACAAAACCTCCCATGCAGTGCTCCTACGGCTCTGCTTTTTTGCACTGCTACTTCACGCTGCCCACTTAGCCCTGTTCTCTGCTTCCCTACTCTCTTCTCTTTTATTGCCTTCCCTTTCCGAATGGTCCACACTGCCTTCTTTCGTGTTCATGGCCAGCTTTTTTCTTTTTTTTTTTTAATGCTGTGTACGCCATACTCTTTGCCTCCCCTCCCCGGTCTTAGAAAAGTTGGCGCCTCCTCACAGCTCACAAGCTCGGTGGCTGAGCCACCTCAAAAAGTGCCATTTTTATCGTCTTCCAATATATTTCCTAGATGACGCGCATGCCACGTTGTCACCATTCCGTGGGATGCATGCTACCATGGCCAATTTACTATAATCGTTTCTTTATAGAGTTGTCATTACCATTAAATGAACGTACACAAACCAGGCGTAACAGCTAAATGCAACCAAGCTTTTAAAAAAGACAGTGCTTTAGACCAGTGAAACCAAATGAAGGTTTCTCAGAGTCAAGCGGTACATGCTGCATTAGTTTTTCCGTTCTTCAAAGTTACTTAGTAAAGACTAATGAGCTAACTTTTAAACTACTGGCTTGAAAAACAAAGTGTCAATACAAAAGTTGTAGATTGTCTCAAAAACAGCTAGCAGCGCTGTTTCCATCAAGGCACGAGTTACGTAGCTTAATTTATTGGCTTTCAAAGAAAGCTACCATGTGACCAACTGCTGGCTCACGTCTCTGCTCCAGTGCGCAGGCAAAGCCTCATCGGGGAAAGCACTCCATAAAAAAGTGGATTCTGTTCTCTGAGACGAATCTCGGTGCATTGAAGTGGCCGTTGTCAGTCATGTGGAAGCCCTTTTTTATTGAGAGAGTTGTGGTATGAGGCCAGTAAAAAAAAACTACTTTACGTAAACGGTAGCTTGGTGCAAACATTTCAGTCAGCTGTTTTTGAAGGAAATCTATAGCCTCTGTACTGACACACTGTTCTGAAACCAATAATTAAAAATTAGCCAATGAGTCCTTACTAATTATACACTTTTGTGAACAAAAAACTACAACAGACTAGGCCAGGCGACTCAACAGATCTCAGTCGGTTTCACTGGGCTAGGACACTCCCATGTTTTTTAAAAGCCTGGCTATGTTTACCTTGGAAACCTGCACCCACCCCCCAGGTTAAAACTGACAGGATGGTTACGAGCGCGTAGCATATGCTTAAGCAGTAGCTGTGGTGCGACCGGTTAGGCATTTTTGCTCCCGATTTTGAGCTTGCAAATCGCTAGGAGGTCCGAAAGGTCCCGCTTTCTCCATAGCACTTCAGTGTAGAGGATGCTTTATAGCATTCTGGTTTAAACTGCACTGCTCCACACCAATGCTCGAGTGCTCACCACTTTTATTCTAAGCCTACACTAGCACACAGCAGCACGCCAAAAAAGCAAACACCACAGCCCCCGGGGTTCCTTTCAAGGGCGTACATGGCCATACAGCATCTTGGCGCATCACCTAGCTCGCCGTGCATGCCACCCCCACAGAAGCTCCCATCAAAAAATAAACACATCATAATATCATTGGTGCACTACCAAGGCATAGCCAAGTCTGCACTGCAGACGGCGTGAAACTGAGGAAAACACTAAGAAAAGCGGATGCTTAAAAAAAAGCAAATTTTCAATTGCAAAAGTGGAGAGAAAATATGGTATTTTTCTATCTTTACAGCTTAATAAAAGAAATTATGGGGGTACCTAAGTAATTATTATGATGTGCAAATGAGAGAGAAAGTGTAAGTGAAAAGTTTAGACTCTCAATTTTGAGGAAAGGAAAGGCACATAACTGCCGGTCAGTGGACACCTCAATCCTACTGCTCCAGGAGGAGTGACAAAGCAGGAGTGAACAAAAGTAAAACTGCACAACTGAATTCTGAGAGACCAGCAGTGCTGCTGTGAGTGCAAGGAGTCCAAATACGTTCCCCCACTATAGGAGTTAATCATTAAACGTCAACTACAGCTTTGCAGCAAGCGCTGGAACAACGTTTCGCACTTGCCTTTTTCATCTTGCTTCGATTTGGGTAATTAAAGAACCCAATTAAACGGAACATTTTTCTGCAGATCGATGGCTCCGAATTAATGAGATTCTGCAGCACACCCAAAAAACAAAAATCCCAAGGGCCATGTTTATAACTTACAGGCTTTTGCACCGAGTCAGACACCAGTGCTGACTCCACCACTCGACAATGTGTTTGCTTTCTTCCCTCATCGCTGGAGTGAAGCTCACCATCCACAATGCTCACAGCACGTTGCTACAATGCTGTCTGCCTATGCTACTATCCTGTCCATTACGAGCCCTAGCTTTTATGCCACCTCCTCTACTACTTCTCGCATCTGTGCCATCTGTCACACCCCATGCCATCCTTCCAGGCCAGATGGAAAGCCAATGCACTGGCACCAATAACAAAAACACGGTCAGAAAACAATGCGGACATGCATGAACACACGGTGAGGGCATGAGGTGCGGTTGTGAAAAGAAAGCATTTGTGGTAGCTAGCAATCATCCAGACGAGTGGAAAAACCTCTGTCATGGAAACGATGGCAACAAGCTCTTTTCAGCCTTCGGTTCTCTTGTTTAATGCACAGTCAAGTCGACCATCAAATGTTACAAGCTGAAAAACCTTGAGCACCTACTTTGTAAAATCTGCGCACTTGTACGGCTCTTGGCCAACGGCAGATAAGAAGTTACACCCGTCCGTGCTGACCTCACGAAGTGCCCCTGTGCTTTATATGGCCCAAAAATTGACTCTAGGTAAGACTAAAAGCTTGGATGGTGTGGAATGTTTTCTGCACACGAAAACCAGCGGCCGCACGCAGCATCGGCGCGATCTTCCGTGAAAGGCTGCCACCGGTTAGCGCTTAGCAAAGGTGGCGGCATCCTGACAAAACTTACATGCCTTACACACAGAAATGACCATATCTGCAGGCACAGATTTCTGGCTGATATGTACTCCATAATTAAAAACAACCTTTCATCATTTATTTATTTAAATACAGTGCCACAAATGGCATAACAGTGGGGGAGAATAATACATAGCGCATACAAGAACAGGTGACAAAGTGATGCACAGAGTCCCATAGTGAGCAAACATATTCCAGAACTAAGCGAACGCTAAGACTTAAAGAGTACCTCTTTTGCTTCTGAAGGAAAATAATCAGTGTTATGCCTCAAAAAACCTAGAACGCAACACGCCTTTCCAGTTACATAGTCGATATGTCGTCGCCAACTTAGGTTATATATACATGCCAAGGTACTTTTACTCAGATACTGAAGACAGTTGTGTGGCATTCATTTCATAAAAGAACCTTAGGCCTAAACGCAAGATGCCAATCGCCCCACTGACCGTGTTAGGTGATGCTTGCATTGTTTCATAACCAAAGCAGAAATGGGCAGAGTCATGAGAACATGGCAACTGGCATCAAAATTTCGCCACACACCAAAGCTTGGATAACGCATAGACAGGCATCACGAAAGTCCACCCTGCAGTTGTCCCCCATATTATAATTAGTCCACTTACAGCTAGCATCCAGATATGTCATGTTATTCACGATCGCTTTAAGCGGGATTAACTGTACTCCGTGGGCTTTACACACCCACACACACCTAGCGCAGCCTCTTCTATAGATTCCACATGCTAAAATACAAGTGAACAAAAAAGTTTCAGGGTACTCTGGACCTTGTGGACTCCTATCTCATACCTGTTTGCTAACTGGACCTGCAGACCTTGTACACAGCCCAATATTAGGCCCAAGCAGGACAGGTTTGCACAATCCCATCGCGTTCACCTCCAAGGGAGCACTCACATGGTGGTAGGTGTGCTGCTCGAGGGCCTGCTGTTCAGAGGCAGCCTCAGCAGCGGCTGCGAAGCGGTTGTGCTGCAGCAGTGGGGCCAGGCTGTCGCCCTGGGGTCCCGTGGCGTGCTGGTACTGAACCCAGGCCTGCATGGCACTCAGGTCCGGAGTCAGGCTACTCCCACCTCCACTGCTGCCTGTCGCACCTGGGAGGAGGCAAGGCCTACTCTGAAGAGGGGGAGAAGGCACCGCCTCTACTAACCCTTCCACTTGTCTACGGGCACTTCCCAAGGGGAGGCAGCAGCTCAGTTCTCAGGCAGCTGATACAGAAGCCTATGGCTCTAGAGAAAATGGGGGTCCTTCCTTAAGTATCTGCCTTGCTGAAAACACAGCCCCTTGAATGAGGGCAACATGTGGAAATCTACTGCCTGAAAGGTGCCAACATCACTGTGCAAGCACCAAGCACAGGGTCAAACTGCAGCCTCCAGGACAGCTTGAGGCCCCTGGGACAACAGATACCTCAGGAGAAGAGGACAGTGAAGAAGCTCACTGTTGGAGTAGGACCAGATGCCCGGGTAGGAGGAGTGCGCTCCTTTTTTCTGGGCCCGCTCCGTCCCGATGGGGCGTGGCAGCTTGCGGTCGTCCAGGCCCCCACCGGGAGACAGGCCCCCCTGAGGGGACACCGCCGACGGGGAACCCTCGTCTGCACATGCAAGCAGGGGGACATATGCGCATTAAGGGCCAGTGTCCAGTCCCAGACAGCAACCGACCAATCTACAGCTGCCCACTGCACACAGGCAAGGGCCACGCTACACACCCATCAGAATGATATCTTTTACTCAAAAGGCTCTCAGAAAGGTGCATATGATTGAGTAGCAGAGAGGCCACTTGTAAGCTGTATCCTGGCTGCACTCAGCCAGTCCACTGGTGGGGACTTTGATCCAGGCAAATGCATGGCATTCACGTGAGGCAAAATAAGTCAGCACCGACAATACAGGGAGCTCAAGCCAGCCTCTGTAGCCACAATGGACCCCATCATGTCAGAATGGGCTTACCATCAAGGTAAAAACTGCCCAACGGCAGGCCCACACAGTCAGCCTGCATCAGCTTGCGTGTATGTTGGTGGGAAAAGTACCAGAGCCGAATGCTGGTGTGCCAGATCCCATGAGACTTCATTGTGAAGATTGAGCACTTCAGTGAAGCATTACTGAGCAAAAATTAGTTGCCCACTTCCACAGTTTCTAATGTCAGTGAGCAGTCCGGCCAGCTTGAAGGCTCGCTCAGACTGCCCACTGACGTCATCGGGGTGGGAGACGAGATGTAGTAAGGAGTCACCCTGATCGGTCGCGAGCTATTGTGAGCAGCAATTATTAAAAATTATTTCTAAATTATAGGGTCCATGCAGAGCTTTTGAAACTTGACTCAAATACCCGCAAAGACCACCTCTACAGATCTGTTGCACTAAATATGCCCAATGAAATCATTTCAGGGTCCCTTTAAATGCCACTTTCTGCATCGCACACCTAAAGCAATATCGTAATGCTTCAACTCTGAATGTAGGCGGTGCCAGAAGAGTTGCAAGTAGACAGTATAGCTATGGTGAGCCCTTAAAGCCGTGGTGCAACCTAGCCCAGAGAATGCCACTAAGAAGCTTGGACCAAGTGACTCACCCGTAAGCCGCACCCCAAGCGGTGCGCGGTCGGCACCCTTGGGCATCTGTCCCACGGGGGCCACCAGACCCGAGTACTGCTGCTGGAGGTGCGACATCATCTGCAGTGGGAATACGCCAGGGTGTCCCAGCGTTCCGGCCGTCCCCTGATGATGGTGGTGGTGGTGGTGGTGTGACATATGGCTGCCACTTTGCACTGGGTGCATGAATTCTTGCGGTGCAAATGGCACCCGCATCCCGTGGTGCCCCGGTGTGGCAGCGGGGTGGTGGTGCTGGTGGTGGTGACTCGTTTGCGGGAACGGTGCCGTCAGCATCACTGGTGGGGCCGATCGGCTCGAAAAGTCTGGTGCATTGGGGTTCAGCGTGCTCTGGATCGTCTGCTGTTGCTGTGGCGGCTGCTGTTGCTGCTGCTGCTGAGGTGGCGGTGCCAGCTCAGCTGCAGTCGTTGCGTAGTGGGGCGGACCAAACACCAGGCGCGATGACGAGGGCTGTGGGGTGGCCTGCACTGGCTGGGGCACTGCTGCCGAGGGTGCAGAGGTGGTCTCGTAGAACTCCTGTGCCTGGGGTGCCGGCTGGGAAGGCGGTGAAGGGGGCGCCCCCCCACCAATGGGGGGCGTGCAGGGAGCACTGCGGGGTCCACTGCCGATGGGGCCAAAGTTGGGTGGTGATACGTGGAGGTTGCCACGGTAACCTGGAGCCTTGGCTGCATCCACTAGAGGCTCTGAGGATGCCGACACACTTCCGACGCTACCGCCACTGGAGCTAGGCCCGCCACACACACCCGAGGCAGCCACGGAGGCAAAGTTAGGCTTGGAGGCTTCCCGCTGGCCCCAGACACTTGGCTGCGTTTCCTTGCTGAACACGTTGTTGAAGGGCGAGAAGGTCTGCGGAATGCTGATGGCTGGCGCAGTGTTGGTCGAAGATGCGGAGGTTGACACCGAAGGTGCCATGGTGGTGTTGCTGGTCGTTGTTGCAGTTGATGACACTACCATGCTGCCAGTGTTACCCAGTGTCGGTGAGGGACTGCCACCGCCCGAGCTGGGCGACGAACTGGGGCGTGGATCCGCAGAGGCTGCGCGACTTGAGCTCTTGGCAGGGGAGATGACAGCCTGGGTGTAGGATGCCGAGGTCGTTGTCCCATTTACGGCTGCAGAGCTGGTGGACACAGCTGGTGCTGTAGTGATGACTGCAGACGCAGAGGTCACAGGAGTGGCTGCAGTGGCAGCAGGCTTGGTCGAGGCCGAAGACGACGATGCCAGATTGCCCCAGCCAGCAGAACCAGAGGCAAACGGGGGTGCTGAAGACGACGCCACAGATGCCGAGTTGCCGCTGCTTCCACCAGAGTGTGTAGGGATCCCTGGTCGTGGGGCCGGGCGGGTTTGACCAAAAGGTGGCAGGGAGGGTGCAGGGGTTGACGCAGCCTTGACACCCACCACCTTGGCTGAGCTGCCCTGCCGACTGAGCTTGTTGGTGCTGCTACTGCCAGAGACTAGCACAGAAGAAGAGCCCTGCAGCAGAAAAAAAAAAAAAAAACCATGCCCGCTCTATCACAGCCATATTTGGGTCACATGAAGCAGCTAAAACATCACACAATGTTACAAAATGCACATAGAAACTGCACTGCTCAAAAGGAGCAACATAATGTGTTTTTCTTATCCACAAATCATCTGCTTCAGAATGTACAGCTGGCGTGCGTGATGGCCGCTTTTTCCTTGCTCCTGCACCTCATGACTGAGCAAACTTGCAAAAATATCACATCTAAGCAGAGGCTCACCAAGCCAGTGCTTTGTATTGAGCTTTCCACAAGTTTGCTTTTTAAGGTCTTAAGAGCTGAAAATTTGCAAAAATATCCATTTCTAAATTCTGTCGTATTTGGATTTGCAAGGTTCTTTTCCACCGACAAGTGAAGTTTGGAGCCCGGGACTAGCGGTTTTTGAGAAACTGTCCCGAGAAATGTGCCACCACAACACACGAACTCGTGAGGATGCATCAAAATCTGCCCGTTTGCTATGTCTGTGCAATTCAAAACCAGCTGCTATAATGAGCTCGCTTTGGTCTTGTTTGATAGCGCAGCTTGCTGGCTTTCTTTCGCGCTGAAGTAGAGCCACTAAGGGTATTTACAGCAAGAAAAACAACGAAAACAAAAACGGAGATGTGGCCATGTTATTATTAGCTACTTTGGATATGAAAGTGGCGCTTTTTTTATTGCTTTATTGGATTATTTTAGTCTGATTTGGGGGCTGCCAAAAAAATTCATCAGCAAGAACAATTACAAAGGCAAAGCAGGAAGACTGCAATGTCTATAAATGCACACAAAATTGGCAGTAGAGTGAAGAAAAATTATGATCTGTGGTCCTTAGAGCCTATGACACCAGATCATGAACCACCGCGTCGGCGTGCAGTCTGGCAACATTGAAAAGTGGCAGAGTTGACGATGGATCCTTGCAGCTTCAGTCTGCGGCGCTTACAAAGAGTGATTCGAGAGAAAAAAAAGCATGCTAGTGTTTTCCCATAGTTAAACCGAGTAGACTTGCGAAAGCATGTGTTTAGTCCGGTTGGCTCATGGTTTTGATTTGCTGGGTTGTCAGCATGTCTAGCGATGATATTAGTTCGGACAGTAGTGAAGGGTGGTTTATTGGGATGTGGGAAGCGCCGGCGACAAAGACTCTTGCACAAGTAATTGATAAGCGGCGGGGCAAGAGGCAGGGTCACAAGGAGCAGTTCTCAACTACAGCGTCAGCCAGACGCCTCAAGAGTTATGTTGTCGTTGGTGCGGGCGCATGATCAAAATGAGCCTTTTAGCTGTCAAGTTCGACCAGCTGTAACTTTCGTCCCAGTGGTCCTAGAATGCGCATTTATGCCTTAATGCACTCCTTGGTGACTCTAGATCATTTATAGATAGTAATCTTCCCCCCAAGATCTTAAGTTTATCTCCATTCCAGCAGCATTAGTTCATGAAGACAACGATGTGCAATGCACAGTGCAGGTGTGTGTCGCAGTTTAACACGAGGAGTGATAGCTGCGGCGATAGCATAGCAGCTCTCATGCAGTGGCCAGAAAACCTTATCTGTTCGCACTGTCGCAGAATTGAATCACAGTATCAGCAGTGTTTATTTTATCTATTTATTGTTTGGCCATGGTCACCCTCAAGGCCAAGCCCTTTTCAGAATTTTGGAGGAATGATATCTCCAGTTGTATATTGACTATTACTACAATTCCTTTTGTGCCAGAAAGATAAATGCACAGGTTGTGCAATAATGCTAACTTTAAACAACTGCTTCCTTAGGAAAATTTTCAAAATAAATCCTTTGTCTCAGTCATCAAAATGAGCCTTTTAGCTGTCAAGTTTGACCAGCTGTAACTTTCGTCCCAGTGGTCCTAGAATGCTCATTTACGCCTTAAGGGGAGACACTGGTCTTAAAATGAAAATTTTTATTATTAGAGATATTGTAATGAAATTAGGTGTGCATATGTATTTCTTCCTCCTGTTTTCAAAAATGTAATTAGTTTCTGCCTATCTCAATTAGTTCTCAACTTATGGGAAAATAACTGAAGCCTAATTAGGTAATTTCTTACGGGTCATTAAGATACTTTCCCTCAATATTTTTTGGTTCTGATTGAAATGTAGCTGTAGCCAAAGATCTGCCATGTGGAGCTATGCTATTTATATTGTTATTAAGGTACATCATCATATAAAAATATTCAATTATGTCGATGCATCACAATTCTGGAATATAATTAGCTGGTATTATTGTCTGCAAAATTTGATATGTTCGACTTAGAAACATAGAAATAGCATAGCTCCACAGTTCAATTCTTTCTGAATTCAACGGTGTAAAATTTATTAAAATTGGACCACAAAAACATAATGAAAAGTTCCGTAAGGCTAGTGACATTGGCAAAAAACGTGAAGCTGAGAAAATCGCATTTAAAGTTTTGACACTGACTACAGAAAATTTTGTGAGGAATCTTCAACAACGGATTTTATTTAGATGTTCCCTATCTATTTCTCTACAAAGCAAAACAAAAAGCGTCTTATTCCATCCAAGGAAACATTAATAAAAAAAATGTCAAAGGTGTAAGCGTGATGAAGTTGTAAAAAAAATTTCTCATGAAGTTATCGGTAGATTTTTTTTAGAGACAATGGAGTGTAGGGCTGCGGTGTTGAGCTCTAAAGACAATATTTTGAACCCTGAAAACTGTTTTTTGAGAGACCCAGCAGTCCGGAGCCAAGGAGATCCGAGCCCCCACCATGGCAAGCAGTTAGGTGGTCCTGAGAAGGACCGTTGGGTGTGACGTTCAGCACGTCTGCTCTGTCTTCGAGAAGAACCACCTGGATGTTAGGCAGCACGCTGTCCTGTGCCTCTGCAGAACGTCTCTATAGCAGTCCAGGACTATAATCTTTAGTTGCTCCTGTTTTGTGCCGCCTTGTCAGAGTCTCTTTCATATCAGTGCTCTTTTGATGAGACCCATTTGCCTTGCGCAAACGCAGGGCGTCTTTCTCTAGGCTTCGCCGAACAAGGCAGCCACCAGCAGTGTAGCCCAGACTTGCAGTGATGGACTGATTGGTTGCCCTCCTTCCTTGGTTATAGATGGCAACAGCCTCAGCAGCGGCCCGCTTCACACTTTTCAATGAAGCATTCCCATTCTTGGAAGCTTGTGTCCAAATGAGAGAGTGTAGGCTTTCACTCGCATTCTGCGTCCTTCCCTCACTGCAGCGTGCCAACAAGTTCTCATCGCTGAGCCTTGCAAACACTGGCTCCAGAGCAGCCCCAACACAAGCCGGGAGGGCACTCTTGTGTGGAGGTGGAAGCTCACCATTGGCCAAGGCTCTATTAAACTTGCACCAAGAGTCAGCACCCTCAGGGCACTTGGAATGGTTTGGGACATCATCTGTAGACATCATGTGTAGGAGTATAGCGTCCACTGCCTTCTTCATGCCTGGAACATCATTGCTGTTGCTCCTCAGGGCATAGCCGTAGTAGTTTGTGATCTTCTTGATCTTGTCCTGTGTCAGCCGGCCTCTTCCACCAAGAGACTCACCTTGAGCCTTCTTTTTGTCAACCAGGTTCCGCAGAGCAGTCCCCATTCGCTTATGGACGTGGTTGATACAATCTTTCTTTTCAACCTTTATGAAGCCATACACTTCTGCTTCTGATAAAGCATGAAAAGTACGGCTGTCTCCATCAGAGAGGACGGTCGTGTAGCGCAGACCATGCTTAGCCAGAGACCTCTGAAACATGGTCAGCGCAGCCTCCACTTCCATGCGGCCAGAGTTGCAGTCAATGTTTCGCTGGCACTCGTGGGTGGCAAGCCAGTCACAGTACCCATCATCTTGTGGCTGTGGTCCCACGGCACATCCGAGGCAAAAGTTTGAATAAACAACGTGGTCGATCACCAGACCAGTGTAGAGCTCAACAATGCAGCCCACACTTATGTGGGAGCTACGACCTCGGGTCATCCAAGAGCCATCAAAAATAACGTCAATATTCCCAACTGGGTTCAAGAAATCTCTATATAGATCCTTGATGACTGCCACACTGGCAGCTTCGCTTGCAGTCGCTGTGCTCTCGCAGGCTTTCACGAAAGTTTTCAGGTGTCCCTGAAAGGTCTTGTGGTGCAGACCTCGGTGCGACAGGTTCATAGAGGCGCAAAAGTCGGCAAGGGCAGTCACGCCTTTGCCTATCGTCTGTATGCCCTTCATGGCCCTCATGTTTACTTCGAAGGGAGTAATGTTGGCAGTTCCACTTACTCGTGGGGAAGAAAACTGCTTCTTCTCGAAGTTGCAACTGCCGCAGACGAGCTGGAGCTTTACAGCTAAGCCGTACTCCTTGTCTGATGCCTTGCTCAAAGTCAGACTTGCAGTGCCGCAGGTTCCGCACTTCGATTGCGCGAAAAAGTTGTTCAAAACTTTCATATCCACAATCACAAACTCAGTACCAGCATCACCGGTCTGGCACTCCGCGCTGACACCAAGAAGTTCGAACTTGCGCTGGGTCGCTGACTTTTCCGACAGAGCGGACTTCGCGTGCGCCGATCGCTCAGCAAGCTGCGCCTGCTCCGCCGCTGAGTAGTACGCGGCATCAACACGAACTGTACCGTGATCCGGGATGCAGTTCGTGGTGGAACTTGGTCCCGCGGTGTCATCAGCTAGCAGCGTGGCTGACGTTCCCGGCAGATCGAGCGAGTCCGGCACCGGCTCCAACGCAGGTCCCGACGGCGCACATGTGGCCGACGCCTTCGGCTTTTTGTTCCACGCTCGCTTCTTACGGCTTCCAAAAGCTCGTTGCGTGCACGGTTTAAGTCGGCTGTCTCCCGTCATCTCGCTCGCATGGAAAAACTCCAGGCACAAAGCAGAAATGCGGCGCGAAGAGAAAAAACAAGCGCAAAAGCAGACGCGCACGAAGCGGCAGCCACGGCAGCGAACGCAAAAGAGAAAGAAAAAAAAAATGACGCGCCGGTCACGCGCCGGTCACGCCAGCCAATGGCAGGCGCGGAACGGCGCGCTTGAAAAGCGCGCCGTGCGCGAGCCAATCAGCGACCCGGAAACGGCCTTCGGAAAACCGGCCAGGGCAGCCGTTTGGCTTGAGCGACGCCATTTTGAGAAGTCGCGAATCGCGCACAAAGAAAACAGCTTCAAATCAAGCCCAAGATGGCGGCGATCGGCTGGCTGCTGCGTCCGTGGCGCGCGCGGGAAGTTCGAACAAATTTCGCCCTTTTGAGGGCATTTCGTGGCTGCCTTGGTATATTGAAAGCAGATTTTATCGCATTTCCCGGCCGAATTTAGCGTTAATAATTTGAGAATAGGTGCTCGAAAGGTTAAACTTTCCGAAAATGAGTTTTGCTCAAAATCGATTTTTTGACCATTTTTGACTGTTCTAAGACCCGCGTCTCCCCTTAATGCACTCCTTGGTGACTCTAGACCATTTATAGATAGTAATCTTCCCCCCAAGATCTTAAGTTTATTAACCAAGCTTCCTCCAAACAAAAGACATACTCTCCATGATAAATCAAACTGTCTGCTACAGGAGGAACCTGTTCGCAGTTTTGGAATCAGTCCAACGTACAAACAGTGAAAATTTGGTGTAAATCTGTCTGTAAATAAAGAAAATAGTACTAAGAGGGGTGTCCCCCCTTAATGTCCACATATGTGGAGTTCGTTACTCTCTACATTCACAGATTCCCGGGAGCTCGCAGTGGTGCAGTGCTCAAGCAATGCGCCACTGCCCTTCTATGGCAGATGCTTCCATTGGTGGGACTTCGGTGGCTTGGGTAAGGTTGCAATCCAGGTTGCTCTTCCTGAGCAGCCTCTCACAATTAAGCATCCAGATTCAGACAAACAAAAAGACAAACTATAGAAGTGCTAGCACATTAAATAATAATAATAATACAAATAATACTAATAACAACAACATGTTCAAAACCAGCAAGCAAATTTACATGTTTCTTGAAGATTTCAGAATTGTGACTTTGTTAATAGAAACCTTCTCCTAGACCACACATTTCTCCCACCACAAAGCCCTCACTGTAATCCTGCCGGAGCACACTCGATGTGCCTGAAGCCAAGGAGTGAGCACTGCCCCCACTCACCGTGTGGTTGGTGGTGGTGGCAGAGGAGGAGGAGGTGGTGGTGGTTCGGTGGTCCGAGGAAGATGCCGGTGCCTTGGCAGAGGACGGGGCAACCACCCCATGCTGGGCCATGATGTCCGAGAGGTCCCGGTCGGGCTCCTGGACCAGGCCCTGGATCAGGAGCTGCGCCTGCTTGGTCGCCTCCGCAGAGCCCCTGCACCACACACCGGGAAACCTTCACCCACACATGCCTGCCCTGCACTGAGACCCCCGGTCAACACCCGGCGCTGCTTTGTCCAGGGGTTGCATTTGGCTACTTTGAGAGCCACTCGACCATACAAGACTTCCTGACTCCAGAAATTTTCTGCAATAGGTTCTCTGAGGACACTCTTAAAGTTGAACCTCAACAGCCTCTGATGCCACATTTTTACACCTCAGCTCAGCCCAAATGGGGGCTGAGCCAAGGTGTCACTGGCAGGGCAGGTGATTGCGTAAAAATCCTGCCTACTGCATATGTGCACCCCTGACATGCACCTAACGGCATAACTGCGAGGAGGCTTCACCACACAAATAACTGCAAGCTATGAGTGTGCAGTCTCGGCCCACAGGAAGAATGGAACCACGTGGATAAAAGTGAAGGAAGCAGTTCAGCAGCATCGAAGCGACGAGAAAAAAAAATGGTAGGGGTGACATCAGCGACCCTCTGAAACAGTGCTCAGCTGGGTTACGTAGGCTGGTAGATGCTGACTGCTTAAGCTATTGCTGCGCACTGGCACGAAGCTCAGAAAAGTGAAACCAAAACTAAGCAGTCGGGCCATTCTCGGAGAGTGGGCTGTCTATTGTCATCATGCCTTCCCCTCTAGTGAAAAGCGTCGTCACTTGTTCTTAACACCGGCACCAGCAGAACATATAACCAAGCACTCATCTAAGCACCACGCGAAATTTGGTAGCATAGTCGAACACACGCGATAATGAAAGCACAAAGAAAAACAAGGCAGTAAGGCTAGCGAGACCTCATACAACTGCATCCTTAAAAAAAAAAAAAAGTAATTGCAATGGAAGTCACATGGTTTGCTGTTCTGTCAGTCCTGCAACCAGTTTCCGGTGAGAGAGTGATGATGATAACAGCTATCAGCTATGATGCACGCCACAAACCGAACACCTCAGTAGCGTTTTCGCCGCTATTAATCGGGGAAAAGTTTTTAAGACCGAGGTGCCTTTACTATAGGTGACCAAATAAATTATGCAGGTTATTCTGAAATGTTCGATATTTTGAATTCTAGTAGTGAAATATTTTTACAATGAAATTATAGGATTTCTGGCAAGAATTTATTGAAGACCTCATAAATAAGAAAATTCGTTAATGTGAGGTTTGTAGTAATGAGATTTCACTGTAGTGACCTAAAATGATGGGATGGCTGCCAGTGGGCTTCGCAGGCACTGTAGACTACGCTGTCTCTCACAGCCCGCAACAAACTGGGACACAGTGGGTGTCCGAGAGTGAGAGAGTGGTGCCCTCACCGGATGAGAATTGTGCGCTCTCCCTGGCCCTTGTGCTTCTCCACCTCGATGTGGGCACCCGAGGCTTCGCGGATGGCGTTGATGTTGCAGCCACAGCGCCCGATCACCCGGCTGATGGCTGT
This sequence comes from Amblyomma mixtum, assembly GCF_055824585.1. NCBI lineage: Eukaryota > Metazoa > Arthropoda > Arachnida > Ixodida > Ixodidae > Amblyomma > Amblyomma mixtum. Next base: position 424,853,673 of record NC_143014.1, on the reverse strand, counting down.
CGAAGGCACTGTCACTTTCTTGGAGCGCCGCACCACTTCTTTCCAGCCCTCCTCGCCCCGGTGGTGACTCTTGGAGGAGGTGCCTGTGGCCGCCGAAGACGCCGCCATGCTGGTGGAAGACGATGCGCTCAGGACGGCCGAGCTGCTCTTCTTGGGAGAGGAGGCCACGCCGGGGGAGGGACGGCCCGCCCCACTGCCAGGGCTGCGGGGCCCCCCACATGAGTCCATCACATCCAGGGCGAGCTCACCTAGCCTGTGTAGTACAACGCCCCCAGTTCCAACACCATCAGCAACGCAATGAAACTATCACGGCTGCTGCGCACACACTAACTGGTAAGATGTCTCACCGTATGCAACTGACTGCACGCAAGCAGTGTGACCGATTCACTTGCACTGCAAAATCGAAATACTCGTGGTGCTGCACTGCACCATTCAGTGCCAATGAGAGCAGGCACCACAGAAACAACAGTTTTTCACACCACTTTGCATGTTTCACAAGTAAGATGAGCTTTCACAACAATCATGAACCGTAACAACTGCACAGCAAAGCTCACAGATGTCTGGACGTCCGTGCAGCTCTCTCGAAGCAAGAAAGAAGACAGTAAGAGTCCTTCTGCTTTTGTGCTGTGCATGTGACAAGTGACATGCACGCAGCACAGATATCTGACATGACTAGGTTTCAGTACCCCAGGTGCGTCAACCAGCCACGAGTTGCCTCTGGCGGACGGAAAACACACTCACGGGGTGCCCTTGTTCATGGACTTGTGCTGTAGTGCTAGTGTGGTGTTGCGCCATGCACATTCATGTTTGCCAAGGCTAGCATGGCACAGAGATCTAAGAGGGCTACACCGTCGATAGAACAAAAAAAAAAGACTGCTTGCAATGCTTCCTAGAAAAGGCAGAAACGAGCAGCGACGCAATATCATGTACTGACCACTCGCGACTATGGTGGAAATGAAAAGAAAACCTCACAAAAACCTCATTTCGTAGACGGACAAGGCTGCGGATTTCATCTGGGAGCTGCGCGCAAGATCGCTGCCTGTGACTTCAGAGTGCATCTGCATGATAGCTGTTGAGACAGCACGTGCCTCTGGACTCATTAGGGTTTATGAAGCGAAAGAGTTTTGCTCCACGGTGGCGTAGTTCCGTCTGCCAGAAACCGTCGGAAGAGATGGCGTGCAAGTCTTCAAAAACGCAGCGTCAGCAGCAAGAAGAAAATGTCATCTGACTAGTTCTAATGACTCGAATGACTCAGTAACGCTCGAGTACTTTGTGCCCTCGTGCATGCACCGTACATACAAGCAGCATTTAAATGCAAATGAAAATAAATAGTGTCATCACTGTATACAGCCGGTTAAGTCTCATTTGTTTCAAGGTAATGGTGTCTTCTGACACTTTTGCCACTCATTTTTTTTTTTTTTTTTAGAATTCGTAAGTTGGGGGCCAATATTCCATTTTTTACGGTACACCGACCTTCAACTAGAAATCTTCAGCTCTGCTCCAGAGTCCACTGAGATAAAGGGTTTCCCAAGTGCAAAACACTGAGGGACAATTGCACTTTTCAGTAATGCAATTTTTGAACGCAGCTTCTGCAATATTTGAGCCATAGGCATCTGCAGACGCACAACGCACAGCAATCCGGTGCTGCCGTAAGTCTACTTGGGCAACCGAAAAATGGCTACTCTGGCACCATCTCTAAGCGGGTGGCAGCTGTGAAGCCCTACATGCTACCGCCCTACCCTCCTCCTCGTGCTCTATTCACTACCACCGTCTTTCATCCTCCGCTGCCCTCTGCACTTGGTTAGACGAAGCATGCTGGTTATTAAAATAGACAAATGTACTCAAATACTGCTCGGATTTCATGCACTAAACTGCCAAGAACAAAACTTCACACATGAAATTCTTTTTTTTAAATGAAGGTGCCCTGCAAGAGAGGTGCATACAGCATGAGCTGGGAAGAGACCACCAAGTACAAATTAGGAAGCAACTAGCCACAGCATCAAGGAGTCATGCACAGAATTAGTCCTGGGCTCAAAACAACAGCTATATACAACACTGATCTTGTTCCCGTTACACTGCCATTTTCAAATGGAAAGCAATACTACTGACCACTGAAATCAGTAATACATATGCTGCAATATGCCTCGACCTTGAGAGTCACTTTCAAAGCACTTCTCCTGTTCCAAATGACAGAAGTGACAACTGCATTACAATTGTAGTTGCGCCACATTTAAGCAAATATCGTAACCCTGCGAGGGCAGAAGCTGAACTCACGTGCTGGTCTTGGAGGAGGTGTCAGTGGCCACATGGTGAGCCTGTCCCTGCCCCCGGTGCTTGGTCCCCTTCACCACAGTCGAGAAATCTTCACCGTCGGTGAGCCCATTGACCATCACCTCGCCGCCACGCTTGGCCACCACAGCTGCTTGGCGATGTACTGTTGAAGGTTGCTGTGTCACAGTCACGGGTGACCGAGTCACCGTTGATGCTGGCTGCTGCAGAACAGCCTGGTTAGCTTGTGCTGCCTTTCCCTGCTTGCTTCCACTGTTGCCTACTTTGCTGGGGGCCACGGGCGAAGGAGAGACGGTGTGGTTTAGCCGGGGTGGAGCTGGGTCAGCAGTGCGCTCTGCACAGGCTGCTGCAGCCTGCTGCTTTTTCTTGCGGGAGTTCTTGCCGCTGCTCTCGGCGGGAGCAGAGGAGGAGGGGGCCTTGGGGGGAGAGGAGGAAGGGCTGCTGGAGGACTCGTGGCTGGCAAGTGGAGGGATGTCGTCTTCTTTTAAGCGCACCTTGCTGGGCGTGGAAGAGGAGGATGCGCCATTGGCCTTAGGTCGGCCGGGTGCGTTGGGCTGGCCGCTGGTGCGGTCAGAGGAGCCTGCACAGCACCACCAGGCATATCACATCCACGCTCGGAGGCAAGTCTACACAAGTACCTGAACAAAGTGGTAAGTGTGCACAAATGGGCCCGCAGGGGGACGCAGAACTGTCTCCAATATAAAATATACATTCTAACCCCATTATCGCAAAAATATTGCAAACTAGTTTGATATAGCCGAAATTCATAACAAAATTTTGTCAACTACTCGAGCAAGAGCCGCAAAATTTAGCCAGTGAAGGAACAGCAACTCAGGCGACCCTTACTAGAGAAGCGGGGAAGCCTTTTCTAGGTTCTGACGCCACTGCAAAGGCGCTCACACCAATTACGGAAGCTGCAAAAACCCACCACCGCCCAACACCGCCAGTTAGGTTGGCTTCTCTGCACAGTACCTCACGCACACAATGGTGGCTGGCCAAGCACCAGCTAGGGTGGCTTCCTCGCATTACTGCTGTAATGCACGGAAAATGGTACGCGAGCATGAAAGCCATCGCTGTTTTCACTACACAGCCGGCATGAGCGCAGGATGGTTAGTGCAAAGCAACAACTGTCCACGCCGCTGCTTTCAGGGGCACTGTCGACAGGCGCACTGGCTACCAACCCTGCACTATCTTCCGTGGCATTGTTCGCAAGTGAGAGATAAAGAACACTAGTGTGAGATAAAAGTGTGAATCCTGGTACCAGCACTTGATGCGCCACTACCAGTCACGTGTGCAATGTGGCGAAGCCTGCCACCTGGCTGTAGGAAGCAAATTTTGTAGGCAGCGGAGGCATGTTCATAATAGCGCACATCATACGGCCAGCCAGCAGTCCTTTCCCACATGGTCGTAGCGCATAAACAAACTGTTCGTTTACTTCAAATGTGCCTTTCTGAGATTGCTTAGATGTTTAGAACGAGCTTGTCTCACGCCAGGACGGTGCGCGCCAGTCCACTCCTCCCATCAATGTGTTCCGTTAAGTTCGGCTGACCTCCCCTGCATATCTTGCACAACGCAAACTCCCGAAGAAAGTTGCAGAGGATCTCAATATCAATAAAGCGAAATCCTGAACAGGTAGCTCCTTCCACGTTGGAAGCGTCACATGGCGCACTCTCACCTATTTTCGAGAAACTAGCACTTTCGACGCGCCGGCTCCTCATTTGCTTCTTGTGAACTGATTGCCGCGGAACTTTCTCTTCCTCATCCACTTTGAAGCTGTTCTTGCCACAATCAAGCACAGTACGCGGCCAAACCAAGGTAGATGAAGCGGGCAAAATGCCAAAGAACGTTCAGCAAGCACGTGCGCAGATCTCACGACAAAAACCAACGACTTCGTTTCAATGCACTACAAGAGCACACCTAGTAGGAAAATTTTGAATTACTAATTGTGAAAATGGCAGAAATTGGATATATTTAACAGATTTAGCCACATATATTTTAAAAAAAAAATGCATACCCACAGAAGAAATGATGAAAAACAACATGTAAACAGACTCTCGCGTCCGTCATTTCTAAATACCAGAAGGCGCGGTTCTCGGCACCATTTTTGAATGGCTTCGAGCGTCCCTGCACACTTGCCACTGTACGGTTTTGCTCCACACAGTGTGTATTAATTTTTAGTCATGAAATTAAAACAGTTTTTTTTGGGTTGATTTACGCTACTATACCCCCTTAAGGGGAGATGCGCGTCGAAAAAGCGAGTTTTTCGCGACATTTTTCAGTTTTCGGTTTTTTACTGCAAAATTATCTTTGGGCATTCAGCTACAATCCCCCAAAAAATCAAGGCAAAATTCGAACGCGAAGTTAATAAAAAATCCATTTTATTGAGCCACAGCTACTCGAAAAACTGCAATTTTTCGCGAACATCGTCAACTTTCGCACGTCTGCCTCTCGAGAACGCGAGAGCGCCCGCCATTGCCGTCTGCTTGGAGAGGAAGAGTAAGCCTTCTTCTCTCAAACAGCATCTCCTGCAGTTTCGTATTCGGGCTGTAAATAATAAAAAAAACACGTTTTCGGCGCCTATTTCAAGCGTTTCTACTGGACCTTTAAATCACGTGGTGCTTTAGCGCAGCCGCCATTGGCCGAGACCGATGCGCAACTGCGGTGAAGCCCCCTCTTCTCTTATCGCCTGTTTTCGCTTTGTGCTGCGTCTACATCGATCTCTCCGGCGTTTGTTTTCTCAATTGGTTCAAAATGAACGACGAGACGAAGAAGCGCGATATCCGAGCTCGGAAATCTGACACGAAGAAAGCGTACCGAGGACGCCGTTGCTAGCCGCGTCATAAAGCGACAGCGGAAGACAGTCGCCCGACGCCAGCTAGCCCTAACCAGGGCAACGGCCACTTGGGCAAAATTGACGCCGCAGTGAACTTTGTGAGCGCCTCGGAGGTGAAGATTGGACTCTTTGAAAGCGATACAGCCGTGAGCAGACACCCCACGAGTGCCGCGATATGCGACATCAGCGCGCTTACGTTACTGGTAAGCGGGGCTGTTTGCCCAACGTGCCGTACTTGCAACGTTGCGGTGTGTGAACCGGCCGAAAAACGTAAGGGCCTCTCGGCATTTCTTGAACTTCACCGCGGAAATAGTGAGCGCCCCGCATCGCTACTTTCTTCTACGCACACGTCGAGCCATGCTGTGCCTGGTGGACTCGCGAATGGTGCCAGTGGAAGCCGAAACTTTCAGAGCGGGAGCTCCCGCGACAGCTTCGTCGTGAACTTCAAGGTCGCCGTGGCTGCGCGCGAGATAAGCATCGGGCGCGAGCAGCTGTCCCGTTTTTGTGCGATTCTCGGCTTGCCAACGCCGTTGCATCTCAAGAACTTTGTTTGAGACTCATTTTTGTATTTTGTCAAGAAATTTCATGCGCCTGTGTCGTGTTTTTCAAGAATACAGGTGTTTGAAACTTTCAAATGCGTTTTTCTCCAATTCTAATTTTCAGCATTTTTTACGTTTTGTGCACTAACTTTCAAGTACATAAAATTGTCCGATTTGGATGAAATTTTGCACACAGTCTCTTCAAAGTGTGTAGAATGCTGATATCTATTTTAATTTTCAATATCTCTTCTACATTTTTTTTAAATATTCAGAATGTTAGACTCATAGTGCCCAAAATATACACTTTGGTGTTCCTGAATTTTTTTTACAATAATGGGATAATATGAATAAATTTGAAGTAGATATCGGCATACTACATTACTATAGCAGCAAAATGAGCTATTGCAAGCTGCTGTAAACGTATATCTACTTATCAAAAAAGTGTGCACAAAAAGCCCTATATTATAGTTTTGAAGACTCTCTAAAACAAAAACTAATAAAGCTACATAAAAACTAAAAGCATATTTGGAATCAGCATCAAAAACTATATCAGAGACCACAGTTTCATAACCTTGGTTATAATATTAAAGAAAAAGTGTTTTCGAGGAGCATCTCCCCTTAAAGCAAGCCATCAATTTGGTCACAGGTAATCAAGAAAGCATGCCTTCAACTAGACTGCCCTAAGCGCCCGAGCAATGGCACTTTTCTCGGGAAACAACCAAAGCACTGTAGCAAAACAAGCAACCTCAGGGGCTGCCAGCTCACCTGCTGTGATGGTAGCCATATGGTTCCCACCAACGCCACCAGGATTGGGTAGCCGCTCATCCAGTTCGGCCAACCGACTGTTCCTGCTGCTGGCAGCACTAGCAGCCAGGGTTCGGCTGTCTTCCTCCTCCTCTTCCTCATCATCGTCGTCATCGTCCTCTGACTGGGAGCTAGTTGGGGCCTTGTCTCCTTCGCTCTTGGAGTCCTTATCCGAGTCCTTGCCATTGTTTGCACCTGCCGAAGCTGCCTTGTCCCCTCCCTCAGCTTCAAGCTTTGCCAATCGCATCTGCAAGCACGTGCAACATCAAATTACAGAGAACACTCACACCGAACTAGCAATGGCTAACACACAACTTCAATTCAGTTACTTCAACTCTGGCCCCATGTAGTGCACTGCTAATTATGCACTCATGTAACACCGCTCTTGGGTAACTCAACTAAGACCGTTTTTGCTTTGCTTTGCCAGAAGGAGCGATTTACACAAATTGAACCTACTGCTGTACATCTTAACCCTTCAGATTTTTTTTTCGCACAATGCACTCAAGACCTGATGATTAAATTTTTTGCATGGGTTCACTCAGTGAGCCTTGCATGAACTGCGGAATGGCATAGCTATACCACCTCAAGAACAGTAGCCGGCTGAGAGCAGCTGACACCCCCCTGCCAAATGAGTTGCAATTCTGGTCCCATATTTTGAACATCCGACATCAGCACACATTTCATGCAATTTAACCCCCCCCCCCCCCCCCTGCTTTGTTGACGATCAAGTGTGCAGCAAAAAAAAAAAAAAAAGGCAAAACACAGCCAACATTAGACAATTTGAACTTAAATGGGACTGAAAAATGCAAATCTTGAACCAACTGCAGCTTCTTCGGGCACTTCGTGTTGACATGACCAACAAAGCACCTGCTCCAATGAACCGGCAGTTGTTTTTCCCACTTGCAGACATCTGCCACAACAAGCAATTCACCCTCACCTGCTCCTGCTTCTCTTTCTTCTTGCGGCGCTTGCGTTCCCGCCGGCGAGCGGCAGCAGCTCGCCGACTCTCCTCTCGTGAGCGTTCCAGATCGAGCTCCTCCAGGAGGGAAGAGGCACACTTGTTGGCCTCGGCCGCCTGGCGCTCCTTGGCCGCGTGAATCACCTCGGTGCACTGGTGGCACTTGCGCAGCAGGTCCCGGGAGTCCGGCCCCAGGGTGGCCATGAAGCGAGCCATCTCCTGGTCCGATGGAAACTGGGCCACCTGCTTGACGAGCCACTTGGCGGCCTTGACGTGGCCCCGCCGAAAGGCGGCCATCAAGCACGACACCCGCCGGTTGTCCATGCTGTCGATGTCGGCCTGTGCTGCCACCAGAAGCTGCACCACGTCCAGGTACCCGCCTGCACGAGGAGGAGGTGTCAATTAGCCACAGTTGCAACATGCCAGCTTAAGGGCACAGGGTAAGCCCTATACTTCCCATGGATTTTAGGCCATGTTGAGGTACATGTTTCTCGCCAACTAATAGGTGTACCCTGGTAATATATATATCATTTTGTTCCAAATTTTGCGCTCTTTTTACTGAACTAGAATAATTGAAATATGTTGAAAATTTAATTTTTAATCAAATTTCTACTTGTAGTACATAAATTCCGGCTTTCTTTTCACATTTGAAAATTCATAACGAAAAAACTACTGAGTGAAATTGCTTAATTCTAGTTCAGTAGTTGCCAACACTTATGTAGATAGTTTAGAAAGAAAATCAGCTGTCTGTCTTGAAAGACGTTGGAAATAATGGTACCTTTGTAAGCAAAAACACTGTTTTGAGATAATTGAGGCTAAAGTGAAAAAAGATGTGAAAAACAATTTTTTAATCGCACAAACACGTTCATAGCCATTGTTTTAATAGCCCCCTACTTCGTAGTCACTGTCGCAGTCAATTTTTTGCTTTTGGGCTGGTCATTTTGCTTGCCGGGCCTTTTTTGTCAGCTGTCGTGTTGCTCGGTCCGCAAAGTACATACGTTTGTGGTCAGCTTCCCTCAGCCACTTGATGGTGTTGCACCCTGGGTTCAATCCACACGCCTTCAAAACGTTGGCCCGTGCGATGCTACCATCATTAAATAAAAGAACAGCGTCCAGTGCTGCCATCCTTAGCGTCTGAATCCTAACAAACGCGCGCTTTGTCAGAATTTCGGTGAACTCAACCGTTTCACCGCACTGTCTACACACACAACTCTGTGTAATTGCAGCACAAATGCCGTCCATGTCCATTAAGGTATATTGGCTGCTGCTGTGCAGCAGATCCTCTTCCTGGAAGCACACAGAAAATCTTGAAAGCTTCGATATCGAGGAGCTGGCGCGTTTGGCGTTCGGCGTCTCATTAGGTCGTGGACATCCTTTGATTTTTCACGGTGAGTGTAACGGTTGCCGTGAAATTCAGGCCTGCTGAAGGCCTTCTTTGCTCAAGGCATATCATCTTATAAACAACAACCAACGCCGGCACAAAGTACAATACTCATCGGAAGGGAAAGCACTCGTACGCAGCTGCATGAAAGTTGCAGAAACGTGGAAAAAACGTGCGCAGCGTCTCAGGATTATCTTGGCTAATAAAGACACCTGAATAATAGTTGGCAAACAATTTTTTATATGTAGCTGATTTCAGACAAGCTTTCAAATCAGGTGGTGGACTTTTTGGTTGAAAAAATTGGCGACAAATGCGGAGGGTATCCGGAAAGGGGGCGTGGCCGCTGACTACTTGGTTTCGGAAAAACCGGTTTTCAGCCCGAAATATGTCTTTTTGAGGAAAGTGCGATCATGGAACATGTGTAGAAAGAATTGAACTTCTCAAATAGCAAAAGAAAAAAAAACTTTTTTTTTTCTAATTTTACCTTACCCTGTGCCCTTAAGCTGGACAGCACCACTTGTACGGGAGGAGGGCCTCTTGTGAGGACCAGTTATGCTCTCTTGGACAGCCAGAGCGACCAAACGCAATGCGATTTGAAACTTGCTCCCTGACCATCTTTCCAGCTTGGCAACATCCCAAGCCAATGAAGTGCAATGGTTGTTTACTTCACAATCATTCGATGGCACCTCTCATTGTCAGCAATCACACTGTTCTTATTGTGTGCATCATCATCAACCTGACTACGCCCGCTCCAGGGCAACGGCCACTCCCATGTCTCCCCAATTAACCCTGTCCCTTGCCAGCTGAGGCCCCTGTATCCCCGCAAACTTCTTAATCTCACCCGCCTACTTGACTTTCTGCCACCCCCTGCTACGCTTGCCTTCTCTTGGAATTCCACTCTGTTACCCTTAAGGACCAGCGGTTGTCTGTCGCATACCTGCTTATAAAGCAATGTCAAAGCAAAGATGTGCAACAACAGTGCCCAGGGGGTTGTGCCAGATTACTTTAGAATGACTATGCCACAGCAGACTTTGCTTGCTTCAAAAACTTTTTGGAGCTGATTTGCTGAAAGCATGGTTCCCAATGGTGCCCCTCCATCAGCAGCAGGATTTGAAGGGTAATGTCGTGCTTAAAGCCACTAACTTTTTGCAGTGAAAATTTCAAGATTCCACTAATTCATAACCACGACCTTGCAGTGCATAAAACCTCAAAAGGAAGAGCAAAGCGCACCACTTCCTTGAGTTGCAACAACGAGGCACAGAAATCGCCACACATCTGCACATTGAATTATTTTGTATCCAAGATGATGCATTCTGTGGCAATGAAGAGTTGGCAGATTGTGTCAGTGATCCTCACTAACAACTAATTTAGTCTGAAAAGCTGATCTTTCAAGCTTTACATACAGTGGAATCCTGATTATGCGTCCCCCATTCATGCGACGACCCGCATTTTACAACGAATTGCCGTGGGCCAGGCGAATCTACCATATGGTGTGGGGACGCCTTCGTCCCCTGCGTTCGCTTTCCCTCAACACACTAGTTCCCTGTGGTTAGCTACTACTCCCCAGTGCACCAAAAAGCTTTTGTGAGGGCCTTGGACTGCAGTGGCCACACCTAGAAGTTTTTGCAACTACACACACAGGTGCCACAGCAGAGAGTACACGAAAGAGCACTTGCCATTGCAAGCGAGCCACAGGGGAGAGCTGCCCTTCTTGTTCTTGACATCAATGGCAGCACCCCGCTTGATAAGCAGCTCCACAAAGGCGTAGTGGCCTTTGTCAGCAGCGATGGTGAGGGCTGTGTCCCGAGAAGAGGGCACAGGGGGTGCGTTCACGTCAGCCCCTTTGTCCAGCAGCACCCGGCCCACCTCCACGTAGCCGCCCGATGCTGCCTCCATCAGGGGAGTGAGCCCCGTCTGAAACGGGACATGCACACAGGGTCAGGAGCTCCATCCAAGCTCAACTTTTTCACCCACCTGCCAGCATGCACCAAGCCACGAGCAGAACCTGTCCACAGAACAGGTGTCCAGGCACCTGCCGACCCATTCCAGCACCCACAGAACATCCCTCCCCACTTCCCTTTTATCTCTGAGCCCATAGTGCAGAGCTAGCCAATCTGATCAACAGTGAAACTTGCCAACAATGAGTAGCACCACCTGAGACAATTTGACATGTCCAACAGTGCACCATAACAGACTTGCATCTAGAAAACAAAAGCCAACCAAAAAGCACTGTAGTTGCCGGCTGAAACATTTGCTGCTAGCGATGACTGCTACTGCAAGGTCTATTCAATACTTGTTGCAAAGTTCTTCAGTGGCTAAATGGTCCGTGCCAAATGTCAAATGCCACAGCATGCCCACCTCAGACAACCCTGTGCAGTCACAAGCCGTTAACAACCTCGAGCTGTACTTGTCATGGAAGACAGTACGAATATTGCCTATGACAAGTCACACTCGTGAGGCCTGATGTGGTGCTGCTCCCACCGCTTAAGATGAGTCACATTTGGCATTTGTGTTGGTTGCAATTTTCAACACTAGGGGATGGCAGTTGTCCATGAATAACGCATTTCAGGCTTTAGTGCATGTTTTAAGCCCCACAGCAGTCATTTTCGCCCAAAATTGCGAAAACAATGTGCCGATTTTGGAATGTTTTTCTGGAAATAATTTGACAGTTAAAGGGTTAAGACTGCAAAAGCTGCAGGGGCAGTCATTTTTTGAATGCAGGATCCTTCCTGATCTGCCCTCATGCACTTTCACCAGCAGCTCCCTTTATGAATTTTTTTTTACCACGCGAGGAGATCACCTGGCCCTTTCTGCTGCATGGCTGCCAAGAACCCCACACAGACCCGAGTGACGGCAGCCCCTGTGCCACGCGTACCTTGGCCCGGTGCTCCACGTTGGCCTTGCGGTCCACCAGCAGGGCGACCACTTCCTGGCGGCCCTGGAAGCAGGCCAGGGTCAGGGCAGTGTTCTTGTTGGTCTCGATTTGTGCGTTGATGTCACTGCCATTGTCCAGGAGGAGGCGCACAGCTGCCACGTGGCCGTTCATGGCAGCCAGCATTAAGGGTGAGATGCCCAGCTTGCTGCCAGTGCGAGAATTGATCTCAGCACCGTGCTGCAGCAGCAGCTTGATGATGTTCACATAGCCCCCGGAGGCAGCCAAACTCAGTGGTGTGTAGTCCGACACATTGCGGTGCTCCTTGTTGGCACCCCGAGCCAGCAGGATCTCCACCACCTGAGGGATGCCAGGCAGCTGCTTAGTCAATGGGAACACACTCAGGCATGCAGCGCTCAGTGACTCAGGTTCAACCAAAACACACCCACGAGGTTACCTATTGGAGAGCAAAGGCAAGGCACACATGCCAGGTAAAGAAGGAAGAGCGGGAAGCATTCCACTGCAATGCTGATTGCATCAATGAACTGTAAAGCAAACTGCACTGGGCCGTGTCTCGTATCAAGTGCCAGCCGACCATGAGGTGAACAGAATATGCACACACGAAGTGAAGACCCGTTGCAAGCTGTCAAATTCCAATTTATTCTGCATTTTCTTTTCTTTTTATTACCACTGCCGTACCAATGCAAACGGGTGCAAATGTGCATTCTGAAACCTTTGTACGGCTCCGGTGTAGACTAGCTATTTATCGAAAAGACCGAAAAAGCCAGCACAACTACGGTTTCATCTCAACACACGAATGAAGTGCAGTGCAGTGCCTTGAAAAATGGGTGCACACTACAATCAAGGGTGCATTATTAGAATTCAGTACATACGGCACAAGGAATTCAAAACCCCTGATCAAATTATGTGGCCAGCTACTATCAAATCCGAATTGCAAACTATTTGCTCACTTAAAATGTAGCTGCTCACACATGAGCCACTGCAACCTGTTATTCCGTGCTGCTCTTTCCTCTCCAAGGTAATTCTACCTGATAACCTACCGTACAAACAGGGCAAATTTCAGCTGCCTCAACCTTGCATACAGAGGCGGCTTCAAGCCATGCAAGCAATCCACCCCAGCCTTACCTCGTAGCGTCCTCCAGAGCAGGCAAGCGAAAGCGCTGTGTCCTTTGTGCGTTCTGACTGTGCCTCCAGATCGGCACCATGAGAGAGGAGAATGTCGACGACGCCCGCGTGGCCTGCCGTGGCAGCCAGCATGAGTGGTGTGAAGCCCTTTTTGTCCCGGTGCTCCAGGTGGGCCCCCCGGTTCAGGAGGAGGCTCACCAGGTCCTCGTGGCCCCCCGCACAGGCCAGGGTCAGAGCCGTGTCATGGTTGCTCTCCGTCTGCCAGTTGAGGTCCACCTGGGCAAGTCAGCCATCACAAAAGTCTCATTATTTACAACCCCCACCACTGCCTGGCAAGACGTGTAAGAAAGCATAGCATGACAATGCCCTCACGGACTTTCCTGCCATTTCTTGCATTGTGTCCCTTGGCAGAATTGTTTATGCAGCGACGTTCCTATACTTTTGAACTATTCTCATTTCTTAACTCTGTCTCTAGTTTGACATGCCAATACTGAATATATTATACAAGTATCGATATAACAATTCGTGTTAAAACAATTCATGCTGCTGAAAATGTTTGGAGAATGCCATAGTATCAACCATTCCTCTGGGTGAAATGTAAAAGTGACTGTACACATGCACAGTTTTTTTGCTCCCACGCCAGGCTTCCTGCAAGCTGGGTATAGCAATGTAGCATGTAACAATTTATAATGTCAAAGCTACTTGAGATATATCAGTGAAACTATGTATATAGGCATGCAGTGGCATAAAAAAACTCCGATATAATCGCTGTTTCACCATTTTAATTCCCTGCAATGCTAATGACAGCCTGCCTCAAGAGCCGGAATGACAACAAATGTAAAGTCAAGCCCACTTATAACGGCCGCAGTTAAAACGAATCTTGCTTATTACGAACGAGGGCGGTGCTACCATCAATGGCATTGCATCTCAGATAAAAGCGAACAAATGTGGCCACACAACTTGGTTACAGCAAACCAGGAGGCGCTGTAAACTCGGCCCCAAGTCGAAAATTCAGTTTCTTGCAGGAGCGGAGAGTGACAAGCACCTCCACGACACCTCCTTCCCCCCTTTCTAAGGAGGAGTGAGACCAGCCATGGGCGAAAAAATACGGGATGTATGGAACACCGCTGAAACATTTCCACAAATGCAGCTGTCAAAAATGCATGCCTTGAAAAGCGGCGACTAGCGCTGGTGAAAGGTGAAAAAAAAAACTTCGCTTCACCTTCCTTGTGTGCCAACCATGGACAACAGCAACCAGTTGCCGCAGTTCCATCAAGAAGGCTCGCAAGGTGCACTGCTTTGAAAGCTACATTCTGGTGCGCTACAGGCACGACACAAAGGCCTGGAACGATGCGGGACTTTTTCGACAAGTGTCCCACTGGGCATAAATTTAGAGGTTAAGTGGACACAGGACAGGATTAATTGGAGAGACATTTGCCCTGCAGTGGGCGTAGTCAGGCTGACTATTATGATGGTGATGACTATGATGATGGTGAAGATGAGAGGAGACTTGTTCGCAGAGTGGCTTAAAAAAATGGGAAGGTCCGGTTCGTGCTCGATAACCGTGTGGTGGTTATTGAGTGTGGCAATGACGCTTTCCTGCCACCAAACGCGTCGAGCCAGACCTGCCGCTTCACATTGGCATAATTCACGTGCTCGAGGTGTCCTACCGGCGCTGCATCACCAGTGCATACTGATAGTAATTGACAGACTAGGTGCGGACGTCCCAGTTCGGGTAACTCTCTTCCCTGTCATGGAGCAAGCTTGCATGGATGGAACTGACTAAGGGTGCATCAAGAATTGCTTCCTTAAGGCAGAGTTTATGATTCCAGGAACGATGGAAGATACTGTCAAACAGCCACATCATCGGGTGCATTTAGGTTTGTGACAACACGTTGTCGATGTGCAGCTAGCCCGACCTGATGTCGCCTGGGATGGTGAGGATGACAATGCCGACTTTGCAGAGCCATACGCTGAATAAAAAATTAGTATGCGAAGTACGAACGCTCTTTCCTTGACAAGAATATGATAAGACGACGAGGAAGCCAGCATTGCACCAGCTGCCATGGAGGCTTCCGCCGTGATTAGTTATATCGCGTCCCTGAAGCAGCTTGTGGGTAGCAAAGCTGTCGGGGAGGGGTGTGTGACTGCTCTGGAGAGTTTGAAAAGCACCGTAATAAAGTCTAGCTTGAATAAAGAGATGCACATAACGAACTTAGACTGTCTTATTTTGTATTTTGGCTATAACATGGGAAGCCCACTTACTACTAACCACGGATACAATGAACACAGTCCACGTGACCGCCAGGTTCGTTATAAGTGAGCTCAACTGTGGAAGCAGAGATTATATTGCAGTTTTTTCATACCTCACGTGACCTATAAGAACACTGTGACCTCACAGTCGTCGTTCAGCTGTTGAAACCGGAACAGCCTGACATAAAAATTCTAATTACAAATTATTGACCATTTGTAGGCGAATACCGTATTTACTCGCATAATGATCGCACTTTTTTTTTTTAAAAAAATTGACGCAAATTTAAGGGGAGATGCGGGTCGAAAAACGCAGGTTTTTACGAAAGTTACTGATTTTTTTTGTTTTTGCTTGTTTTGTCAAATTTAGTATCTCTATTTTTATGAAAATAAATATCAAAGCTGAATTTGAACGGGAAATGGGCTAAAATTGCGATTAAAGAGCACAAGGTGGATATTAAAAGACCGAAAGTACGCTATTTTTGAGTGTCTCGAGGGCGGCACAGCATGGTTGCTCGCCGCTGCGGATCGCGTGAGGAGATCAGCCAAGCCGCATTCTCCCGATCACCACAGTTGCCGGGTTTCGGCAGTGCAAGAAATAAAAAAAAGCATGCCTTTGCCACGTTTCTCGAGCGCTCCGACTGGGTTTTTAAATCACGTGGTACGATTTGGGGACCGCCATTGGCCGCCGTGCGCGTACATGTGGCGAAGCCTCCTCCTTGCTGGGTCCATGCTCCGTCGAGGGACGCTTCAGTGTGACGATCGTGAGCCAACTCAATCTACGGTCATGGATGAAGCAGGATCGAGCAAGCTAAGTCATCGTGCTGTGAAACACCGTTCTATTCACAAATATCAAGGACGACGGCGAAAGTCGAAGGTGAAGGCTCGTCCAGCGACAACTCGATCCGCGGCGATTAGGCCTAGCGGCGTCGGACCCGACGCCGATCATCCTAGTGTTTCAAATGCCTCCGGGGAATTTGAAGCAGCAATAGAATATGTGAGTGCTTCAGAAAAGAAGATTGGATATTTCCAAGGTGAGGAAAGAGCCTGTGATGAGGCGTCATCTGTCCTTATTGATTTGACAGCGCTGAACATCCTCGTGAGCGGCGCGATTTGCCCAACATGCCAGCTTTCGGAACTTCCGAGTCCGAGAGCCGGCCGCGAAGCGCAAAGGACTCGCTTCATTCCTTGAACTACTCTGCGAGAACTGTGCGTGCCCACAATGTGTTCTTTCCGCAACCTATACATCGTGGCGAGTTGTGACGTGCAGCGGCGCCTCCAACAACACAAGCCGGGACTATGACGGCGGGAGCTCGCGTGAAAGCTTCGCCGTCAACGTCAAAGCTGCTGTGGCGGCCCGTTCAATAGGAATTGGATATGACCAGCTGGTACGATTTTCCTCAATTATTGGACTCCATAAGCCAATGCATCATAAATCTTTCGCTGCAATCAGCAGGAAAGTACACGATGCTGCGATGAGTGCAGTCTCCGAGAACCTACAGAAATCGCGGGCGATTACAAAGAGCGACGTCGGCGGGGATAATATTGCCGTGATGTTTGATGGCACATGGCAGAAACGCGGCCATAAAAGCCACAATGGCATTGGGACAGTTATTTCCCTGGATACTGGCCTCTGCTTGGACTTTGAGGTCCTTTCAAATTACTGCCTTGCATGCAGCCGGCAAAGGGTCCTGCCAGATGAGGAGGAAGAAGTCTGGCAGGCTTATCATGGCCCTGTGTGTGAGAAGAATGTTGACTGCTCGTCCAACGCTATGGAGACTGAAGCTGCAGTGCGTATATGGCAGAGAAGCCGCTCTTACGACACGCCACTGCATTTCAGGAAGTTCCCAAGCGACGGGGATTCGAAAGCCTATGCGGCAGTTGTAGAGGGCAATGCCTACAGTGGTGTCCCTATTGAAAAGGAAGATTGCACCAACCACGTGGCAAAGCGCCTCGGAACCGCTCTCCGCAAGCTAAAGGAACCCCTGCCAAGAGGGGAAAAACTGAAGGAGCCTGCAATCCTGAAGCTGCAGACCTACTATCGGGTTGCTATTACTAGCAACAGGGGCAGCGTCCAGGGAATGTACAGAGCAATTTGGGCCTCATATTTCCACTCATGCTCATCCGATGGGGCTAGCAGCCATAAGTTGTCCTGAGGGAGCAGCATCCTGGTGCAAGCACCAGCGAGCCGAAGCGATGGGTGAGCGTGCACCAGCCCACACACTGCTACTGACCAAGGCCCAGGGAAAGGCGATCTTGCCCATCTACAAGAGGCTAACCGACGAGAAGTTGCTGGCCAGGTGCATCCAAGGCAAGACCCAAAATGCTTCCGAGTCCTTGAACAGCAAGATATGGCTTCTCTGCCCTAAAACAAGATTTGCCTCTCGGTATGTAGTGGAAACGGCCACTGCCTTGGCGGTACTCTGGTTCAACAGGGGGCACACCAGCTTTGAAGAACTGGGCGTGCTTCCACCTGTAGGCCTGGTGGAGCTTGGCACATCCAGAGACACGACAAGGCAGGAAAAAATGTCCCTGAAGCTGACTGCAGAAGCGAGAGCAAATCGCCGCACACTGAAAAAAAAAAGCACGTGTCGAGGAGTCCACTCGCAAGGGCCGTAAGGGGGAGACATGCTGCAGGATGTTTCTAGTGGCAGTGGCTGCTTCAGGGACAACTTGCTTCCTTTGTGCCAAAGTTTGATTGGAATTGAAGCTCTCTTTTCTAAATAAACATGTAAATTTAACTTCAAATCCATTTTTCTCAAAAAGCAATTTTGGACAATTTTTTGAGTTTGCCCTTCTGGTGATCGTATCAGAATGAAATTTTGCACACATTTTCTCTGAGGTGTGAGGAGTGCCTTTATCTCAGTCAAATGTAAATACTGAACAGATATTTACAAAAAAATTAATTTCCACATGGTGATGTGAAAATGTACACTACCAGGTTGAAAATTTTTCACGTCATTAGCACATTCTATATGCACTTTATAATTAGTTTTTGGCACTCTACAGTTTATATGGATCAAAATGAGCCATCAATTGTCTGTGAGCATGGAAGTTTAGTATGACAAAAACAGGGGGCATAAAGGTATACATTAATAAAAAAAAACTATGCAACTTACAACTAAACTAATTGCAGATTTGAAACCAGCATAAAAAACCAAGTTAAAAGCCAGAATTTCATAGCTCTAAGTCAAATATTAATGAAAAAGTGTCATCTCCCCTAAGGGTGCGATCATTACGAAAAAAATTTTTGAGCCCGAAAACGCAAACAAGTTGCAGGTCAAACTACCCTTGTCACTCGGGTAACTCCGGCGAGCTACCCACGACGCCGCCAAACGCGGTTATCGCGAACCGAGATCCGCGATCTCGGCTTACGTCGTTAGCAGATAAGATAAGAGCACACGAGCTGGCCCGCTTCAAGAACGTACTTTCTTCGCACTAAATCACGTTCCAAGAGCAACGCATCAAAAATGCGACGCCGCCAAACGCGGTTATCGCGAACCGAGATCGGCGATCTCGGCTTACGTCGTTAGCAGATAAGATAAGAGTGCGAAGAGCACACGAGCTGGCCCGCTTCAAGAATGTACTTTCTTCGCACTAAATCACGTTCCAAGAGCAACGCATCAAAATATGCGGTGTGTATAGTGCTGCGCGACGGCGCTTTTGTGCAGCCTTCGAACTCGTCCGATGGCGCAGCAACAGCGTAACAGCAACTTCCCGCGGCGCTCAAGTTACGCATTTTGCCGCCGTTACCCCGAAAAATGTCCGGTCCCTGCCGCATCGTTAAAGTAGGCGACAAATTCGGAACGCTCGCAGCACCAGATTCCGCAAGCTTACCGCAATGATGCCGCCCGCGAGCGCGGCGGACGACGGCGCTCTGTACACCATAGTCGTCGCTAGGCCTAACTTGTTTCGTATCGAAGCAACAGTGGACGGCGCTTTTGAACTGACCAGCGCTATAATGAATGTTCTACTTATAATGCTGCCTTACCTGCAACCTAATTGCTTCGTATTAAAAGAAATATATACGATCGTTTTCTGCGACGCCTTAGCAGCGGAGCTGGCGTGCAAGCAGATAGGGTCACTCGCGCTGCAACGGCGGCAGCTGCTACGCGGTTGCAGCTGCTACGCGGTTGCGAACGTAAAACAAGCTTGTATTGCAGTTATTACTCCTACCAGCAACTCTGTACAGGCCAGCGATCCTCAAGGCGGATTCATTTTTGACGTTCCCGTATCCCAGGGCTTAATATTTACGAGAAGAAAAAAGTTGCCCAGGCCTAGCTTGGTTAAGCCAAGAATGTGTTGCATATTGCGCGGTCTTCTTGCGCGAGGTATTGCTTGGCGGCACTCGATTTTCTCAGCAGCTTTTCCTCTGTGACGTATGGATGGATGGATAGGAGCGCCCCCTTTGAAACGGGGCGGTGGCATACGCCACCATGCTCAGCCGTTCTTTTTTTTTGTTTTTTTTTTATTTCCCCCCTTTCTTTTTTTTGGGGCCCACTTTTTCTCCGGCTGTCGTGACGTCACGTCACGTGGTTTGGTGGCTGCCCGGCCGCGCCCAAGGGCTGAACTGAGTGATTGCAATATGCTACGCATAAAAAGTTTAACCGGATCACCGCGTCACTTCGTTGCACCGCAACCCAGAACGGTGGCGAGCCTTGCGACAACGGCGAACCGTGATTCGAGATTACCGCAGATAAGTTTGGTATCCGCGATTACGCATAACCGCATTTAGACTGCCCGTGTGACTGCAGGTCCGCCAACAGGCGGCTGCCGCTGCAATGCTGACAGAGCAAGATGGTCATCTGCACGTGCGATCTGTCAGACAGATAGCAAGTACGATCATCGTCGGCTAGACTCGACATCGTCGACAAATTGCAGCGGCAAGTTCAGGGTGCGATCATTACGCGAGTGCGATCATTATGCGAGTACATACGGTACCACATGGTGATTCATGCATAGCAGCGTCTTCCGCATCATTGCAGAGAAGAAAGCATGCCACCGAAATTTGCTATATTCTATATTCCTTTAGGCACGAACTAACGACCGCCGCATTGTGAATACAGCTCACCTGGGCATGGATGGGAAAGGCTGCAGGGTGGAAGGCAAGGGTAGGTGGCTGCTGGGCCAGGCTCGAGGCAGCTGGGTGAGTGCTACCACCATGGTGGTGGTGGTGGTGGTGATGCTGGTGGTGGTGGTGGTCTGGACACACCGTAACTGCCTGCTGTGCGGTTATCGACACCTGGGCACCACTCCCACCCCCACACTGGGTGCCAGCTGCCGTGGGCCCTGCAGCCCCCCCGCAGAAAGCGCCATGCTCAAGAGCACTCATTTGCACACACTATAAGCAGAACCAACAGTACAGCCCTGCCCTGTTTTTACATCAAAGGGGTCCTGCAACACATTTTCCGTGACCAACTGCTGCTCTCCAGAGTTCTCACGCCATGTTCTCTAAGACCATTCCAAGTATGAAGATCAGCAGATCGAAACAAAGGCTATTTCGCCCGTAATAACGCCACAGCCAATCAGCACTGTGCCCTCCATGCATCGAACCAAAGACCGCATGCTATGGCAGGCTGCCTTGACCATTTCATCATTGAATACTGGCAGCATTGTGGGCAGGGTAGCTGGGAAGACTGTGGAATTCCCTGATCCCTACTTAAAAAATTCAGTTTCAGTTGGGTAAAAAAGGCCTTTCTTCCCCCAGTCAAAACTAGTTTCCTGGATTCTCTTCGCAGTACTCAACACAGCCCTCTCATCTCCAGGAGTGTTTGGAGTGAAGTAACAAACATCACCCCTTGCATTATCAATATTTCTTCATTTTGTTCCAACATTTCAGTTTGCTTACCAAGGAAGCAATAAAGCTTACAGGCACAGTTTCAGGATTCATTAGTTGAATGTAAAGTCACAAAGTTAAGGCTGGATGCCCAACCTATCACCTAGGCAGTGGCAAATGACATTTACATCCAACATCTGATGAAAATATCCACTACACTACAACACTATCAGCACCAAAAGAGAATCCCCAGAGCAGATTAACAAATTTAATATATTACAATTTCAGAAATTTACACAAGTAGTACCACTTGTGATGAAATCGCCAGGTGAAAAAAAATGTATGAGGGCGCATTAACGGTGCTAAACATAGCACTCAACAAGACTCTAGGAACATAATGCAAAACCTGACATTAACCAGTCAGAGGCAAGAACAAAATATAAAGGCCATGCGGCAATGACTACTGCTGTACTCCCTGGTGTACCCATGTGTGAGAAATGCTACCCATAAGCCCTCTTACTTCAAGCTAAGTTTGTCGAACCAAATTACAGCCGCAATGCAACGTGCTACACGTGGCAAGCAGCAAGCAAGTATTGCTGCACCAGAGACCTCATGCAAGTTAAAAATTTTTTTTATAGTAGGCACTTTTCAAAACAGACAAAGTCACGGTCAAATAGTTGAGCTGACCACAAAGAACTCCCCCCCCCCCCCCCCCCCTTTTTTTTGCACACTCATGGTTTACTTGCCAGCAACTCAAATTCAGACGCAGTACCCACTGCTTCGGCTGGATCACGGCACCAAGTCAAAGCCAAAATTGCAGCTGGCCTGTGAAAAAGTTGTCACATGCGAGCTCAGCTTGAAGCAACAGCTTCTGTTCAGGAAAAGTATTCAGAACACACATTTATTTGCAATGCAGCATGGCTTGGCCACCTAGCCTTCGGCCTGGCGCACTTTTGCCAACTTCTTACTCTGCGTGGCACCCTTTTCATCTACAGTAAAAGCTCGTTAATTCGACCCGTTAATTGGGAAATCCAGATAACCTGACCTGCCAGCTCGGCCCTGGCCAACGTCTATGCCCTCATGTACTAGTCAATTCCGACGCTACAGGTCTCTCGCCACTTAATTCAAACAGGCTCCCCCAAAGGGAGGCCGCATTCAGGTATGACCGGCGCGGCAAGAGGTCATCAAAGTAGCCCTACTACTCAAAACCTGAATTCAAGAGTCCCTTGCAGCCCGTGCACCTCTGACAACGGCATGCAATGAAAGATGTGACAACGAACGGACGGCCCTGTCTGCCAAGAACTGTCTGACTGCTTAGTGTCATCTTTGCTTTTTTGAGTTTCGCGCGAGCTCACACTGACAGTGGCTCAACCAGCCCACATCAGCCAGACGACCTAACCCAGTTGAGCACTGTTCCGGATGCTGACTGGCGCGTCGCTAGTGTCCCCCCACCCATTTTTTTCTCGCCATTTTGGCAATGCCTAGCAGTCCCCTTCGCTTCCGTCCGCATAGTTCCCTTCTTCCAGTACACCAGACTGCACACTCGTCATGTGCCATTTGTAGTTCGTGTGGTGAAGACTCTTCGCACGCAATGGTGAGGGGTGTGACGCGGTAGCAGTGGATCTACACCACATCGCACTGTGAAGGATGCTGGGGAGGCCCTCATAATTTCATCAGTTCTGCTTAGACACTCTCAACAGTATGTACACAATAAAGCACTGACGGAAACGTGAAAGCAGTCATTGCTGTGCCATTCTTATTCAAAAGCAGGCATCCGGTCTTTCACCAAATTAAGTTTATCGTGATGCAAGCAGTTCCCGATTTTTTTTTTTTTTTCCAGGGTTATTTGATAGTTCATTTTTCCCGGTCCCTTGAAGTCTGAATTAATGAGCTTCTACTGCACTTGTATTACATTGACGCACGCTAGCAGCAGCGCCTCAAAAAGCTCTGCGGCACATCTGTAATGTCCACCACACAGTTTGTAATTACTAAAGCCACTTTCCACAGACAACACTTTCTGCAACAAATTCACCCCCTTGCACACAAGTCATGTGGTGCGGAATGCAGATCATAAGCGCAACTCTTAGTATACCACAGCACAGCTGAAAAAAGAGGAGGCCTCCAGAATATAATTTCAACCACCTGGGCATCTTTAACATGCACTGACATCGCAGTGCACGCTAGGATACCCAGGTGGTCCAAATTATTCCGGTTCCCTCCACTATGGCACCTTCTCTCTTCTCTCACTCCCTCCTTTGTCCCTTCCCTTACTGAACGGTTGAGGTGTCCACCGAGAAGTGAGATAGTTACTGCGTAAACTATTTTTGGTTGAAGCACCTTGAAGTTACTACCGTGCTGCGGCATACAGCAACATTGCAGTTAATGAAACAATTTTTTTCGTACTACTTCAAAATTGACTTCAGGAATGAAACCATTCATATACGAGCAGATACTTTGACTTTCTGAAAACTGAATTTTAAGGCAATTGTTGTATGAATTGTTTTTTTGAATTTTAAGGCAATTTTTAAGGCAATGCAACGTCTCTCACAGGTAAGCTTTTCTTACATAGAATTAACGGTTCGATATTTCGCAATGACTATTATTCATTCAGTACATCACAATCCAAAACTAAGAGTGCCTGCATCATTTTCTTGGCTGCAGTACAGCAATTCCTGCACAGGCCAAAAGGGGCTGAAAAGCTCAGAAAAGATTGTTTTTTTTTTTTTTGGTTCTCCTTCAACAACATTCACTCCTCACTAGCAGTGAGCAGTGCAAATTGCCCAGTTCTGTCACATTCAGCACCAATGATTTTACACACAGCGCTTCGAACTTTGAATTGTAGGACCTATTTTTCCTTCACAGTGCCATATGAGGCTGACCTTTGAGAGTGATATGCATGCATCTCAACAGGTGGCACAAGAAATATCATCCAAGCAGAGCAGCAGGTGCAGCAAGGGGCTGAGTTAGGAACGACACTGCGGTCAGACGCGCATAAACCAGCCAGCACCTGCTGCTATACAAGGCCCACGACCACCAGGTGCCCTAAATGCGAGTGAAGGCAGCCTGGGAAGGTTTTGGGAAAGATGCTGTCCCAAGCAAGTAGGGTGTGTGTGCACCACTCACCGGTCACAATCTCGCCCAGGGCCTCGTGAAGTGTGCGTGCAGGTGCGGCTACCATCAGCCCCTCCGCCTGTGGGGGTGCTGCTCCAAAGGAGCCCAGCAGGGAGGCCCCACCGCAGCTGCCAGCCACACCGGGGGGACACACCATGCTGGTGCTGGCGTCCTTGGTGGTTGGGACGGTGACCGCAGCTGGGGGAAGCTGCTGCTGCTGCTTGCCACTGCTGGCCTTCACCTGGGACAAGCCACAGCACTGTTACGCAAGCCCAGGCTGGAGCCCCAACAGTCACAGCACAGCATGGCAGGAGAGGAAGGTCAGACTAAAGTGCCCTCCTGCATGCTGTGCTGCTCTTTCCTGACAATGCACCCGTAAGGTGGAAGATGAGGACCAGCTTGCTGCCCGCAACAAGGCCCACATGCAGGCTTCAATCCCCACTGGGATTAATCCCCGGAAGGACACAGTGACCGGGTGAGGCAGCACAGCAGCTATGGTGCAAAGCATCACTGGAACACGCTCAATCTGGACAGTTAAGTTTGTCACCCGATTGTTGCTCTACGCCATTCATGTGGCCACTGGTGATCTCAGAGGCATGCCAGCTTTAGAACTACCACCCAATCACTGCAATGCATCCAAGTGGCACTTACACACTGTGACACTGCTGTAGTTGCCCAGAAGCTGCAGCCAGAAGCAGTGACCAGGAAGTTCATCTATTTTTACCAATTAATGTTTGGAGTGTGCGTTTACATTACTGTAGCAATCTTGGGCTTTCCACAGCTAGTGGAAAAGAGCACACACAGTGCAACTGCTGTGACCGCTGCTTCAGCAAACCAGCACGCCCTTACAAAGATACGGCCTTCGGGGATTGAAGTCAGAACACTGCCAGCAGAACTGCACCACCAGAACTAAAATGCCATGAAGCATAAAATAAATATTCTCACTCACACAAGCACAAGGTCTCTCCAACCACTTCAAATCACACACAAAGCAGAACACTTTCTGTGGCACAACCCAACCTGTATGTGCTTGAAAGGTAATCCCGAACTAACCTTTACATCTTAACAGAGAGCAAACAAAAAGACACCCACTGTCCCCTACCACAGTAACAGCCAGCAGGTGTTGCATCTCTCTAGCCCAACAAGTGCTGCTTTCCCAATCCAACGTTTTAGGACAGGACAACAGCCATCCCTTTGGCGGGCACTTGCCTTGTCGAGATGCCTCTTGGCAGCAGCCGGCAGGAGAGCTGATGGGGTGGCAGTGGAGGAGGAGGAAGGCAGGGGCAGGGCAGTGATCTCGGCTGCTGCTCCGGTGGAGGCGGGGACCACCACGGAGGAGGAGGAGAGGGCGGCATTGCGCAGATTCAGCTCTTCCACCACGTCCTCGGTGGAGGTGGCCACGGCCAGGTGCTGGTGGTGTTGAGCAGACAGCACGATCTGGGCATGAGCCTTTTCCTGCACGCACAGCCCACGTAGACAACAGACATGCAGCCTGCAGTCCGCCTCTCCACCCCCCCTCCCTCCCTCACTACATCCCAGGAGACACATCCCAAGAGGCAAAACACCCACACCAAACCAACACATGCCTAGCAACTACCCGGACAATGCATACACATGCTACAAACACAAGGCGCTACAAAATCCTGAACAGCCCAAGTGGCAAAAATTTCCACAACACACAACAAAGCAATGCAATTCTTACTCCAGCCATGGAACATGGCCGCAAACCCCTATTTCAGACCTGCCCAAGATACCTTCATGGCCAGAACCGCTCACCAGCAGAGTCAGTGTATGAGGTAACCAGGATTTTGAATGCTTAGTCACGTGCTTGATTTTCTGGGCTTCTCCTGGTCCTAACGAACCAAACGAAAACACTTCTTGCCAATACCACTGTCATTCTCTTTTTCCTGAAGCCTCAAGATTCAATCTCGCATGCTCAACGGTTAACATGAAGCTAAGTTATTAGAATGGCATGTTTCCAGGCTCGTTGGTGCAATTCTGCGTCCCAATGTTCAAGCTTGCCCAAACGCTGTCAGAAGTTGCCACTAACCACTCTCCGCACTTCTCATAATTTTAGTTCCCAACATTTGAGGGGTTTCAAATATGAGCTTTACTCCACTGAGCACTGGGGCACGGCAACTATGGCCAACTTCACTGCTCTGTCATCCCAAGCTGTAACCAAACGTTGCTAGTTTCCCATGACTTGTCCTTGCAACAAACCAAAAAACAACCAATATGCCATGCAGAACAATGAAATAGCAATGACAATGAAAAATTCAGGAAGTCAACTGGTCCCACGCAGATATCACAAGAAACCTCCTGGCTACCAAACAAATACACCCTAGCAGTGTCGAGGAAGAGGAGACGTTTCTGCAGTGCCGGAACATCCACTAGACATCGAGAGAATGAAGCCACAGCTGCTGCCTGAGAATTCAGGAGCCCCTCCAAGTGTCCCACAGCCACAATAGCCAAGATGCTCATGCTTTGAGTACTTAGATTCGAAATGCACAACAGCTGGTTTCACGACTTAAAAAGAAAGGATGAAAATTAAGGCCCCAGTTCTTTAGGGACGACGGAATGGAAGCACTTCGGCAAAAAAAGCATTTGAGCGAGAAGTTCCAGTCGTCACTTGCCAAGAAGTATGTCTACAACAAAAATAGACTGCTTCATGAGAGACTACTGGAGAAGATGCTTCCCCCTTTCAATGACGTCAGCCATGTTGGCAAGCCCAACAAACACTTTACTGACAGCTGCATACCCAGCATAGGAAAGCTTCCGATGCTTATGACTGAGAAGTTCGGTATTCCAACAACACATTGCTGCTTGTCGGCAACATCCTTGTGCTATTGCCAAACCGGGCTGGGCACTGCCTAGGCGGCCACTAATTTTTGGAAACGGCGAAGTCAAGGCCAAGCTACAAGCGTTCCACCAAGCAACACTTCTGCTTCTTGTTCAGGG
Source organism: Amblyomma mixtum (assembly GCF_055824585.1). Taxonomy (NCBI): domain Eukaryota; kingdom Metazoa; phylum Arthropoda; class Arachnida; order Ixodida; family Ixodidae; genus Amblyomma; species Amblyomma mixtum. The sequence continues at coordinate 424,826,756 of NC_143014.1, read as the reverse complement.
TAACTCCATCCCACACCTAATCCTTCCAAGCCTTCAAGAAGACTGCAAGCCTGCCTCCGTGCCACTAGCAAACTTCTACTTTTAGATGACAGGGTTTTACCCACCGCACCAGGGTACAGTCTACAACCTCTGTGTTCTCTCCATGCCTGCTCGTTGCAAGACACTGTCAGGAGCCCACCCACCAACTATCGGCATGCCAAAAATTACATAGAAAACACTGGGAGCGGGCACATTTTGGAACTGTCACTGTCATGCACGATTCCAGCCAAGTGCTGAGCTTGTGAACTGAGGTCAGGTCAGTCCTCAGGTCACCAGGCCAGCCCTTCGCTGACAATGCAGCCACCATTCCCGCTGGTGAAACGTTTGAAAAGTTTATTCACAAAGCTGATCGATGGAACCACTTTGCCAAACGTGTGCAAAACTGATCTGGATGATAGAAACAACGAGCTTTGGAACAGCATAGCCAGCAAGCACAAAAAAGCTTGCATAGCACTGTTGACTTTTCCACTACCAAACAGACAAGACTACAGAGAAGTGCGATTCTCTATGCCACTAGGCCACACAAGTGAAGCTAGATTTTTTCCTGTTATTTGATCTCCTCAGGCTGCCTTCTTTTCATAACACTTTTGTGACCTCTGCCAAGACTTATAAATTTGTCAGCAACCGTAGCATTAAATCAGGCACCAACTAGAACTGCCTGCCATTAAAAAGTGGTCAAGCAGCCCGACTTCATTCACAAGCAACGAAACAAAGGAAAGAAACTGTCCACAGAACCAGACACTGGCGTGAAGTGTTCGTGTGAATGAGCCGTACATTCGTGCAACACCCAAAATGAATCATCAAGGGCTCCAGACAGCAACCACTGCTGCAAGACAGTGAAGCAAGCTACCCAACAAAGCACCACTGTATGCATTAGGAAGAAGAGCTGGACTCGCTGGACTGGTTGCCAGAGCCACCAGGGCCCTTTGAAGCTTGTTTGAGCCACGAGTTCTTTAACAGACCTAATTGCTGCATTTTTGCATCCCTATCAAGCGTGCTGCTTTTGGCCAGAGAAATTCTTTGCACGGATGCCCATTTCTGGCTTCAGCCAGAAAAATAAGTGAAGCATGATATGCATCAGCATTAATACTAACAACACGGAAAGGCAAGACTATGAAAGAACTTTAATGTTCCCTGGTATCTAGCCTACACTGATTAGTGCCCCCCTTTCCGCTTCAGTGTACTAAACAAGTTACTAGCATGAGTCAACGCAATCCCAAGGAGAGAAGCAAATTGAATGATGCATTAATAATTAATGAGCAAGGGCAGCGGGAAAGCAAACTGGGCAATCAATGTATATCAGTTCACAGAACTCCATTGTTTTGAAGTGGGCATTTGGAAACAGCCAGCAAGTGAGAAATTATCCTTTATCAGTCCTCACGATGCTTGTACCTCATCTTCGTAATGACGCTACAAGGGAACCAGCTTTCTACATGTGCATTGATTAACACCTTCACCACATAGCTTGCTTGGCACTTAGCGACGATTTTGGTTACTGCTGGGATGCAATGCTATGCAAATGGCTTCAGCTCACACTGTTTTATGGTTATGATTCCGATAAGTGTGTGTCATATGCAAGCATGAGCACTTTAAGAGACTTAAGCAAAAACATGCTAATCTGTTTATATATAATTGCTTCTTCCGACCAGAATGAATCAAAAAGAGTACCACCGAGAGCCTGACAGCAGAGTTGAGTCCCAATGTGGACATATGAGTAACCGAAAGAAATAGCACATGGTGATCATTTAGGAGAGAAGAAAATTTTTCCATGTAATCTTGGCCTGTTCCCTCCAAAAATTCGAAGGTCTGAAACTAAGGGCAAGCCACAAATATTCAAATGTCCCACCTTCCCTTTTGCCAGGCGCAAACAAAGTTGTGAAAACTGGCCACGCCTGCATTTGTAGGCTTGACTCTTGCACGAGTTAGGAATTTGTAAGCGGATCTAAACAACAGTACATATCTCTGACCATGCTGGCCAATTTTTAACCCACACTACGCTTCACACTTAGCATGCAACGGTGCGGAAGCTGGACATGTAGTGCACCCGCAAAAGCATATCACTCCACTGCATTTCATCCACACTTCTCAAAAGCTAGGTGAGCATGTGAACGACAACATGGAGCAATATAAAACAACACACTAGGCACTGCAAATCGCGGTGGAGACAGTTAGGCATGCTCACCTTTTACATAATTTTGTAAATGCTGTGCTCCCCTCTGTACTAGCCATGCCCTCAGTTACTGAACCCTAAGACTACCATTTTCACTGACAGTGAACTACTTCTGGAACACACATGGAGCAGGCGGAGGGAACAGGTGTGTGTGTCAGCTGCGTATCACCCTGCCGCACAGCATCCTTACTTCTAGGGGTCTCGGCAGAGGAGCAGATGAAAATGAGGCAAGAGGTAGCCAGCTTTGTCACAGCGAATGATACACTTGTCTTCACTCTCGGTGTTTGAGGACGTACTTTCTGGGCGCAGATATAGTCAGCACAAATGGGCACACTAGTAGCTTTGGCACCGTTGCACACTATGCATGAAGCAGAGTAAGGGTGAGAAATAAGCACTACCTTTCAGCATGCAGAAAAACAGTGGCCTAAAGCAGGAATCTAGATTCACATTCTCACTGTCCCAGCAGCTTTTATATTTTCAAACTGCAAGTGCATGCCACAATAATCAAGTCCAGTGTTGAGTCTGCATTCGAAATTTTCGCCTGCCTAAGACCACATATGGGCCGAGGGCCCGTGAGCGCCAACCTCCGCCTGCTGGCAGCCGAATGCTGTGTGCAACTGGCATGCACATGCAGGGACACCATCTTCATCAAGTCCTTGGAACCCTGGAGTGCAGCACAGATCAAAGTGACACCAGGCCAGTGTTGTTGGTACTCACTAATTCAGCGCCGACACACTTTCAAAATTAGTTTGCACTAGCTGGCTCCCATTGACTATCAAAAGGGCAAGCTGGCACAGAGGGAATCAGATGAAATGCAGTTACAAGCACCGCACTACCCTGGCCCTTCGAAACATGCACCACACAAAGGCACAATTCACTACGTGTGTGGCAGCCATGCCAGACTGAACTACGAGCACATACTCAACACAAAGGCATCCACAAGAAGCCCAATAAATCATGCACGTGCCCCATTAGTCTGCTCCGCAGTTACACTGCACCACACTGACACGAAAACTGAGCACGACTCTGCTGGCACACCAAAACGTTCAACGGGGCTAGCTGGCAAAGATTCATTGGCCAGACCGGACGGTGCCTAAATAAGCTCCTACAAGAGCATAGGAACAAAAAATCGGGACACCCTATCATATCTGGTCAAACATTGTCTAGGATGTGGGGAGATGAAAAAGAAAAAGAAAAAGTGCACTGCTTCATTTCAGTGCTTGAGACTTTCCACAATGAAAATGACAAGCAAAACTGCGTCAGCAAACCATCAGTTTCCTTAAATAATAAGGAGATGGATTTTCTTCAGAACGCCCGATTGTCGTGTCCTTTATATAAGAAGGTTTTAGCAAATAAAGCCTTTAGTTGCGAGTCAGCGCTTGTCCTGTGCCTTTCTTACTCTGGTTCCTCGTCTTTTTGCGCTGTGTGTCATCATTCACTCTGCTGGTACATCTGGTTCCCTCAGTATTATTTACACCTCAAGAGGCGATGACACTAATTTCTGCTCCCAATGACACTGAAATAGCCAATCAATCTTTTGCAGGCAGAAATTTCTAACAGGCATAATTTGGAGAATTTTGCATGGCACGACCACACAACTGAAAATTTTGGATACATCGCAACAGAGTGCTCAATTTTCCACACCACATTCACACTTCCCGCAGCATTGCCACCAACAGCCAAGCTACAATTTGTAGAGAGGAACCTTGGAAACTAAAAATTCAGAGGATCAGACACTGTTTGGATAAAGTGTAGTTTGAAATGAAAGGGTATACTATATTTAAATTCCAGGTCTAACATATAATTGCTGAACAGCTTTGCATTGCAAATTTAATTTTTGGTTCCCAACTTTTTGGCCCTAGCATGGATCCCTGTCAAGTCTGAAAAATCAGTTGGCAGCTGTATTTTCTTTTTCTTTTCCTTCCGCCAGCAAGAAGGTGCTTCATGTAACTGTCAGCGATGCAATGCCTACCTAACATGATGAGCATCTCGTGCAATGACCTCATGGTCAGAGAAGTGCCCTTGCCCCTATGACCCCACCACTGGTCACTGCTGATGAGAGGTGGCACCCCGTGAGAGATAGTGTCCCACGCATGAAAACATCATATTTACTCATGTAATGAACCCCCTCCCACTTTTGTCATTTAAGAATTTACTCTTCATTTAACCTTATGTAAAAAATGCGCACCTGACCTTCGAGGCCGCTGTTCACTGTGTTCACTTTATCTCTCCGCGATCGGCTGGTGCCATAGGCTACCACAAAATCGTCAGGTTATGCAGTGATACAGCAAGCACCTTTTGAGGCGAATGATGTCAATAATAAGAGTGCTACTCCGATTCTGCAAGTGCCAACATCAGCAGACTTGACTACGAACCACAGCCAACCCAATGAGTCACCCAAGCTGTGAGCGGGGCTTTGCCTGACTGGTGTCAATGCAAAGCAATCGGCCTTGGTGTCCATGCTGGAGAGCATGACAGAAGCTACAAAAGGAAGAGGAGCAGCAGAGTAGCGTGCAGTGCACAAGCCAATGCAGCCGCGCAAAGCCTGAAAATCCACCACCTTTTTTGCACCTCATCTGCCGAGCTGCCGTGTGCAAGGGAACGTGCCCCACCAGTCCACAAGCGTCCACCAAGCAGAGCGTCCAGAGACCGTGCAAGGCCGTGCGTACCACTGGTTCGCCATCCCGACCCACCTGCAACTCCCGCTCGACCCTCTGCAATTCCTCAAGGATCTGCTGCTTCTGCATGATCTGCTCCTCACGGCTTGGGTGGTTCAGCTCGGCCGACCGCATCATACTGCTGATGCAGGCCTCCAGCCGTTCGCTGGGCCGCAGACCCGGCTGCCCCTGGCCCGGCTTGGCCAACTGGTCCGCCCCACCCCGTGGCACCACCGTGCCCCCTCCACACGACACAAGGGCCCCCGATGACGAGGAATCACCACTGGCCTTGCGTTTGCCGCTCGTCGAAGGGGTGCTGCTGGCGCTGGCCGGCCACGCTGCGTCCACCGGGGGTGCCGAGGAGGAGGAGGACGACGGGGAGGCCGCTGCTGCTGCCGCTGCCACCGAGACACGAGGCGTCACTGCTGGGCAAGAGGAGGAGGGGAAGCGCGTGGTGAGGCCCTGCTCTGCCTGCCCCCCCTTCCTGCCGCTACTCTCACCTCCGGCCACCTGGGGAAGGTACGGATGGCCTGCTGCAACTGCTGCTGCCAGCGCAGCCACCCGCTGCTCTTCGGTCATGGGGACAACCTGCGGGAGCAACCCTGCTGTCATGTGCAATGCTGGTGTACCAGAAGTTCTGCTCAAAACAAGTGCCAAAACCAAAGCTTCCGAGCAAACATCGGGCACTTTCAGTAAACCAGCGTGGGGACACCTCAAACTCAGTTTGCAAAGAAACTAGGGGTGTGCGATTATTCTAGATTTTGAATCTGAACATTCAGCGGCGATCGAACACCGCACAGACTTTCATAAACCCAAACATCGCAAAACCACACTCTGGGAATTAGCCAAATATTAAGCATAAAATGATACAAACCGTACAAAGCCCATACAAAACACCACAAAAAAAAGGACAAAGACATCCTCTCCACTATCTTCTCACATGCTTATCTCATGGACCGGCCACGTACAGATGCTTCTAGGCTTGGATCTAAAGCAAAATTCCACAAGCAGGCTTTCCCCATACATGACACACGATGAAAACAAGGTGGCTGACCACCTGCTTTAAACAATTGCAGTGTGCGTAATATGTTACAAACCTAATGCCACGTACATGGCACTCGTCCTGTCCCCTTCACAACTCTTCTAGCGTTAGCTTTGCCACCTTGTTTCGCATGGGGCTCCCGAATGGGGGCCGAGTCAAGTTGCCACTATCAGGGCAACAGATCACGTAGCATTGTAACCCGCGCACCTCTGACACTTTCACCCCCCGTCCAAACCCAGCTGCACGCTGCTCGCGGACGCCAACTGGAGAGTCCGTCATTGTATTTCGCTTTAAAGTGCAGCTATTAGGTGCCTGTTCCTGGCTTGTGCGTCGGTGGCGGCACCATTGCCACAGCTACAGCAACGCAAAGAGCACGGCAAAGACTGAAAGCAGAGCGGTAACGAAGGGAGGGAAAGAATGAAAAGGCGGAGGAGGAGGATATGGCGGGGCCAGGCAAGAGGGGTCGCGCTCAGTTTGCACTGGCTGTTCTGTAATGACTTCCTAAACACATTTACAGATAGCAGCCATGCTTCAAACGTGTACCGCAACCACCTGTTCAAAAGTGACTGCAGTGGATACGGTAGCACGCAGATACCCCAGCAACCCCTCCGTTACAGGTGGCACACATTACAGGGCTTATGAAAAAAAAAAAAGTACCACCCTGCCCTAGTGAGCAAATTCCTTGCGCAAACACTGTGGGCCCCAAATTGTTGCACAGGTGCGCAGCTCATTATGTTAGAATCAGTGTCCGTGAATCTAGTCTATCTATCTAGTCCATGAATCAGCAGTCGAACAGTTAACTAGCATATACATGGGTATCTATGGGGGCCGTTCGCAGAGTCCATGGAATGGGTACATGCAACTCTGAATGTGCGAGTCACGCGCCTCGTGGGCGCTCCAAACGAAGACACGTGCTTTGTGGCTTCAGCGTCCCTCCTTGAAGCAATGGGACGAGCACATTGCAACTGTTATCGCAAGGAGCAGCTAACGCAGGACACAACGCCGCAACCGGGCAAAATTTGCCCCGCATTGCATTACTGAATTTTTGGCGACTAATGCAGTTTCTTCTAGAAAGGAAATGGGCCAGTATCCCCTTTCTAGAAGAATTTTTTAAATTTCAGCAAAAATACATGTTCGTTTGTGCTGACATTTTAACGGCTATTGCTGCAAAAACAGTCAATGCAAATAATTCTAACCATGTGTGCCTTTGGATAGCACTAGCTGCATGTGAACAAGCACAGCAGCACCAACCTTACATTGGACACTGGGAACATTACCGTCATACATGATGCCCAGGTGCAACATGCACTGCCACCCTGACGCACTCCCATGGCAAAAAGGCTTCCAAGAAAGGAGCTGTCCCTAATGCTTCCAGTATGAGACCTTTGGCATTTGCAAGGAGCTAACTGCTAGGGTGGACTTGGTACAGAGGCAGCAGCCAGTGTCACTCTCCTTGTCTGCTCTGTCTAGAGCTAACCTGAGGAGCGCTTTCTAGTGCCTGCATCCAGCACCCACCTCAACTGCGGGGGAGGGTGCTGCTGCTGCTGCAGGGGTTGCCGATGCCGTCGAGGTCACAGCCGCAGCTGCAGCTGCTGCCGCCGCCGCTGCGGCTGCTGCAGCCGTCCCCAGGTTGGGGTAGTCGAGCAGGAGCTGCACCACCGCTGTGTGGCCCCCCTTGGAGGCCTCAATGAGCATCGTGGAGTTGTCCTTGAGCCGGTGGCTGGGGTCCGCCCCGTGGGCCAGCAGCAGCTCGACCACCGACAGGTGGCCGCCCGCACAGGCCAGCGAGAGGGGGGTGTGGTCATTGCTGCTAGTTGGCCGGTTGGGGTCTGCACCCCGACCCAGCAGGAACTGAACCGTGCACAGGTGACCAGCCCGGCAGGCCTTCATCAGCGGCGTCCGGCCGCCTTCCGACTCATGCTCCTGCAGGGCAGGGCCAAGTCATGGGCTACTTGCAAACTGAGTCTAGGCGGGAATTTAAAATCAAACTCCCCACAAGTACCAGAGTCATCCCTTTTCTTCTACTGGATGTTTTCTTATTTTTCCAAAATGCTTACATACATCATGCCATCCACTATATTACCCTAAGCCTGCAATGGGGCACCGATCAAACACTCCCCATTTATGGCGTGACCAGCATATCACAATGAAATAGTCGTCATGGTTTCATGTTTACAAGGCATGACAAGTCAATGAGCGTCATATTTTGAGCACAATCTTATTTCTGAACTTTGTTTTGACTATTTTTTTTTTCTATACTCAAAGGTGCAGTAAAGAGGATTCTGAGCTGATCTTTTTAGCGCGGGAACTCTATCTGCACGCTCCGAGCGTTCTTACAAACTCCGAATTATTGTCCTGTGTGGCCGGATTTCCTATTAAATCGAATTAAACGTCCCAGCTCCTGCCATTATTTTTGAACTCACAGCCAAAAAGAGGAGGAGTCAGCCAACGTATGGAATGCCTATCAGCCAGTCGCATGGCAGCTTGCCGCTCTACGATCGGCAGAGTGATACATAGCGATTGACAAAAGCACAGAGTCCGCACATATTTGCACTTTCGTGGGCCTAATTTGCGGCTATGTAGTCTGCAACAAACTATTTATTCACGGAAACCTGGCGGCTGGTTGAAAGGAGCTCCACGCGTTGCCTGGCTCCTCTTTTAGAGCTCCAAAGACGTGAAACCACGTGCGCAGCCCTTTCAATTGAAGTCTAATCGCACCGAAATTTGATTGCCCGCAGTTCGAGAAATACAGACTCCACTGGCGCCATTTTCGTTTCGCTCGAACGGTCTCGGTTCAGGCCATATTTCGGTTGGCAATCAAGAGCAAGCCCTGGTAAACAAAAAACAAAATTGGACGAAACGCGCTCTGCTATTGGTTTTCCAAATCACATGACCAACATGGCGACTTGTGGTTGGTTGGCGGAGTCAACGCTTGCAGCCCGGTGCCACTGAGTGGGTCGCGCAGTCCCACTGCCAGGACCAAGTGAGGTTCGTCAGGCGCTAACTGCGAAATATTTCGATTTGAGCAAGTCTTAGGCTGAAAGCACTAAAAAGGAGCGAAAGAGAGATCCGAAGCTTGGTTCGCGATAACCGTGGTTAGCAGCATAACCGCGGCTTGGTCCACTCTGTGAACAGCAGTAACTGTGTCACTGAAAACCGCGGTCAGGCATGCCCGTGTGACAAGGGTATAAACATTCTGCATGAGCATACCTCAAAGCTACACAAAACCTTGGTGCACCACTTCTATTTTGGAAATGGTTAACTGCACCAGAGAGCACCGGTACACCCACCACCAGGAAGACACTGAGCTGCACTCACCAGGTCAGCGTTGGCCTGCAGCAGCAGGTCAGCAACATCCGTGTGGCCATTTTCACAGGCATACGTCAAAGCTGTGTCCCCCGTGGCAGTCTTGGCATTCACACTTGCCCCTGCACACACACACACACATTCCACGTGTGGCTGGTGAATGCACAGTTCCCACACCCCAGGGCTGGCACAAGCAGTGGGACACCTCAACACAACCAATTTCAAGGCACCACAAAAACATCATTAAGTGGAAGCAAGGATATTAGGCCACCTTAACCACACTTGGGAAGCAATACTGAATGGAAAGCACACGCGACCACACCACACACATTTTCTGGAAAATACCCATTGCAAACACTGCAGCCCCATCAAAGTGACGCAAATATGAACAGGCGAATTCCTTCTACAAGCACATCTCCTAGTGCAAAATTACTGGTAAATTATGTTAATTACTGGCAATCAAACTCTTCATGCTAACAAAAATGCCGAGGCAGACTTTCGAACACACACAACTGCCCCATTCAATCAATGAAGAAAATTTCAGTAATTCATCTGTCGAAAAAAAAAAAAAAACATCCTGAAATAAACACCAAAAAAAAGTCCACCCAATTTTTGAAAAACAAAATCTGAAAAGTCCAACCCCTAGTTATAATGAAAGGAGGAACTGCTTTACATCCAAGTAAATATGAAATTTTTGCACTGAACGCGTACGTGCTTCGCACAGGTTCTTTGGAATGTTCACAAACCTGGTTTAGCGATGTTGGTTGTCATGAATTTCATATTATAGACTCCAGACGGCACAACAATATAGGCATTTACCGTCTCGCACAGCACCTAAGCTCCCTCGCAGTTCCCAAGGTTGGTGTCACTCTCAGCTCACCAGCATTGATGAGGTATCGAAGGAGCTCCAGGTGGCCCTCCTGGGCAGCCTCCATGAGTGGTGTGCTGGCACCCAGCTCGAGCTGGGCACCTGCCTTCAGCAGAAAGTCGGCAACCTCCAGAAAGCCCCCACAGCAGGCCAGAGTCAGGGCAGTTTCCTGCAAGTCAGAGGCAATCGTGGCATGCTCGGCCGGCCTGTGCACACATCGCACACTCCACCCTTGGACCTGGCACAACAGCCACAGCTGCACTGCATGCCTCCTTTCAAGATGCTCACCTGCGTCTCTTCAGTCTGGGCATTGATGTCGGCCCCTTGGGAAAGCAGCAGGGCCACCATCTCTTCATGGCCCTCGCGGGCAGCCTCCATGAGTGGCGTGTAGCCCTCATCATTCACTTCCTCAATGTTCGCGCCCCGCTCCAAGAGCAGCATGGCCAGCTCAACGTGGCCCCCACAGGCTGCCAACGTCAGTGGCGACTCAAAGCTGTCTGTCGGCATGTTCACCTGCAGCAAGCGACCACCACAGGGCTCGACACTCAACTACACCAGCCTGCCAAACAAACCATCTGTTCTCCTACTTTGACACTGAAAGACAACAATGATTCAATTAACCAGTAAATCACCCTAGTTTATTTCCTAAAGTAATTCGCAAACAGGAGTTGAGGTTGGCACTTGAAACCACACAAGATAGCATGCCATGCAGGCCACCAAGGCATTTATAATCGAATGCCTCTTTGGCACTGGCCACAAGAGGAAACACTGAAACAGCTACAAATTCCAGCAGTGACGTCTACAGCCCTCAAACACATCAACTACCAGCACAGGTGCCCCTGCTCACCTGAGCACCTGAATCAAGTAGGAGCCGGGCGACCTCCACGTGACCGTCCATGGAGGCCTCCATCAGAGCCGTGTGCATCTCATCTGTCTTGTGCTCCTGGTCAGCGCCAGCCTCAAGCAGGAACCGCACCATTTCCAGGTGCCCTGCACAAACGCCAGAGCATTGCAACAACTGTTATCTCTGGTTCCATGCCACCAAAGCACACCAATCTGAGTGGTCATGCGTCAGGAGCTGGAGGATACAATGACTGAATGAAGTGTGCAACTGCCTTTTTTCTGCATTGAAACCAGCACTGCACTGTGCACCAACTAAACAGAGTTGGGTTTCATTCAAAACCAGTTTTCCAAAGTAAAAATTTCCAACTAGGAATCTGTTGGTTTGTGCTGGTATTTGCTGATTTCAATTGACCTTTTCAATAGACCCGTGGAACGGCCTACCGGAAATGTGTGTACAGTTTAGCGTGATTTGAAGGTTATCGCGCGAGCGTGGGCCCGCCTGCCTCAGGAGGCACCTAGCCGCGGATTTCGGTGCAGTGAAAATCGAGATTGCGCATTCTCTCCCCCCCCCCCCCAAATCGAGATTGCGCATTCTCTCCCCCCCCCGCCCACTCTTCCTCCTCCCCCTCCTCACCCACTTTTTCCTCCCCCTCCCCCTCCCCTCCCCCCCACCCCAGTGGCTGCTCCCTGTTATAACGATCACCTTCGCACAAACTCACCTCCCTCTCCCTGTTTTCCATGGTCTTATCTTCTTGGCAAACGATGACGCAGCTCGTGCCAAACACGCTGGCCTGATAAGATAACGGCTGTGTTCGGCACTGCTTCTTTTCAAAGAGCTCTAAGAAAATAGAGCTTCACAACCTGACCTTAACGGCGTTGTCTCATCTTGGCACACAATAGCATGTCACCGTCCTCTCGTCGCTGATGCCTTCGCTCCGCTCAACGAGCGTGCAACTGCGCACCTTTCAGAAGTCGCTTGTCATCGCGTTCACGGCGATATTCACCAGTTCTTAGGCTTAATGCTTTGGGCGACCTATCTCCTCTGCCTCGGCAGTGATGACGCCGCACGCGCCAGACGCCGCTTCGGAAAATAACCGAAGAATACGCCGCACGTATTATCACTGTCTTTTCACAGGAGCACACAAAAATAAAAAAGGAGCGACCCGCTCAGATGGGGGCGACAGCAACTTAAGGAACAGCCAAGAGAGTAAGGGAAGCTGGCTTGACGCCTCCCTCGCCAGCCACGGAAGATGATTCTGCGCTGTGGCACTCTTCTGCTCTTGGTCGACAGTCGCGCGATAACCATCGAACCGCGCTATGCTGTACGCGCCGGCAGCCGCCCCTTCGTTTTGAGCTGCCAAGCTGAATCCAGCTATGCCCTTTTCAACGAGCCTATGGCGTCCGAGCGCTCCTTGGCTAGGAACCACGTTCGTACCAGAAAAAAAAAAAGACAAAAAGCCATGTAATCTGAAAGTCTGCCCGCTGTACCGCTGTATTCGAGCCACCGCGATTCGAGCCAAGACGAAGCCAGCTTCCGCAATGGCGCCGCTCGTGGGCGTGCCGGGCTACAGTGCTCTAGAACCTTGTAGCCGGGCGACCAGCTGCGCGGCGCCCTGATCGTCGCTAGGCCTAGCCCGTTTCACATCGAAGCCGCAACGAACGGCGCTTCCTAACTGACCAGCGTTATTTGAAGGCTCTGTTGTCATCGTTGTACTAAGTAAGGACACGGTCGATTTACGGGACGCATCCAGCAGCGGTGCTAGCATACGCCACACGAGCCGCAGCGGCAGCAGCAGCGAAGTGGCTGTGGGATGAAAACTGCATTGCTCCTTGGCTCGATGTACTACTTCACGCTCGCACCAGAAAACACAAAAAAGCCGTGTTATCAGAACGACTGCCTGCAATATTCGAGCACGACAAAGCCTGCCTGCGCAAGTGCCAAGCTTTCCGCAAGGGCGCCGCCAGCCGGGCGACGAACTGCTCTGGTCCCTGGCTGCTGCCCTGATCGTCACTAGGCCCTGCCTGTTGCACGTCGAAGCCGCCACGAACGGCCCTTCGGAGCCGGCCAGCGCTGTAGTCAAGGTTTTACTCTTGCCGAGTTCAAGCGACGCCTTCCGCTGCGGTGCCAGTAGGCGCTAGGCGATCCGCACCGGACTCTGCATCGCATTCCACCAGCAAATCGGTATTCGTCAACGATCCTCATAAACTATCTATTAGCGACACTATCTGAGGGCCTATCATTTTTTTTTTTTCTGTCGTCGCGGCCGGGATGCAGGCTAGTTCTATTTCGATACCTCGGTCGCAAATACAGCTTTCGCAGTCAAAGCGGGCTGTCTTGTAGGATGCAGTACGTACGACGCTTCCGCCTGGTTCTCTTGGCGGCTGGGTCGCCTTCAGAAATTCGGGCTAAAGCCTCGAGAAGCTCTTCGTCGGTGAATTCGATGTCCACGTAGAACTCCATACCCTGCTCTCGGGCTGCACTACGCTGCTGCACGCTATGGCGCCACTGTGCGCTTACAAGGTGTTCTGGGATCGGCGGGAAAAATGGTTATTGGTCCCCGCAGTTGTGTTGTTGTGACTGAGAGAAGGATGAAAAGGAAATTGCACGGGCCTGCCTACTGCCACGTGCAGACAGAGGAGAGTTAAAAGATCAGAGGAAAGAGAAAAGGGAAAGAAAAGACGCGCGTCGCAGCAACAACTGCGTCCGCCGGAGCGGACGCTGCTCAAAAAACAGATAAGCGGCCGAAGCCGCGCTCGCCGAAGTCAGAACAGCAGGAACCCTGCTTTTTTTTTTTTTTGTACAGCCAATGGTACAGCGCCAGCCGCACACCTGGTTGGTTTTCTAATGGGCCAACTGCTCCCAGCAAGACCCTTGCTGCTTCTCTACTGGACCAAATGGTCCCCGCAGAAATCTGCTGGCACCAAAGAACTTCTATTGTTTGAATAGCAATGATGCTCTTTAACTATATTTTGCTATGCACCCTATATTTTGAGTAATCTTTTTTTCTCGCCAGCGAGGGGTGCGAGTTGGGGGTCGACGTACAGGTGGCAACACACGGTATATAGGTATTGCGCGTTATGGCCTTGTAGTTTTTTTAGGGCGTTTGTGAAATGTCCGCGTAATTTGCGCACCCTATTTTCGAAGCCTCAAGAAGAAAAAACTGGCAGTGGCTTAGCTCTGGTTAAGCCTGGATATACAAGCGAAAACCTGCAGTTATGCTTCGTTCGACGTCATTGCTGTCGCAGTTCGCGCACAATGCAGTGGGAGCACCACGATAGCGGTGTAGATTTTGAGCCAACTACCACTTCTGGGTCTTCTTTTCTTCCTTCCATGGCGAATGTCTGCGTCTCTTCTACGGCCGCCGCCGCCGCTCACACGTGCCTTATCGCAACGCCTCGCGAAAAAACCATCTCTTGGGACGGCGCAGCAGCGGCAAAGGGGTAAACCTGTGGCGAGGAGGAGAAGTGGCGATGGAGCACGCGCCGCGGCGCGCGGCCTCTTTTATGTCCGCCGCCGCCCCTCGGGCGTTATCGCAACGCCTTGCGATAACGCGATAAGAACCGCTAGCAGCGGCGAAGGGTAAACAGGTGGCGAGGAGAAGAGAGGGAGTGGCGAGGAGGAGGAAGGGCGCCCGGGGGTGGCCCAACGGAAGCGCGGTGTTGACGAGCCTAATGAAGCTTTTCGCTTCAAAAAAGTGCAAATGCGGTATGCATGACACAAACTCACGGAGGGAAAACTCGAGAGGGAGCGCGACGCCAAGCGGCCAGCCGTCGCAAGCCAAGTGCTCGAGAAGCCGCTCCCTCCCCCGTTTTTCGCTCTCCGAGTCAGTCCCTGATGTTTTGGTGGTACGTTTCAGTGCGCGCGTCTGAGCGGCCCATGGCGCAAGCGTCTCCAGCAAAGAGGTTTATCTACAGTCATTCCGCGCTGGTCGGCGTATGCATGCGCGCAGCGGGAAGAGATATCACCGCACGCTATCACATGAAGTGATCTCGGGAGGGGGGCAGACTGTTTTTATTTTTGTTTCCTTCATGCACAAGCCCAAGAGCCACCCGGGGCCACATTCTGGAAGCGTCTAAATACGCGTGGCTTTACCTTCCCTTGCTCCAAAAAGAGTAACCCATATACTTGGGCGCGCGTGCTTCTTTCGACACGGGCACTGTTCGCCACGCCGCGTCGGCATACTCGGCATAGTGCGCGCACTAGTGAAAACATGCGTCCTGCTTTCCTCACAAAGTTAACATACGGGCACTTTCGATCCTCACTGAACTCTATCTGCATCGAGATCTTCGAGCACGCTCGAAACGTCCGGTCCTACACGGGCATTTTCAATGCTCCTTGAGAAGTTTCCCTCGTGTGTTAGGTGGCGCCAAATGTTCCTCCAACAGCCAGAACATGAAGATGTCCGGCGACACTGTGCAGTCGGGTCACGGGTGCAGCGGCAGCCAAATCCGTAGCCAGACGTGTGGCGAACCTCTGCTACTCTACCTCTGCTGCTGTGCGATGGAACACGAGGGCCCGCAACGCCTCCGCGATTTCTGCGTAGACTGCGGCGTTTCTCTTCTGGCGCCGCAAATCATCTAGACGGTCTAGCCAGCAGTCGATGAGTGCGGCTGTCTCCGCGCTCGCTCCACAGTTTGCGCATCGACGAGCAGGAGGACGCCATCTTCGTTTACACTGACGGAGCGTGGTTGGCGTGGTGTCGATATTATTTATAAATATGTTTGCATATATGCAGGCATAGTGCCTGAAAATGTTCTGTCTTGCATTTAAATCAATTACAACAACAACTGCGGTTTTTTTTGTTAACTAGTGTTTATTTTTATAGCTTCGTGAGAGCGAGAGCTTGAAAGTAGCCGTGTGACAACCGTCGATCAGCATTGACTCAATGAGGATCGAAAGTGCCCGTATGACAGCGGTATAAGGCCTCTCCATATCCTCCTCCTCCTCGCGCCTATGTCCTCACACTACAACGGAGCTGTTTCGTTGTCTCCTGTCCCGACGCATTGGGAAGATGGATGCGAGGGGTTTTTCCAGTCGTCCAAACATGCCTGAACGGTCGTCCCGGCTGTGGAGGGGCATGCGCGAATTCGAGAAAGCCGAAGTATCGTATTTTGGTAGCTGCACATTAACGCTTTTAATGCTGTTTGACAACTAAAATATTAAAAAAAAACTGCTTTGTGTACGAGATTTGTTCCATTAAAGTAATTTCTGACTCATTGCTCGACAACTCATTGCATCCCCAGAGCAGTAAACATCAGTTGCTTCTTTGACTTTTCGCAGTTCATGGTGCTTCTGCAGTGTGAAACAGTCTTTTTGTGCAACATGTTTGGTTTGGTTTTAGTTTTGCGGGGTTTAACGTCCCAAAGCCACTAAGGCTATGAGAGACGCCGTAGTGGAGGGCTCCGGAAATTTTGACCACCTGGGGTTCTTTAACGTGTGTCGCAAAAGTTTTGTTCATTTCATTTTCAAAATAAGCACTGGTTGAGTGGCAGTTACAGGGCTGCCCCGATGCTGCAGTGTTTTCATCAAGTGTGCACTTTTTGATAATGCCTGGACATTTTTGTGTACTGCAGTGCTGCGGCAATTATGATGGAGGGGATACAGTGAGAGTCTTCACCTTCCCATTGGACCCAGTGAGAAGAGGTCAGTGGATAAAAGCCATCCATCGAGCAGATTTCACACCAGGAACGCAATCGGTGGTAAGGCAAAATATTCCTCTCTACTATTTGCAGTCCACGGCTTCTTTGCATTCAATGCGTTTTCAGTAATTACCCGAGAAAAAAAAGTCTGCATAACTATGGTGCGAACCTTCTGACTGCGTGCATGCAGCTTAGAGGTACAGTGTTACTGATATTTAGTGTGTGCGGGCTTTCTATGAGACTGCAATCATTATGTCTGCTGTTTTTTAACTCTTTTCCCACCGTGCCCACTGAGCATCGTTAGCCCGCTAATGATCATTTCGTGCCTCAATTTCGGAACCTTCTGCGTTGCTAACAACCACGCTGCAGATATAGCTTGTAAGTAAAGGAACCAAAGTTCTGTTCCCAATTTAGTTTTCTTTTGTCCCGCAAGGGGGCACTTTCTAACGCGCTGCGAAGAAATGAAGACGTGGAACTGCGCTTATTGCCCGCCATGTTGCCCACAAATGATGCCTTTGCCGCTCGACTTCGGAGCCTTCTGCGTTGCTTACAAGCATGACGCGCATCTGGCTTATAGTCGGAGAATTGAAGTTTTCTTTCCGATATAGTTTTTTTTTTCCCTGCAAAATGGCATTTTTTGAACATGCTCTGAAGATGCGGTACACCATCAAAGTCGCTTGGGAGCCTCCACATGCGTGCCACGCGTTCTAAAACATAGCAAATCTCAGGACTCCGCCTCGTGTGCGAGTGTTTCAATCGACGACCTGTGCAACAACGAGCCTGAAGATGTTGCAAGATGCTGATTCAGTTTTCACAGCGGTGATGATGGAAGCCAGCCTGAAACACAGGCGGCCGCACTCTGATGCACAACTATAGGGTTTCCAGTTATTATTTTGTAGCAAGAATACTATTCAAGATAGAAAAGTTTTTTTTTTTTTTGCACATAGTGGCCAACAGAGTAACGAACATTTTGCATATTTCAGAAAATTTTTAACATTTTTTTTTCTTTTTAAATATAAGAGTGTCTTTGCAAGTTTTGATCAATTTTTTCCTAAAATCTTGTAAGCAAATAAAATTTTTTGTTGCAACACGCAATTTATTGTTTAAACTTATATGAATAGAAAGCACCTTTATTCAGCTCTGCTTTTGGGTATTGCAATAAATATTGAATGCAATAGATATTACAGAAAAAAAATGTACAGAAACCTTCAGAAAATGGTCATTTTCCCCATGGTAAGGAAAGAGTTAAACTTACGGTATGCACCCTCTTAACGTCTGTTTTCACATCCTGGGTCTGCGAATGTCACTTTAAACCCGCGGACATGGTCGGCAAAACAAGTTAGGTTGATGTGAAAACAGAAAAAGTTATTGAAGCCAAGTTGAAGCTGGAACCACTTCGAACTGACACAGTACCAAGCATACTGACAAACTGCTCAGCGCATTTTTCTGGCCCAACTGCAACTGCATCTCGAGAGGCCCCAGATCACAAGGCGCGTCTTGAAGCAGCTGCAATACAGGAAGCCATCAACCTGTCCACTGAGACTCATCGAGAGGAGGAACACAACAGAATGGACAGTTTTCAGGCTCTGTTAAACTGTCTTCCACATATTCAGGTTTCGGAGTTTTGGAAAGTTCTTTCCTATCCTGACTGCACACTCTTTCTAAATCTCGGTGTTGACGGTGCTCCAGCTGCCAAAAAATCAGTTAAAGTAACAAAGGACCTGTCCATACGGCTATTTTTTCAAGACGTCGAGGTGACTAAAGTTGATGGCGTAGACATTCCAAAAACTGAACAATATTCAGTGCCTAACAAGTCTATTGGATACTGTCGAGAGTTTTCATAAGACATCTGAAGCCTGTGGATAAGGATATGACAGATAGCATTCCAACGCTTGTGCAGCCCCTTCTTGAGGACACATTGAAGCAAGCTCTAACTCCTTCACTGACGCTCAACACGGCTTTCGCAAATCATTCTCGTGCGAGACGCAGTTACTTACCTTCACGCACAAACTTCACGCTATTCTGGATCGTCGTTCATGCGCGGACTGTATCTTTCTAGACTTCTCCAAGGCTTTAGAGAAGGTTAGTCATAAACTACTTTTTAAACTTAGCAAGCTAAATCTTCTCCCAAATGTTTTAACATGGCTAGAATATTTCCTTTGTAATAAAACACAGTTTGTAATGGCTAATAACATTTCTTCTCCATTGACTTCCGTGCATTCTGGGGTCCCACAGGGGTCCGTCCTTGGGCCCCTTTTGTTCCCGATATATATTAATGACCTCCCACATTCATTTACTTGCAGATGACTGCATAATATTTTGTGAAATTAACGACTCTAACGACACTCTTCTTTTGCAAAAAGACATTGATGGAATTCGTGAGTGGTGTAAATCGTGGTCAATGGAACTAAACAAAACCAAATGTAAAGTACTACGTGTGTCACGCATTTCTACACACCCCACTTCTTATCTAGATACAGTCGAACCCGGATATATCGAACCCGCAAATTTCGAATTATTGGCTATATCGAACACAGATTACCCCCTTGAAAATACTATGTAAAAGTATAGGACAGTTGCGTTGTATATCGAATTCCATTTTCGCCGGACATTGGATATATCGAACGCCGCGCCGCGCCCCTGGAAGGTGCGCTTTCCCCAAAGACATTCCTGTCCGGTCCTCAGCCGCCTCAGCGGAGAACATTTCCGTAGTCAGCAGGCACAGGGCCCTTTTTTTTTTGTTCCCCGTTTTTGCGCCCCACCGGCGCGAGCTTTCCCACTCCTCCTCTCCTCCTGTACCGCCGGCGTGTGCTCCGTCAAGGTCATTGGAGATCAGCGAAGAGAGAGCGCCGCATGGAGACGCGCGGCGACCACGATTATTGGGGAAAGAGAGAAAACGGTCGCTCGTGGGCACATCGTGGGTCTGGGGAAGAGAGAGCTCAGAAAAAAAAAAACAAAAAAAAAACGAAGCCCAGAGCGCCGATCTTTCTCCCTGCTCTTTCTTTTCCCTCTGTCATTCCTTCGCAGCCGCGTTGACTGCCGCTCGCATAGGCTTCGCTCTTATCGCTCCATCTGCGCCTCGCGTGTTTTTTTGTGTGTGTGTGTGTGTGTGTGTGTGCCTGTGTTTCAACGCGCGACGAGAAGCAGGCCCCAGTAGCCAACTGTTTTGGCAAGGCAGGCCTTGAAGTGGCCGGAGATTAATGTCCGGAAGATTTAGATGACGATGAGTGCTTGGACGACGCGTTTCGCGACTTGTCCAATTTTCTCGGCGCCGTTCCGTCCGAAGTGACTGTTGAGGACTTTAACGCTGACAGCGAAGTTCAAGCGGTAGCTGGCGTTCAAGACGCCGACTCCAGCGACGACGAGGGCAACTGTGTTGTCGAAGAAACGCGTCCGTGCGCAGCCACTGAACTGGCGTCAGCGTTAGCCTGATTCGGCGCTGTTGCGGCGAAATGGAAGGCACTGTGCTCTCGCACCTGGACAGTCTCGAGAAGATCGAGGCCAGTGTTTTGAACTTCGTTTCCCAGGGGAAAAAGCAGCCCAAAATTAGTGATCTTTTTTTCCGCGAAATAAAGCGCTTTCACATTGCGCGCCCATACTATGTGATTCGCGGCTGTTCCAAACGGTAAGCCACAATTTGTTATGATCGGGAGTGCAGTTTTAGCCTATATCTGTATATCGAATTTTCGCTATATCGAACTATTTTCCGATCCTCTTCGAATTCAATATATCCGGGTTCGACTGTAACATCGAACTAGAACAAGTGTCTTCTTACCGCTATTTACGCGTTCACATAAGTGATCTAACTTGGTCTTTTCACATCAATTCAATGATTCACGCCAACCCTGCCCTCGGCTACCTTCGCCGTAACTTTTTCTCTGCCCCCACCTCCTTGCAACTTCTCTATAAATCTCTCGTTCGTAGTAAGTTGGAATATGCTGCGTCCATTTGAGACCCCTTCACGGAAAACCTGATCAGTTCCCTCAAAATAATTCAGAATAACTCTGCACGTTTCACCCTTCAGAACTATAACCGTACCGCTAGCGCAACCTCTATGAAGAATACATTACAGTTACCATCTCTTGCTAGCCGTCGAAAGCACGCTCGCCTTTGCTTAATTCATAAAATAATGTATCATAACCCCAGACTGCACCGCGATCTTATACTTCCTCCGTCATATGTTTCATCACGAGTTGATCATGCGCATAAAATCGGCATTCCTTTCTTTAAAACAAAATGCGCAGCTGAGTCTTTCCTTACACGAACAGCAAAGGACTGGAACCACCTTCCCACAGCCTCCATCACCAACCATCAGCTTTTTGTTCCGCCATAGCTACCATTGTATAATTAGAAATGAAACGCCCTGTACTCAACCAGTGTATACAACCACTCCGCTCTTCAATGCCCTCGGGCCTTGAGGGTAGAATAAATGAAATGAAAGAAACCAGGAGCGAAAGGACGCTTTGAACTTGTTGGTGGAACAAATATTCCTTCTTTCCAGCAAATCACAGCGTTACTCTTCTGAGTTGCTGGTATTTTCGAGCCTTTTCTCCTCACGCCTACAAATACTTGAGCTATGGAGGCCTCATTCTGCCTCATGAGTCAACCATCAGACGTGTCTGCTCTTCATATGCCACCAGTCCAGCAGATGAGCAGCAGGATGCCTCATTGTGACCACAATGAAAGGTCATGAGAAATGTGTGGCTTTATGATGGATGAAATACAGCTACAGGATGAAATACACATACAGTGTGCATCCGAGAAAAGCCCGAGCTTCCGCATGCGTCATAGTGAGATGACGTCACAGAGGAGCGGAGAGGCCTTGAGTAGTCTAGGTGGTGTTGTTGCTCTAGAGAGAAATACAGGAAAAGCTGCGCATTGGGCCCATACAAGCCAGTAGGCAACGCCACCACGATCCAGCTGTTTGTGTACTGCCAGCTGTTTAGACACTTGCTAAATCTGGACAAAGAACGAAGTTGGAAACTGGCACCGCAGCTCCCGGAAAGATGGCAGCATGCAGTCTAGCTCTCGACTGCTGTAAAGAAGGGGAAATCGTAGTGTCTCCAATGGTATGCAGCATTGCACACCTACTAACTTCACATGGGTGCCTCGTATCTTCTTAACTGTTACTTTAAGGCCAGTACCGTGACTGTGATGCGCTTGGAGTGCATTTCGTCCGTCAAGCGCGCGGGATTATGAGTCTTTTTTTTTTTTGTTTCCAATGCAAATACATGTCAGAAATTTGCTTTGGTCCGAAGAGGCCGAACAATATTCCCAAAGGAAACAAATTTGCATAGTAAATATGGTAACTGCTCTGCTGATTTATTTTGGTCAGATTTTGTTATAGCAAATGCCAAAGGTTTCTTAAACAGCCGTGGGCACCATGCATTTTTTTATCTTTCTCCTTCGCCGAGGACGACGATGCCATGTCTTTTCTGGCGCAGGAGTAGCTCGTAATGAGATTTTTCATGCATAGCAATCCTCACACATTCCATCACGAACAAGCAGAAGCAGAAGCCGGTATGCATGATTAGCAGCTAGGTGGAGGTAGAAATGCACGAAACAGTGTCACCTTAACTTACCGCATGCATTAGTGCTGTGAAACGCATTTAAGAGGGAACACCTACAACCTTCATAAGTAGCACCAATGTGTACTCTGTCAAGCAGATTCAGGCAATGGCCTTAAGAAAGCCGAATGCCGTGAAAAAGTTGACGGCAGCAAGGTTGATTCACTTGGCGTCATCTGCCTTTCTTTAAAGAGAGCTCTGAGTGCGGGAGATTTTCGTTCACGCACTTTGCAGTGCATAGTTGTGAAATGTGCAGATGTATCATTTCACACGTTAACTCACAGATGATGCGACATGCCCGATCCTTTTGGAGCTTTTGCCTTGCATACAACGCATGAAGCTGGCATCACGGTGCATAAGGACGCGAGTGGCTCGGTCATATGCGGCTCCTTGCCTTAAGTGCCTTGATCCCATAGGTTAATCCCCTTAAGCAACCGGAAATCAAGCTCGAAAGCAGATGTTTCAAACCGAAAGAGTTTATTCGTCACAATCGTGAGATATTAAAACAAAGAACCACAAACAGTACATACACTGAACATTACAAAATATGTTTAAAAACAAAGAAAATGTGATTAAGAGTGGCATGAGTCTTACGGATTCAAGTTCAAGCTTTACCCATCCTTGACTTAGCGAGAAAAACTGCTGGCCAAAATAATGTGTTGTAAAATGGCGTCCAAGGTAGCAACTAACTGGAGTGGACCGCTTTGCTGGCTGAACTTTACCCCCCAGGGGTAATAACTGCAGCCACAGTCTTGGAACGTTAGCTGCACACAACCCTGCACCGCCTTTGACCCCCTTGCAGACTTTGATAAGCCAAGCTTGTCATATGCCGGCTGCCATTTCTAGCTTATGACGAGTCCAGGTTATCGAGTGTTTTCCGGTATTCTGTGTCCGGTTTAAGGCAAGCGGGGCTTGTCCAAAGCATTTTTTTTGGCCTGCGAACAGATGGCAGAACGGGTACTCAATGGCCGTTTTGGTACCATTTCGAAAAAATAAAAAGGTGAACACTTGGAGATTCAGTTAAGTTTTACATGCTTTACCATTACAAAGCGACTCTCAGGCTAGGAGGGACATCGCAGTGGAGGGCTCCGGATTATTTCGACCACCTGGAGTTCTTGAAAAGATGGCCATGTAGGCAAAGAGAAGTCGAAATACTGATAGACACTGAATGATCCATCATTCTACCGCAAAAATTTTTGATGCACCTTGTGTGGAACCAGAGATAATGGCTATTAAAAATGACCACCAGCCTTTTCCCTCTCAACTCGTACACCGGAGCGAACCATAAAAAAATAAAGATTACAGGCCGGGACCATGCTCCCCCCACAAATATGTCATCAACAAGATCGGTTTGTTTACTTCCAGTTGATGGGCGCTTTCGCTCGCTCGCTTTCCCGTTGTCTGCCGTGTTCACCTGTGTCTTGCAACCGTCGCTGCGACTTCTCTCGAACTATGGACCCTGAGCTGAAGGAACGACTTTTGCGGATGAGTGCCGAAATGGGATTTCCGCCTTAAGCAGGGGACACATGTGCGAAAACTTGGCCAACACACCGCACCAATCGTCGCTTGCGAACTGCTGCCCCACAGCAAGCAGGGACACACGGAGAGGTAAGCATCGCTGCGCCGCTGTACCCAAGCTCCGCCCACAACCGGTGTCGCACTTCGCCGCCGTGCAGCAGTGCCTGAGCGCTGCTTGGGATGGTGTACAAATATCACAATAAAAGACAAGATCGCCTTGTTACCAGAAGGACTTCCCGTCGCTGCGTTTGTCACGCGCGGCTCGTCGTTGACATCTAGCAGGTTGGACGCAGGTGACAAGCTGCGATCGGACGTTGCGACGCCATTCGCAACGGCGTGCTGCAGTGAATCGCACTCACTTTTCGCACATGTGTCCCCGCCTTTATAAGGACACGCCGTTCAGAAATCCGGCGCTGAATCCCGACGACAGCTCACTCACTTCCATCTTTTGGCAGACAATGCCGAAGGGCAGCATCTTGCCGGTCCCTGGCTTTGCAACCAACGACACAGCACGGCCGATCCATTTTGATTGCGCATGCGACGGAGGTCACGACAGAAATCAGTAGCGTGGAGACTCCAAATCGCACCTCGATTCTCGGTTCGATTCGACGGCGCCGCCGGCGGAGTGACAAAGCGGTACGAGCAGATGACAGCATTGTAAACCGGAAGTGCAGTACTAATTTCTGACACCGAACACACAATAACAGAGTAATTCATGCATATAAACGACAACACCTTGTTCAAATGCGAAATGTTTCCGAAAAGAGTAAGAATGTGAAGTATCTAGAGCTTTTAGTTTGTTAAATGCGTGATCTCACTTTGGCACGGCGAACCAATGATGGCCCTGCACTGGTGATGTAACAAGCGCTAAAATGACGTAATGAGTACGGATTCAGGCGGAAGTTCACCGCCGCTGGTTGCCGCGAAGCTCGGGAGTGGTAGTTTTTGAAAAGGTGTTGTAAATTATCTACTCGTTTTTAATTTATTGTACGTGGCATGAACATTCAGTGGCCTATGCTCTACATAATGCAAGTATTTTTTTTGCTGACCTCAGACATCCCTTTCTGGGACCCTTTAACGTGCACTGACATTGCACAGTACACCGGCCTCGAGCATTTCGTCTCCATTGAAATGCGACCGCCACGACCGGGACCGTTAAATCAATCAGATGCCTGTTTCTGCTTTTGATTCACGGATTAACATAGCGCTATGGAACAAGGACACAGGACGATGGCATGCAAGTCAGACCGGGCGCTGAACCTTTGAAAGTGCCAATAGCAATTGGAAGTGCATAGCAGCCATTATACCAGTATTCATTTTTGCATTACAAGCATTAATCCTATGACAAGTTTGGTTTGGTTTATTGGGGCTTAACGTCCCAAGACTATGAGGGACTCCGTAGTGGAGGGCTTCGGAAATTTCGACCACCTGGGGTTCTTTAATGTGCACTGACATCGCACAGCACACAGGCCTCTAGAATTTCCCCTTCATCAAAATTTGGCCGCCATGGCCGGGATCAAACCCACGTCTTTCTGATCAGTAGCGGAGCGCTGTAACCACTGAGCTACAGCGGCAAGGCCCTATGACAAGGCCCTATGACAAGTTGAAGTTGTAAGTAATTTTGTCATCATGTGGCTGTTATCTCCGCATTCCTGAGCTTGAGCCATAAGGCATGGACTGAAGCGGACACTTCCACAATACAGGGCCCGATGCCAGCACTCTCTCCAGACCTGTCATGGGTTGGCTCTAACTACAGCCAGCTCTCTGGCATTCACTGCATTGCTAAAGCGAAAGGAGGAGTTGATGAGCGTACCCTTGTAGCAGGCGAGAGTGAGCGCAGACTCCTTGAACTCGTTGGAGTGGGTGTTGATGGAGGCGCCAGCAGCTACCAGAACACGGGCGGTGGACACGTGGCCAGCAGAGGCAGCCTCCATGAGGGGTGTGTGGCCATTCTCATTGTGCTCCTCGAGGTTGGCCCCTGCCTCCACCAGGGCTCGAGCCGCAGCCTCGTGGCCCCCCAGGCAGGCAAACATCAGCGGCGTGTGCCCTGCACCAGCACAACCCACCTCAGTGTCAGGGCCAAGGTTCGATCGCAGAGTGGCTTCTGTGCAATGCATGCAGTCCCGCTAGGCTCGAAACAACTTTGGCAAGCAGCGAAGCTAAGATTCTTAAGGGACCTGCATTGGAGTGCACACAACCAGGTGGGCACCGATGTGCTACACCTGCTGTTTGCCCCAGGAAGGCACCAGAGAGAAAGAGAACGCGTACCTTGTGCTGTTTGTGCGTTAACATCGGCTCCGTGCTCTATGAGTAGCCGGACGATGTCAACGTGGCCCGCAGTGGCCGCCTCCATCAGCGGGGTCATATCCTTGAGGCCTCGGTCCTCCACGTTGGCACGCATCGCCAGCAGCAACTACACGTTAAGCACAACATTGAAGCAAAGCTGTCTTGAGGGGGCCCAAAATTTCAACTGAAAGTAAAATGCAAGAGCACTACCACTTGCCATTGCTCGGGGGCGAATTTCAACACCTAGAAAAAGCTGAGTTTTGCAATGGGTTGTGGTAGATGCTGCAGGTAATACACACGAAGCGCTTTGATGGTTCAGAAAAGAAAGGACACTGTTCGCATGATGCCGAATGCTTATTTGACTGAGCACTTAACCAGTCTGATTTAGCAGCACATTTTCGCATGCTTCACTGAGTATGTCAACATGCATCGCATGCATCCTTTTTGTGAGTGCACTGTGCATAGAAGAAATTTCTCATTGTAAATTCCCCTGGTAGACGACCAACTGAAACGTTGAGCAGAGCTTGGACTTCGATCCAAATCTGCCCACAAAGAATGACATGTTCAGCCCCGGGGCAAGTAGTCCAATTCCAAATTTTGCCAAGACTGATCCCTGGAAGTGCTCACAGACTGGCTGAAACAGTTGAAAGTTGCTGTGGTGCTCAGCTGCAACAAAAAGCCCGAAATTCAGTCGCACCACCTCTCCTGTTTTTCCTTGACTAGAGAAAGCCTGGCTCTTGCTGTTGCTACGTAAATCACTTCTTTTAAACTGAAAACAATGCTCTCACAAACAAAATGATTTGTTCTAATAAAATTTGCAAACTGTTTACAATCTACTGTGTAGTGCACTAAACTCTGCAAAAGCTGTCACCGTGCCGCTTGGCTTGTGTTTTGCTAATGCCCAAGACCTACAGACCTTGTGACTGGTGACTATTTCTTGCCACTGCAATGGGTGAAAGCAGGAAAAAATTACTGAGGCTGAAATAATGACGTTCAAGTAAAAAATTTCTTTACACGCCACACATTTCTTGCTTTTTTACTGAACCAAGAAAAATGTGGAAAATTCTTGCATGGCTTCATTAATAAAATCAGATTAAAGAATAATGCAAGTGAAATATTTTAAATTAAGATTCGTTTTGTATGCTGTTTCACCTGATTTAAAAATTTTCAACTCCAACCAACTTTTGCTTCTTTGCAGACACTTTAAAGAGCGCTCATGTTAGAAAAAAATTTTTTAAAGAAAAATACATCATTGAAAGTCTAATCACCGAACTGCCAACTAACCGAATTTTTTTTCAGACAATCAGCAGTGGTCGCTTTTGCAGTCTGGGATGTTTCACTCAGAATGACCCAAAACTATGTCACAAGCTAAACAATTTGCTGCAAACAAACGTTGATATAGAGCTCGCGACAGCCTTTCATGTCTCGACATAGATAACCTTTACCACTCCTGCGAAAGCATGCGACTCAATAGATGTGCTCGTGATCTGAGGGGAGCAGGAAAGACTGGGTAGCTTGAAAATGGTCAACTTGCGAAAACATCGACGCTTATGACTGCAAAGATGCCAACAAGACGCACGACTGCTTGAATGAGTTGAAGTCGCGGATGTCAGACTGCTAAAAAAAGGTAAACTGCAAATGCAAACGTCCTGAAGCAACACATCCTAGAGTTTTTAAACACAAGATGAAATTAAAGCGCACAATTTGAGAAAGCGCGCACCTTTGTGACACGCAGATGAGTCCAAGAGCCATGCATGAGTGCGCCGACAGCTAGCGTGCCTTTGTCGGACAGGTAAGTGGCACCATGTTTCGCATAGCTGATCTAAACTGCCATGCGCTAACAAGCGACATGCTAAATCGCTGCATACCACCTATGCCAAGCCTCGATTCCAGGTCATGTGCGTTTGAAGTAGTGCACACTGCAACTGTCAAGATGGCAAAACGTTCTACCTGAGTCTGCCGTACACGTCACGAATGTATAACAGCATTTTTCTCTACTACTTTGATACACAAATAAAGCAGCTAAGGAACTTCACTTTTTTGCTGGAACAGTGCCAGTAAAGCTTTAGTAGTTCACTGACTACATAGAGCCTCTGAAAATATCCATTGCTACGGCAAAGGTTTGGAATTGCAGAATTTATTAATGTGCTGTTTCACCATGATGTGTACTGCGTCCTCAACATATGTTGTATTCCTTAGTGCAATGCATGCAGCCAGCCAATTTAGCGATCGGCTGCAATACAAGGGTGGCTGCAAAACTGCAACAGTGGACAGACAGCGCGATAATGTCATGGTGCAGAACAGAAAAGTAATGTGGATGCATTTACCATGCAAAAATGTCAAGGGTCACTACCGATGTAATACGGGTACCCTACAGTGAACTGGACATTAAGAAGGCCAGCGTGAATAAATTACCACGAATACGGCACACTAGCCACAATGATGCTCATACCGCCTGGGAATCCAGCCTCAGTGAAACCCTCTTATGCACAAACTTACAACTTGCAAAAACCAGAGTAGACACTAGACACAAAGACATGCTTCCACAGGAGCACTTTCACATGCTCACGAGCCAACCACACAAGTCTGAAAACCGTCGCCATGTGCCTGTAGCTTCCACTCTACAGCAAGTTGCCAGAGTACAGATGTAAATGGTAAAGTGCAGCAGTCAGAAGTGCCTTACAAGGAATATCTGCAGCTGCTCTACTTGACAAAACAACCTCTTTTTTCCGGACATTTTGCTTATGAGAAGTGCATTGGAATTTCATCATCATGACAACTTGGACACAGCAGCAGAAGCAAGACTGTAAAAAGATGTATCAAAGCAAATGTGTGTGAATTTTCATTTTAGAACATTCTGGATCAAGACAACCCACAATTTTCAATAGTTCAGAAGTGGGAAAATTTGCTGCAAACAGCAATGTTGAAGCAAACTTTTCGCAACAGCTTAAAAGCATCTTCCACAACACTTTGCTGCCCTGAATCTTTTTTACAAGGGTGGAGCCACACAAAACACTAGGCCGCAGAGTTTCACATTAAAACCTTTAACAAAATATATAGTAGTGCAATGCAAATCATGCCAGAGGCAACAAAGAACCAAACATTCCACCAAGTTAAAACTAACTGAAAAATTCCTTTTCACAATAAAACCACCCCAAACAAGCATGTAATACACATACACACACACACACAAAAAAACCCTCTTGACTTACTGTGTGTCGAGTTAGCTCTGTTATTTCACCAATGCTGGGCGTGAACAAGCCCATTTCCATAATGGCCTCCTTGTACACATCAGCTGCCTTTCTCAGTGGGCTACATTTACTAGAGGGCCGCTTCCGGCATCTTCGGGTTAAGCGCCGTTTGCGATGTCGCGAGACTTTGCGCAAGGTGGGAAAACGCGAGCGGCGGCGGCGATAACGACGCGGGCGGGAAATTCGACGCGCGCCCATGATCAACTGGGGCAGGAGTGCTAGTGAAGAACGGCAGCGAGCAAAAAGTACTCAGCGCAGTACTAAATTTTTTTTTCACGGCGGTGCAGACTTGCGGCGTCGACTCCGCCTACCACCGGTGTTCATTGACCATCGCTCGGCGAAGTGCGCTCCGACTACAGCGAAGCGAACGAATGCGACGCGACGATCGAAGGCGACGCGACGATCAAATCTTAGGGTTATGGCACTGGGCCATAGAACGCGCGACCGCGGGCTCTAAGACACTGGGACTAAGACCTCGCGCGAAGAACCGCACGGCAGCGCAAGCTGGCGGCGGCGATGACTGGCGCCCGGCTCCGACGTTCCTGGTCCTACTGTGGCGTCGGCGTTCCGACGGCCACTGTTGAGTGGCTCTACTGACACCTGCCTGGTATGCGGACGAAAGCGATGGGCCTCGGCACGAACGACCGCGGAATGCTCAGCTGGACCGAGAGCGTTACCAGCTGAGCCTCGCACTCGCCTCGTACGAACGGAAGCGGAGGACCTCACGGTGGGGCTGCGGCGCCGGACCTCGGGACGAACGACCACGGATCCAGCTGCAACACAAAAGCTGAACCGCGCTGCGCGTCGCGGCCCGTGGACGCGAAACGTCGGAACCTCAAAGGCTCACGTTCCCCGCGCGCAGAGGCGGCGGGCGCGCGATCGCGCGCAGCTGGGAGGCCATGTGACCTCGCGCGAGGCGCCGATCAGCTGGGCGAATGGGGAAGAGATCTAGGGAAGAAGAGGAGGAGCGAGCCAATCGCCGACGGATCTCCGCTACGCAGCCCGGCCAATCCCCCGCTGTTCCATTAAGCCCGAGGAGATTATCATCATCATTAGCACGGAGTGTGCGCAGTTGTGCTAGACTCTCGCCAACGCCATTATTTCGACACTAATATCTTGCGAGACGAAACACTGCAGCTGAAATTAAGCGGCGAACGCTACTCCGAAAGTGTATGCTATCTTCGGTGTCGTCGGCAAGCATCTGAACACAACCAACGGTGCTCAAGTAACGGTCGCCAGCATCGGCCAGGGACCGGCTGCGTCGACACCGCATCGCGAACAGGCAAGTCGTTTTATCTTATATTTTGCGTCACAGGCGGACGATGGACGCCAATATTTCCGTAGACCGCAGCCTTCACAGCTTCAAAAACGTCTCGTCCGCCGAAAGTAAAGGTCAGCTGACCATCGCGAAGCCACAGTCGACGCAGTTCTACACCCAGGATTAGGCTTGAGTGAGGACGGCGCGGCGAGTCCGAGCGCGTACCCGTAGGTGCCGTCAGCTGGCCGCTGCGCTCATAACCGTTCAGTACAGGCGGCGCCCGGACAAAAGCTTGCCACGAGCAAAAGTGCCACGAGCTTGATAACGAAGCAGACATAACCGGCGTACTGCAAGATGAACTCCATCTGGCGCAACGCGAACCCTAAAGCTAGACCATGCCTAGAGTCGCCCACTGGCCAATGCACTTCAGCGCGCACTGGAATCGCGTTTTGTTTATATATATATATCTCCGAAACAGGAGCAAGCACTGATGCAGAAAAAAAAAGCTTCAATCGTGCTAAGCGGCGCCAAGGCGTTACCCGGCTGCCAGTGACTCACGCACATGGCGTGAAGACGTCATGCAAGTGCTGCCTAACGGAATGCACTGCACCTACTGCAAACAAATGCTGTGCAGTGGTCAGGTTCGCTACAGGTCTCGACTGTGGCCACCGAAGGGCCAATGCAGTCCCATTACCACCACCTTCCTATGGCCACTGCTTGACTCTGACCGTGGGGCAGTTTCCACCATGTCCAAACTGTTGGGTTGGGAACGAGGATTGGCATAGCGCAAGAGCCAAAAAAAAAAAAGACTCACAGGTTTTGTTCTCCGTGCAAAGCAGAGGTAACCAGGAGGGAAAGTCACACACGTGCAAGGGGCATGGGACATTGTAACGCTTCAGTAAAGATTCCTCTTCATTTAGCTGGTTCACAGCTGTAACATTGTCAGCCTTATTAAAATGTGCAAAAATTGATGCGGACAAGGGAGAGACGTGTCCACATCCATCTAGCTTGATAGCCTCACAGAAATCCTGTTGTACGTTATGTCTTATGTGCTTAGCGCCTACGAAGGAGTTAAACATATTTTCTAATGTACCCAAACTACAGTGTAAGAATATTTACAGGGTCTGTCCTGAAAGTAATGAGACGAATCATAGCGTGACGCGCGCAAGCACTAGATTGGGAAAGCGCTTTTGGGGGAAGGAGGGGAAGCCTTCAGCTTCACAATGCAACGAGCTTAGTTGGCTGCGAGCAGGCGAAGCGAGCGTGTACCCATGTTTCGTCGCTGCGTTTTGGAAACCATGGAGCGAACGCTGCAACAGCGCTACACGGTGAAGCTTTGCAATAAACTGAGTAAATCACCTACAGAGTCAATAGACGTGATCAAGACAGCATGCGGGAACGATGCCATGTCCAAGTCGCGTGTTTTAATGGCACAAAGCATTTAATTACGGTCGTAAAGACGTTCACGACGAGCAACGGTCCAGGCGCCCGTCGATGACGGTTATGGACGGTCGTGTTGACTGTGTGGTCCTGAGCATCTTCACGGCCATTTGTAAATGCTTTGTGCCATTGGAACCCTTGCCATCTGGACACTGCATCATTCCCACATGCTGTCAAATGTCTCGGTAGGTGATTTACTCAGTTTATTGCAAAGCTTGACTGCGTAGCGCTGTTCCAACGTTCGCTCCATGGTTTCCTTGACGCAGCGACGAAACGGGGGCACACGTTCGAACACGTCCACTCACTTGACCTGCTCGAAGCCAACTGAGATCTTTGCATTGTGAAGATGAAGGTTCCCCCTCCTTCCCCCAAAAGCGGTTCCCCAATCTAGCACATGCACGCGCCACGCCGCGACTCGTCTCATTACTTTCAGGACAGACCCTGTAAGGTGTTGACACTGACCAGTCGTCGCGGCCTATACACATAGTGGCTGTGATGTGTTGGTTTTGCTGTGGCACACCTGAGGGGCCCAGAACCTGACTAGACGCGATTATGCTTTGTACCCAACTGCAGATCAGGCTGCCAGAGTTGTTCGGACCAAGTGTCACTTTTTAAAGCTGCGTCGGAGCCTACTCGCCTAGAACTTTGGCGCCAGGCAATCCCCAGAGCAGAGAGGATATTGCAATCGAGCGACCACGTCTGCACACAGCACTTTCCTGAGCATATGATATAAAATCGCACTACGCCGAGTTCAATGGCAAGGCACTTTTAAATGCACCCAAGAAACCGGTGCTGTTGGTGAATGCTGTACCCAGTATTTTTCCTGGATGTCCCAAATGTCTGACAAGACAGGCAGGTTCAAGTGTGACAAACAGGCAAGCAAGCGGTCCGCACCCGCTGCTGCCACACTGCCCCCGGGGATGGCCTGTGAAAAACAGACGCCGATCCATAGTGGAGCCCTCAAAAGATACTGCGCACAGGCAGCTGGAGTACATCATGCGTTTCAGCTGGTCAAGGAACATGCCCTTCTTCCTCCATGAAACTTGGAGGCGCCTCCTCATTCAAGAGCAAGCGCAGTCTTCATCAGCATTCATGGTGCTAAGGTTTGTTCTCTTGTGCACTGGTCCGGGTACTTAACATTCTAGGTGCTCAGCGTTCCCTGTACATGCCATTGCAGCGGAGCAATTAATTTCAGTCGCCGATCTCGTGGCCAGTTTCCATGCACTGTACATTTTGGTGCCACAAATCTTGGCAAGACATGCCGGTAACATAGATAACAAATATGCAGCTTCATAATTTGCCAGACCCTAGTTCTATGCTCAAGGGAGAATTTCATGGCCCAAAATTATTGAGGTCAACAAGTCAGTTTACCATGCCAACTGCAATTATTCTGAACTGACTTCCGCCCGTCCCAGTTTAGAGTCACGCAAGTACCGTATTTACTCGCATAATGATCACACTTTTAAAAAAATTGACGCAAATTTAGGGGTGTCATGAGCACCGAAAACGGAAACAAGTTGCAGGCAGACAACCCTTGTCACATGCACGGTTACGCCACTAAACGCGGTTGTCGCGAACAGAGCTCGGCGATCTCAAATTACGTCGTTAAAGGGTCAGTCTACTGAATTTTATTGACCATATTTTCTTTGCGGCAACCGATAGTTCTTTACTCAAATTTCCGTTTAGCCAGCTGTGGTGCCAAGGAGTGCGGTAGAACATTTTAAAATAGAATTTATTAATGTGGGAATACATCTGTATGAGATGGTAGTCTCATCTGGCAACCATCTGGATTTCCGCCGCGCGGCGACAAACATGGCGGCGCCCGTCGAAGCCGGACCTCTCGCTTCGGACTTAATTCTCGTTGTTGCTGCCTTTTTCAGTGCGTTCACTGGCCATAAATGGGGTGCCTGTCTTTCGCTTCGTCTCATCTCGCCTATAAGAAAACATATAAGAGATAAATTTGCTTTATTTTAATAATTAGAGCGACGATTCTGCCGCTCCTAGGCTTAAATGGAGAGTCGGTT
Source organism: Amblyomma mixtum (assembly GCF_055824585.1). NCBI lineage: Eukaryota > Metazoa > Arthropoda > Arachnida > Ixodida > Ixodidae > Amblyomma > Amblyomma mixtum. The sequence goes on along the minus strand of NC_143014.1, from coordinate 424,792,847 downwards.
TGTTTACAGCAATGGTTCCCGTCCTGACGACCAGATGGCGCCACTATAGGCTGAGTTTATTTTTGCGTCTCTGCTAGCATACGCTGAACTAAAAGTGGGAATGTGCCTGCGTTTTGCGTACGTGTAACTATAAATATTCATATTGACAGAAAAAGTGAGCGGTACGCCTTCTACAGTTTACTAGAACAAAACGTACGTTTCTCTGACATTGGGGCATACAAATGGTACGTAGTATATTCACTTATGCTGCTACAAAAAAAGACTACCACTTTCTTGAACAAAATGAACGTTTGGGGTCGCCACCATGCTTTTTTACGCGACTTTTAACGCCGAAATAAAATATAAATTCCTGCCTAAACCGGGCGCAGACCCCTCGTTATTGATGTTATAGGGTGCCAACTACCAGAATATGCCATTATTTATACACTCATCTCGGTGAGTAGACTGACCCTTTAACCGAGAAGGCAGAGTGCGAAAAGCGCATGAGCTGGCCCGCTTCAAGAACGTACTTTTCTTCACACTAAATCACGTTCTAAGAGCAACGCATCAAAATAGGCAGTGTGTATAGTGCTGCGCGACGGCACTTTTATGCAGCCTTCGATCTCGTCCGATGGCGCAGCAGCAGCGTACTACAACAGCAACATCCCGCGGCGCTCAAACTATGCATTTTACTGCCGTTATGCCGAAAAATGTCCGGTCCCTGCCACATCGTTGATGTACTTAGGTGACACGTTCGCAACGCTCAGAGCACTGGATTCCGCACCCTTACCGCGGTGGACGACGGCGCTCTGTACTCCCTAGTCGTCGCTAGGCCTAACTTGTCACGGTGGATGGCGCTTTTCAATCGACCAACGCTGTAATGAACGTTCTACTTATGGCGCTGCCTTACTGACACCCTAATTGTTTCATATTAAAAGAAATATATACGATCGATTTCAGCGACACCTTAGCAGCGGAGTTGGCGTGCGAGCAGATCGGGTCAGTCACGCTGCAACGGCGGCAGCTGCTACGCGGCTGCGAACGTAAAACTAGCTTGTATAGCAGTTATTACTCCTATTACTCCTATTAGCAACTCTGTACAGGCCAGCGATCGATCCTCAACGAGGATTCATTTTTGAGATAGCAAGTACGATCACCATCGACTAGACTCGATGTCGTCGACAAATTGCAGCGGCAAGTTTTGGGTGCGATCATTACGCGGGGAATAAAAAACAATTGAATTTTGCCAACAAAATTTTGGGGTGCGATCATTAAGCGAGTAAATACGGTATGTGACCTTTGCGCGTGCACGCCAGTCTTTGCTTGAGGGAGACAACAGCTCAGCATCGTCGGTGTCAGTGTAAAGATGACCTTGGCAGGAGGAATGCTAGGGAAATTTCCACTAACCATTTTCGCGCCACGTGGCTAAAAGCGCGCTGCACTAGCCGTTTAAAACGTCGCAAATGCACACTTGGTTTCCTTTCGGTCCCTGTGCTCATTTGTATAGCGGTGGAGGCGTTCCGCAATGCAGCACAAGAGCGCGGATTCTATTCCTGGCTACAGAGGCAATATTTATGATGCAGGTGAAATGCCCTTGAGGTTTCTGTGCACATTAAAGAACCCTAGTCGGTCGAAGTTAACCATGTTTTCTACACAGCGGGCATCATCTCACAGCGTCAGCGCATTACACTGCTCAAGCAATGTCTGAATGTACGCGTAGGCTCTTTGGCCCAAATGTGGGCGCATGCGCGTTGCGGCCGAACTTTCGTGCGGATGAATGAAAAAAATTTTGCAGTGAATGCATTTCGATAACGAGCTTGGAAGGATAGCAGGGCAGCGTCCCCGCTGCTGTTCCACCGATTCATGCTGTCCCAGCAAGCCAAACACGAAGTCAGCCAAAATTATCTGGTGTCGACAGCAGCTTCAATCCTTCTGCCTTGCCACACTTAACACAGCGCACGTACATGCTGCGGCACCAAACGATCGCGCAACACCTGCATTACGGCCACCGCAGCTTGGCGACTAGTCAAGCCCCCATCATATGGCGTCATCTGTACGCGTTCGAAAGAAGCGCAAGGAGCAGCGAACAAGATCTGGTCGCGACGCCGGGCGCAGTGTCAGCACCTAAATATATTCTTACACCGTGACCCAAACATACCATATTTGCACAAATAGAAACTATATTTTTATGCACTGTGTGTGTATGTGTGTGCATGTGCGTAATTGCCGACTGGAGAAAAAAAAAAACCTCGCGTTACATTCAGAACCATGCTCTGAATATAACGCAAGATTTTTATTAGTTGTGTTCTCCCAATTTTGTGTTTCAAATTGTGGCAACCTCAACCACTAAGCAACTGGGCTTTGCGGGAAAGCCATCCTATCAATGTACCAAATAAAATAGACGTGTGTGTAAAGATGTCGCAGCATTTGGATTTTAGCCCAGGAGTGGCACAGCACAATTACTGAACTCACTGGTGTGGGGATGGAGGCAGTAACTTTGGTAAACAACTTCCCGCTGCTTGCAGCTCTTACATTAACACTGACAATACGGGACACATGCCAACTTGCGCCCTTTGGCAAGCACACTATGTTGCTCATTGGAATAAAACCTTACAACCATCGTCAAAGCGGCCCCCTTGAGCCTCTTTTATCAAGCCAGTTGGGTTGAAGCGAGCAGCCCAGCAGAAAAAAAAGTTTTAAAAATGCCATTGCATGTGCACAGCTCAACACCAGGCACCACACTGCCAGACGACGCCAACATGCACTTCAGCCACCGCTCCCATGGTTTCCAGATTTTTGCACATGAGAACACCAACTGCACATGCACTGTCACGCTCTCATCATAAACCTTCAGCTATGGCTGCATTAAGCACCATTTTTGCACTATAAATGCTTTATTTTCATAACTGTGTATATTACTTTCCAAGCCGTCTCAAGTTACAAGCAGGCAATAACCACATCACTAGCTCACGCATGAAAAATTTTGTCATAGTTTGTGGCATTATCAGTTTAAGAAATATGTCTCATGCAGATTTAATGGGTCAGTGGATGTCATCCAACTATCGCCTGTTGCGGAAATAAACGCACGCCGTAAAATGCTTCTCTGAGCTAAACGGACGCATTGTTCGAGCTCAAATTTCGCACAGAAATGGCATTTGGTTGGCAGAATTGTTTTATACCATGTTTGGTTGGGGTACTTACCTGATTAGAACAGAATAAGTCGCATATTCGCATCGTCTGCGGCGACAGCGAAGGAAATCACGCCGTTCTGTCAGCGATCGCACAGGTGGTGCCATCTCGTTTGTTGGCCGTGAAGATTCGGCAAAGGAGAGAGGTTCGGGAGATTTGAAGACGCTCTTTCAACTGGTTTTTTAATGGTCACAGAAAACTTAACATGCTGAAAACTTAGTTTGGCCAAGCTAAGTTTTCTGTGACCATTATAATACCAGTTGAAAGAGCGTCTTCAAATCTCCCGAACCTCTCTCCTTTGCTGAATCTTCACGGCCAACAAACGCGATGGCGCCACCTGTGCGATCGCTGACAGAACGGCGTGATTTCCTTCGCTGTCGCCGCAGACGATGCGAATATGCGACTTTTTTGATCGATTCAGGCAAGTAACCCAAACAAATGTAGGATGAAACAATTCTGTCGACAAAATTCCACTTATGTGCGAAATTTCAGCTTGAACAATGCACTCGTTTAGCTGGGGGAAGCATCCTATAGCGTGCGTTTATTTGCGCAACACGCAATACATAACCTACACTCACATTCGTACCACTTGGCCCTTTCAGCAAATAGCTCTCAATCTCTTGCTTTCAGGCGTGCTTTTGCCTGTGCCATTTGCTGTGCCGTTTTTTTTAAACTGCCAGGAGTGTGCTGTAACTAAGGCCGGCCTCAATCAAATATCAAATGACGCCCTTATATGGAAACATCACCAGCCACCTCACCTTCTGATCATCTCTTGACTACCACACACTTGCATATGCACTCATTTCAAGGCTGTAAACTTGCCACTGGACACTGCTACCTCCTAGAAACCAGCTTAGCCATAAAAGCTGACCAGCAGTCTCAGGACCACTGCAGCACAGCCAAAGCCTCCCCCTCTACTCATAAACACACCAAATGCACGCAGGAGCTCTCATCAGATAGCTGTTTGAGTAAGATGCCATCACTTAAATGGATCAGAGCGGTTGTTCAGGCAACTTCATGACAAAACTTTTAGCGGCTGCAAACAAGGACAAACGTGTTTTCTTCATGTTCATCCTCGTTTGCAAGCGCTAAAAGTTTTGTCACTTGAATGGGACTGTGAGAAGGTACTCCTTCAGTGGGAGGCTATCAAAGCACATCGAACTGATACCCTAGATAAGGTCGACCAAACAGGCGTGAAATTATTTCTTCTCGAGTTTGAAGAAGCTTATCTAACTTTGCCTTTCCTACAATTCCTGTTCCCAAAATCAAGGGAACAGGAATACGGTTTTTGCACAACATGTTACTAAACGCCAACGCAGGTACTAAACCTGCACTGTTCACACAGTTGCTCCACCTCTTGAAATTGTATACACATGTACAGAAGGTAAAAAAAAAAGGGAGGAGTACCCTTTTAAAACAGGTTACCTGGCTTCGTTTTAGATGTAGTTTATGAAGATATTTGAAATGGCCAAGAAGCGGCTTGGGATAGCACTAACTTAATGGTGCTTCACCAATTCCATTGATATGCAGATAAAAAAAAACTTGCAGGCTAATCCATGTTGCGCCTGGATTACCCTACTGCACAAAATGCAGTAGGTACACTCTCATAACGGGGCTTTTATAAAGGCTGTCATCATCCCGCTATCAAGGTGAGTGTAGGCCTGTACTGGTGATGAGATGGTTTGGTTTATAGGGGTTTAACATCACAAAGTGACTCAGGCTATGAGGTACGCCGTAGTGAAGGGCCCCGGAATAATTTCGACCACCTGGGGTTCTTAACGTGCACTGATATTGCACTGTATGCGAGCCTCTAGAATTTCGCGTCCATCAAAATTTGACCGCCGCGGCCGGGATCGGACCCGCGTCTTTCGGGTCAGCAGCCGAGCACCGCAACCACTGAGGCACCGCAACGGCTGGTGAGATGGGTTCATGCACAGGTGCACCTGTGCGGACAGGTTGACCAACAAAAATGAGCTGACACGGGAGACTGGACAGTGAGAGGGAGACCAGACACAGGAAAATGTGATCGTATTATGAATTTCGTGCACTGAAATACCTCAACACTGGTGAAGGTATACGATATGCAGGCTACTTGTAGGGTTCTTTGCTCTCTTGTTCCCCTGGAATATTTAGTCGCCAGTCCAAGCATATCCAAGCTTCCAAGCAGTCAGCACACTCACTCATGAATGCACTCATATCGCCTCACTCACACTCAAGTCTGTGAGTGTGAGTGAGTGATTGTGAGTGTGAATGGACATGAGTGCGAGTGGATGTGAGTGTGCGTGGTCATGAGTGTGAGTGCGAGTCAGTGGTTGGGAGTGTGAGTGCAAGTGAGTGGATATGAGAGTCGGTGGTCATGAATGTGAGTGCGAATGAGTCGTTGCAAGTGTGAGTGTGATTGAGTGGATGTGAGCGTAAGTGGAGATGAGTGTGAGAGCGAGTGAGTAGAGGGGAGTGGTGAGTGAGCATGATCGATGAGTGGATGTGAGTGGGGCATGAGTGGCAATGAGTGGATGTGTGGTGGGTGGACGCGACAGCGAGGTCGGTCGCATATGTTTCGCGACGATACCCGCTTAGCTGTTTTCATGTTGTTGACAGCTGAGGGAAGCAAATATTCACTACCGAGGGCACTTGAGGCAGCATAAGGCATCTTGCCAGTCAGTGTCTTTGGACAACCGAAGCACAGGATTCGGCTGGCGCGGGAACAGCAATCTTTTGTTGCTTTTGTAGTTCACCGTTGGCACGGGCGCAAGCCCTTTGCGGATGCAATTAGCCGCTACGAGTTTTGTGAGACCCTTTATCGAATTTCGCAATGCCAGTCTTGAAAATATAGATAGATGTCTCTTGCCACACTCCCCACATGGCTCGATCTCATATACACAGGAGTTACAATGCTTACTGCTGAAACGACGACTCTCCGCTTCTCGGCAATAGCTATCGTAAGATGGGATCTCAAGTGCTGCAGTGGACTCTTGAACTGCACAAGCTCGACTCAAGCCCCGAAAAAGACACGGAAACCTATCATGTCCTTGAGGGAGCCCAGCGTCGCCAATCAAGCATGTGGTTTTTATTTTTTGTATGCATGGCATCAGACATGGTGATGCCTTTGACGCCCAAGGAGATATCCAAGCTAACACTGCGACAACTGTGGCTAGTTGGTACTTGATTTTTTGAGCTGTAGTAGAAATGCGCCGAGTATAAAAGAACAACAGGAGACAGACTGGACGATGTGCTTCACCTAGTCTTGTCTCGTGTTGTTCTTTTTATGCTCAGCGCATTTCTACTAGAGCTCAAAAAGAGATATCCAAAATGGTAGTATTTTATGTTTTAATCAGCGCCAGAACTGACAGTTTCGTGCCAATGGTGATAGTGAGGTTTACGGTGCTGTGCACTGGTTGACGCATCCGGGTTCGAGATAAAGGAATGTCCATTTAGTTTTTTTTTTTTTTCTGCCCTTGGCACAACTGCAGAGAAGGGGGGTGAGTCATACTACCCAGCGGGATAAGGGGAGCCGGACAGCGGAGGATTCCAAGAATACGGGAAAAGTCAAACCCCTCAGGAACATATACATCAGGTCGCATCCCACTGTGCACATTCTTGCGGCAAGGCGGATCCGCGTCACGTGGCTTTTGTCCCATGTCTATGGCAGCGCACATTGACAGCTTGAGGCATGGTCAACAGGACATTGCTACGCTAGCTGCAGGTATGAAGACAGTTTGCAAGTGGCGGTACTGAACAGATGGGCCTTGAGCCGACTTTTCTCGAACCTGGGCTTACCAGAGGTTGAAAAAACCTGCGCCTTGGGAAAGCGAGAATGTTCGCGAAGCTCGCGTGAGGAAGGGAGAATCCTCCGAAACATTGATGGTTGAAATTGTACATATTTGTACAGTGCTTGTCTAGATGAGTCATCATCTTTCCAAAATTATTAATTGGCTGTGTTGCCCTTTCCCAATGATTTATTGGGTGGGTGGATGTCTGTGGGTTACCTGAATGGTTACATTCCCCACCGAGGGCAGGGACATAGGGTTTAAAACCAGCGTTTTCGGCGGGACCGAGGGCTGGTTTCGTCACCAAAACTATGAGTCAGTCAAATGTAAATAATTTTTCTCCTTGCTTGTATATTTCTTTATTTTATTAATTGTTAATAAAACGTTAACATCTCCAGAAGTGTCCTCTAGCAATGTGATTGAGCAATATCGAATCTGCAAGACGTCAAGCATCCTTCAACGGAATTTCCCTCTACAAGATTGAGAGGGAAACTCAATAGTGATGAAACGTTGCAGCGATTTTCGGCAGTGGATATGAGGTGGCGACCAAATTGGCCGCACCCTTTTCAATTGGTTGGATGTACAGTTCGAACCTAATTTTTATGTACTCGGGAAAGGGATATAAAATACGGTAGAATGTCTCCGAGTATTGTCACGGTTTCGCATGAGAAAAAAACTAAAAGAAAATCAGTACAAGCGAATGAAAGCTAATAAGAATCAAGCTAAGGCGACAGTTTTCGTTTCGCCTAAAATTATCCTGCAAGTGAGTACTGCTGTTCAAACTGCCAATACCGAGAAGGCAGCGAAGAAAAAAAGTCCAACGGACGCCACAGCCAAATATATGACCAGAAGAGAACAGAAAAGTGCAGGCGACGGGCGGAAGGGGGGCACTGGGCGAGCGAAATCGAAATGAGCTTGTGAAATTCGATTGTTTATTTTTCATGTTTTGAGTACAGTAAGTGGATTAACTTCAGTTTTCACGCGCCGATTTCAGCAATCCTACCCGCACTGATATGCGGACAGCATGAGGTATCCTTTGAACCGGATACTACGATTTCCTCTAAGAACTTCTCGACACTGCTTTTTCCCAGTAAAGTCCTATCGTTTCAGACGGGTTTGCGCTACAAAATGGCTCACAAGTTAGTTGCTTACGCATTCTTCCGCGAACGACATTGGAGAATAATCTGGCACAGTGTAAGCACCCCCTATTACCACGAGTCTCGGCGCTAACTGGCCTCAAAAACATTGCGCTGGTTTGTAAAACCTCCTTCAGACAGGGATTATGTGCAATGCAGAAAATGTACTGCATCGCAGACATGTCCACAGATCAGTCACACATAGTAAGCTTAGGAGGTTTTGTAAATGGATTAGTATAGTTATGTGGGGAAATCCCCATTCCAGCCATTTGCCTTTCAGTGAGGAAATCACTCGATTGTTTGAAAAACATGCTTCATTTTCCATGCCGCGAAAAGTATTCATAGTCGTCACCTGACTCCAATGTGTTCATCCAGAGACACAGAACGTCATTGTCAGGGAAGAGCAAATATGGGTAATTAGACAAGACTATTGTCAAGGCAAACTCATTATTGTTGCTTAGACGCCATGATAGGCGCGCGCACAAGGTAGGGGGGAGTGCCCCCCCAATCATCTAAGCCCCATAATCACCACGTGTGCCCCACACATTTACTCTGTCGGACCTGTTCAGTCATTGTTTACAGTGCACCGCTATGGCCAAGCAGGTCTTTCAACGGCCGAAGACACATGATATTGCCTTCCAAGAACTGTTTACTTGCCGGGTCATTTTGAGGCAATCTTTTCAGGTTCTTTTTCGCAGTGACAGTAACGAAAAAACAAATCTCACATTTTCTGGGGCCTAGAGAGAATAGAAATTACTCTGGAAGCGCGATGTTACATTGATGCTTCAGGGACGCAGTGACTGCCTTCCTCTGCCGGTACTCACGTGGTGAACAAGGGAGGGGAAAGCCTCAGGGTGCTGGCGAACGTTTCAACAAGAGGACTGTCTTCGTCTGTGTGGAGACAAGGCCTCTTGTGGAAACGCTGGCAAGCACCCTGAGGCTTTCCTCTGCCTTGTTCACATTTTGAGTGTCAAAAGACCAGCCCCTTATCCTCTCTATACCATAAATTCCTCTGCCGATGTTACAGATTAAAATAAAAACTACTGCTAAATAATATCTCGTATATATAATAAGGGAGTAATTACTCATTGGCGTCCACCCGAGCGCAGCCATACGGCTACAAAGAAAAGCTATACAGCTTTCTCGCGAAGTTTCTGAGAAAGCTGTATAGCTTTCCTTTGCAGCCGTATGGCTGCGCTCTGGTGGATGCCAATGAGTAATTACTCCCTTATTACAAACCTACTCCACCTAAGGGGATTCCCCTAAAATTGGACCAATATCTCTTATATTTTGCAATTCCATCACATGGAAATTAATTTTTTTGTAATCACTCCTCATCTTTGCGCTCCGTTTTGGCCGCAGGGGCCTAGGTGAGCGGAGGTTAAGGGTGGGGCGGGGGGGCACTGCACTGAAACTTCGCTCATTCTCATGGAGAACTCTACGTATGCCAATGGACACCGTTGAGAAACTTGTCTAAGATCTTAGCATCATCACAGCAGCAATCGCCCGGGAGCACATGTGTGCAGCATTCGGTGCATGAAATATGCGTGATGAGTGACCACTTTCTTTGAGCATCAAAACTGCGAAAATTGGACAACTAGCCCGACAGAGCCTGGACGGCGCACCACCACATCTTGGCGACAGAGGCTATGCTAGGGGAGCCACCAGGGAAGTTGGCCGCGGCAGCAAATCTCTCACCCCCTCCGCTGTCAGCAAACAAGGAAAGAGTGAGTGAACATGAATGAGGGTGAGTGGACATGAAGGCGAGTGAATGGTTGTGAGAGCGAGTGAGTCATGAGAGCGAGTGAGTGAGTGGTTTTGAGTGTGAGCAGACATGATTGTGAGTGAGTGGTTGTGAGTGTGAGCGGACATGAGTGTGAGTGAGTGGTTGTGAGTGTGAGCGGACATGAGTGTGAGTGGCCATGAATGTGATTGAGCCACTTCTCGTGGTGCCGAGGTGTGAGTCCCAAGCCACCAAAAGTGTGCATGCCAGCCCTTCTCAGCTACAGGATGCAATAGCACAACAGCTATTACATGCCAAAGTGACAAGAGACCACGAAATGTTTGGGCAAAGCAGGTAATTTTGTGTCCCCACAAAGCAAGATGCAACATGGTGCACGGCAGCCGCAACCACCCACAGGTCAAGCACAGGGGGAGTGTGCGAGAGAGAAGTGCACCTGTGCCAACTCGCAGTATCCCGAGGCACAGGCAAGGGAGAGCAGGCTCTCCCCCTCCTCGGTGACCTCGTTGACGTTGCGGCCCTCGTCGAGTAGCTGACGCACGGCACGCACGTCCCCCTCACTGCACGCCTCCGCCAGGGTCCGGCTGCTACTAGCTGCCACAACACCAGTTGATGCTTGCTGCTGCTGTTGCTGCTGTGGTTGCTGCTGTACTTGCTGCTGCTGCTGCTGGTGGGGGACACCCCCGCCGTGCTCGGCCCGCATACGCGTAAGCGCAGCCGCCGCCTCATCCAGAGCACAGCTCACTGACGTTGTCAGCCGCCGAAGAACCTCCGGGTCCGCAAACTGCTTGCCCTCCAGGGACAGTTTGCTTAGCCCTGCAACCACACAACACAGGCACTCAGTCAGTCAGCCATCCACTGCTGAGGTGGCCCACAGAAACGCAACAAATTTTCATGGCCATAGCGTCATAACAAACTACACACACGAGCCCAGATATATCAAAGTTCCAAGGGTCTGCAAGTTAGTCCAAAGCACCAATAATTCAATGCACAAACATTCACGAACATGACCTTTGAAAATTTAGTACATGCCCAGTAGCGTCAGAAAAGGGCAAGACGGCAGTAACCATCACTGCCAAAGTACAAAGTCAACAACGAATTTTTTGGTCTTCATTTTAGAGCAAAAGCGTTGATAAGTTTATAAGGTTTATCTTCCTATTGAATGTGAGGACATCTATTCTTGGTAAACAGAGTATGCGATGTCCATTCTACCATAATCAATCATGGCAAGTCCTAAGAGAAGCCCATCTATTCTTGATAGCAGAATAAATGACTGCTGAACCTTGGAGACATTCACAGGTTAATGAGAGCCTTGGCACAAGCCACACACAACTAAATGTACACATTATGTTGCTTACGCAGAAACCTTCCGAGTTATTCACAATGACAGCCTCCAACATGGGATTTAAAAGGAGCACAGAAACCAAAATTTGCATTTGCCTGACCCTCGTAAATAATTTAGAATTGAATTTATTTTCCACATTGTTTCGGTTTCAAGACCCTCAATTCCAGGTTACATCAGGCATAGAATAACTGCAATGCAATTGCTCAGCCATTTTAATCTGCTCCAACTACTCTTACACCAGCCAGCCCCGAGAGCTGGAATAACAAATGAGCATGCAGCTATAACGTCAGTTTTTTATGCCTCACATAACCTGAATGCAGCTTCAATGTCTTAGCATCCCACTGCTGAAACCTGAACAACACGAGGGAAGAAATCCAATTATTTACTGGGCGCTGATAAATTCCACACCGCAATTGATGTTTATTAATGCCTGGCACACCACCTTACTAGAAAGAAAGAACACACAACTAAAATTTAGCCTCTCTAAAAATGGGTAGTAGGCCAGGCAGACCAAGTGCCTCTAGGCAGATGTATTAGACCCTCGAAGGAAACTGTGCCAGAAGACTTTTCATTACACTTGCCATGTCTGCAACCTTGAGAAGCACTATAAAGGAAAAATCTGCACTTTCCAAAACTCACATCACTTAAGAAAAAGATGACCTCTGCCACAGGGTGATACAAACCGCACACCAGCCGAACATGATGTTGGATGCAGGAAGTGAAGATATGCAGCAGGTCTAGTTTATTAAGTAGTTACCTTTTTTATAAAAGAGCTAGGCTATGGGGACAAAAGCATTGGAAGTAAGCAGGCACGAGACAAATGAAGGTGAGCACTATCTCTCTGTGCAGTTCTGTGCCACCGGTTATGCATGCTGAATAGGCACTGCTCTCTCTTCCCTTGGTGTGCATCAACATGCACCGTGACCAGACATGTGGGAAGGGCTTTTTCTTCTAAGAAATGAAGTGTCGCAACTCAAGAAATGTGACACACTTGCACAATGATTCTGCGCTTTGACACTGGATTTGTAACGGAGTTTTGGCAACAGCTGGATGCTAATCACTTGACATATCTGGGCTCAGCATAAGCAGTTTCTGCCATGCAAAAAAAAAAATAATTTTAATACAAATGTCCACAGGCCACCCCAGGTTACACTGATGACAAAGCTTCACAACACTTGTCCACTGCATCACATGCACTGTAGTCGGATACAACTCAAGAGCAAAGCGTGCCCCACAAAGGAGACCTTCAAGAAAATGATGTCGGCGGATTCTCATGACATGGGAGTTAATCCTGGTAGGCCACTGTTAATCCCCTTCCATCTGCTAGCCCCTGCACTTGCAGATCCAAGGGGCTCAACCATGAGAACGGGTTGACGCCATTGGCTGGAGGGTCTCCTTTGAGGGGAATTGGCCACCTCTTTCTTGACTGGTATTCGACTATGGCAGTAGTAGTCACACACTTCTCAAGCAGTAAAATGAATGCACACCACACTGCACTTGAACAAAGCAAAAGGTAGCTGGATCCACAGCTAAATAAAACACAATCACCTTCTCCCTACCACAGGCAACATACTACGCCAATTGGTTCTTTAAGGGGGGACACTGGTCTTGAAATGAAAATTTTATTAATTTAGTCATAGCTATGAAACTTTCAGGGCACATGTATTTTTGTGCGCTGATTCTAGGTATGTCATTTAATTTCATGTAAAACAATTCCTTGAGCATTTGTGCACTTTTTATGCTAGTATTTTGCGGAGAGTTTTTAAGAAAATTCGCTGCAGGAAACTCGCTGAAATGTATGCCATTGGGTTCTCTTGACACCAAGGAATACAATAAGGGTAAAATTATCATCCTGGCTCTCATAGAACTTGAGTAATAGGGTACTGAAGCTGCCACTTCAGAAACAGGAATAAACACTTTCCTTCTCATTTCTGAAGCGATAACTTCAAAACTCTATAACTCAAGTTCTGTGATAGGCAGGAAGACAATTTCACCCTTATTGCATTCCTTGGTGTCCAGAGAACCCAATGGCATACATTTCAGCGAGTTTCCCGCAGCAAATTTTCTTCAAAACTCTCCGCAAAATACCTGCATAAAAAGTGCATAAGTGCTCAAGGAATTGTTTTACATGAAATTAAATGACATATTTAGAATCAGCACACAAAAATACATATTCCCTGAAGATTTCGTAACTGCGACTTCATTAATAAAAATTTTTTTTTCAAGACCAGTGTCCCCCCTTAAAACAAACCTAGGTTCCATGGCACCACTTCAGAAGTGGGCTGTTGCAACATATCCTCAATGATGCAATGTTTTCATGCCTCAACCATTTACCTGTGGGCAGCGCGCAGGATATTTTTGTAAATGCAGTACGCATTTTTACACTGGCAACAAATCTGTAGCATGTGGTAGTGGATCATGCAAACTGCATACAAGGAAAGCACCAGCACTAATCACAGGGGCCACTCACCCGTGGCTTCAAGCAGGGCCTCAAGGCGTGCCTGGGTGTCAGGGTCAACAGTGCCAACTTGCAGCTCAGGGCTCTCGCCTCCACCACCTTCTGATGAGCTTAGCAGGAACTTGGACGTGTCCAGCACGCGTTCTTCCTCCAGCTCTTCCGGGTCCAAGATAAATGACTCGGCCTGCATTGCGTGGCCACAACAGTTTCTCCAACTGCCGCCACCCACGAAGGAACACGACTGACACAATAGTACAACAATGATTGGCACAAACCTTGCATACAGCACATCTGCTAACAGCACTAAAAAGGATGCAGCTAGACAAAGCAAACTCACACCTGCACTGAGCTGCCTGCTGGCTCTGTGGTCAGCAGGCAGCTCAGTTGTGTTCAATCAGCTTTGGCTCTGACCACCCAGTATCAAACACACACGATGCTGTCTTCACACTCAACCAGGCTTGGTTTGGTTTATGGGGCATAACGTCCCAAAGCGACTCAGGCTATGAGGGACGCCGTAGTGAAGAGCTTCTGGAAATTTCGACCACCTGGGGTTCTTCAATGTGCACTGACATCGCACAGAACACGGGCCTCTAGAATTTTGCCTTCATCGAAATTCGGCCTCCGCGGCCGGGATCGAACCCGCGTCTTTCCGGCCAGCAGCCGCGCGCTATAACCACTGAGCCACCGCGGTGGACACTCAACCAGGAATCTGGTGTCGAGTGCTGTATGCCAACTATGTGCACTTGCATAGTTTAGAACATGGTGTTTTAAAATGTCTGCTTTTTTCCTATACTGACCTTTCCACTAATGCAATGCCCTTAATTCTGCAACTGTTTTTCTTTTACAGTTTCCACTGCAAAAGGATGGACATGGAGTGAAAATGGATTACCATCAGAAGTAAGCATATTCTTGATCCACAGCTTGTCCTCAAGTTACTTCGGGTCGTCCATTTGAAGCCACAATATTAGAATAAAAAATTCGATGTATTGCACATGAATGTAGCTAACTATTGGTTATATCAAACTTTTACAAATATTTTTCTTTCTTCCAAATACGCATGTTTACTTTATATACTGAATGCAGCTGGATGTAAAATGGATACACTTCCGAGTGCCAAGGAATGCCTGCCCCAGTGGCAGGCTCTGCCGCACTACACAAGTGGCTGGTCGTGGTGCTGCATAGTGCTCTAGCACCTTCATCTTGCATGCACCAAGAATGCCACCAAAGAAGTGGGGTTGGTTGTAGCCACGCAGTAACCATCCTGTCCAACTCAAGTCAGCTGGCATGAAGGTGACGAAAACGATAGCGTTCAGTCTGGTGCGCCACTTTCCACGGGACAAAGTTGAAATGCAGGGAAGTCACTCTAGCTGGCATTTAGCCTATCACTGCCGCGTGCTGGCAGTGCTGTGCGGGGAAGTCAGCCAAACTGGTGTGTGGCGCTGTTTTTTGTGGACTGCGGAATTGCCGCAATCACCTTCAAAACAGCTGTAAATACTTAATACTCTCTAGTAAAGGTCGCCTGAGTTGCCGACACTTCAGTAACTTAACTACATGGCTCTTGAGTGCATTTCTGACAAATTTTCATATCACAAATTTCAGCTACATCGAACTACTTTACGATTTCTTGTTTGCTGTGACGGGGTTCACCTATACTGTTTCCTCAAAACATTAATTCAACACATGCAACTGAGCAACGAGTGTTCTGGGCCCCATGAGAAGGGATTTTCCCTAACATTGCTCATTTCATGGACACATTGCAGCACCCTCTCCGACCACATTCACCACGGGCCATTTCAAGTTCATCGCATATTCCCTGGAAATTTCTGCAGAAAATTCCAACAAGAACTTGGAGCAGCAGTAAGTTAGAATTATTCCACATCACATCTGTTCTTTGCACCTCATGTTTAGTGAGAAAAGAAAAGGTGGCAGTGCTGATGCCCTGATGTAGGCTGGATCGGTCTTGCAACGTCTCATTTCTGCCTGTGCCTCAGTCAAAGAGAAAAACTAATCTCCCACCAGTGCCCTCCTAAATACCAAATAGCTAAGCTACTGTGCACCTCTCGAGGTTTGTGATCCCCAAGGGAACACAACCTAGAAAATGCTGCCCAATGTCATACATCCCACGTTCCAAGGTTCCACAGGAATGTTCGATGCCAGTTGCGAAAACATAGGCACATCAGAAGGAAATGCTCCACAATTCGTGCACAGAGCTGACAGGGCATGCTGAATCTTGCATGTCCACGCTGGCATGTAGACAGAGTCAATACGCGGGCGATACAGGAGAAGGGCCATCTCTCAAGGTAGACCCTAGTAGCACAAGGGAGACACAGAGGCAACTGAAATGATGTGGAGCACTACATGAGGTCCGTATCTTTTGGAACTGTCACTGGCGTTGGGTGCAACTCTGCTTCTTGCACAAGGCAATCCACAGCCACGATTGACGAGAGAGGAGCCACTGGAAGTCATCCTTTACACTAGTTACTCCAGCCAGGTGAGCAAAGACTAAAGCATTCCAGAGAGTCTCATGGTGGAAGTGCTGTACTGCCAAGTCAGGACCACAATACACTCGAGTATACACAGGGAGAGTTGTTACCACAGCAATGGCTACATATTATGATGAGACAGACGATACCATTCAGCGAAGTTGCCCGCTCCGAGATATTCCAAGATCAGGTATCACGAATGAAGCAGAGCATGGCTGCTCATTTTTTTTTCAACAAATCACCAGTGCACAGCTCGCCAACATTTTAGCACCCCCATGAAAGTGTGAAACAAAGGTCATACATCCCTGTGTCAAAGCGGAGTGGTGAATTGGGCTGAAAATGGCAGGCAGGCACTTTGTGCATGTGCGCATACCCTCACCCATTTCACCGCTTCCCTTCTTTGTAGGCCACTGTAAGACCATTTGCCCAGTGTGCTAAAAACTGCTAGAAAATTTGGAGGCCAAGCCCGTATTTGCATGCATCTCCTTAGGAATAGCAGTGAATGCAGAGCTTCACTATAAACATCCTTAGGTGGTGAGCCGATGAGCACAAGAAAACCTGTTATAGTAGAATACAACTTAAATAAACAGCAGTTGCTAACACTGGGCTACGGTCCGCGGCGTCCTGTATTACTCCGCTGGCCAATCCCAACATTAAACGATATCACCTTTTTAATGTTTGACTATTCCACACAAACCACGTATCAAAATTCTAGAGCTGATCATTTTTTCCTTGTGATAAGCTCCTAGTTTAGGTAACAAGAAACGCTTAAGCAGCGGACTACTTTTTCGTCGTGGAGGAATTCTGTGCGCGGAGGCTGAATGTGGGCGGAGCTTCACTGCAGACTTACGTTGTATCCGACTATAGTATTTTTTCATTCCCATCTGCTGACACTACACAAACTGCCAAAAAGTCTTAGAATGATCTCGAATGTTCTGGCAATGGTGCCAGCCTCAGTGGTGATGGTGGTGGGGCTAGCCTCACACTGATCATGTCACCAATTTCTCTGCCTGTGTCACATAGCACTAAAACATTCTATTACGGCAGCCCCAGAAGGCTAGTGAGGCCAGCTCAGCATATTAAATGCTGCAAGTTCTTGCAGCAATCTTATTCTGCAATATTTCCTGCCTCAGCAGACTTCAATTTTGTTCTGGCATGTTGTGGGAGCCTTGCTTCAGTGCTGCCAACATCACTTAAAATCACAAAAAGGGGTGGGGGACTGAAACGCACGCACACTTTACACACATTCAGTACTGCACCCAATGCCACTATTAGCCCGAGTCCCTTGCCTGGCCATCCACTGCCCCTTGGCAGAGGACAAACTGTGGGCATACATGCAAAAAGCAACGCATCAAATGCTTTTAAATTTTCACAGAGCTTCATTGCACAGCTGAACCATTCAAACCTACCAGCAGAAAACAGTTATTCGCAAGCAATACACTTATCAGGTCATACAGGTATTGCACAGCTGGTTACCTACACCTTCAGTGCTAACTGCAGGCAGCCAAAACTGAACCAACTGCACCAGGACAGCTAACAAAAAAAAACAGCCAATCTATTTATGTGCTGGGTTAAACAACTAATAGTTTAACATTGGCTTTTTAAGCTTATGGTAATACCTATATGTCAATGTTGTCTGTAGTGGACCACTGGCAAGAAAATGCAACCAAGGCTGCACCGGCCCCATACTCACACAAGCCCTCCTCTAATGGGACTGGCAACTTAATATGTGCTACCAAATTATGGTGGTAACTATAAAATCTTTGCTTGTATCTGTAGACTCTGGCATGATACTAACAGCTGAACAAGAAATTTAAACTTAAACTGGCACAGAAAAAAAAATTGGAGTACGCTTAAGCTTCGCCTTTAGGAGTGGAACACGACAGCGCGCTGCCAAGAAGTCCAGAAAAACCATCGCCCGTTCAGCATGACGCCTTGCCTGTTGGAAACACCTTTGAACACAACGCATTTTTGAGGAAAGGAAATGGCACAGTAATTGTCACATCTTGGTGGACACCCAAATCACGCCATAAGGGAAGGGCGGAAGGTGGGAGTGAAAGAAGAGAGGAAGAGGTGCCCTAAATGAAGGAAATGAAAACTGAATCTCAGAAAAGGAAATGACTGCCTCACATATCTCGGTGGACACCCGCAGCCCCCGATTATAGGTCGGCAGTTCGAATTCCTGCCGCAAGCTAGGCTCTATCTTAACTAGAAAGTTTATGCTGCACGAAACGCTGAATCGCATGACTGCATCCATCCATCGATGCATAGTGCTCACAACTACAACTACGACACAGACAGCTTTTCAACCGAACGAGCTGTATACGCTGTCGCATAAAATTGTGGACATGCTGTGGTGCCATCATCATGAAAAAAAAAAAAAAGTGCAAAAGACAAAGCCACTGTAAGAAAGGACAGGACGTACACTTGTCCTCTGCTTTCTTGCCTGTCTTTCTCACTTTTTTTTTTTTTCAAGATGCTACTACGCTAATTAATTAGCACAGTCATCGGTTTTGCTAAGGTGCATCCATGATCATACATCAGTACAAACAACCCAGCTCATTATTTATACGCAGTTTTTTTTATTTTTTAAATACATTTACTATTATTCCAGTACACCTGAAGGTGTTAAGAAGGCCTCTGTTGAACAGAAGTTGCTGCCTTCGCGTCAATGAGTATCATAGCATAGCAGCAGCAGTCCTCAGGGCATGGCTGTCTGCACCTGCGCTTTTGTATGCTTGATGTGAAAGAAGATTCTAGAGTATGTGCATTAGCACAAAACAATGCAAAGTTCAGAAGGCACGTTCCAAAATGACAGTCACATTATTAAATGAAAGATTACTTTCTTGCAGCTGTGGCAATACGACGCCAGTTCCTCACATGTACCTGCTTAGATTCACTACTGCGGTGTTATGTTTCCAGCTTCAGGATGTGTAAAAACGAGTCTGCTGATCCAAAAATTCTTTTTAGAAGTATTATTCGCCACTTTTGACAGTACCAGTGTGGAATTGGTCACTCAGTATGTCGGGCATTCCACTGGGCCAAAAAAAAGTAGCTGCTTAATCAGTTGTCAGCCCCTTTAAAAGCAAATCTACAGTCCCACCAATCTTGACTGCTTGCACATAAAAGAGAGGCCCATTTATCACAGTTCAGAAACACTGTGCTAACCAAGTTATGCTACTACATTCGTGTAGTCCTCATGCAGTGCTTTGCTAATTTACATATTTCATTCCTTGGATAATGAGGCTCAGAAAAGAACCCTTATTTGAAAACAATTTGAAAAATTATTTGAAAACAATTCATTTTTCTGCTCAGGTCTAGCTGGCAGTTAAAGGCAAATTTCACAGGAGTGTAAAATCCATTGACCATAACTGCAACGTAACAAGGCATTCGGGTTTTCTATGTGACTGCTACTGTTACATGCCCATGCACTAAACTTCGCAGAGGTAAGCCTTTTAAGCAGGTTTCTCCAAATGGTGTGTGCAGTAAACACAGGTCCCCCATCCCTCCCTTTTTTCTTGTTCTTTTAAAGCAAGCTTTCTGCCACAATGCATTGTGACATCAAAATATATGCCTGATGCGGAAGCGTCATACATGAACCCAACACAAGTCGCTAAGAACTGCGCAAGGTTTTTCCTACTGCCAGCTGCTTTAATTCCACCCAGCCAGAAGTTGACAGCCCTTTTTATCTTGACACAGCCACATTCTCTGGCGTACCACTTCATAGAAACATAACTTATCACAGTTAAAGGCTCTGTACAACTATCCACTTCAACAAGAAAATGCACCTTGAACCACTTCACCGAGCTTCGCCTCCAGTATACCAGGTCTCCCGGCTAACTTTAGCCAAGGCTTAGTATGATAGGTGAAGACAACTTCACCCATGTTGTTGAACACTGTATGTAGTAATTCAGTATTTTTTTATTGTGTTCAATTACATAATTTATATATATATATATTCCAGCTATCTCATTTCCAGCGAAAATTGCAGTGCCTAATTGCAGCGCGCCCGAACGTCAGGTCCTCAATTTCTATTTTGATGTTTTCAATAGATTAGTTTTTCCCGCACTGAAAAACAAAGCCTGTCAAATATTAAAATATCACACTTGACAATGCATTCGCATAGCGTGACAACAGTGTTATCAAACATGGAATTCGTGAATGTAGCTGTGCTTGATGGCACCGCGGAATGTGACTAGGAGAAAACAATACATTTGAAAGTAATTATTTTCGCGCTCCTTGTTGCTGGATGGTGTTTCGCATCTAGCACCTTGCATCTGACGTCCTTGCGTTCTGAGGCATTGCTTTGCTTCTGAAATTGGCGACTTTTCTCCGGCCCGTCAGACAAATTGCCCGACTGACTAGTAGTAACACTGCTTAGTGTGTTGGCCTCGTGAATTACTGCCGGGAACAAGCGCGCCCACTATTCTCCACACTATATGCGAACAGGTCGCAGATGTTATTTTCAGCGTTGGCACCACCGCATATTTCACTTCTTCAAACCCTGCCACATTCGCGGCGCCATCTAGCACGCTGCGTTCATGAATTCCACGTTTGAGAGCACTGTCTCAAAATGTGAGTGCATGGTCACGAGATTTTTCACATTTTGCAGGCTTTCTTTTCAAAGGAGTTCCTAATATATAGCACAGATCAAAATAAAAACTGATGAATTAGACACTATTTGAGACCTCAGCAAAACACAATAGGTACCTTTTTATTTTCCAATTTAATTATTCAGATAAACAAAAGAAAAAACTGCATGCAGTGGTCAACAAGCTGGCTGAGTTACCTCCATCTATTGCGCCTCAGTATATTTTAAGGCGGAAGCCTTTAATGCCTCATCGTTGTAAGCAGAAGCTGTCGACAGAAATGTCACGCTTTTCAATTGGTCGAAATGGTCGTGACGTCACAGTGTGCGAATTTCAAACGGGGCCAATTGTACTTTGGCTAGTAACCATGCAACCAATTTACTTGGAGCGCCCGAGTTTAGTTAATTAACTTTTCCAGTGAGACCAGATAAATAAATAAAATCGAGTAGGAAATTTCTCGAGGTGGGGAATCGAACCTGGGTCTCCGGAATGCGAGACGAGCACGCTAACCACTCCGCCATGCCATCATGATGGTTTGGAATGAACAAAGGCGCGTCTAGTGAATATGGTGTCTTCGTTCACTCCCATCATCCTCCCTTCCCTTATGGCGAGGTTCAGGTGTCCACCGATATACGCGAGACAGATGCATTTCCTTTCCTCAAAATCCAATTTACCGACGAGCAAGGTGTATAGCCAAACGGGCGATGGCGTTCTGTGGAGTCCCTGGCAGCATTGCAAGACGCTGTCGCGTTCCACTCATAGGCGAAGCTGAACATCTTAACCACACATCAGTGACACAAGCAGCAACCCCGCGCCTAAGGCTTCCGCCTCACAGCACTTTAGGTCAACAAAGTGCTCCCCTGAATTTTTTTAACCTTTGGCTAAAGTTAGCTGGGACACCTGGTTGGTACATAGAGAAATAACCTACTTCACCAGCAACATCATACATACCAGTATAAAACAGACAAACAGAGCATTACAATGCTGAAATTGACAGGCAACTGCAGCTTCCAGCCAAAAAAATCCATTCGCCTCTCGTGTGCACACATGCTGCAAGAGGAGCCTTTACTCAGCGGCTAGCACTGCTCTTATTAATCAATAGCAGCGAAAATAATTTGGCAGATACACTTAAGATTGCTTAATTGCGCGGGAATGCAAAAGCATTACTGTCTCCAAGGGCATTCACATACCACCAAACCCACACAACTACCCATGCATGCATGCTCGCATACGACACCACATGAAACGCTGCACGACGAATGGTTGCATCACAATTTTGATGCAAAAATTGGTTTTTGAGGAAAGGAAAAGGTGCAGTAACTCTCACATCTCCGTGGGCACCTCAATCGCGTGCCCTGGAAAGGCACACAATTGAAGGTGCATATGTCGTCAATTTGAATCCCTTTTGCAAGCTAGCCTTCAACTTGATTAGCACATGTAAGCTATATACAAAGAGAAATCAAATCCAGAATGCTGTAAGACAAGCAGTTGCTCACAATTTTTGTATGAATGTAGTCAGGAAAAGTGATGCCACGATGAGATTGGCCAGTGGGGGTATATAAGATGGAACAGAAAGTATATGACTGTCTGAAATGGCTGTGCTCGGCTCACTGTGTGCGTCATGCGGCTGCTTGATGACTTAACCCTATTTTCCTTGCCATCACTAGGATTTTCTGTACCACCTGCGAGTACACGCATTAACACACGTTGCTGGCTTTTCTCGTAATGGGACTAGCAATGCTTTTGCATTAGAACTGACAGGAATAGACAGAGTAAGTAAGTATCTTGGTTGCCACCACTCACTCAACCAGGCCTTTGTTTAACACTTCACTGTACTGTGCAGTTAGGTACAACTTGCATGCAGTTCTCACTTCTCTTGGACCTTTTCTCTGTCAAGCCTTAAAAGGACACTAAAGGGAAATATCAAGTCTTGCTAGGTTCAGAGATTAGTGCTTCAGGATGGTGAATAAGTCTTTTCTACCGAGAACAGAGCCTGGGCAAGGAATACAGTAAAGTAAAAATGAAAGACCTTAGGAACGCCCCTCAATAATTCCTGACACTGTGCCCGGTCAGCCCATCCGGGCCAACTGGCTGATCACTTTCGTGGTAAACACTACTTCAGCTGGAAGTGCCACCAAAACGGGAAAGTAGTGCAGAGAGGCTTTTGAGAAAGCAAAGCATAGCTCACTTCACATGTCACCCAGTCAGCCTCCACGAAGCATTGTGCACAGCAACTTGAGCCAAGCACAAGCTCTCACAGGGTTCCCTCTCTCCCAAAACGGTGAGGCCGCAGTGGTTCGAGGAGACAGCTTCTTAGCACCATGTGTTCGTAAATACCGACGGGCCAAACTGTCTCATTTTTCTCTGATTCAGCGAGAGAACTCTGCTGTGAGAATGACATAATGCAATCCCAGTTTCTAGGGAATGTAAATAGGGGAAGAAACTGGGGATGTCATTTGCATTTCCTTCATCTTTGCGCACAGAAAAAAAAACACAGGTAGAGGTCCCAAATGGCAATCTACCACTCTAATACAGCTTTCAGCTTTACTTATCTCTAGTGTCCCATTAAAACATACACATTAGAGCATCGCTCAAACTGACGTCACCACCCACAAAAGGACCTGCAAAATTTACATCTAAAGCACACAAACCATCATTTCACATTAAGTTTACCCAAAACAAATCTTGTCTTTTGGCAATTATTGTTCACATAACATAAAAGGCCCCTTTGGAGGCCACTCATTAGTAAAAGCTCTTACAGATTTCTATGTTCAAGAAGCTGTGCCCATGAAACTGCAACAAACTAGTCTCCAGTCACCATTATGAATTCCTTCAGAATTACTCAAGCTACCCTTGAACGCTTATGTTACGCTGCTTAACCACGATTTAGTTCTTGTGACCTTTCGGTTACTGGCCATCAGTATTCTGCTGCAAACAACGCCCTAGAGTTCACTGTATTCTTCCAAGCTTCGTATGTTTAAGGAGATATAAACACCCCGAAAAGCATCATAATGTGCCTATGCCATTACATTTAGCAATCTGCCATATGTGGCAAACTTCAGTGAAATATAAACTTTTTTTTTTTCATTTTTTCATCACGCACATCTTGTACAATACAATGGTGATGACCACAGCTGCTTCATAAACTGACTTTTTTCTGCACATCTCTGCATCATGCACCAGCAGGTCAACAACCAAATTTTTCATGGGCCACTGAGAGTAGCAACATGCCACCCCTCAATAATTTTATATCCTACAAAGCAGCACTACAAGATTCTCTCAAGACTGGGCACCATTTGCATCCGTAGTTCCCTCCCCAACGCACCACCTCTGCCACAGACCTTTTTGCACAAACACAATACAGATGCAAAGTTGGAAGTGACACTCACCACTTGACAGAAGCGCCACATGCTCTGGCTTAGCAGAGGCTTTTCACTTAGCACTACCCTTAGTTTAACCCATTCACTTCCAAAGTTGGCAATTCGCTATTCTTGTTTTAAATATGCATCAACAGAGGATGCCATATGCTTGGCTTCTAGTTGCTCACTAGTTTCAAAAATATATTGCAGGAAAAAAAAAAAATCTTTTCTCTACGCTTCTTTTGAACACACCCATGGCGTTGCAGGAAAACTGAAGTTACAGGGGCCCTGAAATTCATGCACTGCTTTTTGGCAATGAGGGGTATACAGACTGCAAACAGCCGAAACTTTTAGATGGTCTTGAAAGCAGTCAGTGTGGCTTGATCCACAAGGTGAGGATTAGGACTGACTCTGAGCCTGGCACTTCAGACGTAGCTTGAGCCCCAGCTTGGAAATCCGACAGCTTGCAAGGAAGTATTTGTCAATGTGATGTATTCCATTTTTTACATATTCTACCAAAGAGTGAGTGAAAAAGAATGTGCTACTCTGAGAGGAAAGTTTATCTTGTCGAAAGGATTGTTCACCAGAAACCAGCAGTAACTACCGTCCCAAATGCATCTATAGGCTTCTCAATGGCACCATTTTTATCGCCAAATGCTGCCGAGTCACAGCGACACATTTGTCAAATATGCTTATGATTCTTCAATCTGCAAATCTCACAACAGCACTTGGGCTATCGTAGGTAGACACTATGTTGACACTAATTTTCTCTGCGTATATTATCAATGTTAGCACACGAACATGCTTGCATTCCCCCTCCCCAAAGTGGGCCCATCAAAGCCAGGTGGCAAGTACAATTTATGTGCACTGGGTAGATTTACGGGAAAATTCCTGGAGGAAGTTTTACACGCACAATGAATTCCTTTTGCCCCCCAAAAAAATAAAGAGGATGGGGGCAACAATGTAGCTTTCCCATAGAAAATGTCTTGCTTGATAGGACAACCACCCAAACCCCTACTCTAATCTGCCCCTGCATATGTGCCACTCTCACTGACATCCTCCTGCCCGGCAACACTGTTCAATGCACTGGAGCCACAACATGCACTCAGCCAATCGATGCATGTCACTGGGAATTGACCTGCACAAGTGTGGAAACAATACTAACCCAAATCACTGAACCATTGGCTCAAGAAAGGTGCCAAGATGCCAGTGTCTGTACCAAGGTCTATACCAACCAAGTGAAAAACAATGCTTACTTATCATGGCACAAGCTTATTTAGGAGGTTCTCACACCAAAGCAAGCCTTGCTATGGGAAACGTAATTAGGGTTCACACTGCAAAACTGCTCACTCTTACACATCCTTTACTTCATAACCAGCACGCACAGCTTTTTAAACGAAAAGAATTACAAGAAGACCAGTTGCTATTTTATTCCAACTCCGTGCATGAAACTGTCGGGGCACTTCCATGGTCTACATATTTAGAAACACTTGGCCAACTTCCCTAGTGAAATGTATAAGGTATACTAGTGTATCTCGCAGTACACGGAGACAGGAGAAGGTACACAGGTGTACACTAGAGCTTGACCTCAAACCTCAACAAAAAGCCTCTGGTCATCCATTATAACTATGGCTTTTAAGAAGGGATGCGGGACTTAAATTTATATTTTTATGTCATGATCCTCACCATACCTGCCACAAGTGTTTTTTATGCAGAGTCCAAATATGCAAATACTTAAACTAGAATACAAGGAAATTTGTGGTTTTAATTGGGCTCTTCGTTATAGGCAGCAAAAATATCACTGCACAGCTCTACCCCTCCCAAATAAACTGATGCCAAGCTCGCTTCAACTGCTTAAAGCAAACCAGGGAAAAAGCCCATAAGGCAGAGACTAATCAATTGCACACAGACTTGAAGTCTGTCTGCAATTGTGAGTCGCAGGAAAATGGCGTTGGCTGCACTGCTTTGCTGCTGTTTTGGAAGGTGTCAAACGAAAGGGTGCAAACAGAGTTTCAATTGGTAGCAAAGTGGCGGTGGTTGGGGTGTGGTTTCAGAATGGCAACTGCATGAAGTGAAACTTCATTTTGAAGCTCACACTTCATTTTTCAGCAGCTCAACTCACAATATTCATTTTTTGTGTACTTCGGGATTATTTTCACCGTGGATTTCAGCATATTTAGTTTGAAAAACTGTTTTATCAGAAATTGACTTCATCGCGATTTTTTTGCAATCTCGAGACCTGCATCCCACCCAAGAAAAAAAGAACAGGTTGTCGTACCACTACTCATTTTCCTTTTTTTTTTTTCACTGGCTCAACATGTTTCACACCTTTCTGTTGAAAACAGACTGCACAGCATAACAGTGCATTTCTTTAAGAAATCCATTCTCAGTGCTTTCAAGAAAGACAAACCTTTTCTTTTTGCCTTCCAATTACAGACGCCAAATCCCCCTAGCTCTTAGGCCTTTACCAAAACTTTTTTATGAGACAACAGCATAAATATCACTACTCAGCGGATCAACTAATTTACAGCAGCCTGTCATTTTTGCTTCAGGAGTCATTATTGACTCACAGAACTGTGTACCCAATAGAAAACTTATCTTGGGAGAACAAAATTCCAAAACATCCTCTCAACAATAGGCAGTTTTAGTGAATCGAATGCAGACACAGACAAAGGGACAGTGTATGCTAAAAAATAATGTGAGTCATAGAGCATATGCACCAAACACTATTTCAAATTGATCTTTACTCTACACTGTGGCTACGCAGACTATTTATAGAGTTTAGTGGGCGTGGCTCTTGCCTGTGCTAAAATAGTGTTTCCAACATGGTGGTGCCCTTCGAAGCAGGACGGACCCCTTGCTTCTAAGTTAATCCGTCACTGTTACTGCATTTTTCAGCAAGGTCACTCGCCACAAATGGGGCACCAAGCTTTCGCTTCGGCTTATCTCACCTACAACAAAACATATGAGCAATAAATTTGTTAGATTTTTTTAATTTTATGCGACCATTCTGCTGCTCTTAGGCCTAAAAAGGGGCGTTGGTTTGTTGACAAGAATGGTTCCCATTCTACCAACGACATGACACCACTAGGCTGTTGGTGCATCTCAGCCTGCATACACTGTACTCAAAAAAAGTGGATTTGGCAAATAGCTTAACGTCCCGCAAAATGCTTTCGTTTAGCATGCGTACAAAAAAAAGTTACAATAAATCAAGGTGCTTCAGAGAACTTTTGCTTTACGGCAGAAACAAATTATTATACAAAAGTTTATGCTCTGATCCTTTATTCCTGAAATGAACATTTAGGAGATGTCCTTTATGGGGAAGCACGAACTGAACTCTGTGGTAAAAACAGTATGGGATTCATTGGCTCCCATTATGCAGATTTTGCTTTCTTCATTGGAGAAACGCAATTTAAAAAAAAAGAATTACTCTCAGGATGAAGTGCATTCCTTCAGCAGCTGCTTCCACTGGGCACACTGGGTATTCACAGATTATTGTTTATGTTATCACCAACTGACGTTAGACCTTGATGCAACACCATTGAAGTGGTACCATGAATTATTTTGCTGTTTTGAGGCTCTTGTTAGACCAATATTTGCATGCACAGCTAGCAACAGGGCAAACCATAACTTGTTTATGAGACTGGGGAGTTTACTAAGCAGAATTCCATAACAATTAAGGCTTGAAAAAATTATGGGTTCGAATCATTGCTTGAACGCTGCTACAAATTAAAAAAATCAGTAATTTCATCAGTCATGCACCCACTACTTGGAAATGGAACAGTGCTTTTAAATGCAGACATATTGCCCAAAAGGCCTTTTAATCCAATGAAATTATATGAACAACAGCAACCAAACACAGGAGTGAAATTCAACTACCTTCATGACATCTAGGAGCCCTTGTCAGCTTTTGAAGCCAGTGAGTGTCACCACTGTGCGTCTACCATTTTTCGTGCACCCTGCCTTTGTGACCAGGCAGCAAAGTCCAACAGTTAAAAAGCAAGAACACTGCATGCAACAGTGCACAATGTAAGTTGCAAAGGAGATAAGACAATGTGAAGAAAAGCATACATACATGTATGTGTTTCTCCAACAAAAGGCCCTACTGACTAACACTTCGCCAATATTCCCAGTCATTGGTACAGCACAAACAAGCACACGAATACATGGACAGGTAACGACACTTCCCAATCTGCTTGGAGTAGCATACATGCGAGATTTTCTTCACTACAGCCACCAAACTTAAATTCGTGCTTTGAAACCACTCAGACAAAAGAAATAGTCTCCAACTACTAGTACTCCAACTACTAGTACATCTAGTACTTGCCACACTGTACAAGCAAGCAATCAGATTCCACTCCCATTGGCTTTGCCTTTAATAGACAAGAAAAGTAGCTAAGTTCAGAGCGCCACAAGTTTCAATTTGCCCAGCTCAAGTGCCATTATCCTGGCCACGTTTGTGAACACCAGGCACTGCAACTTTGTCTGGTACGCTTGTTGCCACCACCAATGCACAGTGAACCACCATGGCACCCACGACATGCACAAGTCAACAGATGCAGCTGGTCATCGTGCAACATGAACGCTCATGTGACTGCCTGATGCACCAGAGCAAATAAGCATGCACATTTTCATTACTGCACATATTGTTTCAATGCAATAGATAAGATAGCACACTTTCCCTTGCAGGGTAGGCTCTTTCCTTTCTGCAATCTGCCCACCGCAGCAGATAACCTAAACAATAATGAATGAAGCACTAATAGGCACCAATGCAAGTCTAACAAAAATGTCCCGAGATCATGGATAAGCATGCTCGGCTAACACGTATGGAACAAGATGGCTTTAAAGGAATAGCATATGCATTAATTCTACCTAGTGAGCAGCTACAGTGGTTACCAGCTTTAAAAAATGGTTACCAGCTTTAAAAAATCGTTACCTTCTGCACTCATTCACATTTTATACACAGACTGGTTATGCTGCAGGCAAACTAAATGCATGCTTTTACAATGAAAACATAATTTAACCTATACACAGAGTGAATGAGAGTGATACCCCTTCACATTCAATCAAAGCTCACTCAAAATTCTGAGAGGTAATTTAATCAGCAAACACTTGCCAAGAAGTGGCAGTAGCCACATGAACACTGTGCAAAATGTGATGAGCAGTGAACAGTACAAATTCATGTTGCAATGCACTGACACACGCAGGGAACAGCACATCACACTGGCGCATTACAAGGTGCACAAAAAATGGTAGGCTTGAATGTGGTGCAATACTGGGCACACGAACTGAGCATGCTGCTACCAGCTAACATGCAAACTACACAGCTGAGAAGATGAATGAAGCGCACAGTGGCAAGAGCTCACCGAATCAAGGCCATGCACAGCTGTTTACCACCCTTGCGGATTGCGAGGGGCTCGCTTAACGCGTTATGTCGTAAAACATACTTGAGAGGTTCCACCTGTCAAGCTGAGTGTACGAGAAAACGTTCTGTCTCACGAGGAGGCGGGGCATGCGAAAGTTCACTCCAAACGTCGCCACTAGCTAAAAGCTACGAGAACGCCAATTCAATCGCTACGACACCGCTTATGGACTGGCTTGGCAGACGACAACATGGCAGCACTCTTGGACGAGTGCTCGCGTCAGCAGACGACGGTCAGTGACGGAAGCATATGCGAGAGCGGGCAGATGGCTCCCCGACAACGCGCGCTCGCCCCGAGGCGCTTGTCAACGGAGGGCTAGGACACCGCTGCTGCGGTCCGATCATGAGCAGTGCCCCAGCTCTGACGGATAAGAGAGCCAGCGCACGACGCGCCAACGGAAACAGTCAGCTAGTCCCCGAGCATGTTAGCATTTCGCTCATGGTAGCACACCAATGACACACTCGCAAGCAGACGGACAGCCCGACTCGGGGCAACTATAGGCGGCCGAGTGCCATCAGGACGAAGTCAAAAGCGAAGCTCGTCCACACGACACGAGGCAACTGCATCACATCGCACACCTTTCAGGAACGGAGGCCACGCAGGAACGAGTAAAAGAGCTTTCTTTCCTCATTTTTTGCCTGGCCAGTTTACCGGAGCCTTTCCTTCGCTCGCAGCCGCTCTACTGCCGCGTAACAGCGCACAATACACGTTGCCCAGAGGTTTAGGCCTAGCTTAGTGGAGTCCCTCCCCCACCGCCCTTCCCCTTCCTCAGATTTTTTTTTTGTTGTCTGGCTGCGAACGACGGAGTTCGGGTAAAATAAAATCGGTAAATATTTCGCTGGACTCACCCAGAACAGCGGGAGCCTCGCGCTTCTCACGGGCGCGGCGCAGCAGCGAGACAGGGCGAAATCTCGCAGAGTCAAACCGTCCTGCCGTCTGCGCCCGTTGGCAGCGGGGCATTCACTCTCGACGGGGGCACGGATCGGCGACTCACAACGTGACGCGGGGAGAAGGCACAGACACGGCAGAGAATAAAAGGGCCGACGCGCCCTGTTTCGGAGGCTGCCGAGGGGTCCGATCCGTACGATGAAACATCGCCCGGCAGTCGGCCCAGCTCCTCCTCATTCGTCAAAGCTACCGAAAATTCGGCACCACGAACGGGCACAGGGCCCACTTCCTCTGTCCTACAATGCCTCCACCACGTCCCCACTATACGCACGAGCACCGTAACACAGCCGAAAAACACGCCAAGATGCCCCCGGGCCTGTCGGCACAGTCGAGACAAACGACCGAAGGGTGCAATATCCCGAGGTGAAATCGTGAAAGAGGGGGTCGGCGGACGATAGGCCTAGACCCTCCGCTAGCGGCGACTTTTCTCGCGCGACGCGATGGATACGCGCAGCACACGCAGTAAGACTTCGCAATACATGCTGACAAATACGCGGCACTGCGCCGCAGAGTCACGATCGCGGCCGGCAACAGCGCGGGGGGGTCTGCACCGCGCTGGCGCCGCCGGGACCGCAACCCTCGTGCTGGGCCACTGGCCCGCAGTTTCCGAGACATGGAAGGGCTCGCGAAGCCGCGCCGGCTAGCACCCGCAGCCCAGCCAGCGCCGGCCGCACGGCTGGGCGGGACCCTGCTCCTACTCACCGCGCCGCGGCAAAAAATGCTGGAGCGAGCGGCTGGCCGACGCGATGGGGACAGAAAAAGCCCTCCTTAGGCCTAACAATCGCAGCAGCATTTTTTTCTCGTTTCGTATGGCACACGCACACAGGAGAGGCACACACGCAGAGATCAAAAGAGCAAGGAATAACAGAAAAAATGCAGGGTTACCTCGGATGCCTCGTCGTCGTCACTCTCGGTTAAATCTGCCATAAAATTGGAATGCAGGGAATTCAAGCTTTGCCTCTGGCCCGTCTCGAAATTATCGCTAGTTCCTGTACGTCCTTTACTAACCTCCTGTGGTTCCTCTCTCACGGCATCGCACGCATTTCCATGAACTACATTCTGCATTTTTTTTACATCCGACTGGGCCACATCAAGTCCTACAACCTTCCGGAGATACGCGACTTTATAATACAGTCTAGGTGTCCACGCAATTTACAGAGAATAATTCAAACAATTTACATGCCAGCAAAGGCCGCCATTAGAGCATTGAAGGATTTCCACGCCAAATCCCGGATGTAAACAGTTTCGTACTTGAATTTTTAACAAACGCTGCTCTTCGTAAGCGTTTAATTGTAAATAGTTTAGTAACTGCGTATTCTCTACTTTATTTGCAAATGGAATCGCACCAACGTTTACGCAAAGTGCAATACGAAACTGGGCTTACTTGTAGCTTGAACTTGCGGAGTTGCTCGGCGAGTTTTCTTCACTGCAAACGTTCTCGGAAGTATTGCAACGCATTTGCACTGCCAATGGGCGCCAGTTTGTAATGTTCGCGTGCGGCTTCTTTTGCGCACTGCCGCCGTTCAAATCAGCACATTTCCTGTACTGCAGGTAACTGACGATCTATACTGCCGGATAAAATAACATCCAGGGTGCGTTAACCTTACGGAGCTAGCCGAGCAAACGTGCCCTTTTTCTTGTGTGCGAGTATGCCTGGGTTTTTGATGACGATTGCCTCGCCAGTATAACGCGAGGGAAGCCT
This sequence comes from Amblyomma mixtum, assembly GCF_055824585.1. Classification (NCBI taxonomy): domain Eukaryota; kingdom Metazoa; phylum Arthropoda; class Arachnida; order Ixodida; family Ixodidae; genus Amblyomma; species Amblyomma mixtum. Next base: position 424,760,728 of record NC_143014.1, on the reverse strand, counting down.
GTCTTCAAGTCTGCGCGCTACGCAGTGATACAGCATCCTCGATAACCCGCACCAGTGCGCAATGATCGTCCTCGACGAACGGGGCGCACCTTGATGGGGCGCTTTTTTGTTGCCCGTCGCGCACCGAGAACATCGGCTGTGCGCCGAGGAGCGATCCCGGCAAGCAGCGCAGGAGCAGACGACGAAGACGGACATGCCAGCGGCGAGGCCGCAAAAGCGCGTGTAGCCTACTGGCAGCTGCCGATGCTACTGGCAGCTGTCGTCAAGCGCGCGTTTGACGCAGTGCGCGGGGAAAACTGAGCCAGAGCGCTTTTGTTTTGTTTGCCCATCTTTCTCGAGATTCGGCACTTGAGCTGGTCATTTTTCCACCTAACGTTAGTACTGTGCTCTGCAAAACGTGCGTTGAAATAATGTGGCATAGAGATGAAAAATGAGCATTCAGGATGCTTGATGTAGGCCTGTCTGGAGCACCTGTGACATACCTCTGCTGTGTGCACTCAACATATGCAGTACAGTCGACCACTTTTTTTTTTAAGTATCGCGCGAGCGTCGACCAGCCGGCTAGTCGGTGCCTGATGACGGCGCGGAGCGGCGATATCGACGAGAATAGCGCGTGCGCCCCACTATTCCCCTCCGAGTTTCGTTTGCTGGGCTCTTCCAACGTGTGCGACACAACCCCTGCGACGGTTAGTTCGGTAGCGCGCTGCATGGCTCAGCAGAGATAGCGAGTACAGAAGGTACACAATAAAAAGGGCGCTATCATTTTACGGGAATATCAAAGCTTGCTACATTCGTGCCAACAGGTCGCACAGCTGCTGAGAACTTCTAGTTCACGCGCACGGTAAAGTTTTCGTTGCCCACTAGCGATGGAACACACACCGGCAGGGGTTGTGTTGCACGTGTTGGAAGAGCCCAGCAGACGACACTCGAGGGGCGGGGCGCACGCGCTTATTCCCGTCGATTTCGCTGCTCCGCGCCGTGATAAGGCGCTGACTAGCCGGCCGGTCGACGCTCGCGCGATGCTTTTAAAAAAGTGGCCGACTGTACAATTATGAAGCATTTGTTTTTGCTTTGTGAGTGCAGGAACCATCATTAAGAATAAACTGAGCGCAACAAATAACAACAATGTGCACCACTCCCCCACATTTACACTTCACAAGCTTACATGCCAGTCAGGACAGAGAGAGGGAACGGCAGGGATGTTAAGCAGAAAGAGTCAGGATAGAAAACTGTTTACCACATTGCAGGTATTCTTGCAATGGCTATCACTTTCTTTTCTTGAGCACCAAGACTAATATAGCACTATTTGTGGACTATGAAGTCGCCGATTATTTAGCTTGATAGAAAAACCAAACCAGAAGTGAAGAAATTAGTCATACAACCAGCCTGCAGGGTCTTAGTGCACTGCACGGGCTCGGGCCAGCCCGGGCCCGGCCTGTGATTTGTTTTGCCGGGCCCGGGCCTGAAGTTGCGGTCCCGAGCTGGGCTTGGGTCCGTACAGAAACGGCTGGTGTCCGACTTTTCATGGTGGTGGCCGTGGTGTAGTAATTAAGAGTGAAATTCAACCGGCCTTAATTGGCCATTGATCGTTCGTCATCCCAAAACATACCTATACACAATTAGAAATGCATTCGGGAAGAACATATTAGTTCACGACGCTTATAGTCCTCAAACACACACCGCGTGAAATACTCAAGCCTTTTAGCTTTTCGTTTCTGCTGAAAGGCGACAGTTCGGCTATGAGTTCTACCTGTGAGATTGCGTTCACTAAAAAATATCATCCCACTGCTTGCTAGGCAGCTTTAATTTTTATACTTTGCGGGCGGCAAAATATAGCTGATTAAAATCGTGGGGGAATGCAAAGTAGTCTATTACACGTGTATGCAGCCCTTTTTATTTGGCTCTCGGAACTTCCGAGTTTATCTTTGCGCACCTACACGAGATCACTGTCCAAAAGACGCGCCTGGCGAGCACTACTCTTAATCACTTCCTTCTGAGTTAAAAAGAACCAACTCTCTGGAAGCCAAACAGTGGTTTCAGAACCTTTGTCGGCCAGTTTCTTATCGGTCTAATAGCAGACTATACTTGCTCAGAGTGAGCAGTATACCTCAAGCGTTACTGTGAAACGGGCCGGGCATTCACGGGCCGGGCCGGGCCGGGCTCGATAGAGCGATAATTTAGCGGGCCCGGGCCGGGCCGGGCTTGAAGCCGCGGGCCTGGACCGGGCTTCAGGTCTCGGGCCCGGGCCGGGCTCAGATTGAGGCCCGTGCAGTGCTCTAGTCCATACTACATTTTATGAGACCTATCGTAGATAATTGTCCATGAAACATTTTGCACATTGCACTGGGACATCATGTTAACTCCAATCATGAGCACTGAGTAGATATGTGCGTTTTGCAGTTGACTGGGGGCATGCTGAAAGGGCCCTTTCAAGCTTGGGGAAAACTGCTGCTGAAAGCCAGTTTGTATACTGCGTAAAATACTATGATTGTTGCAGTGTATCCCAGGTAGTACCAAAACATTGCGATAATGTTACATTTTTGTTATGCTCAAATGTTATTTCAGTGTACTTAATGTCCTTTTTTTCTAATGTTTTTGTAATGTTACATATAAATGTTCGAATAACCTTCCAAAAACATTCATATGAAACATGTAAACAACATAAATGGAACTTTCTCGAAAATGGTGAAGCAGCCCTGCACAAGCATGCAGGCCTGCCAGTGGTGACGGCACACAACTTACAACACTTTGTTAGAACCAACAACAAGAACGGCACCTTCTCTACTACACTACAGCACAACGTGCAACTCGCATTCACTCGCCTCCAAACGGATATCATGCTGTCAAGCTTATATACTCGCTACTGCGGGATGTCCCATGAGTGATAGTGGAGAATGGGTAATAACTAAAGTTTTGTGACAAAATAATGGGACTCTTCATGTAGTCTATGGCAAGTACTATCTAAGAGGTGTGGTTACAAGGTACTGTTAGTTGAAAAACATCTTTACTCTAAGAACAGTGAGAAAATGTCTGGAAATCCGTGCTCGAAATATATTCGCCATGTTGTTTTATAGTTGCGACTCTAACATTATAATATGTTAGAGTCATAATGTTAGAGTCGCAACTATAAAACAACATGGCGAATATATTTATATATTTATAGTTGTGACTCTAACATTATAATAGCCGCCGCGGTGGCTCAGTGGCTATGGTGCTCGGCTGCTGGCCCAAAAGACGCGGGTTCGATCCCGGCCGCGGCGGCTAGAATATCTTTGGAGGAGAAATTCTAGAGGCCCGTGTGCTGTGCGATGTCAGTGCACGTTAAAGAACCCCAGGTGGTCGAAATTTTCGGAGCCCTTCACTACGGCGTCTCTCGTAGCCTTAGTCGCTTTGGGACGTTAAACCCCACAAAAACCAAAAACCAAACTAACATTATAATAAAATTTAGAAGATTATATTAAAACAATGTTTGTTTAGAACATGAAAATAACGTTTCCTATATAACTTATAACGTTATATGTTAATTTTTAATGTTAATGTAAAGTTACAATGCAACATATAACATTACTCCAACTTACATAATATTTTTATAACACTATTCTAATGTTCGGTGCTACCTGGGATAAATAAAGAGTTGCGCATTGATAACATCATTGGTCATCAGAGCTCTTCAAGAATTGAGTTGCGATACTAGCCATGTTCATACCAGCCTATCAGTTGTTAGTAATATGAGTTCACAGCAGTGTTGACTGTTTGAAATATAAACTGGCCTCAAAAGTGATGTAGCCGCCACAGTGCCTCAATGGTTATGGCGCTAGGCTACTGACTCGAAAGATGGGGGTTCGATCCTGGCCGCAGCAGTCACATTTCGATGGAGGCGAAATGCTAGAGGCCCAATGTACTGTGCGATGTCAGTGCACGTTAAAGAACCTCAGGTGGTCGAAATTATCCGGAGCCTATCCGGAGCCCATCACTACGGCGTCCCTCACAGCCTGAGGCTCTGGGACGTAAAACCCCCACAAACCAAGCCAAACCAATCAAAAGTGATGTTCTGTACAGTTAATAAACAAACTATAAAGAGGTTTAAAAAAGTCATTTTGTGGAGTTAAAAGAGAAAAGAATAGGCAATTATAAAAGCAAAGTTACGAAATGCAGCAAATGCACATTAAAAATGTGAGATATTGTGAATACATTTGGAACAGAAACAAAAGCCATAAACATACAAAATCACTTGCGAAAGTATCTCACACAACCGCTCTCAAGAAACAGCTTATGCCTTTGCCAATTTCTTTTTCACCACTGACACAAATTCTCCGAGGATGCAACCTTGCGCCTTTCATCCTACCAATAAACGTTTGTTCATTCATTCTGGTTCCAGCCGCACCCTCTCACACAAGAAACATGAGAATAGCAGTAACAAGCACTGGCCTCGGCGACGTACCTTGTATCTGATCAGTAACCATTTAGCTCACATTGCTATTTTCATGTTTAAATTCAGAATCTGCGCTCTGCAGCTAGAGATGCATCATTCCTCAGTAAATTTATAAATTGAACATTGAAATATGCCCAGCCAAGTAATTTGAATAAATTAAACATTTCAACTTTCGTTTCAGACAAGTTATTCCAATGAACTCACTCTTGTTGCCCTCACAAACCTCCTCCATTACTTATACTTCAAAGTTATTTTAAATATGCAATGCATACCCAGGTAGCACCGAAACATTGCGATAGTGTTACATTTTTGTTACACTCAAATGTTATTTCAATGTCCTTAACGCCCTTTTTTTCTAATGTTTTTGTAATGTTACATATAAATGTTCGAATAACCTTCCCTAAACATTCATGAAACATGTAAACAACATAAATGCAACATTCTCGAAAATGGTGAAGCAGCCCCGCACAAGCATGCAGGCCTGCCAGTGGTGACGGCACACAACTTACAACACTTTGCAAGAACCAACAACAAGAGCGACACCTTCTCCACTACACTACAGCACAGGAACTCGTATTCACTCCCCTCCAAACGGATGTCATGCCGCCGAGCTTATATACTCGCTACTGCGGGATGTCCTATGAGTGACAGTGGGGAATGGGTAATAACTAAAGTTTTGTGACAAAATAATGGGGCTCTTCATGTAATTTATGGCAAGTACTATCTAAGAGATGCTGTTAGTTGAAAAACATCTTTACTCTAAGAACCGTGAGAAAATGTCTGGAAATTCGTGCTTGAAATATATTTGTAATGTTGTTTTATAGTTGCGACTCTAACATTATAATAAAATTTAGAAGATTATATTAAAACAACGTTTGTTTAGAATGTGAAAGTAACGTTTCCTATGTAACTTATAATGTTATATGTTAATTTTTAATGTTAATGTAAAGTTACTATGCAACATGTAACATTACTCCAACTTACATAACATTTTTATAACACTATTCTAATGTTCGGTGCTACCTGGGTATCATCATTTAAAGTCCCTCCTCTAAAGCCTGTAGCAGTTGCTATCAGTGTTGCAGCACCACAAGGCTCTATACCAGGAATCCTTCCATTTTCAACATGCATAAATGCTCTATCTGCATTAATCATATTTCCTACTTCATGCTGACAACAAGAAGAGCATAAGTTCTGACGAATGCCTAACAGAACTAATTTCAAAACTTATTTGTGACCTAAGCATAATAAACCAATGCCACGTCAATCAATTCCAGATAACCCATCTCAAACTAAGTTTGCTATTTTTAGTCCACAACAAAAATCGCACTCACCTATTCCAGCCAACTCTCTTAAAAATGACATTATGATAGCAAGCTCATTTTGTAGTTACCTAGTCGTCCAAAACTAATGTAACTTTAAATTTGGCAAGCACAAAGCTGACATAAATAAGATAATGTACTTGTAGAAGTGCACTCTACACTGTTAACCCCTAGATCTTCTATCACCCACTCATTCACTCACACATAAATTATTGCAACATACAATTTACCGCATCGGTGGCGCAGTAGTCGAGCATCCGTCTTGCATGCGGGAGGTGCAGGGTTCGATCCCCAGTGCCGCCGGGTACCCGCCGGTGAAACAATGGGTACAGGCTTCCTCTTGGTCTGGTGCTCGGCTTATTTCGGGTGAAATGCTTGGGAAATGGGTCACCTTGAGTCGACGAAAACACCTTGTGCCATGGCGCTATTTGGCCACAGATGTCCTTGCGCCATAAAAATTCATCGTGACATGCGACTAAAATATATTTACTACCGCCGCTGTAGCTCAGTGGTTACGGTGCTCAGCTGCTGATCTGAAAGACACGGGTTCGATCCCGGACGCGGCGGTCGAACTTCAATGTAGGCGAAATTCTAGAGGCTCGTGTACTGTGCGATATCAGTGTACCTTAAAGAACCCCAGGTGGTCAATAATATCCGGAGCCCTCCACTACGGCGTCTGTCATAGTCTGAGTGGCTTTGGGACGTTAAAACCCATAAGCCATGCCAAAGAATGTTTACTGCATGTTATTCAGAATCAAGCTGTCAGAATACTAACATTCAGCCCCTATCACCGCAATGGTAATTTGTTCTGTAATGGCAATCTGTCAGTGGCAGAGCTGGTCAAAATATAATTGGGTTATTTTATATTTAAACAAACTAACTACTCGGTCTGCAATTGCAGTAGTGAGTTAGGGGTACTGCAATCGCAGTACTCCCAACTTGCTTGTTGCACACACTGATGCACTGGTTCCACACTCAGTAATTGATTTTACATGAGGGACACAGTGCTTACAGCAAACACGACTGTTTTTCATCCATGTGGAAAAACATTACTGCGGCACTTAAATATATGGAAATTTCATGAATTTTATTTTTTAAATTTGAGGGCTGTCGTTTCATCCTGACACTGCACTTTTTTTTCCTTTTTGCTGCTATGTGCATTTATTATGCATTAATATTGCATAGCATCTCACTACTGTACTATACTATCAATATATACCAAGACGTTTTGCATTTCTTTCTATTCTCGGACTGTTTCAGATACAACTATAGCCTCGGTCAGGCGCCGATCTGTGCAACGCCACTCCAACTAGACCATGATTGACCAGTCACGGTGCCCTCTCCAAGGCCCGACCGCGCGATCCAGTGGTACATCAGCTCCTGGTCCTGTTCTCCCCCCCCCCCCCTCCCAGAAAAATTCAGGGGGCACTTGGCTCTCTAAAGTGCTGCAGGGCGAAAGCGTTTCCTGGCCACTGTTTTCATTTACTTTTTTATTTTTCATATTTTGTTTTTATTTATTTTTGCTCCTTTTCTTAATTTTATTTTTTATTTTTATTTTCACATCTTATTTTTATTTTTGTTTATTTTCTTATTTTTATTTTCCTTTCCTTGACTTTATTTTATTTATGAAGCCCATGCGCCTTTATTCATGCTGGAACCTTGAGCCTTTTAAGCAGTGACGCCGAAAGGCGGACGAATCTGCCGACGCGTCTGTCGACACTTCTGCCGACGCGTCTGCCGACGCGTCTGTCGACACTCCTGCCGATGCGTCTGTCGACACTCCTGCCGACGCGTCTGCTAACAACAGTATGAGTCATTAAAGGCTTTCGCCTTAAAATCCATTTCCAGGCGTGAAAGGGGCCTGCGAGTCAACCCCTCTCTTGCGGTCGGACTGACTGAACCCGACCGCTACACTCGCAGACCCGACTCCTCGACGGCGTTTACATGAACCCGACAAGTGGCTTTCTGCCCCGAAGGACGAACTCGATTTGGCCCTGTCGAGTTCACGCAAAGCATGCCTACTGAGTTGTTCTGCGGCGGAAAATATTGCGACGCGTTAAAGCTTTTCTTGCCAAGTAAACAAACAAAAAATCACGAGACGAATTTACAGTGCAAGAATTTCGATGTCTGTGGCTTGTTTAAAGGTGCCCTGCGACGTAGATAAAGCATGGGGTCTTTATTCTTTGTATGCAGAGTAAGGGACATTGTGAGTCCTGAACGCGCAATGAGATCACCGAAATCATAATAATTAGTATTTTAATCTTCGCTAGAAATGCTTGCTTCGAGCCGATGGTGGCGCAACGCGGCGGCCATTTGCGGCAGCGGAAATGAGCTGCAATCCAGATAGGGCGCTGCCTTTCTCATTGGTTGGGCGTCCAGTTTGCATATTGTTCCTTTATACTTGCGAAATGAATCCAAAATATTATGTCTCTGAGTACTGAAAGCTTTTCGCATGCCACAAAAACTGGAAAGAAGCAAGGAAAGCGAACGAAAACTAACAAGAATAAAGCTAGGGGCGACACTTTCCATTCCGCTTCAAACCTTCGTGGCGGCCAGCGCTGTTCAAAAAACGTTGGCTCAAACCAGAAAGCGCGCGCGTCGAAACTGGCCGTGACCATACCAAGACGGCAGCGAAAAAAAAAAAAAAAAGCCAGTCGACACACCTTGCCCAAAATTGTGTGAGAAAGAGAAAGACCGGACAGGAGACGGGAGTCGAGTTTGGGGGGGGAGGGGAGCTACTGCCGACAGCCTTCCAGTCCGACTAAAAAAGAAACTTCGGGGAGCTTCCTTTGTTGTTAGTCGCCCCTGCCTTGACTACGGCGTCGCGTACACAGGGGGAAGACGCCGTCAAAATGGGCGGCTGTCTACAGCCCCGGCAAAGCAACAACTGCATGCACGCTTCCGCTGCGTGTGCGCTAGGCGCGGTTCTGATTGGTAGCGCCCAATCTCGGTACTGGGTGAGTGAAATGGGCGAGTGAAATGCGTTTTCGTCTGAGCTTTTCATTTCGAATTTTCAGAGTGGAATAACTTTCGGTTGCATGCTCCGATTTCAATAATTCTTTTTGCTCTGGTCTCTGGAAAGCATGATGAATCTATTTAATGATATTAAGTGGTACGGAGGAAATCATCGCGGTGCCCCTTTAACACAATCAAACATTACAATACCGTTTCGTTCACTGATAACCTTCTCGTACTCGCCTTGTAAGTACACCCGAAGCCCTATTCCAGCCCTCGATTTCGGCCTTCAATTTCTGAAAAGAAATGCTATATTATCAAAATAAATCTACAGATGTTGAAGAGGAAGTTTTGACCGCAAGAACGGTTCGCAAATGGATCGCGCCAGTGACTGGGCCACAGGGCAGCCAATCACATACCGCTGTACGTGCCAGTGAATGTTGAAGCCAGAAATGGAAAAAAAAAACGTCCGTGTAGCCCTGCAGTACGACATGCTTCAAGGCACAGCATCTTCAGAACGTAAAAAATCCACCAGAAGAAAAAAAATGGGCTTACCGTGCGTGTGCGCGCGCATGCCCCGCCTATAGCCTAATCGAAGACAAGCCAGCTGAATGAGCCTAGGGCCCAGCCACCCTTCACCTCCGCTGTTGCGTAGCTATTAATTGCACGGTGCTGCCCATGTGCGCTATCCATGTGTGTTAGCCGCCAGCACATGGATAGCACTCCGCATTTGCACTTGACCCTCGCCTCACGGCGCGGCTCTGCTGTCCACCGAGAGCGGGACTGTTGGCGCGTCTTTCTTTTCCTCGTCACCTACTATTAGCATTATTATTATTACGGTCATAATCATCGCCGTCATTTGGCCCACAAGTGGTCCGGACTATAACGCAGCGGAGCGCGTATATGTATACGCCGCTCAGTCTAGTCATGGACGTCCACGTACCCGACCGCGCATTTACAAGGAGGTTTTGCGCCGACACTGCAAAACAATGTGCATCATTCTGGTTTCGCAGTGTAAACCGGGCATGAGCTGATCCGGTTTATCATTGTTTTATCTACTCGACTCTATTTTAAACATACGGCGTTTTGAATACTATCGGCTACAGCACGAAAAACAATGGCTCTATGGGTAGCAGTTAGGCCTAGTCGGAAACACGTAATATTGTTAGAACAGGGCGATGAGTATCTTGACTTTTTGATTCGCGCGAACAGTTTAGTTACCAGTAACCAGCGCACAAATAGTCACTTGTCACTGCAGGAGGAAATGCTATCACCAAAACGAAACATACGGCGTTTTGAATACTATCGGCTACAGCACGAAAAACAATAGGTCCGTTCGATTATCCTGCACTCCCTGCACCAGTTCTGTGAAGTTCCGCGGCGGTGCCGCAAGCGTGCAGCGCCAGTTCATGCAGTTCAGGTGCAGCTTGGCACTGGCTGCTTTCAAAACGAATGGTAGAGTGCAGGTCTGGTCGTCTGCTAGCCTAGGCGTCGCCACCAAATTGCAGCCAGTAGCGTGGCGCCCATATATCAACGGCCGCCAACGTCCCGAGCCGCACGAAGAATCTTCAAACAGTACATCGCAGCGAACCATTGTCATGCATCAGCCTCGATGCAGCCTCGCGGCAGCTAAGCGAACCGCACGTCTGTTCTTTTACTGAACACTATCGACTGAGCTGTGCGCGCGCCGACTTACATGTTAAGCGATTGCTGCCACAACGTGCATCATGCTGCGTGCACGTCTTTACCTTTTAGTTAACATAACCGGCTTCGAATACTGTTATAACACTATTAGTCCAAAGGAAAGACGCCGGTACAGGTCCGTCAAGAGCAGGGTGGTCGAAAGATGCAAGGTAAGTACGTGCCAGCGAGGGCCACCGTTCCCACCTCCGTCGCCGCCTTCTCGGGTGGCCAGTCACGTTCCATAAGAGTCGGACCCGTGCGGGGCACCGTTCTCATCGATGAGTGGAATAATTTGAATATATCCGCCGTTTATCGCAAAGCGCAAGCCATCGTCGCGCAAGCCGTCGTCTGCTTCCATGGCGGCTGCAGCTGCACCGTTTCGGCACCGACCACTGAGGGGGTGCACAGTTTTGCTGAACTAGACCTGCACAACGTCTGCACTTTTTTGAAACGAATGGCGTCGTGCAGACGGCGCCATTTTGCACCGCCTAAACGAATGGCGAAGTGCAGCACCGCGAGAACCAGTTCACGTAGTGCAGGTGAATCGAACGGACCTAATGGCTCTATGGGTAGCAGTTAGGCCTAGTCGGAAACACGTAATATTGTTAGAACAGGGCGATGAGTATCTTGACTTTTTGATTCGCGCGAACAGTTTAGTTACCAGTAACCAGCGCACAAATAGTCACTTGTCACTGCAGGAGGAAATGCTATCACCAAAACGAAAAAGTGGCTGTGCCAGGGGTTAAGCTGTCGGCCGTGGTCGATTTGCGCGCGCTTTTTGCACGCACAATACAACTTACCTCCGTTCCCACTTTTTCTGATGCGCGTAGCTTGCAGTGCCGTAACCGGCCTCAAGGGAGTGACACTCTCATAGAGCCAATGGGGACGTTTTTTTTTCGCAAGCGATGGTAGAGACACCTGGGAGAGGCGGTAAACGCATAAAAAATCCAATATGGCGGCGCGCGTTTAGGCGGCTGGTTGTGGCCGGTTGCTCGCGCTACAGTGCACTGTACTCGCGCGTTCCTGGTGCTGGCGGCCGCTAGCTCGATCGAAGCTTTGTAAATACTGGTGATTAACTGATCCCGCGCTGCATTCACGCTTGATTTCCTAAGTACTTACGGAATCTGCTCACTCGCTTTTGTATTTCGATGTGTCTGTTGATGTAGCATGGTGTATGGTGGCGAGCGGCGCGACTGCTTAGCAGCTGCGCTCGATCGAGAATGAAAAGCGTAAATGGTTTTGTACAAAGAACAATTTATTAAAAGAACATCAGTGACAATCGATGTTCAAAAAGTGATTTTAAGTATGAGTGACATTGCAGTATCAGTAACAGGCATCCTAAAAATCAAAATAAAAAAAACGCCATTATGTAAACCTAGAAGACATGAGCGCACAGAGAATATATATGGGATAAAAAAGGTATCAAGGTACAGTATACATAATAAAATGCTATACATGACTGAATATAGGTTTGTACGCGACTTTGTAAGAGATTTAGGTAAATAGCAGGGAAGTAAAACATCTGACATGTATTGAAACGCATCAGTCCGTGGCTATGAATAAACACACGCAGAGAAAGGCAGAGAAAATTTTCAACCTTTGACTCGAGTAGAAGAAATCACAGTGCGTTGGGCTATAGGGACAACATAATATGCTGCAGTGCTAGTTCTTAGTATAAAGACTCCAAGAAAAGCTCACTGTGTGACTCGACATGACGCCAATGGCGCTGCTGCAGTGCGAATGTCGCCGACGTCGCCGTTTTCGCCTGCGCGGCTGGCCGGGCGTCGTCTGCTGCCGCGTTACCCGCGTCGTCATCTTCGCAACTAATTTCATTGATGTCTTATTTTTAATACCTATGGCTGGTTATAATTTAGTTCATAAGCATGTTTTTATTATTGATAGTGGTCGAAAAATTTCACTTTTATTAGGCTTAACTGCAGCCGCGTTTACCGCCGATACCAGGATCGCTGCAATCGTTTCGACCGGTGCGCCACCCTCGGCGCGGACGCGCAACTTGCAACATGCCACAGCCCTGCCGGCCTTTAAAAGGCTTGAGATGTTTGCACTCGCCACAGCCGCAAAAAACATCCGCCTTGGGCTTCATTTTCAAACGACCGTTGTAACTGCCGAGCGACCGTTGTAACTGCGACTTCGCGCGGGTCGTGGCGCCGAGCTACGGTTTGAGCCACGTGATCACATGAAGTCAGTGTTGCCAGATTAGCACGCCCTATATTAGTAGCGGTCGGCTGTCACAAGGAATTGTCGAAATGGCTTGGTTCGATCACGGTTAGTGCGCTTGGCTACTGAGCTGGAATACCGGGTTCGAACACTGCCGCGGCGGCCGTGTTTCAATGGACGCGAAACGCAAATGGCGCCCGTGTGCTGTGCGACGTCAGTGACGAAATATCCCCGGGCGGTCGAAATTACCCCGAAGCCCTCTACTACGGCGCCTCTTTCTCTCCATATTTCACCTCCGCCTTCCACCCTTCCTTCACGGCGCGGTTGTATCCGCCAAGAAGCGAGACAGTTACTGTGCAATTTCCGTTACTCAAAAACCACTCCTTTACTGTGGTTAGCAGCGGTTAGTAAGCATGTGAGATGGGTGTGCATAGGAGTGCGCCCGCCGCTTTCTCTCTGGAGTCCGTATATGAAACCAGAAGTAGACCGAAATGAGCCGCCTGTCACGTGGTCCGCGCGATGACGGCAGCAGTGGCAGGGAGCTCAAACGCTTGTGCGCGCTTTCGGGTTGGCTGGCTTGTGGCAGATTTATGACGAACTCTTGGAGGGAGCAGTTGGGTGCTATCCTATTAGCACCTTGAAATCCAACTTTCCTTGCGAAACGGGAAGGGGACAAAGCAGATTTTCCACTCGAAATCACAGAATTTATATACTCTTGAAATTTCGCTATACTGGTGGAGGAAGGATAAGCCAGCAAATACGCTTTTTCCTGCCCCACTTCCCGAGTCCGCCCTTAGCGTTGGTGGTAGCTTGTTACGGTTGCATGCGTTGTCACTGTCCTAATATGCAGTGGTTCCGCGCGTTGGCTGAGCAGCTACGCAAGGCCTTCGCCGCTGTCAAAGTGCTGAGGCTTCACATATGCCTCCGGTTTTTCAGCTCTGCTAGTGAAGTAGCGCTAAAAATGCGGCGCTGAACTGGGGCAGCACGCGCCGCAGCTCGAGATCCGCGGCGTTGAGCAACCGATTAGCACGATTATTTTGGAGAGTTCAATTAGCCGGCACTCCCTCGAAATTTTGCTCGTTTTCGCAGAAATTTCTTCGAGAGATAGGCGGGCGCGTTCGGTAGTATCAAAGGAGCAAGGCAAGTTTGCCAGCCGCACATATTGTTGTATTCACTACCTCCCCGTCTGTCAGGTAGTACGTGAGTGGAGTGACGTTTGATGAAGCTCTCTAACGGCCGCTCGCACATGGCTGAGTGCGGCTATAATATCTAATTCGCATGGTGAAGTGAAAATTGGTTTTTGAGGAAAGGAAATTGCGCAGTAATTGTCTCACATATCTCGGTGAACACCCGAACCGTGCCGTAAGGGAAGGGAGGAAAGTGAGAGTGAAAAACGAAAGAGAAAGAGGTGCCGTAGTTAGAGATAAACTTGGAGATCTAGGGACTTTAGCCGTAGTGAAGTGCAGTATTCCATTTGCGAAACAGTCCTGCGTTCCGTCGCGCCGAAAACTGTGACCGCTTCGACCGTTGGCTGGCGCGTGATATCCGTGCTGGTTTTCGCCTGTTTAGGAACGGTTTCGCTAGGGCCGCAACGATGCTGTGCTTGTGCTTGCCCAGGACTGTGCGCAATCTTTCTGTCACTCCCCAGTCATTGCCATTACATAAATAAAAAACGGCGAGAAGTATAGCTGTTGTGAGCGCAGCTGACGTGTTAGCAGACGACATTTAAACGCACCGTTCTCTAGTCCTGCTCATGCAACTTACTTTCAATCAGCAATCGCTGTGTAAAACTTCATTGAAGTTAGAAAAGCAGTATACAGAATAGAGCCCACTTTTAACGAATCTGACGTTCGCGCGGATTGCGTTCGTTGTATCCAATGTTCGCAGTGACTCCTTGCATTAGAGTCCGCCAAAAGTGGCGCTTACCCCTTGAAAACTGCTGCATCATGCGCGTCTGTTTCTTCAAAGCAGGCCCCACCATGGCACTTAGGCTCTCCAGGGCGGTCATGTTCTCGCCGAGATTCTTGCTGCCAAAAATTTGCCTAGGGGACGGGATAAAAACCCGCCACGGTGGCTCAGCGGTTAAGGCGCTCGTCTGCCGAGCCGGAGCACCCGGGGTCGAACGCGGCCGCGTTTCGATGGAGGCGGAACGCAAAAGGCGCCCGTACGCTGTGTGGTAGAAAATATTTTCTACCTCTCTGGCAGCGAGGCATTGTCCCCGGAAGGCGCGGCCGCATATATTTTTTTGAAAAGATACAGCCATCGCAATCAAGCTACTTCGCCATGCTCCTCTTGTTCTGTCCCTTCCCCTGAGATTTTTCTCTCTCGCACCTCGTCGAGTAGGCTCCGCAAGGGAATTTCTCCCTTTCTCCTTTGATGTTAGCGGGAGGTGTGGTGTCTGGTGGAGTACGTCACATGTCTACGTCATGGCCCCGCATTGAAAAGAATTCTTTTCTTGCTTTTTGCTACCAGGGATATTTCATGGGGGGGTCTCCCAACACCCTCTCTATTTTGCTCCTTGGCTCTGCTCGCGGTGTTTCGCCGCTCTTTTTTTTTTCTTTGTCCTTCCTCGCCCCAGCCTCACTGAAGGAGGCTGTTCATTGCCTGAAGTAGCCTTGGATCTTGGAGGTAGTCATCCGGAGTGAAGTGTCTTCCACAAGCCACCACATTCTTGACTGTTGCGTCTGGAAGGCCGATGCATTGGAGGCAGACACGACTCGAGGCATAATCGTCTGGCAATCGGTGCCGGATCGTGGTTCGACTCCAGTCGCTGTGTGCGCATCCAAGGACGAAACAGTGTCGTTGCATTTTCTCCGCACACTGAACGATCGAGAGACGCGATCAGCTCCACCACCCCAACATGTTAGCGAGCGCATCCTTTCATATATCTGTCTGTTTTTGTCAGTGACATCCCCAGTTAGCGAGTTTCCTTTTCATGAATGTAGTTTTTTTTTTTTTTTCTGTGAGGCCTCCCCACCGTTTTTTACGACTGGAGGGGCGGGAGTCGCTTTTGTTCGAAATGCACGGCGAAGCGCGGACGCGGGAACCGTGCGGCATTTCTTGGAAATGCACGTTTGCGCTTCTCCGTGTGTATTTCTGGGTTCTGTGTGTGTCTTTTCTCTGCTCCTAAGTTCCTGTCTTGGCAGCGTAGACAAGATGGACGAGCGAGAAGCAGTGTGTGTGCAGAGCGGTCAAGTGTGCGAACGAAAGAAAGGCTGTACGACACACGACACGGCACGCGCACAGACCACGCTGAAGCATGCATGAACTGGCACCAGTAACTAAATGATGAGGAATAGATGAGGAACCTTCGATGCCTCATCTATACAGTGGACTTATTTGTCTAAAATGTCCAGACCCCTGGTCAGTGGCCCTTGATAGATCTTCAGGTGGTCGAAATTATTCCGGAGCCCTCCACTACGGCAGGCACCTCTTTCTGTCTTCCTTCTTTCACTCCTACCTTCCTCCCTTCCCTTCCGGCGCGGTTCAGGTATCCATTGAGATATGTGAGACAGATACTGCGCCATTTCCTTTCCTCAAAAACCAATTTTTTTACGGGATGAAACTAATTGGGGTTGAAGCATCCATGGCAGCCGGTGGCAGGTCGGTCACGTTAATCAGATTCCTAACGGTAGAGGAGTGCTCGTCCTTTGCTAATACAACAGCTTCTTCAGAGCACGGCTGCCCGCACAAACGCATTCATTCGAGGCAACATCCGGCCAACTATTCACCAATGACGTGTTGCCACAAATCTACGTGCGTCTGATCGTGGAGTCCAATTTTTTTTTTCCTCCATGGTGGAGTCTTAGAGGCAGTTATCTATCATTCATGGGTCCATGCAGCGACGAAAATAGCGTAGCACACGTGCGCAAAGAATGTATCAGCTGCACGCGCACACCACATATAACCAGCAAGGCCAGCAAGACATTAACTTTTCGAATAGATGATCTATGACCATGCACATTAGCTTCACTTTCGCCGCTGCCATTCTCTCACGCCCAGCGCGCATCCGCTTCCATTTATGCTTCTCCCAACCAGCGCACACGCAGGCAACGATCAACTGACTGTATGGCCCATTGGCGCGCGCTTGGCTGGCGGTTACCTGCAGTTCCAATGCCGCCTTTTGTTTGCTTTTCTGGGCTGATGTGTTTTTTCCGGGCGGTATCGCGGTGGCTGAGAGACTTTCTTCGGTCACTGCGTTAACCTCGAAGCGCTAGTTTTTCAGTTACTGGGGCGAGTTTACGGCGCCTCCTGGTTCACTGTAACCGAGTGGCGCGGTTGTTCGCCGTATCTGAGACGAGTTGCTATTGTCTGAGTGCATATTTTGACGGTATCACCGCACTCGGTAGCACCGCGTCACAAGGTAGGTGACATCATGGGTATGTGACGTCATGAGTGTCTGGCATCATAGGTCGACGACGTCACAAGGTAGGTGTCGTCATGAGTATGTGACTTCACTGCCAGCGACGTCACAGGTCATGTGACGTCATAAGTCGACGACGTCACAGGGTATGCGACGTAGTATGTGACGTAAGTCGATGACGTCTAAATTGTGACTTCACACGTATGTGACGTCATACGTCGATGACGTCGAAAGGTGTGCGACGTCATCAGTATGTGCCATCACGAGCTTGTGACGTCATAGGTCGATGACGCCACAAGGTGTGTGACGTCATCATGTCCGCTGAGATGTCGAGATTTGAGGGTTACTGCGCCCTTTCCTTCCCCAAAACACACGCTTTCGCATTCCTCCACGTAAGCAGACTTAAACGCCCTCCGAATTTTTTTTTCTTTCAGGCGGTAAAGGCCATAAGGCGCACTGCGGCAGTGGATTCGTGCCGATGTCAAGACTCTAAATATGAAAGTTAAAATTAATTATGACTAAAGGAAACGCGCAGTTGGTGAGAGAAACACGGCATTTTGTTTCTTAGCGACCCCTAGCTTATGTCATCATAATAACTCGGTGTTTAGCTGGCATGATCTATACCACCCGTGCATTACATTGGTTCTTGCTATGCAGAGAAAAAAATTGCAAACTGAGCACTGGTGGACGAAAAAGCGGTCAGAAAGGCGCGAAATTCTGCACGCTGCGTTTTTCAAAGCTATGCAGATCAACCAACCCGGCGTCCGATATTAACGTAAATATTTAGTTATTACATTTGGTTATGGGTGTTATGATATGCAAAGTTTAAGAATTTCCGCCCCTCGGGATCTTAGGAGACAATTACTTTGGCAGCAAGCTACACGTGAGGCAAAACACGACATTACAGCGTTCTGAAGGGACTAAAGGAAAGATAACGGTTTTACTTAAACTGCCCTGTGAGCTTCATTTTTTTTTTCTTGAATGGCTGCAGAGTTCGCAGTCGAAAGTAAACACATCCTGGTTTTTTTGTTCTCGCGGAAGTCGGAATGAAAGAAATACAACCAGAGAATCCAAGTCATGTCCTACCCGTGCGAGGCTGTGTGCACCTCCTCCCCTCGCTCTCACGGAGTTACACCGAACCGAAGCTTCAACGCTGCGTTTTCGGGGAGAATGAAAAGGAAGAATAGATGCGCTGTGCCCCTGCGTTGATGCATACGCACAAAGAAGAAGCGTGTGTGCCTGATCTCTGGCAGTTCGGACTACAAGCGAGGAAAAAGTGGCTGTGGCTCAACTCGGCTAAACCAGGATATACAGGGTGTCCACGCTAACTTTAGCCAAGGGCTAAAAAATAAAATATTTGAGGTAGGCCAGGGAAACTACATACATCTACCAACCGGCTTGCGCATCATAGGCAATTTTTTGTATCGCTATTAATTAATTAGCAATTAAGATTATTTTTCTAAACACGTAAATATTGACTTAAGACAGAAAATGTCAATAGCAAGGTTGGAGAGCACCTTCAGAAACCCCCATTCTATTTATTTGCGATAAAGAAAACCTCATGTGTATCTTTTTTCCGAGCTCCAAAGAAAGCCCGCGAAATACAAAAAAAAAAATCACGTGACCAGCGCATTCGCGCGCCACGATTGTGCTGCTCTCAACCGTGGCTTGAGTGAACGAAATCAGCTGCTGGCAATGCGCGACGACCTGAATGCGCCGGCAGCATGGCCGGCAGGCCGATATGCCAACGGTGGATGCGGCGCCCGCGCGAGCCAGTCTGCAAGCGTGACGGTGCAAGTTGCAGCGAACGCGCCGGGCATTGTGACCTATGAAATGGCCTAAGGTAACAAACATAAATGCGATAAGCAAGCGATTTACTTATCTTATTTTGCCTCTCAGTAGCGAATAAAACTCGTCGAATTGATGTTTGTCACCTTTGGTCATGTCATAGCTCACAATTCCCGGCGCGTTCGCTGCAACTTGCACCGTCACGCTTGCAGACTGGCGGTCACAGCGTTAAAATGCTGGCTTCGTGTTTCATGTACCCCTTAATGGAGATGACAGCTATGGCTATAACTTCGTAAGTTGTGTCACCGTACCGCAGTGCCGCCGCTATAGGGCCTCGCTGTTCGGCGCAATTATTCGTTTCGTACGAATTTTCGCACAAGTGGTGAATATTCGTAAAAATATTCGATTCGTATTCGATTTGATTCCGGCTCTCGGAGCGCGAGCAGCCACACCCACAAGCACACGTCACATGGCGGCGTGCCTGTCCCATGCTCTTTTCAGCGGCGCCCGGCAGGGAGCGGCGCCTCCTGTCGCCGCGCAAAAGCCACCAGAAAGCAGATAATTACCGGCGTCGGACGGATGACGCCAGTTCGCGCGGTGATTATCGCCTTCCTGGTTGCGGGTCGGGCGGCCGTAGACGCCAGACCGCCATGCGGATGTCGCGCCGATGGATTAAAAACAGAACAAAACTGTGTGGAGGAGCTGGACCACTTCAGATTTTTCAGAAAAAAAAAATCAATGCTAATTTGGTTTATGGATATTTTAACGTCCAAAAGCGTCTGGAGTTTCGCCTCCATCGAAATTCGACCGCACGTGGATCGAACCCGCGTATTTCGGGTCAACGGCCGAGCGCATAACCACTGAGCTCCTTTTATTTTTCCTGCCGACACAAAACAAGGCATCGAGGAAAAAATAGTAAAAAAGTCATTTGGCGGTCTATTGCGGCTTTTTTTTTAGCGCGAAAGCGCCACTTCACCAGCAAAGCTGAAAACCCCGAGGTATGTGTGAAGCCTCAACCTTTGACCTCCGATTGAGCGCCAGTGACGAAGGCCTTACGCAGCTGCCCAGTCAACGCATGACAGGTCTCGAGGGGCCGCGTGTGCTCCCTTCAAGGCCGGCCGTGGTCAACACGCCCCCCTGCCTTGCAACCCAGAATCGACGTGAGTATCGGAACAGCCGCCCTGAACGCGGCGGAGGTATCGGATTCCCCGGGGATCATGTTCGTCAGGAGTAGCAGAAAATAGCGCCTTTTCCTCATGCCACGACAGGAAGATCACGTTCGGCGCGTCGATCGATGTTTACACGCCGCCATCCTGAGGCAGTAGTCTGTCAGGGGGAGTGGAAAAACCGTAACATCAGTTTGGTCTAATGGAATCCTCCTCGATAAAAAATCTCAGAGTGAGGTCAGGAACCATTTTATGCGTTTTATTTGTGGAAAGTGGGTGCGAATCACTCTGCCTCACCGCCATCAGTGGTTCCGTATGGAGCCAGGCACGCAGCCCTCGAGTACCCGTGAGGTGGGTTCACGGGGCGCCCAGAGGGAGCCGTCACCAAATTGTTGCTGTATGCATACATGGCTGTGCGGTGGCAAATAATAAATACCGCGCGGCGCTGCGGTTCGCGTACACGCTGACAGCGACAGTTCCAGGCCGTTCCCACGTTGACAGCAACCGGAGGTAGGCAGGTAGCAAGCTTTGTAAATCGCGCAGCTTCTCGCACGTCGGTGCGCCTCTGTGCTGAATCGGGCGTTGGCCCCCGTGCGTGACTCTGCACATGGCTTTTGAAGCGAAAAGCGAGGGTCGGAGCCGAGCTTCGCGTGAGCAGTGAGCCGGTGCACAGTTTTGCCAGTTCTGCGCATGCGCGAAACCCAGTGACGTCACAGGCGGCGCAGGTGGCTGTAGCCGCGCGCTACTCCTCCTCGCCATCGTTTGCCCTTTCGATGCAGCCGCGCGCTACTGGGTCGCACTCGCCTTGGAAGGAGAAGCACCCAGACGTGGCTGTAGAAAATCTACCGATCCAGAAGGGCTAGCTTGGGAGTTAGCCGGAAAGCAGCGAAGAAATGAAAAGCGCAAAGCTAAACGTATGGCCGAAACGCCAGAAAACCGGCCGGAACGCCTCGCAATACGACGTCAAAACGACGCTGAACAGCGTCTCTTGGCCGCGTCAACTGAGAGTAGCCAGATGAGCGAAGATGGCGAAACTTCTCACTTGGGATTTGCTTTTCGCTTCTGATATCCAGGCTTAACGAAGCTAAGCCACGCCTAATTCCTTTTCTTTTTAGGTCCTTTCTAGCGATCCCCTCGCCTCTTTCATTTCACTTCTACTGCCTGTTATCCTATATTTCAGCTGCCCCGGCTCAGGTGCTTCCAGCAGCGATAGCAGATGCCGGGGCAAGCAAAAATCTTTTCCTTCCATTTATCATGTTTTTATTAAAACCACTTACTACTACTACTTTTCTTTTCAGCGCTGTCATTTTGAGCAGCGATATTTTCATTTGCATTTAAGTGTTTCATTACTGTGTTATCGTAAGCAAGCCCTGAATCGAAAAAAGATAGATTTGCAGTTCATACTGCGTGCATTCGCCGCGCTGGCTCAGTGGTTAGAGCGCTCGGCCACTGAGCCGGAGTCCCCGGGTTCGAACCCGGCCGTGGCGGGCACGTTTCGATGGAGGGGAAACGCAAAGGCGCCCGTGTGCTGGGCGATGCCGATAAACGCTAAAGATCCCCGGGTGGTCGAAATCATTCCGGAGCCCTCCACTAGGGCACCTTTCTTTTTCCTACCTTCCTCCCTTCCCTTACGGCGCGGTTTGGGTGTCCACCGAGTCCTCAAAAACCAAAACCAATTTTTTTCAGTTCATACTGGGCACGATAGTGCGTGTTCTGCCGTGAAGACATACTTCGGCAGTATCTACCAAGGACGCTGGTTATAAACTACAAAAACTTTTTCTCGTCTCAAACAAATTTTAATCGAATTAAATCTTCTAGATTGCAAAGTTGGTGTGTATTATGACCTATCTCACGTATTTTTATCTGTAGGGCCTTGATCCTTATTAGGTCTGAATCTCGGGAAAAAGTCACTTTTTGCGAACTTCGGAAGGATTGACTTAAAAAGCACTGTGTTTAAAGGGCCACGGACCACCCCAGCTCAGCAGACACTCTCTACCTCTCTTTCAGCGAGCCTCCTCTCCTTCCATTCCCTCCTCGAAATTCTTCTCTCCCGCTCCTCGTCGAGTAGGCTCGGCAAGGCAAAATCACCCCTTCCTTCTCCGACGTAAGCCGGAGGCGTGGTGTCTGTGGAGTGCGTCACGGGGTTACGTCATGGCCCCGCCTTCAATAGAATTCTTTTCTTGGTTTTTGCTGCTGGGGCTGAAACAGCGTCGTCGCATTTTCTCCGCACACTGAACGATCGAGAGGCGCGATCGGCTCGACCACCTAGACTTGTTAGCGAGCGCACCCTTTCATACATCTGTTTGTCATTCCCAGTTAGCGAGCCACCTTTTCATTTTTTTTTTAGGCCTCCCCACCGTTTCACGAGCGGATGGGCGGAAGTCGTTTCTGTTCGAAACACACGGCGAAGTGCGGACCCGGCAACCGCCCGTTTGCTTTTCTTCATGTGTGTTTGTGTTCTGTGTGTTTGTGTCTTTTCTCCGCTCCGAAGCCCATGTCGTTCATTGGAGTCAGGGCGTACGCAAGATGCATGGAGGATAAGCGGTGTCTATGCGGAGCGCTCAAGTGGACGAGCGAGGGAAAGGCTCTGCTGCACTACTAATTAAAACCTTGTTTTGGGGGGCTCGCATAGAAGAAAAGAAACTGAGAAGGGAGCGCGCACGCAGAGCTTCTCGTGACGTGATCACGGCGGGGGGGGAGGGGGGGGCGAACCAACTCCCTCAGTTTTACTATTTTTTACTTTTTATGGCAAGGGTTCAAGGCTGTCGCCGCACGCTCCCTCCGCAGTTTTTTTTTTTTTTTCCTTCATGCGGGTTTGGAGGCATGAGCCAGAACAGAAGGCGCTGCGGAAAGCTTTGTGCAGACGACGCGACGCCAAGGCTACGCCCAACCTTCTCCCGTCAGTCAGAACGATGCACCAATGGAGTGCCTTTAGCCAAAGTAGCCACCCTTGACGTCAGCGGTGTGCAGAGTAGTGGGCGGGGCCCGTTTTTGAAGGAAGGAAAGAACGAACGGGCTTTGATTTGAATTTTCGCAGCTTTTCGGGGCGCGCATGGCTCTAGTATTTTGCAGAGGTTATCTTCGATGCCTCATCTATGCAGTGGGCTTGTTTTTCAAAAATGTCCGGACCCTGGTCAGTGGCCTGTTTAACAACTTTAATTTATTTTTAGCATGAGCTACAGCAACAGATCAAAGCAGGAAAAAATTATTGTGGCTGGAACACTAACGACGTTTATGTAAAATAAATTTCCTTAAACGCCACATTTTTTAATTTTTTACTGAACCAAGAAAACGCGGATAATTCTTGCATGACTTCATTAATGAAATTAGATGAAAGAAAAAGGCAAGTGAAAATTCTAAAATAAGATTTGTCATTGTACACTGTTTCACATTTGATTTTAAATTTTTTTAACTACAACGAACTTTTCCTCGCGCGGTAACTTCAAAGAGCGTTCACGTGAGCAAAAAGTTTTTAGAGAAATTTACCTCGTTGAAGTTGCAATCCCATAATCGCCAACTAGCCCAATATTTTCAAAAGAATCGGCGGTGGTCGCTTTCTGGGACGTTTCGCATGGAATGACCCAGGCTTCCAGGAAAGGATGGCCCCACATATGAAGGAGTGGATATACAAGATGCATGTGGCCATCAGAGATAGCATGCAGAATCATTTCCAACACACCGGAGGCGCCCCAGATCGATCCGAACCTGCTGAAGGCGAGGCGCAGCTATAGTTAAGCGGCAGTAGAACGCCTGACTATAAGAATACTCAGACGCATGACGGATAATTATAGAACGGCGGAATAGGCGACGCAAATGGCGCAGGCTAATTGGACAGGTTTATGCAACAGATTGAAGGCTACTCTGGGTACAAAAAGGATTTGGAATATACTCAGGTCGAGACTGGACCCGCACACGTCGAAAACCCGCTCAAAGACAGATACGCAACGCCTATTGTGTTGGGAAACTCTCAAGGACACGGATGTTGCGAACAAAGTTAAACAAAAAACCCATAGTGCAGGGCAGTGGAAGGACACCCCCGAAGGCAGCGGAGGAGGAGACAGAACTAACAGCGAAGATTAAACAGGCCATTGTCAGGGCTGCCTATGTGCCTGGAAAGGGCCAAATTATTTGCAAGGGCTCTTCGAAACCTGGATGAGACATCTATAGCTACCCTATTCAGCAAACACCGGAGGGAAGGGACACTGCCGCAGGAATGGAAGCATGCGCAGGCCAATCGAATACCCAAACCGGGAAAGATGGCAACACCTGAAACCAGTATCTCACTGACTAGCTGCGTGGGCAAGCTCTTCCAACTAAGGAGACTGCAGCTTTTTATTGTGGCCCACGAGCACCTCCCACTTTCGCAGTTCGGCTATACATAGCATGATACATAGCTTGCACCGACGTCACATCCGGTGGCAGTCGGTTGCGAGTCGGCCATGCTGCCGAACCAGTGCCAGGCCGCCTCTAGCTTTCCGCTGCCTGTGTTAGCTCGCAACGTGTCGGTTCTCGTCCATCCGTAGATTCGGTATGGTTTTGTGTGCCACCCTTGGCTGCTATGACTGTAGCGGCAGCTCCAGGCGAAACAAGAAGCCGATTAACACGAACTTCATCTGCATTCGCAAGATAATCGCAGGCATGCAAGTGCGAGCGCTCCATGACACAGTAGGAATCTGCGCGAGCTGTGGCTGGCTCGCATTAAGCGCGATGATTTGGACCCCGACAACCCAAATTTAATTGTGTTCGGAGCGCACTTTGTGATAGGTAAGAGGCTTGTGTCGTCAACTTAATGTTTACGATGTAGCGAACCACGACGGGCGCGCCTGATACCGCCTAGGCCGATCGCTGCCGTAGCGCCAACGACGACGAAGCGTCGCTGAAAGACGAAGTGCCGCCGCTCTGCACGAGATCGCTTGGGTTGGACTGGCCGTCTTCTGCGCTGCTCGCCGTTTTGTGTCGCCCGCTGTGAACACCACGCCTTGCACCATTTCTGCAGAAACCCCCTTTCAACGAAAACGTGGGAACCAGTGGCTACACTCTTGAATGTTGCTGTTTTGATTGACGCCATCTAATTTGTCTGAAAACACAAACCCAGACTGGGTCCCGTGTCGCTGCATCCTAGCTACAGGAATAGGCAATCCTTTTCGGATCGCCGCGACCGCAGCGAGCAATGACGGCAGAGAAAGCGGCGTGCCGAGGTCGAGCTTTTCGTCTCGTTGCTTGCGCATCGCAGACAGGCTTCTCACCCACCTGCTGTAGAAATCATTGTGTGGTCCCATTGATTCGAAGGCTTTCATTTTTTCCAACTTCACAAAGCTGGAAGGAGTACACGATATCCCCCGTGGGCCACTTCGAGGAACACATCAACGCCCATCGTCGCGTCGACTCCCGGTCGCAGCGTGTACGGATCTGTATCGTCAATAATTTTCACTTCGTCTGCGTAGCCGATCGAATAAATTCAGACCAGTAGGCTTCACTGAATGGTTCATTCCTCTGTGGAGCAGGCATCGCATTCGAAAGGTAAGAAAATAATCCAAAGCGTCCGAGGAGTGGTCCGGCATCGCAGGGCGGACGGGCGGGGACGGCCGAATGGTTCGGCAGCATGGCCGCAAGCGCTTGATGGGGGCGGAAGTGACGACACGTGCAACCTATGTATAGACCGAATCGATCGGTGCAGGACGCCTTACAACTGAAGAAGACTATACTCTATACCAGAAAGACGACAGCTAGTATACAAGGGCAATATTAGCATTAGACGTTTCGACAACATTAGCCGCAACTACATACTCGAGGCCCTGGCATTTACTGAGTCTGGGATCCGGGTCTGGAAACACGTAAAAGCGTTCCTAAGTAACTGCACGGCAGAAATCAACACAGGACCGATTGCGACACCAGTTTTTCAGCTACCTGAGTGGGGGACAAGAAGCTGTATTGTCCCATATTATATTAATCAACATATTGACGTCACGGCTCTCACGATAAACAGAGAAAGTGCAGCGGCTACATCACGCCATATACTCAGATAATATCACCCATGTGGGACAACTTCGATAGACGAAGCACTGGACACTCCAAGGAGCGGCAGATGTGGTCACGGAGACAGTCGGGGAAACGGGACAAAAGTGAACTGCTGGTGATGACACAAAAAAAGGAGAGCTGGAGATTGAAACTATTATAGGGGGTGTTCAAGTTACGAGCGTACAATGTAGCGGTATCCCGGAGCTACACATCGAACAAGAGCGAGTTGATGGGCTAGTTGGTTCTGCGTGGCGAATATACTGCGCAAGACACAAAGGCACAGTGAGAAAGAGACAGCGCCCGTGTTTCTCTTTCACTGTTTTTGTCCCTTGTCTCTGTGTCGTCTTGCCTCGCCCGCCTTCGCAGAAGCCAACGCAGTTGCCAGTTTTACTATGACCACGCTAAAGAAGCAGATCACCTAAATAACGGGTCTCGCAAGACGGGTGGCGAATCGCAGTCATGGCCGGAGCGAAAAGGACACCGTGAGATTGCTAGAGGCATTGATAGTTAGCTGAGTGGCTCTCCATATACCGTGCCATAATCTCACACAAGGCCAAATGAAACAAGCAAATACGATTCCACGTAAGGCAGTTAAAAGAGCACCACGCCTTCTAAAGTGCTCGAGCACTCGTAAGCTGCTGCAACTGGGTGTGCACAACACTGCGGAGGACATTTTGGAAGCACAAAGAATCGCACAGTGTAGACGACTCAAAACAGCTCGGACAGGATGTAAACTCCTTCGGTTCGCATGTGATACAGAGTTGAAAAAGAGGCAGAAGAGGTAGCACCTCTCGGGGTAGCAGAACAACTCGACCTCAACCCCCTCCCGAGAAGCACGCACCCGGAGTTACATCGGGCCACGAAAACTGCTCGAGCCAAATGCCCAAGGCGTTCGGAGAAGGGCATGCAGATGCATACACGGGCGCAGCCAGGGATCAAATAACAGGTGAGGGCATTGCGGTAGCTGCGACCCTAGACCTAATAACCACGCGCAAATCGGGTATTAGGAATATATGGCCAAAGAAATAGGAACAATGGAAAGGCTAGCCATATTAGAGGCCACCAGACTATAGCTGCAATAGATGAGACCATCCCAACTATGCAGGGTGTTTCACCCAAGACTTTACAAAGTATTTGAAAATAGGCTCTTCGAGCTAGAAGAGCGCTTTTTTCAGCATAGCATTGCCAGCGGTGTAGTAAAGGTGCGCCAAAAGTAAAACGGAGCACGCGAGCGGCGGCCGAAACGGGAAAAACTGCATGCCACCGCGCTCTATCAGCAGATACGCAGCAGAGAGCGAGGGGGCGTCAGCACATCCGGCTGACCGTCTCGAAGATCTGATGCTCGCCTTATCGCCGGCATCAGCGAAGTCACGCTGCTACCCCCACTGCTCGTCAGAAGCGCTTGCAATGCTTCAAGCAATGGTTTATTGCCTGTCCGCATAGTGCAGAAAAGCTGGCCTTCGGCGGCATGCGCTTTCTTCTTCGTCAGGAATGCCACCATTTTCAGTCTGCATGACCGCCGTGGTTTGCGCTTGCACTTCGCGGCGAGTTTTTGAAGCGATAGCTTCACTACGCCGGCCACTTCGCCTCGTCGAGCGTGGTCGCACCTCGGCCGTCTGCCCGTGGCTGCAGCTGTGCGCCGGAGCCGCCGCAAGAGCTGTTGCCTAGCAACCGCCGCGGTGGACACCCGAACCGCACCGGAAGGGAGGAAGTGGAAGTGAAAGAAGAAAGACAGAGAGGGGCCGTAGTGAAGAAAATGAAAATTGTATTTGAGGAAAGGAGATTACGCAGTAACTGTCTCGCATATCTCGGTGGACACCCGTCGTCCGTTTGCAGAGGAAAGGAGGAAGTGGGACTGAAAGAAGAGGGACCGTAATGAAGAAAATGAATTTGAGGACAGGAGATTACGCAGTAACTGTGAATCCACGTCCAGGGACGAAAGTGAAGAAGGAACGCCCAGCAAAGCGCAGCGCCTCACTGAACCCTGGCCAATCCCCCGCCGTGGGTATGTGCCATGCCACCAAGGCAACGGCAACAACAACAAAGCGCAGCGGCGAAAGACTGACTTTGCAATTCGACTCGGCCAGCTGTGGCTATCGCATCTCTCTTAATATCTCTTAAAAGGAACTGCACCAAAGTAAGTAGCGGAAGCACTCAGAAATACCCCTCGCCTCAGCCACAGAATTTCTGCCGTTTGGGCACCAGGGCATGAGAGCAGCTCGAGAAGAACGTCCGGGCGCCGGCGGAACTCTCACCCTACCCCTGCGACGGAGAAGCGGATATGTTATTGGACTACAACACCATCACGAATTACTACCGCGGAACTATGGTAGAGAGAGAGCAGGTAGATGGGTTACTTGAAAACACAAGCTGAACAAGGGAGGGGGAAGCCTCAGGGAGCTTGCC
The DNA here is from genome assembly GCF_055824585.1 of Amblyomma mixtum. Taxonomy (NCBI): domain Eukaryota; kingdom Metazoa; phylum Arthropoda; class Arachnida; order Ixodida; family Ixodidae; genus Amblyomma; species Amblyomma mixtum. The sequence goes on along the minus strand of NC_143014.1, from coordinate 424,732,417 downwards.
AACGCCACGACAAGAGGACTTTTCTTCTCGGCAGTGCGTTCATAGGGCCTTGACTCCCAGTGAGGGGGAGGGAGGAGCGCGTGCAGTGGGAAGGTTGTAAAGATCGTGAATCTTGTCCAGGCGTGATGGCTATAGCCTTATTACAGCCCCACCAATGATGAACACTTTGCCCAGACGAAGATAAGACCTCACGACCTTTCTAGCGTGACAATGCAGGGAGTGGCAGATGAAAGGGAACAGTCTTCTCCCTGCATTGTCGCGCTACTTCCTGGATATCATGCTAGCAGGGTCATGGGAATCGGCCGACGCTATTCGCAGGACGGGGGTCCTTTGACGGGGAAGAGCCGCTTCGTTCTTGGGTTGTAGGCACCTCCAGCGCTGTTTGGAAACAGCTCCAGACAGGACCGGTACGCATCGCCGATCATGAAGCATAGGTTTAACCTCGTCGCGCACGAACAAGTGCACGCTATGTGGGAAGGAGTGCCCGAATCGGTACCCCCGATCCCCAACGCTGCGAGATTCTCTTGGGAGACTGCTCTACGGGCTTCGGATCCAGTAGAGCAGCGTCGGCTGATCGACCAGGCTCTCGAGGAAGATGCCGGCGGAGGGCTCAAGACGTTGGGAGCCCTGTCAGAAGGCCGACGAGAATGACAGCAGCACAGCAAGCTGCAACAAAAAGCTGGGCTACAAACGCTTCGAAGCGACTGCCTGGCCAAGCCGAACAGTGATCCACATCAAAACAACCTCACTACGATACACGAAATCGGGCGCAGGTATGACGGACTCGCTCGCAAGAAGGCAACACCACAACTATGGTACAGCAAGTTCAAACGACGCGCTATGCGACACAAACATACACCAACGCATACACGCACGCACGCCCGCGCGCCCGCTGCTTCTCTTGGGGCTCCTACATAAAGAGTTTATCTATGTGGCAATAACGCGACAACCTGCAGATGTCCACATTCTGCGTGTCCCAGTGCAGCTCGGCTCAAAAGGCAAGAATCACACCAAGGCAACCAAGGATCCAGGGCTGAATCTCCGACCATTCAACCGACCAATACAGCAGACGGAAGCGCCACCTATGTAGAGCAGCAAAAGTTATTACGTTTTTTTGTATTTTATTATCACGAAAGACAAGACAAGCTACGAATTTTAAAACTTTTAGCGCAATGGTTGGATGTGTTGTGTTTTAAAATATAACCTATTGAATGCTTTGCAACTCTGCCCGCTTTCTGCTCTAGGTCATATGCAGTCTCCACCTACCGTAGACCTAAGAAAGCTTTGCAGTAAACGGCGCCGCCGCATCGGAGAGCTCTGGGCGCTCGTGGCGAAGAGGCTTGCGACGCATCAGTCGTGTACGTTGACCACTCTACGACCTCCGTTAGCGAAGTACTTTAGATTTTTTTAACCACGCACGTGCTGCTGTAATCATGTCTGCACACTCTCCCGAGCACAAAGTAAGCTCTAGCCGCAGCATACCGACGCGACGGGTTGTCATCAACGATGCAAGTCAGCTGCCGCACGACTACAGCTCGACGCCCGGGGGCACCATATTCTCTACCACGCCGGGAGGTAACCTTACCATCTTTATACTAATGCTACTTTCTTGACGTCTGCGTGCAGTCTACACGAGCGGCATAGCAGGCGTGAGCAGGGCGGATGCAGCTTTGCTTCCGTGCGAGTTTTGAGTGTAGTTCCTTGTTTTGATCCAGTTTGGTGTGATGTGATATGCCACTGCAACTCTTTTGTTTATTGACCCCCCTAATATAGACCACTGCAGGCTGTGAAAACGCTGCACTTAAAGCTCATTGCCGCCGTGTGCACAGCTGCAGAGGGCGATGCACTTTCACGATATGTTTATGAAGACGAAGCGCCTAGCGATCAACAGTATGCCGAGCCACGAAGGCGACCATACGCTCGCGATTGCCTTCCGTAAGCTGCGGAGGGAGCACGTGGTCGCCCTGCCGTCTCGTGCCGCTCGCGGCTTCTCCCGTGAGGCTGAAGGTCATGTCACGAAAGGCGTCCCCCGATCGCGATGACGCGTCACGCAGGCGAAACCGCCCGTGCCTCGACAGCCCCGTGCATGTATCGCTCGTCTGCTTCTGCCGACCCTGCGTCCAACAGTTCGTGTTGGCCTCTGTGGGCCGGAAAATGCCCAACTGTTGGTCGAGCGCAATGAGACCATTTCCGAGCGTGCGTGCCTCTGAGTCACCGTCACCTGCTGCTCGCTTTCGTTTCGCGTTGCTGCATTTGTTTGTTAATGGCTGCTACGTCGCGGCGATTATTTTATTCATTAGCTTTCAAGGCGCCGCCGGCCGCGCACGTAAGCGCGGCTAGCGAGCCTTTTCGCAATACTCGAGCGCGTGCACCGTTTTTCACCTACGGGGCCCTCATGATACGGTTTCATCACACGAGAAGGCGAGCGCCCCGAGCTGCTTGGTGCCGCTGGCAGGGCAGTTCGCGGTTGCGACCACGGCGACGAAAAAACAGCCTCTGTCGCAACGTCGTGTGCCTGCGCGGGTTCCGCACATCCTCCGGGCATTTCAACGGAGCAGGCGCTATGAAGCTCTCCGCCTCCACATCTAGTAGTGCATGACTGCGGACACGTAGGCGTCTGGAGTGATGCGATTGTGGTCGCATCGTGGAAGCACAACTTGAGCCGGTTCTGCCCCGTCGCTGCAATCGGGGCATCAAGCGAAAAGGTGCCGGCTGTCTCGAAAGCGCCTCTGTCAAAGCCACGGGCAGCGGACTGTCGGCGGTCGCTCGATCGCTATGCCCAACCGTCGGGCGTGACTTTGCCCTTTGGAACTGTTTCCAAGGGAGTGACACTCTCATAGAGCCAATGGGGACGTTTTCTTTCGAAGGCGATGGTGGCGGCACCTGGGAGAGGCGGTAAACGCATCAAAAATCCAATATGGCGGCGCGCGTTTAGGCGGCTGGTTGTGGCCGGTTGCTCGCGCTACAGTGCACTGTACTCGCGCGTTACTGGTGCTGGCGGCCGCTAGCTCGATCCAAGCTTTGTAAATACTGGCGATTAACTGCTCCCGCGCTGCATTCAAGCTTGATTTCCTAAGTACTTACAGAATCTGCTCACTCGCTTTTGTGTTTCGATGTGTCTGTTGATGTAGCATGGTGCATGTTGGCGAGCGGCGCGACTGCTTAGCAGCTGCGCTCGCTCGAGAACGAGAAGCGTAAATGGTTTTGTACAAAGAACAACTTATTAAAAGAACATCAACAGTGACAATCGATGTTCAAAAAGTGATTTTAGGAATCAGTGACATTGCAGTATCAGTAACAGGCATCCTAAAAATCAAAATAAAAAAAACGCCATTATGTAAACCTAAAAGACATGAGCGCACAGAGAATATATAGGGGATAAAGAAAAGGTATCAAGGTAGGTACAGTGTACATAATAAAATGCTACATGACTGAATATAGGTTTGTGCGCGACTTTGTAAGAGATTCAGGTAAATAGCAGGGAAGTAAAACATCTGACATGTATTGAAACGCATCAGTCTGTGGCTATGAATAAACACACCCAGAGAAGGGCAGCGAAAATTTTCAACCTTTGACTCGTGCAGAAGAAATCACAGTGCGTTGGGTTAGGGACAACATAATATGCTGCAGTGCTAGTGCTTCGTATAAAAACTCCAAGAAAAGCTCACTGTGTGACTCGACATGACGCCAATGACGCTGCTGCAGTGCGAATGTCGCCGACGTCGCCGTTTTCGCTTGCGCGGCTGTCCGGCCGTCGTCTGCTTGTCGTCTGCTGCTGCGTACCCGCGTCGTCATCTTCGCAACTAATTTCTTTGATATCTTATTTTTAATACTTATGGCTGGTTATAATTTAGTTCATAAGCATGTTTTTATTATTGATAGTGGTCGAGAAATTTCACTTTTATTAGGCTTAACTGCAGCCGCGTTTACCGCCGATACCAGGATCGCTGCAATCGTTTCAACCGTGGCGCCACCCTCGGCGCGGACGCGCAACTTGCAACATGCCACAGCCCTGCTGTTTCGCCGAACAGCCCTACCTGAAAACCACTCAAAACCTGAATTTGGCGCCGATTCTGCGGCACATGCTCGGCATTTTCATTTACGACGGACTGGGCATTCGCCGAGGTCGTAACCTTGCGCCTTTCGCGAAGCCGCAAAATTGGTGGTGTCACTATCAGAGCGAGTACGTAAGGTAAAGAGCGAACGCGCGCAAAAAAAAAAAAAAAAAGAGGGGGGAAAAAATGCTTCGCTGGACAGAACCCACCGCGGCGAGATATAGCTCTGCGCGATACGCACCGAGCGATCGCGTTTTCTTGTTTTCGTTGCTGCAAACGAAGGAAACAATGTCAAGGCCGGTGCGGCTTAGCTCCACGCGTTGTGTTCCTTCACCGGTAATAAGAAAAATACAATTATACAAGGCCACCTTACGCCTGGCTCCGGCGCGTCATTGCACCAGGCAGTTGTACGAGGCCGTGTGCGCGTGTGCAGTTTTTTTTTCCCCTCCGTACATTTATTTTTTTCTTAAAAAACGGGGCTGTGCAGACGCTAGCGGAAAATTTCGACCAATAGCTCTTGCTCGGTCGAGCTGTGTTCAGCTGATAGACATCTGGCTCTACGCCAGCTAAGGCCGCTCTGTGCAGGCACGTATGTAGCAGGAAACCCTCGTTCCCTTAGCCTACTTTGCTCCGCGCAACGAGTGTTGTCTTCTCGCCGTCTTTCTAACCCGCGTGCAAAGCCGTGCCTGGGGAATGCCAGTTCGAATTTCGCGCTGCCGACGAGTGACACTGATTGTCAGTGTCACATGTAGTTTTTGTGCGTGCACATTGTAGATAGGGAGCTCGAAAATTTTTCTCACACCAGAAAAGGTTGAGAAGCTGACGGTACGGCCGGGGACTTGCAAAGTGATGTGCAGTGCAGTGACTGGCAGTGTTATGGTTTGATGTCTGAGCTAAATGACCCACTGCAAAGAATTTAAAGAGGAATGTCTTAAAGGGCTCTAGGCACCTAATTTTAGTAGCATGTTTTCTCTGTGATGATGCATGAGACATTAGAATCCATGGGTCAGCGCGTGGTGTAAGCTTGCGACCACTAAATAATTTATAATTTAATTTCTTCTCTCTTGCTTTTTTGGTATTGGTTTCATCAACTGAACCATGGCTGTGACGTGTAGGAAGTGTTTAGGCCATGTGGGGCATGAAAAAAAAAACTGCAGTATAACTGCTGATACGTTGTTTTTTGTCATCCCAGCTCTTGAAGCAGGTGGGCTTAAGCATTGTAAAAACTCTGTATCAGTGACTACATTGCAGTTTTCTTCATGCCTTACGTGACCTAAACACTTCTTATACGTCACAGCCATCGTTCTATTGATGAAACTGAAACTGAAACAGCACCAAGAAGAAATTCAATTATAAATTATTTAGCTGTCATAGGGAAATGCCACAAGGTGATCCATGTACATATCCTCCATCCATCATCATCAGCCTGACTACGCCCACTGCAGGGCAAAGGCCTCTCCCATATCTCTCGGTTTGGTTTGGTTTATGGGGTTTAACGTCCCAAAGCGACTAAGGCTATGAGAGACGCCATAGTGGAGGGCTCCGGAAATTCCGACCACCTGGGGTTCTTTAACGTGCACTGACATCGCACAGTACACGGGCCTCTAGAATTTCTCCTCCAAAGAAATTCTAGCCGCCGTGGCCGGGATCGAACCAGCGTCTTTTGGGTCAGCAGCCGAGCACCATAACCGCTGAGCCACCACGGCGGCCCATATCTCTCCAATTAACCCTGTCCTTTGCCAGCTGTGGCCACCCTATCCCCACATACTTCTTAATCTCATCCATCCATCTAACTTTCTGCAAAAATTTGATGTCTACACTCCTTTAAACAACTTGCTGCTTGTGTGAACCGTTTGAGTGGTGACACTGCCATCTCCTGCATGCAGCTTACTTGTTAATGCAAGTCAGTCCTGCTAGCATATTGCAGTTCTTGCAAACGAATTCTGGAAAATTTCTGGCTGCCATCGTAACCCTTGTGTGTTATCCAAGTTTGCCAGCTAGTTCGTTTACCTGGGTTTTAAAGGGACTCTGAAATGACTTTGGTGGGCAAATTCTAGTGCAACAGATCTGTAGAGGTGGTCTTTGTGGGCATTAGAGTCAAATTCGAAAGCTCTGCATGGACCGTGTAATTTAGAAATAATTTTTAAAAATAGTTGCTCACAGTAGCTGGCAACCGATTAGGGCGATACCTCACCGACCACACGTCCCCTGCCCACTGACGTCGCCGGGTGGGGGACACGTGATCGGTGAGGTGTAGCCCTAATCGGTTGCCAGCTACTGTGAGCAGCGATTTTTAAAAATTATTTCTAAATTATGGGGTCCACGCAGAGCTTTCAAACTTGACTCAAATACCCGTAAAGACCACCTCTACAGATCTGTTGCACTATAACATGTCCATGTTATGCCAGCTAAACAAAAAAAAATGGTACTTGGTGAACTGCGTTTCTCAGCTGCGGGAGCGCAAAATAGCTGTGCACCAAGAATGGTGTGCCACAAAGACAGCAATTTAACGTTCATAAGGCTGAAAAGAACCTTTCAGATTAGTTTATTTGTTTTCAGTTCTCAAGTGAGCCATTCCCTTGTCCAATTTTTGCTACTTCTCACATGTTTACTGTGAATGCCAAACTTATATCAGCATTGTTGTTGCTGTATGGTGCAGCATATTATGTTGACTCATTATTAGTCCTGTGACTCAAACTAAAACCATTTATGTAGTCAGGAGCTTCAGATCTAGATATTGCGAATTTTACAGTTGAGTGCATTATTTTTTTATGGAGCACAGACAAATGTAAGTATATCTGAGCTGATTTTTATGGCAATTGACTGTGCATGCCAGCTCCATTATTAGTGGGCCATTGTGTGGCCATGGCTGTGAGCTTATCTTCACAGTAGAAGTACGGTGCATGGCAACCATTGCATAGCTTAGAGAAGAGGGAGAGAGAAAAAAAAATCCATTCGTTGGTAAGAGCTTGGCCATCGCTGTGGCACTTGCTCTGTTCCCACTGGCCTAATTTTGAGGTTTGGTTTGAATGCAGCGTTAGTAGGGACCTGCGCAGGTATTGTTGTTGGCCCGATGTTGCTAGGGTGCTCCCTACATTTTGATATTTTTAAAGCCATGTTTTCGTTTATTGGAGCCAGGTGAGAAGTGGCTGTGCTTCAGGCAGTCAGGGTGTTGTTCAACAACAGGATGGAACACTATCTTATCTCTTTGCACCTAGAGAGATGTGCTTCTCTTGTGGACTGCGATAGCTGCCATTGTCCTCTTGCAGTTCAGCTGGATGTATCAGTCATTCTGTACTTTCAGCACCTCTGTCCCCTGCCCATGTCCTGTGACTCCTCCTCCTCCTGCTTTCGAGATGGAGGAGAGGTTGGGCCTCAGAGTATTGCAGATGAGCTTGCAAGGCTTGCTCCTCAGCTATGGGCAGATTCAATGTTATGGGAGGCATTCACGTGATGTCACAGACACCATTTTGCGGTGCAAGCCAGAGCAAGTGGCAATAAGCTGATTAGACGTGCGTGCAGCCTTTGCTGTGCTCCATGTATGCCAAATTGGTGGGCACTGTGACGTAAAGACATAAAGCGTAGTGAACAAAAATAATGAGGTGAAATTAAATCTCTTGCTTGAGATGGGTATTTGTTGAGCCAAACAGCTTGCACTAAGCTATTGCATACAAAGGAAACGTATGCATTGATGTGAACTATGAGTTTTATGAGTGTCAGTCAGTATAACTAGTGAGGCAAAGTGTCTGACAAAGGTGACATACTGTCTTTTTTTCTTTAGTTTCTATTGTTTCGAGCACAACTGGCGTTCATTCACATTGACACATTTACACAAAAAGCTAATGCAAGAATACTTTTCACTTCAAGAAAAATATGATGGCCCACAAACAGAAATGCATGTTGAAAGTGCAGTAGTTCAAGTCAAAAGGGAAAAAAACTGTATGACTGCCACAGTGCACATCTAGTTTTACTACCTTGTGTTATGCCATCTCTGTGGCTGTAGAGAAATATAGTAAAGGAGAACATCAAAAACCGTATCACCTGCAATGATTCCCTGAGTATGCTCACAGCACTGCACTCTAGAAATGCTGCTAAACCCATAACAGGAAACATCATGCATAATATAGTTAAAGTCACAACGCAAAAATATAACATCAAATTCTGCCGGGTTCCTAGCTATGTCGGAATTGTGGGTAATGAAAAAGGCAGATGAATATGCTGCTCAAGTGCGATGTGGTCAAATAAAACACATGAACATACTACACAGGGTTTGTTTGAAGTTAATGTGCACTAAACTCAGAAATAAATGGCAGGATGCATGGGAAGATCAGGTAAACAACAAACTACATTCTTTAAAGTCCGTTTTAGAATGGAAATCATGTATGACATCAAGAATGTTTTACAGAAGTTATTTTATGTCGACTACGCACTGAACACACACACACACACCTTACACACAAGTTCTTACTGACAAAACCAGACAAACCTCTGTGCAAAATATGTGGTGGTAAGCTCATAGTAAACCACATTTTAATTTCATGTATAAAACTTGAATGAAGAAAAAAATATTTTACAGCAGTTTACAATGAATACATCTCATTACACCCCACATTGCTTTTAGGGGATGAAGCACTTGTTGATTTCTCATGTATTTTTAAGTGTCTAAGGAAGCCAGCATTTTAAACAAACTATAGGTTTCAAAAGCTTCACCTTTAATACAACAGAAGCCAACAGCCACAGAAACCAAGGGGCACAGGGGATTTTTTTTTAATTTCTTTATTTATTTTGTGGTGTTGATCAATTTAGAATATTACTGAATATGTTATTGCTTAAAGCTAATTGATTAGAAAAGCAGAAGAAAAAACAACCACATGCCGCCGGTGGGATCCGAACCCACTTGTGAAACTTACTTGTGAAACATAAATACCCCCGAAAGCAGAAGAATTGACAGCCGTCGCCGTAGCTCAGCGGTAGAGCACCGGATGCGTAATTCGGAGGTCGTGGGTTCGGATCCCACCGGTGGCATGTGGTTGTTTTTTCTTCTGCTTTTCTAATCAATTAGCTTTAAGCAATAACATATTCAGTAATATTCTAAATTGATCAACACCACAAAATAAATAAAGAAATAAAAAAAAAAATCCCCTGTGCCCCTTGGTTTCTGTGGCTGTTGGCTTCTGTCATATTTATAACGAGCCCCTCATTCCCCTTCCCTTGTTTGCTTAATTACCTTTAATACAAGACACTCTAAACCTGTGTTTGGCGAATCATAGCCTTAGTTACTTTTGCGCCATTAAATTCGGTATAACTAACCACTAGTGTTCATATCACCTTGCTTTCATTTTTGCTGCTTTGGTGAACATTTTGTTAATGTTTGGTGCGAATGATAGCAGAGGTGTATGCTTAAATTTCTCCCAAGTACTGCATGTATTTCTTCCCGGTAGCAGTGCTATCTCAGGGTGCAGCTTCTTGTGGCGTGGTGTCAAGTCATCCTGCATGTTGTTTTTGGCACTGGACTGTGGTGGCCATTGCTGTGGTGGCAAATGACTGCTCGTCTAGAGGACTGTGTGGTACTCATCCACATTTTTAGGTGGTCTGCTATAGACGAGCATTTAATAACTGCACAGTACAATCTCCTGATGACAGGTGGAGACTTGTCCCTATGGGTGCAGTGTTAACAATGAAGGTCAAAGAATGGTACAGTAGCTTGCGTAAAGGAGTAAGTGGCGCATTGGTTATGCATGAATTTTGGGGAATTTTGCGTGAATACAATCAACGGCATAGCTATGGACTGTCTGCACAAAGGTTCTAGCAGCAGGCGAGTTGATCATGATTTCTTTAGTGATGACAATATCCGTTTGCCACTCTTTGCTGCAAGCTGTCCTGACTGAAGACATCAGACCAGTTTGTAATGCCCTCTAAGGCATTGTGGTGGAATCTTGTTGTGTGGGACTCCGGAATTATTTAAGTGATCAAGCTAAGAAAAAAGCAGCTTTTCCCTGTCCAAGGACCCGCCTCCAACCAATGGCGTTGGCCGATTCTCATGAACCTGCGAGTTTAAGAGTGCCGGCAGAGGCAGATGAATGGTGACAGTTCCCTCCCTGTTGGTTGATTCTCATGAACCTGCTAGCAAGAGAAGTATGACAGTGCAGGGAGGGGCAGATGAAAGGGAACAGTCTCCTCCCTGCATTGTCACACTACTCAGGTTAGCAGGTTCATTGGAATCGCCATTGGCTGGAAGGGGGTCCCTTGATGGGAACCCCCTTGTCTTGGGGGTTCCCATCAAAGGTGAGAAGCAAACATTGTCCTCACAGCGTTTGCTTCTCACCAGATGGTCTTTCATTCAGCTGTGAACCTTAGGTGCACCTGCATTGACAAAAATGAGAAGGCAGAGACTGGTGTTATTTCAGGTGCAACAGAAAAATTTCACGATGCATGGATATTGTGCTTCTGTAACATTTAGTAGAATATCGAGTGCATTTCTAGTGAGAGTTAAAACTAGATCTTTTATTGGGTTGACAAAACTGCTGCATTTCAGAGCTATGGATGCTGACTGTCTTTTTCATACTCTGTTCTTGTGCACCCTTGCGAAGTGTTGCACACTTTTCTGTTGAGTTAGCGTCCACTCTACACTTGCTTTAGTTACAGTTCGGTAATTTATTTGCTTGTCTTCAAAGGTGCTGCTTTTGTGAGAAGTAAAATATGGCAGAAGGTGCTTAAAATACACATGGCCTACATTCCACAAGTTGTCTTCTATTTCATTGTATTTTATGGTCATCTGATGCATTGCTGTAATATGACCTAGGTCTTTTCATTTATGAAAAGCTGTTGTGCTGTGGCTTTGTGTAATGTGAGCCAGGGTAAAGCTAGCCAAGTCATTATCGCACTAGTCATGTCCTTGTGTTCCTAGTCTGTTCTGGTGGCATAAGTATGTTTTGTAGTGACAAGTGCAGTAAGGCAGCACGCTGCCATCTGCCTGCTTTATGGGCTGCAGAACTTCAAGAATTCAAAAGGGCATTGCTTTGGAATCCACTCAGCAGCTTCATGTTCCTGTTTGGGCTGTGAAGTGTTGCCTTCGCTATTGTTATACCATTGCCCTAAGAAAGGCTCAGATTTTGAAGAGTGCAGAGGATGGATTCCGTGTCCTCTATGGATGTGAGCATTTTTTTCATGTCCAGAACTATCTTTACAATTGACCTTGATATGAGAACAAAACTTCAACGATGTAAACCTGAAACCTCAAAAATGTTCACCCGAAATGGTTGCGGGTGTTTGTTGAAAATTTTCCATCCAAACTTATGAAACTAGAAATAATACAATCCAGCTGCTGAGTCTGCTATGTGCCTTGCAGTAGTATGCCTGCAATAGTGTTATGCGTAAAATTGTAATAATGGTGTACTTACACGAAAAAAAAAAAAAAGTGTACACTGTAATTATTGTGAACTGAACACAAGCTTGAGGCTGAACACAAGCTAACTTGTGGAGATGATGCTGATGCATGAAGGCCATGATGCATTGGAATGATTCATTCACTTGTGGAGTGAGTAAAATGCGTGGCCAGCAGGTAAAAAAAAAACAAAATAGAAAAAGCCCAGTTTTTTGCAGCCTGCAAACAGTTTTGTTTCTGCTGTATTGGTGTTCTCAAACCTCACAGTGTGCTCTGGTGTTGTGCAGGCTCTCGCATCATCTATGACCGGAGCTTCCTGATGCAGATGCGCCACTCTCCTGTGGCCCGGACGCCACCAAAAAACCTGCCTGTGATCCCTGGGGTGACACTGTCCTGCAGCCCTGATGTCTCCAAGCCCAGCGCTTCCCCCAACAAACCTACAGAGAATGGGGCTGTGCCATCCCCGGTCAAGGCTGCCAAGCCTGGTGAGTGTGGAACACCCTTCTGCCCCCGTTTGCAAGGGGGAATAGTAGTGCACAGACCACATCAGGCCAGGGGAGACTCTCTACCTCTCTCTCCACTACAGTTCACGGCGCATTAAATGGGGGTACTCACAGACAAACCGGGGATGGAAACTAATGGAGAATACCTGCGGCTCTGGACCATGAGAGCGAAATAGCAGGGAGAATAAGAATGGGGTGGAGTGCAAAGGACAGGTACTCCCAGGTCACAAACAGCAGCTTACCAGTATCCCTCAGCAGGACAGTTATGACAGTTGTATCTTGCCAGTACTTGCCTATGGGGCAGAAACATGGATGGTAACGAAAAGACTTGAAATTAAATTGGGACAGTGCAGCGAGCAGTGACCCCACTCTTGCACCAAACCAGATTAACTGCGCCATCCTGATAAAAATCGGGAAAATTGCGCCAAACTGCTCAGAACTCGCTTTCGAATTTGGCGGCGCTGTGTGTCGGCTGTCGAGGTGGACGCAATCATAATTCTGCCTGTTGTTTCAAAAAGTTAAGGCCTTTTGAAGCCCAGCAGTAACGAACATGACTGTCACCCGTTATCCGTTCCTTATGTCCCGAAGTTTGGAGCAAATGGACTGATAAAAACGGACGCCACAGTGCGGGCTTCCACGGCGTACTTCTCATGCCATATATGCACAAGCCAGCTTTGGTCTGGTGAAGTTTTGGCACGTGTTTTCAAGCTGCTGCCCGTTTCTCTCTTACAAAACACGAGCAGCACACGTGCGTCGAGATGGAGGCTGATTGACATTCTCAGGCTTGCGTATTTTTAGAGTCTACCTTTTGTTGGCGTGGTTCCAGCTGGCAGGCTGATTAGGCTTAGTGCGAGTCAAATGATCAAGGGTTGTGTTTAATTATGTCGCAAAAATTATTTGGTGGTGTAATTAACACACGCACATACGGTGATTTCCGCGTAAATGGCATATCACATCTGCCAGAATGCCGTCTTTGGTTGAGGGCTAACGAGAAGCAGCTTGTGGAAAAAGCCCGCTCCGCACGGAAGTCCATTCGTGAAAATCACGCACGCAGCATGGCCGAGGGTGAAACTGGCTGCGAGGCGCAATCTGCCCATCCACTTTAGGCTAAATGCCTAAAGTGGATTTTCTAGATTCTGCTATCAAGTAACTGTTCTTTTTCTTGCGTGATTTTTGGCTGCCTGTCTGTTTCTGCATTCCCAGATGGTAGCCTTTGTTCGCCTTCTCATTCATGTCACCCTTCTTTCCCCTTGAAACTTCACCTTATACAAGGTGCTTCCTGGCTTCAATAAAATTTCAGTTGTGAGTTAGCGCTTGTGTCTCGTCCTCGTTGTTTTCTTGCGGTGTGCATGTTTTGGTGCTAGTTGTTCTCTAATTCAAGTACTATGCACCAGCTAGCCCCAAAAGAGGTGTTAATGAGGCACAAGTGCAGAAGGAAACATGACAGAACTGGTTGGCATTACTAAATAACCATAGATGTTGTAATATGTAGAAGATTTAATAAGGAGTAAAGAAAAATAGAGAGCCATACATCAGCACATTGGAGCTACTTTGCGTACGAGTTATGCAGTATATGTACTCAATTAAGGGGGGGCACTGGTCTTGAAAAGAAAATTTTATTAATGAAGTCACAGTTACGAAATCATCAGCGAATATGTATTCTTGTGTGTTGATTCTAAATATGTCATTTAATTTCATGTAAAACAATTCCTTGAGCACTTATGCACTTTTTATGCTAGTATTTTGCGAAGAGTTTTGAAGAAAATTTGCTCCGGGAAACTCGCTGAAATGTATGCCATTGGGTTCTCTTGACACCAAGGAATACAATAAGGGTGAAATTATCATCCTGGCACTCATAGAACTTGAGTTATAGGGTACTGAAGCTGCCACTTCAGAAACAGGAATACACTTTCCTTCTCATTTCTGAAGCGACAACTTCAAAACTCTTATAACTTAAGTTCTATGATAGGCGGGAAGACAATTTTACCCTTATTGTATTCCTTGGTGTCAAGAGAACCCAATGGCACACATTTCAGCGAGTTTCCCGGAGCAAATTTTCTTCAAAACTCTTCGCAAAATACTAGCATAAAAAGTGCATAAGTGCTCAAGGAATTGTTTTACATGAAATTAAATGACATATTTAGAATCAGCACACAAGAATACATATTCGCTGATGATTTCGTAACTGTGACTTCATTAATAAAAATTTTTTTTTTCAAGACCAGTGTCCCCCCTTAAATAGTGCTTGACATATTTCGTAAAGGGGACTGTCTTCAGTTATACTGCATAAAACAGAATTGAAGACATCTCAGGTGTGACTCTGTGCCAATAGTGACAGATCTAATGATGCAGCACACTTTTACGTTATGCTCAAACTTTTCCGGCATTGTTTGCAAACCTGAGAGATTTGGAAACTAAAAACTACATGCTCCTAAGTGCTTTTAGATCGATGTTTTATTGCTTCAAAATTCTCCAGGTTGGAAATATTGGTGCTCCAAGCAGCTTCTGAAATGACTTTCCTCTGCTCCAAAGTGCTTCAAGTTGGATTTTATCAGTAGCATCACTGAGCGAGCGATGGAAAGTGATTGTTGTGACTCTAAAAGATGGGAAGAGAGGAGAGTAAGACGGGGAATGCACAAGTTCATGATATCTTAGCGGAAATCAAGGAGAGCAAATGGACATGGGCGGGGCATGTAATGCAAAGGGATGGTAACCAATGGCCCCTTGGGTTGTTGGAGTGGATTTCAAGAGAAGGCAAACGTTGTAGGGGGTGACAGAGTTGGATGGGCAGATGAAATTAGGAAGTAGGACGTTTTTGCAGTCTAGTTGGTTCATTTTTGATGAAGGTTAGAAACTATGCAAAAGGACAAGGACAGGAGGTAAAGAATCGAATACAACACCAACAGTTAGCATTCTGCGCCCGTGGTGTTGTATTAGTTTCTTTACCCCCTGTCCTCTTTCTTTTGTTAGTTTCTAACCTTCTTCGAGATTAGGAAGTTTGTGGGCATGAGGTTGTCACAGCTGATACCTGACAGGGTTGGCTGGACGTTAGTGGAAGAGCCCTTCCTGCAATAGACACAGTTAGGCTGCTGCTGCTGATGATGTGACAGGTTTGCCTGGTTTATTGCTTGGAAATGCCTTTTTCTATTCAAAGAATGAAGTTTCCAGTGATGATGCTTCTTGTTAAGTAGTGATTAGGTAATCAATAATTGGCCAGGAGAGTGTGCTTTTTAGTACCCAAGCTTGGTAAAAAGATTGGAGAGCACTGCAGTCTGTCGCATTGGAGAGCAACTTTTTTTGCAAGTTGTCGTCGTCTAACATCAGTACACATCCCCAACACACTTTACCGTCGTACACACTGCAATGAGTTCACTTTGTGTCCCTCTAACACGCTTCAACCAACGACCCCTTGTGGCATATGCGCTGCGTGCCCGCCTGGCACATAGAGGGCCTGGTTTCGAACTGCAATGCCAGCGAATTTCTTTCTTGGAATGGTTATGTTCATGCGGACACGCTCTGCCGATAGGTCCTGTACACGCCGCTCATGAGACAAGAAATGCTTTCGCATTAACCCTTTGTGGTCCCTAACTTTACTCGCTTCACGGCCGTTCCGGCCTGAAATTATTTTGCCCGTTCTTGGTGCTGTGGAAGAAAAACAACTGTGCAAGAGCATTTCCGGAAATGTTTATTTCTGAGGTTTCTTTTCCTGCCGAAATCCCTCAAAGGGTATTTTGGCGGGATGTGGTATTGCTTGAAGCGTTCCCCTGTCTGCAGTCCGGGATTTTGATGGCACGTTTGGCAGAAAAACACTGTTTCCTTTTTGTCCCCTATGGTTTTGTGGTCAGTGCAAACCGTACAATCTTTGCTACGTAAGCCTCTGAGCTTGTAGATGAAGTGAGGCCTGCCATCTAGCCTTTCCTCACTGTCCAAACGAGCAGAGGGGCCTTGTTTTTTAGCGCAGGCCCGCACATCACCGCCCAGCTGTTCGATGAGGTTCCGGCGGTACTGGGAGTGTCGCTGCTCCTTTACGCCCTGTCTGAGCTGCTGTAGTCTCGTCAAAATGAAGCTGTTTACAATGGACAATGTAGGCTTGCCAGACTGTTGAATGCGGTCTCGTGTCACCAGAACCACCGGCGCCAGTGCAGTCGTCGTAGTCATTGCTGCCGCCGTTTGATTCTGTGGATTTGCAGTCTTCATTATCTGACAGGGGCACGTGGCTCTCTTCTTCACTGAAATCGCCACTTTCACTGAAAGCTTGGCAATTTTTGCCGTAGAATGCACTCTGCGAGAACGCGGCAATGCTGCCAGCGGCATGTAAACAGAACCACAGAACACTCGGACGCTTGCTTCTGCCAGAGCTCCAAAACACTTATGTGCTGCCCTCTAGTTTAAAAATTTAGAAACGTATGAAAAAAACAGTTTAGTATTTGTCTAAGAGTTGGCGCATCCTGTGTAACAAGCTAATATGTGCGCTATTCAACCATGGAAAAGCTTGTCGGGCCGTGACCGCTACGACCGCGAGCGTTGTTGGGCAGGGCCTGACTAAAGACCGCAAAGGGTTAAAAGCACCCGATTATTGTACTGTATTGTAGATACAGCATGCCATCACCCATGCCATGTGCAGCATTCATGAACAACAGCAAGACATTATGTCTCCTCAAATAAAGCCACCAGAGGCAAGAAACTATGCCACTTCTTCCCACCCTGGCAGCTTCTCTTTCATTGTCTGAAAATGTGGAAATGCACACTACAAAGACCAAGATTGCTTTGTTGTGTGCTACCAAGCATGAGCCAGTATTTTTTGTTGTTTCTTCCATAGAAGTACAGTAGAACTTTGTTGATATGTTCCTGGTTCATATGCTCAGAATCTCGGGCAATGAAAATGTCTCAGAGTTATACTATTTCTAATAAGGTAGTAATTACTCATTGGCATCCACCTGAGTGTAGCCATACAGCTACAAAGGAAAGCTGTACAGCTTCCACTGAAACTTATAGTTAAGAAAAATTAGTCCTGGTCCGGGATTTGAACCTGGGGCCACTGCTTCATGGGATCAGTCACTCTACCATCTGAGCTGACGGGGATAGCTAGCTAATGGTAGGGCGCGAGCGAGTGGTCAATAACTCGAAGTGGGGAATCCACCTTGGGGGATTCCCCCTAAACATTTTACCAACGCTATTTCCCTTCAGGTTAATATGTCCTTGAATAATGCGATTTCCTGGCTACTGCATTCAAAATTGACATTCTAGTTGTATTATACGTTTAGCGATCACCTGCACATGTGCAAACATACGAGTGGGCCAAACCTGTGGGCACGTGACATGGAGAGCCAGAGTGCTACGGCACTCACCTGCTGTGGTGGCTTCTCTGCAGTGCCTAGGTGCAAAGGAGTGAAGCGTAAAAAAAAAGAGTGGAGTGCTTACATACAAGAGGGTTATTCTCGAGGAGGCACGACATGAAGCTTCTTTACAATCCCTTAGAACAAGGGGGCAGAGCATCTAAGAACTGCACGAATGCATTTACATATGAGTGGGCTGGGCCCAGTGTACGGCAGGGTCTGGGGAACGGAGCATGAAGAGCAAGAATGCTGCAAAAGCCAGTTCCCGCGGCTGCTTCCCCACAATGTGAAGGTGCGAAGTATCCGAAAGCAACAAGGAGGAGATCCTGGCTCCCCTTGGCTGTTGACGGACTGGATGCGTTGCGAAATTTCTTCCGCTCTAAGGACAGCACAAATGCGGACTGAATTCTGCAAGCAATAGAAAAGGAGCTGTTCAGACCTTGTGCTAGAAGATGCTAATTGACATTTTTATGTTGTGAAATTGTCAATAAATGCCATTGTGCCTTATTCAACAGTTGCATTTTTCAAAATCAGGTGGTTTGGATCATATGTTTTCGTGGATAATATGTTTGTTTGTGCTTTTTCTTTTTTAAGTATTAACGAAATTTTACTGCATATATAGCTGCTTTTGAAGTTATATGGTATGGTTGCTTAACTTCCTGAAGCGACACACAAGTTACGAGGGACACCTGGTAAAGGGCTCTGGATTAATTTTGACCTTTGGGGCTGTTTTAACGTGTGCTCACATCACATAGCACAGGGGCATTTTTGCATTTCGCCTCCATTGAAATGCGGCCGCTGCGACACCCGGATTTGATCCTGTGACCCTGGGATCAGCAGCCCAATGCCAAAGCCACTGTGCCACCACAGTGAGTTGTGCAGGCATTATATAAGTGTTCCAGTTTAAATGGTCATTATCGATATGGCAGGTGCACCTGGTCCATGTTCTTTTCTTCACATCCCATTGAGTTGCTTAGGTTTCTTTTTTTCCGCTTGCTTTTCTCTTTTTCAGAAGGTACGGGTGATGAGCCACAGTTTCCAATGGACATCTAGTCCGACCACCAAGTGCCAAGCCGAATTTCTCAAGGCGCCTCTGCCAAGCGCACCTGCCCTGTTGCCTTCTCTTTTTTTCCCCCTTTCTCTTTACCAACTGTGACCCTTGCCAGCTGGCTGAGGGACTGCACCACTCTTTTGAAGAGTGACCAGCGAAGTGGGTATGCATTTTCCGTCTCCATACACGTGCAAGAGACAGTGCCCAGGGAAGTGCCGGCAAGCTGGCAGTGCTGTGCAGCCACTTTTTTTAGCTGCGTTTTTTTTCTTCTATTTACTCCTGCAGACAGCAGCAGCAATAGTATGCACTCAGTGAGTGCCTTCTTTTTCTTTGCTGTTTGTTCCTTCTTCTGCCAACGAAACAAATGCCTACCTACTTTATTAGCTCACACGACAACGCTTTCTTTGCTGCCTGTCAGATTGGGCAGTGCTTGGACATTCATGTTGAAGACGCTGAATTCTGTTCAGAACTTTTTTTTTTCACAGGCACTGTGTTACTTTTTAGGTTTAGTAGCGCCTAGCAAGAAGCCAAAGGAAAGTGGTAAATGGCAGCCATGCACGTCATTTCAGTTGGGACTCAAGCTTGCTAGTGCGTTCGACCAGAGGGCACTTGCCTTTGGATTGCTCACGGTCTGGGAAAGTTTGTAGGCAATGCAGGGGAAGCTGTGTGGTTTTATTTGTCACTCTTTAAAAGATCATAATAATTGCGCACAATCTTTTTTTTGTCATGTGTTAGTCTATTGCCAAAGTCAAGAAGACTAGGTTCTATTGGATCTGCGGGATTTTTATGGCAGTTATGTGTGCAGTGCAGTTGCGTTAATTGTATGGTGATTTTTCTTTTTACAAGTTCTAGTGCTTCATTGTTTTGTTTATAAGTGGGTAGTACACTATATTAATGCTGTACACAACACGTGTAGTGCCATTACAGCCTGGTGGTCTTGGCTGCTGCAGAAGCCTGCAGGGCACAAGTACCTTGCTGTGCTTGTGTTTTTCTACTCTGTAATGCTCAGTACATTTAATGTGAGCTGCAATAATGTTTTTTTTTTTTTTCATTTTTTGTGCACTAAACAAAGATAAAAGTGCTAAACTCGAAATCTTTTTCCCCTCACTGGTTTTTTAAAAAACGGTGCGGTTCCATTTTTTTTTTGCTGCCACTTAGTATCGTAGCCCTTCTTGGTAGTGGCACAAAAATGCGTGCCAACTAAGATTTTTTTTTTTTTTTTTTAGTGTGAAGGATGTGGGTTAGCGTGGTGTTCTCGAGTGATGTATGGTACGTTTCGAAGGGGTGGGAAAAGTTGTCAGTGCGGTTGTGCAGAGCTTGGCTTCTTGTTGGTCTCATTTCCTTTTCTTCAGTTTTGTTGGAACTTGCTTATATAAGGAATACTTTCATGAGATTTGTTGGCCAAATAAAAAAAAATTAAGAAAGATCATCACTGCATCTTTTTTTACTCATGCAGTTAGACGTGTAGTGTACTGCTGATGCTACTACCACACTGATCTTCACCCTTAGTTCACTGATGACTGCTTCAGAAGCTGCGGAGGTGGTGACTGACCATTTCTGTGTGAAAAATGAAATTGTTCCCATAAATAGTGCTTCTGGAGCAGAGAGGACATTGGCCCTGGAGAGCCCTCTTAACACACACATAAACATCTAACATGCATTTTTGCAGCCCTTATGCTGTGCCAAGCTACTATGAACCAAGACAGGAGAGTTTTGAATGTTTATCAGAATTACTTTATTTGAACAAACAAACAGTACATACACATATTTGTTAAATACAGGAGGAGGTCCCAAAGCCAAAGGCTGCACAGGGGACCTCCTGTTCCAAACTTACAAAAAATCACTATGTACAAACAACAGCAGATAAAATTGAAACAGATTACAAGAAATAATTCGTAAAACACGCGAAAGAGCAATAACTGTAAACGAGACATGAGCAGGGTAAATGTACACCTGTGCGCAAAAGTGGAGAGACCACGCGAACTGACAGAACTGCGTGCCAGCGCTTTCTCACGGCGCAGCGCCTGCTTTCGAGATATGCATAGGGTGCCTGACCAAATAAGTTAACCCGTCTTTCTACCCATTTCTTCTAGACACTCCTTTATACACAGACAAATCGCAACCACCACCATTCCCATGGTCTCTGCACTTTTGCGCACGACTGTACATAAATGCATAAATAGAAATGTGGGCATTGTTCACTCCATTCAATATTTGAGGTGCCAGAGTTCATCCTTTAGTGGGCATTGCTTAATCACAGCCACAAGTTTCACAAATGTGTGTCTTTTATGTAGAAAAGTTTGTATCCTTGTAATGCCCTGAGGAGGCTATGATTCTGAGGTTGATTTACCATATTTACTGACATGATGAACATATCAGCAGTTGGCAAAATAGTTGTGCCTTGTTATTGTGTGTGAATTGTGGGGTTTCATGTTCCAGAGTGACACATGGGCTATGAGGGATGCTGTATCGGAGGGCTCCAGATTAATTTTGAGCGCCTGGGGTTCTTTACTGTGGCCAATTTTTCTGGGTGCCAAACTTTTTCGCTGCATTTATGCCTCATTAATATGGAGACTAGCTGTCCTGACAATGGATGGGGCGAAAATGCTTTCATCCCATTGGGGCCCACGTATTTTTGTTGTGTTAATGTGCACAGTAAAGAGAAGGGAACCATGCCTATCCCAATCAGCCATTTTCTTTCCTGCGTACTGAGTGCAGGAGACCAGCCAAAAACAGGCAATAGTAAAACCCACACCACTGGCGTATCACGCATTCTAGCCAAAGATAGCGCAAGGGTGCAAGTGACGCAGAAACAGCCTTTCTTTTGTTTCCTGGTTTCCAGCTTTGTAGTGCAAAGGTGCCTGGTCGGTGTGTCTTTCCATCTGTTGCGCTGCCTGAATGGCTTCAAAAGAAGCCCTCTCTGCAGCTTATGCTACGCTGAAGGTCAAGTTCGTCACTGAACTGGTTTGGTTTTGGCTTTTTGGAGTTTTAACGTCCCAAAGTGACTCGGGCTATGAGGGATGCCACAGAGAAGGGCTCCGGAAATTTCGACCACCCGGGGTTCTTTAACGTGCACTGACATTGCCCAGTACACAGGACTCTAGAATTTTGCCTCCACCGAAATTCTACCGCCGCGGCCGAGATTGAACCCACGTCTTTCAGGTTAGCAGCCGGGCACCATAACCGCTGAGCCACTGCAGCGGCTGTCGCTCAACTGGGCACTGATATGTACTGGTGGTTAGTGGGGTGCAAACAGCTGCAGCAGGAGATGTCATTGCACCATGTCTCCTACATTGCTAGGGACTTCAAACTGTGCTGCATGTTTTAAGATAATGGTGGCCAGGATAATGCACTTCGAGCTCCCAAAATTTTGTCAGATTTCCACTCCAGTGCACACTGCTGTGCGCGTAAACAGACCTTAATCGGCAGGTGTTCTTAATATTTCTTTAATTCATGACTGGATATTGTACTCTCTCAGAGGCAGACAAGGGAAGAGAAAGGTGCTCGTTATGACAAACATGATGGGGGGAGCATGGGGGATCCCCTGTGCTCCGTGGTTTCAGGGGTTGGCTTCCGTCAGGTTTCTGAGTTTTGCCTGGGGAACCCAGTTGTCTGCATTAATGAGGCATGACTCTGCCTTTATTCGGAGAACCAAAATAGTAGTTGCATTCATTGTCCAAGTGCAATAACTTGCAGTAGCATAAATGCACAGATTTTGTGCATCACTAATTTTTCCCCAGACATATCAAGCCTGTGCTGCGCTAAACAAGGAGAGTGTTGCGAGGGGCCAGATAATATGGCATAATTGAAAACAAAACTGTGCCAGCAGACAAGATGGAGAAAAGTAGACTGGACATGGGCAAGTTTTCAGCTAGACTTAATTGGAAAACCAGCGCAGCCTTCTTATTAACAATGCACATGTGCACAAACATATGAGAGAGAGCACCATTGCAATCAACATATGCTGAACCAAGACATTCCAGCTCTTTATCAAACAGATGAACACCTTTGCAACTACAAAGAATTTATGGGCCTGTGGTTGATTATTAATGAATGGGTCCTCTTCTATTGGGCGTACATGCCAAGGACAAAATTGGAGGGGACACTTGCGCTCCGCCTTAAGGCTATGGCGTGATAGCGTATTGGGTCAATTCACATATATGCAGAAGGTCATTCTTTGCTTTACATTTCATACGCCCCTGGGAGTCCTCGTGCCCCTCCTGGCGCAGTGGTGCAGCGGTTAAGATATGCGCCACTTACCTGCGATTGAAGGTGCTCCTAAAGCGGTGGGCCTTGTGCAGCCCAGGTTGCTCTTCCCGAGCGACCAGTCATTAACTGCCACCTGACACGGTGGGCAGTTTGCTCTCTAACCGGTGGCCAGGTTGTGATGACACTGCAAGGTAACGTGACCTCCTAGGTTGCTCTCTGGGCAGCACCTGCCAGAGTCATGCTCGTGATTTTTCGCTCACAGCGCCGACACCGGATTTTCTGATGAATGGGGCCTTTAATGCTGTCACGCTAAAAGTGCTTTTATGTTGAGATTCCTGCAATTTTTTGCTTGTTAAAAAGGGGATTGTGTGATCTTCATTGAGCTCATTTATTGCTAAGTTCTGCTCACACCTGGTATAGTTAAGTTTCGGTGCTCAAGCGGACTGCCTCTGAGTGGCTGGTTTTCCACCTTTCCTCCTTCAGGCTGTTGCAGAGTTTCTGTTGATGTTGTTATGCCTCAGATCTGAGGCATTAGGAGGTTACGCCTATTTTCATGGGGTTTTGCATAACCTGATGAGGGTAGCAGGGAAGCTTGGCATTCACATTTTCTTTTCCTGCACCCTAGAAGTTTATGCCTCTTAGCCAACACAGATCTAGCTAGCAAAGCTGCCGGCAGCACTGGTGAGAAAAATGTGCCGTGAAATGCTTTTGTGGTGAAGTTCTGATTAGATGCGGAAGAGTTTATGTTGGCCAAACGGGATGCTATTTTGATAGCCTACATGAGCATGCGGTGTTGATGATGACAGGCAGTGGGGCGCATTTAGCACTACGCTGCCAACCTTGTAAAATGCACTTTTTTTCAGTGACATGAAGGTAGTTAGGCGTGAAAAAGAACAGTGCAAGAAATTCTTGAAGCCTTGCAGACAGTGAAATACAGCCCTAGCACATGCATAAGCGTAGCTTTAATTCAGTTGTTTGATAAAGAGATGGAATTTCTTGATTGGCTTGAGTCGATTTCGGTGGCGCTTTTTGACTGTTACATGCGTGTGCGTGCATGCACTTTGCTGATGGATAGGATGACTGTTGCTGGTTTTTCCAAAAAACTCTATTAAATAGAGTCTCTGCCCTTATCCTATCAATTTCTCCACTCTATTATCTACTGGCGGTTTTTCGTTTTTTATCATGCGCTTAACATTTCTTGGTGTAACCAAAACAACAGGACTACAGGCAGTGTCTGTCTGTACAACTATTACTTGCCTTGCATTGCTGCTTTTCAAAGGCTGGTGCATGCGTCTGGAGATCTATGAGCATTATGTGCAAACTGTTCTCCCTTCACTTAAGCTGTTCAGGCTGGAAATTGCAATCACTGGCCGATTTGATTTGCTGTCCAGGACTGTCTCAAATGCCACCCTAGACCAGTATAATGCAACAGTTCCCTTTCTTTGATTCTTGGCAATACATCTTGGCAGTAGTGTGGGCATGGCATAACTCAAGCTAATGACAAAGGGCAAAAAGAATAACAATGAAATTTAATCCAGGCCCCACTTTGATTTGCTGAAGCAGCAGTGTCCACCATTTCTTAGGCTGCAGCAGTGCATATCATTAGTACCAATGCTTGCTTCTTGAGTGCGAAGCCTGCCCAACCTGCCCAAGTTCTGCTCTGTCAAGCAGCCAACAGAGCACTGTGTGTGCCGCTGCGGTGGCTCAGTGGTTATGGCGCTCGGCTGCTGACCCCGAAAGACGCGGGTTTGACCCCGGCCGCGGTGGTCAAATTGTGATGGAGGCGAAATTCTAGAGGCCCGCGTTCTCTGCGATGTCAGTGCACGTTAAGGAACCCCAGGTGGTTGAAATTTCTGGAGCTATTCACTACGCCGTCCCTCATAGCCTGAGTTGCTTTGGGATGTTAAACCCTCATAAACTAAGCCAAACTATGGTTTGCATGTGATTGTCTTGGCTCTTTCCAGTTCTTCCATGCATGTACAGTGCTTGGCGAGAATAGGGACTGTCGAAAGTGATATCTGAGACATTGAAAGCATACAGTTACATGTTGCCACTATGTATAGCAACAGTTTATACGCATTTGGACATATTTTCTAATAGGTGCTAAGCTGCACCAAATTATTGTATGTCGTGGCTTGTTACCTGTACACACAGCATTACTTTGGTTGTGTCACTACTGCTGGTAACACCTAAAATAAGTGGGTAAAAGTTGTCTTAAGAGTATGCACTCTGTTTACAAGATAGTTAACTTTTCTTCTGCATCCTGTGCGTGAGAAAAAAGCTGAGGTTCTGCCGAAATGGACTGTAAGGCTGTGGGAGAGAGAAAAGACAGAAAGCTGACTGTTGTTCAGCTTTGTGGTGCTTCCTTGTGGTAAACAATAGTGTATGCGAATGCCAGCTCTTGGCCTGTTCAGCACCGACAGATACCATAAATTTGAGAGCAGCCGAACCTTGTGATGAACTCGGTTTCTGGTCTAAGGCCCATCTATCAGCTGCCCAAGGACTGTACGAACTTGGCAGATCTGACAGCCAGTGTTGTGCCAAAAGAAAAAGCCGAAGCCAGACAGAGTTCACAAACATAACTCGATCCTCTGTCAGTCTAGAAAAATAAGGGAGACCTAATTACAAGCTTTCTTTTTTTGATGCAGTTCTACTGTGCTTTTTATAGGTTACAAGCACGAATTAAGGGTTAGTTATTTAGCAGTAATTTGATTATGCCTAATTTCCCATTCCGGACATTTGCGCCTCAAGGTCTATTTCTGGCATTTGTACTTGGAAATGCCACACTGCTGTAGTTTCAAATACCTGTAAGACAGTGCTTGAAAAGCCTTGATGAGCATTGTGCAGGCCATGTCATCTGTCCATCTGTGTACTTCCCACGCCAGTTTGAGTATCATGCAAAAGTAAGAAATCCAGTGTCTTGAAGAGGCAGGCTATTGAATATCATCAACCATGTGTTCCTCAAGGCAATTAATTAAAAGCTGCTCACTCAAATTAACATATCCTTGGCTGCCAAGAAACATGGCAGAACATCTTCTACGGTAATTTTTCTGTATGTGAACATTGCTTTCCATTTGATAGGTAGCATTTGCGAAGTGTGGTGCTAGAGGTGTGAAAACTGTTGCTTACTGCCAGGGTAGCAAGGAGGATGGTAGGAACAGAGACACATAACTGGTTGTAAAGCCCTAGTTTAAAGGGATACTGAGCCGGTTTTCGAATCAGCCAATTTTTTAGGGTTTTGAAGTAGTGTCATTGCTGATCACGCCTGTGAAATTATTTTTTAGATTTTGGCTAAAACAGTGCCGCAATCACCAATTGAAAGCGCGATGTTTAAATCTCCCACGCCCCGCGCGAGCGCAGGAGAGGAGAACAACGGAGAAGGAAACCCCGTCCATGTCGGCCAACGTGACGTCACGTTGAGGAAATGAAATGAAATTTTTATTCGGCCATATTTACAATATGCCCCCGGGGAGAGGCAAAAGGAGGCAGACAAAGCATGCCTCCTGATGAGGCCAACACCCCGGCTAACACATCAGGACAGAGGTGACAAAACGGTAAATCACATATGCAAAAAAAAAAAAAAACTTAAAAAACAACTTTACAAGAAAGGAACAGCATACTTTAAGGTAACATGCCTAATCTCGAAGAGAAACAAGAAAGACTCTCCTGATATCTTAAAAAACAAACATGACACCATTACGCCCGCACTAACTAACCAGAAAAGTACAACACAACTAATACTAGCAAACTGAAAGTCTTTTGCAAAATTGACAACAGACAATGGAGTACAAATATGCAAGAAAGAGAGAAATCCACAATACTGATAAAAACAACAAAAAAACAGCAAAAAACAGTGCCAACCAACTGAAATAAACACAAAATTACAAAATAGGAAAAAGCAACTTCAATTTCTTTTTAAAAGCAATAGAACTCGTAGCTTCCTGAGCTATTTCCACTAAAGATGGGTGCGCATTACATAAAGCTGCAATTTGATTATTTACAGTTTGCGTTCCATAATTTGTTCTAGATCTTACGGTAGATAGAGAAACCGTGCGCAGTTCGTATTTAATATTTCTAGAAAGATACATATTTCGGAAAGAAGTGAAATCCTCTTTAATTTTATGAAAAACGGAGTTTATGGAGTCGGGGATACTTCGGCGCACCCAAGCGAGCTTTCAGCGCTCGTTGTTTCTCGTAGTGCATGCATTGTTCCTTGTACTGCGTGCGTTGTGACGTACAAAGCGTGTCAGCCGACCTTGAGAATCATGTTCAACACGAGGTATTGCTCTGCGTTCGTGTCCACGAACAACCACGGGCGCGACTGTGTCGTCTTGCTCTGTTTTCCGCCATAAGCTCGCAGCGAAAGCGCTCGCTGCTGTGAAGAAGAATTCAAGCCGACCAAAGCAAGTGTACTCTGCTCGAAGCACTTTCGTAAGTGCGGCTACATGCAGGGCTTGTCCCTCATGTGATCTCTGGAGATTTCTGTCGAAAAGGCGCAGCTGAACCCTGACACAGTTCCTTCGATTTTCTCGCGCTGGAGAGGCGTGTCACCATTCCGAAGAAGCGCCTCTTCTGTAAGTAGAAACATGCTCACTTACCCCCTTAAAGAGGCTCAAGCATATGTCGTTCTCCTCAGCTTAGGTGATGGCCAGACCTCCTGAGGCGTGCTCAGCAGGGCTCGGTTAGTGATTTTATACTCGGTTCGACGTGTCCAAGCAAGCAAGCAAAGCAAAGCACCAAAAAGCAAAGCAAGCAAGCATAGAAACTCATCATATGCGGCATCTCGTTTAATCGTAGCTAAGCAGTTACAATGAAAGCGTTCGACGTTCTGATTTCGGATGGAAATTTAAGAGAGAAATGAATGCCAACCAAGTTTTTGCAAAAGAACACTATGTTTCGCAACCTTATTTGGTATCTTCATTAAGTTGTGGCAGCGGGCGAGTTGCAGCTAGCTTGGCTTTTAAACACACATATAGTTGGCCACCACTTCTATGAACCTAAACTGCAAATCTAGGAAGAGCGAACGTTTCCGAGGGAGCAGTTAATATTTTCTGGCGTTGCTGAACGCGCCAGGAGTGAAGCAGCAGCCTTGTGCTCATATTGGGCTTCGTTTCCAGCGCACAATGATTGCGTCACTATCCTGTGGTCACATGCTTCGCAGTGCTCGGCCACTGCGCTTCGCTAATTTTGACACCAACTTTGTGCTGCTTCATCGTTTCCTTGAAGTACTTTCTTGCCCCAACCTACAACGCCGGGTACTGAAAACAAGTTTTTTTGTACACAGCGCTGTGGGCCTTTTCTTTAGTATGACCCTCTTTTGGGTGACCCAGGAGGCGTCCGGTGGTGGTAATTGACTTGAGTATTGTTCGCACCCCTTCGTTTCCGAGAATACGAGCCGAGGTTGTACTGGCACCTTTTACGCATGGTCTGCATACGCGTCTTTCACGCTGGCGTGTGCTTGTGCTAGGCGTAGAATTTTTGGCTTGTGTTTTTTTTTTGGTTTCAGGTGATACGTGGAATGAACAAACTGTAGTATCTTTTCCTTTGGAGGTCAGTGAAAAAATAGTCGCCCTATTCGCTTTTACAACACCACGGAAAGCTGCGATCTGCACTCAAGGCAGCGCCGAATCCGCATCGGCAGCTTCTCTCCAGTCCTCAAAGTGTCGGCACGACCTCTCTTTGCCAATCACGGGCGACGGCGGGCCACACGGCGTGCCCCGCGGCACAGGCCGCATATTTCTGCTAAAAAAGGCAATTCGCGCTTGTTTTTGCCTTATTCGGATGCGATATTCCAGTATACAGCATGAAGAACTACAGGACGCCGCTGCCAGCCTGATTTTCAAAAAAAGTGCTTCAGTCTCCCTTTAATGATGATGCAGATTTAAAGATATGATGCAGAGATGATGCATCAAGCCTAGCAGCTCTGCTCCCCACAGGCACCAGTGATGGCACTGTCAGTGTTGGCATAGTGGCAGCACCATTATGCAGTTAGCTTTTTCCAAGACTTCTTAAGCAAAGTAGCTTTACACTATACACGATGTATCTATTTGCAGAAGTAAAAGGTAAGCTACCTCAAGTGTATTTTAACAAAAATCAACAATGTATAATGCTGAGTCATATTCATGAGATAGCATATTAACTCCAGCAACATGACCTGCTTATGGAGCAACAAACTTCAAACACAATGTTATTACTGTCAGTTCTGGCCTTACTTTCTCTGGCAATTCAAAACAAAAATTCCTGATAGGAACAGCTAATATGATATTTCTTCACTTGCCCCCGATAGTAAACTGCCCATCTAATGAATTTACAGAAGTAATGCCTCAGCCTACACTGTAGTATAAGTTGCTCCCAGCCCATTTGTCAAGAAACATTGCTAAATTTCGGAGAGGAGCTTGGTGCCTACAGCATTTGGACCTCGATGGGTGAAACAATATGTGGAAGGGTGCCATGTTATTCATTTTCTAGCTGGTGAGCTTGCAGATCCAATAACATGAGGCCTTTTCTTGTGCCCTTTAAACGGCATACTTGGTTCTTTTATAGAAGTGCTGCACTCTTATGGTGAGGAAGACAGTAATATTTTGTTTTTAACGAATGCACTGTTCTATGCTTAGTGATTTTCTGCAATATAGCATAAGGGTCCCGTGTCACAGCAAATCTGGTGTCGACGTCACTGTCCGTGAGCAAAAAATCCTGATTGGTTGACAGGGTCATGATGCTACAGCCGCATGACCTCTTGTGGGAATTTCCAACACCCTACAATGCTCAAGTTAAATGCGACACCAAGCGTAAAATGAAAGTGATTAAAACATGACATGCAATGTAAATAAAAGGTCACCACATGTCTCAAAATTTAACTGTATAAAGTTATTGATTTTGCTTAAAGAAAAATTTAAAGAATTTCAGGTTTTAGGTGGAATTCGAACTCACGACTCTTGGGTTGCTAGCCAGACGCGCTACCGACTAGGGCACACAAGCCACGCTTGTATGGCTTGTATGGTAGTGTGGTCTTCCACACAAAGTGGTATCTTACAACTGTATGCTAATTAGTATGTGTGTAATTGGAGAGGACTGCAGGCTGCTATCGTGTCATACCCTTAAGGTGGAGCTTTAGTGTCCTCTCGTTTTGTCTTTAGAGCGCAGCTCTTAGGCACCCATTCCTGCATTCCGCGTCATAGACATTGTTGGCATAACATGCCACCTAACAGGTGGCATGTTATGCCATCGATGCCAACCTAACAGGTGGCATGTTGGCAGGCAGTAGCAGAGCGAAACACCACCTGCCATATTGAGAGTGGAGGAATGGACTACTGGAAGGTGGCTGCCATGGGAAGATCCCGGAGGGTGGCTAGTGGTGTAACATGACACCTGCCAGCGATGGTGGGGGAAATGAAGAGCTGTGCTCAAATTTCACATTACTGACTATTGTAATCATCTGTCAACTTTTTACCATTTACAGATTTTATTTTAAAACTGAGATATATATTACCTATACATTAGAGATACATAAAACTGAGATAGTGTTACCAGTGAACTGGTTACTAAATAAGTGATCGAATCGTGAACGAAGAAGTGGCGGTGCGCTGGACGAGGACGACGTTGACAGTGGGTAGCTGGGCCCTCGGAGTCTAAGCTGAGTGCTGGCCATCTCAGAGCAGCCGCCAATATAGACTTACCGCCGTAACATCCCCGTAACAATATGTCAGTTCGGTCTCTCCAGTTGGATAGTATAGCAAGGCAGACATTATATGTATGTGACAGAGCTAAATTATAGTTGTATACATGTATACAACTTAATTCTGCAGTGAAGCTGTGCCCACATTTAGGACCGCCACATAGAATTCTTCTGCGACAGAAAAGTAGGCCGTTGCTGAAGCTTTTCTAGTTGCCTAAACAAAGCTGATCACAAGCCAAAATTGAGCTTATGTATAGTAAGCTCAAGAATTTTTATGCTTTGGCTTGTTTGATATCATCAAACATTCAAAATGGGATTTTGTACACTAGTGTGATTTGCCAGCAGAGTTTTACAGGACGTTGCGCACGATGGCCCAATGTTACCAATGGCTGTTTTTTTAGTTGTAAACTATTATGGACAAAATAATTAACTAAAATCAACTTATCAACCTTTTATTTTTGATTTTAGGGGTCATGATCGTATTGTGAAATTGGAGGCCATAAACTTTGAAGCTGAGCCCAGTTTTTAAATTTTCTTTATCGGCAATGTGGTTCGAAATATCACACGCCAAAATTGCACATTTCAAGCCACGCTGAGTTGGCTTTCCCACGTTGGATATTTATAAAATGGTGTCGCTATCATTTTTAATGCAGCAAATACAGATGCCTTTCGTGTATTTTATGATGTAAAAGAAGTTAACGTGATTTCAGCGATGATACTACGTACAACAACACCATTTTATAAATATCAAATGTGGGAAAGCCAACTCAGTGTGGCTTAAAATGTGTAATTTCGGCAATTGATATTTCAAACCACATTGCCTATGAAAAAAATTTTAAAACTAGGCTCACCTTCAATGTTGACTGCTTTACCTTCCCTCCATAAATTCAGAAATAAAAACGCTTATTAGTTCATTTGCATAACTTTTCATCCATTTATTGAGCTCAACACATACATAATATCTGCCTTGCTGTACAATGTACCTACACAGACCACACTGATGTATCTCTCACAGTTTGTAAACTAAAAATCTGTAAACATTTAAAAAATCTTTTGGTATACGCAAGGCAGCAGCTCTTCTGAAGGCTTGTCTTGCCCGCGCACTCCACCAAATTATGAGCGTGGAAACACTTCATCACTATGAACAGACATATTGTGCAGCGAAATCTGTATTCGTGTAAGTGGCTTCTCACGCTTCCTCATTCACAGAGCTGCTGTTCGAAATGCCCCCCCCTCCAAAAGCCTATTGTCACACATTGGGAAACAGAAGCCATGGTGCGCCACATCACAAATCTTTTTATACTAACCGCAGTCATTGATTCATGCTGTTCTATAGTTGACCTAAGTGAGAGAAGGCAAACCCCTTCTCCCCAGAACCTGAAAAAGATTTGAGTATGCTGCAGCTGTACAGAATGTCTACAATTTACAGGTGGACAATGGTTATATTGAGCTTCTGCTTGCTTGTACTTTTCTTTCAATGACACCTTTAATTCAACTCACTAGACATAACCTGACCAGGTGCCAATGGAAACTTGGTTGTTTTGTAAGTCATTAATTTGTGTTTTAATGCTTTTTCAGCTGCCATGGCATTCTAAGCACGAATATGGAGCCAAGCAATACAGATTTGTGCTTGTTGCCTGTTTATTTCTACGCGCACAAGGTGGCCAGGAGATATCAGTAGGACATATTGCAGTCCCTCACATGCTCAGACAGGTGGTCAGAAGGCTTATGGAGGGCAGTTTGGTACAAGCTGGTAGTTGTGGCTCCTTTCAGGTACCACAAATCAATGCTACTTTAGTTATCCAAATGCTGACATAATTAGGGGATGTTTTCAGTGCAAGATGTTAGTTGTATGTAAGAAGCATGTGAAGTGCATTGTAGCATTCATTGTAGACCTGCTGCGCATCTGCACACATTGAGTTGAAAACATTCTTTCAGCGCCATAGGAATCCTCACAGTCATGGGTGAGGAGAGGGCAGCACTAAATAGACTGACGCAAAACTGCATTCTGAAGGTCCGTTTTTATTAGGCACTGCCTGGTCCTTACCCGAGGTAACTTAAGTCATACCAAGAGCGATGAGCTAAGCTAGTATTATTGTGGCCTGATGACCTCTTTGCTGGTGGAAATGACCAGGAGTGTTTCAAGGCAGACGAAAACTCAGTTTGGAGCAGCAGTTTCACGCTGTCACAAGGGCACGATGCTGAGGAGTAAGGTAAAAATGTGAATTTATACTCATCAGTACAAAGATGCACCTTGAGTGGAAGCAAGAGAACCTGAATACCTCATAGCAGACAACAAGCAAGCGAACAGCTCACAGGCGTAGATATACCGGGTGTTTCAGCGAACACTTTCAAGAAGTTTCAAAAATAGGCTTTTTGGGGTAAAAATATGGCTTTTGCAGCGTAGTATTACCAGAGTTGGCGGACACCAGAAAACCGGTGAATTGGTTCAAGTATTAAGCTGATTAACTAGTTTTTAATAATTAACTTTTCAACTAGTAAAGTTAGGCACCTAGTTGTAACCAGAGATTTGTAGCCAGTCTTTAGTAACAGCCATATGAATTTTAGAATATCGAAGACGCAATTACCCTCGCCGCTGTGGCTCGACAAAATTTGGCTGCATCGTGCCAAAATACATGCACTTTTGAAAGCATGCAGGCAAAGCAATCCCTCCAGTGTACGAAACTGAAACTAGTTGAATAAGCCAATTTTTGTCGAGCCACAGCACCAAGGTTAATCGAGTTTTCAAAATTCTAAAAACTCATATGACTACTACTAATGGCTGGCTACTAATCTCTAACTGCAACTAGGTGCCTAACTCTACTAGTTAAAAAGTTTATTAAATATTAGTTAACCAGCTGACTACTTAAGACGATTCACCGGTTTTCTGTGTCCGTCAACACTGGTAATCTATGCCGCAAAAGCCATATTTTTACCCCAGAAAGCCTTTTTTCGAAAATTTTTGAAAGTGTTTGCTGAAACACCCGGCATACACTGCCAGGGAAATAAAGATGAAAAAATTAACTATGGCTGCATATGCCAGTAGCACTGCATTCATTCATTTTTGCCCTTTTGCAGTAACTGCCATGTAGGAGAGACTGCAAGCTAATTGGTGTCGGTGGTGGTGTGCCGCAACCATAAGTTCCATGCTGACCTCTCCTGATAAATACTTGCACTCTGTATCACCATCAGCAGTCAATATGGCTGGGCAGTTCTCAAACTCATGGTGGTTTTTAGTCTTGCTGGTCCCAACAAATAAACTGCTTCACGTTTCGATGTTTGAGCACAGCTGAACAGTTTTGCATGCACTTGGCTTCTGTAGCAAATGCATGAAAAAAATTACCGTGAACTGTGATGACAGAGCAGAGAAAAGAGTACTCTACTCTGGTGAGATCACTGCTGGGCCCAAGGCCAACCACTTCTACATGGAGCCTAGGGAGAAAGCAGCATAGACCTAGACGTACTCGGCACTCAGTACCTGACCACCATAGGATGAGTTTTCGTGATGACGGGTAACTTTGAACTTTGCCCAATGAAAACTAAAGAACTACTGCGTGCAGCTCAAAGAAATTTTCCATACTTCATGAAATATGCATGATCCACAAATGTGCCAAATATGCTTGCAGTTTGTCATTTAGACTGGAAGCTACTGAGCCTCTAATACGCTTCATTTTTGGTATTTTTCAGAGCTAGTTCTAGATAACTATCCACTGTAGCCAAAAACCACTTTCCTGTTACTGAGTAACATTTAATTTAAATGCTGCAGAAGCAGCCCTCTTTTTGGTAGAGTAGTTTTTCAGAAACACAGTATGCAAGCAGGCAAGTCGAACAAAAGTATTGTTTTATACAGTCCGTTTTTTGCTCACTCCAATTGTGCCAACAGTTATTCCTATTAACAATGTATACCATTGAAAAAAATATATATTTATTTTGCTCAAGTTAAAACTCGTTTTTCTATCAAGAGCAGGAGGGCCGCAGCGTTTGTGCAAACATTGTGATAAATGGCCAGTGGCCGTGCAAGTATAGGACCCTATCCAAGACCATCAGCCCTTTTTGTCACATGTAACGAAAAATAACATGTCATCCTGTTTGCATCATGCAGCAGGTCTCGCCACTTAGGTGTTGGTTGCAACTCCTGTTTTGTAGGTGGGATTTCATCAAAGCCATTCCATTTGTAGCAGCAGTGTGATAGGTCCAGCGAAATGGCACAGTCTGGTTCAGCACTCCCCCCACAGCCTTTAAATGGGTTCAGGGTAGCCTCATTTCAGCCGTTTGTAGTGGTAAAACACATCGGAGCCGCAGTTCCCAGAATAAACTGGGTTTAACCCAAAACTTGAAAGTTGCTTTGGGTACAGAAACTGGGGGAAAAAAAAAGCAAAACCTGGAAATGAAGGGCCCTACACAAATGGAAGTATACCGAGAAGGTAAGTATAAACATGAAGCGAGTATACAACTCATACAGCATTTGTTTTCATGCCAGCATATAACAGCAGGAAGGGGAATCACGGCTTTGGCGTCATGATCTTGGTGCTAGTTGGTACAACTAGCATTGTAACTTATTCTCAAGATGAAATAAGTTGCTTACTTTAGCTTTCTTATTGATGTGTGCGAATGTTCCTCCGTAGCAGTGTAGACATGCGACTGCCCTGCATGGGCAGTGATACCGAACCATTTTCAATGCTGGAGTTCAGTGTGGCATTAACAGTGAAGTTACCCAGATTATGCAACCCAGTTCAAGAGTCGATTGTGCCATGGCACCATAATGAACGTGCTCAGGCACCAGATTTCTTGAATTGCAATATGCTCCGCAATAATTTTAGAACTAGAAAGCAACAATGGGAAGCAGGATGAATAGTTTTGTCCACCTCGATTTCTAGTGTTAGTCTTTCACAATGAAGTTACTGTTGCCAAGAGCAGACTAGCTCAACCAAGATGTAGCACACCTTGGCAAACCTTGAGCTCATTCAAAGATGCAGTGTCAGCCCATGACTTCATGCCCTGCCAAATTGCTTTACCTTCAGTGCCATATTGTACAGTAACCCTTTCTATGCCAACGGCAAAGAGATGATTAAAGCAAGGCCAGTGCTTCATGCCAGTGTTATGCATGAACCCTTCCTGTGGCAGTAGCACATGCGAGTATGTAGGTCTTTTGTGTGATATGCTGACCCATATATAATAAATAAGCAATTTCTCTTGACGTTGATACCGTGATACAAAACTCCAATGTAGGAGCAAATATGTATATACCTGTTGCCCTCATTCAACCGATTTGCAACATGGATTAGAGGTTCGTATGGGACAACCAATCTCAGAACTATTACACTGTTAGTGGCTTATCACAAGCCTTCAATCCCTAGCCTTGGTTTCAAAATACATTCACTTAAATATCCACACACACTTACCCCTTTGGTCATTCCACTGACTGGGCATGGAGGTCTTGGGAATCACTGTGAAGCTGGTTAAGCACATGTTATGCGTGTCCAACAGTGCTCCAGTTCCATGAAAGGATTTCAGCAATAAAACAAGGACTGTAGTAGTTTTTAAAGGTGGATGCAGATGGCTGTGTCTTCAGTGCAAAACAAACCCCTGACAGATGTGATGCATCCCACCATGGCCAAGCCTGTGCAAGCCTTGCTGTACCTCTTCTGGGCAGTTTAATAACCACACAAACACTTGGCTCTACAGTAACAGCAAAGGTGTCAGGGTTGGCTTGTGTAAGCACATAAAAGAGAAGTGCAGGGAGTGTTTATTTTTTAGATTGTAGATGAACTGCCGCTGATAGGCAGGCATTTGTCCACAGGAGCAGCAAGATGCTAGATGAGGACTCAGCGTCTGCGAGGTAAATGTGGTTCACATAGCATGCATTTTTATGTTGCAGACAGGTCGTTTTTGTGTTGGTGGCTTAAGGCTTAATTTGCAAAGTTTCAGTCTTTACCGAATGTATGTGCATGGCCAGCCCTACACTTGCATGTAGAAAAAAAACCTGTGGGTCAGTCCTCCTCCTCCACCGCACCTTTTCCTCTGCACCAATTAAAAGTCTAATATGTAAACTATTTTGCTGAGGTGTTATTTGCAGTATTGGCATGTCTGTGGCAGAATTTTGTGCCCTCTGAGCAGATATTTGACTTTAAAAAATATGCAGGGAAATGCTTCAGTGGTGATGCATATTAAATTTTGTTCTGGTTTATGTCCCCCTTATGTAACACCCCCAGCAGTGTCGCTGTTTGGCAGATTTTAAAAGGAGCCAGAACTCAAGTTAAAAGGAGCCAGAACTCAAGTTAAAAGGAGCCAAAAGTAGCCATGCCATTCATTCTTGGCACCATATTTTTTACCAAATGTAACAGAAGCAGCAGTGGCCTAGTGGTTGAGCATCCGCCTCGCATGTGGGAGATGTGGGGTTCGATCCCCAGTGCCGCCAGGTACCCACCGGTGATACAGTGGGTACAAGCTTTCCCCTGCCTGGTGCTCGGCTTATTCAGGGTGAAATGCTTGGGAAATGAATCTTTGACCCCACCTTGAGCAAATGAAAATACCTTGTGCCATGGCGCTCTTTGGCCACAGATGTCTTTGCGCTATAAAAATTCACTGTGATCATCAGAAGTGATACTATGAATGAAATTTTTATTAATGAACAATAAATAGTAGCATTTTGAATAATACAAGAACAAAGACTACAAAATTTTGCCCTTTTGGTTTGTCTTCAAGCCACATGTCCATTGCAAATAAACAAATTAAAATTTCGGTGCACGTGCACATAGCTAATCTGCAATCGATAGTTGTCTTGTTCTAATGTTTAAGGGGAACTTCCATGGTGGATTAGACTTGTAATAAGGAAGTAATTACTCATTAGTAGCAACCCAAGTGCTTTCATACGGGTGCAAAAGAAAGCTACAGAGCTTACAGGAACTTCGTAGCTGAAGAAAAATTCTTTCTTGTCCAGGGTTCCAACCCGGGACCACCGCCTATCAGGGGCAGTCTCTCTACCAAACAGTGCTACCCAGAATGGCTAGCAGATGGTAAGGCGTGTGTGAATTTATTAACTCGAAGAGGGAACGGTGTTTTTTCAATGCTTAAGCTAATCCCACCAAGGTGGACCATAAAGTAGATTTGTAATAAGGGAGTAATTACTCATTAGCATCTTCCTGAGCACAGCCAACGGCTATATCAACATCCACTCAACTTTCTTTGCCCATTCTTCTGGGAAAGTACGCTTTGTACTTGCGTTCATACCCATGGCGGACGGCGATCTCAGCACGCTGAAGGCACAAAACAGAAGCTCTGTCACATTGGGCTGCACCAGTGTTTTCTATCCGATATTGTGATTCTCGTGTTGTAGCGTTACATTGAGTTATGCCGTACACATGGCTGCAGCTTCGCGCACTGCTTCAGGTGCCTCAATGCAGACCATGCCCACTGGCGGCGATTCCACCCACATACTCATCGGCCACAACG
The DNA here is from genome assembly GCF_055824585.1 of Amblyomma mixtum. Classification (NCBI taxonomy): domain Eukaryota; kingdom Metazoa; phylum Arthropoda; class Arachnida; order Ixodida; family Ixodidae; genus Amblyomma; species Amblyomma mixtum. Next base: position 424,694,752 of record NC_143014.1, on the reverse strand, counting down.
ATGGCAAAGCTCAGAAATATAAGTCGTCTTTATTCTGGCTTGCTACTGTATTTGCAATTACTAAAAAAAAAAAAATAGCGAGCAAATGCGACATAATGCAAGTTCAAAGTAGCCAAGGAGCCAAACTAAAATTTTCATCAACAGATGATGTCGTAAAGTAGCCAATTTGGCGCAAAGTAGCCACCAACTGCAACCCTAGCCCCAGTGTGCATCTAGGGCATTCAAGCAAGCAAACAAACAAACACTGTTTGCTGCACAAGCTGGGGAAAAAAGTGAGCAGCACACATCAAAATCAGTAGCTGAAACATCCATAGTAGCTGCTGTGCATAGAGAAAGTGAAGGTGTAAAAGGTTTCCGTGTCTTGCCACTCTTTTATACTGCACTCAACTTCCTATCACTTCCTCTTTTCCTCCTCTCTTCCTGCACGACCTTTAAGTGCAACTCAGACCATTAACTAAAAAAAAAACCAGCTAGCCCAGTCAGAAGCTCAGCTCAGTGATCTTGTTTGAGAACTTGTGCTCCACATTCAATTCCTCAGGTGGTATGCTATGGACCTCATTTCTATGATGGGTTAAAAATATATAAAGAGGAATGGAGGTACTGTAATCCACACTGTACTCCGACACAAGTAAAAAATGCAGCATCGAATGTCCCTCAAAAGGAGGCCTTCCAGCCAATGATGTCGACCATTTCTCATGATGTTGCAGTTAATCCCCTAGTGTGACACTACAGGCGGCTGGCAGTATCCCCCGTGAAATGGGATAAACGTGATGACATGACAATCTGTTGACGCCATTGGCCGAAGGGCCTCCTTTGAGGGGTATTTGCCGCTACGTTCTTGAGTTGCATCCGACTATAGTAAATTTCAGTCTGCAGGATAAACTAACCATACACGTCCTCCACACTCTGCAAGGTAAGTCCACTTCTCGTCATGGCTTAACCAAGTCCACTGCAAGACAAAGGCCTCTCCCAATGACCTCAACTAACCCACTCCTGCATCAGCTGCACTCACCCTATCCCCGCGAATTGACTAGTCTCAACACCCCACACCCCCTCCGACTAACTGTTAAACCCCACTACCGTGACATTCTCTGTGACCCTAGGAACCAATGGTTATGTGTTCTTTGCATTATACATCCCCTGTGCGTATTTATTTCCTCTTCTCGATTACAGCTGAGATATTAACTTGTGTCTCTTCCCTAACCCACTCTGCTCTCCTTATGATAATTTTCCTTTTCGTAGCTCACTGCACCTTCCAATTTAATTCAAGCCTTTTCCTTAACATCCAAGTTTCTGCCCTATAGGTGAGCACTGGCACGATTCGGCTGTCGTAACATTCCCATTGAAGGATAGTGGTAAGCTGTTCTTTGTTACCCGGGTGTATCTGCCAAATCCATTCCATCCCATTCTTATTCTCCTTGCTATTTCACTCTCAAGGTCCAGTGCTGCTGTCAGTACCCGGCCCAGACAGATCCGTTCCCTTACCTATCCTGGTGCTTCACAGCCCATCGTAAACTCCTGTTCCTTTCCAAGACTTGAAAATTGCTTTGTTTCTTCATATTTAATTTTTTAGGCTCGCCAGTCTGCTTTGCCTGTCTAGATCTTCAATCGCGCTCTGCAATTGATACACAGAGTTACTTAGCAAGCAGAGTTGAACATGTAATCAATTACATTTTTTGTAATTTTGCAAATAATCAATTGCTTTTTTAGAATGGTAACATTTCAAACAATTTAGTTACTTTTATCTGGAACTGATTACTGCAGGAAATCAGTTAATTTTTTCCAAAAGAAGCAGTAACGAACGGTACAGCTTTGACAACAGCAACTGGACGACAAATGCAGGAGATAGCGAGGATGTTTCCTTTGTGACAGAACGACATCAGACCAGCAGCTTCTATAGCAGTTCTCGTCCTGAGAAATACCATGTGACTGCCAGATGGTACCACAACTTACTTCCGACTGCGCCCGACTCGGAGGTTTCCGCACAAAGCACAGAGCAACAATAAAGCGTGGCACTTCATACTGGAGACTAGCATCAAATCATTGTGCAACTACGAGCTGGTATGAAAGGTGTTCATAAGTTATAATACTGCTCTTCCCTCCAGTACATATATTGGAGGGTGTTCACTGTAGCTGCTGATCTCTTCATCAGAAAACATTGGAAAATTAGACTTCGAAGAACAACTCCTCCTGAAAATCAACGTGTAACAAAATATCACGTAAGCCACAGTACTTTATAGTAGTCTCAGTAAATTTGTGTTATGGCAATAAAATTTGTAAAGAAAATAACACACAAGTAAGTGATTACATTTTTTCTGTTATTGTTCAGTTACTTTTCTGGGGCTCCAACTGACCAGTGCAATCAGTTACGTTTCAGAAGGAGTAATTGTAATTGGTTACTTGTTTTCTTAATGTGTACAAGGCAACATCATCAGCCAACTGGAGCTTACTAAGTTATTCTCCATTAAATCCCAGATTACCCTTCATACTAGTTCTCTGAATACCTCCTGTAAACATGCTGTGAATAGTAGTGGAGAGATCGTGTCTCTTTGCCCGACAACTTTCCCAGTTGGAACTTCAGCAGTTTCCCTGTGGAGGACTAAGGTCATTGTGCAGCCACGATAGATATTTTTCAGTACCTTTACATATGCCTCTTCTACATCCCAGTTACACAATGCCTGCATGACTGCCGAGGTTTCAATTGAGTCAAATGCTTTCTCATAATCTACAAAGGCTTTACATACAAGTCATATTCTGCACATTTTTCTACCACCTAATTGATCGTGTCAATATGTTGAGTACTTTTCCCAAAAGCCAGCCTGGTCCTTTGGTTGAATGATGTCTAAGATTGCTCTGGCACCTCGATGTTTTCACTAAAATTATGAGTAGCCAGGGTTTGACTTCCATAGCACCAATGCACTAACAGCAGGGTCCATCAATACTTTTCTTTGGTTTGGTTTATTGGGGTTTAACGTCCTAAAGCAACTCAGGCTAAGAGGGACGCCGTAGTGAAGGGCTTCTGAAACTTCGACCACCTGGGGTTCTTTAACGTGCATTGACATCGCACACTACACGGGCCTCTAGAATTTCGCCTCCATCGAAATTCGGCCGCCGCCGCTGGGATCGAACCCGCATTTTTCGGGACAGCAGCCGAGCGCTGTAACCACTGAGCCACCGCGGTGGGTTAATACTCTTCTACTAGCCATGAAACTTGTGTAAAAACTGCTTCGGCATAGCTTCATGCAGTGCTTCGAGTGACCACGGTGCAGTGACATTGAGGGCCACAGTCTTCGATATAAGGAGTCAGACACTATTGGGAGGAGCCTAAAGCATATGGCACTGGGTGCGGCTCAACAATCACGACAGTGGTCACAAAGCACTACTGCCATTTGCAGGAAGCGACCCGACCATTGGCTGCTTAGTAACAATGGTGGTGAATTTGTTCTTAATTTTGTAAATTTCAGAATTCCCAATTTAATTGTTTTGTTGTTTATTATATTGTATTTTATTCCCTTTTTATTTGTTTTCAGATGAATTCCTCCACCACTGCCGACGTGGGGACCCGCTATGTTGCTACTGCTGTCAAATAATAATTCAAAAAAGGATATAAAATTGACAAATAATAGAATCAAAAAGGAGAAAAATTCACATTATTGGCTGCAATGTGCAACCAATGGTGAGGTTTGGTCGCCAACCAGCCAATGGTTGGGTTGCTTTCCACAGACGTTTGAAAGTCGTGGCCAAACAGTGACCAGTGCCTGAGGGCCAAATGGACACTTATAGAATACGGCCCAAGGATATCACTGAAGATGACCAATTTGCCATATACAGGGTGTTTCATTTTATTCAATACAGATTAATTACAACAAATGAAACAAAGTTCATTTGGCAAGCTTTTAATTAGAGAGTTTAAGCATGTTAGGTAAACAATACTCACAAATATGCTTGAACTTAGTATCAGTCAAGCTAGATACCTGAACTTGAAAGGTTATGCTCTGTAGCTAACATAGCTTGCATGTAGCTGAAAAGCTGCCCTAATTCACGAGTGGCAGCAGCCATCTGTGCAGCACCTAGCGTGCTCCTTTGGCTGAAGGTGAAGTGTGCATTGGTTGCTAGCAGCAACATGCCATGCTGTAAGCACAGAGGAACCAAACTGAACTTCATACAGTCATCAACACACTGGGCTGGGCTCTGCACATGTGCATTTTATTGATCTATACTTCAATTTTCCAATTTTCTTCTTCCTTGCTTGCACTTGCTAACTGGACTCTTGCTGCATGAAAACTTCAGCAGGGAGGCAGCTGGCAAGACTACAGCTCTCTCGTTCGGTTCCTTTGTGAAAGTTTGAGAGAATTTTTGCAACCAGTAGAAACCCTTTGCCGAACCTTCACTTTGGACCGTGTATTCCTCTCTCTTGCTGTATTCCACCCTTGTTTTGTTGTTTATCAACGACACTTTACTGTCAAAAACTATCAGTTCAAAACAAGCAAAAGCAAATCTCTAGGAAACAGCATTTTTAGCTAACTGAAGCCTCCCAAGGACATGTTGCCGCTACAGCAGGACTACCTGCATTACTTCAGGTGAAACTTGACAAGAAGTCATATGCTCGCAGCCTCACACCACCAACATTCACTTGGTGCAGTGCAAACAATTTTTTATCACTTCCTTTCTGTCTGATGCTAGAGACCGAGCAACATCATTATTACAACAGTCACAGTATTAGGAATTGCATTTACATACTGCAAAAAAATGAGGTCACAACAGGCAAACATCCATGGCAAACCAAGAGGTCAAATTTACGTGTCAGCATGTTGACCTCAAAGAAGCTGGCCACACAGCTATATATTCCATGGACTAGTAACAAGCAGGTTAAAGGATTGATCATGTTTTATAGCCCCGTCTTTGTTTTTGACCCCTGATTCCTGCTGCAGAACTGTTACATGCCACTGCACAGTGTCATGTGTAGCTAGCAGTATTAACAGTTGAGTTCACTTTGGAAAGGAATGCAATAAGGCCTAGCTGCTATTCTGCTCACCTTACACTTGATTGAAGAAAGCACAGAAAAGGAGACTGCTTTCACAATGAACTGCCATGTTGAAATGTGAGGAGAAAAGAAAGCAGAAAAAAAGAGGTGTTGTAATTGTCTTCTTGAATGTTAAAAAAAAAAAACGGCTGGTAGCTGCATAAGTAGATAAGCTTCTAGCTACAGTCAATGCACCTGGTTATAAAGAACGAAGGCAGTGAGACTGACACAACATGTATCCAGCGGCATCATGTCAGGCAGAACAAGCACACTCGTGATGCTGCAATGAACAAGCCCCCTCAGTTTCCCAAATAACAGCACTGTCATCTGTACTCCCATTCTGTTTCTCAGTTCACCTTGGATCTTGTTGCAGATGCCAGCATGCTGCACACAGTGTGCTGTTTCCTGCACAGCTGCTTCATGCAGCATTTTTTTTTCTTGTACCAGAGTACCGACCACAAGGCTGCCTCGTGCAGAGCAGTCTGACTCAGGGGCAGCCATGAGGTTAGGTTTTGTGTGGTGTTTGTCGTGTATAGTGGTTGAGTGCGGGCGCGAGAAATGGCGCCATCAACCCGTGTGGGGACTGGGGTGAACGCACGGAGTGGTGGGGGAACGAGCGCGGGCAGTTGCCCGGTGGCCGGCACCATGGTTGGAGCTACGGCAGTGCAATAAATGTGTGTGTGCTGTTAACAAGGGTCGTCATTCCCTCGGTAACGCGACATGGTGGCAGCGGTGTGTCAACGGTGAAGTGAACACGGAAGACGACCGAGTGGTGAGCGACCACGCATCAATCAGCCTTCAGCATGCCTGACGAGAGAGGAGAAGATGCCACACAAAGGGCCGCCGCAGCACAGCATGAAAATGGCGGGAACTTCTTCAATCCCTTCGCCATCGAGCTTCCCGAAAAGCTGGACTTCCGCGACCCAGCGGATTGGAAACGCTGGATTGCAAGGTGTGAACGCTACCGACTCGTATCTTTACTGCACCTCTGTGACGAAACAACGCAAGTAAACACCTTCTTGTACGCGATGGGGAAGGAAGCTGAAGGTATTTTAGCGTCACTGAAGTTGACAGGCACTCAAATGACGAACTATGCTACTGTTAAAAGCAAGTTTGAGGAGCCTTTCATACCCTGCATGAACAGCAAAGCAGTGAGTCGGTCGAGGTGTTCATTACAGACTTACACAAACTTGCCGAGACGTGCGAATATGGCGAACTCAAGGATGAGCTCATTTGTGACCGCCTCGTAGTAGGACTTTTGGACGTTGGACTTAGCGAGAGGATGCAACTCGATCCCAAATTTACTCTACAGTCTGTGACAAAAATGGCGCGAAACTCAAGAGGTTGTGAAAAGGCAGCAGAACGAGTTGCGCGAGACAGCTGAACAAAACGCTGCAGCTGAGGAGCTGCGACGCCCGAAAGGACGACCAAAGTACAAATACGCGCCACGGAAAGCAGCCAAGCCTTCAGGCGGACAGGAAACCGGCCAAAACGTGTGCAAATGGTGCGGCAGTGCGCAACAGCACTTCAAGAAACAGTGCCCGGCATCGGGGAAAGTGTGCAATAACTGTGGAAAAACCGGTCACTTTGCAACAGTGTGTTTGTCTGCACGCCAGCAGTCATCGAGACGGACTGCACGAGGAGATACCACTGCAAAGAAAGGCACCGCTAATACAGAGGAAGTATTCCTTGGGGAGATCAACAATATCGATGGTCAAGAACCTTGGTTCATCACAGCATTTGTTGATGGAAGTCCCGTCCAGTTTAAGGTTGATACTGGAGCAGATGTTACTGTCATCCCATCCTCAGAGTATGTGGACAGCCACATGGAGAAGCTTAAAATGTCAGACAAGAGACTCTTCGGACCAGGCAGAACGCCGATCAAGTCAAGAGGAATGTTCAATGCTACCATTGCTTGGCGAAACAAATCAACTCGTCAAAGAGTTTTCGTAGTGGAAGGTCTGCAAACGGCGTTGCTGGGACAACCCGCCATACGTGCTTTAGATGTCCTAGCACACCTGGGTGCTGTGGATGCAAACATTCAACAAAGGCCTGCTCAAAATGGTGAGCTACCCGAGGCTAGAGCAGAGTTCCGCTCGTTGTTCACTGGGCTAGGTGAAATGAAGACTGCATACAAAGTGACACTGCAGCCAAATGCTACACCATATGCCAGGGGTTCTCAAACTTTTTTGCTTGGAGGAACCCCAAAAGCCTTCAATAAGTTCCAGGGAACCCAGTTTGAGAACCCTTGCCATATGCTGTAGCCGTGCCTCGACGAGTGCCAGTTCCTCTCTTGACCAAAGTAAAAAAAGAACTTGACAGAATGCAGAAGTTGGGGGTCATCAAGCAAGTTGATCACGCAATGGCATGGTGTGCACCGATGGTGATCGCTAAGAAGAAGAACAACCAGATACGAATCTGCATAGATTACACGCAGCTAAACCAGCAGGTGATACGTGAAAGAGTCATCATGCCCACAGTCGAAGAGAACCTGGCAAAACTGGCAAATGCAAAAATGTTCAGCAAGCTGGATGCAAATGCCGGCTATTGGCAAACACTGCTTGCACTGGAATCGCAAGAACTAACCACATTCATCACGCCATTTGGAAGATTTCAGTTCTTACGACTACCCTTTGGCACAGCCACAGCGCCGGAATTTTTTCAGAGGGAAATGCTCCGCATCCTAGAAGGGCTACCAGGACAGGCTTGCCACCAAGATGACATAGTCGTGTACGGCAAAGACAGGGGGGACCACGATGCCAAGCTCGCAGCAGTGCTCTGACGCCTCAAGGAGGCTGGAATGACATTGAATCCGGACAAGTGTGAATTCCGGAAATCAAGAGTGATGTTTCTTGGGCACATTCTCGACAGTGATGGCATCATTGCTGACCCAGAAAAGACAGAAGCCATTAGAAGGATGCCACCGCCAGAGAACACGGCCGAACTAAGGTCGTTCCGGGGCATGGTTAATCAACTGGCAAAATTTCTCCCAAAGCTGGCTGAGAAGACCCAGCCACTGCGAGAACTGCTACACAGTGAAGCGAGTGTTGGTCCCAGGTTCAACAGAGAGCTTTCAAAGCAATCAAGGAAGACTTGACGTCAACTCCGGTATTATCATATACTATGATCCACAGAAGCCTTTGACCATATCAGCGGACGCATCGTCTTATGGCATAGGAGCCGTACTCCTACAGACAGTGAAGGCAGGCGGCAGCCTGTAGCCTATGCCTCACGAGCGATGACATCGACAGAGCAAAGGTATGCACAAGTGGAAAAAGAAGCACTTGCGACAACATGGGCGTGTGAACGCTTCAGAATGTATGTTCTGGGACTGCGCTTTCACATCGAAACCGACCACAAGCCATTAGTGTCTCTGTTCACAACGAAGCGTATTGATGAAATGACTCCAAGACTTCAACGTTTCCGCATGCGTGTGCTTGAGTACGATTTCACCATCTCACACACACCGGGGAAAGACATGCACACAGCAGATCTGCTTTCACACAAGCCACTACACTGTTCAAGAGGAGACCTTGCCTCAGCTGTTCAAGACTACGAGCTCCTGACAGTCGAACAACTGCCAGCCTCAGCTGAGATGTTGGAGAGAACCAGAGTTGAGCTCACAAAGGATGCTGCAATCTCATTGGTTATGCACTACTGTAAAACCAAATGTCCTAAAACAGAAGGATTGACTCCGGAAGTACGGAAATATGCAAGTGTGGCTGACGAGTTGTCTGTTGTGCATGGACTGCTACTTAGGGGGACAAGGCTAGTCTTTCCACCAAGTCTACGCCAAGAAGTTCTGGAACGACTGCATACTGGACATCAGGGCATAGTTAGATGCCGATCCAGAGCACGTGAGGCTGCATGGTGGCCAGCGATCAGTCATGACATTGAGGTATTCGTGAGCAGATGCCCAACCTGTACCAAGCACCGCCGAGTACCAACTGAGCATCTCCTTCAGACTGACCTCCCAGAGCGCCCATGGCAAACAGTTGGCACCGACTTGTTCCACCTGGATGGTAGGAACTACATCATCGCAGTCGACTACTACTCAAAGTTCTTCGAAGTGGAAGAGCTACATGGAACGCAAAGCAAGCAGGTTGCTAATTTCTTCAGCCAACAATTTGCTCGCTATGGCATCCCAGATGTGTTGCGGTCAGATAATGGCCCACAGTTCACTTCGCTAGAGTTTGCACAATTTCTGAGCAGGTGGGGTGTGAACCACATAACTTCCAGCCCTCACTATGCTCAAAGTAATGGGGAAGCCGAAAGAGCTGTGCAGACTGCAAAGAACATACTTCGTAAGTCAGAAAGTATCGCTGAAGGCCTTCTTGCTCATAGAGCAACGCCAGGACCGGAGGGATACTCACCAGCTGAACTCCTCATGGGCCGCAAACTGAAAACAACTGTTCCTACACTGCCCCAAGCACTTGTACCAGAGTGGCAGTACAGGACGGAGTACCAGCAACGAAACAGTCATCAAGAAAAGAGAGGCAGAAAATTATAACTCACGGCACAGGACACGAGAAAGAGCACCTTTGCAGCCAGGTACAATGGTTTTCATCAGGCACGGAGCCCAGCGTCAAGGAACCATTGTCGGACCAGCAGATGCACCCAGATCTTTTATTGTGCAGACAGCTGTAGGAAATGTACGCCGTGCAGAAGCGCATTTGCAAGCAGCACCCCAAGGGAACCCTGACCCTGCTGCTTGCTCAACTCGCCCAACAAGCTATGAAGAGGCCAGGCAAACAACTCGCTACGGAAGGACTGTAAGGCCACCACGACGCCTTAGCCTGTGAGCTTCTCAAGAAGGGGAGGTGTCATGTATAGTGGTTGAGTGCGGGCGCGAGAGATGGCGCCACCACCCCGTGTGGGGACTGGGGTGAACGCACGGAGTGGCGGGGGAACGAGCGCGGGCAGTTGCCCGGTGGCCGGCACCATGGTTGGAGCTACGGCAGTGCAATAAATGTGTGTGTGCTGTTAACAAGGGTCGTCATTCCCTCGCGACAGTATTCATCTTCAAACGCAGTGTTTTTTCTTTTTAGTTTCTGCCACAGTGTTCTGTGCATCACAACTAAGTCCTCTGTTACTGACTTCGACAAGGAAATGGCAACTGTAGATAACTTCACTACAGGCACAGAGAAACTAAACTGCCTAAAAGGCTTGGCTTATTGAAGCCAATAATTCAAACCATCCTCAGCGAAAAAAAGAAAATTCTGATATCTGGATGAAGGTTGGCTTCACAAGAGAACACCTTTGAAAAGCAGTGCATGTTTCAACTGAAGAGGTCCTCTTCCAGTGATTCACGTGCACTCTGTCGCAAAACATCCACATCAGTAGACCACTGATGCTTCCTGAGGAAAAAGACTTTGCACCTCTTTGCAGTGCCTCAAGTGATCTTGACACCCTGCAGTTATTGAGTTCACACCGATAAAACCATTTTATGTATTTTTTCATATTTTTTATTATATTTTGGAATGAATTCTTAAATATCATGATGATGAAGTTTAAAATAAATGGGCCGAATAGCACCTCTCCATTATAACAATGGAGGTTTATAGCAAAGCAGAATGCACAATTGCACTTTCCCTTGCACTGCTCCTACCACAGTCGCAATGCAAGATACCTGACAAACACAAGGCGAACTACTGAGCACAGCTCCTCTAGACCCAAGCCAGTGGGCACCCATCCACTCAAAAAAAAAAAGGGCAGTTGGAGCGTGGGCAGCTACATACCCCAGTGACAGATCCATGTGCAAATCAACCTGCTCCATACCACGAGTGCCTTCCTCAACAACTGGGTGTGCTGACTGTGCAGACTCCTTACAGCAAGCGAACATTATAGGCAGTTCCATACACTGCAATCGACTAAACAGCTGTGACAAACTCTTGCTGAGGTCCACAACATTTACCTCCCCCCCCCCACTGCCCTGCCCCCAATGGCTAATTTTGTAGAGTGAACCTCAGCAGGTGGCCAGTCGTTACATGCAACAGCAACTGAAGTACAGGTGCCTCAGTACCTGGGTGACTGTACCTGCACATCATTATGCAACTACAGCCACTCACGGGCACCAGACTGGTTCAAAGTTAGCTCTAGTGTGGAACCGCCCCTGGATGAATTTTGTGAGATGCAATGTGAAATGCTTCTCAACGATTTTCTTGATCACCTTCCAAGATACAAACAAAATAACTATGATGCCAGCACTATCACAAATTGGTGACAAGCAAAGCAAGCCTCAAAAGTGGTGCTTCTGGCTTTTTCTTAAAACTGCAGCCAATAAGGGGGCATGTCACTTATTAACATTAAATTCTGGCGCTAAATGATGTACCGGGGCGATGGAAAGAAACGCGAACAGAGCAGAGCCTAGGCACTCTGCTGTTCACATTTCTTTTCATCGCGCTTTTACTTCACTGGTAGCAAAAAGGCACTAGAGTTGTTCGTGATGCATTCTAGGATGACTCTAACATCCTTTTTAACAACCCAGGTAAAAGCGCGATCAAAAGAAAGTCAAACAGTGGAGTGCATTGGCGCAGCGTTCTTTGTATTTCTGTCCATTGCGATAGTGTGTGGTAACAATGTCCGGCAGCTAGAACTTCAGCACAATATCCTACTACTGCAGAGATAAATTACCAGTTTCATTTGCTCGCAACAACTGTAACAAGAGTGTTCCTAAATGCTTCAAATAAAATTTGCAGACGACCGGCACCATGTAGGAAAATGCCCTTTGCAACTTGCACCATCAGGCAGTGCAGTGACGTTCTACTGCGACACACATAGATTCAATCCTACACAAAACATTATTTCAACCCTTTCATGTGCTCCTTAGACACTACAAAGCAGCACTCTGGCATTGGATGTAAGCCAGACAAATTCCTGAGACCAGATAACCCAACCAACAGTACATTGTTTGAAGGGGCAGTAAAGATATTTTCATGTGCCATTGATATGCTTCCAGAATCTGGAATAGGGTCTTAGACACATTCACTTTTTTATAGACGGTTAGAAGCATTCTGTTTGGAGAAAAGTGCTTTAAATCAGGCTGTGAGTGGTTTCTGCCTTCTTCCATGTCAGAGGTGACAATATCCATGGCGTCATTCGAGAGATCTCAACTTGATCGCCGACACCAATGTCCCAGATTCCCTGTCACAGATTCATGAGGTGTTTTAGGCAAACTAAATCTCTGCAGTGTGTTATTATTATCTACCAGTGTCTCAAAGTTTATAGTGCAACAAGCAGCCTGTACTGACATTTACATTAATGTTCCAAAGACAAGCACAGGCTGAGCACATGTAAGTGTGGTGGTACCAAATGGATAGCTAAGTAATATGATGTCTGGGCAGAGACTGTCTGCATGTACGACAGCATGGAAGAAAGAATGAATAAAAAGCATGGCTGTGTGACTACATTAAAAACACCCCAGATGTTGACAATATAAATGAACTGCATTCCGCTTCAAAAACCATAACTATGCATTCATTGCACACTTGCTGCAATGCTACTACTACTGCAGCACGACTACAGTTTAAACTATGGTTGTAAAATGTTCGGCACAGAAATTAAGCCACAAATACACCCTTTACACTACAAAATATTGGAATAAGTGGCAAAAGAAATTAAAACGAGCAGGATAAATCATACAATTTTCTTAAAGAAGCATGATAGAGGTATGCCTAACACCAGTTTTGCCCACCAGTCTGTCCCACTGGTTTGTCCAAGCGGACACCACTAAGATTTAAAAATAGCTTCTTAAGAGAACAGAACCATGTGCACTTAACACGGTTACATACCTGGTGTCCCAGCTAAATCAAGCTTTTAAAAAACACGGAGTGTCCTAGCTCAGTGAAATCAACTACCTGCTGCGAGTCGCCTGGCCTAGTCAGCAGCATTTTTTCATTCTCCAAACTTCATTAATTAGTTAAGACCAATCAGTTAACCTTTTAATTATTGGCTTCAGGAACAAAGTGCCAATGCAGGAGTTGTAGATCATTTTGAACAACAGCTGGCTGAAATGTTTGCAGCAAGCTACCATTTATGTTAAGTAGTTTTTTTACCTGCCCTTTATAACTCGCAAATCAAGAAGAGGCTTCCATGTGACAATAGTACCACTTCAACGTCCTGAGACGCGTCTCAGAGAACAAGATCTACTTTTTTCTGGAGCGTTGTCCCCAATGAGGCTTAGTGTGCGCACTGGAGTAGAGATGTGAGCCAGCAGTTGGTCACATGATAGCTTTGTTTGAGGCCAATAAATAAAGCTACATAAATTGTACCTTGATTGAAACAGTGCTGATAGCTGTTTTTCGAGACGATCTACAACTTCTGTATTGACATTTTGTTCCTCAAGGCAGTAATAAAAAGTTTGCTAACTAGTCTTTAGTGATTAATTAGTTTTGAAGAATGAAAAAAATATTGTAGGCTAGGCCACACAAATCTGAACAACCTTCCGCTGGTTTCACTGGGGCTAGGACACCCAGACTTTTTTAAAAGCTTGGTTACATTTGGCTGGGACACTTGGCATACGCTTGAGTGAATGCCACTTCCCTTGTCATGCTCGCTTAATTATTTTGGGCTGCAGTGACAGACAAACTTTTCAAACATCATATTCACCTCTCAATGAGAGCAGACTAGAGGGTGACAAGACACATCCAGTTGCTCTTAACCACTACCTGACAAAAAGAGGCCTGCCGTGTGTGCCTCGAGGCATCCAAGACACAGCTTTTCATCAGTTCTAAAGTAATTATTGGTGCCAGTTCCATGCTGACGGCACACAAGCGTCCGTGTTTGTGTGTGTGTGTGTGTATATAATGTTGCGAGAGCATGAAGTACTTGACTGCTTAAAGGAGTATATAGCGAAGTATATGCTTCGTTAAAGGAAACATATTTATTTGACTCGACGTTCCGATCCGAAGACCGATCTTCAAGAGTGGTTTGTCTTTGCTGATGTTTCAGCTTTTATAGGGGTGGGCACAGAACAGGTGAGCGAGAAACACAAAGCAGGTAGAAGAAAAATACACATAAAAAACAAAGAAATGAGGGGGTGTGGGACCCACACGAAAAAAATGGAGAGCGCGCAGAACAGGTAAGCAGCAGGAAAACACAATGTCCGGATGCGGCCTCTGCTTTGTTAAGCACTGCAGGCTTGGTTATTGACAGGCATGTCCAGCTTTGAGATGGTCGACAGGGTGCGTGGCCGTGAAGCAACTTTTGTGGAAAAGTGCGGGAACTTGTCCCTCCTCCTGGCCGCTAGGGCAAGAGAGAAAAAAAAAGAAGGGAAAGAACCTCAGAAAAAAACTTTAAAGCAGTGCTTTTTTGCACTCCGCAATAATTCACCCACCCCCGGTTTAGCTGCTGCCTCTGGACTATGAGAGAAGGGAAAAGGGGGGAGGGGGGGAAGTATCGGAAGGAATGCTAAAAAATGTAAGCTTACAGAGTAGCCAAATTAAAAAGGAAAAAAAGATTTTTATTGTATTTTTTTTATGTGGCGTACGTGGGACCACAAGTTGAGCCAAACCCGGGGTGGAAGGAACGACACAAATGCGGCATGCAGAAAGGGTATGACCTCAGACGACACAGTCAGTGGTGCTTTGTGTAATTTCGTAGGCCTCTGACCTCGGAGGAGAGGTGAGGGTGCCGTGACTTTCATTAATGCCACTTTGCACTGTGTTAAATTAAAAAATAAAATAAGATTCTCATTGCTCGCGCTTTCGAGTGCTCTTGAAGCCACTCTCTAGTATTGTTACTTCAAGTTTGTCAAAATCATGGCCTTTCTCGTGGCGGTGTTTCGAAAGAGGGAGGTTGGGGAGGCCTCCAGGGAGTGGTAGATGTAGACCACATTCTGGCTTTGAGCGCACAGTTCGATGAGTCTACAGTTGAACTCGATGGCGCATTTTTTGAATTTATCCACTATAAGCCTATATTTCCAGAACCTTGTCGGCAATTAGGGGCTCGTGGCAATACTAATAAGACGTACACTACCTCGATTTCAGGCCGTGCGTTGTGGATGAACTTCAGGGCTTCCTCATAATGGCTGAGGGCCGTGTCAATGCTTGTACTGTAGAGGTCGTTGGTACCCAAATGAAGAATCAGTCTGGTGACACTGGGAGGCACCAAGTCCAGGAGGTCTCCTACATCGTAGATTCCGGCTCTGGGTTGTGAAATGAAGGCTGGGGTGCACAGGCTTGAAGCGTCGAAGTGGTTGTAGAGATGCTTCATCTGCAAATCTCCAATTAAGGCCCATGTTGGTGTATGTATATATATATATATATATATATATATATATATATATATGGGCGTGTTCAGATAAGAACGGTAATCGAGGTCCCATGACCATTTTTTGTTTTCAATGAATTTTTTATATATGATGGGCAAATGTGTCCACACAAGGAATGAACCTTAGTTTTGCAAGAAGCTTCGTGGTTTTCTTGGGAAAAAATCGCATGTCACAAGAGGTGGAGAATGTCGTTTTTGGCACTTCGCAAAGTTGCAAGTTTGAAACCTCATTCCATGCACAAAAATTTTTTTCCGCGCATCAGCATTTTTTCAGAACCTCTTTACAACTTGTAAAATCCGCGAAAATAAAAATTGTTTTTTTTTTCTCTTTCAACCTTCCGAGTAAAAAAATTGCTAACTTCACTTCTGGAGCTATGCGGTGCAAAAAAGGCACTTTTCAGGGCAGCCTGAGGGCAAGATGCCTAAAGATCTTCCCACTGCATATTTTTCTCAGTATTTTTCAGCTGTTTTTACTCACCTCAGGCAAGTTCTGTTCCTCTAGACTTGACAGATAGTTTTCAGTACGGTCTCAAAATTGGCCGAGGTTCAAAAACGCCAAAAAAGTGACAACTTTGACTTGGGTTTAAAAAAAAACATCATCATCGAATTTTGCTAAAATTTGCCTGAATAATCCTCAATACATGATAATTTTAAGGCGCTAGAAAAGTGTTGCATTATATTGTTTTAAAATACAAAAATAAACAGAAAACTGAGTTCATGTTTTTGTTATATACAATTGCTTATTACTGCCTCTTAGAAATAGTAGCTGTCAGAAATTTGATCTAGCACTCATTGAACGTGGTTACATTTTATTTACCCCAATATCCGAACCATTCTCAATGCTTACAGAGCTTCTATTCGCTTGTTAGCGGTGCTCTTAATGCGTGAAATTGGGAATAAATTCGCTATTTTGCCTGATGTCATAAGAATTGGCTGGTGGCAGTCAAACGTTGTTTGTATTCTCTAATTTATTCGTCGCACGGTCTATTGGTATATATAATCGATTCATTAAAGATATTAGATCATTTCTCGGTTCTTCTAAAAATTTTTGTATATAAAAAATATTATTGCGTTTCTGAAGTCGGCGTTTCTGAACCTGTGTCTATTTACCTCTGTGTTCAATGGTTCTACAAGGCACTGTCAGGAGACAAAACGTCGTCTCCTGAGGGGAACGATTTATCTGCAAGGTTTTTAATCATGGGGAGTTTTAATCGGGAGGCAATTTAAAAATGGGATGCCGCTTCATGTGCACATTGAAATTCAGAAAATCGTAACAAGAAATAAACGGCGGCAGTTGATTTTGGTTTTGCGCAGAGTATACTGTCCAGCACGAAGCACTAACCAGGTTAGATCACAGTCTCTTCCATTCAGAAGCAGCGGTGGAGGCCACGTAGGATGCACTGCCTTCAGTTGACTGAACCTACTTCCACAGGTGGAGCGTCTGAACTCCAGGCACTTTCTTTGCCAGTTTCCGTTGTTCCTTCTTCACTTCCAGAAAGTCTGCAAGCTCCCTCTGTGGCAGCTTCAGAATGGTGATGTTCGTTAGTGTTTCTCGAATTGCGTCTACGAAGCCTCCGGCTCTGTGTATGGCCTCATTTGCAGGCTTGTGCAAGTTGTGGTTTGATGCTCGATGTTTCACTAGCCCACCAATGCCGTCGCAAGCATTTCTGCAGTGTCCAGAGGCCGAAAACATCAATATCGTCCATTGACATTCACTGCGCTGAAGCTCATGAAACAGGCGTTTATTCCTGAAGTGAGCGGGAGCCCCATCGCTCAAATATATTATCTTGGTGTCGATTACCTGCTTTTGCTGCCAATGGTACGATTGTACTGAGTCTGGAAGCACAACTGTTAATTTTTTGGCGAAATCAAAATGTAAAACAATTGCACCTCTCTTGCAGCCGTGTGTTTTTTCATGTATTGCTCTTGCTTGCACAGATATAACATAGTTGTAGGGAATGCATTTCATGGCCACTCTTAGAAATTCTCTCATAAACGATGAAGCGGTCAGAGTTTTTTAACTAGCTCACCGTATTCCCATGCAGCATCAACACCTCATCCTCGCTGCTCATTTAAAAATTTTCCAAACTGAAAATGCCAACATGTGGATAGTGGCACAATTCCTGAGGAAACATGACGCAGCATCACACCATCGAACATCAAACCACAACTTGCACAAGCCTGCAAATGAGGCCATACACAGAGCCAGAGGCTTCGTAGACGCAATTCAAGAAACACTAAAGAACATCACCATTCTGGAGCTGCCACAGAGGGAGCTTGCAGACTTTCGCGAAGTGAAGAAGGAACAACGGAAACTGGCAAAGAAAGTGCCTGGAGTTCAGACGCTCCACCTGTGGAAGTAGGTTCAGTCAACTGAAGGCAGTGCATCCTACGTGGCCTCCACCGCTGCTTCTGAATGGAAGAGACTGTGATCTGGTTAGTGCTTCGTGCTGGACAATATACTCTGCGCAAAACCGAAATCAACAGCCGCCGTTTATTTCTTGTTACGATTTTCTGAATTTCAATGTGCACATGAAGCGGCATCCCATTTTTAAATTGCCTCCCGATTAAAACTCCCCATGATTAAAAACCTTGCAGATAAATCGTTCCCCTCAGGAGACAACGTTTTGTCTCCTGACAGTGCCTTGTAGAACCATTGAACACAGAGGTAAATAGACGCAGGTTCGAAAACGCAGACTTCAGAAAAGCATTAATATTAACTTTTATATACAAAAATTTTTAGAAGAACCGAGAAATGATCTAATATCTTTAATGAATCGATTATATATACCAATAGACCGTGCGACGAATAAATTGGAGAATACAAACAACGTTTGACCGCCACCAGCCAATTCTCACGACATCGTGCAAAATAGCGAATTTATTCCCATTTTCAAGCATTAAGAGCGCCGCTAACAAGCGAATAGAAGCTCTATAAGCATTGAGAATGGTTCGGATATTGGGGTAAATAAAATGTAACCACGTTCAATGAGTGCTAGATCAAATTTCTGACAGCTACTATTTCTAAGAGGCAGTAATAAGCAATTGTATATAACAAAAACATGAACTCAGTTTTGTGTTTATTTTTGTATCTTAAAACAATATAATGCAACACTTTTCTAGTGCCTTAAAATTATCATGTATTGAGGATTATTCAGGCAAATTTTAGCAAAATTCGATGATGATGTTTTTTTTTGACTATCTGTCAAGTCTAGAGCAACAGAACTTGCCTGAGGTGAGTAAAAACAGCTGAAAAATACTGAGAAAAATATGCAGTGGGAAGATCTTTAGGCATCTTGCCCTAAGGCTGCCCTGAAAAGTGCCTTTTTTGCACCGCATAGCTCCAGAAGCGAAGTTTGCAATTTTTTTACTCGGAAGGTTGAAAGAGCAAGAAAACAATTTTTATTTTTTCGGATTGTACAAGTTGTAAAGAGGTTCTGAAAAAATGCTGATGTGCGGAAAAAAATTTTTGTGCATGGAATGAGGTTTCAAACTTGCAACTTTGCGAAGTGCCAAAAACGACATTCTCCACCTCTTGTGACATGCGATTTTTTTCCGAGAAAACCACAAGCTTCTTGCAAAACTAAGGTTCATTCCTTTGTGCGGACAAATTTGCCCATCACATATAAAAATTTAATTGAAAACAAAAAATGGTCATGGGACCTGGATTACCGTTCTTATCTGAACACGCCCATACATATATATATATATAGTTGAAGAAAGAAGCACACAAAAGACAGGCAGTTGGGAATACATGAAGTGAACACTTTTCTTACTGACATCTGTGCTCTTAAGCAAATATTTTAAAAAGCCTCAATTAATGCAGCCTAAAATTAGGTGGGGATAATTAAAAAATGCTAGTCACAACTACACACTGTACAAGAACATTCACAGGGTTCTACTTCTCTCGACAGTTTCATTCTTTCTGAACCATCATGCCCATTAACTGGGACACCGTACCTAAACCACAGCAAGCACAAAAGCATACTAACAGAAAACACTCTGAAGCAGCATCTAAAGAAAGAACAATCCTAAAGTAGAAAGCAACTTCACTTCCTGTCATAAAGCAGTGCAGAATTAAAATGTCCTCGATGTCTAAACACAAATGAGATGAGAGAAAACGAGTACAAGAAGTGAGCAGACAAATCCGTCCTTTTTTTTTATTTATTTACTGATATATTAAAGATGCTGATTTAGCAACTGCCAGCCCAGGAAGGTTACAAACAAGCTGCCAAACCAAAGCCAACACATGCTTAATGTCCGCTAACAGATCTTACCTCAATGAAATTAACATCGCATCCGATCAAGGTCTGAATACAGAAGTGGAAGTTGAGGCCCTGCAGCCCAGCCTTCCATGTGGTCTTTCTCCTCCCCACGTAAGTTGCCTACAGATACAAAAATGACCTGCACAGCAATGCAGTGTTATTGCATGTATTGTCAAAGTGCCACAAACTTGCAGTCTCACAAGACTGAAAAGCAGCACTCATTATTTTGTGCAATAGCTGTGTAATCAGCTATTGTACTATTGTGCTGATTGTACACAAAGTAACACAACATTTCCCAATTTATGAAATAGGTAATGATCCTTGTACAAACACCTCATTTTCTCTAGTGCACTACAAGTCATATCCTGACTTATTATGACCAAATTCAGTTTCCATTTTGAAGAGGGCTGCACACACCATAATGTAATAGGGGTGTGTCTGTTCCGAAGATAAGCCACCAGAAGCAGGTCAATTCTCGATAAGTCAGTACTCAAGGCTGAATGTCAGAAAAGTCATGGACACCATATTCAGCACAGCCATTTCGCTGTCGTAACATCTGTACTGGAGGGCGCTACACTTCTGAATTCATTCTGAGCAATTTTTAAAACTGGACAAAATTGTGTGTGCAGGGAACTGCACTGCTCAGCTGCCACAAAAACTTGCCCAAGAGGCGCAGTTTTTTTCATGATTTTGACATATGGTATACATCTCAAATCTGTACATGGGCTATGAGAGGCGCCTTAGTGCAGGGCTCAAGATTAAGCTGAGCCACCTCGGGTTCTCTACCGTGCGCTGACATCACACACCACACGGGTGCTTACTACCTCAGTCTACAGGAATGCCTTCAGGAAGGTTTCACTCAAAGGCATCGAAGGGAGTGCAATTTAATACGATTTTCAATTTTGGCTGGGGGACAGCTTTGACATTTTTGTCAGCACAGAAATTAACACCAGATGATGTGAAATCTGAACAGGACAAAATATTGCACCGTCTGCATTAGTCTGTCAACAACTGGTGATGTGTAATGTGAGAACTTGCTTACTGGTGTGTGGTAGAGGTGTGAACATGTAAACTTCTTGCTTAAGAGATTTCCAAGGCCACATGACCACAGATGTTGCAGCAGTTTGAATGTGACATCACAACTGATGGTAAAAAATGACTTGTGTTAATTGTTCACGTAGGGTTCTGGCTTCCAGAATTAACTTTAATGATTACAATTCGTGCAAGAACTTTTCAAGGTAGAAGCGCTGACATGAACAGCTTTGTCTCTATACCCCTTTAACGCTACCACTCCTACCAACCTTTTTCACACAAAAGCTGTGCCCCACATGAAGTTGCTGGAAGAAAACCAAGCAGTGAGATACCCATAAATGTCTCTGTACGTGCATATACTGATGCCAATAGCTTGCAAGTGAAGCACGCCAGCAGAAAAAGGACTGGGTGGTGTGTATTTGACACTGTTTTTGAACACACGAAGTACAAGCATATCCCCACTGATTTCTTTGCAAGCACTTTGTAAAGTTGCACCACTGATGAGAGAAAAGAGGACCATGCGCCATTTGATACAATCAGTATAACATGGTGAGGAGCATGCACAGTGTAGCCCATGGCTGTGGTTGTTCAACTAAATAGGCACTCTGCTCAAGTGGCACGTGTTGTGCTGCTCCCAGCATCACATTATACATAAATGATAACACTTCTAAATTTGCCAGACTACAACACAATTAACTGAACCAAAAAGAAAAGTGCATACCTCATGGATTTCTAACTATGCTAGATTCTTGCTGTGCAATAGGCACAGCAACACTGCACCACACTTGACATTTTGCTGTGACATTCGCTACCAGGAAGAGCAAGCACAGCAGGCGACATGCAAGCAGGGGTTGCCTTAGGATTTCCCACAAGCCACATCAGGTGCCACACAAGCTCTTACTAAGCTGAGCTGAATCTGCACACCAACACACATAGGTACAATTGCTCTCATAAACCACACAGCTGGAGATGCCTCTTAGTACCCACTGTGTGCACAGAAACGTAGTTCAAAAAGATAAGAAAGTATGTTGCATGAAACAAATGGATAGTTAATAATGTATGCAAAGCTGGAAAGGCACCCTGAAAAGTTGTATGGCAGTGTGCTGATTTTTACACACACAGTACCATCATCAAGGAGCTGCTCATATCCCTCACAGTTGTTGACTCTATCTGAGCTCACAAAAAAGTACGGCTCTTCCCACCTGAGCCGACATACGTCAGGAAGGGCTAGAAAATGGAACTAAAAATAATAGCGCCCTTCCGCTACCTGAGCTAACAGATGTACAAGCAACAGTTTGACAATAGCCTCAATTACTGATGAATTCTCAGCTTGTCTCACATAAATGGTGCCCACACAAGTCCCACTGACTAGTCACACTCAAGGTTCGGTCACAGCCTACTGTACTTGGCACGGCATTCTTGGTGGAGCCGATAACAATTGCACTAGGCTGAGAAAATGTGTGCTCATGTGGTCGTCCACAGCCAGCTAGTGCAGTGCAATACTCAGAGCATGTTCTGGCTACCATCCTTGCATTGCAAGTCATCCTGAGTGCAACTGTGCATGTGTGTTAATTGATATGAGAAACTGAGACAGGTGCACAGAAACAGGTCCTGGTTACACATACACACTCAGAGTCATCAAAGTTCATGTCGTCAACCCATAAATGTCTAGTGTCCTACATGAAGGACATCACTTTCTTGCGCAGCAACTCAAAGTTCATTGCATAAAAAGCTTGCACCCTCTAGGATATGTTAAACAGGCTCTAAACATTTCCAGTGCAAGCACTGGGTTCAGTGCACTCAGTTTTGTGCATTGCATGCGTTAAGCAAGAGCCACCAGTCTTCTCTGCAAGCAGTGAGCAGGTTCAACCATATCAACTGCGTAGTGAGTCCGCAAGAGAAGCAAACAAGATTTGCTGTCATCAGAAGACCACCACACATGTAAGAAATGTGACATCGCAGTCGGTGTCAAATGTTTCCAAGTTTTGCCACATGATGTTGTGAAGGTGTAGGTTGCGCAACCAAGAGACGAACCGCGAAGAAAGACACAGAGACACACACAAGCGCACTAACTAACAACTGTTCATTTCTTCCTTGGAACGCTTACTTATACACCTGGCCACGCATGCTGGCTACTGCATGAGTCAACAATTTTTCCATTCATTTGTCTAACCAGGTATTTCTGCTCTAACGCAGCATGACGCACATGCTACCAGATGGTCAAAATGGAAATTGCCTGATCTGCAACACAACATGGAAGGCCTCATAGTCATTTAGCATACTTCAATAACTGCAAGAAAACATATCTTGTGAAGTGTAACAGCAGCGTACGTACCACAATACGTACGCTTGGGCAACACAGTATGCTGGATACTATTTGAAACATTGAAACAATCAATAACATGATACACTGAAAACATGCAGGAAAAATGATCAGACACCCTCGCCGAACAGAAACCAAATGAAACTTTACCTTGAACAAAGTGGGAAGAGACATCTTAATGATCAAAGGAGAGGTGCCTTGAACGGGGTAAAACAATGCTACAGCTGTGCACCATGTTAGGTGAATTGTTATGTGCCATATTGGTAACAGTTATTCATCCCGTCCTACTATCTTTAACTATGCAAAATGTGCAATTTACGTGCAATTCTCTGACATTTTGTATGCTTTTGTTTCGCTTGTACTTTGGTAATAGAGTGTGAGGATCCTATGAAATAAGGATGCTACAAGGGAGAAAACCCAAGAGGGAAGCGCGTTCTCAACCTGCCAGTTTTGGTGCGTCCCCAAGGTTATGCAAATGTAAACATGAAACCAATGGCGTCTTGCGCAGCGACAGAAAATATGCTGTATTTCGTACCATTCGTTTTCGGTAAGACTTGGAGGCGACCAACCGTTTCGAAACTGCAACCGGTGAAGCACGCGAAGTCTTACTTCACAGTTATTTTTATATCATTACTGAACGGCAAGTGAGAGGATACAGGACTAGAGATTTGTGTTAAGCACGCTAAATGCGTAAACATGAGCAAGCTAGCGGTGCTACGCGCGCACGTAAAAGCACGCGACGTCATCAAAATTATGAGTTAGGAGCCCCGGAATGACGTTAAGAGCTCTTGCTCGAATTAATTACCCAATTCTTATTAGCTTATTAGCCACACGACAACGTGAATGTGAAGAAGAGGCACCCGCGGTGCTTTCTAGAGAGCTTACATGGGGCAAAAGGCTGTCGTCCCACTATATACCGCGGCATGAAGTCCGTAGCCTTTCACATCCACCCTGCTTCTGCAGCGGGGACTCGTAGTATAACAGAGCTTCGTCAGCTGCATTCGCTGCATTAGTCGGGTCGAAAAGTGAAACGACGGGAGGCGCAGCTCCTATACAGAGGCTAGAAGGTAGCTCCTATCTCTACCAGCCATGCTGCACTGGCTGCGTCCGCCGTCGGCTTAGTACCTGGTACTGGTCGGCTACAGGAAGGAAGGAAAAAAAAGGAAAAGAAAACTGCGTCGTCCATCCATCGACAAGGTCGGTTTGTTCTTCGGGGCACCTTTTCATTAGGTTACACAGCAAGCATGACCTTCGAAATCGGCGTTCATTTTTGGCGCGGGATTTGAATGTGATGCATCAAAGCTTCAGAAGGGGTGGTGGTGGTGGAAAACATTTATATACGGATACACTTAAAGAGGTTATGCATGAGGTGGCCCAGAGGGGGCCAACAAGTACTAGGTGAAGGTCCCGATAGTTCGGGGCCCCAGTGGCGTCGGCCGCCGCCCGGGCTCGCGCGACCAAGGCCCGTTGGCAGGGTTGTCGTTTGAACCATTTTGAAAGGAGCCAAAAGTTGAGCTGATTGTAGCCAAAAGTAGCCATACCATTCAATCTTGGCGCCAAATTTGTAGCCAAATAGAACAGAAATCATATTATGATAACGACTGTTATCAAATAACAATAACTTTTAGCTTGAAATCAACGCAAGAAACAGAATAAAGAGCACAAAATTTTAGCCTTTTTGCTTGGTCTTCAAGGAAGAGGTGTGTTGCAAATAGATGAATTATTTAATGGTCAGTGCGGGTAGACAGTGTGACCTTGCGAGAGTAATTTTGTCACGTTCAAGCCACTAACCCAGTAGGACATTGAAGCTTTTCTAGCCTTGAAAACGTAGATGAAACTTGATTCGTGTAATCACCATTAGGCAGTCGGGCTTCATTTTGTTGCGTATATTTTTTTTTTTACCAAGTAAACACAGGAAAGCGCGCTCAGCATCAGAGTTGGAAACTGAAAGTGAGAAAATTTTGTGCATTATTGTGCCGGGTTTGGAAAAGGACATCCGCTGCAAGTGTCTTTGTGCAATCCGGCCACTCTGTGCCGTAAACTCAAACATGATGTGGGATCAAGTTCACGCTTATTATTTGCAGTTGCCGCATTTCTGGCTCCAGCTCGATGGAGGAACATCTAAAAAAAAATGCGGCGGCAGCTTAAGTATGCCTTTGCGACTCTTCGGGCTTTCTTTGTCATCAGGATTGACGGCATGCAGCCTTCGAAGTGCAAGGCATTTGGAAGCCGCTGCAGGAGTTGTATCGCCATTTGCCTCAAGAACTGGAAGCAGCGCTCTATCACGCCTCCTTGGCCTAGTGAAATCTTTTCACTGGAGATGTCACCTTCTTTAGCATCGCGCCGCGCGCACATGTAAGCTCCCTACCTACCCTAACCGTGCACAGGGGTGCCTCAATACGCACCGGCCCTGCCGGCGAGGATGCTGCGAGTTAAAAAAAAAAAATGGCTAGTAAATGCGCCAAAATAAAAGTTCAAAATAGCCAGAAAGTAGCCAGGGAGCCAACCTGAAATTTTCATCGCCAGACAGAGTTCACCAAGGGCAACCCTGCCCGTTGTGCCTGCAGGTCAGAGCAGCCGAGCAGGGTCGCCTCCCAGTTCTCCCGGGTTGGGTTGGGGTGAGGGGGGATAGCAGGGTTGGAGGGGCAGGCCCACACCATGTGGTAGATGTCCGAAGACTTCTCTGCACAGTGCGGACAGCTGCTCGAGAAAGAAGGGTCGAAGTGTTTGAGAGCTGCCAGGCACAACAAAGTACTAGAATACAGGCGAAGCAGAAGCCGCTCCTCTGCCTTTGAGAGACCTTTACACGGGCGGTGATAAAGACCGTGGCCAGATTAGATAAAGTAAAACAATGTCTTTGAAGGAGTAGAGTGAGTTCGAGTTCCTGTTCGTCGGGGTCGGAGGGGAATGTCCGGTGAGAGAGCGCGCGGGCGGCGGCGTCAGCTGCCTCATTTCCCTCAATGCCCATGTGAGCTGGAGCCCAAACGATACGCCGGTGAGCGGGGTCCCCGGTGTAGACGCTGTTTTGGAGAATGCGGTAGGTTAGGTACGGTACCCAGCGCTGCTCGACGTTCCTACAGGCTCCTCGCGAGTCGGAAATAATTGTTTTTGAAGTGGGATCAGATACAGCTAACGCAATGGCGACCTCCTCCGCGTGTGTTATATCACGGGCTCGGAAAGTAAGGCCGTTCACTGTTTTGGATTTGCGGACGACTGCGGCCGTGTACCATCCCCCATGGTGGGGGCAGGAGGCATCCACGTAGAATACGCCGGGTTTCGATCCATAGTGGCGGGCCAGGGCTTCCGCCCGCGCCAGGCGCCGGCCATTATGGTCCTCAAGGTTCATATTCGCGGGAAGAGGGCGCACGTGGCAGGCGCATGTCCACTGGGATGGAATATGTACTAGCTCTTCCATGAGAGTGGTGTGTTGGATGTATAGTCGGGCAAGGAGGCGGCGACCCGACGATGTCTTCGAGAGACGTGTGTACTGGTAGATCAAGTGGGCTTCCTGAAGCTCTCGAAATGTGTTCACCATGCCCAGCCCCAGGAGGCGCTTGTTGGAGGTGTTCGCGGGGAGGTCCAGAGCCCACTTAATAATTTTGCGGAGGATGACTTCGAGTGAATCCTCGTGTTGCTTCCGCAGGTGAAGGTATGGAGTCGAATATAGAATTCGACTGGTTACAAATGCATGCGCCAGCCGCAAGGCGTCCTTACATCGTAACACCCCGCGCTTGTCAGAAACCTGGCGGACCAAGCGGCCCACCTGGTTCCCCACCTGACGGAGTTTGGCCAATGTTGTTTCTGACCGTCTGTTTTGATGTATAAAGAGCCCTAGTACCCGGACTTCGATATTTTCAGGGATTGGACCTGTGCACTTTGGTGAGGGGCGTATGTGCACACATTCAGACTTTTGGGTGGAACATTGGAGGCCGCAGCGGCGAGCATAACGGTCCACTATGGTCGCCGCCTCCTGCAGGTTGGCCTCAGTGTCTCCGAGGGAGCCCTGTGTGGCCCACAGGGTGATGTCACCGGCGTACAGCGCATGCTGCACACCGGCGACAGCGCCCAGCTGGGCCGGTAGGTGCATCATAGCCAGACTGAATAACAGGGGAGAGAGCGCCGCGCCCTGTTGTGTACCCTTGGTTCCTAAATGAAAAGGGCCATGTTCCTTATCATGGATTTAAATGTAAGATTGTCTGTCGGTCAAAAATTGCCAAATGTATTGAAAGGCGTTTCTGCCGCAGTTTGAGAGAGGTGGGTGTGAATGATCTCATGGGTAACGTTGTCGAATTCTCCCTTCAAATGCAAGGCGAGTACGACCTTGTCAATGTGAGGGCATTCGCCCTCAGAAGGGGTAGTTGCCAAGACATTACGTAGTTCCCGAGTGCTGCGCTCTACTCTCTCTCTCTCTGTGTCTCTCTCACACACACACGCACGCACACGCACACTCACACACGCACTCACACACGCACGCACGCACACACACGCACGCGCACTCACACACAGACACTGCGCGCGTGGTGTATCCTGTCACGTAGGGGCGGGTATATGTGGATTAGAAGCAAGGGCGTCCGCAGAACTTTTTCCAGGGGGGGGGGGCACCCGATGTCCGGGAATGGGGGCGGCGGTAGTTTAGCACCAAAAAGGAACTAGTGCATAAATAATATCCGTAATTCCAGGGCAGGGCAACCGCCCGCCCTTGCCCCCCCCCCCCTTCCGGACGCCCATGATTAGAGATAGTTACTATGACTTAGCTCCCAAGTGCTATGCTTTGCAGTGCGTGTGCACACGCGCACACATACGCACACACACACACACACACACACGCACACACATGCACACACGCACTCACACAAAAGAGCGAAAGTATACATATTTATGAATGTTATGTATGCAATTTATATCCGAGCTAGGTTATGCAGTGACTGGCGCCTCTATTTAGGGAGGGACACGTTCCGCAGTCCCACGTGCTCTCTCATCCTCTCATTTGCGGGAAGCACACATGTCTGCTACCGTATATCGTCTGGGTGTCAGGGCACTCGACCTTATCCGGGAACGAACGCGCACACGCGTTTGCCTGCGTTCAACGGAACCAATGTTGCCTCGTAAGCTTCTCTTGTGTGCTCCCGCCCAGTGTTCCGCCTGAGTTTTTGCGCCCGCGCGCAGTGAAATTCCCCACTGGCCGCAGCCCAGGTGATCGAAGCTTCGATCGCAGATGCCGCGGCTGGCAAGATCGTTTCCATCCGTGTTTACTTTGTTTTGAATAAAAATAAATCAATAGCAGGAGCCACACAAGCTCCCACTGTTCACCCCTCTACTAGCTAAACAGCCGTTTTGAAACCAAATTGCGAGTCACGCGAATGAACGTAAAAGCAGGCTCATGCTCTCTGCGTCCCCCTTGTGAAGACTGAATACGCTTGCCAGGTACGAATGTGTACCTCCAGAGCGTATGTTTACTCCGATGCACAGGGAATATAGACACTGAACATTGAATATCCGCGTAACGTGGGGGAGTAGTTCGCAATCGCAGCCCCCCCTCCCCCCACTCTCCACATCCAAGGGCGAAGGAAAGAAATACCTTTTGAGGAAGCAAATACGTAGTACCGTTCTCATTACTCCGTGGACGTGCCATGGGGAAAGGATTAAGGACGGAGCAAAAGAAGTAAGAGAAATCCGGATTGATTTCCACCACCTGAGCATCATTACCGTGCGCTGATATCGCACAGCACACGAGCGCCTTTTGCGCTCCGCCTCCACAGAAACGCGGCTTCCGCGGTCAGGTAAACAGGTCCTCCGGCTAAGTAGCCGAGCGCCTTAACCACTAGTACACCGCAGCGGGTGAGGCGATAGCTGTACCACCGTGAGAGCAATAACGCACCGCGCGAGAGCACCCACCCCCAGCCCCACACGGGGAAGGCCCTTCTGGGTCATGCGGCGCCGCTGTGCACATTATCAGAGCCCAGCTGCCTCTCGGGCGATCTACCTGAGCACCTTTCTTGGCTATAAGCAGGTGAACTTTTGATTAGGCCGTACGACGTATACTTAAAGGGCAACTGCGCCACTTTTTCAGAATTCCGCGATATTCAACGATTCAAATCTATATAGGCTGTACGTAAAGCATGCGAAGTGTTTTTGCGCTTGTATCTAAAATAGTGACATAATCGACGATTGAATTTTAAGGCTGATTTATTGGTTTATTGGGGTTTAACGTCCCAAAGCGACTCAGGCTATGAGGGACGCAGTAGTGAAGGGCTCCGGAAATTTCGACCACCTGGGGTTCTTTAACGTGCACTGACATCGCACAGTACACGGGCCTCTAGAATTTCACCTCCATCGAAATTCGGCCGCCGCGGCCGGGATCGAACCCGCGTCTTTCGGGCTAGCAGCCGAGCGTCGTAACCACTGAGCCACCGCGACGGGGCGATTGAATTTTAAGCTTCTCCTCAAAGCGCTGGAGAAGTGCGGGCAAGTTTGGTGTGACGTCACGGAAGGGAAGATTTCAAATTACCGCTGCCGTCAATCAAACCCTACCGTGCTTCGCTTGATGCTGCCAAATAACTCTCGGTGGGCTTTCACTTCAGTGTCGTTGGCTTTTTCCTTCAAAGCAAGCGCTTATGTATTAGAAATGTACAGGTACCTTCGATGACGTCATCATGCACCCCCTCCCCTCACTTGGCGCTGTGTGCAGCGGAGAAGCTTGAATGCCATCGCGATTTTAATTGGCGATTACGTCACCATTTCAAATGCCAGCACGTGTGCGCTCTGCCCTATTTCCGTTTACAGCGCCGCGTTTTTGTTCGGAGGTTCATTGGCGGGTGAGGTCATACTGGGCATATTGATACATTTGCTTAAAACATAGTGACTGGCTAGTTGGTTCTGCATACTGGAAAATTGCAGCGCAGCTGCAATTTTATCCAGCGCATCTCCTAATTGCTGTTGCAGAGGTCATACGGAAACAATCGCGAAATGGGCCCACCACAAATGAACGTCGAACAAAGGCAGCTGTGATACCATACCTACATGCGGTATCACACAAACTGAAAAGGATAGGAAACAGAGCGGGGGTTGATATTTTCTTCTCGGCCCCGAAGAAACTGCATCAGTTTTGCAAAGGAGTAAATTCTGTCACCGAACGTGAGCCCGACTGCGTGACGAGGCACCGTCCGCGTCTCGTCGACTGCGAAAAAGATGTGATATATTCAATTCCCCTGTCGTGCGGCAACATCTATATGGGCCAAACAGGGAGATGCCTGAACACAAGGCTTCAAGAGCACAAAAGGAACCTAAGGGACCCAAACTCAGGAGAACTCGCCTTACACTGTAGCCAGTGCGAGTGCTGCACCTCTGCCCTTGAAAGAACAGTTATTCTTTGCAAGTGTCGGGACACCACCACAAGGTTGATAGCAGAAGCTCTGGTGATATCAAAATGCGCAGATAAGTGTGTCAGCAACCCATCTGTGCGCCTTAGTGAAAAAGAAATGTCATTTCTGAACGCCAATGATAGGACGAAAGATTGGAGGAACTGGAGACAGTTCCGATAATCGTGCCACGAATGCGTGAGGTGATGTGTTGGTTTCTGTTTTGTTGTTTTGTACCTAGTTATTATATAGGCTGGCTCAGTGCAATAAAACACAGTTGTTAGTCAGCGCTTGTGTTTGCGTCCTTCTCGTCTCGTCCATGTTACTGCTGCGCTGCAAATTTCCAATATTGATACAGCCGATTTTTTAGAACTTGGACATTTAGCCAGGACAGCAGCTTGGGCATGTTGGTTACTCATTTGTGACGGAACAGCGCAAAACATCGGGACAAGAGACAAGCGCAGCGCTTGTCTCTTGTCCCGGTGTTTTGCGCTGTTCCGTCACAAATCGGACATTTTGATTATGCTTCGGATGATGATCAGAATATGCGCAGTGTACATTTCGCATATGGGACGCTCCAACTCCCGAGGTCGCTCGGGTTCCCGGGACCGCCTCAGCTGCAAGGGCCCTTCCTGTTCCCAGGGTCGTTCCAGCTCCCGGGGTAGTTCCGGCTCCCGGGGTCGTTCCAGCTCCAGGGGCCATTCCAGCTCTCGCAAGCGCTCCGCTTCCAGGGGGCGGGACAACACTGGCAACAAATGGAACATCGGAGCCCGGCCCAAAATCGAGGGACGCTCTGAGTGTCATCAGCAAGGGTCAACGCCGCCCACGGACAAGACCAACGTGCCGGATGACCGCAAGAGGGTGAGCTTTGTAGATAAGGTCTCCCATACTCACCCACCCGGTGGGTCTGAGGACATCTTACAACTTAAACGCATGGTGGAAAAATTAACCGGGGCGGTTACGGCCCTTCAAAATGAAAACGCGGAACTTAGGAAGCAGCTGCAGCTTAAGATCCAGATAGATAAGAAACGACAGGAAGCCGAAAAACCTCCAGATGACACCCAGGAGAGTACGATGGTGGTGGAGAAATCCCTACCATCACCCAGCAAGAGAAAATCGTTAGAGGGCGCACAACCCGAACTTACGCTGGAGGAAGTCTGCCATAAACTGGAGACCAACATTCAGACCCAGATTCAGGCCCTGGATACCAAAATGCAAGCGCAATTTCAGGCATTGGAAACTAACATGCAAAACCAAATTCAGTCGATTCTCTCCGCAATACAGGGACTCACAGACGTAACACAAGGACACAGGAATGAGCTCTTAGCCATCAATATATGGCAGCAAACTGTGGAACATACCATTCAGCAAATTCAACATGGCCATATACACAAAGAATAACAACTACTTGCTGTGGCAATGGAACTGCCGGGGGTATCAGCGGAAAAGGCCAATCCTCCAGCAGCTCCTTGCGTCTCTGAAGGTCCACCCAGAGGTTATCGCCCTCCAGGAGACTGGAGGCGCGTCAAAATTAATTGGTTATCAAGCTTTTTACGCCGCAGGCGACAAACCCAATGCTACCACATTCGTTAGAAGGAACATTACGGCCATTGAACATGACACGGGCATCCGCCACATAGAGCACGTCCTCGTCGAACTTATTCCGGCCAAAAAGACTCAACGCAGTCTTTTCATTCTGAATATTTATAGCACTCCAAGACAAAAGAAAGTTAAATTCGACTCCCTCTTCAGGAAAGTAATATGTATCGGCAACAAGCACGCACTGGTTATTCTAGGTGACTTCAATGCCCACCACCCTGCGTGGGGCTACCCGCGGCCCTGTACGAAGGGGAGAGAGCTATGGCTAGACATACAGCAAATGGGCTTCACCCTGCTCACAGATCCTCTCACCCCCACAAGAATGGGTAACAGCGTGTGCGCTGACACGTCCCCAGACCTCACCCTGGTGAAGAATGCGGGTACAGCTAATTGGTCCAACTCATTGCTAAACCTAGGGAGTGACCATTACATACTTGTCACGGAAACTGACGTTGGCCCTGCCAAGCGCCAAACGCGCTCCCCGCATATTATCGAATGGGACGCTTTCCGCGACGCTCGTAACCAGGACGGGAGAAAGGCAGAAATCACAAACATAGAACAATGGGCGGAGGAACTCCGCAGGGATGCTAAGAATGCGACTAAAACGCTCGACGACAACGCGGAACTTGAAGTACTAGACAGCCGCCTTCTTCATATGTGGGAGGCTGTCACAGAAGTGGCGGCAGCCTGTCAATTACTTTTGTTTGTATAAAACTGATGCGTCCGCGTTTCTTTGTATGTGTCTCGGGAAGAGCAAGAATGCATGCACGCTTTTTTCAGTTATGTAGACAACCCCTCGCATTGCGAAAGCGGAGGCGGCTCAAAGTCGGCCCCGTTACTGCCGAAGTCTTGAGCTGACCATTAGCGGGAAAGAAGTTGCGGCCTACTGACTGGCCTTTTGGTTGTGTTTTACTTTCTTGCGTTTCCAAGGTCACCGAATCGAGAGTCGAAGCCTGGGACTTCTTTTTAGTTGTGCGTTAATTTTTTCCTCCTCCAAGATGGCGGCCATGCAGAGGCAAAGTGTAGGTGCCTACGTGCTCTCGTTGCGCTTTTTGGTGTTTTGTTTTTTCGACGCCGACGCTGTGGCGCCGCGAGTGCTCGCTCGCTAGCGCCCGAGGGCTTTAAAAGGGGGCCGTATGGAAACGAACTTCAGTCCGCTCCAGGGTTGCCAGGTTTGGCTACTTTGCGCCAAATTGGCTACTTTTAGGACCGCTTGGCGACAAAAATTTGAACTTGGCTACTTGGCTACTTTTTGGCTACTTTTGAAATCGAAGTTAGGACTGTAATGGACCTCTTTTTCTGCCAATGGTCCATGCATCTTTGCTTGTCAGAATGCCATACGTGAACACCATTATTCTGCGGTGCCAGTCTTTTTGTTGAAATTTTGCCTGTAATTATGTCCCAGACTTAAAATACTTCTCGCTCCTGTGTACTCCCAGGCGAGATTCCGCCTCCGCTATGCAATGCTGTTATGTAGGTTTCCTTAGAACCAGAAAGAAGAAATGTCCTATCACCATTCACTCAATGCGCTTCAGCTAAATAAGGATGTGAATTGCTACTTAGCTGATATACCTTGTTTCCTCAGTTGGATACTGGTTCAAAGCGTATTGATCGGCCACACATGCTAGCCCGACATCCAATTGGATGATGCTGGGAATTACAGTCTTGGTTAAAATTTTTCAGGGCAAATACTGTTTCCTTTTAGCCGATTACTGGGGAACGGGGAAGAGCAAAGGGCTTTGAAACGCGATGACGAAGACTCTTTGTATCGTCCAGCGATATCCGGAGAGCCATGAGTTCCTCAGTATACGGCTGAAAAGGAAGCCATGTGACTTGAAAAAATTTGACCAAGGCTATGCTTTTTATGTCTTTAGAACATATGAACTGCATGTGGCGATCAGTCTGTTTTTGCAATATAAAGCTGAAAAAAGATCACAAGAGAGAAACGGAAAAAGAAATAGGGACATCAAAATCAAACCCTTGTTTAAGGAGCAGTGAAGAAATTTCATGCAAAAATCAATGCCAGGCATGCCATATATATACACACACACATATATTTGGGAATTAAAATTGCCATGGCTGTGGCTTAGGAACACCAATTATTTCTCCTCTGAAAAGAAGAAAAACATTTCTGATTACTTTTCCCACACTCTCTTTCCCTTCAGAAATTCCTCGCGCGTTTCCGTGCTTCTTTCCCATGGTGTTCATGTATTTCCTTTCATTTGATTTACGATGCTTTTGTACTTCAAAGTTATTCGCATTCACGATTGCCCTGCGTCCTGCCAGAATTATATATTTCTTACGCCCTTTATGCTTCTGGTGACGCTTTTATGCAACTTTGGCGCTATTTTTGGCTAATTTTGACACTTCGTCAGCTAGTTGGCTACTTTTTTGGCTACTTTTCTTCTTTTTGTGGCTCCTTTCAAAATTTAGGACCTGGCAACCCTGGTCCGCTCGTCGGTGGAAACGCTGCCGCCGCGAACTCCCGGGTCTCCGAGCCGCCGCACCGCATCCTCGAAACCGCAAGCTGCCCTGGACGGACGTCGCCTTCGGGGGCCGCACTGACTGCGTGTTTTGTGGATGGACTGCAGCCGCGCTTCCCGGTTGACTGTATGT
Organism: Amblyomma mixtum; assembly: GCF_055824585.1. Lineage (NCBI taxonomy): Eukaryota > Metazoa > Arthropoda > Arachnida > Ixodida > Ixodidae > Amblyomma > Amblyomma mixtum. The sequence continues at coordinate 424,660,267 of NC_143014.1, read as the reverse complement.
TTGTTCACCTTCTGACTTTTGATCGACTGTATCTAATTGGCCTCTCACTTGTGTTCTGACCTGTGTAGAAATATTCAATGTATAACTTAATTCAGTGTGTTTACTGCTATGTGTTTTCCGCAATTATTTTGTAGAATGTAAATTATGTGTCTGTAAAAGCTGCCGCATTGTTCAATCGAAACTATAAACGTTGTTTTGTTGTTGTTACCTCTTAAACACGCCTCGGTCTCAGTCACTGCGTTTGCTTACCGGCTACGCCGGGCATCAAACGGCCACCTCATTGTCCCTCATTGTCCGGACTCGGTGATGATGTCGACTAGTCGCCGAACCCGTGACAATTAACTGGCGTCCGCGACAGGACGTTTGATGCGAAGAGAACGTGGTGAACTGAGAGGGAGACTTGTTGAGGTGTTGAACTGTGCCGACTTAAGAGAGGTGTCGTGTATCAACAGGATTAGATTTGTGCGAACCTTGTAGCTGTGTTATTGAAAGTGTGCTTGTAGAAAGAAGCATGGATTTGGAAAGGTTGATAGCTATGGGTAGCCAGTTGGGGCTCACAAGCACTGAGCTCAGAAAATGGGTCGAAGATAAGCTGCGCGAAGAGCGAACATGGGTCGAAGATAAGCAGCGCGAAGAGCGGGCGTTTGCCCGAGAGAGAGCGGAGCAGGAGCGCGCAGCGGCGGAGCAAAAGCGCGCGGCCGCGGAGGCAGAGCGCGCGGCCGCGAAGGCAGCTGACGAACGTGAGATAGAGATTATGCGTTTGAAAATAAAGCATCTGCGACTAGAGAAAGAGGCTAGAGAGAAAGAGCGGGAGAGCAAGCCAACAGAACGCGTGTGCGACACGATCTGCGGCGTCACCGAATCGCACAGCGAGGGAGCCATTCCTGTTCCGGCGCTTGAACAGTCAGAGGGCGAGCGAGATGTGAAGCTTTCTAATGATTTGACGGCGGATCAACGGAGACAGCTCCGAGAAGTGATATCAGAGCACTCTCGCATCTTCTCCGACGTCCCAGGCAAGACGGACTGGGCCGAGTGCCGGTTAGAGCTCACTACCCGCACTCCGGTCCACCTAAAACAATACCCACTTCCGTTTGCGACGAGAGAAGCCGTAGAAAGAGAGACGCAGCAGACGGAGCGACTGGGAATAATTGAGAAGTCCCAGTCACCCTACAATTCACCGGTCCTCTTGGTGAAGAAACCAGACGGCACGAACCGGCTTTGCATTGATTTCCGACGCCTTAACGACGTCCTGGTTGCCGATTCGGAGCCAATGCCCAGAGCGGACGCGGTCTTCGCTGCAGCTGGAGAGAAGAAATACTTCTCAAAGGTAGACTTTGCCAAAGGATATTGGCAAATTCCATTGACTGAGGAGTCCAAGCCCAAAACGGCGTTTTCAACGACATCGGGTCTCTTTCAATTCCGTTTTATGCCGTTCGGCATAAAAACTGCCCCGGCAGTGTTTTCAAGATTGATGCAAAGAGTGGTGGAGGGAATTCCCGGAGTGCAGCACTACTATGATGATGTCCTCATTGCCAGTGCTACGTGGGAGGAGCATCTTTCTTCGCTGAGGCAGCTGTTTGCGAGAATCGAGATGGCCGGCCTGACAGTACGACCAAGCAAATGCGAATTCGGGATGGAAAGCATCGAGTTCCTCGGGCATCGCACTGGCAGAGGTGAGCTGGCACCACTCGGGAAAACGCTCGACAAGATACAGGCGGCGCCAACTCCTCGAACAAAGCGTCAGGTACGCGCTTTCCTTGGCTTGTCGGGGTATTACCGCGACTTCATCCCCGACTACGCAAGAATAAGCGAGCCCCTCACCCAGCTGACGAGAAAAGGAGAGAGGAACGTCGTAAGGTGGACGCCGGCCCATCAGGAAGCCTTCGAAGAGCTCAAGCGACGGGTCTCAAGCCCTCCGATACTACGGCTGCCAGACTTCTCCAAACAGTTTGTGTAAAACTGATGCGTCCGCGTTTCTTTGTATGTGTCTCGGGAAGAGCAAGAATGCATGCACGCTTTTTTCAGTTATGTAGACAACCCCTCGCATTGCGAAAGCGGAGGCGGCTCAAAGTCGGCCCCGATACTGCCGAAGTCTTGAGCTGACCATTAGCGGGAAAGAAGTTGCGGCCTACGTGACTGGCCTTTTGGTTGTGTTTTACTTTTTTGCGTTTCCAAGGTCACCGAATCGAGAGTCGAAGCCTGGGGCTTCTTTTTAGTTGTGCGTTAATTTTTTCCTCCTCCAAGATGGCGGCCATGCAGAGTCAAAGCGTAGGTGCCTACGTGCTCTCGTCGCGCATTTTGGTGTTTTGTTTTTTTTTTGACGCCGACGCTGTGGCGCCGCGAGTGCTCGCTCGCTAGCGCCCGAGGGCTTTAAAAGGGGGCCGTATGAAACGAACTTCAGTCCGCTCGTCGGTGGAAACGCTGCCGCCGCGAACTCCCGGGTCTCCGAGCCGCCGCACCGCATCCTCGAAACCGCAAGCTGCCCTGGACGGACGTCGCCTTCGGGGGCCGCACTGACTGCGTTTTTGTGGATGGACTGCAGCCGCGCTTCCCGGTTGACTGTATGTTTGTTCACCTTCTGACTTTTGATCGACTGTATCTAATTGGCCTCTCACTTGTGTTCTGACCTGTGTAGAAATATTCAATGTATAACTTAATTCAGTGTGTTTACTGCTATGTGCTTTCCGCAATTGTTTTGTAGAATGTAAATTATGTGTCTGTAAAAGCTGCCGCATTGTTCAATCGAAACTATAAACGTTGTTTTGTTGTTGTTACCTCTTAAACACGCCTCGGTCTCAGTCACTGCGTTTGCTTACCGGCTACGCCGGGCATCAAACGGCCACCCCCTCATTGTCCGGATTCGGTGATGATGTCGACTAGTCGCCGAACCCGTGACAGAGGCCAAAGCTAGCATGGAAAAGCGATTAAAAAGACAAAAGTGGAATCGCAATCTCAGAAGACGCCTAGCGCGCCACAACAAAGAGATTGAGGCATATGCACTTAGACTCTGCGATCAGAACTGGGAAACAATGTGCGACCAGCTTGAGGGCAATATCGGCCTCGCCAAAACATGGAACCTCCTTCGGCACCTCCTCGATCCAGAAGGTAGTAAATTAACAGAGCGACAAAATTTACAGAAATTAGGTTATAAATTTGAAGGTTCGGAGCAGGAACTCCTCGATGCAATTCGCTGTCGATATATAGGCTCCGCCACCAAAACTTCCTTACCGCGCTATGAGGGTAAATCCAACAGCGAACTAGACGCCCCTATTCACGAATTCGAGGTTCGAGCAGAAATACTAAAACTGAAAACCAAATCAGCCCCCGGACCCGATGGTGTAACCAACAAAATGCTTAGAAACCCAGATGACAAATCTATAACGGCGCTGACCAATTTCATGCAAGAATGCTGGGAGAAGGGTGAGATTCCCAAACAATGGAAAACTGCTAAGGTAATTTTCATACCTAAGCCAGGGAAACCGCTCAATCTAGAAAATCTAAGGCCTATATCCCTCACATCTTGCGTTGGAAAACTGATGGAACATGTCATACAAACGCGACTAAACAATTTCATGGAAGACAACGACTTATACCCCCATTCGATGATAGGTTTTAGATCGCATTTGTCCACGCAAGATGTCATGATACAGCTCAAACATCTGGATGCGAAAGTAATAGTGGGACTTGATCTCACTAAAGCTTTCGATAATGTAAAACACGAGGCGATATTAGAAAACCTGGCTCTTTTAAACGTCGGGGAGCGCACATACAACTACATTGCCAATTTCCTTTCGGGCAGGATAGCGCGCATCCACTTTGGTGAAAGTCAGTCTCAAAACATACATTTGGGCAGCATAGGCACCCCTCAGGGTTCGGTACTTTCCCCTCTTCTCTTCAACGTGGCCATAATACGGCTACCGAAGAGACTGGAGGGGATAGATGGCTTGAATTTCTGCATGTATGCGGACGATATCACCATGTGGATGACCCGTGGACACGACGCGCACATCGAAAGTACGCTACAAAAGGCCATAAATGAGGTCGAAAACTATGTCAGCTGTAGGGGCTTGCAATGCTCGCCGCAGAAGTCTGAACTTCTTTTTTATCGACCTCTGCATCAAAGACAAACTAGAACCATCCCTAACATCAAATTACAAACTCAAGGGGCGGAGATTCCTCATGTTGAAAAAATCAGAATTTTAGGAATGATTATACAAAGCAACGGGTATAACGGTGATGCAATAACTAAGATGGAAAACTGCGCGCAACAAACTATGCGGCTCATACAGCGGATTGCCAACAGAAGACACGGCATGAAAGAGCATAATCTCCTACGGCTGGTACAGGCATTCGTAGTAAGCCGTATCTCGTATGCTGCCCCCTTCCTTGATCTTAAAGTTTCAGAAAAGGAAAAGATAAATGGAATTATCAGGCGATGCACGAAACAAGCTCTAGGACTGCCCATCCGTACATCCACTCACCGCCTCCTAGAGCTAGGAATGCATAATACCCTGGAAGAAATTACGGAAGCAGTGAGAACGTCCCAAATCGAACGCTTAGCCGGGACCACAACCGGCAGGGCCATTCTAGAAAAACTCAATCTGAGCCGAGATAACAGAACAACCGCCAAAGTTGACATGCTCGGAAAAATTCGAGACAATATAGTTGTACCCCCATTACCCAGGAATATGCATCCTATTTATCACTCAGTGCGCCGGGCCAAGCGGGCAGAGGCGCTAGAGAAACGCTTCTGCTCCTACAAAGACGAGGACGTGGTCTACGTGGATGCCGCTGAGTATGGTAAGAACACGATGACCGTCGCGGTCGTCAATAATAAACAACTCCTCAAAATAAGTGCCTCCATACTCTCGGGTAACCCAGAGACTGCAGAGGAAGCTGCCATAGCACTGGCCTGTGTAGGCACAAAAGCGAGATACATCATCAGTGACTCCAAAGTCGCCATACTAAATTTCAGCAGGGGCCGGGTCTCCTCTCTAACAAATACAATTCTAGGCCGTCATGTAATAGACCGGAAAATTACACTAGTCTGGACACCAGCACATGCATCCCTGCCTGGTAATGAGACGGCCCACGAGTTCGCCCGAGGCTTTTCTTTCCGGGCGGACCCGAGCGAGGTGGTCTTTACAGACAGGGATCGCATGGTGACCTACAGAGAAATTACACAATACTATCGTTTCCAACGAGCTAGACTTCCTCCAGCGGATAGATCCTTGTCCAGATACCAAGCCATCAACTGGCGCCGGTTACAAACTTACACCTTTCCAAACCCGGCCCTCTGGAGTCTTATGTACCCAGGGAAATTTTCAGAAACATGCGCAAACTGCGAACTTAGGGCCACCTTGGACCACATACTATGGGAATGTCCTCATGCTCCCCGGGAGGGACGAGGTATAAACACAAAAGCTCAATGGGAGACCTTGCTACTGAGCTACCCGGCGACTCAGTTACAACTCGTCCGACTGGCCGAAGCCGCCGCCGAGAGTCAAGACCTTTCGGCCGTCGTCTAGGCGGGTAGCCCTCTGGCTACCCTCTTTCTGTTGGACAATAAAAGTTTTCCTATCCTATCCTATGGGTTCCTCGTTCGTCCGTGTCTTCTTAATGCGCGAGTACGCTACTTTCAAGAATGAACCAACTCACCTAAACCAAAGTATTAATCTCGAATATCATCTCTGTCGAATATCTGAAACATTGATTTGACGTTTCACGCAAAAGTATACTGGTGCCGTGAACTCCCATTCCCTAGCCACATTCAATACGTCGAACAAGCTGTATAGCATCGGGTTGCGTGGGCTTCCTAAGCGAGCTTTGCGGCTCACGGAGAAGCTTGCTTGGACGCAAGCTTATGTTTAGGACAACTATTCATTGCTACATACCTGTACACGGTGCAAAAGGCGGACCAAGGAAGGGGAGATACAATAGCTCGGACCGCCGGCCTTTTGTATCTCGCTTGCATATGCCCACTATCTAGCCACTTATAACATTTGATCGATACCAGCTAGCCCGATATACCACCCATCTGGATGCCTATATATATATATATATATAAGCCGCGGTGGCTCAGCGGTTATGATGCTCGGCTGCTGACCCAAAAGACGCGGGTTCGATCCCGGCCCGCAGCGGCTAGAATTTCTTTGGAGGAGAAATTCTAGAGGCCCGTGTACTGTGCGATGTCAGTGCACGTTAAAGAACCCCAGGTGGTCGAAATTTCCGGAGCCCTCCACTACGGCGTCTCTCATAGCCTTAGTCTCTTTGGGACGTTAAACCTCATAAACCAAACCAAACCAACCATATATATAACGGCAGTCAACTGAATATCAACGCTACAAAAAACATTCAAGGTTTTTTTCATGCACTCAAACCACTTGTCCAATCTAAGCCACATGTTAGGCTTTAGAACCACGACCTCAAGCCTTCGGAAAAGGTTACATATGTCGGTGCAATATTAGACTTCCAGCTGAAGTTTGACAAACAGTAATGATTATATGGTAAAATTGGAGTATCCTTCAGGATACTAATCAAAGCGCGCTAGAACTTTGCGCACCACATACTCTCGGTTATGCATTCATTAACAGTAGCGGCAATGTTGCCAGTCAACTTGTTGAAACACGCACATTCAGTTTTTTAAGCATTCAGACTCAAGCATTGACTGTAATCGCTTTCATATCATCTAGGGCACACGTGGCTTCTTTTTTTTTTGAATTCTTAAACATATTGTTGCCTAGTCGACGAACGACGAAGTGGCTATCTGTGCTCTCGACGACGACGATGCTGAGAGTGTGTGTGCGTGAGCGTTCAAGCCTATTAGTACTCCCTTTCCTCTATAAATGCTCCTCTTTCCATCAGTTCACCGCCTGTGTCTTGGCCACTCCCCCGTAGTGGGTATGTGCCATTCTACTTGAGGCCAACCAACCAACATCAGGTCGTTGAATTCCACCCAACGTAGCACAGTCATTTGTAGAGGCCTCCCCGTAACAATATTCCCTCAGTCTACCTTTTACGAAAGACGTTTACTTTACTGGTGTAATATTTAGTAACTATTAATGCAATTATTTATACTGTCTTATATAATTTTAGCTTTTAAAGACTCTCTCACAACCGCAACAATTTGCCAGGCTAAGTAGAAACTAATCATGAAAAACTAATTTTACTTTACAGGTCTCGCCTTTCGGGGCCAGCTTCTTTGGATAAAAAAACTGTTGCGTACCGCTGCTGTTCTAAAGCGCTACTTGCCACATACTACCTACCGCAGAGGCAGTATGTTCATAATAACCATTTTTGGAATCCCTAAAACATGCCTTCTTTTCCTTGGGTTTTTAATTCATATATGCAGTAGAAATGCTCAAATAAAGTGGAATAAGTTGTTGTCACAGAAGTGGCGGCATCCTATAAATGACTTACGGTTATATAAAACTGATGCGTCCGCATTTCTTAAACATAGTGTGTCCATGTAGCCTGTATGTGCCTCTGAAAGAGCACGAATACATGCACGCTCTTTCAGTTCGTTAGACAAACCCCTCGCATTGCGCAAGCGGGGATGTACTATCGCGCTCAATATGAGTTGCAACGCGCGGTCATCGACCGGGGTTCGTTCCGTGGTGTGCCTCCTCCAAACAGTCGCTCGGAATTCTGGGAGAAACTTTTTCCTGAGCGGGGGTGCTGTTGTTTCCTGGAACAGCAGTTTCTCCCAGAATTCCGAGCGACTGCTTGGAGGAGGCACACCACGGAACGAGCCCCGGTCGATGACCGCGCGTTGCAACTCATATTGAGCGCGATAGTACGTGCTGCTTGTTTTGTGTATCTCTTACTTTTTCCCGGCTGAAGATCGCCCCTAATACTGCCAAAGTCTTCAGCTGCTTTTGGGTATTCGTAAATTTTTCTCTTCTGCACGGTGACCGCTAGGAGGAAAGAAGTTTTGGGCGTACGTGACTCCTTTTTTTTCGTTGTGTCTTGCTTTTTTCTGTTCTGAGGTCACCGAATCCAGAGTCGAAGCCGAGGGCCTCTTTTTAGTTACCCGTTAATTTTTTCCTCCTCCCAGACGGCGGCCATGCAGTGTCAAAGTGTAGGCGCCTATGTTGCCTCTTTTGTGTGTGAACTATTTGGTGCGCTGTTTGGTGTTTGCTTTTTCGACACCAACTCTGTGCCTGTTCAGGGGGTAATGTCTGTGCGTGCCGCGAGTGCCTCGTCCGCTAGTGCCAGAGGACTTAAATAGGGGCCTAAAGGTGGGTTCAGACGAGCGGACCGGATCGCGGATGGTCCGGGCGCGTCAGCACTCTCCGCGCGCCACGTGACGGGAACGTCACGGCTCTGAGTGACCTTGAGCGGGCGGCGCAGACTTTTCCGGGCCCGGATCGCGGACCGAGTGAAAAAGGCGAGCGCCTATTTCAGTCCGCGCAGACCGAGCCTCCGCCGCGGACCGGGATTGTTTTTGCTCTTTTTTGCTTCTAGGCGCGCTCGTCTGGCTAGCTATTCTGAATGAAGTCGGCTTTGCTCCGTGCTGGCGCCTTTCGTTTTGGCGCGCTTTTCGCCGAATTTGCAGCTCGAGTGGGCATTGTGTGTCTTGCTTTTCGTGTTTCGCTCACTGCGCTGTTCACTCCGCGTATGCTGCACTGCGACGTACTGTGTATTTGAGCGTGTGCGTAAATGCCCGCTTTTCTTTGTTGTTTCTTCTAATTTGAGTGAATTTGGAAAGAAGGCGCTCAGTGAGCCAGTATCTGGTAAAACTGCTCTGGACTCAGCCGCAGCAAGCGTTTGTACTCTCCGGGTCGCATTCAAGTAGGCCCTCGTAGGGCAGGTCCTGCATGCCCAAGCACTTTTTTTCCAACCATGACTTTGCCCAACATAACAGTTTTTAGCCACGAAAGCGTCCTCCTCGTCCTCAGACGCTTCAATGGCTACAGCCAGTGCGGCGAGACGACGTTTTCTCTCGGCGTTCATGTTGAAACTCTCGGCAGCTGAGTTTTCGAAGCCACGCAAACAGCGCAAGCACGCCATGGGCGAGAGGACGCGCGGATTGTCCGCTGCTTTCGTGTGAATGCTCGACGTCCGGACCGTCTCCCGGAGCTTGGTCACGCGTCACGCGCTGACGCGCGCGGACCATCCGCGATCCGGTCCGCTCGTCTGAACCCACCAGGCCGATTCACACGACGGACCGTTCGCCCGCGGCCCGCGCACTACGTGTGCATACGTCAGCACTTTGAGAGGCGCGCTGGATGCATGGATGGATGGCGGCCGACAGCGCGCCCCTCAAAGTGCTGACGCATGCACACGTAGTGCGCGGGCCGCGGGCGAACGGTCCGTCGTGTGAACCGGCCGAGCTTCAGTCCGCTCCCCGGAGGAACAGCCGCCGCTGCGTACTCCAGGGACCCCGAGCCGCGGCTCGCACCGCATCCCTGAAAGCGCAAGCTGCTCCGGAAGGACCGTCGCCTTCGGGGGCCGCCCTGCCTGCGTCTTTGAGGATGGACTGCCGGCGTGCTCGCCTGTCAACTTGATGTTCGTTCAACTTCTAAACTTGCTTTTAGAGTGTCGCTAACTGGACTCTCACTTTGGTTGAAGGTTTATTTCCGCAACTGGGTGTTGCGAGGACAGCCAGGGAAAAAGCTGTAGAGACAGCTTGAGAGGTTCTGATCTTTGCAGGAAATGTTCATTCCAATGTATAACTTAATTCGGTGTATACAATGCGATGTGTTTTCCCGCAGTTGTTTTGTAGGATCTCCATTAAGCCTCTGTAAAAGCTGTCGTATTCTTCGTATCGAACTTATAAACGTTGTTTTGTTGTTGTCACCTCTTAACACGCCTCTGTCTCATTCACTAAATTTGCTTACCGGCTACGCCGGGCATCGAACGGCCACCCCCTCATTGTCATGACTCGGTGATGACCTCGCGTAATCGCCGAACCCGTGACACTTGTGTTTATTTTTGTTCCAAGTGTACTGTTACCTACCTCTTTATGCTTCCCCACTGTAGGTACCCAGACGATTAGAAACTCCACGGACGTACCTTTTGCTGTGTAAAATTTCTCGCTCAATAAATATAAACTTTCTGGAGTGCATTCTACATGATCTCAAGTCGCGTGATGGAACGAATGTGCCCAACAAAGAACGGAGCGAGTAGCACGGTTGCACACATGCCACTTTCTTGCCTTTCGGAGGTTCGCTTCAAAGCAACTGACTGGGCTGCCCCAATACAGGTCGTGGTGAGGTGAGAACTGAGCCGACACAGCAGTTAATCGGTCAAAAGTTTATCAAGCACTCAGCCTGGAGATGCTGGAGTCCCGTTCACCACAGGCTGTCCAGATACGCTGGGCTGCAGCGTCAGTTCCAGTTGGTCATCACGGCTGGCTTGGTCTCAGGGCCGTCTATTTCGGTGGAAGAAGTCTGTCGTCGAATTCTGCACGCCCGACAGCACCTCCACATATATCTGCTTCTCTCATTTGCCGGCACTGCCAGCCCTTTTTTCGCACATACTGGCACCGTCTTTGCGAACCGTAGCCAGGTTGCATGGTTTGCTTCTCAGTCGTATAGTGGGCCACTCGCGCCATGCACCCCTGAAGCTCTAAATCTCTGTAAGGTAAAAAGAACCCTTGTTTGCACCTTTCGAGACCTTTTGATGTTTAGGGAAGCCGTGAAGGCTCTGCTATACGAGTGGGAAGCACACCATGCAGACTGGTTGTATTTGGCAAGACGGTATGCGTGTTCTTAAAGCGTCCGCATTCCTACGGTTCCCTAACTTGGGGATTCCCACTTTTTCAGTATTTCTCCATTCGGGAAGTCCTCTGGCCTCTTTGGCCGTCCACTTCGGTTGGGCGTCTTCAGACTCGTCTCTTCCTACGTGCATGCCTTTGTGCACGAAACTCGGTTTGAGGAAAAGCTCGGACTGGTTGCATGACCAGGGTAAATTTACCCCAGGAGTAAAGTGGGAAAAAAGTGACATAATTACCCCTAACATAGTGGCATTTATGTCTAGCTATCCCAAGCAGCACTTTCTTGACTGTCACAAGCTGGCACCTTTCGCAACATGGAACACGGCGAAGCTCGGCGAAGCGAGAGCCTTTCCTTGCATTTTCGCTTTCTGGTACAGTTTACATTTGCTTCACGACGAAATCGCCTTCGTTCGTTCGCTCAGCGTCAGGTTAGGGAAAGCGAATGGTGCGTTAGGACTGCTGCGTATTTCATTCTATCCTCACTAAGACGGTTTTGCAATGGACCTCTTTTCCCCTGTTCTCGCCTTCTTTTAATTATTTCATTCCACAATACTGCAGGCCAGGATATCGGCCCTAGCAAGAATTTCTTTCACCAGTGTGGCCAACTTGGGCGCACGCAGTTCAACTGTTGAGGATTTTGCGGGGTCGCAGTGGAGCACCAGAGCAAGATGACCAGCGTGGCAGGCTTCTAGTTCCGAACTGCCCGTGCCGGGCGTGCGCCCCGAGCACGCGCTGTCCATCTTTATTTTTTTTCTAGCGCGCGCTGTAACGCCGATCTCAGCGCCGGCGCTTTATAGCGTCGCCTGACGCTATAGGGCCCCCCGCCTAGACGGAACGGCGAATTTTGCGCGCCGACGGGGCAGAGATGGAGTAGCCAGAGATGGAGTGTCCGGTAAGTTCATGTCAGGTTCCGGGAAGAGCCGTCGGGTGGAGTGCGCGGGCTCAGGTGGACGAGCCTGGCTGCTTCGCAACGGGCGAATGATGCTGGGTGCCGAGTTGACAAAGGACATGGGGCAGGGAAGGTCATGGTCGGGCCGTCACCGACTGTAGTGCTGCCCGCGGACACAAGTGTCGTCGGTGTTGGAACGTTGGAACCGGTGTCGGTGGGAATCTGGCTCGCCGAGTACGTCGTCACAAGCACAAGAGCGGGCGAATCGGCTCCGTGGACTGACAGAAGCTGTGCTGCGACAGCAGCAGCTGTAACAATATTTGGCACAGGTGTAACCGTCGACACAACGGTGAGAGCCGTGACGATGGCGGAGGAAGTTGCAGGGCTCGATGTCAGGTGCTTGGGTGAAGCGGGATCGACAGTCCGGAGTGGTTGGCCAGGAATGATGCGCGTGGGAGCATGGTCGGCGGTAGGTGGGTGCAAAAAGGTGGTTGCAGTGACAGGCCGTGCAGCTGAGACTGCTACATCAGATGGCTGGCTCGAAGCAAAAGACACAGCTTGTGGATGGACAACTGCCGCACTACTCGGTGTGGGTAGCTCGACCATTCGCTCCCGAAGGTGGCTCAAGTCAGGCACCAAAGCAGATGCTTGCTGCGGCAGTGTCGAGCTGCCAGGGTCAGAATCCGAGAAGCGGTTGACCGTACTGAGGGCTTGGGGTGGGGCCTCTTGGGCAGGCGGTGTGGCCGCCGGGGTAGTGGGGCTGGTATGTGGCATATTCTGCGGTGGCGGCTTCAACCTCACAGCAGAGGCCTGCAGAGCTGTTGGCGGTAGTGACGAGGTAGACGGAGATGCCGGAAGCCTCGGCACGGCTGCTGCCGCAGAGTCGTCCTTGGCTGCAGGAGGCTCTGGCGACAACGCCACTGAAGCGCAAGGAGGCAGAGCCAGAGACGCGGGTCGGATAGTAGTGGGAGCAGGACGCGAGGCGGAGCTCGTGCGGATCCCACCTGGTGTGGCGTCGAGAGAGACAGCCGGGCTGGAGACGCTGGACAGGAGTGGCGGCGATGCGGCGAGGGGCTGCTGAGGCGGGCAGGGTTCTGATGAAGGCTGCGTGGGCGCGAGCGAGGCCGGTGCAGGGCCAGAGGCTGGCGGCGGCGAAAACGGGTCCGCTGCGTCGTAGAGCGGCGGCGGAACGTAGTAGGCGCCGAAGTCCGCCAAGACGGCCGCACGCAGCTCATCGTATGGCCGGCAGCCGAAGGCAGAGTAGGTGAGCCGACGCATGAGGTTGGGCGGGAGGATATCGCAAAGGACTGCGTGTTTAAACGGCTGGATAGTGATGCCGTTCAGGTACATCGCAGCCTCCAGTTGGGCGAACCACCCGCCGACGCCTGCAGGCCGGAACGCCGGGAGCGGCGGGTCGAAACTTGGGTGCTGCCAGTACGCCATGCTAGGACGCCGCTGGGTAGAAAGCACGGTTCGCCGGGTCACCACTGTTGAGGATTTTGCGGGGTCGCAGCGGAGCACCAGAGCAAGATGACCAGCGTGGCAGGCTTCTAGTTCCGAACTGCCCGTGCCGGGCGTGCGCCCCGAGCACGCGCTGTCCATCTTTATTTTTTTCTAGCGCGCGCTGTAACGCCGATCTCAGCGCCGGCGCTTTATAGCGTCGCCTGGCGCTATACAACCAATCAGATACGTTGAACAGTTACGTGAACTACGTGCGGGGAATGCTCTGGGTCGTGGCCGCTGCGCCTCACGAACCCATTTTCGCGTGTTCTGGCCTCTTGCTCCTTCTTATTCTTCTTGGACACTTCCTCCTCATCCTGTTACAGGATAGGTCAGCGCCTTGCTCTTTCCCTCATTCCGCCTTCCTCTTTGCCGCCTCCCTCTTACACTCCTTTGACTTTCCCTCTATCCTCTTTCCCTCCTTCATCCTCTAACAGGAGGCGCCAACACCACTAAAGCCAAGGAGCGGGCGCTTAGCAGCGCCGCGGTGAAACTTGTAGGTGAAGACAATGAAATACAGAGAAAGCTTAACGCACCAATAGTTTTTTTTTTTTTTTTTGCCAGCACAACGCGCAACGAGCGAACGCACGCGAATTCGTCGTGAAGTGAGGGGCTTCTGCTTTGACGAACGCCACCATGTTTCACGCCTTCTAAGGGGCAGACTGGAATCTCACTGGACTATCGGGAAATTTCTGTCACGTTTTCGTCATTTTACTTTTATGCGATAGCCTAAAGCCTCTTTGGCGCGAAAACTCGGCGGCCATCGTCATCACACCTGGCAGGTGGCCTCACGTGCCACACATAGCACCTGCCAACCGTCTCCGCCTCTCCTTTTCCTCTCTACTTGTAGGGGATAGAAGCGAGACCCGAACTAAGAGCGAATCCGCTCATATCAAAATGACAAGGGTGGAAAGAATAAAATGGAAATAGAAGCAGAGCTGGATTAGAATCAAGAGTAGAAGAGAATGTTAGCGCATTTGCTCCGCATCAACCCAATTGGTCGCCCTTAAATTATTGGTGTAAATTTACTCCGACAGTTAATTGCTCGTGCACCCGGCCCCTGGTGCCTCTTGTCCCTATGGGGTTTGGTTGGAATTTGAGGCTCTGAACCGCGCCAAAAGTGGAAACGGATGGTTCGTTGCTGCTCTCAAAACGAATTTTGTCTCCACTATCCCGGCATATGTGCAAATGGCCGTGCGAAGGAAGAAAACGAAAGAAAGGAATCTACGGCCGGGCCTGTCGACTGTCACCAAATGGGCTGCTCAACAGCAACAACCTCTGTGTACCCTGTATCGCCCTGTCCGTAATCACGGCCTCGGTGCCCCCCTTGTGCTCCTTCCAGCTACCTCGCCCATTAGGCAGCCACGCGGTCAGAATCCTTCTCCCTGCACGTGCGGCAGAGGTGGTGGTGATAAGCCTTTATTTATTAAAAGAGGTGAGACTCTTCAAAGAGCCCCGCAATGGGTGGAGTCCTTATTCCGGGACCGCATTGGTCGAAGCCGCCAGCTTAGCCCTCTTGACCAAAGCCTTTTGGGCCTGAAGGTCCGAGCAGCCAAGCAGGGCCGCCTCCCATTCCTCTCTGGCAGGGTTGGGGTGAGGGGAGAGAGCTGAGTTGCGCTGGCAAGCCCAAACCACGTGGTAGGTGTCAGCCACCTCCCCACAGTGTCTGCACAAGCCAGTGAACGCGGGATCGAAGTGTTTTAGTACTGCCGGGCACAGCATTGTATTAGTGAATAATTGGAGCAGAACGCGTTCGTTTGCTTTCCCCAGTCCCTTTGCAGGAGCTGGGTACAGACGATACTATCCTTATCTTTGAAGGAAAGTAAGCAGCCACCTTCAGGTTCCAGGTGCTCAGGAGCCAAAGGGAGGAACGTTTGGCCAAACCTGTGGATTCCGAACCAACCACCTCCCGCAGCCGAGGCGACACCCAATCCTCCAGGCCACCCGTCCCCTTCCACCCTCTCTCCTTCCTGTCCCCTGAAAGGGAAGAAGAGGATGTTCATCTTTCCACTCTTCCACCTCCCATCTGAACTGTTCATGCTTTATATGATGGAAAAGAAGGCTTCAGCAAAGTAATCCAGGTGACAATCTGTCGTACAGATTAGGCTGAAAGGTCGTACAGCAGCAGCTCCCCGCTTTGATGTATGCGGACGATATTGTACAGTTAGCTGATAGCCAAGAAGATTTGCAGACTCTGGCTAATTCTTGTGGAGACGAAGGAGACGCTCTAGGTTTCGCTTTTAGCGAAGTCAAGTCTGATGATTTCCAAACGATCCAACTGAACAGGCGCTTACAATGCAAGGCTGTGAAATATACCCAGACTGGCAGAATAGAAATATCTCGGGGTACGGGGCCACGAAGGAGAGAGATACATGTAAAATCACTAAATAACTGTTATGGCGAAATGGCGAAGAAATGTCGAGGTAATGAAACCTAGGGAATGATGGGGTCACAACAAGAATGACGTACTGGGAGGTATATCGAAATGAATAATGGCGCCAGGGCTTACTTTTGGGAATGCGATATTGTGCCTTAGGTCAAAAGTTCAGTCGGCACTAGAAATAAACCGGAGAGCTGTTGGAGGATTAGCATTCGGTACCCACGGCAAAACCAC
Source organism: Amblyomma mixtum (assembly GCF_055824585.1). NCBI lineage: Eukaryota > Metazoa > Arthropoda > Arachnida > Ixodida > Ixodidae > Amblyomma > Amblyomma mixtum. Next base: position 424,644,544 of record NC_143014.1, on the reverse strand, counting down.
AAAAGAGGGACAACGAGGGACGGCAAAACCACGAACATGGGGTGGGCAGGGCTGAAAGCCCAGAGCAAAATATTATGTGAAGAACGCCTGAGGAAATTGGACGGCAACAGGTGAGCAGCTACGGTGTTCACATGTACAGGCTGCTTCACACTTAAAGGGCCACTGACCAGGGTCCGGAGACACCGTCTTTTGGGCATGCAAGACGCGTAAGCAAGGTGTTAAGAGCAGAGATATGGAGGCAAGTGCGTTTGTTGCAAGACTGGCTAGACCTGGTGTGTTTCAGTGAATACGTGGAATGGTTCAGCGCCCGTCCTGTCATGTCCTCTGTGTATTCGTCCTAAATGTTAGCGCTGCTTAAATTTGAACGAAAGAAAATGCATAACCAACTAGCCCCGCAACCTGTTTTACTAAGTGAACTTTCTTCGACTGTGGGCCCTTTCTTTTGTGTTTCTTCTGTCAAGCCTGACCCTTTGAAGATTGTGAGCGCCATCGCAGTCGCCACCTGTAGAGCAAGGTTCATCGCCTTCTGTCTCAGGAAAGGACTCATACCTGTAGAAGTGAGTGTGTCACAGAAGTGGCGGCAGCCTGTAAATTACTTTTGTTTGTATAAAACTAATGCGTCCGCGTTTCTTTGTATGTGTCTCGGGAAGAGCAAGAATGCATGCACGCTTTTTTCAGTTATGTAGACAACCCCTCGCATTGCGAAAGCGGGGGCGGCTCAAAGTCGTCCCCGATACTGCCGAAGTCTGGAGCTGACCATTAGCGGGAAAGAAGTTGCGGCCTACGTGACTGGCTTTTTGGTTGTGTTTTACTTTCTTGCGTTTCCAAGGTCACCGAATCGAGAGTCGAAGCCTGGGACTTCTTTTTAGTTGTGCGTTAATTTTTTCCTCCTCCAAGATGGCGGCCATGCAGAGGCAAAGTGTAGGTGCCTACGTGCTCTCGTTGCGCTTTTTGGTGTTTTGTTTTTTCGACGCCGACGCTGTGGCGCCGCGAGTGCTCGCTCGCTAGCGCCCGAGGGCTTTAAAAGGGGGCCGTATGGAAACGAACTTGAGTCCGCTCGTCGGTGGAAACGCTGCCGCCGCGAACTCCCGGGTCTCCGAGCCGCCGCACCGCATCCTCGAAACCGCAAGCTGCCCTGGACGGACGTCGCCTTCGGGGGCCGCACTGACTGCGTTTTTGTGGATGGACTGCAGCCGCGCTTCCCGGTTGACTGTATGTTTGTCCACCTTCTGACTTTTGATCGACTGTATCTAATTGGCCTCTCACTTGTGTTCTGACCTGTGTAGAAATATTCAATGTATAACTTAATTCAGTGTGTTTACTGCTATGTGCTTTCCGCAATTGTTTTGTAGAATGTAAATTATGTGTCTGTAAAAGCTGCCGCATTGTTCAATCGAAACTATAAACGTTTTGTTGTTGTTACCTCTTAAACACGCCTCGGTCTCAGTCACTGCGTTTGCTTACCGGCTACGCCGGGCATCAAACGGCCACCCCCTCATTGTCCGGACTCGGTGATGATGTCGACTAGTCGCCGAACCCGTGACAGAGTGCCATTTTTGGGTCCATTACACCGTCTTTTGGGCATACAAGACGCGTAAGCAAGGTGTTAAGAGCAGAGATATGGAGGCAAGTGCGTTTGTTGCAAGACTGGCTAGACCTGGTGTGTTTTAGTGAATACGTGGAATGGTTCAGCGCCCGTCCTGTCATGTCCTCTGTGTATTCGTCCTAAATGTTAGCGCTGCTTAAATTTGAACGAAAGAAAATGCATAACCAACTAGCCCCGCAACCTGTTTTACTAAGTGAACTTTCTTCCACTGTGGGCCCTTTCTTTTGTGTTTCTTCTGTCAAGCCTGACCCTTTGAAGATTGTGAGCGCCATCGCAGTCGCCACCTGTAGAGCAAGGTTCATCGCCTTCTGTCTCATGAAAGGACTCATACCTGTAGAAGTGAGTGCCCTTTATGGGTACATTACACCGTCTTTTGGGCATGCAAGACGCGTAAGCAAGGTGTTAAGAGCAGAGATATGGAGGCAAGTGCGTTTGTTGCAAGACTGGCTAGACCTGGTGTGTTTTAGTGAATACGTGGAATGGTTCAGCGCCCGTCCTGTCATGTCCTCTGTGTATTCGTCCTAAATGTTAGCGCTGCTTAAATTTGAACGAAAGAAAATGCATAACCAACTAGCCCCGCAACCTGTTTTACTAAGTGAACTTTCTTCGACTGTGGGCCCTTTCTTTTGTGTTTCTTCTGTCAAGCCTGACCCTTTGAAGATTGTGAGCGCCATCGCAGTCGCCACCTGTAGAGCAAGGTTCATCGCCTTCTGTCTCATGAAAGGACTCATACCTGTAGAAGTGAGTGCCCTTTATGGGTACATTACACCGTCTTTTGGGCATGCAAGACGCGTAAGCAAGGTGTTAAGAGCAGAGATATGGAGGCAAGTGCGTTTGTTGCAAGACTGGCTAGACCTGGTGTGTTTTAGTGAATACGTGGAATGGTTCAGCGCCCGTCCTGTCATGTCCTCTGTGTATTCGTCCTAAATGTTAGCGCTGCTTAAATTTGAACGAAAGAAAATGCATAACCAACTAGCCCCGCAACCTGTTTTACTAAGTGAACTTTCTTCGACTGTGGGCCCTTTCTTTTGTGTTTCTTCTGTTAAGCCTGACCCTTTGAAGATTGTGAGCGCCATCGCAGTCGCCACCTGTAGAGGAAGGTTCATCGCCTTCTGTCTCTTGAAAGGACTCATACCTGTAGAAGTGAGTGCCCTTTATGGGTACATTACACCGTCTTTCGGGCATGCAAGACGCGTAAGCAAGGTGTTAAGAGCAGAGATATGGAGGCAAGTGCGTTTGTTGCAAGACTGGCTAGACCTGGTGTGTTTTAGTGAAGACGTGGAATGGTTCAGCGCCCGTCCTGTCATGTCCTCTGTGTATTCGTCCTTAAAGTTAGCGCTGCATAAATTTGAACGAAAAAAAAAAGTCACAGCATCACCTGTTTCAAGTGCGGGTGAAAGGGACACAAGGCAGATGCGTACCGCTCAGCGGTAAAGGATAGGCCGCAGGCATCGTGCGTTTACTCACCCGCCAAGGGCGCAAATGAGGAGAGCATTCGCGATGGCTACCTGGAGCTCAAAAATGGAAATAGAATTCCCGTTGTGAACGCGGCCATGATGACACGACCGAAGTGTCTCTTTGAAGGACTGCCGGTTGTGGCTGGAACGCTGGGAGGCTAGGGAATTTCGGTATTGCGGGATACCGAATGCAATAAAGGGATCGTGAGACGAGAGCTAATCGACGGCGAGCAGCTCATACGAGAGAAGAGGCCAGTTTACTTAGTGGATGGAACAGCTAAGATGCTGCCTGAGGCGCGCGTTGACATCGACACCCCGTATTTTTCTGGAATTACCACGGCGCTCTGCATGGGGGAGCCTCTCTATGATTTAATTCTCGGAACGTAGAAGGTGCAAGAGCTCCAGATGACCCCAAGGGAGCGGTTGAACAACTATAGACAGCAACGAGCTCGCTGAAGAGGAAGCTGTAGCTGCAGTCGTAACTCGAGCAAAAGGAAGGGAGCAAATCAAGAAGTTCCAAGCGCTTAAAACCCCCGACGTCGCAGTGGAGCCGACAAGGAAGAGTTATGCAGAGGAGCAAGCAGAGGACCAGTCGCTCGAGCAGTGCTTCTCCCAATTTGGCAAGAAACTGACGTGCAGGAATTCGGAAGGCAAAATTGAATTTAAGCAAGAGGATGAGCTATATACTGTACTGAATCTACAACGAGAAAACTGGGTGGACGGTGCGTCAGCTGGTTGTCCCAAAGTGTCATCGCGAGGCGGCACTGAAAACGGCGCACGACGGAATAATGGCCGGACATTTAGGCGCTCAAAAGACGAAGGACCGGATTTTGGAGGATTTTTTCTGGCCGGGTATCACCGCAGACGTGAAGAGATTTGTCGCTTCCTGTGACATCTGCCAGAGAACGAAAGGCAGTGTAGCCCGTGTGCCGCTGGGGAAGACGCCGCTCATTGAAACGCCATTCAAAAGAGTGGCCATAGACATTGCGGGCCCAATCCAGCCTCCTTGCAAGCATGACAACCGGTATATCCTGACCCTAGTGGATTATGCAACCCGGCATCCAGAGGCCGGCGCGCTGCCGAGCGTGGAAACCGAGAGGGTCGCTGAGGCACTGGTAGAAATGTTTTCTCAATTTGACGTCCCTAACGAAGTCCTAAGTGACTGGGGCACCAATTTCACTTCTGACTTGATGAAGGAGGTGGCCCGACTCCTCTCCATACGCCAGCTGCATACCACGCCGTACCACCCCATGGCGAACGGGATGGTCGAGAAATTCAATGGCACCCTGAAATTGATGTTGAAGCCAATGTGCGCTGAAAAGCCGCGAGACTGGGACCGCTACCTGGCGCCGTTGCTCTTCGCATACAGGGAGGTCCCACAGGCAAGTTTGGGTTTTTCACCCTTTCAGCTTTTGTATGGGCGGCACGTGAGGGGACCCCTGGCTATTTTAAAGGAGCTCTGGACAAACCATCACCTCGACGAGGAGGCGAAGACCACATATCAGCACGTGTTTGACCTCCGTAATCGACTGGAAGACATATTCAAGCTAGCGCACGAGGAGCTCGAAAGGGCCGGGGCGCGCTACGCAAAGATGTACAACCGGAAAACCAGAGAGAGGCTGTTTAATCCGGGAGACAAGATCCTAATTTTGCTGCCTACGGACAGCAACAAGCTACTGCTTCAGTGGAAGTGGCTCTTCGAGATCAAGGAGAAGAAAGGAGAGGCCGACTACGCTACAGAGACAGCCGGAGGGAGGAGAGCGGGAAAGCCGGCCAGTAGAACGCGTGTGCCACGCGATCTGCGGCTTCACAGAATCAGATGGGGCCATTCCTGTCCCGGCGTTTTCCTGTCAGAGGGCGAGCGAGATGTGAAGCTTTCTGATGATGATCATCAGAACATCATCTTATAAATACCTAGGAGTACACATAACATCATCACTGTCATAGACAACACACATTCAGACCATCTGTTCCAAAGCATCACGCACATTTGGTTTTCTCCGGCGCAATCTAAAATCTGCATCACCTGAAGTAAAAAAGTTGGCATACATAACATTCGTTATGTATGCGGTGTAGCGGTGGTCCCGGGTTCGAACCCCAGACCAGGACGAATTTTTCTTTAACTGCGGAGTTTCTGAGAAAGCTGTATAGCTTTCCTTTGTAGCCGTATGGCTGCGCTCGGGTGGATGCCAATGAGTAATTACTCCCTTATTATAACATTCGTACGTCCTAAATTGGAGTACGCGTCATCTGTCTGGCATCCATCACAATCGTATCTCATCACAGACCTTGAAGCCATTCAAAATCGCGCCGCCCGTTTCATTACATCGCAGTACTCAAGAAATGCCAGCGTAACATTACTAAAACGATCCCTCGGCCTTCAAACGCTAGTAACTCGCCGTGTTATTTCCCGTCTATGCCTCTTTCACTCTTTCTTTTATCGCTCACCAAGAGATTTGTTGCTGCAGCCACCCCCACGTACGTCATCCCGCCTAAACCACAGTAACCCAATCGCACGCATTAAAACCCGCACCTCCGCAATGAGCAGTTCATTTTTTTACCGACGCCATAGTGCTCTGGAATGGCCTTCCCGACAACATAATAACATGCTCCGATCGCCACCTTTTCCGCGAAAAACTGGCTAATCACTTCTCATAAACATATTCATACTGCGACACCGAAGTGCCAACTGTTCCTTGTTTTCTTTTTGTATGTTTATTTCTTGCTTTTAGTTTGTATATTATTGTACTCTTTTTGTACCCCGTGTATTTTCCCCTTTCTTTTTTTTCTTTTTTTTGTGTTCTCTGCCACTACCCTCCAACCTGTATGTACGACCCCCCCCCCCCCCCCCTTATGTAATGCCTTCGGGCCTTTAAGGGACAAATAAATGAAATGATCTGAGGGCAGAGATGAACAGAAGCAGCTCCGAGAGGTGATTTCAGAACACTCTCGCCTTTTCTCCGACGTCCCGGGCAAGACGTTCTGGGCCGAGTGCCGGTATAGGAGCTCACTATACCTGCACTCCGGTCCACGTAAAACAATACCAGCTTCCGTTTGCGACGAGAGAAGCCGTAGAAAGAGAGGTGCAGCAGATGGAGCGACTGGGAATAATGGAGAAGTCCCAGTCACCCTACAATTCACCGGTCCTCTTGGTGAAGAAACCAGACGGCACGAACCGGCTTTGTATTAATTTCCGACACCTGAACGACATCCTGGTCGCCGTTTCGGAGCCCATGCCCAGAGCGGACGCGGTCTTCGCTGCAGCTGGAGAGAAGAAATACTTCTCAAAGGTAGACTTTGCCAGAGGCTATTAGCAAATTCCGTTGACTGAGGAGTCCAAGCCCAAGACGGCGTTTTCAACAACATCTGGACTCTTTCAAATCCGTTTTATGCCGTTCGGTATAAAGACAGCCCCTTCTGTATTTTCAAGATTGATGCGACGAGTGGTGGAGGGAATTCCCGGAGTGCAGCACTATTATGATGATGTCCTCGTCGCCAGTGCTACGCGGGAGGAGCATCTCTCTTCGCTGAGGCAGCTGTTTGCGAGAATCGAGATGGCCGGCCTGACAGTACGACCAAGCAAATGCGAATTCGGGATGGAAAACATCGAGTTTCTCGGGCATCGTATTGGCCGAGGTGAGCTGGCACCACTCGGGAAAACGATCGAAAGATCCAAGCAGCGCCAACCACTCACAAGAAGCACCAGGTACGCGCCTTCCTTGGCTTGTCGGGGTATTACCGCGACTTCATCCCCGACTCTGCAAGGATAAGAGAGCCTCTCACACAACTGACGAGGAAGGTAGAGAGGAGCGTCGTAAGGTGGAAGCCGGCCCATCAGGAAGCCTTCGAAGAGCTGAAGCGTCGGGTCTCAAGCCCTCCGATACTGCGGCGCACAGACTTCTCCAAACAGTTTGCGCTGCGCACGGATGCCTCTGACACCAGCCTTGGCGCGGTACTAATGCAGCGGCATGACGGAACGCTTCACCCGGTGGCATACGCGAGCAGAAAATTGCTCCCCAGGGAAGCAGCCTACAGCGCAATCGAGAGAGAGTGCTTAGCGTTAGTTTGGGGGGTACGGAAGTTTTCCACCTACCTGTACGGGGTGCCTTTCGTTGTTCAGACGGACCACCAACCACTGAGCTACATTCAACGAGCGAAACAGCTAAACAGCCGAGTCCTGCGCTGGAGCTTGCTGCTCCAAGAATAACAGTTCAGCGTCGAGCACACAAAGGGCAAGGACAGCGTCGTTGCTGATTTTCTTAGTAGGCTGCAGAATTGTCACGCGGTATTCATTTCTACTGTTAAAGGTGCACTGAAGAGGAATCTGAACTCGTCTTTTTGAACTCGATCTACACGTTCCGAGCATTCTTAAAAACTTCGACTTATTGCCGTGTGTGGCCGATTTCCCTAATTAAATCGAATTAACGTGCGGCTCCCGCATTTATTTTTTGAATTCTCCCCTGTACGGTGGAAGGAGTCGACCAACGCGTGGAGTGCCTTTCAACCAGCTCCGTGGAGGCTTTGCTTTCGCTTTATTTTGTTTTTTAGGTTTCCATGAATAAATAGTTTCATTCGCAGATAACATAGCCGCAAAATAAGCCCGCAGAAATAAAAATACGCGCGAACTGTTTCCTTCTACGGACTGCTACGTATCACTCCGCCGATGGCAGAGTGGCAAGCCGCCACGGGACTGGGTGAAAGGCACTCCACGCGTTGGTCGACTCCGCCCACCGTACGGGGAGAATTAAAAAAAAAAAAAGGCGGGAGCCGGACGTTAACTCGATTTAATTAGGGAAATCGGCCACACAGGGCAATAAATCGCAGTTTCTAAGAATGCTCGGAACGTGTAGATCGAGTTCCCGCGGCTAAAAGAGTTCAGATTCCTCTTCACTGCACCATTTGCGCTGACTTGACCTGTGTGCTAGCTTTATATAAGTGGTTATGTTTTGCACTGCATGTTATTTGTGTACGGGCCTGCTCGCCGCCTTCTGTGGGTCTAGAATATTATCCGATAACATTACGAAAGTGGGGGGCCTCTCACAGAAGTGGCGGCATCCTGTAAATGACTTTTTTTTTCAAGTTTCAAGATTTATTTTCAACTCGTACTCTAGAACCCAATCAGTGTCTGAACTTAGAAACAGGGCCGGGCTGACAACTGTGAAGCAGAAAATGCAGCTTAACAGACTGATATTCTTTTTTCATGTGCTGACAGGTAGCTGTAAGGTCAATCTAGACCGATACATCAAACCACTGAATGCTTCTGGCAGCAGAACAAAACACTTCAAACATATCACACCTCTGGATTTTAGAACAGATTCCTTCAAATACTCTTTTCTGGTTCGCACTATTGACGAATGGAACAAATTACCAAAAGAAGTGATTCAATGTTCGGATTTAAAGGCTTTTGAAAACGCCCTCATGAAGTATTTGTGACTGTTTTGACTGGTATGTTTTTGACCCATATCACATGTCATTTTGTCTTTCCTATAAATTTGTATTGTTGTATTGTTTTTCTCCTAAGGCGGTGATCTGCTGATGTACTGCATCTAGTTCTTGATTATTTCAAGGATCTCAACTCATGTCTTGGCAGCAGCTGACAGTATGAATAAATAAATAAGGAAATAAATAAATAAATAAATAAATAAATAAAATAAATAAAAAGTTTATTGAACAACAATAACACAAGCAAAATTATTATTTGAAGTTAGTACTCTAGGAGGTCCCATGGTTAAAAAACCGTCAGGGGGACCTCCTAGCACAAAATAGGTAGTTTAAACAAATACTAATTGACAGTGGTTGCTAGTTACAAACAACGATAAAAGACAATCATAAAATCGCGTATGTACAAACGAAAGCAAGAAGCATTAAACAACAAAAGTTGATCATGAAACGAAAAAAAATACATCAGGGTACACAGAGTTAGTCCATAATTTGCAATTCTAAAAAGTGTTTAATACGATGCAAAAAAATAAAACTGTGGAATGATGATTTAACTTCGTGTGGTGAAGCGTTCCATATTTCTATACAAGCGAATATTGCGGAGAAGTTTCCATAATTAGTTCGAACTTTCGGTAGGAGAATGTTAAGACGCTCAGAAAACCTAGTTTCATTAGCATTCAAAAAATAGTTGTTGAGAAAGACTTCTAGTTCTAAGTCACGATGAATAAGTCAATAAACAATAACTGATTTTTTTTTTATTTTAGGTAATTCGCTAAATGGTAGAATATGTAGACACGAGTAAAGCGGCAAGGAATGGCAGCAAAATGGGCACTAAGTCATTAATCGAAGTGCTTGATTTTGGAGACTATGGAGGGGATACAGATGAGTTGAATATGTGTTGCCCCAAGAGGAAATACAGTAAGAAATGTGGCTATGGACATAGGCATAGTAGAGTGAACGCAAGATGTGGGGCTGAAAGTATGGGGGAGCCTTGATTAAAACATGAATGCCAAATGATATTGCCACGTATCACTGTAGTGTCCGTTCGTTCGCGCTCAAAGCCGCAGGAAAGGGGTGTTATCATTTTTGTTCGTGACGCGAGAAGTGACCTGACTAATCTCGATTGATCAAAGCCATGTAGAGCTGCATCTACGTGTTTCCAGATTACTGTAGATGATCTTGACCGGTTATCTCGAAGTTTCCTTGCCGGCTTAAAACTGAGCGATGCCGCGAGAGGCTGGCATTCGTAGTTCGGCGACTGACGAGCACATTTGTTGCTTACGCCACTGCCGTGCAGTTTAGTTCTTTTGCGGGCGCAAGTCAGCCCAAATAAAGAGCTTCGTTTGAAAGTCTTGTTATTGTCTTTCTGACCACTGGACTGCCGTCACTACAACGTGAAAATATCTTTCGGAGAAGGGACTGCGCATGAAGGTGAAATTTAAGGTGCTTATCTAACACTACACCAAGAAAATTAACGCTGTCCGAAATTGGTATTAAGTGGTTACCGATTTTAACTGACGAAGACGCATTAAGGCTACTTTGCGGTGAGTGAAATATTACGTACTTTGTTTTCAACGGATTAATGCGCAATATGTTGTAGTGCACCATGCTTGAACATTTTTTATATCACTATTAAGTTGGTTCTGAAGTGCGTCAATAGATTTATGTGTTGTAAATATTGTAGTGCCATCCGCATATAGAAGACAGTGAGCATTGAGAAGCACTTTGGCAAAATCATTGATAAACAAGAAAAGTAAAGGGCGGTGGCGCTGCAAGCAGCCGTCTCGAACAGACGCACGCTCGCATCGCTCCGACTTTTTGAAGCTTTTTGGCCCGGACGTTTTTGGGCTAGGCGCCCAAAAATGAATGGGCCACCCCCATCGTGTTCCTCGCCACCTGTGGACGACGGTTTCAACGCTTCCGCGTCAACGACTACCCCAGGAAACCATCCGGATGCATCGGATACGCCTACCGCCGAAGCCGCCAACATGGCTTCGCAGCAGCCTCGGCAAGACGCCGCGGTAACATCGCTTTGCAGCGGCACAGATAACGCAGCGGCCGAACCTGACGCCGTGCTCGGCGCCGACGAAAGCATGGCGGATGACGAAGCCATTCAAGTGGTTGCGACGATACCTGTCTCCAACCCATTCTCTGTTCTTTCCACGGAAAACAAGCCGGGAAGCACCCCTTCCGAGGTAGGATCTTGCACTTTTCCGTTTTCGAAATTTGCCAAGCAACCTAGGATGGGGTCAGGCACCTCGCGGATGGCTCAAGAAAGCACTCGCTTTGAGAACAAACGACACGGCGTAAAACATGCCCACTCGCAGATAGCTATAAATGCTCGCTTCACGGATGCGCATTATCGATCGCTAGGCTGTGCTTCAGCGTCCATAGTCACCCCTATGGGCAGAATCGATCACTTGGCTGATAATGAACATACTGAAGAAGATGATTGGCAGCCTGTTAGGCGAAAGAACAAGGCCGCAGCCGCCGATCCAATCAGTGTTAAATACACTGTGATAATTAAGCTAACCTCACCTGGACAACTAGGGACACTCCCCGCACACTGGCTGCACGAAGCTGTTGCTAATGAGCTTCGGAAAATTCATTTTCACTCTGGCTTTCAAATACGGCCTCTTGAACGAAGCAATCAGTTTGCAGTCGACATATCGCATATGCATGCCAGAGACCATCTGATTGGACTGCAGTCTCTCCTAATTTCTGGAAAGGAGACACCTATCCAAGCTTATGAAACCATACGCCCCGGCCAGATCCGCGGGGTCATTTATCGTGCCAACAGGTTAACAAGCGAACAGCTCATGGCAAACCTCACGTGCTACTCGTGCAGGATAATAAACGCCAGGCCTATGGGCAAGAACGGAGCAGCTCTAATCACGTTTGAGGGCTCCAGACTTTCCCGAAAAATTCATCTGTACAGCATACTCCTTCCGGTGACACCTTATCCCCCGAAGTCTCATGTCAAGAAGTTGAGAAGTATACTCTGCAGCTCGCTCTCCAAGACTGGCAGCTGCTGTGCCACTCACTCAATGGAGCAGCTAACTTATCGAAGGCCTGGCACATATTTCGAGCTATCCTTGGACGCAAGAAGCCAATTTCCCCTGCCCAATGCATGGCCTTGAAATTGAATGTCTCCCCGGCGAAGTTAGCTATACAAGCAGGGAAGGTATTTTTTCCCCAACCTGAAAATGCAGATGTCTTGCCTGCGGACCCCGTATCAGGTACATCAAACGATTACGACGTTCCCTTCACATTAGACGAACTGGAGGCAGCTCTATATGACTCCAATCACAATAGCGCCCCAGGGCCGGATGATATACGCTACTCAACACTTCTGAACCTTCCGAAGTCACATAAAGTTGCCCTCTTGAAAGAGATGAACAAGTACTGGGCCAACGGTGATCTTCCTCTTGCCTGGAAGAAGTCAGTGGTAATACCAATTCCAAAACCTGGCAAGCCAAGTTGAACATTACAAGACCTCAGGCCAATATCGCTGACGTCCAACCTTTGTAAGGTCATGGAACGTATGGCTCTAAGAAGACTTGAATGGTACCTAGACAAGTACAACGTCCTGTATCCTATGCGAGTAGGTTTTCGTCGAGGGCTCTGTGCCCAAGACATTCTCAGAAGGCTTTATAACGACGTTCTCGCATACCAGCGCACAGCTCCGAGTGGTTGTTGGGGTAGACGTCAAAAAGGCGTTTGATTCCGTGCCCCACTCGACCATACTTCGCCGGCTACAGGAAGTGGGGATAGGCGGCAACCTCTACCGCTTCGTGAAAGCCTTTCTTGCAGAAAGAACTTTCTCAGTAATGGTTGGAGATACTCAGGGTGAATGGCAACATAACCAAACAGGTGTCCCCCAATGCGCTGTCATATCACCGGCTCTTTTTAACATTGCTATGTCAGGTCTCCCGCCAATGCTGTCGTCGATACCCGGTCTTAATTTTGCCGTGTATGCGGACGATATAACGTCGTGGACTAATTCAGGGTCCCCTGCAGAGCAAGAACTAGCCCTACAAACAGGCCTTAATGCCGTCCATGAATACATCAAGAAGTGTGGAATGGAAACCTCTCCCGAAAAAACCGAGTATGTGGTTGTCTTAAATGGTTCGCGGGTACGAGCTGAGGCCGAACGCAAACTTATCTCTCTTCATTTAGGGCACTCAGTAATCTGCCGGAAACGAACAATCCGTACACTCGGCATGCTTATTGACGAGGATTGAGGAGCCAAAAGCTGGCTCCCAACCCACGCTCCCAACCTGGCTCCCACGCAACCCAACGCCTTCAGCTTGAGCGAATAAATCGCAAGGCGATGCGCCTGGTTACTGGTCTGCCGCAGTACTGCCCAGTAGTGAACCTACACGCATGCAGCAAAATCAATGCCCTACAGGATCTGGCAGAGCAGCAATCGCTAGTCCACCGAGTCCGTCTCTCCACAACGGCGGCTGGCCGACAGATCCTGCGGGCATTAGGCTACAACGTTGACAACTTACAGCCACTTTCGTCCGCTGCCCCGCCATGGGAACTGATCGACTTAGTAGATGGTATGCCATTACCAAAGAATATGAGTTCGGCTAACCTCAAAGGCGCAAAGCTGCCGCCAAACGGCACGAGAAGACATCATACAAGTTAGCCCAGGAAGGAGCCATCCAACTATACACAGACGCCGCTCAGTTTAAACATTGCGCCGCTATAGCTTGTCACGATTCTGTGTCAGATACCTCTGTAGTGCAACGGCTTTCCGAGGAACACACCGTTACCAATCTCGAACTCATTGCCATACGACTTGCCATTACTCGAATAGCAGAAAGACAAGATCCGGCTCCTTGCACCTACCATGTTTACACAGATTCACAAGCAGCGTGAACCGCCTGCCGCGCAGGGGGAGCTGACTATGCCGTTCTCAACACTATTCGAACAGAAGCCCGTCGCCTGCGAGAGGAGGGCTACACTGTCATTATCAAATGGATTCCTGCACACGAAGGAATCACTGGAAACGAAAAGGCACACCAGGCAGCGCGCGCAGCAGCTCTTTCCGCACCTTTGCCTGGATCCACTTTCGTTTCCGCTTCTTGGCCCCCTGGTGACGTTGCGCACCCGTCGTCGCCCCATATGGATAGGGCGGAGACATGGCATCGCGCACAACGCTATCGTCGCAGCATACTCCAGCACTTGGCCAACCCTGAGCAACTATATCGCCGTCCACACAGCGCATTAAGGAGAGTGGAGGCAGTGCTCCTTCGCCGAGCCCAGACCGGACAGCTTCTATCACCAGCGAAGTTGCACCTCATAAACCCGCGCTCATACCCGACTCCTCAGTGCCCGACGTGCCCTGCCAGAGGCACGGCCGAACATCTCCTGTGGAGCTGCCCTACCTTTCACGCAGTACGGGAGAGAGCACTCAAGTCCCTGGGCGGGCTTCGACCTGGAACCCTGCAGGAATGGGTCGATCCGCCATCGCACATCGGGCCATCAGACGCACTCCGACTCTGGCGAACTTTTCTTTCCTACTTCAAGGAAGATGAAGGGCCAGACCATCACTTCGCGGAGCCGACCTCGGGACGACACTACCTCGAGGAAGAAGCGGACACCGGTCCCCAACCCGCACTCCGACCTTCACCCCCACCCTTAACCACTCCCCCACCCCAACCTCCATGAAGCACCTTAGTTCTGCCGCAAGGTATCGGCCTACTAAATGCAGAAATAAAGACGTTTAAAAAAAAGTAAAGGGCCTAAAATAGATCCCTGACGAACGCCCACATTGACAATTTTAGTGGATGAAAGGCTAGAGTTCACTTCAACTTCTTGTGAACAGTTACACAATTAGCTGCGAATGAATTCATGAGCAGGGCCGCAAATCCCATACTCATTTAATTTAGCAAAAAGAATGGTGTGGTTAAGAGTGTCAAATGCTTTAGTAAAATCAATAAATACAGCTCCGAGAAATGTACCTTGATCGATAGCTTTTTTAATTTTTTCAGTGAAAGTTAAGAGCGCAAGTTCAGTTCAATAACCAAGTCGGAAACCGAACTGACGAGGCGAAAGTATGTTAAATTTTGTTAGGTAGTTCAACAAACGCGTATGAAAGATTTTTCAATAATTTTTCTCATAAATTAAAGGATAAAAATGGGACGATAATTATTAATTGAAATGCGGTCGCCTTTCTTAAGCACGGGAACTACCTTAGCAATTTTAAGTGAATATTTATACGTTTATATAGTGTATAGTTTTATACATTCATATAAAATTGATTGCGTCCGCGTTTCTTAAACATAGTGTGTCCATGTAGCCTGTATGTGTCTCTGGAAGAGCACGAATACATCCACGCTATTTCATTTAGTTCGACAACCCTCTCGCATTGTGCAATTGGGGATGTACTATCAGCGTCAAATGAAATGCGAACCGCGGAAAGCCTGGCCACAGGTCCCACTTACTCATCAGCCTGTCGACAGGAAACACAGGCACGCTCATCCGGTTTGCGATGCTTTTGCTTGCGTTTTCTTTGACGTTCGTTGTCGCTTTTTGCCACTGGAGCGCCACAATCATTCTTTCTAGGTATGGAAGCTTGGGCAGCGCGTTTCCGCTGGCGGGCGCGGCTCTGGCCCGCGTGGGTGAAGGGAGCGCTTTGAATTTGCTTCCGTCATCGCCGTGTTATCAGCGTCCGTCTGCGATGCCAAGAAATAAACGTTGGCCGGTTCGCGGGAATTAAGACGGGAGGTTCACGGCGCTTGCTACAGCATGCAACGTTGCTACCTTCCACAGTATTTGTGCTTGAAAAGTGAAACGTGCGCGGACTACCTATGGGAAACGGGACATCACTCCTTGACTTTTTACCACCTGCAATTATTTCACCCATTCTCAACTTATGCATCATGGCACACTTGTCGAATAAAAAAAAAGTTGGTGCTTTCTCCGTACGCCATTGAAAAAAGAAATTTTATTCAGGGTAACTATATGGATGCGCAAAACCTCGGCATCAGACATACAAGAGGCACTCAGGGAGGACCCGTCAAGGGGTCGGTGGCGTGCATCCGGTGAGGAGCAGCTGTCTGACAAAGTCAGTGCTTCGTGAAATCGCCTCTAGCGGCGACCACCGCTGCCATTCGCCGAGGGATACTCTCATACAGCCGGGCCGCAAAGTCCGAAGTCCGTAAGCGCTCCCACTCCTCTTGCACAGCGGCCCACAAAGCATCCTGGGAGCCAGCCTGGAGCGGCCGCCGCGAAAGAGCCTTGTCCATAGCACCCCACACATTCTCCACTATGTTCATGTCAGCGCCTTGTGGAGGCCACTCCAGCAACATGATTCCCAGTTGTTCCAGCAGACAGGTAACTGACTTGGCCGTGTGTATGGGGCTGCGGTCCTGTTGAAAATAGTACAGCCCGTCGGGAAATGGGCCGTTCAGGGCGTAGGGCACCACGACACTCTGGATCAGGTCGCGGTAAGCTGCGGCATCAAACTTTCCGTGCAGGCGAACCAATGGTCCAAGGCCGTCCTTGCACACCGCCCCCCATACACTGACGGAGCAGCGGCCGCTGCTTGCAACGCGATGAAAATTCTTTGGCTCGAACCTGAACAGAGGAAAAGAACCGAGGATTCAGTGGCTATGATATTTTACCATCAGCAGAGACGGCGAAAATGCCTAAACAAACACGTAGCACAAAGAGTATACGCATAAGGACCAACTATCGATAGGACCCAGAATATAACAAAAACTTCTTTCTGCTTCGCATTTTTAAAGAAGACGGCTATCGCATTGAAGCAATTCTACCTCAAATCTGGCAGTCTACATGCTCACATGGCAGAAAATACACACCTGGTGTTTACAGCTCTCCAAATTCGCTGACGCTGGCACCAACGGGTTGAAAAAGTTGACTGGTCAGAGAACGCAGCGCCAGTCCTCCACCGTCCATGAAGAGTGGTCTTCCGCAAATGCAAGCCTTGCATTTCTGTTTGCCTCTGAGACCGCCGGCTTCTGCGACGCTACTCGGCTTCGAAGAGTAGCCTCGTTCAGGCGACGTCTAATAGTCGACGTGCTGGCACCCAACTGAAAGGTATCCTTTATCCCACGAGCAGTAATATTGGGCGTGTCGGCTGCAGAGGCGACAATGTGCTCGTCTTCTTTCTTGCTTGTCGCCCGCTGTCTGTGCCCACGGGGCAAGTTACTGAGCCTTCCCTCATCCCGTTATGCCTTGCAAATTCTGTTAATTGTCGACAGTGGTCGACCCAGTTCCTTTGCAATGGCACGTTGCACACCGTGGAGGTAAAGGGAAACGATTCGCTGTCTATCTTCCATCCGAACACTTGGCATTGTCGCTTTCAAATGACGCGTTGAAGATCGGTTCCCAGTTTATTACAGTCTTCCCGGCGGCAATAAAAATATGTTCACTAACAGAACACGATTATTTGCTGGGCGGGCGAGCTAGTTTCCTTTAGTCATCATGGGATTCATAGCGCTTGCAGACGGAAGCAAGAAATCGAGAACGGCGCACACAGCATAATGCATGTCATTCGCGACTTTGTGCACTCGTCTGCAATCACTGTAGACATGATAATCACTCACTACCAGAAAGAAGGGATTCAGAACCCCGACCTTAACCCGGTCAGTTTTTTTATTGTTTGCTTTGCAGCAAGGCGCTGATAATACGACGATGACGGAAGCAAAATTATAGCGCGGCAGGCAAGCGAGCCAAGAACGCTCGCTTCTCTGAACCACGCGGGCTAGAGCCGCTGCCGCCAGCGAAACCGCGCTGCTCAAGCTTCCATACGTAGAAAGAATGATTGTGGCGCTCCAGTGGCAAAAAGCGACAACGAACGTCAAAGAAAACGCAAGCAAAAGCATCGCAAACCGTTTGAGCGCGCCTGTGTTTCCTGTCGACAGGCTGATGAGTAAGTGGGACCTGTGGCCAGGCTTTCCGCGGTTCGCATTTCATTTGCCGCTGATAGTACGTGCTGCTTGTTTTGTGTATCTCTTACTTTTTCCGGGCTGAAGATCGCCCCTAATACTGCCAAAGTCTTCAGCTGCTTTTGTGTATTCGTAAATTATTCTCTTCTGCACGGTGACCGCTAGCAGGAAAGAAGTTGTGGGCGTACGTGACTCCCTTTTTTTCGTTGTGTCTTGCTTTTTGCTGTTCCAAGGTCACCGAATACAAAGTCGAAGCCGAGGGCTTCTTTTTAGTTAACCGTTAATTTTTTCTTCCTCCCAGACGGAGGCCATGCAGTGTCAGTGTAGGCGCCTACGTGTTGCCACTTTTATGTGTGCACTACTTCGTGCGCTTTTTGGTGTTTGCGTTTTCGACGGCGACTCCGTGCGCGCCGCCTGCCAGATGACTTAAAAAGGAGCCGTATGGGCACGAACTTCAGTCCGCTCCTCGGTGGAAAGGCCGCCGTTGCGTACTCCCCGGGACTCCTAGTCGCCGCACCGCATCCCTGAAACCGCAAGCTGCTCTGGAAGGTCCGTCGCCTTCGGTGGCCGCCCTGCCTGTGTCTTTGTGGATGGACTGACGCCGCGCTCACCGGCCAACTTGATGCTTTCTTCGACTGTCCCTAATTGGACTCTCGCTTTCGTTCTGGTTTGTGTAGACGAGTGTTTATTCCAATGTAAAACTTAATTCAGTGTATTTGATGAGATATGTTTTCCCGCAGTTGTTTTGTAGGATGTCCATTACGCCTCTGTAAAAGCTTGTCGTATTCTTCATATCAAACCTATAAATGTTGTTTTGTTGTTGTCACCTCTTAACACGCCTCTGTCTCATTCACTACGTTTGCTTACCGGTTACGCCGGGCATCGAACGGCCACCCTTCATTGTCATGACTCGGTGACGACCTCGCCTACACTCACCAAACCCGTGACACGCGGTTACAATCCATCGACGACCACTGCAACTGTACGTACCGCGCCTTGCAATCGACCGTGCTATTGCTCGCATTGGGGCGCACACGGCAAAAGGACTCGACAACGTTGCGGCAGGCCTTGTTAAATACCTCAGTGAACGCGAACTTATCGCAGCCGTATATGCGATTAGAGTAGCAATTAAGGAGTCGATGCCTATTGACTGGTGCTCCACACGCCTCGTGCACGAGTTGGGAGGAGAATCCAGGCTGCTCCGAGACTACAACAAGTGTGTTCTACCACCTCTTCGCCAACGTGGTCAAGTCATGGACACTGATGTGCTCGGGTGGAGCACAGCGGCGTCCTCACAGAGCTGTAAAATAGCTTTCAACTGTGCGACGGCTCGAAGTGCTGCGCCAAACTACTGGAGTTGCCGGAAAGAAATCTCGTGGCCTGCTTCATGGATGTAGCAACTGCCTATGACAGTTGCTACGATCCCCCACGATCTATTATTCACCGCCTCAGGGGCAGCGAGACGCCATCGACAAGGGTCAACCGCTTTAGTCGCCTATATGTTAGCCAACCGTCGGGGCCTGTTTTCATGGCACCCGCACCAAACCAATATCGATGCGCTGAGGACTCAAGCAGAGATGCACACTTTGGTCACTACTTTAGGTTTGGTTTATAGGATTTTAACGTCCCAAAGCGACTAAGGCTATGAGGGGCGCCGTAGTGAAGGTCTCCGGAAATTTCGACCACCTGGAGTTCTTCAACGTGCACTGACATCGCACAGTACACTTTAGGTGCCAATAAGTGGTTAACTGGTTTGTTCATAGAAGGTTGCGGCCAAGTACTACACCAGGGCGGCCAAATCCTGTTCTGGTGAGAGAGTGCGCTGTCGGTTCTGGTCACCGTGATCAGGCCGCACCCCAAGCCTGGTTGCGCAGTTCCATCGAAACGCGTTTTTTTGTAAAACCCGGTGGAGAATTGCGCGACACCGGGATTCGAGCCCCGGTCCTCTTGCACGCGAGGCGGATGCTCTACCTTTACGCCATTGCTGCTTACGCCATACTAGAAGAATAAGAATGGGTTGGAACGCATATGGCAGGCTATTTCAGATCATGAATGGCAGTTCACCAATATCCTCAAGAGAAATGTACACAACAGCTGTATCTTACCGGTACTCACCAACGGGGCAGAAACACGGAGGCCATCGAAAAGGGTTCAGCTTAAAGACAACGCAGCAAGCTATGAAGGAAAAATGATTGGTGTAACGTTAAGAGACCGCAAGCGGGCAAAGTGGGTGAGAGAACAAGCGCGGATTAATGGCATCCGGGTCGAAATCAAGAGGAAGAAATGGGATTGGGCAGGGAATGTAATGCGAAGGTGAGATAACAGCTGGTCCTTAAGGGTAACGGAGAGGATTCCAAGAGGAATCCTCTCCGTTACCCTTAAGGACCAGCTTAAGCGTAGCAGGGGGCGGCAGAAAGTTCGGTAGGCGGATGAGATTAAGAAGTTTACGGACACGGTGGCTGCAGCTGACAAAGGACAGGGTTAATTGGAGAGACATGGGAGAGGATTTTGCCCTGCAGTGGGCGTAATCAGGCTGATGATGATGATGATTAGGTGCCATATGTACCGGGGCTGGAGCGGATATTGCTTGACTCGGCACTGCGCTTCCGCTTCCCTCTAGCAGATGCTGACATACCTTACACCTGGATACTGCCTGGCCTTGTGTTTGCAGATGACCTGCTGCTTCTGGCAGAAATGAACAGGGTTGCCAGACTGGGCTATTGATAGCCAAATTGGGCTACTTCTTGTCCCAGTTGGCGTCAGAAATTTCGTTTTGGCTATGTGGCTACTTTTGGGCTACATCTTTTTCATGCGTGAAAAAAAAGTTAAAGTAGTTATAAGGTGCTCTGTTACAATTATACAGGGACAGAAGTAAAAGGCATGCTGGAATCAAAATGCAGACTAGAGCAGGTTAAAGAAATTGGGCGCGTCTGCAACAAAATGACAATTTGAAAACGCTGTGTTCGAGAACTTATGTGTGTCAGGCGGCCGAGGATCATGGCCTTTCGATTTCTTTTATAAAGAGTGGACACTAAGTGAAAGTTGCCCCCAGGAAACACTTCACGGCCTATAGATTCCACTTAATCCGAGAACTAACGCCACCCGCTCGCTCGCGCCACCGAACATAGACTGTTGCCGTCCGCACATGTGAGCGTTCTCCCATTGACGGTGCACCACGGGTGACCTTGGCGCAAGAATAAAGGGAAAACACTAAGAGAATTTAAGTCTCCCTACGTGGTGCGAATGCGTAAGCATTAAATGCTACTGTGTCGCTTCTGTTGCGTGGTTTCGTGATCCTCGTATGTAGACGTGGCCTAGTCGTTTGGGCGTCTGCTTCGGCTGCGGTAGGTGGCTGGTTGGAAACCCACCACCAGGCATGTCCTTTTCTTGTAT
Source organism: Amblyomma mixtum (assembly GCF_055824585.1). Lineage (NCBI taxonomy): Eukaryota > Metazoa > Arthropoda > Arachnida > Ixodida > Ixodidae > Amblyomma > Amblyomma mixtum. The sequence goes on along the minus strand of NC_143014.1, from coordinate 424,623,725 downwards.
TTTTTTTTTATTCTGGTTCTGCGGACACATTCTGCTCAAGATACGCATGAGGCAAGTAATGGCTACGCATTAATAATGTCGTTTTCTCTTTCTCTCTCTTCCTATTCCCGTGGTGGACACAGCAAGTGTGCGACGCGCAAGAGCCTACGCTGTTTTCTGCAGCCTCAAGCTGCAGACCTGCAGTCCTCGAGATTCATTGCGAGCTATGCGAGAGCGACGTATCCGTTGCGTAATCCGCGTGCCCTCGTGCGTAGCCATGGCGCCATCCTTCGGCGCGGCGCGGAGCCCACTGTAACTAATGAGGACGGCGGAAGTTAGTGGCATGACAGATCTGTCGCTACGAGAACTTTTGGAATGGGCAGGTGGGCGAAGTACACCAGGAACTACAAGAAGGAATGGGAAAAGGAGCCGGAATTCAAGGGTAATATGTCTTTCTCTTCATTGCGAACGTGCTGTTTGTTAGATTGAAGATAAAATTGACATAGAGTATCATCTAATGGCATATCCTTGATTTATTCTGAGCTCACGCATATCGTCGAATGTAGCTTCAAGATGGCGCATGGTAGATGCTTTGAGGTTGTTAAGATCGGAGAACACGGTCCTGGGAAGCATTAGTACCAGACGTGAGTCATCGTGAAGCAAAAGATGCAGCGAGGGCTGGCGACGGCGGCAGCAGCGGCGGAAGTAGCGGCGACGGCGAAGGCGGCGGCGGAAAGTGGCCGAGTCTGTCCTCGGGTCGCCGGACGGAGTGGTGCGGCGAAAGGTCAAGCTGTTGCAAGACGGCTGAAAGACGACTGTGTCCTCGAAAGAGGTCTCGTGCTTCGGACATCCGGCGGGGGAGTACGAGGACGCTCGTTCACCTGCTGGGAGACTGCGGGAAATTCCTCTCCCACGGGGGCCACGAGCAGAAGACTTGCCGCAGTGGTCAGTGACACATCAGTGTTTGATGACTCTGTCTCTACCCCCTCCCATCGACCGAGCTGCGAGAGACCCCAGCACAGCCCCCTGCCGTGAGTGGTACCACCAGTGTCCACATCTGCCGATCTGATTGGACATCGTTCTCCGAAGTTTATTCCCCAGTCAGGGATCTGGGGAATACGGGGCCTATTTAACGGGATGATGTTTTGTGACCGGAGCACTCCCATCTCGACTGTAAATATGTAAAATAAACCTTCCGTACATTTTCCTCCTTAACGGAGTTCGACACCGTCCTTCGGAGCCGGGACCTGTGGGGCTGAACGAGTCAGTCATCACGAGGGCCCCTCCGTCTCCAACAAGGTGATGCTCTCAGTGAGAACCTTTCTCTTAATGCATAAAATTGAAATGTGAGGCTGCGTAAGTATACAGCAAGGTATTGCCACTGTCGATGTGCTGAATCTGCGAGCGAACATTAAAAAGGTGAAATATTCCTAAACTAGAGCTACGATTGCGTTATAAAGCGCCGCCGTTATTTTGCACGTGCAGACTGGCTGTCGTCATCCGCTTCGGGTGATATGTCGTCATCCGCTTCAGGACCTAAAACTGCTCCGCACAAGACTCAAACATACCAAAAACATGAAGCTTTCCGCTGAACCGACGGCGGGGCGAATGCCATCATTTGCGGAAAGAAGACCGAGGGAGGTCCTCTGATGAGCTCAAGGTTGCAGAGCTGCTCCTGACTGCTCATGCGACTGCTGACCACCTGGCTCCCGTGGTGACTGGGTGCTTACACGACTCTGCGTTGGCGTCGGCAGTCACAATGGGCAGAACGAAGTGCACTGCACTAGTGACAAAAGCACTGGGACCAAAGTTTAGAGACGAACTTTTGAAAGACACGACTGGTGCGCAATATTCGCTGACTGTGGATGAGAGCACATGCACGAAGGAACCAGATGTCGTGGCGCGTTTCTTTTCTCGCAGCAACAGTGATTTTGCCAGAGCCTTTCTCTGCCTCGCGACAGCGACCGATGCATCGGCGTATGGGCTATTTTGTGAATTGAAGGCGCTGCTGGCTGAGAGGAAACTTGATATCAAATACTGCGTAGGCCTCGGGACAGATGGGGCAAGTGTTATGTGTGGGCAGCATAACAGCCTTTACACAAAAATGAAAACAGAAAATGCTCGACTTGTGCTTGTAAAGTGTGTGTGCCATTCTGTACACCTACCTTGTAATGAGGCAATCGATGTGCTACCCACCCACATTGACTACTTCGTACGCGAAACTTTCAATTGGTTCGCACATTCTCCAAAAAGGCGGCAAGAGTACAAGGACACGTACAGTGGTGAGCAGCCTTGTCTAGAGCGCTTGAGCAGTGCGCACTTGGTAACAAAAACCGAAATTAGAGAGCAGCCCCTCATTACAGGGCAAAGTTTTCGTGCCTGCTTTGTTTACGAGGCGCTACTTCCGTGCAAGCGTTGCAGCTGGACCCTAGAGGCTGCCACAAAATCTGGATTTGTTTGCAAGGAAGTGCACCGCCCGACAAGGCTGCTCACCACTGTACGCCGCCACCACCTCGGGCGGTGTCACGAATAAGCTGGTAGGTGTCTGTGCTACAAGATGGCCCAGCATTGCACCTGCCTTGCGATCAATCGTGAATCAGTGGGCTGCACTGCAAGCCCACTTGGAAGCAGTGAAAAGTAAGGATCGCATTTATACAGCAAGAGTACTAAGCGAAATGTACACTGATCAGCAAAATTTACTCTTTGTTAAATTCCTAAGGCCTAACACCGATGAATTTGACCGAATGAACACGCTCTTTCAGTGCGGGGCGCCGCAGCCTGTCAGGCTAAATGGGGAACTGATTTATTTTATGAAAACGCTGATAGCAAGAGTCGCAATGCCTGGCTACGCAAAGCCTGACAACGCGGAATGGGAGCAGCACACATGTCAGGGCGTATGGCATGAGAGTTCTTTTCCTTGACTGCCTCGAGAAGTCTTCCCTCAGTGGCACTGCCAAAATCTTTCTACTGGAAAGGTGCCGCAGCTTATTATAGCGTGCATTAAAAGCGTGCTGAAGCGGCTTCCTGCGAACCTTGAGCTTCTAGAACCAAAAAACCTGAAGAAATACTCATTCGAATTTGTCGAGCGTTCGTTCGGTGCTTTCAATTTATGCATTGGAATCCGAGTATCGCCTCCTTCAAACAAAAGTGGAGGACCTGGCAGTGGGTTCCTCGTCCACTAATGCATTCTGGGTAAGCGTGTGAAATGTAAAAAATGCTCCTGGCCAGCCGATGTTCCCACTCACGTATGAGCTGGCACTTTCGTTGTTATCGCTACCGTTATCGAAAGCCGCCATCGAACGAGTGTTCAGCCAGGTTTCACTAACTAAAACTGACCTGCGAAAGAGAATGTCGAACGAGGCATTGGAAGCACTCCTGCACGAGAAGTTTGGCCTTGGCCTTGCCAGGAGCGGAGGTTGCTGCAAAGATTTCAAACCGGGTCATGAATTTTTGTCCCGTTCCAGCTCCGAGTTTTTGAATGGACCAAGCAGTTCCGCTTCCCCCAATCAACTCTTGATGCTTAAGATCTTTCTCTACCATACATTCTTCTGTCTATATCTTATACTAGATTTTGTACCAGCCGCTATCGCACTAGACTTAGTCACAAAATTTTTTTGCAGTTCTTCATTTAGTGTGTTGTGTTCAGCGACATTGTAGTTTATTTGTGCGTTGTTCTTTTGGCGATTTCTTTTTACTCTGAGAAAAATAAAACACTGGATTTGTGACGAAGACTGCATTTCGCTTATCATGAATTTGCTTGCATGCCTGCATTACTGCACTCCTTGCAGTGTTGGAGCATCCGTGGCACACTGCCTTCGTGACGGTGCGCGCAGCACGGTGTTAGGTTGTTACACCGCTGCCACCAGTTGTAGCAACGTTGTCGCAAGCCCAGTGGGTAGCACTGGCCTGGCGGCCCGGGGCCCAGCTTCCAGAATCAGGAGGTACGGCAAAAGACGAGGCGTCGTTAACAACGTTTTAATGTTTGTTGCATAACGCAAGAGTGGCCAGACAAACGCCCACACAGAGAGAAAAGCGACACACATAAGCAGCAGCTGCTCGAGGACGAACCACCAACCGGCGTGGAGCGGCCGGTTTTATCGCCCCTGTGCTGCAGAGAGAAAGCAGGGGAGGGTGAGAACTGCGTGCGCGCGCCGTCCGAGCGAATGTGTCCGGACCCGCAGCCCCGAAGGAGACTCCCTGGCGCCGAGAGCACCTCCTCGCCAGTGCTGGAGAGTCTCTTTCTCCTGGGCGCCGCACTGAGAAGGCTGTGCACAAACACCACACACACACGACGACACGTGGCGTGAACACATCCAAACCCGCCCGCCCAGGCGAGGCGAGCGTCGTCGCTGGAAAGGCGGCGCCTTGCAGAGCGCCGGAGGTCAAAATGTCGGATACTTTTAACGTTGGCAGGGCGTCCGCCGCAGCTCCCGGTTAGCGCACATGACGGAGGAGGAACGTAACAAGGGAAAGAACACTCTGTACGCACCACCTCAAACATTATGTGCCTGAAAGAAATCTAATATGTAGATATTCTAGCCAAAAATTAATTCAATATGCCTAAGAAATGTCGTCACAAAAACAAATATTTTGGGCTACTTTTGGGCTACGCAAAAATTTTGCTTTTGGCTACTTTTGGGCTACTACGGAGGCCAATTTGGCCACCGGAGGTCGGAGCGATCTGGCAACCATCACAATGAATGGAATCGCTAGCGCATGGCTATAGTGCCTAGAATATTCTAGGCACTATAGCATGGCCACATTGGCGGCCACTAACCTCTGCCATCTAGGCAGAGGCGCGTCCGCAGAGGTGAGAAGTCCGCCGTCTTGCGATTTTTGTGCCCTCTACGTCGTCTTACCTGTTGGTGAAGCTCTGCAGTGGGCAGCCCAGTACAGATGCCGCGCTGACCATACGCTGACCCGCAGAAGTCCAGCTTTCTTAGATATCACTTTTAATTATGAGGCAAGTGTGGAATATTGTAAGATAGCGTTATGAACATATTGATGGTAATGGTCTAACCTTCGGATGCGTAGCCAAATCTTGCTTTTAAAGTTTGTCGTGCGCTCGCAGCGATTAGTTTAGACTGCCTTAAAAAATGTATGGGGTGCGTCTTGGACAATGATTGTGAGGCATCTGTGGAATATTGTAAGATGCTGTTATCAACGTATCCATGGGGATGGTATAATCTTCCTATCCGTAGCAAAATCTTGCTTTAGAAGTATCTTCTGCATTTACGCAGGGTGATGAAGATTGTCAACGAAAACCAATGGGCTGCGTTTACGACAATAAGTAGCAAAAAAACTGCAAGCGTTTTGAGGAGGGATCCGAGGATATATTGATTGTTATGGTGCAATCTTCCGGTATGCAAAAAAAATGTTTATAAACAATTTCTCATTCGAAAATTGGCAGTGGCTTAGCTCTGCTATGCCGGATATACGTAGCGTGAGGTATTGGTATATCTTGCTTAAGCTTGTTGTTATTAGTTTGGTTTCCCCCTGTTAAACCTTGAAAATCCGGTACGTCAAACTATGAATAAATTAAAGACGCGACAATATGCAGTATCAGTTGTCATCATCATCATCAGCCTGACTACACCCACTGCAGGGCAAAGGTTTCTCCCATGTCTCTCCAATTAACCCTGTCCTTTGTCAGTTGCCGCCACTGTATCCCCGCAAACTTCTTAATCTCATCCGCCCACCTAACTTTCTGCCGTCCCCTGCTACGTTTTCTTTCTCTTGGAATCCACTCCGTTACCCTTAAGGACCAGAGGTTATCTTGCCTTCGCATTACATGCCCTGCCCAAGCCCATTTCTTCCTCTTGATTTCAACTAAGATGTCATTAACCCGCGTTTGTTCCCTCACCCACTCCGCCCTCTTCCGATCTCTTAACGTTACACCTATCATTTTCCTTTCCATAGCTCGCTGCGTTGTTCTTAACTTAAGCTGAACCCTCTTTGTTAGCCTCCCCGTTTCTGCCCCATAGGTGAGTACCGGTAGGATACAGCTGTTGTATACTTTTCTCTTCAGGGATATTGGTAAGCTACCATTCATGATCTGAGAGAACCTGCCATATGCGCTCCACCCCATTCTTATTCTTCTAGTTATTTCCCTCTCATGATCCGGATCTGCAGTCACTACCTGCCCTAAGTAGACATATTCTCTTACTACTTCCAGCACCTCGCTACCAATTGCGAACTGCTGTTCCCTTGCTAGGCTGTTGAACATTACTTTGGTTTTCTGCATGTTAATTCTTAGCCCCACCGTTCTGCTGTGCCTGTTTAACTCATTGATCATGCTTTGCAGTTCTTGTCCTGAGTGACTTAACAAGGCAATGTCATCAGCGAATCGCAAATTACTCAGGTATTCTCCATTAACTCTTATCCCCAACTGTTCCCATTCCAGTCCCCGGAATACCTCCTGTAAGCAGGCAGTGAAGAGCATTGGCGAGATCGTGTCTCCTTGCCTGACACCTTTCCGTATTGGAATTTTATTGCTGACTTTATGGAGAAATATAGTAGCTGTGCAATTGTTATGAATATCTTCCAATATTTTCACACAACACTCTTCTACACCCTGATTCCGCAATGCCTGCATGACAGCTGAGGTTTCCACTGAGTCAAATGCTTTCTCGTAATCAATGAAGGCTATATATAGGGGTTGGTTATATTCTGCGCATTTCTCTATCACCTGATTGATAGTGTGAATGTGGTCTATTGTCGAGTGTCCTTTACGAAAGCCTGGCTGATCATTTGGTTGACTAAAGTCCAAGGTTGTCCTGACTCTATTAGCGATTACCTTAGTAAATACCTTGTAGGCAACGGACAATAAGCTGATCGGTCTGTAATTCTTCAAGTCCTTGACGTCTCCTTTCTTATGAATTAAGATAATGTTAGCGTTCTTCCAAGCTTCTGGTACTCTAGAGGTCACAAGGCATTGCGTATACAGGGTGGCTAGTTTTTGTAGCACAATCTCTCCTCCATCCTTCAACAAATCTGCTGTTACCTGATCCTCACCAGCTGCTTTCCCTCTTTGCATTGCTCCTAAGGCTTTCTTTACTTCCTCCTTCGTTGTCATCAGTTGTCAATGGCAGTGAAATTGGCAGGTTGGTGTCATTTTTCCTACGCTCAACGGCTAACTGCCAGGCGACAACCTCGGGGTCCGATGAATGGAGTTTTTCAAATCTCCTGTGCCGCTCAGCAGCAGCCCGACTCTCTTTCTCCTCCATCGAACACGGCGCAGTAGCTTTGTATCCCTCCACATTTATACACGCGGCGCAATCTCCTCGCGCATGCGCAGTAGCCCGCTGCGGCGAGGTGTCCACATCTCGGTGGACACCCGAACCAGAGGGAAGGCGCATAACTGCCCTCTTGGAACAGTGGACACCTCAACCGTGCTTTAGGCTAAGTGGCGGTAGTGACAGGTGTGCGCTGCATGCATCGGCATTGGCAACGTTGTGCCAGAAACGCGGCGCTGAAACGCATAGGACGTCGGCGTTCGTTGTGTTCATTGGTGTTCACTCCGATCATTTTAAGGAAAGGAAGTGCGCATAATAGCTTCCTGGGTCAGTGGACGCCGAGAGCGCGCGGCGAGGCACGCCAGCTGTCCGTAGTGACGTCACTTGCTCCTCGCGCATGCGCAGTATGGACGAGCAAGAGAGCACGCGAAACGGCGAGACTGTGGCCAGTGTAGCTCACGCTACAAAAATGCGCTTGTCCAGAATTTGTGGGCACAATTCGAGTTCTTTGCTACCCACGCAGACACCGAACACAAATCGGCTAAATTAGTCCGAAAACAGGCGCGCGAAGAGGAGACGGCTCGCTAGCAAACAGCGGGTCTAAAAAGGTGCGCCCTGCTGCTATTAAGGTGGATTCAAATGACGGATCATCGGCCGACGGACCAGGCATCGCATGACCTTCCACTTCCGTCACGTGAGGTCCACCGTTTCTAAGCCGCTTATCATAGCCCCTTCCTCTCCGCTCAGCCGTCGCACGTAGCGATAAGCGGATTAATCATGCCGAAGGTCTTTCCCCATACTAGGTTCACCAACTTTCCTGGCCGGGCGGGAACCTCACGGAGCGGAAGTGGGGCAGTCACGTGACACCTGGTCCGCGGTCTAATGGTGCGTTGTATGAATCCACCTCACAGGGGACGGTAATTGAATTCAAAGCGCACTGGTCTTAGAAGCGCGCAAAGGCGGCTTACGCACTCGTGTGCCACCGGCGGTTTGACCCCGACCCAGCAGTGACAGCCGCATAGTACCGGGTGTGGGGAGAGGAGGAAAAAAAATGGCTGAGGCTTAACTTGGTTAAGCCTGCAGAATGCGAAGCATCATCGTGTCGCGTAATTTGGAGGCGCACAACCACAGCGACGGCGCGAGGTGGGCCCCCGTTTCTCCACTGTCGTGACGTCATCGTGTCACGCGGTGTGACGTCATGTATCACGTGATTTGGAGGCGCACAACCACAGCGACGGCGCGAGGTGGGCCCCCGTTTCTCCACTGTCGTGACGTCATCGTGTCACGTGGTGTGACGTCATGTGTCACGTGATTTGGAGGCGCACAACCACAGCGACAGCGCGAGGTGGGCCCCTGTTTCTCCACTGCCGTGACGTCATCGTGTCACGTGGTGTGGCATCATCGTGTCACGTGATTTGGAGGCGCACAACCACAGCGACGGCGCTCGGTGGGCCCCCATTTCTCCACTGTCGTGACGTCATCGTGTCACGTGGTGTGACGTCATGTATCACGTGATTTGGAGGCGCACAACCACAGCGACGGCGCGAGGTGGGCCCCCGTTTCTCCACTGTCGTGACGTCATCGTGTCACGTGGTGTGACGTCATGTATCACGTGATTTGGAGGCGCACAACCACGGTGAAGGGCTGAAGTGGTAGCTAAAGTAGTATGCTTCGCATAAAAGTATTTAACATCTACTACCAGGGTGCGCGAAGCTGCCTCCTCACCACCCTCGCAAGTGCTTCGACTGCGGTGGATCGGAATGATGACCACTCGGGCAGTTCCGTCTGGACCTCCGAGGTGAGTGGATGCTTCCAGCTGCTCTTCTCGCGAAGCATTCGTGCCTCCTGACTTCACCGTCACGCTTCAGCCGTCGCCGCGCCCGGTCCATCCTGCTGCCACGTGGATCATTCAACGTGGAGGCCGCCTGCGGACAGCCACTGCTGCCCCGCAGTCCTTGCTGCGCCCCTGGCTAGCCTTGTGGCTGGTCGGAGGCCAGACTGCTTGCCTCCAGCAAGCCGACGACGCGTGCGAGCCACTCCCAACGCGCGGCGGCTCATCCCATCCTTCCTGGAGCCGATGCTGTTGATGAGGAGGACCTGCTGCCTGGTGACTGCGGACAGCCAGCTGTCCAGTATCCCTGGACGTAGTTTAAAAAAATATCCTAAAGGTACCACCGCCACCACTCGGGGGTGTGGACAACCAAGGACAGGCTATTCCAGTGGTGGCGATTTACAAGACTGATGATTGTATACAGTTCGAAAAAGACGGGGACATGGGAAGAACACAAGCATGAGCGCCAACTTTCAACTGAAGCTGCACTGAACTGCTTGACCCGCGAAAAAATATACATCGGCCACAACTAACAAAAGAAAACATGATGGCAATCACGTGAACAGATATTGCTAACAACCGTTGAAGGTTGCAACAGCGGCGTCGTTATCTTGCGTCCAAAAACCTTATTTCCCCCGCTGTTAATGCCAATTGAAGCACTACTTCCACATGAGTCCTCAATCCTCGCGATTTCTGCGGCTTCTAGAATTTCGCGGGTAAGCTGACTGCGATGTTTACTTATCACTCTCGTTTGGGTTAAGTGCGGCGTGCAATCTTTGCAATCCCTGCAGTGAGCGCCCAGCTCCCCTTTCACCGTTTCATCATGTTTTCTTTTGTTCGTTGTGCCTGATGTATATGTTTTAGCGGGGCAAAGCAAAAAAGCTTCTGTTGGAAGTCGGCGCTCATGTTTGTGTTCTTCCCACGTCCCCGTCTTTTTCGCGCTGTCTACAATCATGGATTACCGACTCGCCCAAGCGTCTGTTTTAGCCAGATTTACAAGACGCTCACACCGCGGTAGGTATGATGCGTACTCAGAAGAGCAAGGTTCCGGGCTAGTCGGTAGTGCATTTAAAAAGAAAAAACAGCGCGAAGAAACAGGGACGCACTAAGAAACGACATACACACGAGCGCTGACTCACAACTGAAATTTTATCTGGCGGAAAGACGTTTAAATAGAAAACATGAGAGGTAATAAGGGAGTAATTACTCATTGGCATCCACCCAAGCGCAGCCATACGGCTACAAAGGAAAGCTATACAGCTTTCTCAGAAATTTCGTAGTTAAAGAAAAATTCGTCCTGGTGGATGCCAATGAGTAATTACTCCCTTATTACCAATCTACTCCACCTTGGGGGATTCCCCTAAACATTTGACCAACACTCTTCCCACTTCGAGTTACTGATCAATTCGCTCTCGCCCTACCATAAGCTTGCCGTCCCGGTTAGCTCAATTGGTAGAGCGACTGCTCCGGTGTGGCGGTGGTTCCGGGTTCGAACCCCGGACCAGGACGAATTTTTCTTTAACTACGAAATTTCTGAGAAAGCTGTATAGCTTTCCTTTGTAGCCGTATGGCTGCGCTTGGGTGGATGCCAATGAGTAATTACTCCCTTATTACCAATCTACTCCACCTTGGGGGATTCCCCTAAACATTTGACCAACACTCTTCCCACTTCGAGTTACTGATCAATTCGCTCTCGCCCTACCATAAGCTTGCCGTCCCGGTTAGCTCAATTGGTAGAGCGACTGCTCCGGTGTGGCGGTGGTTCCGGGTTCGAACCCCGGACCAGGACGAATTTTTCTTTAACTACGAAATTTCTGAGAAAGCTGTATAGCTTTCCTTTGTAGCCGTATGGCTGCGCTTGGGTGGATGCCAATGAGTAATTACTCCCTTATTACCAATCTACTCCACCTTGGGGGATTCCCCTAAACATTTGACCAACACTCTTCCCACTTCGAGTTACTGATCAATTCGCTCTCGCCCTACCATAAGCTTGCCGTCCCGGTTAGCTCAATTGGTAGAGCGACTGCTCCGGTGTGGCGGTGGTTCCGGGTTCGAACCCCGGACCAGGACGAATTTTTCTTTAACTACGAAATTTCTGAGAAAGCTGTATAGCTTTCCTTTGTAGCCGTATGGCTGCGCTTGGGTGGATGCCAATGAGTAATTACTCCCTTATTACCAATCTACTCCACCTTGGGGGATTCCCCTAAACATTTGACCAACACTCTTCCCACTTCGAGTTACTGATCAATTCGCTCTCGCCCTACCATAAGCTTGCCGTCCCGGTTAGCTCAATTGGTAGAGCGACTGCTCCGGTGTGGCGGTGGTTCCGGGTTCGAACCCCGGACCAGGACGAATTTTTCTTTAACTACGAAATTTCTGAGAAAGCTGTATAGCTTTCCTTTGTAGCCGTATGGCTGCGCTTGGGTGGATGCCAATGAGTAATTACTCCCTTATTACCAATCTACTCCACCTTGGGGGATTCCCCTAAACATTTGACCAAAACATGAGAGGGTGGGTAATAGGGCTGCTACAGCGATAACCGGCAATCAGTGTGGTCGCGTGACAAGATGGCAAAAAAAAAATAGGGAACAAAAGAAAGTTACAAGCAATAAAAAGACAGTATAAAGGGCCGCGAAAAGGAGGTCAGGTAGGTAACATGAAAAATTACCCAAAAGGGCGAGGAATGCGTTAAAACCATGAAGGACACAGGTGAGATTATACAAGTGAATACATAAAAACGTGAAGAACGTAAAAGCTTGTCCAAATAGGGGGAACTAAAAGCAAGATAAAAGCACTACCAACCAGGGATCTGTGAATTATTCAGCTGTGTGTGGCAAACAAGAACCTTAGGTGTTTGTCAAGTCACCCAGAAAATCCAGCTTTTTTTTTTTTTTGACAAGCAGAGGGATGGAGTGCTCACGCATTGTACACCGGCTTGATGGATTTTGAGGGCTTCGACAATTTCCCTCGTCCTCGGCGGGTTATCGCTGCAGCAGCCCTGTTACCCACCCTCTCATGTTTTCTATTTAAACATGTCCACCAGAATAAAATTTCACTTGTCAGTCAGCGCTCGTGTGTGTGTCGTTTCTTCGCGTGTCTGTGTTCCTTCGCGCTGTTTTGTTCCTTTTAAATGATGTGTACTGACGTTATAGTCATTAAAAAATAAAACCAAATATAAATGTGCTAATCAGGCGCCAGAAATTCCGCGCAATGAAAAGGCCATGTTATGGTGTTTCACTGTAGTGAAAAAAATGGTGTGTGTGGAGGAGCGCGTTCCTCGCTCGTCTTGTTGTCTCCTTTCTCTGTCTTCGTTTTGTTAGCGCCCCCATTTTCATCATGAGGTAAGTATGTGCACGGCCGCTTGCTGCTGATCAACCGGCCGCCGCCGCGGTGGCTCAGCGGTTATGGTGCTCGGCTGCTGACCCGAAAGACGCGGGTTCGATCCCGGCCGCGGCGGCTGGAATTTCTTTGGAGGAGAAATTCTAGAGGCCCGTGTACTGTGCGATGTCAGTGCACGTTAAAGAACCCCAGGTGGTCGAAATTTCCGGAGCCCTCCACTACGGCGTCTCTCATAGCCTTAGTCGCTTTGGGACGTTAAACCTCATAAACCATAAACCATGATCAACCGGCCATGGTATGTGCATGTGTATATGCAGTGACGTAGTATGTCGGTCAGTGTAACCTAGACAGTGGTTGGTAATAGATAATTTTGACTGGTGATTTGAAATCGGTAACGTGATCGACAATGTCATTGTGTATTGGTAATCGGTGAGAAATGCGAAAGGAATAAAAAGAGAAAAAAAAAGAAGGAAAAGGTGCTGTCGCGTCTAATCTCAAGGCGAAGCTTGTGTCATCTTCGTGTTTAATGCGATACCATTAGGTGGGTCATGAAGGCGAATGCTGTCCGGCGGTGTCTGTGCGAAGCCTCCACCAGCTGAGTGGTGCTTAGGTGGACTATACTCTCACCACCTGTGAACCGTCCACCTCTCCTGTTCCTATCCCCCTCCCCTTCTCCACCTGTAGGGGGAGAGCAGGGAGACGCCCGAACCGCCCAGCAAACAGTGAAATGGCTAAGAAAATGACCCAGAAAACAGCAGGCCTATACGCAGTAAATATGCAGCTTCCCAGAGAACTGTTCAGTGCAAAACGAGGCTTGCAGGAGCCAATCCTTCCCGTGTTGGTCGGGAAGCGCAACCTGCGTTCCACCAGCCCCACCGGAGGCTGCGTTTGAAACCCGCCAGTGCAGTGGTGCATCGCTTGAACGCTACGCCACTGCACGAGGACCCACCGCATTCTATGTGGAGCAAATTTCCCGCAGTTGCGTAGTCGGAATTGGAATAGAATCAGATATCGAATAGATGGGGAAGTGAAAGAACGAACTGAGAATTGGAATACATTGAGAACTGGAATAGATTGGCGATTGATATCCGCATGCTATCGCATTTCCTCCGGATCAAACCAATTGATAGCCGGCAATATTTTTTTTTTCATGTTTCTCTCAACCGGCTGGTATGCACATGCCGTGTGCGCCTGCTACAAAGCGAGCAACCAGAAGCAATCCTCATGATGATAGGAAATCTGGGCATGGCTGAAAATGCTGCCGAAGCAGAAGCGTAGCGCGGTCGTCGAGAAGACCCACCTTTGGAGGTCTCTTTAATGCTTCAGTTAGCCTCAAATACATAAATAACAGAAGGCCTTCTTCACTGGGTCGCAGAAATCATCCACAACAGCTGCGCTGTCAGTATGTATTACCGATTACCGTAATTATACTGCGAGTTCTTTGAGGCTACGTTAAGAACAATGTGTATACATCTCCGAACCTGCGAGGTTCGGAGGAGGAAGTACAGAGGTGCATCAATCCAAAATGAATTGCTGTGGCGCGTGTTACTCTACGCCGCAAAGATGAAAGATGTGCGTGAAGACTACAGGCGAGTGGACTTATAACGATGGTCGTTGTAAGTGGGCTATCACGTGTAGTATGCTAATGTGTAATTACCCCAGCAGCACAGCTAATCGGCCCAGTATCGGAAATGCATTGGCTAAGGCCGGTCCCACAGAAGACCAGAGTGAGACCATCCATTTCCAATATCGGGCCGACTGCCTGGGTAGAGAAATCTACTAATTAAGAAAGTGCAAAAACCATTAACCCTGTCGCCTCATACCCTCAAGGCGGAGCCTCAGCGTGCCCCTAGTTATAAAATTACTGCTTCGTATGACGATATCCTTTTGTCGAAACTGGCAAGCACCCCGAGGATTTTCCCCTCATTCACTTGGCGATTATCAAGAGCCACCTGCCCAACCTCTCTCTACCATGCTTAAAGGTGCATTTTGGCATATTTTAAACACGCGTATTCTAGGAACGGCGACGTTGTTAAACGTTTTTTTTTTGTTACAGTAATATTGCGTTTGTGTACCTGTCACCTGTAGAGAGAAACAGCTGTCTTTGCACCCTCTCATATGAGTTCTCCATTCAAGCCTACTCTCCAAAAACGAACTTTGCAGGGGCGGACTGGTAACAGTGCCACTAATACGCCTTAATAAAGGTGCTAGCAATTGCGCGAACCGCAAGCTCAGCACGAATGCAAGCAGAGGACAGTGCGTCCAAGCCATAATTGAGGCGGTGGACCGCAGTCCGGCAATGATGTCATATCAGGGGCACATGAAGGCATTGGGAAAATTGTGGCAACTTTATTGAAAAAATTTTCGACGCCTCTTGGAAAACACGGTGCTTTTGAAAAAGCTCACCAATCCGCCTAGAAGAAGGCGTCGCTGCGGTTTCGCGGGCTGGCGAGGCCGATGAATGTGGAGCCGTGGCAGAAGATGCAGGGCAGGCTGCCAACCGTGACGCCGCGTGCTTTCGGGTCCGTGTCGGGGCCGCGCTCGTGGGCGATCCAGGTAACCGGCACCTCGACGCCCGTCAGCATCGTGTAGTGCAAGTGGAGGACCTCCAGGCGAGGCATGGTGCGAGGCAGCTTGCGGAATAACTCCCTCACCACGGAAGCGCCGGCGCACACCCCCGAGTAGAGCGTCAGGATGCGGAGGTGCTTGGCACGCGAGATTTCGCGGAGAAACCTCGGGCAGCCTAGGTCGAGGTTGGCGTTCCCGTAGGTGAAGGAGCGAAGGCTGGGACTTGAGCGCAGCAGCGCCCCGATTCCCCAGTAGCTCTTGTCGTCGCCCCAGGAGACCGTGAACAGGCGCAGGCTGACCAGCCGGCAAGCCCGCAGGAACTCCAGGGAGGGCATCACCTGGACGTCGCAGAAGCTGAGCCGCTTTAGCTCGGTGCGCTCTTGCAGCGCCGCCATGCTGCGCTGCGGGATGTTCAGCGGCAGCCCGCAAGTCCTGCAGAAGCCGCTGGCGCCGTCTCGGGACACGCGCACGTCAAGCTCTTGGAGGCGGCTGCAGCCGGCTGCCAGCCGATCCACAGAGCCCTCGTAGTTGATGCTGCACGGTGCGACGGCCAGCTCCTGGAGCATGGGCAGGTTGGCCGCCACAATCTCGCAGCAATTGACGCTGGTGGTAAAGTGGAGCGATGTCAAGTTGAGCGCAGTGATTGCGCGGCAAACTGCGAAGAGGCTGCGCAGCGGTTCCACGAATTCGACCCCCACGATGGGCAGCTGGCACACGCGGTCGCGAGGCACCGCGGTCAGGGCCAAGCTGCGCAGCTCCGACCAGCTGTGCTGGCGCGCAGCGGCGGCCAGCTGCTCGGCGCTTCTCCTGTTGGGATCCTTGATGGCGAGGACCAGCTGAGTGAAGCCCCAGACGCCCGCCGGCCTCTGCACAACGTCCGGCAGGAACACGCAGTTGACGCTCTCGACGGGCTGCATGCGAACCACCACGTTACCAAGGAGGGCAGCTGCGATCTTGAAGACTGAATTCGGTTGGTTCTTGCCCGCCAGCCGCAGGTACGGAGACTTGAGCTGCCGGCTAGTGGGCTCTTCCAGCGAGTATGTGAATGAGCGAAGCCGCTTGATGTAGTTCTCTCCGACCATGCTACCGAACAGCTCGATAGACCAGTGGTGTTCGCTCTGCATCACGTGCAGATGCAGGTCCTCCAGGGCACTGCTGCGGTCCAGAATGGCTCGCACTACTTCAGCGCACGCGTCGTGCCTCGCAACTTCGACGTACATATAGCGGACGCTCAGGGCGCGAGATTCTGGGCTGTTTTCCAGCAGCCGCTGAAGGGTGGTGTACGCACTGGGGTACTTTTCCTCCGGGTACAGGGACCACATCAGGCTCTCCAACGAACTCTGCGGTGCGATGAGCAGGGAGACGATGCCCGCGGGATCCACTCTGCAGCTCAAGCAGCTGAATGAGGTCAAATTCGGACACAGGCGAGCGCAGAGGATAACGTTCGCCGGGTCAGTCATGATGCAGTTGTCGAGGATCAGCTTCCTGACGAACTGCACTCGCCTGCGTGTGAAGAAATTCGCCATGGTTTCATGGCTCACGTTGGGGCTGCAGCGGATTTCCCTTAGAACTACGGCATCATACACAACGCTCTCGAAGCGCTTGCTTGTGCTTTCAATCGCCAAGAGTGAGCGGGCGTCCAGGTGCACGAGAATCCTGAGCCAGATTTCGTCCGGAAGAGTGCAGTAGTCGTACATGCGGAGGCCCCCGGACATGGCTTGTGCGTCCAACACAACGGCTTGAAAGAACCTGCAGCTAAAAGAGTGAAGCAAAGGCGAACGCCCCTTTAACAGATGAACGTGGACGGCAAAGCGATATTCGAAGGACCCCTGCTCTGCCTTCTTTATCTCGCTTAAGAACCGATAATCACACGTTCTTCAAGTTGCGTGTCTCTCTTGTCTAACTTTTTGTTACTTTTACTCGCGAAAATGACTTGCGCTCGGTACGAGGCATCAACGGTAGCCGCCTAATCTTGCGCTCTGGAAGGCACGCGCATATTTACAAGGTAAGTTGCTGGGCGAGTTGATTCCGATATTCCATGACTACAGCGCAACGAACGAGACAAGAAGAAGAAGGACACAGGCAGAGACACAACACAGCGCTGACTCACAACTGAAATCGTTATTAGCTGCCAGCCGGAATAAATACCAAACTGGCGGCCAAAAATGGAAGGAAATGGGCACAAGTCATGCAGCGGGAAAACAAAATTCAAAAAATTCCAAAAATAATAATAATAAAAACAAAATAAAGCACACGCGTGTCAACATTCACATTCAAGGTAGCGTTTTTCTTTTCCTGACAGCAATACAGATGGTGCGCTTATGCATTCTTCCTGGAGCCTTGCTATCATATGTGCTTCTATGATTTCCCTTGTCAACGAATCGCGGTTCGTACCTATCACAACGCACTCGTTGTACAATGGTTCGCAGGCATCGTTGTCATCTTCGTCATCAGCATCATCACTTTTGCCATTTCTCCAGTGCTTCGCTTCGTGGCCGATAGGCCCACGTGCGTCATTATAATCATGCTCATTTAATCTTTCATTGATACATCGGCCGGTTTGCCCGATGTATTGCTTCCCACAAGAATTCAGTTGTGAGTCAGCGCTGTGTTGTGTCTCTGCCTGTGTCCTTCTTCTTGTCTCGTTCGTTCGCTGTAGTCATGGCATATTTACAAGCTGCCGCTACAGGGACAGAACAATAACACTGCATGTGAGTGTCCCACCTATGGGCGAGTCACTAATACACTTATCAATGCGCGCGGTAGCACGGTGCAAAGCATCGAAGAACAAACTCCACCACAACGGCGACGCACATCGCGCACGCTGACATAAGGCGCCTTCCGAAGCGGCTGCCAATGCACGGCGACTTGGTCCCCTCCGCCCAGCCCCAGACGTCGGTGATTAGCCACTGGCTTCGCCGCCAGACGAGACGCCGTCCGGCCCTGCGTCGATGCTTTGAGTTCCAGCTTTAACCCGTTCGCAAACGAGACGATCACCCACATCGGCCGGGCAGCGGAGAAACCACGTCAACGGGCGGCAAGCCGCGCGCCACGGAAGGCGAAGCAGCCGAAGCGCGAAGGCAACAGCCGCCACGCAGCGACACGAATCCGACATATCGGTGCGCTACCGTGTACCGCGCCGTTAAGCCATCTGACTCTCAATGAACCACGCGCAACTCATGGGTTATCGAGTCCGCGCAGCGCTGTACTGCGCTTGACGGACACGACGTCATGACTCCGACACTCGCGCGAAGGCCCCACGGCCGCCAAACAAGATATCTGGAGAGGCTCGAAGCTTTCCCCTAATTTTTTTTTTTTCACTCCGAGCAAAACTTTCCCCTCGAAAAGTCAAAGTACCTTGTAACTCTTTCCTTACCGTGCCTATTCAAATCACTCAATTTGAACGAAGGCGCAAAATGGCCCATTACGCGCGATCTGTTCCGCTTCTGGACAGTAACGCCAACCCGCATATTGCAAAAAGAGTGTACTTCAGATTCGTTTCTTTTTTTAGCGGTATGATGGAATATTTTTAAACTTCCCGGGAAACCTGTCAGCGCGGAGCGATCACGGCAAGCATGGCTTCCAAGGTGGGGACCGCGTCACGCGACGACCACGCTTAGCAACGGGGCTCTTCTCGCGATTTCGCAGCATCGACACTAGACTTTGTAGGTGCAAGCCAAAGCGTTATGTGGAAAGATGACTGCTCCGCCAAGCCCCGACCCCCGACCATCGACAGCTGCCTGTATGTGACGTTAGTTTTCGCAATTGCCTATACCAGATTCGCAGCTTTCAGAGCCTCAAGCAGTGGTTGGATCGAGTTGCCTTGAAGAAGGCCCGGGGTAGACCTTGGCACTACACTACGGAGTAGCCCAAAGCACTTCGCGCGAGCATTTTTCTGTTTTTTTTTTTTGTACCGATCGGAAAATTTAGCATGAGGCTTTCGGTAACTTTTAATTCTCGTTGTGGACATTGTGACGCGTAAAACGTATATGATAGATTTTTGGCAATTTCCTCACTGGCGTCCCAGAACCCTCCTCGCAGCGCCGCCTCTCCTCCTCCGCTGTTTTCTCCCTTCTCCTCTTTTTTTCTTTCACGGCTGTTACGCTCTTCGGTCTATTCCTCGGGCGAGTCTGCCTCCGCGCACCGCCGCCGCGAATCTGCGCGTCTTCTGAACCGCGGCCTGGTCAGCGCGCCTCTCAATGTGCTGACGCATGAACACGTAGGTGGTGGTGGAAACGTTTATTTCCAATGATGTAAATCGTAGGGGGCGCCTGGTTTGCCGCAAAAGTTTGCATGATTACGAGAATTGGTCTGGGTATCGGGCATGCAGCAGTATTGGGTATTGAGCAGTCCGGGTTTGTAGTTGTCGCCAATGTGCAGCCTGCGCTATGGTGAGGGACGGAGCGGGGGGTGCGTATACCCTTCTTTTGTCTCGGTAACACGAGAGAATATCACGGAAGGAGACCAGGTAGTGCGCGGGCCGCGGGCGAACGGACCGTCGTGTGAATCGCCCTTTAACGCCATTTTAAGTACGTGCGCAGTCGCCTTATTTGCGCGAGGAACGTGCCGGCACAGAGGGCAACGCGAGGGCAACGCGAAAATCGCGAGCCGGCCGCCCTAGAAGCTCGCCAGGAGCAGAATAGCTGTGAAAGACAATACGAGCAGAATCGCTTTATTAAGGCGAAAGCCTTTAATGCCTCATACTGTCGTGAGCAGGGAATGCACTACCTGGTCTCCTTCCGTGATATTCTCTCGTATTACCGAGACAAAAGAAGGGAATACGCACCCCCCGCTCCGTCCCTCACCATAGCGCAGGCTGCACATTGGCGACAACCACGAACCCGGACTGCTCAATACCCAATACTGCTGCATGCCCGATACCCAGACCAATGCTCGTAATCATGCAAACTTTTGCGGCAAACCAGGCGCCCCCTACGATTTACATCATTGGCAATAAACGTTTCCACCACCACCTACGTGTTCATGCGTCAGCACATTGAGAGGCGCGCTGACCAGGCCGCGGTTCAGAAGACGCGCAGATTCGCGGCGGCGGTGCGCGGAGGCAGACTCGCCCGAGGAATAGACCGAAGAGCGTAACAGCCGTGAAAGAAAAAAAGAGGAGAAGGGAGAAAAGAGCGGAGGAGGAGAGGCGGCGCTGCGAGGAGGGTTCTGGGACGCCAGTGAGGAAATTGCCAGATTTTTTATTCTCAATTTTCTGACTGAACAAATCCGCGAGTCACTGAAATTTTTCCAATGGAAGATTTTTTTTCTTCGTACGTAATACATATGCTGTGCGTGTGTCATTAAAAAGAGACCTGATTGGAACAAAGCAAACCTATTAAATTTTGGGAGAATACTTTTTCCCACACCACCATGAAATTGTTTGTTTTCCCGCGGAAAGCAGTTTGCCACAGCAAAGAGCTAAAAGCACCGTAAGGAAAGTAGCGACTGTCCAGGCACATTCGCACTTGGGAATCCGGCGTCGAGAGCATGCGCAACCCACCGCTCTGGTGAATACTTTAGCTGCGGCTGGGGATCGGCTGAAACACCCAGCGGAATGCGCGATCGGCCCGAAACCGATTTCTGCCAGCGGGGAATAATTTTTTTTCTTTAGGAGATGAAAAGGTGCACACCTCAACCGTGCCGTGAGGGAAGGTGGCAGTGAAAGAAGTGCTGTAGAGGAAGCTGCGGCATAATTTCAACCACTTGGGGATCTTAACGTGCAGCGTCATCGCACAGCACGCGGGCGCCTTTTGCGTACAAAGCGCGGCCGTGTTCGAACCCGGAGCCGAACATGCCGCTGCGCGCCTAAAGGGCTAGACACCGAGCCACCGCAACAGGTCCAGCGGAGAAACCGGTTGCTCGCCGCTAGCCAATACGAACGCGAGGAGAGGCTGCACTCGCCAACATCTCGTACGGCTCCGAGGTCGCTTGTACAGGCGCGGCCATTAGTAAACGGAGCATGCTATTGCGTTCAAAGTGCAATCACGCTTTCTCCATTGGTAATGAAGAAGCGTTGTTTGTCTGCAAGAAAGCCCACCAACCTCCTCTACCAACCTCCTCTACCATCATGCGCGTACCACTGCTGGAAATTTCAATTAGGTGACGCGTGAAAAATATTCCAAGACAATGGCGTGCTCCGTTTACTTTTGTCCGCGCCTGTACACTTGTAGCCCTGGCATGAATTCAGGCAGTGAAAAGTTTCCAGCAAAAATCTGTTCTGTGATGCACGAATCAATCAAACGATACAATAATACAAAAGAAAGTTACCTTTTTTGATCTTGCACGCGAATCTCCCTCGAGAAGTTCCCACACGTGGCCACGCTGGTATCGCTGCGAAACGTTTGCGTCAGACTTTGGACTCGAAGTTGCGCTTGAAGCGCCACCGATGCGTGTACTGTGGGCTAAAACGACGCTTTAATAGGAATTGTGAAATTAATTTCTGCCTTATTAGTTTTTAGTTTTTAATATAACGTTAAACATTAAAATATTACCCGAAAATTGCATTGCAGTCAAGCACGCAAAATATGTAGCGATAACAAGCGCGACTGAACGGTACTGATACCGCCATTGATTTCTGCGAGTGGCGCCATCACCTCGCGACCATCGTAACTAACTAGATAAGTTTTTTGGTAGTATTTTGACTCTGTGGTTCCGACTTTGCTTTGGGTATCTTTGGCTGTACGGCGCGGGTGTATGCTCTTTAGCGTCCATTTGGACCGTGCTATGCATGAACCTTTCGTGCAAGGACCTCTCCTGTCATCTGCATGCCTTCCTTTCACCGGCGAGCTCAAGGCGACGCTTTTTCGAACGGTCACACGCGGTCACGTCGCAGGGTTCGCTCGCGCGGGCGGCGCTTGGCAGTGTTTCGTGTGAGCCTGCTCCGCGCGTTTGTGGCATGATTCTCGCGGCAATCGAGGATACGCACTGAATCACTTTTCATACAGGGCGCGTCATGTTTGCTTGAGGCTGCCGTTTGCTGCGAAGGTGCAATTTTCACCCTGTTCGGCGATTTCGCACCGAGCGATATATGTGTACTGTGGTAATTCTCCGGTGGTACGCTTGCTGCCGTGAGAGTTCCGCGGCAGCGAACTCACGGGCCGCTGGCATGGTGGCGCGTTCTTCTGTCCGTGCGGCACTTGCTACGATAGCCGCGCTGCCGCTGGAGCTCTTACTGCCGCATTACGAATACCGGCGCATGAGTGCGATTTTAGGAGCGTACGCCGAGCCATGGCCGAGCTAACACGATCGCTGATGTGTCGGTCGCGATGCGTTCTTGGCGAGGTGCTTTGATAGCTGGACCCCTGATTTACAGATGAATGCCGCAGCTTCCACATGAGCGCCAACAGACAGAGAGGCAGAATATAGGGTGGTGGTGGCGATGTAACACGTTTATTAAAACAGCCTTTACGTTAGGCATTTAATAGGCCCTGGGCCAAGGTGACGAGTGCTCGTTGCAGGTTCAGGTCCCGAGAGGCGAGCCAGACGGGCCACTGTGTGGGGGGGAGGGAGGGGGGAGGGGAGGTTAGACGTGGGACTGGAAGGCCGAGTGGCGCTGTCCTTCACCGCACGCTGATTTCACGTGAAGTTTACGGCATGGTTAACGGTGAAACGCCTAATTGGTTTAAAAGTGTTACAAGTCAAGGATAATTAAAGGCGGTTATTTATTTATTTATTTATTATTGATACCCTCAGGGCCAAAGGCATTTCAGAGGGGAGTGGTTACAAATTACAGAAAGTGAACAAAAACAAAAATTCAACATACAAGCGTCATGTTCGTGGTTATACAATTCAGTAAAAGAAGTAAGCATATTATGTAAGTGCAAGGTAAGAGAACAAAGGAAACTAAAGTAAACAAAGGAAATGGAGAATGATAAGTACATTTGTTGTGAGCCTTAGTATACAATGTAAGCTAAATTGTTACGGAAGCGCAGGATGTCTTGAATGCAGGCTGTCGATCCGGGAAGGTGGTTCCAATCTGCTGATGTACGGGGAATGAACGACTGAGAACAAGCTTTTGTTTCGTGCGACGTTATACCGACCTTGTGAACGTGATCTAGCCGTGGAGGGATGAAAGACGGAGGAGATATCAATTCATCGCGTAGATTGGGACAGTTGTAAAAAATTTTATGAAATAAACATAACCGTGAAAATTTTCGACGGGAGGCTAAGGGTGGGAGGTTGAGCGTATTTTTCATGGAGGTGACACTTGCAGTACGATTGAAGTTAAGTAGGATGAAACGGGCGGCGTTATTTTGTACAAGCTCGAGTGCATTAATTGAATTTGCGTAGCTGGGGTCCCAAATTGCAGATGCGTATTCTAGTTTACTACGGACAAGGGTTTTATATAACATGAGTTTTAGGGAGGTAGGGGAATTGGATAAATTCCGGCGTAGGTAGCCTAGCATGCTGTTAGCGTTGTTAATTATGACGTTAATATGGAGCGACCAATTTAGAGTGGAAGATATATGAACTCCGAGGTAGCGATATGACGTGACGGCCTCCAGTATGGTATTATTTAGACAATATGCACCTGTAGTAGATGATGTGCGGGAGACACGTAAAACTTTGCATTTAGAAGAATTAAGTTGCATTAACCATAAGTTGCACCATGCAGATATAGCAGATAGATCATTCTGTAGAGCGCATACGTCGTTAGTGTCGTTAATTTCGCGAAAAATTACGCAGTCATCAGCGAATAAGTGTATGTTAGAGGTTACGCAAGAAGGTAGGTCATTAATGTAAATAAGAAATAAAAGAGGGCCTAAGACGGATCCCTGTGGCACTCCAGAATGGACGGGGGTTGATGGAGAGGTGGCATTGTTAGCAGTTACGAACTGAGTGCGGTTGCAAAGGAAATATTCGAGCCAGGAAAAAAGCCTCGGATCAGGGTTTAGTTTGCTGAGCTTAAAAAGTAGTAATTTGTGGCATACCTTTTCGAAGGCTTTTGCGAAGTCGAGGAAGACGCAGTCAGCTGTTGAGCGGCGATCAAGGATGAGATTAAGTTTATGCGTAAATGATGCTAACTGACTTTCGCAAGATAGTCGCTTACGAAAACCGTGCTGCATGTCTGTAAAAAATGAATTTGACTCCAGGAAGTTCGCGATACCTGTGTATAATATGTGCTCCAATACTTTACATGGAATACTTGTCAAAGATATGGGACGGTAGTTAAGGGGTGAATTCTTGTTACCTGATTTATGGATTGGGACCACCTTCCCGACCGTCCAGTCAGCAGGCAGAGCACCGGTGTCGAGGGACTGTTGAAATATCTTGCAAAGCAGCAATGAACAGTAAATATGAGAACCCTTAAGAAATTTCGCGTTGATTAAGTCAGTACCTGGACTGGAGCATGGTTTAAGGGATTCAATAATCTTCTCAATACCGCAAGCTTCGATGCAAATGGGATCCATAGTTAAATAGTTGTAAGTCTGCGCTTGTGGAAAAATGGTGTTAGTACAATGAACAAAGTTATTACAGAATGTGGAGTTCAGTACCGCTGGGCATTCTGCATCTGGGATGGCAAGGCCATTCTCGTCTAATAAGTTAATGGTATCGCTGTGGCTGGGGTTGACAATGCGCCAGAACTTTTTAGGATCAGTGGAAAGAATGCTAGGAAGTGTATTGTGAAGAAAATTATTTTTTGTGCTTTTAAGTGCAGTTACGTAAACGTCATTAGCTTCGCGGTACGCCTCCCATTTTGCGTTACTACCAGACCTTTTCGCAACTCTGTAAAAACGTTTTTTTCGATTGGACAGACGTTTAAGATAGGAGTTGTACCACGGGGCTCTCTAGTGGGAACAGATTGTCCGTAATGGTATGTATGTATCTGTTAGTTCTTTAACTTTGGTAACGAATAGATTCCAGTTAGTATCGACAGAGCAGTCATCAAACCCGTTGCAATAATAATCGAGAAATTCGGCGAGTTCCCTGTTAATGGCCTGAAAATCAGCTTTTTTATAGTCGCGGATGTGTTTAGAAATCTTCTCAGCTGGGGGAGTAACGATGCAAATGTCAAATGAGAGCGATAGATGGTCGCTGAGACCAGGTAAGTAAGTGATTTCTGAGGCCATATCGGGATGGGTAGTCAGTATTAAGTCCAGCGTGTTTGCAGTGGTATTAGTAATTCTTGTCGGTTGAGAGACTAGTTGGAAAAAGGAACAAGTGGAACAAAGGTTTAAGAAATCGGTGCTTAAGTTAGAAGAAGGGTTCTGAACTGGGGTATCAAAAGACCAAGATATGTTAGGAAGATTGAAGTCGCCAAGTAAGAAAACAGGCGCCAGGGGGTGTCGTGTGCAAACAGCATTTATGGCATCGTGCAGATCAACGAGGAAGTTAGCAGAGTGACTGGGAGGACGGTAGCATACCCCGAAAACAATTTCTGAGTGTCCAAGTTCCACGCATGCCCAGACAATCTCGAGATCTGTTGTGATGTTAATAGCGTAAGACCGGAGTGTTTTACAAATGGCAAGTAATACGCCACCACCCTGACGTGACGTGCGGTCGCAGCGATAAAAAGTGTATCGGGATGAGTTGTGGAAAATTTCGGTGTTACGAATGTTAGAATGAAGCCATGTTTCAGTAAGTGCAATAATACCTGCGTTACACGTGTCAGCTACGGAATGAAATGCGTCACGTTTGTTTACGATACTTCTTACGTTAGCGAAAAGAACAGATGTGCGTGGTGAAGGCGACGACTGCCCACGTCCCCTCTCGTGATGCTACAGGGCGTTTTCGGTGTTTTGGGCATTTGATGAAGGCGACCGCGGTGTGTCCTCTTCGGGCACTTCGGTGGGAAATTCCTTTATCAGTTCGATGTTGTTTGTCACGCTGTCGTACATGTAGCACTTATTGTTAACGTAGAGTTTGTTGTAACGAAGCTGGAACTTTGGTGACTGAGGCAGGCTTTTAGCGAAATTAGTAAGTTGCTGGCGCGCGTTACGGGTTGCTGGCGAAAAATCCTCTGATACAGAAATGTTGTTAGTTTTAAGTTTAGCTCGACATGCTAGTATTCTGCCACGGTCTTCAAATGAGCCGAACCGGATAACTACAGGCCGACATTTCTGATGTGAAAACGTACCTATCCTGTGGGCGCGCTCAATGACCGGTTGATCAAAATCAGTGCCTAAAGAAGTTGAAAATGCAGTGATAATTTTTTGTTCAGTCTGTTCCCAGGTTTCACGTGCGTCGGGTATACCGCGTAAGATTAAATTGTTCCGTCGTGAACGGTCTTCAAGGTCATCTATACGAGCCTGTAATTCATACTGTCGCGAAGTCAGCTGTTCGACAGTATCTTGAGTTGCGGCGACGTCGAGTTCTAGGGTTTCCAGAGTTTTGCATCTGCTTTCAATCAGTTCCAAACGGTTGAACACGTCAACCAACTTAGTTTCTAGGACTGCCTGGCTTGATTTGATTGTGTTAACGTCTGCACTCACTTTAGTTTGGCCAGTCGTGAGTTCAGACGTTTTTTTGTCAATGACTTTAAGTAATTTAATTATCTCATTCATTTGCTGAGAATCGCGTTCCGGATCAGTAGAGGCAGAGGCGGTACGTGTGTTGGGACCAGGGTTGGACTCGACGTCGCCGCAGCATAGCAACAGATATGCAGAGTCAAAGCAATCGCGGGCAACAGCACAATCACCCTTGGGCAAGGGAGCGAAATAAGGAATCTGTTATCGTTTTTCTTAACGAAAAGAGAGTGCCGGTTACACACCTGGGGTGCGAAGAACAGATGCGTGTTAGCCATGCTGGCGCAATGGCTGCTCCCTTGCCCACTGAAGATGGTGACGGACTGCAGGGCCTTTAAGTGTTCAGGCTGCTGCGGTGTCGCTGTGGTAGCGAAGAGCCTGATATCTGGTACGATGACAGGAGATTGTTCCGCGATGTAGGCGCATGCATGGCAACAGCGATCGGTCGCATCGGCATCGGGTAGACAGCCAGCTTCATGAAGTGTGACTGGCTGCGAAGCAAGCAGGCAACACGTCGCCAGGGACAGGAACGCCTGGGGTGCGAAGAACAGATGCGTGTTAGCCATGCTGGCGCAATGGCTGCTCCCTTGCCCACTGGTGCATCCCACAGGGGCTTGGTGCATCCGAAGTGCTTTGCCCGTAAAATTACGCTGCACTGAATCCTGTCGCCATGGCTTACATCCCCTTGTTGTGTTCCCGCCCGCATGAATCTCTCTGCCTTCTGCAACCACCGCTCCTTATATGGAGCGCTGTCCTTGGGTCGGATAACCAGGAAGACCATCTCTGATCCACAGCGCATTCGGCACCATTGCAGCATTGAGTTTATGCTGGAAATAAACTGATTTCCTCTCGCCTCGTGCTGCGCTGGTTACTCGTGTGTTGTGGGATGTCTTAACAGAGAGAGCCCTAGCACAGCGCGATCCTGGATCCACTTACGCAAGGCTATCTGTGCATACGAAGACGGCCTCGAGGGGCCTGCTGTGGCCTTGCATCTGCCACTGCGCACTCTCAGTCTGGACCCCCCCATCCCCGGCGTTCTTGCGCTGTTTGCGCGGCGCCGAAGACTGATTCCGAGAGGTTCAATATGGACGCCGAGCGAAAACTTCCTCCCAG
Organism: Amblyomma mixtum; assembly: GCF_055824585.1. NCBI lineage: Eukaryota > Metazoa > Arthropoda > Arachnida > Ixodida > Ixodidae > Amblyomma > Amblyomma mixtum. The sequence continues at coordinate 424,596,192 of NC_143014.1, read as the reverse complement.
TGCACTGGCAGTTGTAAATGAAGTGTCCGAGGGCGACGGGGAAGCTTTCGCGACTAAAAAGCGTTCTGTCTGACAAATCAGTGGTTGGAGAAAAGTGCTAGGGTGCACAGAATCTGGTGTACGAGGACCTTCTTGAATGCGACCAGGTAGAGTACCATAGGTTGCTGCAACTGAATCCGGAGCAGTTTTAAATGTTAGAATTATATTAGACAGGATAAATAAATGCATTAACATTTACTAAATAATGCGCCAGTAAAGTAAGCGTCTTTCGTAAAAGGTAGACCAATGGTAATATTGTTACGAAGCAGATGACGAAGAAGCGGGCTGTGGCGCGGGACGGAGCACACGCGCTAAGCCCGCAGCCATTAAAATCATATTTCATCGGTCATCATGTCGTTCGGTTCCTTGGCTTGCCGCCACGTATCAATATTGTTACGAGGAGGCCTCTACAAATGACTGTGCTGCGTTGGGTGGAATTCAATGACCTGAGGCTTGAACACTCGCGCACACACACTCTCAGCATCGTCGTCGTTGAGAGCACAGATAGCCACTTCGTCGCTGACAAGGCAACAATATGTTTAAAAAAAATAAAAAATGAGCCCCGTGTGCCCCAGGTGATATGAAAGCGATTACAGTCAATGTTTGAGCCTGAATGCTCAAGAAACTGAATGTGCGTGTTTCGATAAGTTGACTGGCAACATCGCCGTTACTGTTAATGAATGCATAACCGATAGTATGTTGTGCGCAAAGTTCTAGCGCGCTTTGATTAGTACCCTGAAGAATACTCCAATTTCCCCAGATAATCATTAGTGTTTATCAAACCTCAGGTGGAAGTCTAATATTGCACCGACAAATGTAACCTTGTACCAAGGCTTGAGGTCGTGGTTCTAAAGCCTAACAGGTGGCATAGAGTGGATAAGAGGTTGGCGTGTATCTGGCATCGTCTTTTTTTGGAGCCGCAAATGCCTTGGCATAACTTTCCCAACTTGTTGGGTGCCGAAAATACAAAGGGCACGCCATGCCTCTTGGCCGCCTTCTTGATGTTGTACGATGCCTTGTGCAAGTATGGGAAAACCACAGGCTTATCGGGCTTCCGATGATCACCATCCATTCTCCTTGTTCCATTCTTCAGTTTCTAAAGTAGGGTTTCAGCGACAGTAATCAAAACCGAAAGCGGGGAACCCGCCGCCAAAAGTCAGCTAAATTGATTTTGAAAACTGCTTTGCATTTGATGGAGACACGATTTTTTGAGACAGAATTCCATACAGTGCGATGTAATGGCCCTTTTGAGAGTCTTCGATTGTGCCGATTCATAAGGCAGCAGAATCTTTTTCGTACGAGGGTAATAGCCCCAGCAAACATGTCTTTCAGAGAACTTTGGTTTCCAGTCTAAAAAATTGGCAGTGGTTTAGCTCTGGTTAAACCTGGAGGATTGCGAAAGCAACGAGGAAAGAGAGAGAGGCAATGGAGAGTTCGCGGCAGCGGCGGCGGTAGGGTCCCTAGAAATACTTGCAAATATTTCTAGGGACCCTAGCGGCGGCCCCGGCCTCGGGAGAAGCGGGTCTCGCTTCGCGCCCACCGACCGGAGCAGACGTGCGCGGATGGGCTCCCACCCGACCCCGAAGGCTGCAAGTATCTCTCCCCACCATCGACTGCTGTGAGCCGGCTGCCCCGACCGCCTCCCTACCGACCCGACCGGTTCGGCGCGGAACCTGCTTGCCGGAACGACGGCGCCACGGTATGAGGGCCTTCCGCTCGCCTCCCGCGCCTCGTCTCCGTGCTTCGTGTTGGCGGTTTTCAGCGAACTAATTTCCCGTGAGGCCACAGGACCACCAAATGGCCACTGGGCCGTCGATGAGCGGTGCGACACCGCTATGCCGCACCTCTGCGAATGCATTCTCTCCAAACCCGTTCCACGACTACTCCGAAATGGATTCCCGTGACACTTCCCCGCAGAACCAGGATCTTCTGTCCTCTTCGTCCGTGTTGAGTGCGGGCTTACCTCTTGGCGGTGGCCCAGGCTGGGAGCACGCACTCAGCAAGCGACGGGCAAAGAAGCTCCGCAGACAGGCCAGGCAAACTCAAAATTCATCCACTCCGGACTCTTCTGCCTCCGTGGGCGGAAACCCGCCGAACACGTCTGGACAATCATCGAACGCAATCCGTCAACCGGGAACTTGCCGTCCCAAGCTTCAACCACTACCGAAAAATGACATCAAAGTCGTCACCCGACCGACGCGCGGACTAGCACTCAAGACCAACCCGGCTCGGGTCATTGCGGCAGCGCTCGTTCATTCCTGTCGAGTCCCGGCCAAGGTAAAAGACAAGTAGATACTCCGACCTCATGTCGGGTCCAACATCCTGTGGTTAGCACCCCGCACGAAGAAACAGCGGCGGAGCTTTGCCAAATCACCCACCTCACCCTGGACGGGAACCCCCACCCCGTGCGAGCGTACGTCCCCTTTCCAGCCACCACACTCCGAGGGATCATTCATGGACTCGATCCCCGGGAGACACGGACTCGATCCCCGGGTTTTACTCGGCGCCATCTCCACGTCCGTCCTCACTCAACACCAAAGAGACGACAGTGAACTACGGCGTCTCATTGAGTGCCTTGAAGGAAGCACTGAGTCTCCACCGCGAATCTTCTCTCGTGGACTGTCGTCGTTCTGTTTGCCCGATGGCGTTCTGTATAAGAAAAACTACCACCCGACGCAAGCTGTCTACCTGCTCGTCGTACCTGCGGCCTTGCGCGACGAAGTCCTGCAGGCGTGCCATGATGACCCATCTTCTGGTCAACTGGGTTTTTCCCGCACTTTGGCGCGGATACGTCAAAAGTACTACTGGCCCAGGGTTGCTGCAGTTGTATAGCGTTACGTCAGAACTTGCCGCGAGTGCCAACGTCGCAAGACACCACCGACTAAGCCAGCCGGACTACTGCAGCCTATTGATCCGCCACAAGCCCCCTTCCACCAAGTTGGCATGGACTTACTCGGCCCATTTCCAGAATCCTGGCTGGGTAACCGCTACATTGTGGTCGCCACCGACTACCTCACCCGGTACTGTGAAACTAAAGCTATCCCTCGTGGTACCGCTGACGATATTGCGAACTTTTTCGTTCAAAACATTGTGCTTCGTCACGGTGCACCGACCATCGTTGTAACTGACAGGGGAACGGCGTTCATCCTTGCCCTTACGCAGGAGGTTATGCGCCTTAGCGGCACCAGTCACCGCAAAACAACCGCTTACCACCATCAAACGAACGGACTCACAGAACGGCTCAACAAGACGATCGCCGACATGATTTCCATGTATGTTGACGCAGACCACCGCAACTGGGACGCCATACTCCCTTACGTAACATTCGCCTATAATACTGCTCTACAAGAAACGACGCGCTTCACTCCATTTCGTTTTGTGCATGGTCGCGAAGCCACCGCCATGCTGGAGGCAATGTTGCTTCCGACCAGTACTCCCTCATCAGTTATGGGTGCTGCTTACTTCGTTCGTCATGCCGAGGCCGCCCGCCAACTCGCTAGACAGCGCATCCGGCACCAGCAAACCCACGACGCTCGCCGCTATGACCTCCGCCACAGAGCTGTTAGTTACCAGCCCGGCGAACAAGTCTGGGTTTGGAGCCCAATCCGCATGCGTGGGCGCTCCGAAAAGCTTATGCGCCGATATTTCGGCCCCTACGAGGTACTGCGCCAAGTCAGTGAGGTGAACTACGAAGTTCTTCCCGAAGGAACAGTTCGCTCCTCTAGACGGCCGACCTCCGAAGTCGTCCATGTCGCACGGATGAAGACGTACCACGCCCGCTAGCGCTTCAGGCGTGTCTACGCCTGCCGCCGGACACATGTGGCGTCCCTTCTCTTCGCGCTTTTCATTGCTGCGGCACCGAGTCGGTGCCCTTCGGAGAGGGGGAGCAATGCCACCGTACGAACCATTCAGTGGCGCCGTACCGCGGCCGAACTGTTGTTGCTGCAACTTGCCATGCCTTGGGCATTCGAGGGGCTCGAAGATCGTCTTCTTCCTCGCTCGAGCTCCCTGCTGTCTGGAACGCCGATCTTGTCTTATAAAACCTGGGCTGTGCTCTTTAGCTGTTTGTCGGTGACAATATGGAAGCGGAGCTCTTGATAGTGCGTCGGCTGTGGCCAGTAGCTTGCCAGGAACATAGCTGATGCTATACTGATATCGCATGCTTAAGCCGCAGACGCTGTACTCTGGGCGGCAAAAGGTCAACGTCTATGTTGCCCAAAAGAGCTGTAAGTGGTTGATGATCAGTCTCAACCATAAACTGCAGGCCTCTTACGAACTCATCGAAACGTTGAATAGCCCAAGTCATTGCGAGGGCTTCTTTCTCTGCCTGGCTATACCTTTGTTCAGCTGCAGTCAGCGAACGAGATGCAAAGGCAAGGGCGCCATTCACCGGAGGGTTGGTCCTGCAGGAGGACTGCATCCAGTCCATAGGAGCTTGAGTCTGCAAAGATCACTGTGTGGCGCTCAGTATGATAGCAGGCCATGCAAATGTCTGAAGAAAGCATGTTCTTTACCTTTTAAAAGGCGGATTGCTGAGGTATATCCCAAGACCAAGTGGACTTCTTTCACAACAGCTCCCGAATTGGGGCCATGGTGTCAGAAAGGTGAGGCAGGAACCTTGCAATGTGATTTACCATGCCTAGAAACCTGCGGACACCTCCAACATCAACGGGTGGCTCCATTTTCTTGACAGCTTCAACTTTTGTCGGATCTGGCGAAATACCATTTGACACTACTCCCAGAAAGTCAAAGCGTGATACTCTGAACTTCCACTTTTCCTTGTTCAAAGTCAGCCCAGCTTTCCTAAGGCGGTCGAGCACTTCGGCCAGTCTTTTGTCATGCTCCTTGCGATCGCTGCCGATCACTAACAAGTCATCGATCATGTTGACGACTCCCTCTTGGCCTTCGAGAATATATGACATCTGTCGCTAAAAGTACTCGGGCGCAGAAGTTATTCCAAACGGAAGTCGACAAAAAGAATAGCGCCCGCAAGGCGTTTAAAGGGTCAGTTCTTGGCTTTCTTCTGCCAGCTTCACTTGGTGGAAACGGGAGGTAGCATCCAGCTTTGAGAACACCTTAGCATTTCCCAACAAACCGAGAACATTCACGTGGTGAACAGACGTTACACCATTGTTACGGGGGCGGGAAAACTCCCCCCGAGCCTTTATTGACGCTCGCTATATCGCATCCCTCCTGAAGGCATGATGAGAGAGCATGTAGGGCGCGGAATGTCATACAGCGCAACCTACACTACAAAGACTGCGTGTGTTAGCCTGGAAGCATACTGTATTAAGAGATATGGCGACACTTGCATCAGCACTCCCCCACTATCACTCTTTTCAGCAGAGGTCGACTTTTTAGAAGCAGCTAACGTTTGACTTTTTATGTCTGGTTGCTTGCTTGGGTTTGCTGTTATCTTTCACGATTGTTCGTTCTCTTCCTCTTCACCTCTGCTCCTCGCTTCATTTAAGCTGTGCCTTCCTTGAATTATATTCAGTTGATAGTCAGCGCTTCTGTCTTCTCCTTTCTTCGTCTGTGGTTGCATGCTCTGGCGCTGCTCCTTTCCTTGGGTTCAAAATGCACCAACTAGCCCAAACAGAAGTTTTGTTGTTTTATTAATACAACTACTTTACGTAAGCGGTATCTTGGCGCAAACATTTAAGTCTGCTGGTTTTCAAAAGAACTACAACTTCTGTATTGACACATTGTTCCTGAAGCCAATAATTAAAAGTTATCTAAATGGTCTTAGCTAATTAATGAAGTTTGGAGAACGCAAAAAGGCTGCTGACTAGACCAGGTGACTCTCAACAGATCTCAGTTGAATTCACTGAACTAGGACCCTCCGTGTTTTTTAAAAGCTTGATTACGTTTAGCTGGGACACCACGTATATAACCTTGTCAAGTGCATATGGTTCTGTTCTCTTAAGAAGCTATCTTTAAATCTTAGTGCTTTCAGCTGGGACAACCTGCATAACTGACAATAAGCATACGACTAGCATACATCTTTGAGAACATTGTATCTTTATCCTGCTCCTTTTTTAATTTCTTTTGCCACTTGTTCCAATATTTTCTAGTGTAAAGGGTGTATTTGTGGCTTAATTTCAGTGCCGAACATTTTACAGCCGTAGTTGAGACTGTAGTCATACTGCAGTAGTAGCAGCATGGCAGCAAGTGTGCAATAAACGCATAGTTATGGTTTTTGAAGCGAAATGGAGTTCATGTACGTGATCTGGGGCACTTTTAATGTAGTCACACAGCCATTCTTTTTTTTCGCTTTTTCTTCCATGTTGCCTTACATGCAGGTAGGCTGTGGCTTAAGTCATATTACTTGGCTATCCATTTGGTACTCCTCTTTGGAACATTAATGTGTCAGTAAGGCTGCTTCTTGCATATTAAACTTTGAGACACTGGTAGATCATTTTAATACCCTTCGTAGCCTTAGCTTGCCTAAAACACCTCATGAATCTGTGTCATGGCTGACATAATAGACTCTATTTTTCGTCATGCTAGCTCAAGTATATTGGCCTAAACAGTGTGTCATGTCATTCGGTAAGTGACCAAGATGAGCCAAATGGACAGCTTTACAGCGCTTTTCTCGAAATAGATGCCACAGAAAAATTGCCTTTCAGGGTTTTGCGAAGAGAGTGAACGAAATTATTTTCGGAGATCAAGTTGACATTTCTCGAATGACTTCATGGATGTTTTCACCTCTGGAAAGTGCAGAAACTACTCACAGCCTGATTTAAAGCAATTTTCTCCAAACAGAATGCTTCTAAACGTTTATAGAAAAACGAGTGTGATCTAAGACCCCATTACAGCTTCTGGAAGCATATCAATGGCACATGAAAATATCTTTACTGCCCCCTCAAACAATGTACTGCTGGCTAGGTTGTCTAGTCTCAGGAATTTGTCTGGCTTACATCCAAGTGCCAGAGTGCTGCTTTGTAGTGTCTAAAGAGCACATGAAAGGGTCGAAATATTATTTTGTGTAGGATTGAATCTAAGTTTGTCGAAGTAGAACTTCAGTGCACTTCCTGATGGTGCAAGTTCCGAAGGCCATTTTCTTATACGGTGCCGGTCGTCTGCAAATTTTATTTGAAGAATTTAGGAACACTCTTATTACAGTCGTTATGAGCACATGAAACTAGTCATTTAGCTCTGCAGTAGTAGGATACTGTGTTGAAGTTCCAGCTGCCGGACATTGTTACCACATACTGTGGCGATGGAAAGAAACACAAAGAACGCGGCGCCAACGCACTCCACTGTTTGACTTTATTTGATTGCGCTTTTACCTACTTTGTTAAAAAGGATGTTAGAGTCATCCTAGAATGCATCACAGACCACCCTAGCGTCTTTTTGCGACCAGCGAAGTAGAAGCGTGATGAAAAGAAATGCGAACAGCGGAGTGCCTAGGCTCCGCTCTGTGCTCGTTTCTTTCAATCGCCGCTGTACATCAGTTAGCGCCAAAATTTAGTGTTAATAACTGACATGCCACCCTTATTGGCTGCAGTTTTAAGAAAAAGCCAGAAACACCACTTTTGAGGCTTGCTTTGCTTCTCGACAAATTGTGATAGTGCTGGCATCATACTTTATTTTGTTTGTATCTTGGAAGGTCATCAGCAAATCGTTGAGAAGCATTTCACATTGCATCTCACAAAATTCATACATGCAGTTCCACATCAGCGCTAGTTGCGAACCATTGTGGTGCACATGACTGGCTATAGTTGCATAATGATGTACAGGTTAATCGATTAATAACGCAATAACAAAAGTGTAATTAATTACAAGTAATCAATTACTTGTAACGCATTACGTACAACACTGCTTGCTATATAACTCGATGGATGAATTGCAGACCGCGATCGAGGACCTAGACAGGCGAAGCAGAACGGCAAGACTAAAAAATTAATATGAAGAAACTTAAAGCAATTTTCAGCAGCCTTGGAAAGAAACAAGAGTTTACGGTAGGCTGCTGAGCACTAGCATAGGTAAGGGAATGGATCTATCTTGGAAAGGAACAGGAGTTTACGGGATACGTTAAGAGTGAAATAGAAGGGAGAATAAGAATAACAAAGAACAAGAGTAACAAAGAACAGCTTACCAGTGTCCTTCGATGGAATAGTTACGACAGCCGAATGGTTCCAGTGCTCACCTATGGGGCAGAAACTTGGAGGTTAACGAAAAGGCTTGAATTTAATTGGACGGTGCAGCAAGCTACGGAAAGGAAAACTGTGGAGGTTACAGAAAGAGAGCAGAGTGGGTTAGGGGAGACACAGAAGTTAATGATATTTAAGCTGAAATCAAGAAGAGGAAATAAATATGCACAGGGGATGTAATGCAAAGAACACATAACCATTGGTTCCTATGGTCACAGAGAATGTCACGGTAGTGTGGTTTAACAGTTAGTTGGGGGGGGGGGGGGGGTTGAGATTAGCCAATTCGCGGGGATAGGGTGAGTGCAGCTGGTGCAGGAGTGGGTTAATTTGAGATCAGTGGGAGGGGCCTTTGTCTTGCAGTGGACTTGGTTAAGCCATGACGAGAAGTGGACTTACCTTGTAGAGTGTGGAGGACGTGTATGGTTAGTTTATCCTGCAGACTGAAATTTACTATAGTCGGATACAACTCAAGAACCTAGCGGCAGATGCCCCTCAAAGGAGGCCCTTCGGCCAATGGCGTCTACAAATTGTCATGTCTTGTTTATCCCATTTATCTTTCAGCTCTCCTTTGTCTGCACGTGGCAGCGAGTGTGGCGCAGCTCGAGCCAATGGGCAGGCCTGTGCAGTTTTCTTTTCATCTTTCCTTCAGTCGCAATAATAACAACAAACGGTCGGCGTCATTGGCGAGAAGGCCTCCTTTGAGGGGCATTCGCCGCTGCATTTTTTGCTTGTGGCGGAGTATAGCGTGGAGTACAGTACCTCCATTGCATAACAAGGGTTTTCCTTTTCTTTCTGTTTTTTTTCTGGACACGCGAGTGGGATCGCCGCCAGCGGGAATGGTGTGCATCGAAGCACCTGAAGCAATGCGCGAACCTGAAACCATGTAGACGGCGTAACGCAACGTAACCCTAGAACACGAGAAGGACAGTACCGGAGAGGAACACTGGTGCAGCTCAAGGGGACAGAGCTTCTGTTTAATGCATTCAGTCTGCCGAGATCGCCGCCTGCCATAGGTAAGATCACAAGTACAAAGCGTACTTTCCCGGAAGAATGGTGAAAGGACAAGAAAGTTGAGTGGATGCTGATGCAGCCGTTGGCTGTTCTCAGGAATCAGTAATCAGTAATTACTCCCTACTCTACTCCCTCCCTATCTACTCCACGGTCCACATTGGTGAGATTACCTGACACATTGAAACCACACCGTTCCCACTTCGAGTTGATAAATTCACTCTCGCCTTACCATCGCTAGCCATTCTGGTTAGCGTAGTTGATAAAGAGGCTGCCGCGGATAGGCGGTGGTCCCGTGTTGCAACCCTGGACCAGAAAGAATTTTTCTTCAGCTACAAAGTTCCTGTGAAAACTCTGTAGCTTTCCTCTGCTCCCGTATGAAAGTGCTTGGCTTGCTATTAATGCGTAATTACTCTCTTATTAAGCAAAGTCGAAAGTTGGGCAAGTTGGATAACGTTCATGATGAAAAATTAGCGCTTGTCTGTATCGTTGCCTTTCCGTTCCTCGTGTTCCTTTTGCGCTGTTTTTTCATCAAGATACTCCCTTATAACAAATCTGCTCCACAATGGGGGATTCCCTTAAACAATAGACCAAGAAAACTATCTGTTACATATTAGCTATATACATGCGCACCGAAATTTTAATTTGTTTGTTTATTTGTAATGTACCTGTTACGTGAAGACACAGCAAAAGGGCAAAATTTTGCAGTATTTATTCCTGTATTATTCAAAATACTATTATTTGTTGTCCATTAATACAAATTTAACTCATAATATCGCTTCTGTCACATTTCTGCCGCGTGGAATTCCGGCCAATTTTGCAATTCACGTTTAAAATCCTTGGACCCAGATCTGAAACTCCGGCTTCCATCCGGCCTACCACGACGTGAAGAAACTTTGCTGTGTCGCCTCTGGCTTGGTGTAGCTTTCACCAACCATTACTCTTTCTTAATTGGTATGGCTGATAGCCCTGTATGTGCCATCTGCGGGTATGACGAGACTATAACCCACATTCTTTGTGACTCCCTGCCTACAGCGCCGAAAGGCAGCCTCTCAGCCATGCGCTGGTGCGCCTAGATCCACGCCCACTGACGGAAATGAAGATTCTCGGCCACTGGCCGCGGCGATCGTCGGCGGTGAAGGCCTCCAAGGCACTGCTTAGCTTCTTGCGAACTTCTGGCCTGCCCCGGAAAGGCGGTGGTCCCGGGTTGGAACCCTGGACCAGAAAGAATTTTTCTCCAGCTTCAAACTTTCTGTGAAAGCTCTGAGAAAGCGCTTGGGTTGCTAGTAATGAGTAATTACTCCCTTATTACAATTCTACTCCACTGTGGGGGATTCCCTTAAACATTGGAGCAAGACAACTATCAATTGCAGATTAGCTATTTGCACACGCACAAAATTTTAATTTATTTGTTTATTTGCAACGTACCTGTTGCTCGAAGACAAAGCAAAAGGGCAAAATTTTGCAGTCTTTATTCTTGCGTTATTCAGAATTCTATTATTTGTTGTTAATTATTAAAAATTTCACTCATAATATGGCTTCTGTTACATTTGGCAAGAAATCTGGCGCCAAGAATGAATGGCATGGCTACTTTTGGCTACCTTTAGCTTGAGTTCTGGCTGCTTTTAAAATCTGCCAACTGCAACCCTACCGCGCATGATGCGTCGCTATTCCTTCTGAGCTCTGTCCTCTTGCGGTATGGACCCCCGCGAGTGGTAATCAATGACTGAGGCCACCAATTCACCGCCGATATCGTTGAAGAGCTGCTACGTTTGTGCACAGTTACCTACAGGCACTCAACGCCTTATCACCCAGAGACAAACAGTTTGACGGAACGTACAAAACAGAACACTCGCCAACACGCTTGCCGTGTGTACTCTCACCATAAGAACTGGGACAGCATACTGCTCTTCATCGCCTTCAATACCGCCACTCATGAAACAACCCGATACAGTCCATTCTACCTCTTGTACGCTCGCCCACCGCTCTACACCCTGGACACCATCCTGCCATTTTCTAACAGTGAGAACCTTTGTATGAACGAGATCCTGTCTTTAGCTGAAGAAGCTCGCAGGACTGCCCGCCTGCGATCCATTGCTTCACGAGAGCGCTTCAAGGACCGCTACGATAGCCACCGCCGGCATGTTGTCTACGCTCTGCATGGTCGATATGGTCTGGCTTTGGCGCCCATGATTTCGGATGCAAAGCGTTTCTCCAAAAATGACGACGCCATCAAGATAGCATAAACAAATGTCCCACTTCATGCCGCGCAATACCGTGTACATAAATTTCGCTAAAGACGCAGGCGCATTGCAAGGTCCAAACGGCATCACATTAAATTCAAAGTGGTCATCCCCCGTTACAAACGCCGATTTTTCTTTGCCGGATGCACCGGAATCTGCCAGTAACCTGATCGCAGATCTACGCAGGAAAAGTAAGAAGCGCCAGAGGAGCAGTCTATGGCGTCATCAGTGCGAGGCAAAGGTCCTTTTCGGCGATGGCATTTAAACGGCGGTACTTCCCACAGAATCGCCACGTGTCGTCGTTCTTGCGGACAAGAATTGCGGGAGCAGCCCAAGGGACTCCTGACTGACCTCCGTCTCAAGCATCTCTTGGACTTGCTCGTCAATTTCTTTGCGCTCCGACGGCGACACACGATAAGGCTTTTGACTGATCGAGCCAGAGCGACGGCGGTGGCAAAATCTTGAAATTTGTCCAGGATTCCCGCAGCGAAAACAAACCAGAGTCGAGCGTTACTTATACCTGAGTGTAATAAATACTATGGAATAGTTCAAGGCGAAGATTTTCCCCGCGGTCTTTCAGTTCACTCCATCCAAAATTACGTTTGCTGTTGGCCACGCTTAATTTTTTATCGTAAATAACAAATCGAGCTGCTTTATTTTGCATTGTCTCAAGTTTGTCCATATGTTTAGCTGTTTTTGTATATTTTGTACATGTAACATGTATTTTGTACACATGTTACACAGATATATAACATATTTCTATATGTTTTGCTGCGCTTATTATGATTTTCGTACCATGTAAGAACCATGTGCCTGAAGGAGAAAACGGCGTTCATTAGCTGGTCGTTTGTATCGCAGCAAGAGATGTTGTCGGGCTAGTTGGCTTGATACTGCCATGAATTTATTATTTCTCGCGCCGTGGCCCGAGAAATAATAGAATCCTTCTTGATTAAAAATGCACAAAATTGCGTCAACGATACGTCTCTTACCTTGTATAGAAGCGAGTCAGCTTTGTCTTGTAGGGTATGATGGTGTTACCACGTTTCCCAGGCATGCTGTGGGTGTATCCGCCGCGCGTGCATCTGATCGTCTTATATTTAGAGGTGTCAGCTTATGGATAAACCAGTTGTTAGTTTCCGCGCGTCCTGCCGTGTCTTCTCTCTTCGTGTCGTCTTTTTTGCGCATAACCTTTCATGGCATTACAAGTTTGTATCCAACTTGTTACAGAGGCTCACTCGTTGGTAATGCGTCAGCCACTCGTCCGCGTCATCACCAGCTGCGCGAGCGAAGGTGCGGGGTTCACGGTAATGCGGCCAGGAGCTGCTGAGTGCAAGCCCGGGGGTGGCTTCTCCATCTAGGGACACCTCGGGCACGGGAGGTGGTGGGCCGCCAAGACGTCGACTCCAGCGAGGCCCAGGCGAATGCTCCGTTGTTGGTTAGGGCGTACTCAGGAAGCCTCCAGAAAGTTGTTAATGTTGTTAAAGTTGTTAATACCGGCGCATAACCTTTACCATAGAAGGCCTATGCCTTTACTCAAGGTCGGTTTACGCCAGGCGGACCAGGCGTACCAAGTCAGCTCCCGATGTTGTTGTTGCCTCTGAAGCGATGACAGATACCCACGCTGGGGATGGCCCTGGGTCTGGTGCAGATAGCGTCCAGCCGACCCAACATCCACTTCTCTCTCAAAATCAGCCCTCCGTCTGTCTACCACCATGTCTTCGCTCGTCCGTGGCAATATCATCAGACTTAGGTAATGTGTCCACTGGGGATATTAACGAAATCAGACACTGATGTCAGGTTCACTTCACCTCGTGAAATGTCAGTGTGGCAGCATGCTGCTACACGGGGAAAGAAAATGACATCCAGAATGGAGCTTTTCCAGCAGCGTACTGCACATGTACTGTGGTGAGCTTTATGAAAGGGAATGCGGGAGTGTGTGGCAGACAATCTCGAACTCTACTTGTGGCGATACATACCGGCCGCGTTTCCCAACGTGGCGGAACGGTTTCTGCTGCCTTGTCTGCTTCTGGCATGGAGGATCGAACCTCCCTTTACACGTCGTTTCTGAAAGCGGCCACCGCTTATTGCCACAAGTAGAGTTCGAGACTATCTGCCACGCACTACCGCGTTCCCTTTCATAAAGCTGACGACGGTACGTTGCCTCCTCGCCACCATGCATTCTCGCGAGACGAAGCCGCCGCACCTGTTCATCCAGGACAAGTTATTCCTCGAGTAATGAAACGACGGACTTCGGGACGATATATTAGGTGCTGTGCTAGTATCTTCTTGGCTCAGGCAGATGTGGACGTAGTCCCCGCACCAACCTGAACAGAGGAAGAAGACTAAGTTTGGCTTGCTAGCTGCCTTGAGTAGGAAAAACGCGGATCAAGTGCCAACCTGACTACCTAGTGCACGGTCTGTCTGTGCACGCGGACAGCGTTAAAAGCTGAGGATAATGAATTCGCCGAACTCGCTTCGCACCCAGTACATTCTGCGGCGAAAATCGCTGAAGTGGATCGTGTGACGCTGCGCGAGTGACACTAAAGACGAGTGTCACTCGTTGAAAGTGACACTGAACTTGCCCGTGTGACAAGGATTACAATACCATTGGCTCCACTCACAAAACGAGCTCGTAACCGCCTCTGGCTTCTCGAAGGGAAGTACACGCAAGTCCAGCTCTTGTGGACAATAAATAGGGTGCCTCGATGGCGGAGGCGAGCGGGTATCCAGGCCCCTAGTGGGCCAGCGTACCGCATACCTTTTACCCGCGCGCTGGGCTTGAAAGGAATATGGTCGCTATGGTCCCACGTTGCCGGAACAACAAGCACCAAATTTGCAGGGAAATGCATGGATTGGCGGCCGTGCAAAGCATTTGGGCTTAGGGACTGCATACACATGCAAGTTGCGGCTTAGACGAGTTGCAAAAATCATTGCTTCCAGTTTCTTCTGAGTGTTTATTCACAACGTCACTAAAGGTGTCTCTCCTAACTCTGCTGAAGATTATTTTGCATTTCATAAAACCAACGTTACGATGGGAGATACGCAGGTCACCACCGACGTAATTGTCACGCAGCGATCGAGCGTCACGCAGCGGCCACCTTATCCCTTCCAAATCCGTTTTCGGGGAGAGGCTCTTTGCGGTGCTCTGGCAGTAGCGCAAAGCCCGGACGCCCAGAAGTTATTCCAGTGACTCCACTGGACAACACCTGCTAACGCTATCTGTCCGCCGCTGGCGGCAAGCTCTCCGTAACTGAATGGGAAAATTTTCAACCTTTAATTTTAAGACAACTGCTGAATATTGATAGATGCTTTGAAAACGCATTGATCAGAAGGGTCTGATCTTCCTATACGCGTCGCAAAATCTGCCTTAGGGAAGGATTCCAAAGCTCTCACCTGGTAGTTACGACTAACATAGAAACTAATGGGGCGTAATTTTGACTGCAAAGTACGCAAAACGAGAGGCCTGCCGTGAGTAGATGTTCGGATATAATTAGTTGTTGCGATGAAATCTTACAATAGGCTGAAAATTATGGAGTTGGGAACGTGGAAATTGCATATATTTTGGGGTCGAGAGTTGTGGTGAAGCTCGCCGACAAGAACCGAGAAGCCGGTTTTAGGGCGATATATACTGACGAGCAGTTTGCAGCGAAATGGCGAAAGCAATGGCGTAATTTATCGTCAACAACGCGAAAAATATGCTTCGTGACACTGACACACAGCGGCAAACACCAAGATATATGGATGGCTTGCTTCGTGGCAGGCTACGTACGCACGTACAGAGAATACGCGCGCTATAACTTCCCGCACCGACCAAGTGGAAAGAGCAGCGCAAAAAGAACGAAATAAAGAAAATAAGTGACTGCCATGGGCTGAACCAGATTGCAAACGCAATAGAAACACGCACACACCCCCTGTTTTCACAGAATTTCCTCAGTCTTCCTTCGCGGTTGCAACCATCCGTTCCTTCGACCGAACGACGCTTCCTGTTGCTTACAGACATAAAATGCTTTGTTGGAAGCGAAATATGGGCGCCAGTGCTTCGTTGGGCGGCTGTGAAGCTGCGTAATGCGCTGCAGTGGGAGTTTTGGCGGCAAACGTTCGTGTGTAGCGATAACTGTAGCGTGCGCTTTCAGAGCACGACTGTAGCCAACGCTGCGAAAACCAACATTCCATGATCCCCCATGCAGTGCGCATCAAGATGGAGCTTATCAGTGGCAACTTCCGAGAACCAACAAGCTGTTTAAGCTTAAGCACACATCGAGGGACAATCCTACTGTCGCGGCCGCAGTATCTGCCCTGAGTGAAATGAAAGCGGAAAAAAGAATTGCCGACGATTACGTTACTTTTTAATGTGAAATTTGAGCGCAGCTCATCAGCTGTTTCTGCTTTTCGATAGATAGAGGCAAAGAATTCGAGCAAGACATGTATGTACGATTGCAGACAACTTGTTATTTTTCACACATTTTTGTTCTTCAAGAAACACTCCACTACCAGTTCTTGACTCTCATGAAGGAAGTTTGTGGTCGAGGAAATAGATGGATATATGCTCGACTTGCTGCACCAATGCTGGGTTCTCAAAGACGAGGTCTGTGCAAGTATTTCGCGAGGTTGTCACAGCCGTGGGAGGCGTTATGCGAGCGAGAGGAACGGGATGTTATCCCGCATAAGTGGTAAGGAATTCCTGTTTGCCTTTATATCTACATTAAAGTCCCCACCCACTTTGCCACCCTGGCAGGTGGCAGTTAATGGTTGATCGCGAGAGTTCGCTCACCGTTGTCAGCGCTAACGCATGCAGCCCACATCTCTCTCTCTCTCTCATCACCCCACGTACCTATAAGCGCGATTCAGGCGTCCACTTACCCAGGAAGCCAGTCATGCGCACTTCTCCTTTCCTTAAAATGACCAGAGTGTAAAACTTTGTCAACGCCAACGCCAATGAACACAACGAACGCTGACGGCCTAGGGCTTCAGCAGCGCGTTTCTGGCACAACATTGTCAATGCAGCGCACATCTGTCACTACTGCCACATAGCTTAAAGGACGATTGAGGTGTCCATTGCTCCAAGAGGGCAGTTATGCGACTTCCCTCTGCTTTCCAAGCTCCCGCTCCATTGGTTTCGCAGCTTAAAGCGCGACTATGGTGTCCACTGCTGGTTACAACGGACAACGGCGACGGCGACGCAGCGAAACGCAGAAACGGGCGCCAAGGAGCTCCGCTCAAAAAAAGCATGACGTATTAAGCAATAGCTTTGCTCAGCTGACAGTCTTGACCATGTTCTATCGGTCAGCGTGCTGCAAAACTGCATTCAGAAACAACGGTTGTACACCCCGCTGATTTTTTTAATTCACACTATTTAATTTTCTTCGCCACTGTCTGGATATGCGCACTTTTTCCTACTCTGGTTGTCGCCTAGTTTTGGTTACGGCGTGTGGATGGGGACATGTGGTGAGGTTGGGTTGCGGACCATATATCTATAAACGTTGTAGTGGACCATAAATATCAGCGCTGCTGCCGCTGAAATTCGCCCTTCGTGGCGCGAGTATAACCTGCAGGTTAACCTGTGAATGAAACTGTAGTTTCGACCTAGAAGATATGAGAGAATTTTGTCGAGAATTCGCATTTCTTGTGTGCGCTTAACTGCTCCAAACGTGTTCGTTTGTTGTTGTTTTGGTTTTGTTTTCCTTTGATTTTCATTACAACGTTCTTTTTTTTACTTCGATGCACTAGGCGTCCATGGTTCGGGTGGTTGGCCTCTGTAGTACACCTAAGCCTTGTAAGGAGGAAGAAATACATAGTATTATTTCCTCGCCTCGCTTGCTTAGCGGCACGGGCGAAGGAATAAAAAAAATCGGTAATCACGGCTGCTTAATTGTGACGGCCTGATTCCGCCTTTGGTCTGAGGCCATGTATCTGAAAGTTTCGGGATCACTACATGCATAGTGATCAAAACTGTACGAAAAAAAAATGCTAAGCAGAGCTTATGCCCCGCGCAGAGGGCTATTGCAGATCGTGTTCCAAAGCGAAAATCTGCGTTAACGCCGGTAGGTGCTTCAGCGGACACTTGAAAGCGTCACAGTCTGCGCGGGAATGTGCATTGTGCTACAGCAAAACGTTGCATATCCAGGCTAAACATGACACACTCTCCATCTTACTTAAATGAAAAAAAAAAAGGAAGATGCTTAAGCTTCGCCTTTAGGAGCGTAACGCTACAGCGTGTTGCAGCGCTGCCAGGGAGTCCACGGAATGCCACCGCCCGTTCGGCGCGACGCCTTGCCGTCAGGAACAACCCCTTTGAACGCAACGCATTTTTGAGGAAAGGAAATGGCGCAGGAATTGTCTCACATCTCGGTGGATACTCGAACCGCACTGTTAGAGAAGGGAGGAAGGTGTGAGAGAGAGAGAGAGAGAGAAAGAGGTGCCGTAATTAAGGAAACGAAAATTGGGTTTGAGGAATGAAAATGACGCAGTAACTGTCGCACATATCTCGGCGGACACCCGCGACAAACATCGATTATAGGCCGACGGTGCGAATTCCTGCCGTAAGCTGGGCTTTATCTTAATAGGTAAGTTTATGCTGCACGAAACGCTGAATCGTATGACACCATCCGGGACATCTGCGGCGAACGGTTGGCATGATACGATTTTTTCCGACGCGCGGTGCCGACAACTACTACTGCTACGACGCCGGCGGCTTTTCGACCGAACGAGATGTATGCGCTGTCGCGTAAAAACGTGTTACAATTCTTGGAACCTCAATCTTTCGCAGAGGCGTACTGTGCGCGGAGCAAGTAAGTCCGGAACCCCAGCGCGCTGAGTGAGACCGTGGGCGGCACATGCCTTCAGCCCTGGTGAATGGAAGGCGTTTGTTCGTTGCCACGTCTTTTCGGATACTCCGTTTCGGGCTTCAAACGTACTGCTGTTGTCCAGGGTACGTATGCATTTGGAATTTCACTTTTAGACAACACCTGATTACAACGCTGTCACGATATGAAGGTAATCCCTTTGCGACTTCTTACGCGTACCTGTGCGCACGGGTTGGCACCGACGCAGAAAGAAAACGCGGTCGCATAGCTGTGAAGTCTCGTCTTGAGTTAACAGAACGCAAGAAAAAAGTGTGTTTTAGGGAACGACGCTCGCATCCCCAAAACACGCCAGCGGTATCGGCGATGCATTTCGATTTGATAGGTAACGTGGAAAGGCACTGCCATATGAAACAGCAGCTGTCATACCCCAGCTGTCACACGGGCACTTTCGGTCCTCATTGATTCAATGCTTATCGAACTCAGTGCAGACCGGAGGTTGTCACATAGTCACTTTCAAGCGAAATCGAGCTCGCTCCTGTTTGACTCATTGTCGATTCCTCGAGTGCGTTTGGATCACGACCTACTGTGGTTTGAAGTTCCACGGCCGGTCGCGACTCCCGCGCGTCGAGAGCGGCCGTGGAAGTTCCAAGCTAATGCCTCCGGGAGGCGTTGTCCGAGCTCAATCGAAAGCACTCTCGCTCTCGCTAAACTATAAGCATAAACACTAGTTCAAAACAAAACTACAAGTGTTACTGCTGTAATAAATCAAATACCAGACTGAACATTTTTAGGCACTACGCCTGCTTTTATGAAAACGTGTTTATAAATAATCTCAGCACCACGCTACAAGCTTCGCCAGGAGTACAGTGTTCTAGAAGGCATTCTAGAACACTGTACAGGGTAGTCCACTCTAAGTACGAACACGGCGCAGCGTGGCTGCACTCCGCGGGGCGCGCGCGCATCCGGCGCGGTCGCGCATCGAAGCTCTGCGGCGCAGGCGCACACGGGCCCGGAGGCGGCGCGTCGTGTCGCGAGAAAGCGCACTAACTACAGTGCGTTGTCGCTGGTTGCGCGCACAACTCAGCGGCATCTCGTCTCAGAGCCACGATCTCGGGGATATGCATGTATTGCTGCAAACCGTTTATTTCAGGTTTGAATTGATTTGGTTTATGGGGTCCGAAAACGACATAGACTACAAGTGATGTTATAGTCGTGGATCCCCGATTATTGTTGGCCACATGGGCGTTTTTAACGTGCGCTGGCAACCCACAGTACTCGGGTGCCTATATATACATATATATGTATATATATATATATATATATATATATATACATATATATATACAGGGTGTCCACGCTAACTTTAGCCAAGGGTTAAAAAATAAAATATTCGAGGTAGGCCAGGGAAACCACTTACATACATTTACCAACCGGCTTGCGCATCATAGGCAATTTTGTTGTTTTGCAATTAATTAATTAAAAATTAAGCTATTTTTTTAAATTCGTAAATACTGACTTTAGGCAGAAAATGTGAATAGCAAATTTGGAGAGCACCATGAGAAACCCCCATTCCATTTGTTTGCGGTAAAGAAAACCTCACGTGTATCTTTTTTCCGAACTCCAAAGAAAGGCCGCGAAATACAAAAAAAATCACGTGACTAGCGCATTCGCGCGCCACGATTGTGCTGCTCTCAACCGTGGCTTGAGTGAACGAAATCAGCTGCTGGCAAGGCGCGACGACTTCAGTGCGCCGGCAGGCCGATATGTCAACGGTGGTTGCGGCGCCCGCGCAAGCCAGTGTACAAGCGGGACGGTGCAAGTTGTGAGCTATGGAATGGCCAAGGGTGACAAACACAAATGCGACCAGTTTTATTCGCCCCTGAGAGGCAAAAGAAGATAGGCAAGTATTTTACTTATCTTCTTTTGCCTCTCAGTGGCGAATAAAACTGGTCGAATTTGTGTTTATCACCTTTGGCCATCATATCATAGCTGACAATGCCCGGCGCGTTCGCTGCAACTTGCTCCGTCACGCTTGCAGACTGGCTCGCGCGGGCGCCGCAACCACCGTTGACATATCGGCCTGCCGGCGCACTGAGCTGATTTCGTTCACTCAAGCCACGGTTGTGAGTAGCACAATCGTGGCGCGCGAATGCGCTAGTCACGTGACTTTTTTGTATTTCGCGGGCTTTCTTTGGAGCTCGGAAAAAAGATACATGTGAGGTTTTCTTTACCGAAAACAAATGGAATGGGGGTTTCTCAAGGTGCTCTCCAACTTCGCTATTCACATTTTCTGCCTAAAGTCAATATTTACGAATTTAAAAAAATTATCTTAATTTTTAATTAATTAATTGCAAAACAAAAAATTTCCTATGATGCACAAGCCGGTTGGTAGATGTATGTAAATGGTTTCCCTGGCCTACCTCAAATATTTTATTTTTTAACCCTTGGCTAAAGTTAGCGTGGACACCCACCCTGTATATATATGGTTGGTTTGGTTTATGGGGTTTAACGTCCCAAAGGGACTAAGGCTATGAGAGACGCCGTAGTGGAGGGCTCCGGAAATTTATATATATATATATATATATTGTCGTGTCCGGTCGCTGTGTTGAATGCAGCGAAAGACGCACACGGTACTTTAAGACTTCGTTTATTTAAAGCCGATGAGGGTGCGACCAGCGTCGACCGAGGCAGGAGCCGAACTGGCCGCCCGAAGAAAGGAGGGAGCGGAGAAGCGTCCACGGGAGGGAGTGGCTTCCCAGAACAGGAGGAGGGTGCGGGGGCGCACCGTGGGGGGGCATCTGGCGACAGCGTGCGACGAGGGGCAAGTGGTCGTTAGGAGGAGGATGCGAGTGGTCGTTAGGAGGAGGATGCGGGGGCGCACAAACACAAAAGCAATAAGGGGACACAACACTTCCTTCCCCCTTAGAAAGTTGCCTGGTATCGTGCAGGGGGTCGGCGCTCACGCGTGGAGGCGCGCTGGCTTTGTGCGCTCGGGGGAGAAACACTTGTAGGCTGGCTGTTGTTCGCTGTGTCTCCTAGGTCTGTCCTGGGCGAAGTCTCTTCTTCCGGGAAGAGGTGCCAGGCTATGTGGGAAGATGGTGCACGTGTTCTCTCCGCTGGCGGACAGCTCTCAGACGGCGTCGTAAATCTACGCAGCTGGTTGAGATGTCGGCGTGCTACTGTGCCATGTATGTTGACGAGCCAAGAGCGCAGGCCTATGCGTCTGACAATTGTAGCTTCCTCCCAGCGTGGCTTTTTCAGAAACTGTCGGGCGAGGACGCGCTGCCCCTCATTAAGCGTGCCGCAGCGCGGAATTGCTTTTTCTTCCCAGAACGTCTCTGCCTTTGGCTCGGGGAGGATGGCTGTGAGCTGGGTTCGCATTTCACGCTCGAACATCATTTTCGAGGGGGTCTCGCCTGTTGTGCTCTGAACCGTCGTGTGCTGCTTGAAGAGAAAGCGCGCAAGGCGGCGCTGCAGCGAGCCTGTCTGATCTCTTTCAAGGGCGCGTTTTAGCTCGGCTACGTAGCGCTCGGCTTGTCCGTTTGTCGCTGGGTGGTAGGGGGCCGATGTAACTGATGAGATCCCGTTGTCGCGATAAAACTTGAGGATCTCCGCAGACACAAACGGTGTTCCGTTGTCCGACACTACCTTGCGCGGCAGGCCGAACGTTGCAAATAGTGATCGGAGGTTGTCAATGACTGCTGCCGAAGTCGTCTGTCCCATTTGCCTTATCTCAAGCCACTTTGTGTAGGCATCTACGACCACAAGGAAAGTGCAGCCCTCAATTGGTCCTGCAAAATCAATGTGCAGTGTGTGCCATGGTGTGTCTGGCTTTTCCCATTCTGGGACAGGAGCTTTCGGCGGGGCGCTCCGGCTGCTCTGGCAAGGCTTGCATTCTCGCACCACTGTTTCGATGTCGTTGTCAATGCCAGGCCACCACATGTAGCTTCTGGCACACTTTTTCATTGCAACGATGCCCCGATGTCCGGCGTGGATGAGAGACATAGCTTGTGCGCGTAGTTCTCTCGGCATCACAACTCGGGACCCAAATATGATGCAGCCGCGATGGGTGCTCAACTCTGTAGCTCGCCTGCGGTAAGCGTCGAAGTTGTCCCCTTTGAGTTTATGCACGTTGCCTTGTTGAACAGCTGTGTAAACTAGCCGGAGAGCTGCGCACTTCTGCGTAGATGCTGCAACTGTGCCTGCTGTAAGCGGAGGTTCTGGCAGTGCTTCGAACATCAGAACGTCTCCTGGTGGAAATGGTTCGTCAACAGTTGCGTCTAGTGGCAGACGGCTTAGCGCATCGGCGTTTTGATGTTTACTCCCATTGCGGTAGACCAGAGCGTAGTCGTACGCTGAGAGTTTGATGCACCAACGTGTCATTCGCGGAGACAAAGTTGGTGGCATAGGCCTTTGTGGTCCCAGAATGCCCAATAGCGGTCGGTGATCGGTTATAAAGGTCACCTTCCGGCCGGCAATGTACTGGTGAAAATGTGTCGCCGCGTAGACGATGGCTAGCCCTTCTTTGTCAAGTTGCGCGTAGTTGCGTTCTGCTTGCGACAACGTACGTGAGGCGAAGGCGATGGGAGCTTCCCTTCCTTGCTCGTCAGTTTGCGATAGAACCGCGCCGACTCCGTACGGTGATGCGTCGCAAGCCAAAAGCAGAGGCTTCCTTTCGTCGTAGTGGCGGAGGACTGTACATCTTCGAATCAGGTCTTTCAGGGCATCGAATGACTGCTGATGGCGTGGCGACCATGTCCATGTCACATCTTTCCGAAGGAGTTGGTATAAGTCGTTGGCCACGGTAGCTCTTTGTTCCAAGAACCGGTCGTAGAACGTCAAGAGTCCGAGAAAAGCCTGTAGCTCCTGCTTGTTTGTTGGAGCTCGTGCTTCTGTGATTGCTCGCACTTTGTCCTCGGTAGGGTGAATGCCTTCCGCATCAATTCGGTGTCCCAGAAATTGCACCTCTGGCACCGCAAAACAGCACTTCGATTTGCTTATGCACAAATTAGCGTTTGCTAGCCTTTCGAGAACGAGCTCTAGGCGCACTGCATGCTCTTCAGTGGAAGTGCCACTGATGATGACATCGTCAAGGTAGACACAAACTCCTGGGATGCCCTGAAGCACTGTCTCCATGAATTTTTGAAATATGGCCGGGGCTGCAGCTACGCCAAAAGGCAGTCGCTTGACTTTGTACAAGCCTTTCAGTGTGTTAATTGCCAATAATTCAGCAGTTGACTCGCTCACCTTCAGCTGCTGATACGCCTGGGTGAGGTCCAATGTGCTGAAGACTCTTGCGCCACATAGTACACTGAATACTTCTTCAGGTGTCGGTAGCGGGTAAGAGGACGCTTTAGTCGCAAGATTGACGGTGCTCCGGTAGTCTCCGCAGAGGCGTATGGTTCCGTTCTTCTTGCGAACTACGACAAGTGGTGTGGCCCATTCTGAATGCTGCGTCGGCTCGATGACACCTTGCTGCTCCAGTTTGTCCAACTCTTTTTCAACTGAATCTCGGAGAGCAAACGGCACCGGCCTGGCCTTCAGAAATTTGGGTTGCGCGTTGTCCAACAACTCCAGTGTGACCGGGGGCCCTTCGTTTCCTGGAATCTCTTCCGAGAATACTCTTTCGTATTTCTCTTGCAGTTGCTCAACCATGTTCTGGCTCGGCGTCTGGTGTATGCCGCATATCATCACGCCTAGTGGAGAAAACCAGTTTCTCCCTAGAAGGCTTGATCCTGTGCCCTTCACAACAAGCAGAGGTAGCGTATGGGTCTGGCCGTTGTAGTTAACCTGCACGTTGGCAGAGCCCAATAGTGGCAGATTCTGTCCTGACCACGTTCGCAGGTGCGTGTCGTCTTGTTGCAGGGCGGGTGCGTCAGATGGCCATGAAGTTCGGAACGTGTCCTCACTGATCAGAGTACAGGCTGCGCCGGAGTCCACCTCGAACTTAATCAGCTGGTGATGTACGCTTACTTCTGTAAAAATCTTCGGTCGCGTGCCGAGATTCATGGTGTTCAGGTCGTACAACACAGATGGTGTTGCTGATGTTGTTCCATGGAGATCAGATAGCGGCGTATTCTCTGAGGCGTTGACGCTGTGATTAGGCTGGGAAGGTGACTTTATCTTGGCAAGTCTCCGTTTCGTAATGCATGCTCTTTCGATATGCCCTCGCTTGTGGCAAAAATTACACGTGGCTGACTGGAATCGACATCCCTGGGGGTTGTGTTGGTCGTCACACCGCCAGCAGCGTTGTGCCTTTTTGACCGATTTTACAACAACAGAAGGCTTGCGCACCTGGTTGCTTGTCTGGTGTACCGGCTCGGTGTTCCGGCGAATCCCTCTCTGCTGGTGACCGGCGCTCTCCGCTCGAACGGCGATGTCGTAAGCTTTGCTGAATGTGAGGTCCTTCTCAGCGAACAGGCGCTGCTGCAGTGACTCGTCACTCAGTCCGCACACAAATCTGTCGCGTAACATCACGTCCAAGGGAAGCATGGTGGTGTTAGCAGAAGAAGCTGCGTCTCCCTCCTGCCCGGTAGCTGTTGTCGACAGCGTTCCAAAATTGCAGTCGGCAGCGAGCTTGAGCGCGGCTACGTAGGCGCTCACAGTTTCTCCTCCCAGTTGATCTCGTCGTTGGAAGCGAGCCCGGCTGTAGACCTCGGATGGCCTTGGGTCGTAGTGCTTTTGCAGCGCTTTTACGATGTCGTCGTAAGACACTGCCGCTGGTGTGCTTGGCTGAATAAGGGCGCAGACAGTATCGTAGGTCTGCTCCCCGCACAGCGTCAGCAGGTTGGCCCTCTTCAAGGCTGGGTCTGTGATGTTGTTAGCTTCAAAGTAGAACTGAAGGCGTCCAACCCACGATGACCACGATGAGCCGTTGAACTCTGGTATCTGATTGGGAAACCCTCGCGTAGCCATGGCTTGTCAATAGCGTTGCGTAGCGCGGGTCGAATCCACTTTCTCGTCGCCACTGTCGTGTCCGGTCGCTGTGTTGAATGCAGCGAAAGACGCACACGGTACTTTAAGACTTCGTTTATTTAAAGCCGATGAGGGTGCGACCAGCGTCGACCGAGGCAGGAGCCGAACTGGCCGCCCGAAGAAAGGAGGGAGCGGAGAAGCGTCCACGGGAGGGAGTGGCTTCCCAGAACAGGAGGAGGGTGCGGGGGCGCACCGTGGGGGGGCATCTGGCGACAGCGTGCGACGAGGGGCAAGTGGTCGTTAGGAGGAGGATGCGAGTGGTCGTTAGGAGGAGGATGCGGGGGCGCACACACACAAAAGCAATAAGGGGACACAACATATATATATATATATATATATATACAGGGTGTCCGCGCTAACTTTAGCCAAGGGTTAAAAATAAAATATTGGAGGTAGGCCAGGGAAACCACTTACATACATATACCAACCGGCTTGCGCATCATAGGCAATTTTATGTTTTGCAATTAATTATTTAGCAACTAAGATAATTTTTCTAAATGGGTAAATATTGACTTTAGACAGCAAATATTGACTTTAGACATCACGATCGTCCGTATACGACCCGTCGATCCCCGTCCCCACGTCGCCGTTCACTTTCACCAATGCGCCGTCGTCCTACATCTGCTGACGAGGGAAACTAAATTCCGCAGTTCCCGAGGCAAGAACTGCGTGCTCTTCAAACAGCTCAAGGCCTCAACTTTCTCCCGCGAACATTCTATTGGTTTCAGTCGATGGTTTTTCTGTGCACGCGCTTGTCGATACGGGTGCTGATGTCAGTGATTCATGAGAAACTGTGCCGTCGGTTACGAAAAGTGACGACATTATTTTCTGGTTTGTCGCTTCGGACTGCTACCGAAGAAAGGATCGCACCTTTGGCCGCATGCACAGCGCGGGTCGTCATTGCCGACATTTGTACAGTGTTGAGTTCGTGGTCCTGCCGTCTTGTTCCCACGACGTGATTCTCGGGTGGGACTTCCTGTCCAAAAATAACGCCGTGATTGATTGCGCCCGCGCTGAAGTTGAATTTTCTGCCTTGTGTGACGAACCAGCCGACGACCTCCATTCCCTGTGTCCACAGAAGATCACCGTAACTGAAGACGTCGACATCGCTCCGGAGGCTTCAGCGCTTGTATCCCTCTCGTGTCCTGCCACACCCGCCGTCGCCGTTTTATTTACGCCATCGTCTTCCTTCGTCCATCTCAAAAACCTGCCGCTGCCGTCTGCTGTTCTCGATGTTCACGCAGGTCTCGCGACGATGATTATCTACCATCCTGCACGCTTACCCTGCTACGTGGCGAGTCTCCTGATTCAGTTCAACCTACCCACCTTCTCTCTAACCTGGATGCCCCTGTGACCTCCCGCAGTTCCTCTATCAATGCTCTACCCGCCGCGGTGGCTCAGTGGTTACGGCGCTCGGCTGCTGACCCGAAAGACGCGGGTTCGATCCCGGCCGCGGCGGCTAAATTTCTTGAAGGCGAATTTCTAGAGGCCCGTGTGCTGTGCGATGTCAGTGCACGTTAAAGAACCCCAGGTGGTCGAAATTTCCGGAGCCCTTCACTACGGCGTCTCTCGTAGCCTCAGTCGCTTTGGGACGTTAAACCCCAATAAACCAAACCAAACTATCAATGCTCTTCATCCTGATTCAGCACCTGATCCGTTGCCCGACGCCTTCTTCCAAGCCGCCATCGACGACGCTCTTCCTTCCGCCTACCGGACGCAGCTCTTAGCTCTCCTACACACGTTTCGCTCCTCTTTCGACGTCGCCCACACTTCTCTAGGCCGGTCTTCCACCGTCGCTCATCGCATTGAGACCGGCTCTCACCCGCCTTTTCGCCAGCGGCCATATCGTGTGTCGGCGGCAGAGCGCCGCGTGATTAGCGAACAAGTTGAGGACATGCTGCACCGTGGTGTCATCCGTCCGTCTCACAGCCCTTGGTCCGCGCCGGTGGTACTTGCCAAGAAGAAAGATGGTTCAATCCGATTTTGTGTCGATTACCGCCGCCTCAACAAGATTACCCACAAGGACAATTACCCTCTTCCCCGCATCGACGACGCTCTTGATAGCCTCCAAGGCGCTGAGTACTTTTCGTCCCTTGACCTACGTTCCGGCTACTGGCAAGTACCGATGGCTGCACCTGACAGAGAAAAGACAGCATTTGTGACACCCGACGGCCTCTACGAGTTCAACGTGATGCCGTTCGGTCTTTGCAACGCTCCCGCCACATTCGAAAGGATGATGGATAGCGTCTTGCGGAAGTTCAAATGGCAGACCTGCCTCTGCTACCTGGACGACATTGTTGTCTTTTCCGCCGATTTCACCACACACCTCGCACGCTTAAAGCAGGTTTTGAGTTGCCTGACTGCGCCGGACTGCAGCTGAATCTCAAGAAGTGCCACTTCGGAGCTCGGCAGTTGACCATCTTGGGGCAAATCGTCTCCAAGGAACGTATTCTCCCTGACCCGGCCAAGCTCCGTGCTGTGGCGCAATTTCCTAAGCCGGTTTCGCTCAAGCAACTTCGAAGCTTCATAGGATTGTGCTCTTATTTCCGGCGCTTCGTACGCAATTTTGCGTCCATCATTGCGCCGCTGACGAAGCTACTTGGCGGGACCAATGACATATCTGGCTGATCGGCCGAGTGCGACGAAGCGTTCACTACCCTGCGCCATCTTTTGACTTCGCCGCCGATACTCAGACACTATGACTCCACAGCACCTACCGAGGTCCATACGGATGCGAGTGGCGTTGGCCTCGGAGCTGTCCTGGCCCAGCGCAAAGATGGTTTTGAAGAATACGTTGTTGAGTATGCGAGTCGCGTGCTTACCAAAGCTGAATCCAACTATTCCGTTACGGAGCAGGAATGCTTAGCTATTGTATGGGCGCTAACGAAATTCCGACCCTATCTATACGGCCGCCGGTTTGACGTCGTCACGGACCACCATGCACTCTGCTGGTTATCGTCGCTTAAAGATCCATCCGGTCGCCTCGCTCGGTGGGCTCTTCGCCTTCAAGAGTTTGACATCCGCGTCGTCTACCGTTCCGGCCGTAAGCACATGGACGCCGATGCTTTGTCTCGGTCTCCCCTTCCCAGCGACGCTGCCTGCTCCTCGGCGACCGATCCCGTACTTTCGTCTCTTACCATCGCTGATATGCCTGCGGAGCAGCGGAAAGACCCGTGGCTTGCGTCCCTCATAGACGCCTTGTCTTCATCACAAAACGTTGCGTCTTCTAGAACTTTACGGCGTCAAGCTCCGCACTTTGCCCTCCGGGACGGCCTTCTACACCGCCGCAACTACATGCCTGATGGTCGGCGGTGGCTTCTCGCGATTCCCCGCCATTTAAGATCCCAAATTTGCGCATCTTACCACGCTGACCCACAGTGTGCGCACGCTGGTGTGCTGAAAACATTCAAACGAATTTCTCAGCCTTACTATTGGCGCGGCATGTACGCCTATGTTCGAAAATACGTCCGATCTTGCATCGCCTGTCAGCAGCGGAAGACTTCCACTCTCCGTGTAAACGGCCCCTTGCAACCACTCCCATGCCCAGCACGTCCTTTCGATCGCGTTGGTGTTGACCTTTATGGCCCGCTTCCCTGTACGCTCTCTGGGAACCGTTGGATTATCGTCGGCGTCGACCACCTCACCCGGTATGCCGAGACAGCCGCCCTTCCTGCTGCTACTAGCCACGAAGTTGCTATGTTCCTGCTGCACCATTTTGTCCTTCGCCACGGCGCGCCGCGCGATCTGCTCAGTGACAGAGGCCGCGGCTTCCTTTTACACGTCGTTGAAGCTCTGCTTACCGAATGTCGCATCGTACACCGGACCACCACTGCCTACCATCCTCAAACTAACGGGCTCACCGAGCGCTTCAACCGTACTCTCGGAGATATGCTCACGATGTACGTTGCAGCAGATCAGACCAAATGGGATGCCGTCCTTCCTTTCGTGACATACGCGTACAACACCGCCACGCAATCAACCACCGGCTTTACCCCTTCCTTCCTTCTGTATGGGCGTGAGCCGTCGTCCACGATGGACACCATATTACCTTATACTCCTGACGCCTGCGAGTGGACGCCTCTCTCCGAAGTCGCAAAGCATGCAGAAGACTGCCGCCAGTTGGCGCGCTCTTTTACCTCTGAATCCCAAGGCCGCCAAAAGCATCGCCACGATAACGTTAACAGGCAACACGTTTTTCCGGTTGGATCATTAGTTTGGCTCTGGGTTCCCGGCACACCACCAGGATTGTCATCAAAATTCCGCATGGAATACCACGGGCCTTATCGCGTCGTCCAGCAAACGTCGCCGGTCAATTACATCGTGGAGCCGCTCAACCCCTCTTCGGAACTGCGCCATCGCGGCCGAGAAACCGTCCACGTCAGCCGCCTGAAGACTTACTACGACCCGCTCCTCCTGACCTCGCCATAAGTCGCCAGGATGGCTAATCTTCGTTCCCGGGGCAATTGTAGCGAACCACGACGGCCGCGCCTGATACCGCCTAGGCCGATCGCTGCCGGAGCGCCGACGACGACGAAGAAGTGCCGCCGCGCTGCACGAGATCGCTTGGGTTGGACTGGCGGTCTTCTGCGCTGCCCACCGTTCTGCTCGCCGTTTTGTGTCGCCCGCTGTGAACACCACGCCTTGTACCATTTGTGCAGAAACCCCCTTTCAATATATATATATATATATATATATATATGACAGAAGCCAGTGTTCGATACGGAAGTGGCAGGTCTGACCCTGACAGCGACGGCCCCGTTTCAATGGAGGCGAAACGCAAGGCACCCGTGTACTGTGGGATGTCAGCACACGTTAAAAACGCCCATGGGGTCGACAATAATTTGGGGTCCTCGTCTATAACGTCCCATGTAGTCTATAACGCCTTCGGGCTATGCATGTATTGCTACAAACTTGTCATTTCGGGTTTGAATTGATTTCGTTTATGGGGTCCGAAACCGACATAGACTACATGGGACGTTATAGCCGAGGACCCCAAATTATTGTCGACCCCATGGGCGTTTTTAACGTGTGCTGACATCCCACAGTACACGGGTGCCTTGCGTTTCGCCTCCATTGAAACGGGGCCGCCGCTGTCAGGGTCAGACTTGCCACTTCCGTTTCGAACACTTTAGCTTCTGTCATATATGACAGAAGTTAGGCGCGCAGAGAGTTAGGTGCGCTTCACAGCACAGCAAGCACTGAGGGTGCCTCGATGCACCTTAGTAGCAGGCGACACGAAGCGCCGCATACAGACCCGTGTGCGCCTGCGCCGCAGAGCTTCGATGCGCGACCGCGCCGGATGCGCTCGCGCCCCGCGGAGCGCGGAGGAAAGTAACGGACACCCGAACCGCGTCGTAAGGGAGGAGTGAAAGAAGGAAGGAAGGAGTGAAAGAAGAAAGAGGTGCCGTAGTGGAGGTCTCCGGAATTATTTCGACCACCTGTGCGATTTCGCATCGTCTCAACGTGCTTGATGGGGTGTGTACGCCGGAGTGATGGGTCACGGCAACTTCTGTTGTGCTGTGGGATGCACAAATTTTTCACCTGGGACAATGGGCGTGCTCTACCATAGGTTTCCTAGCGATAAGAATCTTCGCGACAAGTGGGTGAGAGCTGTCCGCCGTGTCAACTGGTCTCCGAGGAAGCATTCCTGCTTGTGCTTAGAACATTTCGCGCCAGATTGCTATGAAGACAGCGCGTGTACATCAGAGAGAGCTTTGGACTCGCTAAGGCTTCGTTCAGCCGACGCTTGAAGGCAGATTCTGTGTCAACGTTGTTCGAGTACAACAGCCTATCGCAGCGGCCAGATGAACGAAGCCCGGCCGTCAAAAGGAAGCGGACCATGGTAACCGTGCTGAAAGTATGTTGAATTGTAGAACTGTAGCTGGCGCGAATTCACTTCCAAAAGCTCGCCATCGAGACAAAGCTTCGCAAAGAGAGGACTGTTGGTGATGCATGCCCCTGTAAGGACGTTGTGCACCACGGCAACGATCCGGCAGCAGATTCTTTCATCAGATTGGGTCGGCCGGCACTCGCCACACGAACAGTTGTCAGCGGGAGCATCACATTAACTTTTGTTCTGACGATTGTGTTACAAATGCATGCACGAGAAAAGACTCAAGTACTTACTTCTCCGAGTTGAGACCGTCTCCATGCTGCAGGTGACGCGGCCTGTGGTGTGACTCGGCTGGCTCGCGCGGCGGTGGATCATACCTGAAAGGCGACTCGTCCAGCCCGAAATCGTCGCATGAGTCGAATTCTAAAGACTCGCTGGTCTCGGAAAAGCTATTCTCCGCACTTTCAGTCACGTCGACAGCGGGGCTCAGGGTACTTCAGGTATCTTCGGGGACTTCACAGCGCGGCGAACAAGCCAGTGACGTCATTCGGTTTCGAGTTTTGCGTTTTTTTGCTGTTTAAAAATTATTTTAGGGTTGCTTTTGAAAACCTTGTATCGTACACAATACAGGAGGTTCTTAGGAACACAAAACAGCCATTAACTTAAAATGGCTGAAAAATCGCCGGAGTTGCCCTTTATTTATTGGGTCTCATTGTTTTGCGGATTTCAGCTATTTAAGCGGATTTGTAGTGGATCTGAACAAAATGAGAAATTCTGTCATTGGGCTTTAGTAAAAAAAAAGTGGCCCGCGGGTTATGTGCGAGGAAGGGAGTTTAGGAGCGGCGCCGGCAGCCTGCTCGTTGGCTGGCCAGTTGGCATGGGGCGTTATTATGTGACACGCCTTGAAGAAGCCAACGGAGAGATTCGTAGCCTGCGCCTCTCCGCACCTGGCTGCTGTAGGGCGTCAACTGATGCCATATGCATGAATCGACCCTGCGAGGTGCGGCGAAAGGCGACACGCCGCCGGCGCAGGCGCCTCGGTCACTTTTGCTACCCACACATCGCAGGTTACCTCGGCGCCAGCATCTTCTATCTTACAGTCGCTCTGCACTTTGAACGCTCTCTCTCAGTGCTTCTGCCTTCCCCTTGCTTCCGTGCAGAATAAAGCAGTCCGCTTGGTATATCGGCATTGTCTGCGGCGCTGCGCCAGAAAATAATCCATCCCAGACGGTGCGCACGTGCATGGGAGATTGTCATGCCAAAAACGCCAAAAGTGAAGTACGTTCAGAAGTTTCGAGTCGAATGGCTTAAAGATCCGGATCTGAGCAGCTGGCTTCTCTGCAAGACAGCACCCAATGGATTGAAGGTTTCCGAATGTAAATTCTGCCGCTGCCAACTCGGATCCAAATACAACGACCTGAAGGCGCACAAAGATACAAAAAAGCACCAGAATGCTGCCAGCGTATTGGGCCCGTCGCAAAAGCAGACTGCCTTCCCGAAACGAACTGAAAGCGGTGCAGCGAGTACAGCAGAGAGTAGGGCGGCGTTGTTCATAGATGAACTTTGCAGCATTATGACTGCCGACCATCTGGCAGAAATCATCAAGAAATCATTCCCAGACAGAGCGGCTGCCAAAGGCTACCGAATGCTTGCCGCCAGAAATCACGGAGTCTGCGTTACGTCATGCGCACGTCATGTTTCACGTCACTTAGTCCTGTGTCGTCATAAGAGAATCCCAAGTTTGAATCAGAGCGGCGGGAAAAACTTTTTCGACTTCGAGTCCCAATTTCTTAGAAATACATGCATCTTTCGCTGCCGGCGAAGTGGCAACAGAGCCGTGAAATGCCGAACTATCGGATTTTGCGGTAAAAAAAAATACTAATAGAGCTCTCCTCACTGTCCCTTTAAGAAAGAGATGCTTAAAGTTCTTGGTTTCTCTCATCGAGCAAATACGGCAGAGGCTTCCTAACAACGTTGAAACGTTAAAAAACGTGGGACAGTTGTCAGTAGAAAAAGCCTTGTGTGCACTGAAGTTCTCTCTTGTCCCACTGATGGAAGCGGTAGGTGTACAGCCAGGCAAAATAGATGCGGCGGAAAGCCAATGGCAGAGCATCACGACTCTCGCATAAAAACCTCGAGCTTCTTGTGTGAAGTAAAAAATTATAGAGGGGAGAACTTATTCAGAGAACTAGCGGGCTTTACTATCTCAATTCTGGTCCTACTTTATTCGAACGCGGAAGCTGAGAGATCGTTCAGCCAAATGAACTTGCTCAAGACAATACTGCGAAACAGGCTCGCTCCAGCTGCAGTCAATGCCATAGTATAGGGATCAGAGCGGGGCTGAAGAGGTACGATAAAGAATGTTTTGACTACCAACTTCCAGAAAAATTTACCCGACTTATTGAAACTGATACCAGTTGCAGTGGACAGAGTGAACCATCAGCATCCGGAAGTGCTACGTGTCGGCCACTTTACCTGCAGGTGGATGACGAAGATTCCGATGAAGATGCTGACGCATTTGTGTTTTGACGTCGCAAAGTTTTTCCGTAGCTTTGCTTCAACGCTCGCATAGAGTTGCTTTGGGCTAGGCGTGACTAGTCCAAACATATTTACACTCCTCTCATGTTTTTTTTATTGCGAAAGCAATACTACTCGCACTTGCAAACCTTCGCGTGACCCGGCCGCAGTTACGTTTGACCTTTAGCGGAGTGAATATGGGCGTCCAACTCGCTCCTTCAGATAGCTCGGCTGCAGTTACGCCGCGCCGCGCCTGTGGCGCTACTGCCGCTGGAACTTCATACCAGCTATAGATTATGGGCGACCAACTCGCTCCTTCAGAGAGCCCGGCTGCAGTTACGGTGTGTGTTTGCCGCGCTGCGCACCTGTGGCGCTACTGCCGCTGTGACGTGATATCAACTGTAGATTATGTTTCCTTTCTCTCAGTCGCAACAACATCAAAAACAAAATATAAAAAATTTCCGAAAACGCTTTGAGTCGTCGCGCAGCGGCGGCCGGTAGCCACGCGTGACCTGTAGACGCGGCGCACTGCGTTCCTTCAGTTGGAGGCGCTGCGCTTTTGCTTTCGCAACCTACCAAGCTTAACCAAAGCCCCCGCCAATTTTTTTCTTGTAATTGCTCAAGCAATGTGATAGATGTACTCTGTAACGCTTGTTGCTATCTCCTAATGTTTATATACAATAAATCCATGAAGAATGGCACCTTGTGAAGGACTTTTTATACAGGGCATTGCGTACCGCTGAGGACGCAGCTAGGAGGCGCAAAACGATGCGGCTATCTGCCCTGGACGCTGCCAACGGATGTTGCTCAAAAAATAATGTGACTGTAAGCTTGACTCCTAGGCACAGTTGCGGGATAAAATACGCCACCTTTTACTTGACCTCATGCTCATGACTGGTTATGATACGCGCACAAGCAGACGCTGCTTCAAACGCCGCTGCGCATTCTGGTTTCGTTTTTGCTTTTCCACTCGTTCTGACACTGGATCGCTACATTTGTTTGCATTTCTAAGCTAAAGAAAGACGCATTGTAAGTATTTTTACACCTAGCATCACAGTGCATGTTAGCGGATATTTTGGTGTTTTTCGAAAATACTTAGTGGACTTCTGAATCCATTTTGGCGTAATGCTCGGAAACAGAGGTGGCAACACTGCCGTAAATGTCGTCAGTGTAAACAAAAATGGCGACCTGCTGCGCGTCGGTGTGAGCGTCGGCGCGCAAACTGTAGAGCGAGCGTGGGACAGCCGCTCTCATCGACTGCTGGCAAGGCCGTCTAGATGATTTGCGGCGCCAGAAAAGGAACGTCGCAGTGTACGCGGAGGCATTGCGGACCCTCGGGTTTCTTTGTACAGCAGCGGAGGTGAGCCACAAAATCAGAAACCTGTCCCAGATGTACCAGTAAGTGTTTGCTACGAAGCACTTCTTATTAACGGACCTGCGCATTTTAACGGCGCAGCATTTTTCGACGCCCTTCAAGTGCGTAGACCTTGGTTTTTTCACCTGCACCTGTTCTGTTTAGTTGCTTTGAATTCACGTTCAAGAGATGTCATTGCACTTTATGGAGTGGTATCGCTGTTTAGTTTTGGTTCCGGTTTTCTGAATTGCCTTGTGGCTATGTTGTGGCTGTGTGCGTGTGTGTGCTGCATGGTTGGTACTCATACGGCCGGCGTTATTGCGACCCGGTCGCAATAACGGAAATCCAAGCCAAATCGTTATTGCGACCCGGTGGAAATAACGGAAAGCAAGCCCAAAGCACGCAGGGAGGAAAAAAAAGAGGAGAGGCCCTTTCCACACAACACCCTGGGAGAAAAGTGTGTAGGAAATCACGTGGTTTTTCCACGATCGTGAGGCCATCTTGTCCGGGCAGCTTAGCAACGGCGTCGTAGTTGCTGCTTGCAAACCGCGCGGTAACAGACGGCAACGGCGTAGCATTTGCGGTGCGGCGTAGGCGTACTTTTCTCAACTGCACGAGTTTGTTTTTGATCGTGCTCACAAGCTGACATTGGCGCCATTCACTCATATCTCAGGTTGAATTCGCTGCAAAACTCTCGTTGTTGCGTGCATGGATTTCAACGTGCTCGGCGACCACGATCGCACGGACATTTCGTCTACTGCGTTGCAGGTTTGCAATTGCTTTTCTATCTGATGTCATGGTCAAGAAGTGCGAAAAAGGCGAAGCTCTAACTGAATTAGGAGGCCTTTTCTCACGTGTTTATTGAGCCCATGTCCTCTGATAGTGTTATTTGGGGTAAAAAGTACTTAGTGAAATGAGGATCCACATGTGTGCTGAATTTCATTGATGCCTGTGGTTATGTTGAAGAAAAATAATTTAATACATTCATTACGTACTATAGATCGACTTTCATTTTATGTATTGTCGATCACAAGTAAAGTGTGCTACTATGCAGTGACATTACAAGCTAGTATTTCATCAAGTAGCGAAAAGCGGTGCGTACAGCTGTAGCTCTGCACATTAAACATGAAACACAGTATTGAAATGATGCACAACACCGTGAAACTTGTACTGCAGCCATTGGGTACTCCTAAACTTCTAGAAGTCTGAAAAGCTATGGTAATATATGTTATGCACAATACTAGATCTGTAGATATGTGAAATATGCTATGTTGCCATGCTACAAAGGGTGGATTGATGGAGGGGGGTAGTCACATTTTAAACATGCATTTCTTGGACTTTTTTCATTGAGATAAAAGGTGTTCAGTATGGTTATCCTGTGTAAAATTTCAG
Organism: Amblyomma mixtum; assembly: GCF_055824585.1. Taxonomy (NCBI): domain Eukaryota; kingdom Metazoa; phylum Arthropoda; class Arachnida; order Ixodida; family Ixodidae; genus Amblyomma; species Amblyomma mixtum. The sequence goes on along the minus strand of NC_143014.1, from coordinate 424,559,872 downwards.
ATAAATCCTCCCCTGCCGTCTACTATATGCACTTTGGCCCTCTCTGTTTCTGTCACCTGTGTGAGTGGCTCTTGGAGTTGTGAATCAAGTCATTGCTGGCATGTCTACCATTACAACACGTTATGATATTAAATTTTGCATTTAGGGTCAAGAACTCAAACTTTTTAGTATACTTGCCCATCCTCACTGCTGTATACAAGAAAGCATTTGTTGCATCACCAGTCGCATGAAAACATGCTATTAAGATAAGTATAGTATTTAAGACCAAAAACAAAGTACCGCAAAATTTTTCTTGCCCTCACTTCTGCAGCAGAAGGCACTGTTGACACAGCCAGCTTCCCAAACGTACGCAGTGGAAGCAGATTGCAACATTCAGCAACAAGAGCTGCATTAAAAGGCAGGTTGAGCACCAAGGTGGGGTGTGACCATGCATGGCAGCATTGTTCACGGCTTAGCCGAAAGTAGACAAGTGCACACTCATTCAGCATAAAGCTGGGAGGTTTGTGCTATCCACCAGAGAGTGCGATTAAAGTGTGGCCAGTGTGTGGGACAATTTTATGCGAGCATAGCATGCAAACAACCCAATATCAATAGCCTTGCTCAGGGATCTCATGCATGAACCTCTAAACTCATTATAGCAAAGGTGGATTTTTTTTACAACCTCATGAGCACATTTGACAGCTGTCCACTCAAAAATCATTATGCTCTAAAATAGAAAGTGTTGCAGAGTAACATTCAAATATAAGCCTTGTGCCAGCAAGGTGGACATGAAAGGCTTCCAGAGTAGCCATATACGGAAACATTTCAGGAAGCTTAAGTTTAAAGGCAGTACTTTATACTGGATTAAGGTGGGATAGTTTGTTCAGAAGCTTTATGAAATACACTGTGAGATCCAAGACGCACAGCATTAAAAAAAGAAAGAAAAGAAAAACTGTAAGTGCTTTCAGGCAATCGGTATGTGAAATCTCTTAATTTTAGAATGTTCCCCAAAGCTCTTACAAAATTTGATAAAAATTTTTTCAGAAATGACTCAAAAAACCTGAGCTACCGGTGACTATTGCATGCAATTCTCAGTAAAGAATGCAGGGGCTCGTTCGGTCGAATGTGAAATTTACCATTGATTTTATATGTGACTGTTGTTGGATATAAAATCTGGCGCCGCCATGGCTGCCAGGCACTTACGCTTCGTATTTCTACAGGTTATGCAGATGGTGGCTGCTTATCATGACAGCATCGATGCACCGTGTCCCGTTCCTGATTACACCATTTGCAAGGACTGTACGTGCCAGCCCTTCATCTGCGCTACCTTAGATTTCAAGTCACCACTGGACATGACAGCGCTGCCTGCGGTTGATTCTCTCGCTTGCTGGCCACCATGATCACCCTCGGACGAAAGACTACTAAAGCAGCCGCCGCAGCCGACCATTTCGGGATCTGGCACCGCCATGGCTGCCAGGCACTTACGCTTCGTGTTTCTACAGGTTGGTTATTCCTATCGTTGTGTAAATGGGAAACCTTTTAGAAAACTGGCATCAGATCCCACCCAATGCCTGTACATGCTTGCATGTCGCACGATCTTTTTAGGATTGTGCTGCTGTATTGCCGTTTTTTGTCTGCTTTCAAAGTTGCTCTTACTGCTTGCCGGGGATGTCGAACTGAATCCTGGTCCTCTTACCGAAGAGCAAGAACAGGAAATGTTTAATGCTATTATGCAGATACCATCAATCTTGGAAAAACAGTCCGACATACTTGACGAAATTCGTTCGCTTCGAAGTAATCAGCTGGCCATTGAACAAAAAGTAGAGGAGCTCGCCGCCAAGGTTGTGTGCGCTGAAGACCGCGCTTCATGTTTCCCACAGTTAAAAGAATCGATAGAAAGGATCTCGTCTCGTGTCGAATCGGTTGCTTCCTCGTTTGCGACATTCCACAAAGGCCAAGACGATCTAGATAACAGATCAAGAAGGAACAACCTCATCTTTTTTGGCCATCCAGATTCCGAGAATGAAACATGGGCACTGTGTGAAGAACGGATTATGACTTTTTGTGCTGAGAAACTAAGTGTAGAACTTAGCTCGATGGCTATGGAAAGAGCGCACAGACTTGGGCGTTACTCACCTGAAAAAAACCGGCCGATTATAGTGAAATTCTTATCTTTCAAAGACAAGCAACGCTTACTTGCAGCTGCCTCAAAACTAAAAGATACAGGTTTTGCTATCAGTGAAGACTACTTGAATAAAGTAAGGCATGAGCGGAAGAGGCTGATACAGTTCGCCAAGGAACGTGGCGATGACTACAAGCTTAATGTCAACAAACTAAAGTTGGCGAAACAAGTTTACATGTATGACAGCGCTACTGATTCCGTGAAAAGCATAAACCAATAGCCATCAAAGAATCCTGCATCGCAGAAAAGAGCAGACCATAAAACCGACTTGATAATTAATGCCGTCAACTGCCGTAGCCTCAAGAACAAAAAGGAGGAGTTTGAAGCACTCTTGGAATTGGTCAAGCCACATGTGGTTATTGGCACTGAGTCATGGTTGGACGAAACAATAGGCTCCTGTGAGATATTTCCACCTAATTACAATGTATACCGGAAGGACCGTAACAAGCATGGCGGTGGTGTATCTGTCATTGTCGATAATGGACTAAACAGCATACCTCTTAACACGGAAAGCAAGACATGCGAAACGGTCTGGTGTAAGGTCATACTGGCTAACGGTTCCTCGATGGCTATTGGTTCATTTTACAGGCCTCCGGCCCTTAAAACACCACAACCCCTATTTGAATTGAGCAACATCCTATTAACCCTGGATGCATCTTACGTCATTTTAGGCGGTGATTTTAATTTACCTAATATAGAATGGGTCTCCCTTAAGCCAAATATAAACACCACATCGCTTCTTCATACTGCTTTTCGTGAAGTGATTAACACTCATTCCCTTTTTCAGTTTGTGGAGTGCCCAACTAGAATAGGCTGTAGTAGTGCAAATGTACTTGATTTGATTTTCTGCAACGATCGCACCCTCATTTCTTCAACCACCACAATTCTCGGTTTAAGCGACCATGAAGTGGTAATCGCAAGATTATCCTGTTTTGCCGAGCACCGCAGAAAGCTGCCACCACGAACAGTATTTCTTTACGACAGAGGAGACTATATCTCGCTATTGCGTGAACTCGACGCCTTTCTCCCAGAATTTACACATCACAGTTCCAATCTTGATATACATTCCACTTGGCACTTACTGAAGACAAAACTCCTGTCCTTAGTGCAGACGTATGTTCCATCACACACCATTTCGTCGAAGTGTCGAACAAATAAGCTTTGGATGAACGCCGCCATTCGAACCTTGATAAACAAAAGGCACCGCTTATACTGTAGGTACTGTCAATCACCAGAGCCTTCCTTGCACTGTAAATTGAAGGAGCTGAACAAGACTATAACGCGAGAGATGCGTAGGCCCGAACGTGCGCATCTGGGTGTTCTAGGCGGAAAAATGAAGAACAATCCAAAGCAAATATGGAAGTATGTAAAAAGTAAGCAGCGTATAAAAGACAACATTCCCAATATTATAGATAACTTCAACTACAGCTCGGATCTGGAAGGCAAGGCTGAACAGTTTAATCGTTATTTTCACTCAGTTTTTTCTCTGTCGGCATGCCCTACAGACGATTTGCATATCGTGAATGAGTTTACTGAGATGAGTGGCATAGATTTCTCAGTACATGGAATAGTGTTACTTTTGCAGAAGGTCAAGGTAAACACGGCACCCGGTCCTGACCGTATCCCGAACTATATCTTGAAGAACTGTGCAGTTTCTGTCGCTCCCTTTTTAGTAACTCTATTTCAAAAATCAATGGATGTCGGTGCCTTGCCCGATGACTGGAAAAGCGCCAACGTAGTTCCTCTATATAAAAGTGGCGACAAAACAAAAACTGTAAACTATAGGCCTATCTCCCTAACAAGTGTCATATGCAAATCGCTAGAGCACATCGTTTACACTAATTTATTTAAGCACCTCCAGGATAACAACTTTTTTGGTCCAATGCAACATGGCTTCAGGAAGGGCTTTTCGTGCAATATGCAACTGATAGAGTTTGCTCATGATGTCGCTTTCTCAATTAACAATGGTAACCAGGTTGACTGCATATTTTTGGATTTTCAAAAAGCTTTTGATTCTGTCGCACATAACTTATTATTACTGAAACTGTCTACGCTCAAAGTTCCACCCACCCTGCTGAAATGGCTCGAAGCATATCTCGTCGGTAGAAAGCAACGCATTATTCTTGAAGGTGTAAGTTCATCAGATATTGCTGTTTTATCAGGCGTTCCCCAGGGATCGGTTTTGCGCCCTCTTCTTTTTTTAATATTTATCAATGATATAGTTGACCGGGTTTCCTGTCTGGTCAGATTGTATGCTGATGATTGTTGCATCTACCGTGACGTCACTTGTCTAAGCAACTCCTATGAATTGCAAAGTGACCTCGACTCTGTCCTAGCATGGTGCAAAACATGGAACATGCGATTAAATTTTTCGAAATGTCAAGTTCTGCAATTTACAAATAAAAAGCAACCATTACCTACCCAGTACTCTTTAGGCGGCAGAAACTTATAATTTGTTAAAAATTACAAGCACTTAGGTGTTATCTTCGCAAACAACCTTTCTTGGAACGATCACGTAAACCATATTGCTGCCAAGGCTAGTCGTGTGTTAAACTTTTTAAAGCGCAATTTCAAGCAGGCACCTGCTGATTTGAAGGAGACACTCTACTTGACAAACGTGCGTCCCATCTTAGAATATGGTTGTGCGACTTGGGATCCTGCAACAAAAACACTTATCAGCGAACTCGAACGAATTCAAAAACGAGCAGCAAGGTTTGTGTCCGCAAACTATGATTTCACCAAAAGCTCCTCTCAGATTTGCAAAAATTTGGGCTGGCCTTTACTACAAGACAGACGCAGATACCTTAGACTTAACTGCGCCAGTAAAGTTGTTCGTTTCTTCACAGGAAGGTTTCCGAACCCTTCCTCTAGTAAATTCGGCATGGAAGGAGACCAGGAGGCGTTTCTTGCAGATGATGACAGATATAGGAGAAGCATATATTTACAACATACATGTACAAAGAGTAACACTGGAAACAGCAGAATGAATTTACAAAAGGAAAACAAACTTTGCCCTACTTTACTCTTCGACCTAGCAGGTTAGAGCCTAAGTAGCAGAATGTTACATGCTAAGCATGGAGCCCCAGCTCAGGCTGGTCTCCATCCGTTTACTTCGGTTTTTATAACCGTAACAAACAAAGAAATGGGGCGGTGATTTTCAGTGGCCCGCCCCAAACATCAATTCTCCAATCATTGACCTACCCCGTGGGTTGAGCTCAGCCTCAAACCCAGGGTCTCGCTAAGCAAACAAAAATAAAGAACAAATACAACACCACTCTCTTGTCGGAAAGAGCATGTACATCCTCCCCCGTTGGGGCTCTCCTTCCGACCTGTCCCAAGCAAACTATTTCACAATATTTTTATAGGCTCAACAGGTTTGTCTAAAGATTCATACATGAAAGCACCCAGCTACATATCCTCCCGTTTAGATCATTCATTAAAGGTTCAAGAATACCAGTGCTGTATAAATGTCTTTAAAAACTCATTTTTTCCCAGAACAGTGTATGACTGGAGTAAATTGCCGGAAGACGTTGTCTTAGCCCCGCAATCTTCTTTTGAAAATGCTCTGTCGAGACTTTTGTTGAATTAACTTTTCTTGCGTCTTTCTTGCTTTCATGGTTCTTTTGTTATAAGTTTGCTCAGTATTGGAATGCGTTGTATTTTTATTGTTTGTTTGTTTGTTTTATACGCAGTGTCATCTGCATGACAATGTATACTTTGCAATTGTATCCCCCCTACAAAAATGCCCTCAACTGGCGCTGTAGGTACCTGAATAAATAAATAAATAAATAAATAAATAAATAAATAAATAAATAAATACCTTTATGCACTCGCTGTAGTTTCTACCGGCATCTTGGTTATACCTGCAATTAATTCGATCCCGACTTAACGCATTCATTGATGCCACATGCCCTTAGGTTATTCTAAACTCAAGGTAGACACGTGCGCCAAAGCAGATCAGTAAATTTTTATTCTTTTCACAATACAGCCACTACCAGTGGCGTAGGCTGAAATATTTTTCGGGGAGTGTTATACGCCGCCGGTAAAAAGCAAAAGAAAGAGACCCTGCACTTAAACAATACCTTAGAGATTTTTTTCTTTAATAAAGGCGAAGGGTTAGTTTTGTTCACTGTAATATCTACATAAAGATACAAATGCACTCAGGATCCCGAGAACTTCATTCATAAAAAACATTTATTTTCTCACAAAAAACAACTCGTACGGAAAAACGTAGCTATTTACAATATTTTCACATCATATACAACAACACAAAAGCTTCTGCTCTACAACAAAGTCATCAACTGCAAACAAATGGCATTCTACTTCTACCCCATACATGCAAACCTGTGGGGGCCTGTGCCCATGCGGTAGCACGTTCCTTCGTTGGCTTTGAAACGCATGCGCAGTCGGCGCGGTGGCGAAACGTCAGCCCGGACAAGATGGCGCCGAGCTTGTTTCCGGCTTCACAAAATGTCATGTGACGGCCTCTCCTCTAAATTTTCCTTCCTCCAAGGCCCAAAGCGTTACTTTCAACCATGAATTGCCTTGGCTTTGTTTATTGTTGTCGAACGGGATTTGGGCCGCCGTTTTTGCATCGTTTGCTTGTTTGATCAGCCTCTGTCAGTGCCTGGACGTGTGATTTCGGGGTCGCGCTTCGATTTTAGCCGGTGTGGTAAAGTTTCCTATGGTCGTGCAGGCGTTTGGCATCATTGTCACCGTGTATATGTGACTTTGGCTTTTGCGTGGTGCGTTGTGATCAATTGATTCGTTGTGAAGGGACTCTTGTGTGCTTGCGTTGTTTGGGTGCTCGCGCTTGTGCAGTGCCTTAGAAGACGCTCCAGCTTTCTCCGGAAAATCTTCTTATAATTGATCGACGTAAATATGCTTTTATTTCGCGTAATTTATGGGTTGGTCGAGTAGGCATATGTGCGCTCATTCATTTCGAGCATTCAACCTGATTTGCGCAGATGATATGCAAGTCAATAATGTGAATTCATTACAACGTCGGGCCAGTGTCATAAATACGATTCAGGCTTGGTGGTTTTGCAGTCCCCGAGGCATTCGTCAGTTGAAGCGAGCTGTGGTTCCGTATGTACAAGGTCGTCCACCCTGAACACGCGAGTGCGTGGCCCCACTCTGGAGGGCCACTGCATCCGGCATGGCCGCTCATTGCAGCCAAGTGGCGCAGGAGAGACCTGGACGTGGTGCTTCACGTCATCTACCACTTCGCTTCGATGCGAGGCCATGCCGTGCGCAGTGGCCCTCCAGAGTGAGGCCACGCACTAGCGTGTTTGTACTAAGAGTTGACGACCCTGTACATTCCAGACGAAGGGCAGGAGTTTTCAAAACGCACCAGGTGAATATTGCCCATGTGCTAACTAGTAAATTTTGCGGGGATTTTGCAAATGTTGAAGATGCTCTGCCTCGTTCGAAGTTCTGTGGAATTGTTTACCTTGTGACGATTAATTCGGTCTACATCGGGGGAGACAGCTAGAAACATACCCAGGCGGCTGAAAGAGCATTGCAGTGATGTCGGCAGGAATCAAACAGCTGCTGTGGCAGAACATGCACAACCAGGGCGTGAAATTGCTTGGGAGAATGTGGAAATCTTTGCCACTGAACGAAATTTGTAAGTGTGGCTGCACCTGGAATCCTATATAATATAGATGATGCTGAAGACAGTCATCAGAACAAAGGGGGAAACCTTCACCAGGCTTATGCAATGTCATTGCCCCGACTACACGAAAACAGCGCAAACTTCATGAAGGACGCAGAAAGGGGAGACGAGACACAGGCGCTGACTAGCAACTGAAATTTATTGCCCTGACACATCGGTAAATATACTCAAGGCATCAAAAACAACAAGAAGGATAAGACATGAAACATAGACAATGGCAGCAGGAGACGGGCAGGAAATCATGACTGCTGAGCTGTCGCAAGGAAATGAAATTCCTTATCCAGAAGGCCCACAGGTGGGGTGCTGACACAGCGTTCTTAGGCTTGCGATTTTTTTGGCTTCAATTATTTCTCGCGTGATTTGGTCACTGCATCTGCTCACCTCAGTGAGGAGTGCATTTACAATCGCGGCAATGAACGCCCAGATGTCCCAAGATTTGTGTGCTTACATTGTAGTTGTGCTCTGACAGTCTTTTGTTAAGGCATCTGCCGGTTTGGCCTATGACCATTAGTTAAGGATCTGCCCCGATTAGTTAAGGAGCTGCTTTTTCATGACCGGTCCTTCATTTTGAACGAGCAACTTGTTAGGGTTCTGAAATGTCAATCAACATGTTCGACATGGTCAGTGACCAAAGTTTCATTCTACTATTAAGGCAAAATGGAAACTCCACGTCAAAGTGTGCCCTATGCACCGAAGCTAACAGCAGTTGTGCCCTAAGCCCACAATATATTCCACAATTAACGTCAAAAAGGTGGCCAGCAGGTTTGGAATCCTTGATTGTTTTGTACCACTTCTGTCAAGCTGTCTTGCCTGAATCCACGCACATTTTGTGTTAGAAAGCATGGGTGGGAGAAAAGACATTCCAGACAATTGGTGTACGGCAGTGGTGTTATGTGGGAATACTTAATTCTGTCAGTAGGTCATGCTAGATCGCGTGGCAATGGAGCATACCCCCCCCCCCCCCTTTAAGACATTCATTTACCTATGAGATTGAACGTCTTTTAAGAGATTAGGGTACCAGTTATAATAGCATAGACATGATGGCACGTGAACAACTTTCATAACTGGCAGCCGCTGCAGTGGCTCAGTGGTTATGGTGCTCGGCTGCTGACCCGAAAGACGCGGGTTCGATCCCGGCCGTGGCGGTTGAATTTCTGTGGAGGTGAAATTCTAGAGGCCCGTGTATTGTGCGATGTCAGTGCACATTAAAGAACCCCAGGTGGTCGAAATTTCCGGAGACCTTCACTACGGCGTCTCTCATAGCCTGAGTCGCTTTGGGACGTTAAACTCCATAAACCAACCAACCATAACTGGCTTGTCTTTTGAATTTTTGATTTAATTGTAGTATTGCTTTGCATTGAAGCCATACAATAATGATTAATTTCTTCCTTGTGTACAGTGCTTCAGCCAGGAAATAAATTGATTGGTTGCAGCTCATTTCTCATGTTTTCATTCCTTGTTTGTGTGCTTAAACTACTCAAACTGATATGCTTTCAATTCTAAGCCAACTTTCTCAATAATAACTCACCTTGTAAGCAATGCATATAAGCAGAAGTAATTCACAAGGCACTTTTCACTTGGCCGTAAGTGTCACAAAGAGACTCAAAATCGGCAACTTCGTATTGTTTAGCACCAAGGAAAACCTTTTTTTCGTTGTAATAAATCTTGCTACTGTGTAAATATTTGTGTCTGTTAGTGCTGTTGAAATGAGCTCCTCGACGTGAGCATGGCCGGCCGCAATTTCATGGCACTTTGTGCACTGCCAACTTCATGCTTCTGCTAACAAGGTTTGTTGAAGTGCTGTTTAAAGAGCTGGGAGTATGTCTTGTTGGGACCAGCTTAATAAGAACCACTGAAACTTGCAGAAGCACAATGAGTCCTTCAACTGGGGCCATTTGATCTTGCAGTTTATTGATCATTTTAATGTTGGATAGTTGTAATTCAGCTCTTGCTGTCTTATTAATATGAGTTGTAGACACCTTTGACCATGCCCCAAAATCTCAACTTTACAATCCAGAGGTATGGACACGTTATTCAAATTGTGCTTGTAGGTACTACATGTTTCAAGAAAAATTTTTACCATTTTTGGCATTTGCAGAGTAGCAAAGACGGGTATTAAATTTGAATCAAAATAGTTATTTTACCACACATTCTAAAATTGTCTGCAGTTCTTGTTAAAATTTGGGAGTGATATTAGGATGGCATGATGTTTTTAACATTTCAAGTGCCCTTTCTTTGACGCCAAACTTGTCACGACAATATTGATATTTCTTTTGCTTTACTATAACTTTTTATTTTTTTTTACCATTCAGTTTCAACACTACAGACAGTCTTGTTTTCTGTTTTACAACTTCTATTTCTTTCCTCTGGTGTACTGATGTTCAGCTTTTCACGAGCACTACAATGAGCCCTATAGTTCATCACGTAATGGCCACATGTTTAAAGTCTGTGTTCTCACATGTCATATATTCATTTTTTCCACACACCAGTAATGACTGGAACCACTTTTTTGTCTTTGCCACTGCAATCGCCAATAACATCGCCTTCAAAAAAGGTGCAACTGATTTGTTTTGTTAATAATCTGTTCTGTTCACCCATTTCTCTAAATAATGCCCTTGAGCCTTGAGAGTGAATAAGTAAGGTGATGGAACAGAATATTTTAGTGCATAATTTCTTCAAATTCAAATTGAATTTTCTTTTCAAGCAAAGAGGGAGCAGCCACAAAAAGCTACTGCTGTCAGTGGCTTGACAACGTGACCCAACAGGTGATGACAAATGCAGTGTATATACCGAAACACTGAATGAAAAGAATGGGCAAGCCGCCCTGGTGGCTTAGTAGTTGTGGTGCTCAGCTACTGACCCGAAAGATGCGGGCGTGATCCCGATCTTGTTGGCCTCATTTCAATGAAGGTGCAATGCTAGAGGCCTTTTGTACTCTGCGATGTCAGTGCATGTTAAGGAACCTCAGGTGGTCAAAATTTCCAGAGACCTTCACTATGGCATCCCTCATAGTCTGAGTCGCTTTGGGACGTACGATAAACCTCATAAAACCAAACCATAGACAAGCATGGGCTCATTCTACTTGGTCATAAACTGGACACACATACTCATTACAGCATACTGAACAGCACAACAAAAGCAAGTGGTCAACTGTCCTATATACAAAACAAAAAAGTAGGTGAATGAGCAACATTATTTAAAGACGTGGGGTGAAGCAACAAATCATCCATTTAATTTATACAAAGGGAAGAAAGTTGATATATGGCACCCACCAAGCTAAAGAATAGAGAGGCGCTCCAACATAATCACCAGTAAACAAAATATATTAAGAGGCAAATAAGGTTTCAGGCAAGTTTGTTTGACACTTCAGATGTAACTGCAGCGCAAACACCCACATCCAAATTAAGGAACACAAGCATGCATGGATGCTGCAGCAGCCGCATGTGTGTCTGACAGAGAGAGAGAAACAGATTATGATGCAATATGAAGCGCCGCGGATATCTTGTGCCAGGGTCACCAAAGCCATCTGGTCCATATCAGCTTGTCCGATGCTATGGGTAATGCTGTAATTGAAAGGCAATGGGGCTCAGCATAAGTTAAGCACAGCGCAGTGAGCTATGGAAAGAGAAATGATAGGCATAACAACAAGAGATCGGAAGCGGGCGGAGTGGGTGAGGGAACAAACGTGGGTTAATGACATCCTAGTCGAAATCAAGAGGAAAAAGTGGGCTTGGGCAGGGCATGTAATATGGAGGCAAGATAACCGCTGCTCCTTAAGGGTAACGGAGTGGATTCCAAGAGAAAGCAAACCTATAGCAGGGGGCGGCAGAAAGTTATATTAAGAAGTTTGTGGGGATACGGTGGCCGCAATTGACAAAGGACAGGGTTAGTTGGAGAGACATGGAGAGGCCTGTGCCCTGTAGGGGGCGCAGTCAGGCTGATGATGATGATGATGATGATGGGGCAGAAAAAGAGGGAATGTTGCAGATTGGCATAGGGATCATAGCAAATGGGGCATGCAGGGGAAGCTCTGAGACGGTCGACAAAAAAATAGCCAGGGGTGAGGGGTGTATTTTAAGAGGGTGCACTGAAGAAAATGATGTTGGGGGTTGGTGAGAGGTTTGTCAGGAACAGGAAGGCTGCAAAAGAGATCCTCTCATGTTGTCATAAGAAGATTATTTTGTGCCTTCATGCAAACGTGAGTGCTTGTGCTGAAGTTTGAAGTATTTTAGAAGCATTTCTTAGACATAGAGTTGTTTTAATGCATACAAAGCATTATCATCATTGTTACTGTTATTATTAATTAAACAAAAAAGCCTGCAAAAATGTCGCAGATTAACTCCCTTCACGGAAGAGATAAGGTCTCGTAATGCAGTGATGGTTTGTTGAATAATACATCATAAAAAGCTGATAATTTCAGTCAGTATTTCAGGCTTGCAACAAGAATGGCAGTAACTCTACATGACACCACTTGCGCACTAAAAAAAACTTTCACCTGCTTTAACATACATTCTGAGGCTCTTGAAGGGGGATCTGGCCAGATTAGTGCACTTTTAGGTGAAATATGCCCACCTCATTGCTACCATGGTATCATCATGCTCTTGCAAACATTCTGTTCTTTTTGACTGAATGGTTTCAGGAAAATTCTGTCATATGATTTGATAAGCTTTGATATAGGCCACTATTAAAGGGAAGGCAAAAAATGCATTGAAAACTGCTGACCAATTTAACTGTTATTGACTCCATCCCAAATACTCGAAAAATTCCCATTTGAATGCATGACAAAATTTTTTAACATTCTCTGTTTTTTTTAATCATCAGGAAGGCGATATTAGAGGAAGGGGCATTGCATTAATTCTTGACAAATTTGCAGCTGAGCTGTATTCGTCATTTGACAAATTGTTTAACTGTGCTTTCTTTCTCAGTGTTCAGCAAATCTTTGATGTGATGAAACATAGGATTTTACCAAGCAAACTGTACCTACTTGGCTTTTGAGTTCCCTTTTTCGCTATCCTTGAGAAGTTTTTGTATGGTTGTTCGTTATTAAATTAAATAACCAAACTGAACCTGGTGGTAAACTACCAATATATAGAGGCTGGTAAACTGCTGGATTCTATTTTATCTTCCATACTCTTCAAAAAATTTAATCACTAATGGCTTCAGCTCAATAACTTCAGGTGCTTGGTCTTCCAGTGCATGGATAACACAGTTTTGCTCACAGATCAAGTACACTTTGAGACAGCAATGCATTAGTTGCAGGAAAACATAAATTATATGCTTAAATCATTTCCTGACAATGGAATTTTAGTTAACGCACAAAAAACAATGATCTCTTTCAGGAATATTTCAAAGGCTAACAGACAGAGTGGTATTTTACTTAATCATGGTTCTCTCTCCTGCAGCTGTAATTCAATAGAATATGTGAACTAAATCAAATATCCTAGCATATTCTCTTATACTATAGTGGTAGCTTATTATGGTATTTTTGTGCACATTACGGAAGATTCTGTGGTTGCTCTTTAATGTGAAATCCTTGGCTCTAGTATCCATTAGAAAAAAAAACAATATAATAACTCAGATATGATACTGTTAGGTAAGGTATTACAATATTTGTTTCAACTCCTTCATGTTTGCCATGTGGGCAATATAGCTTGAAGAATGTTTCAAATGTGTTTTGAATAGCTGTCTTATGTCACCAAGTGTTTGCATTTTCCTGTGTCTAGGTCTTTCCATTGTTTTTTTTACAAACAGACATTACTCATCGCCATTTTTAGATATGAAACTCTTCAACAAAATCCACTTCCCATCGAAAGTTGTCGAACCACAAAATTTAGCTAGGGACAGGAAGGAAGCACTCTGGCATATATGTGCCTGACAACTTTGGTGGATCACACAAAGAGCTCTTTACTGTACCATCTGTGCACAGCCTAAAGGGGTAGCTGAAACTGCTGTATTATTCTTCAGTGTTTTGCTGCATTACCATGCGCAGTCTTTTGGCAGTGAAAAAGATGTGTGTGTGTGTGTGTGCAAGTTAAATGAAAGTGCCTTTCCAAGATGGCATCTTGGGAAAGAATATAAATAAGGCGAGGCTGAAAATGTTTAATCACGGCACAATAGCATCTATGTCATGAAAAGCAATTCTACTTGATAGCACACTTCTTGCAAAATCACATTCTCATTATTGATACACTAGGGTCAGTATGACTAACGTTTCAAAAAGAAAAAAATTAATCTGGATTTATTGTGCCTGTAATAATTGTTTCTTGTAGCTTTTGCTTGTTTTGATTCGTTTGGTTCCGGTAAGAGTAATTGCACAGTTCGCCCTTATGTATCTACAATTGTCAGGCTGTTTGTAATCTTTAATTTAATATTGTGTGAATGGAAGAAAAACAGCTAAGAGGTCTGTTACACTGTCAGGCATTCATTCATGCCTTTTCAAAAATGTGTGGGCAGAATGAGTGCAGTACATTTTATTTGTTCTGCTCAGTAAATGGCCTGATTTGAAACTTTGCAAGCATTGTCCTGAACATATTGATTTATGATTAATTCATACTGCAATCTGGGCCTTTAAATTCTTCTACAGGGGCTGTTGGCTCTTATTGTGCTGTCTGCATCATTTTTTCAGTGAGCACAGGTTCATCTGATGGTATATTCTTCCATGCTTCACCTTTAATGGGGTAAAATGTGTGCTTTACACAATTTTCTTGCCTCAGCAGCTTTGATAACAACTTAAGTCAAGAGCTTTCAACCTGACATCTTAATAATAAGCAAATTAATAAGCAAATTATTTCTACTTCTATTTAATAAGAAAAGTTCAGCTTTGTGATGCCCAAGTAACCATATGACCCATGTCCCACATTGCAGTTGTAATCCCTACTGTATCTCTTTGCTTGATGAAAATGCCATCATACCTTTCAATGAAAATTAAGTGGGTCTTGTACTACTATTGCACTTACTTGAAGGAGCTTTACACCTTTTTTCTACAGTCATGAAGGCAGTAGCTGATGAGCTATAGTTCAGGTGAAATATAATTTGCTTTCACTGGGCAATTGCCATCTGGATTTGCATACGTGCAAGAGAAACATCCTAAACTGAGAATTTCTCATAGTTGCAGCTCATGTGAACTAATGTTGCCCAGTCTCAACCAGAAATCTGTTGGCCACAGTTTCAAAGTAAGAATAATAGTTGTTTGCTAATATATGATGCCACACCTTCTCTTGCAAAGCAGCTTCACTGTTCGAGCTGGAACCAAGTGAAACTGTGTAATCAAAACTGAGGTGTGCCTGAAACATCATTGCAAATATTTCCAGTTAATGACATAATAAAAGCTAAATGTTTGTCCTGGGCCAATAGCAGGTCAACTTCACAAGCATGGCAGATTTCGAGTGGTCACCAGCTTTGGAAACCACCGGGTTGTGTGTGATCTCAGCAGGGGTCAGTAGGGATTTGTCAGACTAAACTGTCTACATTTTCAGTTGATACCAGTCAAAAGCCGGCAGGCATTGCAGCTGTGTTAAAGCTTCTGCTGTAATCTTTCTGTGCAAGATATGTCCTTGCTGGGATTAGTTCTTTTATAAGGAACAGCTGTTAAAGGGATCTGCTTTTACACTGGCTAAGCTTGAAAAACAGTAGTAGGGAATAAAGTGTGTATATACTTTAGTGACCGCAGTGGGAACTGCTCTAGGTAAGAGTTGGTTATGCACTCATAGGCGTGGCTGTGAGTGCTCCTGGCCTGTGCAGTTTCGGCCATTTGGGCATCCCAAACTCAGTGCGCTGCAGCCGCGATGAGAATCACATTTTGAAAAATCTAAAAACTGATGCGGATATTACGGTCAGCTATAATCAACATCTCAATAAATAAGATGCATTACTGTAACTGGTAAGAAGTTAAATATTATATATTAATTTACAAGCCTGCGCGTTAGATGAACACCTTAGCTGTATTTAATGTATTTAAAAAATTGCCGCGTCTTCAGTGAAACACTCCGTAGGCCATCAATTTTGGACTAATTATAGCTTGTAGAGTACTTTCTCGAAGATAAATTAGGATTGGGATATATACTTTGCAATTGAAAACTCTCGCATTCACCTGCTGAATTCATTTTATTTTATTTTTTGTATTTGCAATACACGCTTTACTTATTTTCTTCTTCAGTGACTACTACACATTTCACATTGCAGTAAAAACCAGTTCAGCTGCAAATGTCGGTGCACATGCTACGACACATTTCGCTAGTGATTACTTCTCTGTTGCAAGCGATCAACCTGTGCCAGCTCGCCCCGTTACCCATGCTTCTGGCCAAAAACCTCAACTGCAGCCATAGAATCAGCATTTTTGAATATGCATGACATCTGTGGTCATGTTGTCCAGGTGATTATGTACGTGATTTCTGTGCATCTGGGAGAGACAATATGAAGTTAAATTTTTGGGCTACATATATGTGTGTACAACCTAAAGTGAGAGTTGAGAGTGCTTTCAAGTGTCCACATATAGTTGTTAAATGCACCAGAGCGTCGAATGCAACAAAATACATTGCTGCAGAGTTTTTCATAGGACCGCAAAAAAAAAGTAACAGCCAGGAAACGTAGGAGATGAATGTTTAGTGTGAAAAAAAATTGTGCACCGTTGCCTGCAGTTTTTTTATTATTGCCACGTTTCATTGTAGTGTTTGTTCATACACGCTCAAGGCTGCAGGAAAGGGTTGTTATCACTTTTGTTCGTGACGTGAGAAGCGACCACACTAATCTCGATTGATCGCAGCCATGAAAGGCTGCATCTAGGTTTTTCCAGATTTCTGTAGATGATCTTGTCTTGTTATCTGGAAGTTTCCTTGCCGGCTTTAAATTGAGCGATGCCGCGAGCGGCGGACATTCGTAGTTCGACGACCGACGAGCACGTTTGTTGCTTACGCCGCCGCCGAGTGATTCAGTTATTTTGCGGGCGCAAGTCAGCCCAAATAAAGAGCTTCGTTTCCAAGACTGGCTGGTGTCTTCCTGACTACTGTACTGCCGTCACTACAACGTGACATCTGGTGGAGGTGCTGGGTAGCCTTTCATGTTCCGGACACCCCCTACAAGTCGTGACGCCAGCCCTCTGAGTCATTCACCACAAGACCTGACTCCAGTTCACCGCGCAAGCCGACGTCTGCTAGGGGACGCACCTGAGTTCGGGACTCTGCCGGACCCTACCCGGAAGCGAAAGCCAGCAGCAACGTCCACCATGAGCTTGCCCCAGACGACGACCCCAATCATTCTGCAGCAGCCCCGGGTGCCACCAACCTTCGACGCTTCGCCTGGCGCCGACCCCGAAGAATGGCTGGAGCAGTTCGACCGTGTGGCTGTCTTTAACAACTGGGACGATGCCATGAAATTTAGGTACGTCTTCTTTGCCCTGGAGGGACCAGCAAGAGTCTGGTTTGAGAATGAGGAAGCCAGCCTCGCGAATTGGGAAACCTTCAAAGAGCAGCTTCTCAAGACTTTCACAAACGTCGTGAGAAAGGAGAGAGCCCAGCAGCTGCTACAGTCTCGCATACAACACCAAAACGAGACCGTTGCAGTGTACACTGAGGAGATGAAGCGTCTCTTCCGGCGTGCCGACTCGAACATGAAGGAAGAAGAAAAGGTCAAGCTGCTTATGCGAGGAGTTAAAGAACAACTCTTTGCCGGCCTCGTACGGAACCCACCGAAAACCGTGGCGGAATTTATAGAAGAGGCCTCCACGATAGAAAAAACTCTTGACGCCCGAGCCCGCCAATATGAGCGCCAGCAGCGCGTTTTTTCAGCAAACTGCCTGGACGCCGCTAACAACGATAGCCTGCGGGAGGTTATTCGCCAAGTTGTACGAGAAGAGCTCCGACGATTGCTGCCAAATGGAACGCAGCCGCAGGTTACATCACTTACTGACGTAATCCGGGACGAAGTTCAACAAGCCTTGGGTGTGACGCCGACACCCACGCAGCCTCTGCAGCCCCAAGCCATGACTTACGCCGCAGCTGTGCGCCGTCCTGCACCTCGACGACGGGACCCAAGCCCCTATCGCCCTCAGCCAGCTGCGTTGGACCGCCGCCCACTCGCCCCAACCCGCCCGTCCTACGAGCGACGCGCGCAGCCGAGGAAATGCGACGAGTGGAGAACTCCCGACCAGCGCCGCCCACTATGCTTCCACTGTGGCGAAGCTGGTCACGTCCTCCGGCATTGCCCATACAGAAGACTGGGCATCCGAGGGTTCTCTTACGACACTCCACGACCCCGACCCGGCCAGCAACCAGCCGAAATCGAGGAGGTTTTACGTCGGGAAGAATACTCATCGCCGAGCCGCCTATCACGTTCCCCGTCGCCATCGTCCCCGCGCTTTGTATCTCCTAGCCGAGGTTACACCATGCGTGGACGCTCCCCCAGCCCCCGAAGGTTAAACTAAATAAAGCAGCCTCTGGAGGTGAGGTTGCTTCTAAGCGCAATGACAAAGATCCTCCATCGACGAGTACTCAAGACCATGCCTCAACTACGACTACAACACCGACGACGACGACACCGACGACGACGACACCGACGACGACGACGCGGCTAGACTTGAAGCTTTTACCACTGCCCAGTGAAGTAACGTCGCAGTACGCACACCGCAGCCTCACTACTCGACGAAGCCGAGATCGGACACCGAAGACAACGTACAATACGAGAACGCGAACAAGTGACCTTGAAGTTACGGTCGACGGTCACGCGGTTACTGCCTTGGTGGACACGGGAGCTGACTACTCTGTCATGAGTGGCCCACTCGCTGTCCGACTCAGGAAGGTAACAACAACCTGGGATGGCCCGCTGATCCGCACCGCAGGTGGCAACCTGATTACGCCGTCAGGACGCTGCACCGCGAGAGTTACTGTAAATGGGAGAACCTATGCGACAACCTTCCTGATCCTACAGCAATGCTCGAGAGACGTGATTTTGGGAATGGACTTCCTGAACGAACATCGGGCGATCATCGACCTTCGATCTAAGTCGATCAAGCTTTCCACGGAAAAAGCCATACCTGTTGCGACGGGCGCGACTCATCACGTTGCCTTAAACGTCCTCGATGAAGCATTGAGCGTGCCGCCCCGATCAAGTGTTCTCGTCGGCATAGGTACTGGAGACATCGAAAATGCCGAAGGCGTTATCGAGGGGAACACCCAGTTACTCCTGGATCGAGGATTGGGCGTCGCGAGGGGAGTCGCCGAAATCCGAAATGGCCAAGCCCAGGTGTTGCTAACTAACTTCACGGAAGAATACCGGCATCTAAACAAAGGTACGACGATCGCTTTCCTCGACGAGCTGGCAGACATCGGAGACGTATTTGCCCTACCCGACCAACCCGCAGAACCATCTGACCAAGGCCATCAACCCTCGTTCGACATCAACCCGGCATTACCCCGGAGCAGACAAGACCAAATACGCAGTCTTCTTCAAAGGTACACCGATTGCTTCTCATCAGCATCTAATGTGCGACGAACCCGGCTTGCCAAGCACCGCATTGTCACAGACGAACACGCGCGACCACTGCGACAGAGCCCCTACCGCGTATCGCCGCTAGAATGCCAAGCTATCCGCAAGCAAGTTGAGGAAATGCTTCGTGACGATGTCATACAGCCATCGAGGAGCCCCTGGGCAGCACCGGTCGTCCTAGTGAAAAAGAAAGATGGCACCCTTTGCTTTTGCGTCGATTACCGCCGCCTGAACAACATTACGAAGAAGGATGTCTACCCCCTCCCCCGCATCGACGATACACTGGACCGGCTGTGCAACGCTAAGTACTTCTCATCGATGGACCTGAAGAGCGGCTACTGGCAAATTGAAGTCGACGAAAGAGATCGCGAAAAGACTGCGTTCATCACGCCAGACGGACTCTTCGAGTTCAAGGTGATGCCATTCGGCCTCTGCTCTGCCCCAGCGACGTTCCAGCGAGTAATGGATACGGTGCTCGCAGGCTTGAAGTGGCAGATTTGCCTAGTCTACTTAGATGACGTTGTTGTCTTCTCCTCAAGCTTTGAAGACCACCTCAGAAGGCTTCGGATAGTGCTGGAAACGATCAAGTCTTCAGGCCTGACACTGAAACCAGAGAAGTGCCACTTCGCCTACGAGGAGCTGCTGTTCCTTGGTCACGTCGTAAGCAAGGATGGAGTTCGCCCAGACCCTCAGAAGACGGCTGCGATCGCAGAGTTTCCACAGCCTAATGACAAGAAGGCTATACGCAGATTCCTTGGATTGTGCGCTTATTACCGACGATTCGTCAAGAACTTTTCGCGCATCGCTGAACCTTTGACTCAACTTACCAAGGCTGACGTGCCTTTTAAATGGGAAAGGCCACAAGAGGAAGCTTTCAACGAGCTGAAGCGCCGCTTATAGTCCCCTCCTGTGCTCGGGCACTTTGATGAAAACGCCGAAACCGAAGTTCATACCGATGCAAGCGGGGTGGGCTTAGGAGCGGTTCTCGTTCAGAAAAATGGCAGACAGGAGAAAGTTATCGCGTACGCTAGCCGTTCACTGTCGAGAGCCGAAGCCAACTATTCCACGACAGAGAAAGAATGTCTCGCCATTATTTGGGCCACGTCCAAATTTCGCCCCTACCTATACGGACGACCATTCAAAGTTGTGAGCGATCACCATGCTCTGTGCTGGCTGGCCAATTTGAAAGATCCCTCCGGCCGCCTTGCTCGTTGGAGCCTGCGTCTTCAAGAATTCGACATAACTGTAGTCTACAAATCTGGCCGCAAGCACTCCGATGCAGACTGCTTGTCACGAGCTCCTGTCGACGCAGCACCCGAAGAGGAAGACGACGATGCTTTCTTAGGACCGGTAAGCGCCAGCAGTTTCGCGCAGCAGCAGCGCTCGGATCCTGAGTTGCAAAGCCTAGTTGATTATTTGAAAGGTAAGACCGCATCTCCTCCCCGGGGGTTCAAGCGCCAACTGTCGTCCTTCGTCCTTCACAATAATGTCCTTCTGAAGAAGAACTTCGCGCCGAACAGGACAGTGCATCTTCTTGTCGTGCCCAAAGATCTCAGGCAAGAAATTATGCAGGCATGTCATGATGAGCCGACTGCAGGACATCTCGGGATTGCTCGCACGTTGCACCGCATCCAGGAGAAGTACTATTGGCCACGGCTAGCTACCGACGTTTCCCATTACGTGAAAACGTGCCGTGAGTGTCAGCGACGCAAAACGCCTCCGACTAGACCAGCCGGACTCCTGAACCCCATACCACCGCCAACTAAGCCCTTTCAGCAAATAGGGATGGACCTCCTCGGCCCCTTTCCGACCTCTTCATCAGGAAACAAGTGGATCATCGTGGCCACCGACTACATGACCCGCTACGCCGAAGCAAAAGCGTTGCCTAGTGGTACCGCAACAGAAGTCGCAAAATTTTTTGTCGGACAAATTCTCCTGCGACACGGCGCCCCGGAAGTGCTCATCACAGACAGAGGAACGGCGTTTACAGCGGAGCTGACGCAAGCCATTTTAAACTACAGCCAGACAAGCCATCGGAGGACCACCGCCTATCATCCACAAACCAACGGACTCACAGAGCGTCTGAACAAGACCATCGCAGACATGCTCTCCATGTACATCGACGCCGAACACAAGACGTGGGACTCCATTCTGCCCTACGTGATCTTCGCTTATAATACTGCCGTCCAGGAGACAACCAGGTTTACCCCATTCCAGCTGGTATACGGCAGGAAGCCCACGACAACACTCGACGCAATGCTCCCGCACGTTTCCGACGAAGACAACCTCGACGTCGCCGCCTACCTTCATCGCGCCGAGGAAGCCCGAAGACTTGCGCGGCTTCGCATTCAAGACCAGCAGCACACCGACGCCCGACGCTACAATCTGCGCCGACGTGACACGCATTACAAGCCAGGTGATCGGGTTTGGATATGGACGCCAGTTCGCCGCCGTGGATTGAGCGAAAAGTTGCTGCGACGCTACTTTGGCCCGTACAGGGTTCTCCGTCGCATCGGTGACCTCGACTATGAAGTCATCCCCGACGGCACAACAGCATCTCAGCGACGCCGCCCACGCCCGGAAGTCGTACATGTCGTACGCCTGAAGCCATATTATGAACGCTAAAGGACTCGAAGTTTCATTCTCCGTGTTTATTTTCATTTTAAAGCATCGAGACGATGCTTCTTTGGAAGGGGGGTAATGCCACGTTTCATTGTAGTGTTTGTTCATACACGCTCAAGGCTGCAGGAAAGGGTTGTTATCACTTTTGTTCGTGACGCGAGAAGCGACCACACTAATCTCGATTGATCGCAGCCATGAAAGGCTGCATGTAGGTTTTTCCAGATTTCTGTAGATGATCTTGTCTTGTTATCTGGAAGTTTCCTTGCCGGCTTTAAATTGAGCGATGCCGCGAGCGGCGGACATTCGTAGTTCGACGACCGACGAGCACGTTTGTTGCTTACGCCGCCGCCGAGTGATTCAGTTATTTTGCGGGCGCAAGTCAGCCCAAATAAAGAGCTTCGTTTCCAAGACTGGCTGGTGTCTTCCTGACTACTGTACTGCCGTCACTACAACGTGACATTATTATGACGTGTGCGCTATATCCTTCTCTGGAATTAGCAAGGCTGTGCAGTTCTCACGATCATTCTGCATGAGCAAAGAAGACCAGACAACACGAGTGATGAGTGTGCTATTTTTTCCATGATGCTATGCCAACTATAGCTCAAAAGTCGATTCCGCTTCTGAGCATCTGTCTGTGGAAGGGTTTTAGCAGCAAAGAGGGAGCGTGCCTAGAGCATGCGAAGCTGCGGTACGCGTGCTCCTCTTTGCTGTTATCGCGGTGGCCGCATTAATCCCATAGAATCATCGCCTATTGGAATCTCGAATTTGTGTATCTTAGGGTGCAGGTGACAAGAATAAAGCGGTTGGCAGAAACAAAACCGACGGAACCAACGCGCGCGACCGCATCTCGTACAGTGCTGCTTGTGCCGTCTGCCGTGGCATAGTTTCGTTTTCGCGTTTTAGGGTCGTTCACGCTGGCATCACAGCAGCGATGTAACTGTGCCAACAGCCTCACCAAAAATCACCTATTCTGTAAGCGTGCTCGCTTTGGCGGGGGGGCTTCCCGCACTGACATTGCACATGCATTGAACGAATGCCGGAATGGTGTAAACTATTACTGCGAGGCGACTTCCACGGCATACGATGCGGAAATGATGCAACAGTTACATTATGTAACAGATATAGGCGATCGAGTTTCAAGTACGTATACGTGGGCTTCGATCTATGGAAGCTGGACTGGCTCATGAAAACGTAGTACTGGTAAAACGCAGCAACCGCGAACGTAACAGTGGGGTTCTGCTCGAGGTTTGTTTTGCAGGAAAAAAAAATTAATCCTTCCACTTTTCATTGTGATGACTATAGAAGCGCCAGCTGCTGAACGACATATAACGCATACTTCCATCTTGTATCGATATCACCATTTCGCTGTACCGCACGCAAGCACCGCGATCAGTGCTTGTAAAACCTATTGTGCACGGCCCTTCCTCAAACACATGCACTCACGATGAACTCTCATTGTTTCGTGCTCGCTTTTTTAGCTCAAACTTTTGGTCAAATTCTATTCGAACTGAGGGTGCCAAGAGTAAACATGTATGTGCAGCCCAGTGGTTCTGTAGCCGCATGCTCTCTTTGAGCAGTCTTATATTCATGTTTGTTGCAAGTAAACTTATGAGATTTGCACCAAGACTTCTGAAGATGAAGGCAAGGACCATCACGTTTAGAGCCAAATTGTGCGCGCGCCATGAAAAGGATATATATCGTTGCAAGGCAAAGCGCCAATGGTTGGGCATATCTCGACATCTCAATACTTCAAACTGTTAAGGGACTGAAAATTTGTTCAAATCATGCCGATTTGAAATTAAGGGTAAGAGGACCGAAAATAGTTCTTGACACAGAGTTCGCAATAAAGAGAGCCCGACCAGAGGGTTTAATGCATTCACTGGCCTTGTCATTCTTATGCGACTGCTCATCAGCACTGGCATCATTAGCGGCACCTGATAGATGTCACTCGATCGGCCTCGCATGTTCTAAAATAAACTGGCCCCACGTCGTGACAGGAACGCAGGGAAAAAAAAAGAACTGCAGTGAAGCAGCCGCAAAGACCACAACCTACACCAAGCAACGCGCGCGTAGTGCGTGTAATGGCCTTTCATAGACTATCGGTCCGGGGGCTGTCGAAAGCACGATGGCCGTGTGCAGCACGCTGCATTGCCATGCTTCATCATCGGTCAGGACAGGTAAGCTGTACGGCTGTTGAATAAGCGTGTACTACCGGCAGTTTTGTCGCACTGAAATACGATATTTTGACGGGACCGAAGTACCTTTTTGCAAATACCGCAGATTTGAATGAAGCGATTTCCGTGTATGTACAATACACACCCTACATACCTCTCGGGCAATAATGGCCCTTAGCAGCTGAGAAAGGTCAGAGCAAGAAAAAAATTAAATCTGACATTAACAAGTGATGCGAATTCAATCAGCCACTGTTCTTTTTGCAGAAAGATAGGTCAGAAACGGGAAGAGAAGACTGTAAATCGAATTTACCAAATTTCATTTCAATCATTTAGGGCCCTTTGCTAACAGGTAAAGACCAGCATTACCCAGTTTGTGCACCCAAAGCATCATCATGAAAACTCGGTGAAACCCAATTCCTGCTCAAAAAGTGCCTTCAAGAGAAATGTAGTTTGCAGCAGACTGAAGCTACCGTATGGAAATTGGCAGATGTCTTGAACCTGAGAACAATGGATGAACTAGCCACGTGATGTTTTCTATGTCATGTTGCATGGCATGAATTACCGTGGAAGAGTTTTCTTTATGCTCGTTTAGGGTGCAGTTTAGGGAGATACCAATTTCACTAACTGCTATCGAGAGCCAAGTGCTACAGAATCCGCCTCGTTTGCAGTTGGTTGGAACCCAAGTATAGGACGGTTGCCTAGCCTTTTTGAAATACCTACAAAGACCATTCATTTAAAAGCACCCAGATTACATATTCAGCAACAGCTTTCCTAGCACTGTCAGTGCTGAATGAGGTGGCGGTATAGGCAGAAGCATCCCACACCAAGGGATGGTGCAATCAGAAAAGGCACTACCTACCTGTAAAAAAAGTTGAAATTGGCCCCTCCTATGCATCGAAAGTACACATGCAGCGCCCACAAGCATTCATTACCTGATTTACATTTTCACTGGGCTTCAGTTCCCTTTTAGCAGTAGTCTCAGAGCAGCTTGTCAGTGAAATTTCTTTTCCTCATTAACTTTGTGCAGCATTTTCTGTTGCAGGGGCATAAACAGAAAGGCAATATGCGGCTCTGCAGAAGAAACAACGTGGTGGCTGGGTATGGTCTTAACCGACTGTTTTGTAACATGGTTTTTCTATAGGGCTAACCAAGTTTTTAGTAATCTATTCATACGCTTCATTAATCACTGACAAGGCATATTGGTAGGAATACTTTATTTGGCACAGCAGTTCCGGCCGACATGGGTCTATTGTCACTGCTTGTAGGCCAAGGTGCAGACTTGTGAGCACATTCTTGAGCCAGTAGCCTGGAACGATGAATAGGTGCCTTGGACTAGAGAACGCTGCATCATGCAAGGTCGGTTGCTGCAGTCCCTCCACTAGTGTCAGCCATATGCAGGGTTGGATGCCATGAAAAGAGAAAACTGTGGTGTTCGCGAGTCCTGGCAAGGAAGAAGCGATAAGAACACTGCGTAGTACTTTATTGGGCAACAGCTGAGATGGTTTCTCCCGGTGGCGCTCATGCAGGTGCTCGCTTTTGTAGAGCCACGCCTGACGTCACTTGGCGCGTCATCACGCGTCTCACTTGGCTCACACAGAATGCCGGCACGCGTCCCATTCGGCTCACACAGAACACCGGCACGCGTTTCACTCGACTCACACAGAACGCCGGCACGCGTCTCACTCGGCTCGCCCAGAACGCCGGCACGCGTCTCACTCGGCTCGCACAGAACGCCGGCACGCGTCACTTCCTCCACCGCAATTTGGAGAGTCACAATGGCTGGTATCGGTCAGGCGGCTTCCTGACTCGTTGAGGATACCGCCTTGTAGGGATACTGCCTTGTTTCCGCTGACCACAGGTACAGGGCTAGTTGCGGAGACAGCGGTTGATGAGGGTGGCAGACAATCTGAAAGTTCTGGATAACCGATGGTCTCCTCCCCTACCGCAAATGGTGATGGCATGTTCGCAGCTGAGGCTCGTTGCAAATGGTCCTTGTGTCGCCTCCACGTGCAGGATCCGTGGGGTGTCTGCACCTTGACCTCGTACGTCACTGGCCCGGTGGGCTGCCCGATAGTTGCTTTGAGCCATCTTGGTCCGCTCCTGAAATTGCACACCAAAACCTGTTCAGCTTGTGCAAACTGCAGATTTCATCCCAGTCCAAGCGCAAAGTTTCGAGCCACTCGCGTCCTAAAAGAGCTGGTCTGCCGTAGTCTACGACGTACAACGGAAGGTCACCGACTTGATCCTTGTACTTTACGGCTCCTTTCAAAACACCGCAGGGCTGGACAACTTCTCCTGTGTACATTTTCAGTCGCAGTTTCGTCGGGTCGAGTCTTAAAGGCGGTCTAAGTCTCTCGAACTGCTGTCTTGATATTACAGACACCTTAGCGCCTGTGTCTAACTCCATTCGCAAAGGTACACCTTCAATTTTGACATCGGCGGTGATGGGATGCCGAATTTTTTGAGACAGCGTTTGGAGGTTTCCCATGTCGTCACTTTCAAGAGTGCGTATCCACTTCCATGAACTCGTTGGATACTGCTTGGGACGACGACAGGCACGCTCAACGTGGCCTTTCTTGCCGCAGTTCGTGCACTTATCTGCTATGTGTGGACAGGCGCAGGAAAAATGCTTGCAAGAGCCGCAACGGTAACACTTGAAAGAATGCTTTGTTTTGGCTGCGTCTTCAGCGCTCATTTTGTGGAAGTCATTGACAGCTTCTCTATCGTGCGCTTCCTGAACATTTTTCTTAGCTTCTTCCAAAGCAAGTGTGCACTCAACGGCTTTTTGGAATGTAAGCGTTTTGTCTTCTGCAAATAAGTATCGCTGAATGTCGGTGCGGAGTAAACCGCACACAAACCTGTCACGAAGTGATTCGTCCAAAAAGGTGCCGAATTCACAGGTCTGAGCTAGTTTTCTGAACTCGGCTACGTACTGTGCGATGCTTTCATGTTGCAACTGACATCTTCTGTGAAATTTTGCTCGCTCTCCGATCACAGACACTTGGGGTGAAGTGATTGCGAAGCATTTCAGTTAGCTCCTTGAACATCTTTTCTGACTGCTTATCTGGTGCGGTCAGAGATTTCAAGACGCTGTATGACTTCGGCCCAATGACGCTTAGCAAAGCATGCACCTTGAGGTCTTCTGGAACTTTGTTCACCGCGAAAAAGGAAATTAGGCACTCTTCGTAGGATAACCAGTCGCTCACAGTTTCGTCGAAGGCTTCTACTCGACCAATCTGACTGGAGGCTGCCATCTCGGACGTCTTGTCGCCTTTTGTCGTAGGTGCGGTTGAATCCAGCGTTGCTCTTCAGACTGTTGCCTTGGTACTTCGTTGTCCAGCTTCAGCGCTTCTTTTCTGCATCTTGCCTTGCTTCCACCATCCTCATCGCCAGTTGTGGTGTTTGCGGGTCCGGCAAGGAAGAAGCGATAAGAACACTGCGTAGTACTTTATTGGGCAACAGCTGAGATGCTTTCTCCCGGCGGTGCTCATGCAGGTGCTCGCTTTTGTAGAGCCACGCCTGACGTCACTTGGCGCGTCATCACGTGTCTCACTCAGCTCACACAGAATGCCGGCAAGTGTCATTGGTGTTGGAAAGTTGCAGTTGATGTCGACGGGAAGCTGGCGCACAGAGTACGCCGTCACAAGCAAGGGAGCGGCTGAAACGGCTCCATGGACTGATGTGGTCTTTACCGTGGTGTCGTGTAGCTGCTGTAGCGCCAGCTTCAAGTCCTCCAAGCAGGTGGCAACGGCTGGCTTATATGGCTCAGGTGCCCCTGATGTAGGGCGCGAGCAGTGCGGTCCGGCCTCTAGGGTTGGCACAGATGTGACCATCGAGACAACGGTGACAGCTGTGGTGATGACAGAGGAAGTTGCTCGGTTCAATGCCAGGTGCTTGGGTGAAACGGAAGTGACAGTCCGGAGCACCTCGCCAGTGTTTATGCGCGTGTGGGCATGGTCGGGTATGGGTGGCTGCAAGAAGGTTGTGGCAGTGACAGGCCGTGTAGTTGAGAGTGCTACATCAGATGGCTGGCTGACAGCAAGAGACACAGCTGGTGGATGGGCAGTTGCCGCACTACTCGGTGTGGGTAGCTCTGCCATTTGTTGCTGAAGGTGGCTGAAGTCAGACACCAAAGCAGACGCTTGCTGCGGCAGTGTCGAGCTGCCAGGGTCAGACTCCGAGAAGCTGTTGACAGTACTGAGGGCTTGGGGTGTGGCCCCTTGGGCAGGCAGTGTGGCCTCCTGGGTAGTGGGGCAGATAGCTGACAGATTCTGCGGTGCCGGCAATCTCACTTCGCCCTTAGCACGCTCGCTGAGGTCAGTGACTGACGGCATTGGTGGAATGAGCGATAAGGCGGCAGGTGAGCTTTTGGCTGGCAGCGGTACTACGCAATAATAGGTTACTGAAGTTGGCGGAGTGGGGCACTCGTCAAGGAAGCGCTCGGCTGACGGCGGCACAATTGCAGATGAGAGAAGTTGCTCGATGGACTGTGCCGAAGGCACTGTAACATAATTCTGGTAGCCGGTATGGCCAGAGGCGCTGAACAGGCTGGCGCGAGGCGCAGCTGTTACTAAGTTCGCTGACGTGGCAAACCGCGGTGGGCCAGGCACCTCAACGAGCTGCTGAAGGAATGACTGCGGACTTCGAGCCATGGAGTCGTTGCACAGTGCTGCTAGCGTAACAGGGGTAGCAGGATGTGCTGCCGGAAGCGTTGGGTAGCTTCTGGTGTGGTCGGTGCTAAAGAAGCCGGGCTGGAGACGCTGGACTGGAGCGGCAGAGTACTTGCCAGTGACAGTTGCGGCGTGCTGTTTCTGTAGGATGCAGCGGGAGACAAGTGCGATGCTGGTGCGGGCGCTATCGAAAGCAGGCCCGCCTCGTCATAGAGCGACACTGGGTAGTAGGATGCGCCGTAGCAGGCGAGGACAGCAGCGCGCAACTCGTCGTAGGGCCGGCATCCTGAGGCAGGGCAGGCGAGTCGGCAGCGGAGGTCGGGCGGGAGAATGTTGCAAAGGACTGCGTGTTTAAACGGCTGGATGGTAATGCCGTTCAAGTGCATCGCAGCCTCCAGTTGGGCGAACCACCCGCCGACACCTGCAGGCCGGAACGCTGGGAGTGGGGGGTTGAAATTCAGGTCTTGCCAGCCTGCCATGCAGGGACGCCGCTGGGATAGAAGGCACGGCTCGCCGGGTCACCACTGTTGAAGATTTGCGGGGTTGCAGCGGAGCACCAGAGCAAGATGACCAGCGTGGCAGGCTTCTAGTTCCGAACAGCCCATGCCGGGCGTGCGCTCCAAGCACGTGCTGTCCATCTTTATTTTCCTCTATCGCGGGCGGGTAACGCCGATCTCAGCACCTGCGCTTTATAGCCTCGCCAGATGCTATAATAGTAATAAAATTCAGAACAAATACAACTGAATATTCTAGAGTAGTTCAGATATCAATACAGATCGTTAAAATTGCAATACAAGCATGTTTCCTCAAAATGCAGCAATGAAACGAAATATTCCATACCAATATTTTACTCCTCATAATTTATCACATCCTAATGCTTATTGAGCATCTCAATGAATGAGGGGAAATCATGTAGAATGGTACAATTGGCCGGAAGCATAACTGTGTGCAAGGAAAAATGTGACAGCTTGAATTTGTAAGCTTGCAAGTGGAAACGCTCTTCTTGTCACAGTTCATACTGAAAAGGCATATGATGTGATGTGGCACACTGCTGAGAAACAAAAGATTATACCAAAAATCAATGAACAGCAGCTTAAGCTACAACGCGAGTGAGAGCTTTAACAAGACTACGTCTTCCACGCTGCCTCGTGACACCTAGAGACAGCTCCAACCATGGAATGCTGTCCCAGATGCATCATTCTTGACAGGACATGGCCCGCTTAACTCTTGTGTATGGGTTTCACCACAGTGGAATCCCTAGCCATAACGGGCCCACAGATGCTGGCACATTTCAATTCGGAATCTGTGCAGCAATTTCGGCAGCTGTTTTCCTTCTCACCAGACAAAAAGTGCATCAGTGATCTGGGCTCTTAGATTTGGAAATTTCTTAAAATTATGCTCACAAGTTTCTGCTCTCTTTTAATGGTTCATAAGAGTGGTGGTCATATGTGCTTTTACAGAAGAAACAGAGAGCACCACTTTGAGAAAATGCTGGAAAATTCTCTAAACAAAACACTCCACGTGCTTTCAGGGGATTCATAAACTGCTCATTGTACTGCCAGAGATTATTTCAGGCTTTCAAAGGTTGGTTTTTCCATCAGTGAAAAGTACTGCCGTTTTCTGCCTTTCCAATGAAGGCACCCTGTGCTCACTCTGGTATCCCTTTCGACAGCAGCAATGCCATGGGACAAGCACCAAGAGATTTCCATAAAAAATACCAGCTTTCTATGAACTCATCACAGCTCTAACTGCAGAGAAACTAGCCTCTATTTGTTTCTGCAATGGCCTACAAGATTGACAAGGCCTGAGAGCAAGATTTCCAGATTGATTTTGATGCCATGCTAGGGTGGCGTGGCTCCTTGCATGAATACACTGAAAGTGCATGAATTCTGCACATTGCTATGACTACGGCTTATTTAACAGAATTTGAATGCAGCTATGTCTATCCATATGCACCAGCCCAAATTTACTGTCGAGTCCGGGAACCTGTACAGAACGAACCAGTATATACGGTGCTCACATCACGGACGACAAGAAAAAGACACCGAGAACAGACAGGTTGCCATGCCTTATACATGTTAGAAGCAAAAATATGCCACACGAATGTGAACAGACTATGTGCTGGGCACTTACAGTATCGTTGAAACTTGCGGCAGACCACTGCGTTAATTTCAGTCGGTCCTTTTTTCCAACTTGGCCTCTTTCTTGATCGTATCCCTCACAATTCTCTCATTTTTCCAGGTAAAGAAAATTCTCCTGATCATTCAAGGTTGCTACACACCCTGTAAAGCCATCACAGCCCTTCCGAGAAACACAGTAGAACCTTGCTATTCTGTTCTTGGTTCGTGTAATCTGCCGTATAACAAACCCAAAAGTTATGCGTTACGCTATTTTTCTTCACAATATAAATCCTGGATAACTTTCTGAAACGATTCCCTGGTGTACATGTCCGTAATTTCGTCAAATTCTGACCGCATGGTGCATTCAGAGACCAAGAGGAAATGCCAGCCAAGCTAATCATCATTTTTCGATACTTTGCCCAAATGCACCTGAGCACTGCGGAGAAGGCTATGCACAAAAGCAAGGAGACAAAGTATCTTAAAGGTGCACCGAAGAGGAATCTGAACTCGTCTTTTGGCCATGGGAACTCAGTCTACACGTTCTGAGCACTCTTAGAAACTTCGATTTATTGCCCTGTGTGGCCGATTTCCCTAATTAAATTGAATTAACATCCGGCTCCCGCTTTTTTTTTAAATTCTTCCTCGTACGGTGCGCGGAGTCGACCAACGCGGGGAGTGCCTTTCACCCAGTCCCGTGGCGGCTTGCCGCTCTGCCATCGGCGGAGTAATACGTCGTAGTCCGTAGAAGCAAATAGTCCGCGCGTATTTTTATTTCTGCGGGCTTATTTTGCGGTTATATTATCTGCAAATTAAACTATTTATTCACGGAAACCTAAAAAACAAAATGAAGTGAAAGCAAAGCCTCCACGGAGCTGGCTGAAGGGCACTCCACGCGTTGGTCGACTCCGCCCACCGTACGAGGGAGAATTAAAAAAAAAAGGCGGGAGCCGGACGTTAACTCGATTTAATTAGGGAAGTCAGCCACACAGGGCAATAAGTCGCAGTTTCTAAGAATGCTCAGAACGTGTAGATTGAGTTCCCGGCAGCAAAAAGACGAGTTCAGATTCCTCTTCAGTGCACCTTTAAGAGTAGCGGCAGATCCTCCACACTACACAAGTGCAATGGGACAAAGTATCTGAAAACGCCAAGGAATAGTTGATGGACTGGACGTGCCATGAAGCTCCAGCCCCATGAAAAACGAAAATATGGAAAGAACTTGCAAGCACTAGAAAAGGAACTTTTCAAAATTTGTGCCAGCACACACACACACACACAAGTTTTAATGAAGTGAAAATGCCAATAAATGCCATGGACTAGGAAATGGTGCAAAACCTGGACATGGAGACAATCGTGTGCAGACCAGCAATAAAATTTTTCGAAGCTCCTAATTCAAGCTTCTTGCATAACACAGCGCTCGCAACATCCAAGAAAAAAATAATAAAAGAAGTAGACAAGAAAAAGGGGTGGGGGAAGGTGGCAAAAAATTTGCAGACGCTATCGCGTCAGGATTTTGCATTCATTGAAAAGCAGAATGCAATCACCTTGAAATCAGTGGGTGGCCAAGCGGCTGCCTAGGGAACTTCTCAGTGGCCTTAAGTTCTCACGCAAACGATGATACACCACCCAGTTTGGCACATGTGACAACGCCCATGAGAAAAATGAATATTACACACCACACAGCATGTGCAAAGGAGAGAATGGCCAAGAGCATTTTGGAGCAGTCTTTGTCGCAAGGCAAAATTCCATTAGGAGTAGTTTTCCAGTTTTGTAGCACGTGACCAAAAGACTAACAGTGCACCGTTTTTTTTAATGCATATTATTTAAAAGGAAAGTTCACGAGTGCTCTTAATGCATACACCACACTGACATAATAAGACACGTTGCTGACATGCCTAGCCTACTTGCAGCTGCTTGACGCGTCTGGAAAGAGAGCACTCTCCCCTCCCATCGTCAAGGAAAGGGGGGTGCCAGCCTGTCCACGCCACACCCGAGGCCCGTCACTAACCTGTTTGCAGGGGCTGGGTACGAGCAGCCACGACCCTAGCCATGCAGATGTGCCCATTGCTATAGCTACTGCTTATCACTGTCACATGACTTGTCTCTCTCCAGCAGATTTCAGTTTTCCTCCATGCACCTACCATTGCTGCGTTGTCGGCTGATCTGTGCCACTGTGCAGCTGTGGTCCAGCCCCATCTCAGTGCGTTCTCATATTACTGACGTTTTCATGGATAGCGTGCTTCCCAAATGAAATAAGCTGCAGTGTGTCTCACATCAGAGCGAAGCTCTTAGTATTGACAGCCACACAGCCTGCGAAGGACTCTTTGCAGATGTTCTGCAGCAGGATGGCGGTGTCATCATTATCATCAGCTTGACTACTACCACTGCAGGGCAAAGGCCTCTCCCATGTCTCTCCAATTAACCCTGTCCTTTGCCAGGTGTGGCCGCCGTATCCCGGCAAACTGCTTAATCTTATCCACCCAGGTAACTTTCTGCCGCCCCCTGCTATGCTTGCCTTCTTTAAGGACCCTTAAGGACCGGCGGTCATTTTGCGTTCAGATTACGTACCCTGCCCAAGCCACGTTCGAGGCTGAACGGTAGCTATACAGTTAAAAGGTTTTGTGTGCACGTTTTTAAAAATGCATCAGGTATCATTTTTTACCTGGTAAGTGGATATATTTAGGCTGCTTTCAGTTTGGGCGTATTGCCGCTTTGCACATATACTCCGTTTCATACATCAGGTGCAACGCTGTCAAAGCTAGCGCTCTTTTTTGTGCAGCCTGCATCCGTGACAGAGAATAGTGCGTTGCTTGTGATGAGTGAAAAATAACAAATGCTTTGCCGACAGGCTTTGTGGATAATACATTTGTCATCAGCGTGACAAAAAACGATGTTATTGCGAGCGAATCGGTCGAGATCTGTGATTTTATATTTTGCGTTTGTTGTCTTTTTCCATTTCACGTTTTTGCTGTCCCCGCTGGCCACCGTGTTTACTCTTTCCGTCCGCCTCCCTTTCACTTTTGAGAAAATGGCGTCCAGCTCAGCGGGTGCGGCCAGCTCTCCTGTACACATTTCCCCGAAGGTTCGTGCACGCCAAGCAAGTTATTGCGAATGTGTTCTGCCGCACCAAGACCCGTTTTCCAGAGAAGGTTGTTCGGGAAGTGCTGTGAGCGAGGACACCAGAGTATCTCCCCATAGCGTTGCCAAAATCAAGGCGGAGCGTCTGTGCGGGCCTGTGGCATCTCTGAAGAAAAGACCTCGCGACGTGAAGATTTCAAGCTCGCGAATAGTCAAGAATGACAGCTTCACAGTCCATGCCATCCATCTGAAAGTGCACAGTATGTACGCGAAGAGGGAAGTCCCAACACTGGGCAGTGTGCTAAAGGCTGTCGATGAGGACGACGACCTGCCGAACTTCAAGAAAACCACATTGCGGAGGTTGATGAAGGATATCGGATTCACATTTCATAAAAGAAAACGGAATCTTGCACTGATCGAGCGAAGTGACATCATTGCCTGGCGTCGCAGGTACCTGCGGGCGATCAAGCAATTCCGAGGACAGGGCAGGTACGAGGCGTTCTTTGCTTATTTTTTTACGCAGCACGTTTAGACTGGCTTCACATAGAGCTTGATTTTAGCTTTGCAATCTCGTAGTCGGAACAGTGAGTGTTGCTTCAGGATAACACATTTAGAAGAAATCGTCTCAACCACATTGCTGTTGCTGACCTTTTGCGTAGTGGTGATGTTTCACGACCAGTTTTGCGCTACGTTTCGGTGGGGAACGTGTCTGCATGGGTCAGATTAAATCACTAAATCCCAATTGGTGCGGCAAGCAAAAACAGCAAAACTGCCAAAAATGTAGCACTGTAATGGGTAGTGCCATCTCGTTGTCACCGTAGGAACGAATGGACACCCACTGTACACTGCGAGTTGCTCCGGTGGTGCGAGTTACTGGCGCTACTGCTGTGAACGTTGGCAATTTTCGTTCGCAGTCGCCGCGAGTGATTTCAAACGTTGCCGAATTAGTCAAGTACCCCATGCAAACATACAGTGAATATAAACTGGCTACCAAATGCCGCCTGGGCGTGAAATATAAGCCCGAACAAGGGAGCAATTAAGCTGAGATAATTCTTTTTCTCGAGTGTCTTTGAGTGGCTGTTTGTGAGACAGGGGTCAGCAGTGCGTTTGTTGCAGTGCATTGCCTACTTACATGCTGCAGCGTGTTTGTTTAGTTGGAAGCATTGACTCGTGTACTCAGTTGTTTTGCATCTACCTAGATGAAACCTGGGTCAACGCAGGGCACACAAAATAATATGTCTGGCAGAACAAGACTGTAAATTCATCTCAGGATGGCTTCCTGAAAGGTTTAACAACAGGATTGGTGGCGCCTTCGGGCAAATGGGCCCGTTTGATCCTTGTACATGGTGGGAGCAGTGCAACAGGATTCGTGGAAGACACTGCTGACTTCTTCAGAGCAAAAAAGGGAAACCACGCTGACTACCACTCTGAGATGGATGGCAACTACTTTGAGAAGTGGTTCACCTACAAGTTTTTGCCAAACATTCCGGCCAATAGCATTGTCGTCATGGACAATGCTCCATATCATAGCATGGCTCTTGAAAAAGCACCATTGGCTGTTTCCAGAATAAACCATTTCTCACAAACACTGCGGGGTCAGCAATTTTTATTGTCCTGTCTCATTTATTGTTTGCTCTTTCGAAATATTTTTACCTAGCGTTGCACAACTTTTTCTGCATTCTTACTCGACGCTCCCACAGCTTGAAACTCTTTTTGCCTGGCTGCATGAAAATCCTGCCTGAGCAGCTTCTGCTCTTGTAGGAGAGCGGGTAAATCGAGACAAGCTGACTTGCCTCTGTATTGCCTTCATATACATTTGTGCACGGCAACAAATCTAACTCTTGAGGCAGTACTATTTTCTCTCACTGTGTGAATCAACACTATGTTCTAAATTTAATACTTAACACGGGAAAACAGGCCATATTGAGGTGGTGTGTGTAAAAATAATTTGACCCGAAAGTTGCAGATGGCCACTTCTTAATCGGGGCCACGGCGGTGCACTCACCACTGTGCTAATTAAACCCGACGAATGAACGTCATCTTTCGCACAAACCTCTTGCTTGCATCTAAAAAGTATAGTCACAATGCTGCAGAACCGGGAAGAAAACCGCTACTGGTGACCAAAAGCCGGTGAGAGCTCATTGACAATGAATTTCGGACAGCTCAAATTAACGCTGTATGCATCAAATGAACAGATGCATGCAGTT
Source organism: Amblyomma mixtum (assembly GCF_055824585.1). NCBI lineage: Eukaryota > Metazoa > Arthropoda > Arachnida > Ixodida > Ixodidae > Amblyomma > Amblyomma mixtum. Next base: position 424,523,688 of record NC_143014.1, on the reverse strand, counting down.
CATTTCAGAACACGCCATAATATTCAAGCGATTCTGAACAAAACGAGTTTTCTCATTCAAGTCACGCGAAATTCATCTTGCGGTGAAAAAAAAAAATGTGCGAAAAAAAAGTTTCACCATCCGGGATTTGAACCCACGCACCCCCACTGCCTGTCAACTCTCCGGAGCGACGCGTTAGACCACATGGCCACAAAACAGCACGGAGTGATACACCTCTCCTTATTTTTTTCTGCAGACTACTTCCGTAGCCTTCTCAGCGTTGCACATGATGTATAAAACGGAGTATAGTTTTTCTGCAGTGCTACGAGGTACGCCTTAAAGAGGTTTCACTGTACATATGAGTAGTAAGGTTGCTGAATTTGATGTGTCTCACTGTGAAATCTGAACCGACTGATACACCTCCTGCAGTGAGGCCCATGACCCAACTATAAAAGTGAAGTTCTGATCTACTGCTATGCGATGCATTCAGAACAGGTGGTGCCCTTGATGGCCTCACAGATAACTTTGACAACAATGGCAACACAGGCATCAAAGTTTGCTCTCCACCATTGGTGCCATGTTTGCTGCTGCTCTACTGTCATTTTTCACAGTGGCCCACTCACAACTCACCTCAATTCTGACCGCGGTGCCAAACCAGCGAACAACCTATAAGTGGTACTGTGCGGATGGATCTTATGGCCATGCCACTGCTCTAATTGCATCACACCACTTTCTCTCAGTCCCATGGCGACATTCCGAGCAAAGGTGAGGGAAGAAGGAAGTTGGAGCATCACGAAAGCCAAATGTGCAACAAGGACACAGTGCAGTGGCCTCGCTCAAAGCTCTTGCCCAGAGATGAAACAGCACAGGTATTTCTGGCTGAGCTTACAACTTTTGTCACACCCAAGTTGATAGCTCACCAGCCACACACACCGCAACAATCACACATGCCAACAATGCAAGATCTGGCGATATGATGTTAAGCCATTTTAACCAACCCGAAATTCTTACCACTCAGTCCAGTAGATAAACTCGGTTCTCTCCGGCGATACACCCAGCCATTACTTTTCATAGCTATGGTAAATTATCATTTTGACCTCTGATTCCCTCATCAAGAGGCATGAGGGCAATTAACTGTTGGGTTCATGGGACCAAGAGGCATTAAGCAATAACTACAATTTCTGGGTAAACACTCCCTGAAGGGGCCACACAAAATCCTCCACCAAAGCTGCAAATTATACTGTTTGAGCAGGAACTCCTTTTTGTTGTTTATTTATCAGTTTATCTGTACCTCAACGGCCCAAAGGCAGCATTATGGGGTGGGCTGACATGTAACCTCCTGCCACAGAATTTTTCACAAAAGGCAAACTGAAGAGCTAAACTGCCCATCCACATCCTTGAGGCTTTTTTCCCTCTCATAATTCCTACTGCACTGGAAGCCCTACGTTGGTGCTTGAACCTGAATGCCACACACCCATAGGTGTTCCACACACATCTTTTATCAGCATAGCATCATGTAAGATGATGACAATGCCGCATTTGAGGTCAAGAGGTGCAAATACACAAAACAGTAGGAACGAAACGAAAACACTAATGCTGTGTGGGTCATCCCTGTGGTCCATCTTTTGGCTGCCTCAAAAAGTGAAACTACAACAAATATCTACTTTTAACTTGTGGGAAAAAAAGAGACAAACATAGAAGGAACAACACAAACAATGCCTCGTCCTTGTCTTTCCATGTGTTCTTCAAATATGGCAACTACTCCCTCATTCAGCTACCTGTCCTACCTAAATTCGTCTATGACTTCTAGCCTCTCGCCACTGCTTGTCTCTAGGGGCACAAGCATTCCCAGTTTCACAGCAGGAAGCCCACTTTCAAAATTATAATTTTCTAGATCCGTGACAGCCTAGTTGCTTTGTTCACTATACAGGCAGGCTCTGTTCACTTGGGGTCTGCAGGTGAAAGCCATGTTAATAGTGAATGTTTCCAAGTTTTTTTGTTTCTTCTTTCCATGTGATGGCTAGGGTGAAAAACTACCGCCCACCCGATGCAAGGCAAATAGCCACGTAATCATCATTACCACAATTACCTGTCACACACTGCAACAGTGCCTTGCGAGCTTTATGCACCTCACAAGCTTCCAAAATATCAAAGGGTATCAAGCACCTCGTCCACAATTTTCACCTCCTTCAGGTGTCTCTGCAGCATCACCTGTAAAAAGGCTTTAAGCTTAGAGGCCTTGCTTGCTTTTCCAGTTGCCTCATGCGCTCCATGCTAGTTAGCTACCTGGGTCCAAGCACCTTCCCCATGTAAAGCCGATGCTCAGTGCAGGTGGCACAGCACTCGCTTTAAAATTCACAGAAGGTGGAGAACTCACCCTGTGGTGCCTTAAAGCCTTTGCTGCTTCCGCATTTTATCGTCTCATTTGTTCAGCCTCTGCGCCAGCAAGCGAACGCCGGACTCGAAGCAGGAATTGGGATGGTCCGTGCATACGAGTAAACTGCATTTCGGTTTTTCAAGTGGTGTTTTCTAAAATGAAAATAAATTTAAACGAAGAACATGTTTACGCGCTCCAGACACCAAAGCGTAATCGCTTATCTCGCCGCAATTAGTGCACCTGTTTCGGAAAGCGGCTTGTATGGATTCACAGCAACGTAACTGTAAAATGAACCATTAAGTCAGTATTCGACACACTTTCCTAGCAGCGGGGTCAGAAAAAGTCGGACCGTGTACAAAGCTCATCGCATAAACGGTTAGCTCAACTGGGCTGTTGTCAGAAGTTTCCCGCCTTTTTTTTGGGTGCACGCTAAAGCTGGTAATCATGCGTGTTTTACATGACCAAGAGTTACGTTGGTCCAGGCTGACAAAAGGTACAAAAATATACTGAGCGCATATTCTTTTCTGTCGAACTGCACTGAGCTTTAGAGAAGAACTCATGACAAAACAGATGACTCTCACCTTTAGGGCCTTTGTGTCCACTGCCGTGCAAGCGGGCTCAGTGCTAGTCCTGGGTGATCTGCAAATATTTTGGTGCAAGGAAGTTGACAACAGAATGCCGAATGTCAGAAAACGGGCAATCACTCAATACTTGCATACCAAAAAACAGAAAGAACAGAGAAATTGCTCACGGGCAACACGAGCGCGCGCAGCACCCACAGACCGGCCATACAGCTACTCTCAGCTACTGCAAGCAATGCTCGGCTCGGCTCAAACATGAATCGAAAACAAAAAAAAAACGGCCGGACGTGACGTCATTTTTTAAACCGGATGCGACGTCACGGGTGGTAATAACGGTTGCGTTATTTCGACCGGGTCGCAGGAGATACTTCCGTACTCATACGCACAACACAGCCGCTAGAAAATGCAATAAAAAAAAAGCCAGAACTTAACCCACAATACTACATTAGTTTTGTTTCGTTACCAACTCCCCCATGGTCGCTGAAATGCATTGAAGCTATGCGCACTGAAATGCAAAGCATGTGCGTAAATTTTATTGCAATTGGCGTGCAATTTTGATTCATTGCATCTCCAATTATTTTATGGCTGGCATCTGAATGTAAAATCTAGTAGGCTTGTTTCTGTTTACATATGCCCCTAATGTACAGGTGCACCAAAAGTAAAACGGAGCACGCGAGCGGTGGGCGAGCTGCGAAAAACTGCATGCCAGCGCGCTATATCAACAGATGCCATGGAGGAAGGAAAAAATCAGGAGAGGCCCTTTCCACACAACACCCTGGGAGAAAAGTGTGGAGGAAATCGCATGGTTTTTCCACGATCGTGAGGGGCAGCTTAGCAACGGCGTCGTAGTTGCTGCTTGCAAACCGGGCGGTAGCAGACGGCCGCAGTGTAGCATTTGCGGTGCGGCGTAGGCGTACTTTTCTCAACTGCTCAAGTTTATTTTTGATCGTGCTCACAAGCTGACGTTGGTGCCATTCACTCATATCTCAGGTGGAATTCACTTCAAAACTCTCGTTGTGTGCATGGATTTCAGCGTGCTCGGCGTCCACGATCGTAGGGCATTTCGTCTACTGCGTCAGTGCTTGGAGCTGTCGGTAGACCACCGCTGCTCACTGAGGAGCACTCGCACTGTTCGTTCACCAGTGATTCAATATGGCGTGCGCTAGAGAGGTCGTTGGCGAATTGTGCGGACGTTTCGCGTCCTATGCGTGCAGTGTGCCTGTAGTGTGCCTGTGCCATTCGTGCTCCCGTTTCCATTGGCAGCGAAACCTTGTTGATACTTATGCGTGTTCTTGCAACGCTCCAGTGATTGTCATTGGTGTTTGTGTAACTGTCATTTTTGTTTTTCGCGATTGCGTTTGTGTGAGCGGCGGGGGCCATGACATTGGCGGAGGGCGATATTTTGAAGAAAGCAGCTGCGCTCACTTTCCTCTTAGTATACAGAAACTTTGTTACACGCCCCGTTTCAAGAGTGTAACGTTTGAAGCATCTAGCAAGCTCTACCTTCTGGGACGTGCCGGGTTCAGGTGTATTCGTACATATCATGGCCAAGTCTGTGTTTCTGGTCGCGCGCTGTGTTTGAACCGGTTTCCTGTAGCAGGTTTGCAATTGCTTTTCTATCTGATGTCATGGTCAAGAAGTGCGAAAAAGGCGAAGCTCTAACTGAATTTGGAGGCCTTTTCTCATGTGTTTATTGTGCCTATGTCCTGTGATAGTGTTATTTGGGGTAAAAAGTACTTAGTGAAATGAGGATCCACATGTGTGCTGAATTTCATTGATGCCTGTGGTTATGTTGAAGAAAAATAATTTGATGCATTTATTACGTACAATAGATCGACTTTCATTTTATGTATAGTCGATCACAAGTAAAGCGTGCTACTATGCAGTGACATTACATGCTAGTATTTCACTAAGTAGCGAAAAGCGGTGCGTACAGCTGCAGCTCTGCGTATTAAACGTGAAACACTGTATTGAAATGATACACAACACCATGAAACTTATACTGCAGCCATTGGGTACTCCTAAACTTCTAGAAGTCTGAAAAGCTATGGTAATATATATTATGCACAATACTAGATCTGTAGATATGTGAAATATGCTATGTTGCCATGCTACAAAGGGTGGGTTGATGGAGGGGGGTAGTCACATTTTAAACGTATTTCTTGGACTTTTTTCATTGAGATAAAAGGTGTTCAGAATAGTTATCATGTGTAAAATTTCAGATAAATCCTCCCCTGCCGTCTACTATATGCACTTTAGCCCTCTCCATTTCTGTCACCTGTGTGAGTGGCTCTTGGAGTTGTGAATCAAAAGTCATTGCTGGCATGTCTACCATTACAACACGTTTTGATATTACATTTTCCATTTAGGGTCAAGAACTCAAACATTTTAGTATAGTTGCCTATCCTCACTTCTGTATAAGAAAGCATTCCTTGCATCACCAGCTGCACGAAAACATGCTATGAAAATAAGTATGGTATTTAAGACCAACAGCAAAGTACTGCAGAATTTTTCTTACCCTCACTTCTGCAGCAGAAGGCACTGTTGACACAGCCAGCTTCCCAAACATATGCCATTGAAGCAGATTGCAACACTCAGCAACAAGAGCTGCATTAAAAGGCAGGTTTAACACTAAGGTGGGGTGTGACCATGCATGGCAGCATTGTTCACGATTCAGCCGAAAGCAGACAAGTGCACGCTCATTCAGCATAAAGCTGAGTGGTTTGTGCTATCCACCAGAGAGCGTGATTAAAGTGTGGCCAGTATGTGGGACACTTTTATGCGAGCATAGCATGCAAACGACCCAATATCAATACCTTGACCAGGGATCTCATGCATGAACCTCTAAATTCATTTTAGCAAAGAAGGATTTTTTTTTACAACCTCATGAGCACATTTAACAGTTGTCCACTCAAAAATCATTATGCTCTCAAAGAGAAAGTGTTGCAGAGTGCCATTCAGATATAAGCCTTGTGCCAGCAAGCTGGACATGAAAGGCTTAGAGGGTAGCCATATACGGAAACATTTCAGGAAGCTTAAGTTTAAAGGCAGTACTTTGCACTGCATTAAGGTGAGATAGTTTGTTCGGAAGCTTCATGAAATACACTGCGAGATCCAAGATGCACAGCATAAAAAAAAGTAATTTAAGTGCTTTCAGGCAATCAGTATATGAAATCTTTTAATTTTAGAACGTTCCACAAGAGCTTATTTGCCTTGTTTGACACATTATATGGACTGACTTTTGCTTAGACACGTAGATGTAGTGAAGGCATACGAGTATTTAAATATCTTGTTGCTAGGTTTTGTGTATACATACAGTGACTTTGTTTCCAGCGACACTTTTTTGTCCTTTGTCAAGTTGTTTAGTAAGGCATGTTGCCGGGCTAGTTGGTTTAGCATCTCGAAATTTGGAATGAAACCACCTTGGCGCAAATAACTTCACAATTTCCTCGTCTTTTTTGTCCTTGTGAAATTATTTGTGCCAAGGTGGTTTTATTCAAAATTTCAAGTTGCCAAGTTGTATCTTCGCATTTCTAATACTCCATTTTATCTTCGCACTTAATTGTATTGCATATTTTGCGGAATTCCTCGTTTGTTCATGTGCTCGCTGTTGTGACTAAAATTTTGGTGCAATTACTTGCAATACATGACCGGTGACAGCTGCTGCTGTGCAGTACACTGGAATGAAGGACAGCGTCATTGAGATTTTTCCCTGGCCGTTGCATATGTACAAAAATGTAAAGGTTCTTGAACGACAAAAATTCATTAAAATATTTGTCCTCTACTTGCTCATTTCATGGCCTTTACGTTTTTCATATCAGTGGCATGCACTACTATGCTAGTTTCGGACTGATGTAGTTGTAGACTTTGTGTGATGTTTTGCTTCCTTAGTAAATACGCAAAAACATTTAAACACTGGTATCAGTTAACACGATTTTTAAGACATACAAATATATATTCTTTTATTTTTAAAAGTACACATTTCTCTTGTCTAGACACTGAGTAGCTTTATATAATGCACAATGGCATTCTCAATGGCAATGCAGTTATTATTCTTGCGTTTGATCCCTCCACAAATTCTGTGAGGAGGCCGCGGTGCAACATGAGCCCCCCCCCCCCCCCCGTCCGAACAAAATTTCTGGCTACGCCACTGCCAGAGAGGCTCATAATCTCCGCCGTCAGAAAACAACGTAGCCACAAGTGACAACGGGTTCTGCATGTCAGGATGGGCCACCGCAGTAATTGAAAGCGAAGCTCATTTCCCGCGCTTGCAAGAGTTGAGATAAGCATTTTTCCCGGCTGCTATTAATTGTGACCACGGCCGAGCAGTTGGAGATGGCGCGGAGAAGACGCAGTATGAAGCAGTAACTGAAAGTAGCCGCCTGTCTCACATAGGTATTTCCGCTTTATTACCTTTTCCGCTGACGAACGTCGGTATAGGTCACCCTAAATCGGCAAGCAGCCAAGCGCCACCCGCGCCGGGGCCTGTTCCCATGCGATAGCACGCTCCTTCATTGGCTTTGAAACGCGCGCGCAATCGGCGCGGCTGCGAAATGTAAACATGTTTGTAAACATCCGGACAAGCTGCCGCCGAGCTTGTTTCCGGCTTCACAAAATGTCACGTGACGGCCTCTCCTCTAAATTTTTCTTCCTCCAAGGCAGATGCGCAGCAGAGAGCGAAAGGGCGTCGCCACATCCGGCTGATCCATATCGATGATCTGATGCTCGCCTTATCGTCGGGTCGAGCGCAGCCACGCCGCTACCGTCACTGCTCGCCAGGGGCGCTTCCAATGCTTCAAGCAAGGGTTTATTGTTTGCCCACATCGTGCAGGAAAGCTGGCCTTCAGCGGCATGCGCTTTCTGCTTCGTCAGGAATGCCACCATTCTCAGTCTTGTGAGCGGTGTGATTTGCGCTTCACTTGGCGGCGAGTTTGCTGCGCTATGGAGTTTAAAAGCTAGTGCATTGGTTTGGCAAGTGAGGTCAAAATTTTGCTTGGCTAAAGGGAATGCATGAAAAAAAAAAGCATGCATGTATTAGCTGCGTTGTCTTGTGATATAAATAGACGCTCAGAATATAACCTATCTAGGATGACTCTAGCAGAGACAACCTTTTTTTCTACGAAAATTTGTTTAACTTTGTTTTCTCCAGTTTAAGAAAGGTAATTTGTGCTGAAGTAAGTGGTCTTCATTTACCTCGTTTCGTGTGCCATTGGTGATCTCTTGAGTGTCATAAAGACAACGGAGCCATGCTATTCTTTTTTCATGCATTCCTTTTAGGCAAGCAAAATTTTGACCGCCCTTGTGAAACCGATGCAGAAACGTTTATGCTCCATAGTGCAACAAACTCGTCGCCAAGTGAAGCACGAACCACGGCGTTCACGCTGATTGAAAATGGTGACATTCCCGACGAAGCACTGAAAGCACCCCTGGTGAGCAGTGATGGTAGCGGCACAGCTTCGCTCGACCAGACGATGAGGCAAGCATCAGATCATCGAGATGGGTGAGCCAGATGTGCCGACGCACTCTTGCTCTTTTCTCGGCATCTTCTGGTAGAGCACACTGGCATGCAGTTTCTCCCTATTCGGCCGCCGCTCGCGTGCTACGTTTTACTTTTGGGGCACCTGTACGGGCTTTTCTTTTCGCTTTTAAATGCAGAATGGTCTGCCATTCAGCAGGTATGTAAACTTGTGCAACTTTCCATCCTTTTCAGGGACTTCAACAAAAACTGAGCGACAGCAGGCTTGGGCGCCATCCAATGGCCCCATTACGCTTGAATCCATTCATTCTTGGGGTCCTTACCAATGAATCGCCCCTCCCTCGTTCAAGAAGCCCGTTTCACTGGGGGGAGCCACTGTAGAACAGGTATGTAGATCAAATTTAAGATTGGCATGGCACTTGCCAAAAACGTGGTGCTCTATTGTTTTCTCATGTTTTCATTTACATCACCGTGAACTTTTAAAAGTGGCCTGTATTGGAGTAGCTATGATATTGTGGTCATGAAATATGTGGAACGCTGCAATGCTAAATAAAAAGGTCAAGGCGACGCCACATACAAAATGCAAACAGCTTGACATTTCTAGCCTCTTTTAGCACTGCTGCACGTTGCATAGCTCACAGCATGTGCTAGGTTGCATTTGAACCATAGTGAGGTTTATCTCTAGTTCCATCATCTCAGCGTGATATATTTGTTAGTGCTGTCATCCTGTTTTTTAGCGCTGCAAAGAATCGCCTAATTAAAAGCGTCGGCCACCTTACGTTTCAAGTGTGGTCATGATGTCATCAGAATCTGCCATAGATGGCCCCTTAATGCATTTGCTCAGGCAGTAAGTAAAGAAATCATGTCCTTGGAAGAAACATTGCCAATGTATTGGAAAAGCCTGATTAAAGGTTAACTTCTCTCCTCTAGATCGGAAAAGAATATAAGTGTGCCAGAAACAAAATACGTCTAATATCACTGCTTCAGTTCACAGCTAGTAACTGGAGATATCCTTGTTTGACACGCACAAAAATGATGTCACACTTCTCACCTATCTGTGAACCAAAGTCATTAGCAGGCAAACATCATAAATTGTTGTTTCTCTGTTCTATGTGATGCAGATCACTCTTGACATTGCAATGGGCACTGACACCAGCAGTGCTGATGATGGGAGCCCCGTACTTGCACCTTCTGAAGAATTCATTCAACGTGGACGACAGTCTAGTCGATGAAAGTGCTGCAGCCGAGTCCGCGGCTATTGAGGACGGAGGAGCTGAGGGGCAGGGAGGCATCTGCCAGCAGCAAAACCCCTAAAAGGATGCGGGCAACTGCGTCGTCAGACTTCAGACAGGCTTTGCTCACGGAGCAGAGGATGCTCCATGAGAGCTTCGAAGTGTGTCATGCCAGAGAGGTTGAAGTGAGGCAGCAGCTCTTCACCCTGCAAGAAAAAATGGTGAATGCAATTACAAAGTTTTTTGAATCACTATAAGAATTTTTTTAAGGGCACTGGTTCAGCCACATGCTTTCCATGCATATTGATTCATAATGTCAACCTATTTTATTGGCAACTGTACCACACAGCTCATTACAGTTCGTTTTAATGTAGTTGCTATTATCTCGGGAAATTTTCATGGCTTTTCCAATTTTTTCAGCGGTGTATGTTTGTGTTTTGCCAGTTTTTACTTTACCTACCGGTGTTCTGTGTGTGTTAGTTTTCAGACTCATCGGTTTTCTCGATATCTTACCCCTACTTTCATTTCGGCAAGTCACGCCATACACTTTTTATTTGTTTTCTTCAAGGCTGTGCAGTACGACATTATTTATGGTGGCTCCAGTTTTATTGATTTTGTTTTTCATTCTTGCTGTTGTACATTTGTTTTACTTGCTTCAGTGCCTGCGCGATGCTGTGCAGCAATTTGTGATATTCAAGGCAGTGTTAACCACATGCAATATACATACCTTGGCATGATGTGAGGTGGCTCAACCACACTCTTGGTCACTTGTACTCACATCCACCCACTCGCACTCGTACTCATGTCACTCACACTCACAACCACTCACACTTGCACTGATGTCCACTCGCACTCACTCACATTCATGACCACTCACAGTGACAACCACTCACTCACACTCATATCCACTCACACTCATAACCAATCACCCACACTCGTGCTCACAACCAGTCACACATAACCACTCAGATTCACAACCACTCACTCGCATTTCCACTCACTTGCACTCACTACCACTCGCAGTCGCAACCACTCACTCACACGCACAACCATTCACTCACACCCATGTTCATTCACTCACATTCACGCTTAATCACTGTTTTCTTGTTTGTTGACAACAGGAGGATGAACGGTTTACTGCCTTGACTGTGCTTGTGGCTCCTCTGGCATAGTCTTGGTCGCACAGATGTGGTGGCGAGTCGCCCGGGGCTGTGCCCGGCTCTTTGGCCACTTTTCACAGTTTCAATGACCGAAGGAAGTGGTCACTCATCACGCATTACTTCCATGTCCTGAACCAATGTTACGCACATGTGCTTTCGGGCTTGCTGTGGAGACGATGAGTGTCTGTTTAGCGTCAGCTGAAATGCTTAGAAACGTTTTTGAGGCATTTCCATAGGCGTGTGCAGGGTTCTTCATGAAGGGGAGCCAAGTTTCAGTGCAGCATCCTCTTATCCCCAACCTCCTCTCCCCCTAGGCGCCTGCGGTCAAAACGGAGTGCAAAGATGAGGAATGATTTTAAAATATTTATTTCAGTGTGATGGAATTTCGATGTGTACGAAATATTATTAAGCAGTAGTTTATACTTTCATGTGCAAGATCGGCAGAGGAAGGCAGTCCCATGCTGCTGAGGCATGAATGCACCAACGCGCTTCCGAATGAATTTACATTTTCTCTAAACCACAGAAATTATGACACATCTGTCTTGTTAACTGCAAAAAAGAACCTGAAAAGGTTGCCTCAAAGTGACCCAGCTAGTAAACATTTTTTGGAATACAACATCATGGGTCTTCGGCTGCCTGTATCGCCAGAAAGTCTGAATGACCGCAACACTGCACGGTAAAAAATGACGTGCCAGATCCGACAAAGTAAAGGTATAGGCAGACCTGGCGCCCCCTTTGATGATTAGAGAGGGTGGTCACAACCCCTCCCCCTGTGTGCATGCCTATGACGGCATCTAAGTAACTATAATAAATTGGCCTTTTCCTTAATTTTTTTCCTTTTTCTTTTTATAATAAACCACTACCACAATGGTCGTCGACGGTGTCCAGTACCTATGTTGGGTTTGCCTTGACAATGACGTGTCCTCTCATCTGCATGAATACATTGGAGGCAAGTGGTGACTGAATACCTTTAGCGGCATTGGAAATAGAGAGTATCTTCGAAAAGATCAAGTGAGTTCCTCACGAAATGGGTAACGACTGGAATGGGCCTCAAGTACAGTTTTGCCCTGCAGAAGAAGGATCAAAAGGGGAGTGGCCATTATTAGTCCCTTTAGAACTGACTCTTGGGCTTTCTTTGGGGCATAATTAAGAGCAGGGCTGGCTTTGTCTAGCCAGAGCAGGTATGCATGCGCGATCTGTGGATATGCGTGCGTGCAGTGCGTTGTCTGCGCGGCACACAAACCCCATCTGAAGGAGGCCTCAGAAACCAGTGCAGAGCTCTTGCTTGAGGCCGGTCCGTGCAGAGACCACATTCGCATCTGCATGGGCATGGAGGGCGCTAACAATGCACCTAATTTAGAGACTGGATAAGGTATAAGGTGACTCTAACCTAATTATTCTCCCATAGTTCACTTCATTGTTTGTGGAGGAAACGCTCATGGAAGAATGTGTATGCAGCTAACTTGTGAGCCGGTTTATAGTGTATGCCCTGAAACAGTGGAACTTTACTGGAAAAAAGACCTATCCTGAAGTTCTTAGAGGAAATCGTAGTGTCCGGTTCAAAGGATTCCTCAAGGTGTACAGATATCAGTGTGAGTAGAACTACTGAAACTGGAGTGTCCAGATAGAAGTTTGCCCCCTTACAGTTTTGCAAACACAAAGATAAAACAAAATCGTATTTCACAAGCCCATTTCACTTGCCCAGTGCCAAAGATTGGGCACCACAAATTGGAACCACGCCTGGCACACATGCAGTGGAAGCTTGTATGCAGTTCTTTATTTCCCAGGACAGCCCGCAGCAGCCCAAGTTGCCAGCGGTGTAGTTCCATGTTCATGGCACTGACGGGAGCCTTTTCATGACCCTACAGAAAAACCGTTTTGTTTTCAACTCTAGTGGGAGCATTGGGGAGCTTAGTCATCAACTCTTTCCTGTTCAAGCGCAGTCCAGTGTCCAACATGTCGACACCATTCAGACATGTTTATGAAAAACTCTTCCTCCCCGCTCTCAGTCTCCTGTTCTCTTGTCATATTTTTGGCTATGATGTCCGTCCGACAACTTTTCTTCGCTGCTTTATTAGTACCGGCAGTTTGAACAGCAGCACTCTCTTGCTCAATACTTTTAGGTAAAACGAAAACTGTGTTGCCCCTACCTTGATTCTTATTGGCTTTGATTCGTTCGTACTCCTTTTCTTTTGCAGTTTTTTTTCTAGAATGAAAATGTGACAACACTCAGAAATGTATTTTAGGTCCTTTTCCCGAGTATATAAGAAATTAATTTGAACTGTACGGCCAACCAATCAAAAAGTGTGCGCCCATTTTTGCTGCCACCTCATTCCACTGCCGAAAATAGCCGCACCATTTCTTCATCATCGCCACGAAACAATGATTTCTGGAGCAGATTAAAACATTAAATACTACCACTTTGGCTGTCTCCTTGGTGTGAAGGCATCACCATGCCTGATGCTATGCATACAAAAAATAAAAACCACATGCTTAATTTGTGACACAGTGCTCCTTCAAGTACATGACAGAAACGAGAACCTCTGGTGTTACCGAAAAGCACACTTGGTTTTCGCATCATTTCCAGGCTTGAGCCTAGCTTGGGTGGTTGAGTAGCCAGGCCAAGTAGATCAGGTTCTTTGCATGGTTCCGGCCCTAGTAAAAAAATTTGCGGCCAGAGCAGAGCTCTACAATGCACATGGCTTGGCACAGAAAAACCTAAGCGTGCACTGCAGTGCTCGAGATCCCACCTTGTGCTAGTTACTGCCAAGAAGCTGACAATAATTTCGGCAGCAAGCATTGGAACACTGTATATATGAGCTCGAGCCGCGTAGGAGGCGTGTCAAGAGACGTCTGCCTTTCTAGCAATGGCAGTGCGAAATGCGATCAACGGATCTGACACAACTTGTAATGGCTCACTGCACCCGTGAAGGGCCTGCGCCCGTGCCTAGCGGTGAACTAGTAAGGTGAACTGGAATAAAAGATTGCCATTTCCTCTCCAGTGTAATCCTTAGGTTCTAAATAGACGCCGGCATGATGCCTCATGCTGCCTTGAGCGTCCTCAGCAGTGAATATATACTTCCCTCAACTGTCAACAACATGAAAATAGCTAAACACATGTGACAAGCTTCAGTATCACATGAAGTTTGCTGCCACTCATGTCCACTCACAACCACTCACCCCCACTCATGTCGACTCATCACTCATCCTTCATCTTTGGCCTTTACTTGCAGGATTCCAGACGCAACGATCATACCCTTAAAACACTCAAGGCATCCACGCAATCCGTGTTGCAACTTCTATGCCGCGTATCCTCCCTGCACAAAGGTTTAGACGAAGTGGACAACATGAAAGTAGTGCATGCTTTTACACTTAGCCGAATTTTATACGCCACCCCATATCTTAAGCTGAACCGCATGGAAACAGAGCGAGTGAACGCCATGATTCATCTAGCAACCAAGGCAGCCTTAAACCTATCCCGCAGCACTAGCACAGCCAAGCTCCTTGAACTAGGCATGCATAACACCTTTCAGGAACCAGTAGACGCGCACCTTCAGACACAGTACCTAAGACTTGCCGCGAGCGCAACTGGCAGGCATATCCTTGCTTCTCTTCGCATCAACATTCCCGCTAATCAGACATCCCTTATAGCCATTCCTCAACACATTCACACCCCTCTCATTGTGAAACCCCTTCCCCGGAACGTTCATTCCCAGTACCACATTCCTCGCCACATGGCTCGCGCTAAGGCCCTACACAAATATTACGGACAAGCCCAGGACGCCATTTGGGTAGACGCCGCGTGCACAGCGCATGAAGCTGTAGCAGTTGGTTACAATCCAGCCCTAGCACAGCTCCTCACACACCGCCTTCCCTCGGGCTGTACGCCTGAGGAGGCAGAGGAAACCGCCATCGCCCTAGCCCTTCTACATTCCAATGCAAACTACATCTTTAGCAACTCCAAAACGGCTCTGTTCAACTTCACGAGAGGCAGGATTCACGCCCCTGCTTGGGAGTTGTTGAACACCCCCTCCAAACATTTACCACACAGGGTAGAGCTCCAGTGTGTGCCGGCTCACTCAGGGAATCCAGGAAACGAGGCTGCCGATAAATTGGCCCGAGGTTTGATTTGCCGGGCTCAGGACGGCCTCGGTCCAGGCATCTCGAGAGAATGGGCACACACCTTTGCAGAGCTGACGCAAATGCCCCGCTTGGACCGTCGGACTTACCCTCCTCCACATCCCTCCCTTACCCATTCCCAACAGATCCTCTGGAGATGCCCCCAGACCCGCTCTCTCTCATCCCCTCAGCTGCTATCTCTCTACTGTGGCACCTCCCCTGCATGCACCCTGTGCAGCGACCCTCATGCCACACACTCCCACATCCTTTTCGGCTGCCCTGCTAATCCTCCCCCGCAGGGACAGCCCACGTTATCAAGTTGGGAGGACTGGGAGGTCGTGCTCTCGTCTCTGGACCCGCCATCGCAGCTTGCTGCGGTGCTTCGGGGTGCCGACATCATGAACTGTTGCATATCCATAGCGTGCCCGCAGAACGCCGAACCAAGGAAGCAGCCGCACAGCCAATAGAACCAGAAAAATGAACGTTTATTCAAAAGTGTAGGACGTGTTTATAAGCAGCCGAGTGGCCGGAAGATAGGAAGGAGCACGTGTACATAGCGATAGCTCGAAGCTATGAAGAATCGCCAGATAAGGCGATAAGAGGTGCGTGCACTTCGGAAACGCACGTGAAGATTCCATATGAACAAACACCACATGAACGTTCCGACATAGAGTGGGACCGTGCGGTGGTCCAGGGACCCAAGGGGGTTCAACACACTTGCCTCAATAAAGTTTTTCTCTCTCTCTCTCATCACTCATGTCCTATCACCACTCATCTCTGTCACACTCACATCCACTCACTAACACTCATTTCCAATTTCATCCACTCACTCGCACTCATCTCTACTCACACTCGCATCCACCCTCACACTCATGACCACCCACACTCACTCATCTCTACTCACTCTCACATCCACTCATTGACACTCATGACCACCCACACTTGCATCCACTCACTTGCACTAACACAACCATTCACTCACACTCACAGACATGAGTGTGACATGATATGAGTGCACTCATGAGTGAGTGTGCCGACCTCTGTAATATGACATCATCTGATGTGACTCCAGGTTTTGTCTGTTTTTTTTCTTGCTCAATTTTTGCATTTGTTTTGGCACCAGTGCAGTGATTTGTGATACTCAAGGCTGTGGTAACTATGTGTTATGCGGCATTATTTAATATGACTCCTTCCGATTTTATCTATCGTTTTGTTTTTCTTTCTTGCTTTGTTGCATTTTTTGCACTTTTTTCCAGTACCAGAGTGATTTTCAATCAAGGCTATGTTAACCACATGCATGTCACGTTATCTCAGGTTACTCCTTCCGATTTTAGTCGATTTTATTTTTCTTGCTGTTTTGTGCTTCTTGCAGCTGTTCCAGTACATTAGCAATATTTGGCACCGCTTTGTGATATTTTTCCAGGGATATATTCTGCAGCAGCATAGCATTGTGGGGATGTTGGTAATTCATGTTTAAACAACGGCCTCAGTGTGCAAAGATGAAGGACAAGATAAAGCTAGCCAATGCTTTTCTTTGTCTAGTCCTTCATATTTTTGCTTTGGTTCCTTTGAATGTGACACATACCTTGTTTTGTTAAGTGTTGGCAGTTAAGCCTATAGAGAGGCTTCCTGTGTAACCTTTCATATTTATGTGCATCTTCTGTGTGTTCTGCTGTCATCTTTTCACACAGTTTCTGAAAGTGAATGCATGCATCAACTTGCCAGCCAGAAAACGTGGTTATTGTAAATGGATAGCACTGTTTAGCTCAGTTTTATGCTCGCGTCTTGTAGGATTCTAGGATTGCAACTCATACTGCTGCACCCGTTTCGGTTTGAGCATCTGTAACTCTATTGCACCTCATGCAGGGCCTCGGAAACCTTTGCATCAGAGGTCCAGTCTTGCATGATGTCTCCAAATGTTTCGCAGATGTTATTCAGCGTACAGCAGGTGCGAATCACCATTGAAGCTGTATCTAGGCTGCACACCATCGTCTTCATGCAGAACCTAAATGTTGCCTTCATTGTGTCACGCATTCTCCACCGCCCTTCTAGCTTTCAAAAAGCGGTAATTTAACCATTTCATGTCGGCATTCATTTGGATGCTATGGCTGACGGGTTACATTAAGTCTGCTCTGAGGGGAAACGCTTCATCTCAGGGTATTAGTGGAGGCACAGCACTGATGACAACAGCTGGAGCCTGAAATGTTGGCCCTTTAATGAACTTTGCCTGCAGGGAGTGTTGATAAATGTAGGCATTGTGGCAGCACCCTGGTGAGCCAATATTTGTGTACCAAAAGTGGCACTGGTGGTGTACGGAGGGGAGCAGCACAATGCTGTGCCTGTCAAAAAAAAAACAGCATTAACCCTTTCAGGCGCCCTTTTTTGTTTTGACTGAAATCAGTTATTTCTTTACCTAAGTAGTATATTCAGGCCCCGAGGATGGGAATTTGTTAGTTTTCAAAATTGAAAGGCCAGCACGTAAGGTTTTAAACGATGTGGAGAATTCCGTACGAAGTGTCAGATTTGATAGAAATAGTAACATCAAAATGTTCTCGTGTGTCAGGTAAACACCTTAGGGATCGTGTAATCACTTTGTGTTTCGAAGATTCGCATTACGCTCGAAATTGAGCAAAAACAATGTTTTCACTCACGGCAAAATCTGTCTGCACGAAAACGGCGGACAAAGTGCTACCTAGCTCACACTTATGTGAAATATTATTTACTGCATTTGCTACATGGTACAAAAAAGCAACTTATTTGGAACAAGAAGGGTGCTCAATTTGACTGAAATAATGAAATCACTGTTAAGTGTTGCCACTTATGCAATTGTGTAAAAGCGCCTGTAAGAGTTAAAAGAATTCTTCACAAATCATGAACGAGCACAAGGAGTTGTGAACTAAGACTTTTGCATTAGCAAATTCGTATTGTTGCAGTGCTGCCTTTCTGGCTGCAACATGTAAGCTCTACATAAGCCAAGTATAAGGTAACTGACCAGGCTTTGTAGTTGTAGTAGTCTTATATGTTTTCCTTTGGTGGTTACATGGGAAAATGGCACCCGTCGAGTGCACCCATCGCTTGTGGAAAATTGCAAACGGCACTGAACTCTCTAATGTGGTCGCCCATTGCGTCTGGAGAAGGCATGTTGATACACTTGTCCTTGAGTAGGCACACTATGGTGTCACAAAACTCCTGATAGATTGATAGATGGGGTTGAGAGTAGATCGCCCCAGGCCGAAAAGATTGGCAACAGACCTATCCTCTGTGAGGAGCACAGCTTGTGCATCTCCACTGCAACGTGCTTCTCAACAGAGATGGCCAACAGCATATTTGTGTCGATGCACTTCAGCAGGGGCCAGCAAGCTTCGACTATGCATCGCAACGGCATCACACAGAAACTCTGTTTAGAGAACCGCTCACTGAGGTGGGGGAGGGTGTTCTCGAACCTGCCTTTGATGCGATTGTACATTCACCTGTCCTGGTGGACTGTAGATTTGCATGCAGCTGCGACACACCGCTCGTTCGTAAAAAAACAGCTGCCTTTTTACACTGTCTCTCCTCTAGCTGCCTCAATCTCGGCTTCAAGGTCAGCAGCTGCCACCGTCTTGAGAGCAGTCTGGCGTTTCTTTTTTTTCTGATAATAAACTGCACAGCTGTGAGAACAAATCTTTTGATTTTGGCGCCAACTGCTATCACAGCGTCTGGCTACAGATTTGGCTGCCGCTGCACCCGACTACGCAGTGTCGCCGGACATCACCATGTTATGGCTGTCGATGGAAAATTTGCCGCCACCTAACACATGGGAGGGAAACTTCTCATTGAGTATTGAAAATGCCTCTATAGCACCGGATATTTCGAACGTGCTGGAAAATCTTAATGCAGACCGAGTTAAATGAGGATCGAAAGTGTCTGTGTGATGGATATTGTAACCAGGCTATTATGTGCTCTACGTAGTTGCATTTTTGGCTTGCTTTATTGCTGAGTTATGTTCATTTTTGTGGTGTCTTCCCCCTATGGTCGTTTTTTTGTGCTACCTTTTTATTCATGTATGTATCACTAACTAGCCCAGCAAAAAGTTTTATTGATCCTAATTGGCTCTGTGGGTCAGGACTGAGTATGTTGATGTTTTGCCGTAACGTGTTTTGCGCGCCTAAAGTCAAGGTGACGCTTGCCAAGTTTTTCCTGTGGCTGTAACCAACCGAACTGCACTTCTCAGTTTCATGATCCACATTGCGGTTCAGCTGTTTTATACAGGCGGAGTTATGCTCAATGCGTGGCGACATTTTGGTCTCGTGTAGCTGTCACAGAGATTGCTGAACTTTGAAGGGGCCATCACAGTTATAGTGTGTACCTGTAGTTACGCGCATCTGTTTTCAGTTTTATTGTGTGCGTTACAGGAGTTTAGGTGTTGCTTGTTATTGGTGCCCCATAGCTTATCATGCTGAATGTAATGCTGTTTTAATAGGCTATTTTAGTGTTACTTTGTTTTTTGCCATCTGCCATTAGGTCAGGTATCCCAAACAATGCATGCCTAATGGATGTACGTATGTCTGCATTCATTTAGGAGCGTGCAGCATGGATCCTGCCACCACAAGAGAACTGCTGAGCTGTATAGCATTGAAAGGTGAGTCTCAGTTGCCACTACAATGTATAGTTTTAGTTTGGTATTGCATTTGGTATTGTGTGGTGCACATACGTGTCCTGCTACTTTTTATGGCACTACCATTTGAAGGAGAGCAGTGCAAAGATTTGGGTTAAGGCATTCAGGAAATGAAGTGCAAAATTTGTAGGTTTTTTTTTGTCTTGTGTGATGTCGTGACGTATGTCCTGAGAGGGACCTCATGTCCTTACCATTGTTTGCTCAGTTGTTGGATGTCAGTTTTAGTGAAGAGATTGGGTCTGGGTACATGTGGATGCATTCAGAGTACGTTTGTGGCATGGTACATGCAAAGTACAGTAGCTGAGAGTTTTGTCATGTTCATATATTCCAGATTTTGTGTGAATAGGAATAGGCTCCATTGTAAGCGAGTAATCATTATTGATATACAGGGCAGGCACAAAGGTTTAAAGCTGTGAAAATCGGTAGGGAAACAGAAATTACGTTAAACAGTCAACGCCTGCATTGTGTGGATTCTGGACAGAAAGCAGTGTGGGTTTTGGTTGGGCATCATTATTCAGGGTAGTGCATTGCAAATGAGTGGTAACGTGTGCTCCGGAGGTCTTTTTCACGGCATAATAGCCAGGCCTTCAACATATGATACAATGTTTGAGCCAACATTGGCTTGGGTGGCTTGTGTATGATGTCAGTGGCACCACGATGATTGGCTACATAGCACCCACCAAGCTACATCGGGGCTAGTGCTAATAAGCAGTTTGCACGAATGAAAATTCCTTCCCCACATTCCTGATTCAACATCAGAGTGAATGGTGTGACACCGCTGCAAGCTATCTGTTGTGAAGTAGTGTGCCCACCCATGTACTGAAATATGCATGTTTGAGAATCCCTAGGGGGTTAAAGGAATGCAGAGCTTTGTATTACAACATGGCTCACAGTCTACTTTTGGTGAGGCATGTAAGGCATGCTGAAGCAACATAACACAACTTGGGCTGCAGGGGCAGTGCTGTGAACAGTGGCACTTGCTCAGCTGTGTATTGCTTTAGTAGGCGATAAGGCTAGTATAATGCTCTCACAGGTTCAAAGAATTGATTACACTGTTTAGTGCCATTTCTTTGTTGTACTTTGTATGAGAACTATAATCTGCTATCAAGACACGTCAATTTTTTTAATGGGTATAGATTCCATACATAGTTGATGATGTGGGAGCTTTTTGTTCTGCCTGGAGTGTGACCAGCGCACATTGCCTTTCTGGAGCAGCTTATGGCCCTCCGAACTCAATTACTTCGTACGCCTTATGTATTAGTCTAGTTAAGTGTTTTTGCATGGTATTCAGACTAATGATTATAATGATGGTCCAGTGAGGACCCTGAAGCAGTGGATACTTATTTGTGTTTTAGTACAGTTCATTAAGCTCATGAGGGTCTAGAGGTAGGCTCAAAACAACAGTCACCTGTAAGAGAGATAAAGGCTGTTGGTTTGGCCAGGTGAAAGTGATAAAGAATGAGAAAAACAGAAGTTATCTTCACAGCATGCTTGCTGGGACGATGACCTCACAAACTGCAAAGATCTCGTGTGCTAATGGCTTGTAGTGTTTGTTTCTGAAGTTATGTTTTACTTCTTCTGGGATTGATCTGTTATTTCATAACAAAGAGTACCTTTTCTGTGCTATTTAGCAATATTCGTATTATTTGTAACAGTCTCAGTGGTTAATAATGTCCATTGAGGACCAGAAGTTTATTTTTGGCTTGAGTGCTCAGTTAAACCTGGCTTTGCTTAGGGACAGTGAAGCTATTCTTACACCCAGTTGTACATTTTCTTCACAATTGTGTGATTCATGAGTGAGATATGGTGTAGTAGTGTTATTCATAAGAGGGCATTGCTTTTCAGTATCTATGCAGTGTTCATTTAGTGACACATGCCTTGAGGTACTTATAAGAACCTCCAATTCGATGTAACATTTGGTGCCATGTACCAGCCTCTGAACCTTTGGGCCTTATTTTTGGAGATTTTAATATTTATATTTCAGATGCACAGCAGTATTGCAGGTTTCTCTTAGAATGATTTAACATGCTTAATTTAACAACACAGTGAACCCTGTAACAGCCACTGCCAACTCTTTGACCGATGATAATTTGGCAACAATGATATTAGTGCCCATGGCGATCACCAGACCTCCACATCATTGTTGTTGCTAGTCATTTGCCAGAAAGTATAAAACCAAGTTGAATTAAAGAATGCAATAAAATTGACTAATGTATTACTAGAAGGAAGATTCCTTCAAACTATACCATATGACGTCCCCGCAGGGAGGCATCTGCAGCATGCAGACGTTGGTGAGTGGCGACACCACGGGGTTAACCCGAGCATCCGCAGGGACATCCCCGCAGGGGGATGATGGTGAACAATGCGTCACCACGGACCCGAGCATCCGCGCTTAGCCGTGCGTGGCATCGCCGTGTCCGGGGAAAAAGGGATCCTGGTGGTTGAGCCGATGCCGAGCGTTTGGACCCTTAAGGCCCCTCGGCAGAGGCAACACACCACTTTGGCCCCAGCTTCCTGTAGACGGCACCTCCGGCCTGACCCGACCGGGGGAAATCGGCAGTCGCCTTTTCCTATCCTCCCCTCTATCTTTCACTTTCCTATCTCTTTCTTACAGCTCTCCTGTCTCCTCCTCTTTTCTTTGTTTTTCCTCTTTTTCCTGGCGGCGAGGGTTAACCGTGTGTGACCAACTACCCTGAGTTGGGTCATATTAGGTTATAGTTAAGGTGTACAGCTGGCGTGGGCAGGACTTGCTCGCAAGTTCCTGTCGCGTCCCCTTGTTGGGCTCCATGGTGGGTGGCTGGCACCATGACTGAAAAACATTAATATTTTATGGCTCCCCCATTTTCCAAACCAGATCGCTCTCTCAAAAGAGGGCGGAACGATGCAGATGATTTTTTTCAGAAAAGAAAACTATCTTTCCCAAAATTTCATGTTGTCCATAGCGAAGCAGAAGGAAAACAAGCAAGACTGATATCCCCGTTCCTAGTAGCAAAGTGCCTTACAGACACCTTGGGCCTCGGGTACAAGGTATCCAAAATGGCCAGCGGTGACTTACTGCTCGAACTTCGTGACACTGTCCAACACTCTAAACTCTCAAACCTTGCATCCATTGGGGAAATCCCAGTCTCTGTCACTTCACATCGATCTTTGAACACTGTCCGAGGCGTCATATCTGAAATCGACTTTATCCACCTCTCTGAGAAAGAAATGCTTGAAGGCCTTACTGACCAAGATGTCATAAATGTTCAGCGCATAAAGATCCGGAAGGATAACAAGGAAATAGACACAAAGCACCTGATCCTCACTTTCAATACCAGCACACTGCCTGAAAGCATTGAAGCTGGTTACCTGAAAATAAATGTAAGACCATATATACCCAACCCACGAAGATGTTTTAACTGTCAGAGATTCGGCCATGGCTCACAGAGTTGTCGCGGCCGCAAAACTTGCGCAAAATGCTCGTCAAAGGAACACCAAACTGAAGAATGTGTTGCTACACCGCGGTGTGCAAACTGTGAAGGAGACCATGCTGCCTATTCCAGAGCTTGTCCTTCTTGGAAAAAAGAAAAAGAAATCATTACTCTCAAGACTACACAAAACATTTCTTTCAAGGAAGCAAGAAGGCGATATGCTCAAACAAACAGATTCTCCTTCAGTGCAAAAACAAACTTCGCCGATGTGGTGCGTAGGCGCGGTGCATCACACCAGGCTTCGGCACCCGTCCAGGTCACTCGCAGTGAGCCTGTGGCGGTGCCATTCGCGCCCCAAGGCAGAGCAGCTAACGCTGCTCCGCCAACTGCAAGTCAGGCTGCGCAGACCCCCGGGTCGGCGGGCCTCAAGACCTCTTCTCACAGGTCGAGGTCAAACTCGAACGCGAACGTGCCTTCTGCACGGTCGTCCAGCGCCTCCGCAGAGGCGATGGACACGGCCCCGGGCAGCCCCGCACCGTCCACGTCGGACGGTCGGAGGAGCTCTCTGGATCGATCAAAAAAAAGACAGGCCCCGAGTCACGGGGCCATCAACAACTTGATCTACCTTTCCATCCTATAGAAACACAAAATTAAGATGGCTTTCATAATACAATGGAACTGTAGAGGACTTTTAAACAATTACAGTGACATAAAAGACATACTAGGAGCACACGCTCCTGTTGCCTTATGTCTACAAGAAACAAATTTAGGTCCCCAAAAAAATAACTTTCTTAAGAATTACACTGTTTTCCGCCGCGATCGGGTACAGGCGAGCCGGCTGTCGGGAGGCGTAGCCATCATAGTGAAAAACGGTGTCCCGGCACGAGAGCTTCAACTAAAAACAAGACTCGAAGCTGCCGCAGCCACTCTGGTTGCCCATAAAACCATCACTGTGTGCTCACTATATATTGATCCGCACTTTAATTTAACACTACATGACTTAGAGGATCTTTTAGAGCAGCTACCAGAGCCATACCTGGTAGTTGGAGGTTTTAATGCACATTCATGTTTTTGGGGAAGCGAGAAAACTGACGCTAGAGGCCATCTCGTAGAGGATTTTATTTTATGCAATGACGTCTGTTTACTCAATTCTAATAAACCTACATACTGCTCCCCAACCTCGGGGAAAATGAGTGTTTTAGATTTGTCTTTTAGTTCACCGTCTGTTTTTAACGATTTTAACTGGAGTGTTTTAGACAATCCATATGGAAGTGATCATCTCCCTGTCGTAATAAGTCTTTCATTCTCGCTAACAGTTATTCCCACAAAACCACGGTGTTGGAAGCTACATTTAGCTGACTGGCAACTTTTTAGTGCACAAGCCACATTAGAGAACATAGTTTTAGAAAATACTGACATCAATGAGATCAATGAGAAGTTCACAAATTGTATCTTAGCTGCCGCACATTTAGCTATTCCTCAATCCTCTGGAATAGTAAAACAAAATCACAAATACTGGCACACAAAAGAATGTAAAGATGCAAAAAAGAAACAAAACAAAGCCTGGGGCATTTTTCGGAGATATCCAACACATGAGAATCTCATAAACTTTAAAAAAGCAAGAGCAAAAGCACGATACATCAGACGCAACGCAGAAAGGGCATCATGGCAACAGTACATATCCTCGATAAACAGCTCAATAACATCCAAAAAAATGTGGGAGCAGGTGCGGAAATTCACTGGAAATTTTACTCCTTTCACATTTCCAATGCTAACAACACCCGGTACTCAAACAACATTAGAAGAACAGGCCAACATATTGGGTAAGCATTTTTCTACAGTTTCAAGCTCGTCCAACTACACACACTCCTTTCAAAAACACAAAACAATAGTAGAAAAACAAAAACTTCCCTTCAGAACATGCATACATGAAGACTACAATCAGCTTATTACAATGCATGAACTAAACGCAGTACTAACATCCGGTAAAAAGACAGCACCAGGCCCAGACAATATACATTATGCCATGCTTGCTCACCTCTCTGAGACTGCCATAGAGGCTCTCCTAAAATTTTTCAATAAAATATGGATGAGTGGAGAAATCCCCCAAGCATGGAGAGAAGCAATCATAGTACCCTTTCTAAAACCTGGCAAACCACCAACTAGTCCCACCAGTTACAGGCCAATAGCACTCACTAGCTGTATAGCAAAATCATTCGAAAGCATTCTAAACATCAGACTAACCTTCATACTTCAGTCGCGGCAACTTTTAGATATACACCAGTGCGGTTTTAAAAAGACATGTTCCACAACCGATCACCTTGTTCGCTTTGAGAACACAGTCCGGGAAGCGTTCATCCACAAGCAACACTGTATCGGGGTCTTCTTCGATCTGGAGAAGGCTTACGATACCACGTGGAGGTTCGGTATCCTCCGTGACCTAGCGGACCTAGGTATCCGCGGCAGGATGCTGAGCTGTTTGAACGACTTCCTAACCAACCGCACGTTCCGAGTCCGCCTAGGCGCAACCTTCTCCAACACTTTTGTACAAGAAACTGGCGTACCCCAGGGGTGCATCCTCAGCACGACCTTATTCATCATCAAAATGAACTCCGTAGGAAAAGTAATCCCAAAATCCATAATGTATTCAGTTTACGTAGATGACCTCCAAATAGCATGCACGTCTTCCAGCATACCTACTTGTGAGCGACAGATACAAATAACAATAAATAAACTGGCTACCTGGGCAGATAGAAACGGATTTAGATTTTCTCCTCAGAAAACAGTAGCGGTTCTGTTCTCTTTGAGACGAGGCCTACAGGCCGACCCCACACTATATCTAAACCAGACCCCATTACCTGTCAAACAAGAGCATAAATTTCTAGGAGTAACTTTCGATAAAAAGCTCACTTTCTTACCACATATAAATAGCTTAAAGAAAAAAGGTTCCCAGGCCCTCAATATACTGAAACTACTGTCAAGAAAACGCTGGGGGTCTGATAGGGCATGCCTGTTACATATATATCGTTCTCTGGTTCGCTCTAAGTTAGACTATGGGTCCATAGTATATGGCTCAGCAAGACCATCCTACATAAAACGACTGGATCCTATCCACAATCTTGGTTTAAGGCTGTCTTCCGGTGCTTACAGAACTTCACCAATAGCAAGTCTGTATGTGGAAACGAATGAACCTTCCTTAGAAGATCGAAGAACTGCACTAACTTGTACATACATCCTCAAAATCCTGTCTCAGCCCAAACATCTCTGTTACCCAATTCTGACGAAATGCCCATCCCGAATACTCTTCAACAACAAGCCTAACGCGATTAAGCCGTTGCTCTTGCTCTTCGAAGAAAAATGCCAAGCTCTGAACATACTAAACGAAATTAAAAATATTGCCCCAAGACACGAAGCGCTACCACCGTGGTACACTCTCTCCACAGTGTGTGACGTCACACTAACACGCCTCAGGAAAACCTGTACACCACACGACCATATAATACAAGAATACCTAGCACTACAAGAAAAATACAGAAATTACACTGCATTTTATACTGACGGGTCAAAAACTCATGCTCATGTGGGAAGCGCAGTAATACAAGGAAAAAATGAAAATGCAGTACGACTTCCCTCATGTGCTACAGTTTTCACCGCGGAGTGCTATGCTATTAATGTTGCGGTACAGAAAATAACAAATGAAAACATCAAAAAGAGCATCATTTATACAGATTCACTGAGCGTTCTTACAGCATTAAACTCCAAAAATGCCACGGAGCCACTGATTGGAAGCATCATACACAACATAGTAAAGGTCACAACACAAAAACATGTTATAAAATTCTGCTGGGTTCCCAGTCACATTGGCATTAGGGACAATGAGAGAGCCGACATGTGTGCTGCACAAACCAGAACCATGGAAATAAAACATGTGAATTTGCCTCCTAGGGATTACATGAAGTTAGTGCATAGCAGACTAAGAGCCAAGTGGCAAGCTTCTTGGGAAAATGAAGGACACAACAAGCTGCATACCATAAAGCCCATTTTAAAAGAATGGAAATCATGCCGCCATAAAGAGCGTTTTATCGAAGTAATTTTATGTCGTTTACGCATAGGTCACACACACATCACCCATAACTTCTTATTAACAAAAAAAGACAAACCTGTGTGTGAAATGTGTGGTGAGGAGCTCACAGTAAATCACATTTTAATTTCCTGTTCGCATCTCGAAGAACTTCGTAAAAAATTTTTTACGTTATTTTACAATGAACACATTCCATTTCATCCCGCATTGCTTTTAGGCGAGCAAACACTTGTCGAGTTTTCACTTGTTTGTAAGTTTCTAAAGAAAGCCAATGTTTTAAATCTATTATAATGTAACCTCTGCACACTTGACATAACATCATCTAACCTTGTGTTTGGCGCATGATAGCCGTAGTTGCTTATGCGCCATAAAACCCCATATAACTAACTAACTAACTATACCATATGACGTGAGCATGAGTGAAAAAATTTCACCTCTGCTACATATAGTGTGGTCACCATGTGAGCAAAAGGAATGTCACTCTTTTCTAATGCATCAAACCAAGAAAAATGCCAAAGAAGTTAGGGATAGCTTTAACAGTGTTGTTGGCTTCCCTTTAAGCCAGCATATAGAATTTTTCATGACCCTCGGGAAAGCAGGTCTTGTGGGCTGTGTATGGAGAAGTGGAGGAGCTTAATCCTCAACTTTTTTCTGTACTACGAGCATAGGCCAGTGCCCAATATGGTGGCGCCCATTGACTTCTTTTGAAAAGGTCTGTATTACCTGTTGTAATTGAAGATGCGATTCTTAGCTCGGTTAGCATCTAGTTTGATAGTATTGGGTCCACCTTAGCTTGACAATATGGCCCTATAAATGGCGCCCCATTTCAGCTAACCTTCATTTTGATTTTTTCCTTCAATATAAAATAGCCAGGTAATTATTTAATTATTAAGTATCGTATCCCCATGCAAAAAATCGGGGCTTGATACTAGCATTGCCAAGATGATTAAACGCTCAAAATTCTTTAGAGTGCGCATTATATCGAGACAGGGTAAAGACTGAATGTAGTTCCTATCTGTAAAAACGGACAGCATGCTGAGCTTAGTAGGTAGACATCTATTGAAGTTCTAAACGTAAGTAATGGAATATTTGGGAAATCACTTCATAATCATATCAGAAATTTTGACTAGATGCGGTGTTTGTAACCCCAGCCAACATGGGTATTTAACGCATCACTTGCCCACATTAATTGTTCTTGCTTGAACACAACTCGTTAACACTGCCCTTCATGGCAACAAGGTTGAAATAGTGATATGCTTGGATATCGAAAAGGCATTTTATACCAACAGTCAGCACATGTTATTAAATTAGGTGTATAATTATTGGTGCAGACAGAAATTATTGGACCTTTTTACAAGCTATCTTTTGAATTGTAAGCTGAGTGTTATCAGAACTGTAATTTTTCATGCACAAACATTACTTGCTAGCGTAGCCGAGGGCTCCGTTTTTCAACTCATTTTCTCAGTCTTTGTAAATGATCTCCCATCTGAAACCATTCAGAAACAAAAATGTATGCTGCTGACAAGGCGTTAGCTTCATGGAGGACACAGTGCACGACTTGCAGGTTGAAGTAGGAACTGTTCGTCTAAACATTATTGTTCAAGAGCCTAATATGCAGGCTTTCTTTCAAAAAGTCTAGAGCTGCATTTAATAGCTTCGCCGTATATGTCGACCATAAAAGAATACATCAAGTCAGATCTTGTACATAACTTGCTATTATTTTCGTTCGACTTGCATTGAAAAGTGGAAGTCATGAACATAGCCTCCCATACTTAGTATACGACTGCCAGATTCTGTTAAAGATGTGAGGGTTTCAATTTATATATTCTTTGTGTACGTTCTGTTTATTCATAAATCTGGAGCCTTTCACTGCAGCTGCCCACATAGGCCATGCTGTTTTCGTATATTAAGGGGGGGGGGGTACCACGGCGGCCATCTTGGACAAGATGTTAGTTCAACCACCAGGGCGGCTCCTTTTGTCCGTGGAAGCGTAAAAGCGCTCCTCTGAGACGGTCTGGTCCTCCTCTCTGTGTTACCTTGACCTCCTCTTCCTCGCATTGTGGCAGAAGGAGGCGGTTAGTCACGGAAGGGAGATAAATGCCTCGACAATGACAACCGCGCTCGAACGTGTTTGGCACACGCATACTGCTTTTTTCACCCCTACGCACCCTTTTGCGGCCCTGCCATGGTGCCTAGCGATTCTTTTTTACGAGGTACTATTTCGAATGTGGAAAGTCTCTATATCTTTGACATTTACAGATATCATATTTTGTTTCCATTTTTTCCAGAGTTGTACACGTTGTTTTGTAGTTATTCTTTTCTCACGACCCTGAACAATATTTTGATGACTAGCAGCGGTAGCCACGGCAAGCAATATTACAAAATAAATCTTCGTAGGTTCCACTGGCATCCATAACAAAGGGCCACAAGACATCTATGGGCTATGGCCTTCGTAAAACAATATGGATGATGTTGAAATGGATGCAGCAGAATAGTAGATGACCTCTTGGTTTTAAAGGGCTGTTGTCATGTGTGTTGTCACAGCCTTTTCTGCCGTCAGAGGCACGTGACGCTACGCAGCTGCGGGTGTCGCGTAAGACTTGTGTGCTATTGATTCCCGTTCGCCATGCAAACGTTTATTTTGCAATTCCAGGAAAAACACCTGCAGTGAAACATCAACCCGAGATTTCGAAGCATGGCGAGTGTTTTTATTGTTTACTCACACACTGCCAGTGCTATGTAGAACTCTAAGAGAAAGCTGATATGGTAACAGTAAATAAGAGAAAATGGGCAGAATAAGGCATATCAGAATGGTAGAAACATATTGCGTTGTTGCGTAGTACATATTGCGTAGTACTAATGTTGTTGGGTCAGTAGCTGCGGAGAGGAAAAAAAACCAATATCACAGTGTGTTAGCCGCCTTCATCTCCTCCCCATTCCCGATAATAGCTTGGGAGAGGTAAACTCTTTTGTGCTTCAGTCTGTGACGTAGAGATGCGTTGCAAGTAATGCTGAACTTTTTTTTTCTGCCCGCGCATCCATGCATGATAACAGAGATCCCGAAAGCGCTTACGGCCGCAGCCGGCAACATTCTTTTCGTTCACTTTTTATTGCCAAATAAACCACTACCACCACCAAGGCTCGAAAAACGAAAAGGAAACACTGGCTGTGAAACTTCGACTGGAGACTGCGGGACATAGCTGGCAAGAGCTAATAAGTACTCATTACAATCGCATCGAGTTTCTCCCTACTGTGGCCTTAGCATATCATTTCCATCCATTCATTGGAACTGCATTTTGTTGCCACACGAGGCAACGTTCCTGCTTTTCTGGTATGATTAGTGATCAGCACGAAATTGTGATAATTCCAACAGTTCTGATTCCCTGCTGTCTTGTGAACACGGATGTGAGCGTGCGGCAGCATCTGTCTAGAAAATAAGCGATCGAATGCGGATATTGCACTACCCCCCCCATCTTTTTGTACTGGCACTGTTTGTGTAGTAAATTTGTATAGTAAAAGGCTCATTTTTTCTCCATTCCGGGGAATGTGGGAAGTCAGAGCTATACGCACCGTGGTAGTCCTCTAACTGATGTCCGCAAAATCAGTGGACTTTTGCTTTCACATCACCTTTCAACTGAAATCGCTTCTGCTGCTCTGTTTCGTTATGTTTGCTCTAGCATAAGAAAACATTTTGTGCTCACGCTGAGGTCTGGGGCAAATCGATCCTTGCACAATTAGTGAATTGCGGCGATAGGTAGCGGAAATTTGCAGATCTGGCCTCCCAGTGGTCTGCATTGTCCAGGAGGCGATTCGAAATATTTGGCGGCGTTTCAGGACAGCGCTTCTCAACCGATGAGCCATAGCGCGAGGCAGAGGTGCAAGATCGTGTCTTCGCCCTAGGATGATCATCTCTGGCCGCCTCCTCTCTCGTGATACCAGACACTCACAGAGAAAAAGATGACGTACAAGGAGGCTCCTTCTGTGTGTCTCATCTTTTTCTCTGTCAGTGTCTGGCAGGGCTGTTGAACCACTATAGATCAAGTCCACTCAACCCCTATGAATCAACTCCAAGTACTTCAGAAACGCGTTTGCAGGGTTGCTTGAACTCCCTTGAATATTTTCTGCGAAAATGCATGTATAATTGTGGGTGCAGGTGGCCTCCAGAGCAGTAACGGGCAGTGCTGGCTTCAATACCCAGAAATGAAAGGGGTGAGTCATCTGTGGACACGCCTTCCCCGGTGCACTTTACAAGGCTACGCTGCTGCGTCTTGTCGCTTGAGTCTGGTGACTGTCAGGACCACGCATGTAACTGTGAGCACCTAAAGACTACTGGCAGTGCACATTCCCCCCACCCCCCGCAGTTGTTGACTGAGCAAGCGTCGTTCCTGGAAAGAAACGCGCAACGCACTGCTTCACCACGACGGTGAGAGCAAGGGTTGGGTGCCGCGCTAAAGATTTTTATACTGTAAAAACATACTGTAAGAAAGAGAGTTGGGATTTGGTGCCCCAGCAGCTAGCGCTGACGAAGGCGAGAAAGGAGAAGAAAGGAGAAGCTGACAAAGTTCGGGTTTGCGCTTCCGAACGCCGGCCTGCTGAGCAGCACCGCTGGGACAAGGACTGTGGCCGTCAACACTAACTGTGCGAGTCCCCTCATTACACTCGGTGGAGGTGCTGAGTGAGAGTCGAAGGACGCGCGGAAGCACTGTAGCAAAGCGATGAGCTGGGCGCGTTGGTGAGGTGGTAGAGCGGCATTGACAGAATGGGAAAACATATCCGGGGAGGACGGGTCGGCAACGGCGATGGGAGGAGTGAGGGTGTTGATGTCATGAATGTCAGGGTCATCAAGGACAGGGGAAGCGTCGTCGAGATCGATGACATCTACCGTACCAAGCGATTCTCCCCGAAGTAAAGTGGTGGGAAAAGGCAACGGGTTTGCGATGTACAGGGCGCCACAACCACCAGAAAGTGTGAGCACGGCATGCGGGAGCATGACAGATTTGGGATGTGCACAAAGGGCAGAGGGCGAATAAAGAATAAAACACAAACATGAATTCTTGGTTCAGTGGAACTGTAGAGAACTACTCAGGAATTATTTCATGACACATATTCTAGCGTCAGTGTTGCCTGTAGCTTTATGTACCCATGAAACCAATTTAACTACCCTCGAAGTCAATAGAATGCTGTCTGCCAGCAAAACAACTGCTCCAGGATCAGATACACTGTGAAATACTTGCCCATCTTTGCCAGCCAGCCATAGAAGAATTTCTTTAGCAAAATATTCATAAAATGAAAATACCTAAGGAGTGAAAAAGAGCCATCATAGTGCCATTCCTGAAACCAGGAAAACCACCAACTTCCCCTAGTAGTTATAGGCCAGTATTCCTTACAAGCTATCTCACCAAATCTTTTAAAAATGTCCTCAATATTAGACTGACTTTTGCCCTCGAATCCTGCGAACTTCTTGACATCCATTAATGCGGCTTTAAAAAGGCATGCTCAACAACTGACCATCTAGTCCGCCTCGAAAACACAATCGTAGAAGCTTTAATACACAAACAGCACTGTCTTGCTGTCTTCTTCGATATGGATAAAGCCTATGATACAACATGGCGGTTTGTGATCCTCTGTGACCTAGGGGGCCTAGGTATCCGCGGTAGGATGTTGAACTGCCTGAATGACTTCTTTTCCAACCATTCTCTTCATGTACACCTAGGCTCAACCCTCTCAAGGAGAATCATTCAGGAGAATGGAGTATCTCAGGGGTGTACAACAAGCACGACACTATTTATTATAAAAATGAATTCCATCACTAAGATAATCCCGAAAGCCATCATGTATTCTGTCTATGTTGGTGATCTTCAAATAGCCTGCACATCCTCAAATGTAGCAACATGCTGGACACAAATACGAATGACGGTAAAAGTACTAACGACATGGGCATATAAAATTAGTTTTGAGTTTTCCACGCAAAAGTGAGTAGCTGTTCTATCCTTGCTAATAAGAGGGCTGTAGGCGATCGCACCCTTTTCCTGAGTGACGTCACATTAACAGCAAAAGACGAGCATAAATTTTGGGGTTAACTTGACTCGCATTCCTGCCACACATAAACAGTCTCAAAAAGAAAGCTTCTCAATCCCTGAATGTACTAAAAATACTTTCACGAGAACACCTGGGCTCCAATAGGACATGTCTCTTACAAATTTATTGCTGTGTAGTATACTCTACATTAGATT
This sequence comes from Amblyomma mixtum, assembly GCF_055824585.1. Classification (NCBI taxonomy): domain Eukaryota; kingdom Metazoa; phylum Arthropoda; class Arachnida; order Ixodida; family Ixodidae; genus Amblyomma; species Amblyomma mixtum. Next base: position 424,490,383 of record NC_143014.1, on the reverse strand, counting down.
GTGGAAGCATAGTTTATGGGTCAGCGTGGCCAGTGTACCTTAAACAACTGGATCCAGTGCATAATTTAGGTTTGTGTCTTTTCACTGGGGTGTACACGATGTCGCCCATAAAGAGTCTGTATGTAGACTCTAACGAACCATCACTTACATATGCTAGAAAGGGTTTAAAAGGAAAGAAATAAAAGTGCCCAGCCAGACACAAGAGCCATGCTCACATGCTCGTACATTCTAAAAATCCGTTCACTGCAGAAGCATATGTTGCCCCATTGCCACAAAGTGCCCATCTAGAACATTCTTTAAAACAAACAGCAAGCTACCCGGCCACTGCTCTTGCGGTGTGCCAAAACTTTGGCGTACTAGACGCAGTGCCAAGCATTGCTCGAAGACTAGATCCACTGCCGTCATCTGACAATTTCCCTGCAAGTTTTTATTTCACTTTTACACAATGCTGTATAAAACATTCGAAAACAACGTATGATGCAAGAATTTCTTACACTCGAGAAAAAGTACAGTACTTCGACAGCTTTTTATACAGATGGTTCAAAAACTGATGTTTACGTTGGAAGTGCAGTGATACATGAGAGTTGTAATAAAATAGTTAGTCCGCAGCGTGCACGCATCTTCACTGCCAAATGTTATGCCATCTGTCTAGCCATAGAAAAAATAGTAAATGAGAACCTCGCAAACAGTACTACCTATTTACACTTTACACAGACTCGCTAAGTGTGCTTACAGTCCCAACTCTAGAAATGCAATCACTGCTCTGCTTGGCCGCATCATGCACAACATAACAACCCCCATAGCTCAAGGACAAAACATAAAACTTTGCTGGGTTCCAAGTCATGTCGGCATAAAAGGCAATAAAACAGCAGATTTGTACACTGCTCAAGCTTGTGGTAAAGCAAATTAAAAATGTAAATACACCCTATAAAGATTGCATGAACTTAGTGCATCGGGAAGAGAGGAAAAATTGGGAGTTCACTTGGAACAACGAAGTAAATTACAAACTGCACTTGGTAAAACCACTTTTAGGTGAATGGAAGATATGTGTACCAGGAATGTTTCAAGGAAGTCATTATCTGCCATCTCCGTATAGACCACACACACCTTGCACACAACTTTCTGCTGATGAAACAAGACAAACCAGTTTGTACATGTGGAGATGAACTTATAGTAAATCACATTTTATTTTCATGCTCGAACCTAAAAAAGCTAAAGAAAGAGTGCTTTTCACAATTTTATAATCAGTGCAACCCTTTTCACGCAGCACTGCTCTTAGGTGATACTGCTACTGTGGTTATGTCTCATGTTTTTAAACAGAAGCATGTTTTCTTGAAAAAAATGTAAACCATGACACAGTGCTTCACCTGATGCCCCTCAGCCACATTCTCATTTCTGAGAAACAGGCTGCAGTTTTTATTTGTTTGGTTGAGAGCCTCGGCATCCTTGCCCAGCCAAGGATAGCTGCTGAGGCTATCTGGCCTTTGTTAAAGCTTTTACCATTTGCGATTCCTAAATTTCTTTTCCTCTGTTATTACTAGGTAGTTTAAATTTTTTAGGCACACTACACCACCGATCACTTTCCGCATATTTATTAAATCTTGCTGAATGCTTTTCCTATACCTTGTTCTTGGCGCAAGAAGGCCTTAGCTGCCTGTGTGCCGTTAAACACAACTCACCTTTGAGCAGTGTGCCTCCGACACTCAAGAACGGTTTCATAACAACAAGCGAAATTTCTAGCGACACCATCTGCCTCTCCTCTGCTGTGCCGCGTGAACACCCCATTGGGGGGGGGGGGTCATCATGGTTCACGATCGCTGCGAAATATTGCCTTAACAGTTCATTTTAAACAGATATTTTTTCACATTAGCTCGTATATCAAAGTGACCTAATGAGCTCACAATGCTGATATTGTCAGAGAAATCATCTTAACCAGGTTCGTCTTCACACGAGCTTGCTTTATGTGGTAGGTACGTTGGAAAGGAGGCATTGTGTTCCTCGGATATGCTGTCTGCTTTGTAAAGTACATGGCCCCAAAATTAGTGGGTACTTTGCAAGTTGCTGGGATTTCATGAGGGAATGCTTAAGGCAGGCACACAAAAGCATTGGCATGACATCCTGTTGTTTCTTCTTTGAGTCTGTTGCACCATGTAAAAAATATCTAAGAATGTTTAGAAGAAGGCATAGGCAAGCTGCTAAGAGTAGCTGCATGTAGTTCCAGCAACGAGCCAGTTTGCATCTAAAAATTCATAAATGCATCATTCTCCCTCCTATGCCAGGCTAACCTGTATTGTAGCACATAAAATCCTCTGCCAAATAGAGAAAGCTGTCTTATTTTGTTACAGAATTGAGTTGGAGGCCACTTGGGTTGTACCTGTGCATTGTGCAGTATTTCCCACAAGGATCTCAGTAGTCTGCTAAATTGTCGTTCTGCTGTGAGCTCTGACGGCGGTCTTTAAAAACAACGAATGCAGTGTCGTTCAAAAATGGACACATGCCAATGTCTACCTTGCATTGTGCTCATCACACCTAATCTGCACCCTTTGTCAAAATATATGCAGCCCACCAAGTTTGCTTCTGGACCATGCAGTGTGGTGTCTTTGATTTACCAGCTTTCCGAATGTCTCGAGGCTGCTAGGGAACCCATTGAGATGTATACTTCTAATGGAGTGGTACTTAGTGTAAGAATGACGGTAGTAATAGGAATTAATTTGTTTAGTACTCACATGAGTAGTAGTAGTAGTAGTAGTGAAAACATTTATTTATTTTTTTTTTCAAAAGGAAGAGTTAGGGAGTAGGGGGATGGGGATAGATAGATGTGGAGCTTCAGTGGTCGGTCTTCCCTTGTCCAGGATCCTGTTGGCCTCCGCCGCTGCCTTGGCCCTCGTCACCAGCATAAGCTGTGTGCTCGGGTCGGAGTCAGCCAGGAGGGCCTCCCACTGCTCTAGACTAGGGCTATTTACCTTTGGTAGTAAAGGGCTTTTTTCGCAGCCCCAGGTGGCATGGTACGTTGTGGCGTAGCCCCCACACCACACGCACTCTTTCGTGTATCTGTTCGGCCACATTTTGTGATACATGGCTCTGCTTGGGTAGGTGTCTGTTTGTAGTCGTCCGAGCGTGGTGGCCTGCTCTCTCTCGAGGATATCCGCCGGAGCCGAGTACTTCTTGCGCGCTCCCAACAACGCCTTCATTGCCTCCCCGTAAGATTCTGGCGTGCTGAAGGGTTCGACCGGCAAACCCGCCCTCCGGTTCGTGAACCCTCGGACAACGGTGTCTGCCATGAGATTTCCCTCAACCCCAGTGTCAGGGACCCAAATGATGGTGTGTTGAATGCTTGTGTTGTTTGATCCATGTCTGTGTTGTTTTTGTTCGAAGAGGATACTCGCGGCTTTTCGGCCGATCCTTCCATCTCTGTATGCCCTTGCTGCAGCCTGAGAATCCGTCGCTATCCAGTAACTCAGTCCCTGCCGATTGGCTTCAGTCAGGGCTAGAGCTATGGCGATCTCTTCCGCTGCTTGTGTTGTCCATGTGCGCACTAATGCACCAGTAATTATTAGACTTCACATGAGTACATAGGCTCCTGTGTGGGTACACAAGGCAGGCAGATCTGTTGCCATCTATGGGAAGGTTTTAGATGTGGAGGGGCAGGAGGCCAGCGTATTCAGAGATTTTTTCTTTGCCTCATTTAAATGTAAAAAGGGGACAAGTGGTTCTATGACAAAAAAGAAAAATGAGCGGGCGCTTAGACAATGGCTAGCATGGCTTGCGATGACACAAAGAGCCCGTCAAGATGTTTGACACTTTCCTGTCGCTACTTCCAGTTTCATGGCATCATGATGTGTCGTCGCTTCTAGTTTGTTGACGTTCCCTAATATGTGCTGGCACATAACATGAGAAAGTGAAGCTTATTTTCTCGTTCGTGTCCGAGCCTTCTTCTCAAGAGCATGCATCACGTCATGATTAGTCATACACCTCACAATATCCACCGACCATGTGTGATCATGAGACCTCTTAATTGGCATCGACCTGGGTGTTACAGGAGATGCTGCTAACCAAACCGATGAGCTCGTTATGCTGTCCCATAAAACTTCTGCACTCATGGATGTGGACAACTTTGCAATGTATATGATCACATATGTCCATAAGCTGCTGCAGCACCAGGAAAACTAGTACGAACGATGCTACGGATGAGGTGGCACACATCCCAGTTAAATGAGAACTGTGATAAAGGCAAGTTAATGGGTACACTCAGTTGTCAATGAAAGCTTAGAAGACACCCTTATAACCCTGACTTCTCAGCAACCAGTGTGTAGAATGAGACTGGAAACACAAAGAATGCAAGGCTGAGTGTCAGTGGAGATCACATCCACATTGGCTTTTCTCTAGCTGTTATGAATTTGTGTGAGGCTTTTAGAGGGGGTAAGGGTGTGAGGGTTATAGACTAGTTACACGAATATAACGCAAGGTTTTTATTTCCCTCTATTCATCAGTCTTAGAAAGCCTGTCATGTTATATTTGAAACCAAGTTACGAATGTAACAGGATTTTTTACTTGCTGTTTCTCACGATTGTACAGTGACCTTCACCACTAGACTTGCCATCTCCTAGTAGGAGAAGGCAACATTTTCATGACTTCAGGCCGTAAATGGGCACTGGAGAGGGCGGCGATGAAGGAATAAAGAAGGCGGCACAGGCCATTGAGAAGGAGAAGGTACTAGAAGAAGCTTAAGTAGTGGAAACAAAAAAGAAAATGGGCACTGGGATTGAGCTGCTTGAAACACACGGCGGCATTGGCACGTGTTGATAGTCTGATGCCCTGCTGCGGTTGATAATGTCACACATTTCTGGTGTGTTTCCAATGAAGGCAACGTATCTGATGCTTTGCTATTCTTGTGCACCATCTGTGTTTCTATTTTTGCTCAGCCTTCTGTGCATTGTTTGGACTTGCATGGCTTGGAAACTGTGTTGGCTTTAGAATCATCATTCTTTTTTTTTAAATGTCAAGTTCTCCTTCCCGTCATATTCGTGGTCATGTTTGGATACGTGCAACTACGATATCTTTTTGTTTTCTTCCATCGCTGTGGTAATGGGACCTTTCTCTTACGCGCAGATTTTTTTTTGCCGGACTCATTGGAATCACGTTGAGCATTAATACAGAAACACTTCCTTCCTTGAACATTCTGCAACCCATGTTTCCTCATATCAATGCACATGTTGCAGAATGCCTGTTGGTGACTTTGGGCAGACACGAGATTGGGCCGTGGGCATTTCTTAACTTTTGAATGCATTTCTTTACTTATGAACTTTTTGCTTTATTAGGTAGAATTTTTGTGAAATATGTATGGACATAGCTGTCATTGTGGAAAGCTGTAACAATATTGATGAGTTGTGCTGAATGGTTTGTTGCTTTTCTTTTTTAAGTCATTTCGTGCTGCTGTTTACCTTTATGGAGGGTGTTCCGAACTGTTGCTCCTGAATCTGCAAAATAGGTGCTTTTCTACAGAATGCATTTTACCAAGTTTGCATTTTGCTGTCAGTGTGATAAGTAGATACACACTGCTTTTGTGTGTGTAACTGGTTTAAATGGGTCATGGTGGTTTAGAGGAGCGTTTTCATGAAAATATCGATTTTCTGAGTTCATCATATTTGCATTCGCCAGGTTCTTTACCATCGACAAGTACAGTTTGAAGCCGGGACTAGCATAGTTTAAGAAACGTTTTCCAAAAAGTGTTCAGCCACAATGCAGGAACTCGCTAGGGTGCATCAAAATACTTCCGTTCCCAATGTTTTCGGAATTTAAAACCTCCTGCTATGATGCACTCTGTTTGGTCTAGCTTGACGGTGCAGCTCGCCGGGTTTCTTTGGCGCCAGTGTGGCATGCGCTTAGCCTGTTCAGTACTTAGAAAAAACGCCAAAAACAAAGATGCGACTTCACTTTGCACAGAAAAGGAAAGGACAGGCGTTTGTTGCCTTTGTCCTCATCCAACTTCACCCTCATCATCAATGATGATGGTGCTAAAGCCTTTCTACTTGCTTATGCAGTTGCTCGGGATCGACTACAACTTCCCTGCTTTTTGCCTGGATTTGCCTGGAGGACTACCCTTGCTGCCAAATGCTGCCCGTTCCCACGGACTCTTCTCAGCCGGACATTTTCCTGCCACTTTGAACTTCACGCCGTTGGACCACGAAAGCGCGCTGCCACTGCACTACGACAAGGAAGATGCACTGCCACCATCATCAACCAGCGTGCCGTGTATAAATAGTCGACTCATGCATCCACTCGTCAGTGGGCGTGGGACAGCAGCGATGATGGTGCTAAAGCCCTTCTACTTGCTTACGCAGGTCAGTTGCCCACTTTCACTATATTCTAAGCGTACTAGTAATCGCTGTTTACTGCTTGTCCCATGCCCACACACTTTGGGATGCACTATTGCCGATTGTATTCGTGTAGTGAGTTGCTTTTGTTGTCAGGGGATGTAGAGTTGAACGCTGGTCCCAACAAGCAAGGCCTGTGTAATGAGGATATATTAGTTGCAATTAATGACCTCAAAATATTATGGAATCACATCTTGGGGAAGTAATGGCATCTCTGAGCGAGGTAAAGGCCAGTCAGAAACAGCTTGAGGCCAGTGAGGAACAGCTAGAGGCCAGTCAAAAGCAGCTTGAAGATACGGTGTCAGATGCATTACATCGACTGGCAGCTCTCGAAGCAAAGGCAAGCGATTCTACAGCTCTTCTGATGGATGGGGCTGACGTGAAACACTTTGTAACTAAAGCAGTTCATGATGAAAGCTATCTTCTGCGGATGCGCCTTGGTGAATTTGAAGATCAGTCTCGAAGAGATAATCTTATATTTTACGGTGTCGATGATGCAGCAGATGAAACATGGGCGGAATCTGAGCAGAAGATACGGAGGCACCTTCTGAGCTCATTTTTCCTGGAAATAACCGATGAAGGCATTGCAAGGGCGTATTGCCTTGGAGCTTTCGTTCAAAAGAAATCCCGACCGATCGTCGTGAAGTTCGCGTCATTCAAAGTTAAAGATGGCATTCGGCCTCAGAGAACAAAACTGAAGAATACAGGCTTGTCTATACAGGAGGACTTTTGCAGAGCAACTAGGCTCTCGTGGAAACAATTCATGGACTATGGTAGAGCGAGTGGCCATAAATACAACCTGCGTTACAACAGGCTGTACATAAACAAAAAATCTACGTATATTGGCGACACAGATGCCGTATGCGAAGTTGAAGCGCCTAACGGTGGGACTCTGAAAATGATGCAACAGCCCCGCCTGCATCACCTCCACCTGCATCAGACATGCCTGCATCAACTTCTTCCTCAGGTTCACCATAAGAAAATGCAGCCGTTCAAGCATTACCGAATCCAGATTATTCGATGCCTTTCACTAACATTCACAGAATTTTAAATAAACCAGACTCATTGTTAGCTCTAGCCGACACGTTGCTTGCCAGTGTGATTGTCCTGACCGAAACGTGGCTGTCTGCAAAAGTTGATTCTCGGGAACTGTTCTCTTGTGAAAAAAATTATAACATTTGTAGATTTGATTGCTGCGAGCTAGTTGGTGGTGGTGTTTTGATTGCTGTATCAGATCAAATTGCTTCCTATAGAGTTCCCGTCAATTCTTCACTGGAATTTTTCTGCACTTGCTTGCATTTGAACCACAAGGACGTTTTATTCTGCGTATGCTATCGACCACCCAGCTCACAGCCTTGCTTCTGCGATGACCTACATGACACCGATCATTCGGTCCTTTCTATGTTTCCGAGGTCTCCTCTTTATATTTTTGGCGATTTCAACCTTCCCGCAATTTCATGGAACAGCCCCTCTTTTCATTTCTTACGTCCTCTCTGAAAATGTCCTGCATTCATTGAATTGTGTTCTACGTTCAACCTTGAATCTTTAAAGAACCAACCCGTGTTACTCAGACATCTGCCAACATACTTGATCTTGTGCTAACCACCTCTCCTGAAACTATATCTTCAATCAGCTTTCTTCCGGGCTTAAGTGACGATAGTGCAATCCACCTAACTATGCCTTCACGCTCGGCTCGCTCTCCAAAAAGATACAAGCTACTTAGGAACTACAGCAAGGCAGACTCTCAAGCTATTAATGCAGAGCTCGAGCGCTTTTCCGACACCTTCTTCGCGCAGTTCTGGAGTCGTTCCACTCAAGAAAACTTGCAGATATTTAAAACGAAGGTGAATGATCTCGTAAAAGAATTTATTCTCATTCGTCGCGTTTCCTGCTCCAAACAAGCACCCTGGTTCAGCGTATCGCTAAAGCGTCTCCTAAATAAGAAAAAGCGCATTTTCCGGCAGCTGAAAAATTAAAAAATTGCTGATAAATGGCACCTTTATCGTGCTGTCACGTCAGAGTACAAGCAGGCGCTGCAGAGCGCTAAGCATGTTTTTTATCGTGACATACTGCCTCGTTTGCTCGTTTCCAACCCACAAAAATTTTGGAACGTCATTGATATGCACAAAACAAAAGAGATGCGACTTCGCTCCATAAATAATATCTCGGTTCCACCTCACAAGTGCTGCATTGCTTTGAAGAATACATTTTTCTCATCCTTTACTAATTCCATGGTTTCCACTTTACCTGATATTGCGGTTTCAGAATTGGTTCACATGGTTCACCAGGGTGGAGATTTTGGCAAGTCGGTAATGATCCATAACATAAGAGTAGCGCAAAACCAGGACGACTGACAAAAGGGGAGAGAACACAAACCTACAATGTAGCGCCTGTGTTGTGGGTTTGTGTTCTCTTCCCTTTTGTCCGTCGTCCTAGTTTTGTGCTACTCTATGTCATGTTATGGTTCATATGGAGCCTATAAGCCGCCGTGGTGGCTCAGTGGTTATGGTGCTCGGCTGATGACCCAAAAGACGTGGGTTTGATCCTGGCCGTGGCGGCTAGAATTACTTTGGAGGAGAAATTCTAGAGGCTCATGTACTGTGCGATGTCAGTGCAGGTTAAAGAACCCCAGGTGGTCGAAATTTCCGGAGCCCTTCACTACGGCGTCTCTCATAGCCTAAGTCGCTTTGGGACGTTAAACCCCATAAACCAAACCAAACATGGAGCCTATAACTATCAGTGATGAAGGTTTTGCCAGGCTTATTCAGAAAGGAAAGCTTGCTTCAGCTGCAGAAGTCAACAGTATTAGTTATAAGTTCTTGAAGAGTACATTTTTATATTCATACATGGTGTTGTCCGAAATTTTTACGCAGTCCATCCGCAGCGCATCACTGCCTGACGACTAGAGGATTGCCAAGGTGGTTCCGGTCCACAGGTCTGGTGATGTTCATAATCCTAATAACTACAGACCCATTTCCTTAACGTCTATTCCATGCAAGCTCCTTGAACATATCTATTCGCACCTTGCTGATTATCTGGGATCTAATTCGTTTTTTACAGATTCACAGCATGGTTTTTAAGCATCATTCCTGTGAAACTCAGTTAATTGCATTCACTAATGACTTGATTTTTGCACTGGACCACTTTGCTCTCATTGACTGTATATATATTTTCTTTGCAAAGGCTTTTGACACCGTGTCACACCAACTGTTGCTTTATAAGTTAAAAAAATTAAGTATTGATAATGGTATTTTAAATTGGATTGAGTGTTTTTTAGTAATCGAAGTCAGTATGTAAATGCTAACGATCATGACTCCCCCATTTCCCCCATAACTTCTTGCGTTCTGCAAGGATCAGTTCTAGGACCTCTTCTTTACGTTATCTATATTAATGATCTTCCTTCCTCAGTTACTTCAAAAATAAGATTTTTCTCTGATGACTGTTTTATACAGAGAAGTTTCTAACCCAGATGATGCATGCACTGTTCAAAATGATCTCAACATAATTGGAACTTGGTGTAATACCTGGCTTATGAAACTAAACGTTAACTAATGTAAATTAATGAGAATTACGCGCACGACTAGTCACAACATTCCGTGCTCATACTCCTTCGATGACGCCCCACTTACCCAAGTTAACAAGTATAAGTATCTTGGTGTTGAAATAACAGATGATCTGTCCTGGAAGGCTCATATTGAATACTATATTACTAACAATGCCAACCGCGTGCTCGGCTTCATCCGTTGCAACTTTTCCCTTGCCCCTATCCCTGTGAAACTACTGCTCTACAAAACACTCATCCGTTCAAAAATTGAGTGCGCTGCTCCAGTATGGGACCTATACACTAACTCTCTCATTGTGTTGCTTGAATCCATCCAAAATCGCTCTGCAAGATTCATATTGTCTAATTATTCCCACCATGCCAGTGCTTCAGAAATGAAAAGAATGCTTAATCTTCCGGATCTTGCCATACGGCGCCACATTTCACGCCTCTGCACATTTCATAAAATATATTACGGCAACGAAAACCTAAAGCAGTCCCTGTTTATTCCTCTGGTGGACATATCATCCTGCAGAGATCACCACCTAAAGGTGCACATTCCACAGCGCAGGACTGTCCCATATTTTAATTCCTTCGTCCTGAAAACTGCCTCGGACTGGAATCACCTGCCCTCCACGTTGTCGTCATCAAGGATTCTGAGAAATTAAAGGATACTGTTAATGCTTATCAATTGCAACTGTTTATTTGTTTGTTTCTTTTTATTTTTCTCCCCACTCCTCTGTAATGCCTGACCGGCCTTGAGAGTAATAAAATGAAATGAAATCATCATTATCAGCCTGACTACGCCCTCTGCAGGGCAATGACCTCTCCCACGTCTCTCCAATTAACCATGTCCTTTGCCAGTTGTGGCCACCGTATCCCCGCAAACTTCTTAATCTCATCCGCACACCTAACTTTCTACCGCCCCCTGCTACGTTTGCCTTCTCTTGGAATCCACTCCGTTACCATTAAGGACCACCGGTTATCTTGCCTTTGCATTACACGTCCTGTCCAAGCCCATTTTTTCCCCTTGATTTTGACTAGGATGTCATTAACCTGCATTTATTCCCTCACCCACTTCGCCTGCATCCTATCTCTTAACATTACACTTATCATTTGTCTTTCCATAGCTCACTGCATTGTCCTAAACTTAAGCTGAGCCTTCTTTGTTAGCCTCCACATTTCTGCTCCATAGGTGAGCACCAGTAAGAGACAGCTGTTGTATACTTTTCTCTTGAGGGATATTGGTAACCCAAAACCATCAGAGAGTAACAATGTTGGCAATTTAACAACAGGACAATGCCACGAGAATCGCATGCCAGATCCCCCTCGTGGGAGTTGCGCACGCAAGTCTGGCAGCGTAGTAACAATGCTCGAGTTACAAAAACTGCGTGCTGCATACTTTATCACTGTGCAATGCAATTAAGTTGGCTGTTTTTATATGTCGAGCACTCACCCCCCTGTTCGCACTGCTTACTTGTTGTATAAGTCCTATTTCAAATCTCTACCCCTCCCCACTTCTTCCCGCCCCCTCCCAGTGGTGCGGCTGGTCATTTTGTGTGGCTGAAGCAATTAATGAAGGTGATGCCTTGATTTACCTTCATCAAACAAAATATTTTAATAACTAATTCAGGAAAACTTGTCTGGGTAATATCAAACTGGATTATAATACCCACATCTACCACTGCGGGGCGCACTCCTGGGCTATATATGTCATCCTCCAGGCTCATCTTACTCGTCGCTGCTCTGTGAGGCTGCGGGGTCATAGCCATGCCTTTAGTCCATGGTCATTTCGATGTCTGAATGATATAAATGTACTCTCACTGCCACTTTCTAGGCTGTAACTTTCGCTGTGTTTCACGTTTCCGTGCCGCCAATTCTGAGCGTCCAGGTGCCGCACCTGAACCGGTGGCAGCACGGTGCGACCGGAGGAGGCCGCCGCGAGACGTGTGACGTCACACACTCCTCCCGCCTGGACGAGCGGCAACTGGCGCGTGCGCACAAAACCTGCAAAATAACACCATCCGCGCAAAAATACTTGTAATAAAGACTGCAACTCTAGCCAATCGCTCCTTCTAAATACATTTTCGGCGATTTGACAGAAAGTCGCAATTTAATGTAGTATCCCTTTAAGGGATGCAATGCTGGGAGCAGGCTCTTTATTTTCGCCTTCAAACTAATAATTTTGTTCTCATCTACTTTATAGCAGGCTGCTATATCTCTAATGTTAGCTCATTTCAGAAACTTCTACCTGCGCTGCCCTGCTTAAACATTGCAGTAACTTCGGATATAATTTTTTAAAAGTTGACTTGCGAACATACAGTAGACTCATTAAGGTGCAGTCGGTACAGATGAAGAATGTGAGAACACCTGGTTGGTTGGCTATACACTCGGTGTGAAATGAATGTAAGAGTCTTTAACTTCGCGTGTCCTTCGGTTAGGACGGACTGTTGCAGTGGCAGCGACTTTTGCCAAATCCGTGCAAGAATACTCTCGGAGCGTCCACGGGGCTCTATCGACGCAAGCAGGAGGCTTAAAGTAAGCAGAACTATAAAACGGCCAAATTGAATAATCGGCGTGAGCCAGTGGCAGGGCGGCGGTGCTTCCTTCGTGCTGAAGCTTCCCATGCTCCCGCTCAAGCGCTGCCCACCTAGCACGAACCTCGTCCAAGACAGCAGTTCCGGAAGTTGAAGGTTCGGCTAAGTGCCGTTGTACGGTACGGTCGCTTATGGGCGGATCCGCCAGACAGGTGGACTGGCGGACCGCCCGACCAGACAATAGGCATCCGCCCCATCCGGCGGGCGGATGGAAAGTTGGTCAACTTCAACTTTTGGGCGGACGAGTGGATCTGCCTGGCGACTGGATTGTAGCGATTGGCTGCTTTTTACGGGAACTCTGCCGGGGCAAGATGGCCGTCCGTCGACTGAACTGGGGATCGAGGCATAGGTCATGGCTGTAGTGGCGGCAGCTATACCGCGAAGCATATTATATTGGCCACAATCATGTTGATATTACAAGGGTTCAGAGCAACTGTGAACTTCTCCGCGTGCAGCAGCGGCGAGCGACAGTTTCCGGAGTTGAATTTTGTAATCATCGACGCTGATGGAGTTGACAGAGCGCCTCTTTATGCTGACGCAACACCTACGCTCTGGCGGTGTCACGAAGTGTTTATTTGGAGCTGTTTGTGGTTGTTAGAAGCGTTCCTAATTCCTGCAAGGATCATCACGCACAGCGGCAAGTAACAGCTGCTCACAGTGAACTGTACTTGCATGAGCTGCCAAGCACAATGACTAGTGTCCGCGTAGTGAAAGTGATTGCGATCGGAGCGAGTGCTTTTACGTCAAGGCAGTGAAATGTGCACCTGCGAGAGCTTACTACGCACGCCTGCTTTCCGAATGCTGAAATGAACGTGGCGCTGTGCAGCTAGTCGCATTCGTTGCGATGGTTGTAGTGATCGCGACCAAAGCGTGCACATGACGTTGTTGCTGGCTACGCATTCATTACCATTTTGATCGCGATTCATGTTGTCACTGTGCTTGAGAATTGCCATGTGTGCGACGTGACGCGAGCTTGGCTGCACGGCGGTCGGACTGTTTTCTGTGGCGACAACAGCGATGTCGTCATCCTTCTGCGCCTTGGAGCTCCATTCAGTACATTTTGTGATGATGGGTGCTCGGGTTACGACTCGCCGGAGGAACTGTGTAACCTGTGTGAAAACATCGGTACAGTGCAAATGTATCTTCGGGAGCATCATTTCTTTTTATTTCCTGCCGGCTGTGCGCACATTTGCCTACAATAAATATATCGGCATGATGAATGGGTGACTGAACACTTCCTCTAGCCATTTCGATTTAGGTTGTAACAACATGGTATTACACGATTACAAACAAGAATCACTACCACTTTTAAATCACGGCTGGTTGACAGTGTACAAATCTCTAATATGTGCCAACTCGTCAGTCTGTTTTTCATGAAAATTTCAATTGATGTAGCGCAGAAAAAAAAGTGTGGCAGCAGCTTATGCAATCAAAACTGTTCACAGAGCAAGTTGGGCATAACGAATCTTGATGAAAAGAAAGAAAAAATATTGAGAAAACCTTTGCCATTGCTTTTTCTCTTTTTGCTTAGCAGTGTTAAGTCAATATTGACAAATGCTTGGCAGTGTTCAGTTTAAGTGGGATGTTGGTTTCCGCTGCAATCAGAAAAATGCAGTGGTCTTGAAAAACCTCATGGGCAATGATAGTGTTTGTTGTTGATTTTGCCCACGGTCCTTTTAGATCCGGAGATCAGTGGTACGAAACTGGATGTGTTCGCAATGCTATTGTTGCAGACCTGCTCTCAAAATTGGCTTTATTGGTGTTAAGCAGTTGTTCAGCAGCACTTCCTGGGCCAGCCACAACAATTTGTTTCACAAGACAACATGCATTTGCATATGTCTATCCGTCTACATGCATTTGCAATGCATTTGCATATGTCTATCTGCTACGTTCATTTGCCTGTGACTGCTTGCTACAGACATGGTTACTTGCAGACTGCAAAATGAGCTCTGTAGAGCTGGTAAAGCTAGGCTAGGAACAAAGATAATGGGAACAACACCACTGCACAGGGTAGCAATTCTTGCTCTGTCGTCGTCCCTTAGCACAGTTTCGACATGCCAACTTGCCACTGGTTCACCCCAGTGTACCCTATGATTAAGTTCTGTGAAATTTACATTAAGCAACAATGTGAGAGGAAGCAGGTTGTGTAGGCGTATCTAGTGCATGCTGTGCAGATAGCTTCCTGCCTCATCATAGCCTGGCCCCTCTGTGTTTCTTACCCTTCATCACCCAGCACCTAAGGCCCATTTTTGGGGCATTGGCAAATCACAAAACTGCAAATCACAAAATACATTTCATACTATTGCCCCTGCTAGATTGTTTTGCCCATTAAATTTTTTGATACAAATCGGCAAGCTTTTTGAAAACATTTCTGCAATAGCCATCTGTCTCTTGTTCTTCACGACATGCACCTTGACGGCAACATCTCCCTATGATGCTTTTTTCTTTTCCTTTGAAAAAGCATGTGAGTCCTTTATTTATGTAAGGCTGGTTTTCTCATTCTTTAACTTGCATCGAATAACTCTAAACTGGATCCAAGCTTAAACAGCCAGCCGTCAGCAGATTTCCCTTGCCAGTTCTCATGCATCCTGCCTTTTCCTGCAATCTCGGACGTCCCCATGGCACTCTCTTGGGCCTCAGCTTTTTATTACTTGCATTATTATCTTCCCTTCAGTGTTTTGTCATATGCCTTCACTGACAGCTTTATGGGGTCTGCCACCTTGCAATCAACACGAGCATTTCAGTTCTTCAAACAACATTTTACATTCTCTGGATTGGCCTGTTTGCTAATGTTACTAAGATTTCACTAATATTTTTTTTTTATTTTCAGCATTAGATTTTGCCGACTTATAAGGCCTTCCAATAAAGGTATATTCACTGTATACTGGTTCAAATACTCACCTAATAATCCTCATACACCCGCCTACAACCTACGATATTTACACCCCGACGTGTCCTTAGTATCATTGTCTTCCAAGTTGCTTGTGTTCAAATCCCCTGTGTGGCATTAGCTTGGGTATTCTAATGGTGCATGCCACAAATCTAACTTAACTAAAATTCTGGAGTGAGTTCAGACCTGAGCCACTTGTTTTATTCTCTCAGTCTATTTTTGAAGCTCCAGTGTAACAGCACTAAAGGTGAATCTTCAAATTTCTGCATGTCGTGCAGAAACTGCTGATTTTTTTAACTGTTTATCGTCACATAACCAACTAATCTGTTCTGACTCATGGTTCCTTCTGCACTAGTTGCACAGGCAGTGCTGTGTCTCAGTTAGCTCATGCTACTGCATTTCAAGATTCATTGTTGTTTTTGCCACAAAAGGCTGGAATGGCCTTCCAACTCACAGGGCTAACTATCCTCTTGTGCTTTGAGCTGGTCACTCTAGCAATTCATGCAAAATGATGTTCATCCAGAGAATTAGGTAAATCTCCCAAGGCGAAAATTTGTGATAAGGGAGTAATTACTCATTCGCATCAACTCAAGTGAAGCCATAAGGCTACAAAGAAAACCTACAAAGCTTTCCTTTGTAGTGGTATGGCTGTACTTGGATGCTAATGGTTAATTAGTTCTTATTAGTAAATTACAAACTCATCAAGTTCCTACATGGTGGATCATGTTAGCTCACCACTCAAGTATTGTCATTTAGTACTGTTTAGGTATAATAAACATTAAAATAAGTTCTAATGAAGTGCTTAGCCACTTGCTCAGCTCAGCAAACCAACACAATGCTATCTTATGCATAAGAACTTTCCTCACAATCTATTTCAAGTAATATCGAGGGAGATTTACACAATAGTTTGTCGGACGGTATACAGTTGCATTTAGGCTAACTTGCATACTGCACAAGCTAGGTGTAGCCAGCTAAACTCATGCACTGAATAGCTAAGCATGCATTACTGTGCCTATCTATGTGAGACTTTCCTTGGTGCTTCTCTCTTACTGTCTCTTCAGCTAAGCAAGTCATCGACTTCATAACATGGCTCGGTGAGAATGCTGCAAATGCATACTTTTGCATGTGACTTTTATATATTCAGGATAGTGTTAGCAGGACTGCTGGTTCATCTTAAGCACAAAACCCGCCAACTTCAAGTTGCAATATCTCCAGTAAGGGAGCTATGATGTCGTGCAATAAAATGAAATTACAAATAAGCTGTTTAAGTATGTGACAGGTATATGTGCATATGTTCTCTCTGATACAGCGTTAAAGCAATGTCTAAAGTTATTTTCACTGATCAGTAAAATGTAGAATGGCTGAATGTAACGATGACCAGTTCCCAAGGTAGCAAGCAAAAGTGAGCATTGCTAACTGTTGATAGATGTTCATACCACTTAACATATGCTGAATTTTAGAGTGCTTTTAGTTGCTGACTATCAACATGTTCTGCTAAATACACCCATATCACTGCCAGGGTGCTTTCAAAGAAAAATAAACTGAGGCATTGACAGGCAACAGAAATTTGGAAAAGACCAATATGAAGTTAGGCCAGAGAATGCCAACGAAAAACAGAAAAGCAGTGATGGCTTTTGTCATTTCATGGCATCTCTATACTGCAACTTGAAGTTGACGGGTTTTGTGCTTAAGATGAACCAGCAGTCCTGCTAATACTATCTTGAATATATAAAAGTCACATGCATAAGTATGCCTTTGCAGCATTCTCACTGAGCCATGTTATGAAGTCGATGTCTTGCTTAGCTGAAGAGACAGTAAGAGAGAAGCACCAAGGAAAGTCTGACACAGATAGGCCCAGTAATGCATGTAACAATTGCTCTTGCTCTCCTATTCCATACCTCTCAAGTGTCAATTATCTCGTTGTCCATTTCGATTCTAACATGTCCTGGAACACTCATTTGGCTAATGTTTGTGAAAGGCTGCACAAAATAGCCTGCCTGCTATATTCTATTAAAGCAGTATGCCCAATTTACATAAGGAAGACAATAGCACATGCATTGGCATACACTGTGCTGCGATATGGAATCTGTTCTTTTTATTTCTGTTCAGTGTTTTGGCGCAACATAGTTAATTCTTTACTAAAATCTATAATTCGGGCTGTGATGTATTGTGTGCACATTACTAACAATTCCAGTCTTTTTTTCATGCTCGCACATGCCGGCTGGATTGGCGTCTTCGCCAAATGCAGCCGGCACAGCGCGCCAGCGCGCTATGGCTGCGCAGAAGACGCGACGGGGACACCTCTCCTGGCCACATCATCAGCGCACGTGTTTCCGGTCCGATGGGCAAAACATGCGAGAAGGCTCACACCCACGCACCGTGCTCACACCCGAGAAGAAAGGCTGCTAGGTGTTTCGAATCGGGGAACGAAGGTGGTGGGGGAACGCTCGGCACCAGAAAAACCGGTTCAGAACCGAAAGTCGACGATTTTGCCCATCGGGGCACGCCTTTTTTGACGTCACACTGTTTACATCAGGGAGAGGTCTATTGTCTGGTCGGGCGGTCCGCCAGTCCGCCTGCTTGGCGAATCCGCACAAAAGCGATCGTACAACGGCCCCTACGCGCACGGGCGTACGATGAAGCCTGTCTGCACATGCCCGACGCGCGAACAGGCGGGAGCGGGGCGCAGATAGCTGTGCATGTCAGATGGGCGCCTGCGCACGGGCGCTCCCGCGCCCGTGCAGAGGACAGGGACAATCGGAGACCAGGGTGGCTTTCAGGGACTCTCTTCTTCATGGCTTGAAGCTCTTTCAGGTTCTCTCAAGTTTTCTCGGAAGCCTTTGAGATCCCCAACGATCCGTTATTCACGGCTTGCCGTTCTTTCAGTCGGCTCGCGGACTGTTCAGTCGGTCGCGGCAGTCGCGGTTGGAGCGAGCCAGCACCAGGAGCATGGAGACGCATGCCCGTTTTCGATGTCCGTCGCGGCGCGCTGCTGGGCGCGCAGGCGCTCCGCAGGTACGCCGAGGAAGTGTTCGTCGAGTTGCCGCTTAATACACGCTGTCACCGGCGCTGGCCTTGGTGCTGCGAGGTCATCACCGGCCGGTACTCGGTCAGCCTAAAAACCCGCCGACCGGCTTCTCATTCAGCGGCGAGTGCAACTGGGTCTTGTCGACGGCGAGCCTCGCCAGCGCAAGCGCGGCAAGCGTCATTTTCATTTGTAGGCTTTGCGCCAGTAGAGTGCAATTTACCCCCTTACTTTCCTCATTTCTACCATCGCCGCCTCTCCATTCGTTCTCATCTTTTTCTCCTGGCCGCTTTGATCGGTGACCTTGGACGGGCATCATCCACGCGACTGCTCGATGTGGGCTCTGTGCAATGGCTCACGCCGTAAAAAAAATGAGGGAACCCTTCCTTCCATGAACTTCTCCGCATCCAGCATTCACCCCGCAAGGCTTGTTCGCGCGGAGATGCGAGGAGAGTTTTTGCGTTTTGCTACTAGGTAAGGGCGGGCTCGTTCGCCCTAGTTTCGCAGGGTGCCTCCAGCGGAGGTGAGCGTTCGTAGGCGCTTAGTGCTGGTCGACTTGGTCCTTAAATAGTAAGAAAGAAGTGATTTTTAAAGTGCTGTGGCGTGTCGAAGTGATTTTTTCGCTCAGGTGTGTCAATATATTCTGTGATCTTGATGGTGATGAAACGACCCATATATTCTCACAAGCACTAAGATCAGGTGTTACTGGCTTTGCAACCCTGTTACCACAAAAGCTGTTGCGAGGGGAACACAAGGTACGAATTTATTCGGGCGAAGTCGCTTAACACACGTGCTTTTTTTTTCCAGACAGAAGTCTACCTGGTGCCTCGGAAAGTATTTTCTAGTCGGGCAATCACGTCTGAGACAGAGAGGAACCCAGGCACAGCTGGCGTCCAGCCTTTCCTCAGGCTTCCACCGCCGGCCTCAGCTGTTTGGACGGTCATGCAGCAGGCTGCATCCTCGCCGTTCAAATAAAACTGTCCATCCCCCGAAACTTTGAGTTCTGAGCTTATATTTGGACATCCGCTGTAATTTCTACAACAAACGTGACAAACTGGCGCGCGATGGCTGCCCTGTGCAGAGTGTCTGCTTTGCAGCATCTTTCCCTGCCCGTCTTCTGGTACCAAGCAGTACACAGCTGTTAGAAGACGTTACGTAATTAAGCGTTTGCCACTCGTGTTTTGTCAATGTCTTTGAACTCGGAAAATATTTGATCGTAAACACCTGTCACTGAATCATTGAGCATATGTTTTTTTGTACTCTTACTGGAAATAAATAAACATGACTGCTTCTCATCAGGTTGTGTGTCATTCTGCTGCTGACGTAAAAAGCAACAGCACTGAAGATTTACGAAGATATATTTTTATATCAAAATTATACTCGGTCCCTGCAACGGTTTTCAGCGAGGGTAAGAAAAGTCGAAGTACTGATAAATATTGAATAGGTCTCCCTGAAAAAAAAAATTCTAGCATTTGTAGCACCATAAATATTGGCTATTAAAAACAGGCCTCCGACTTTTCTCAACTCGTACATCGGAGCGAGCCACAAAAACAGGCGGGGAACCTTCCCCGCCAGCGATCAACAGCCGGGTTGTTTACTTTCTTTTTCGCCGCCCACTCCGCCTCCGCTGTGGAAGGGAGCAAGGTGTCCAGCCGGCTGTGCACGCCGTCTCCTTCGCGTGCTTCGTTTGCAAACGTCGGTGGGGTTTTCGGCCAGCCTAAGAGAGCCCCTGACAGGTGGCATCACGTGTGCCTTGCGAAGGCGAGAATTCGCGCGCACCTTCGGCCCTGAACCTTACCGCGAGGTAGGGCGAATTTCGCAAATTTTTCCATTCTCGACTCGACTTTGAAGACTTGTACGCGGTATGAACGCTGAATAGTCTTTTTTTACTGCATATAATGTACGCACCTTGAAAGCAGTTTCACGGACCCTTTAAACGTTCGCCCTGACGAGATGCGGCTGGAGTTCCTGGATAGAAGGGACACTCTTGTATGGCTTGCAGCAGGGTTACTGGAGCTTTGGGTCTAGGTGCGCGGATTCGAAAAAAAAAATGCGCTTCTAGCCAATAACTGTGGTCTTGAGACACGGAAATGCGTGTAATGATGAACGTGCGTAATCAAGTAGGGGCTGGAAGCAGCAGAACTAAAGAGCACAAAGCCTCCTAGACTAGGTTGAATGGCGCATTAGAAGACCTCTGCAGTGCAAGCCCCAAGCATAGCGCAGCCTTGGTGAGGCACGCGCAGTCGTCTACTCAAACGTTCATAACTTGGCGCATACGTGTGCAGGACCTCCGTCACTCTCTGATTCAGCTGCTCAGGTTAAACGGATATTGTCGCACTAGTCTGCAATCACTACGTTAGCACCAAATTTTGAAACAACCTATTAATTTCTACCCGCCGCGGTGGCTCAGTGGTAAGGCGCTCGTCTACCGAGCCGGAGTACCCGGGTTCGAACCCGACCGCGGCGGCCACTTTTCGATGGAGGGGAAACCCAAGAGGCGCCCGTGTGCTCTGCGATGTCAGTGCACGTTAAAGGGACTATGCAGTAAATTAATTGCGATTACGTAAAGCAGGCGACAGATAGGCACTCCATCACTCGTCACCCTAGCGCAAGAATTTTTGAGCTAGCTTCAATAATAACGAAGTTATAGACGATTAAAAATCACGCTGCTCCTCTCCCCCCTCAACTCATACGCGCGGAGCACCAAGAAAAAGTAAAGAAAACAGCTCTGGGACTGGGCCCCGCCCATGATTACGTCATTCGCTGACGTTCGGTTTGCGAATTCCGGTTGTCGCACCCAGCAACCAACAGCGTCGGCAGCGTCTCTCCCGTCTCTCTCCGCCTTCCTGGATCGCGGCGCACGTCGGTTTTCTTTGCTTATCACTGCGACAAAGGCACTGCGAGTGGTTCCCGATCTCCCTACAGAAATAGGCGGCAGAGGTAAATTGAAAACATATGTGTCAAGGCCATGCCCTGGCTCGTGCCTGAGGGGGTTGCGCGGCAGCTCGAGCAGACGATTTTCACGGCTACCGAAGCGTACCCGTGACGTCAAGGCTGCCGTGGCTCCAGCGAATGACAACGTGTGGTGGCCTGCCGACATCACGGAACTAGTGACGTCTATTTTCCCGATTTTAGTTTAAGGCACCAATAGGCCCGCGAATTTAAAAAAAAACGCGGTTTTTAAAAATTCATAATAAATTGCCGGATCAGTTCCGAAGACTCACACTTGGTGTGAATGCTTCTTAGCATCATTTCTAAGTACTGAAAACATTTACAAGTGACTTTTAATTCATTGCATAGTCCCTTTAAAGATCCCCTAGATGGTCGAAATTATTCAGGAGACCTCCACTACGGCACCTCTTTCTTTCTTCCTTCTTTCACTCCTACCTTCCTCCCTTCCCTTACGGCGCGGTTCAGGTGTCTGCCGAGATATACGAGACAGATACTGCGCCATTTGCTTTCCTTAAGGAACCAATTTAAAACCAATTATCAATTTCTGGGACGGTATTCACAAGGGCGATTAAATCCATGCCTAGGTGGGGGTGACTAAAGGCGTCCCGCCTTCAGAGCAGAGCACTGCTGAGGCCTCATTGTGAGATAGCTGTATTACCCCGAGACTCAAAGCCCTGCCCGGACCCGCTACTTATTAAATATCTAATGAGCCAGGCTCGGACTCATCATGTAGTGTGCGAGGGCCGGCCCGTACCCCCTGCAGCTTAAGAGGTGCTCAGTGTGCGCATCTAGTCTGCTATTATCGGATACAACTCGAGAAGTAGCGGCAAATGCCCCTCGAAGGAGCCTCTCCAGCCAAAGTTGTCGACCCATTCTCCCCCTTCACCGAGCTGCTACCATGAAATCGCAGGAGGGGGCAGATAAGTGGGGAACAACCGCTGCTTATTCGTATTAACCGGGGCGTCATGAAAATCGTTCGTCGCCGTTGGCTGGAGGGTCTCTTCTCAGAGGCATCTGCCACGTCGTTCTTGATAGTTTATGGTTTACGGGTTTAACGCCCCAAGGCAACTCAGGCTATGGGTTTTTTCGTAGTGAAGGGCTCCGAATATCTCGACCACCTGGGTTTTTTTAACGTGCACTCATTTTGCACAGTACACGGTCTTCTAGAATTTCGCGTCCGTCGAAATTCGACCGCCGGGGCCAGGATCGAGTGCGCGTCTTTCGGGTCAGCAACCGAGCACCGTAACCACTAAGCCACCACGGCGGCTCTTGATTCTTGAATTATATCGGGCTATGCACATGGAAGGAAGGGGCCTGCAAAGCCGCTTAAATTGGAATAACGCGTGAAAATATTGCTTTGGTAAGCACAAAAACAACGAGAAGGAAAAGCTCAGTCGGCCGCTCACATTTTTGGAAACTGATCTCTGAATGTCGCCGAAATTCCGACAGCCAAATGAAAACGAGTTCAGAGCAGGCTTAATGACCTACTTTGCATCGGGTTTTCTTTACACCCAATTGTGTCTACATATAGAACGTCGTCGAAGCCATAGCAGTGCCAATTTTTTTTTTTTGATGAACTTGGTTTCGCGGGTAGAATTAATTACCGCGTTTCAATGTAGAGAAGGAAAAGCGCCTTTCTATTGCGCAGTATGTCTGAAAGACCCGAATTGGCGTGCATAAATATGCTCTGCCCCAACGGCATGTCGTGTAACGTAGAGATGTGCCTTTGGGAGGAGGAAACAAGGAATCAAGGACTGCCTTGTAACAGTCGGCTGCCCGTCGAGCAGTCGAATGAAGGTCGACATTCTCCAGCGGTTCTTGCACAGCTTCAAATGTCCAGTTGGAAGATACAAGTTGCAACCGGGCAGATGCGGAGGCTAGTCTAATCCAGCAGTGCTCTTGTTTTAGTAGGCGGACACGCTCAAGGGGAGGTTAAGCGCCCTCCTAGTTTTTATCTTCGTGTTTGTTGCGATACCATTAGGTGGGTCATGAAGGCGAAAGCTGTCCGTCGGTGTCTGTGTGAAGCCTCCACCAGCTGAGTGGTGCTTAGGTGGATTATCCTCTCACCACCTGTGAACCGTCCACCTCTCCTCCTATCCCCCCCTCTCCACCTGTAGGGGGAGAGCAGGGAGACGCCCGAACCATCCAGCAAACAGTGAAATGGCTAAGAAAATGACCCAGAAAAGAGTAGGCCTGTACGCATTAAACATGCAGCCTGCCAGAAAACTTTCAGTGCAAAACGAGGCTTGCAGGAGCCAATCCTTCCCGTGTTGGTCGGGAAGCGCAACCAGCGTTCCACCAGCCCCACCGGAGGCTGCGTTTGAAACCCGCCAGTGCAGTGGTGCATCGCTTGAAAGCTACGCCACTGCACAGGTAGTGGTACGAGGACTCACCGCAATCTGTGAATGGGGCAAATTTCGCGCAGTTGCGTAGTCGGAATTGGAATAGAATCAGATATCGAATAGATGTGGAAGTGAAAGAACGAACTCAGAATTGGAATACATTGAGAACTGGAATAGATTGGCGATTGATATCCGCATGCTATCGCATTTCCTCCGGACCAAACCAATTGATAGCCGGCAATATTTATTTGTTTTTTTCTTCATGTTTCTCTCAACCGGCTGGTATGCACATGCCGTGTGCGCCCGCTACAAAGCGAGCAACCAGAAGCAATCCTCATGATGATAGGAAATCTGGGCATGGCTGAAAATGCTGCCGAAGCAGAAGCGCAGCGCGGTCGTCGAGAAGACCCACCTTTGGAGGTCTCTTTAATGCTTCAGTTAGCCTCAAAGACATAAATAACAGAAGACCTTCTTCACTGGGTCGCAGAAATCACCCACAACAGCTGCGCTGTAAGAATGTAGCACCGAGTACCGTAATTATACTGCGAGTTCTTTCAAGCTACGTTAAGAACAATGTGGACAGCTCCGAACCTGCGAGGTTCGGAGGAGGAAGTACAGAGGTGCATCAATCCAAAATGAATTGCTGTGGCGCGTGTTACTCTACACCGCAAAGATGAAAGATGTGCAGAACGATTCGGAAACTTTTGTGCGTGAAGACTACAGTCGAGCGGACTCATCACGAACCTGATGGCCATTATAAGTGGGCTGTCACGTCTAGTATGCTAATGTGTAATTAGAGAAATCTACTAATTAAGAAAGTGTAAAACCATAAACGCTGCCGCGTCATACCCATAAGGCGGAGCTTAAGCGTGCCCCTAATTTTAATATTACTGCTTGGTATGACGATATCCTTTTCTCGAAACGTTGGCAAGCACCCCGAGGATTTTCCCCTCATTCACTTGGCGATTCTCAAGAACCACCTGCCCAGCCTCTCTCTACCATGCTTAAAGGTGCATTTTGGCAGATTTTAAACACGCGTATTCTGGGAACGGCGACGATGTTAAACGTTTTTTCTTTGGTGCAGTAAAAAATTCAGGGGCAACTTTGACGATCTGAAGTGCGCGAGGCGAAAGCCTTTCCAAGCAATTTTGGCCGCACGGCCGTTGGCACACACGAGGCGGCTATGGGTCTACTTGGTTTGGCTAGCCATGGCCAATTGGGTCATGTCATGACCCATGACTTACTAGTCATGATTGGTTATTGACTAACTACTCATGATTGGTTAATTACTAACTAGTCATGACTAGTTACACCCACTGCAGGGTAAATACCTCTCCCATGTCTCTCCAATTAACCCTGTCCTTTGTCAGTTGCCATCACTGTATCCCCGCAAACTTCTTAATCTCATCCGCCCAGCTAACTTTCTGCCGTCCCCTGCTACGTTTGCTGTCTCTTGGAATCCACTCCGTTACCCTTAAGGACCAGCGGTTATCCTGCCTTCGCATTACATGCCCTGCCCAAGCCAATTTCTTCCTATTGATTTCAACTAAGATGTCATTAACCCGCGTTTGTTCCCTCACCCACTCCGCCCTCTTCCGATCTCTTAACGTTACACCTATCATTTTCCTTTCCATAGCTCGCTACGTTGTTGTTAACATAAGCTGAACCCTCTTTGTTAGCCTCCATGTTTCTGCCCCATAGGTGAGTACCAGTAGGATACAGCTGTTGTATAATTTTCTCTTCAGGGATATTGGTAAGCTACCATTCATGATCTGAGAGAACCTGCCATATGCGCTCCACCCCATTCTTATTCTTCTAGTTATTTCCCTCTCATGATCCGGATCTGCGGTCACTACCTGCCCTAAGTAGACATATTCTCTTACTACTTCCAGCACCTCGCTACAAATTGCGAACTGCTGTTCCCTTGCTAGGCTGTTGAACATTACTTTGGTTTTCTGCATGTTCATTCTTAGCCCCACCGTTCTGCTGTGCCTGTTTAACTCATTGATCATGCTTTGCAGTTCTTGTCCTGAGTGACTTAACAAGGCAATGTCATCAGCGAATCGCAAATTACTCAGGTATTCTCCATTAACTCTTATCCCCAACTGTTCCCATTCCAGCCCCCGGAATACCTCCTGTAAGCAGGCAGTGAAGAGCATTGGCGAGATCGTGTCTCCCTGCCTGACACCTTTCCGTATTGGAATTTTATTGCTGACTTTATGGAGAACTATAGTAGCTGTGCAATCGTTATAAATATCTTCCAATATTTTCACATAACACTCTTCCACACCCTGATTCCGCATTGCCTGCATGACAGCTGAGGTTTCCACTGAGTCAAATGCTTTCTCGTAACGTAATCAATGAAGGCTATATACAGGGGCTGGTTATATTTTGCGCATTTCTCTATCACCTGATTGATAGTGTGAATGTGGTCTATTGTCGAGTCGAATGACTAGCTAGGCATGACTAATTAGTTGATGACTAACTAGTCATGATTGGTTAATGAGTAGCTAGTAATGGCTAACCAGGCATGACAAACAAGTCATTAACCAGTCATAACTAGGCATGAATGGTTAATGACTAACTAGTCATGAGTGATTAATGACTAAACAGTCATGACTAGTTAGTCAGTAACCAATCATGACTAACTAGTCATGAGTGGTTAATGACTAGTTCAAATGCCAAATAAGTATTTAATTCAAATGCCAAAGGCCCTGGTTCGATTCTCAGCCTCGACCGTTTTTTTTTAAGTAGTGTCGCCGAAACGCGGACACATTTGCCGACATGGCTGCTAACGACAGTATGAGGAATTAAAGGCTTTCGCCTTAATATTGCGTTTGTGCAGCTGTTACCTGTGGAGAGAAACAGCTGTGTTTGCTCCCCCTCATTTGAGTTCTCCATTAAAGCCTTCTTTCCAAAAACGAACATTGCAAGGGCGGACTCGTAACACTGACACTAATACGCCTTGATAAAGGTGCCAGCAATTGCGCGAATCTCGGAACGAATGCAAGCAGAGAACAATGCGTCCAAGCCAACATTGTGGCGGTGGACCGCAGTCTGGCAATGCTGTCATATCAGGGACACATGAAGGCGTTGGGAAAATTGTGGCGGCTGCCAGAAAGAAAACTTTACTTCAAAAACGCCGGGGAGCAAAAGCCGGCTTCACGCCCCCTAGAAGCGGGCGTGAAGCCGGCTTTTGCACAACTTCCGCTGGCCCTGTCTACGGGAAGGATGCGAGCAACGAACTGATCAAGAGATACTGATTGTGGTGGGCTTCGGCAATGCCCCCGAAGCACGCGATAGACACGTAGTTGTCGCTGTCAAAGGGGTGCAGATCCAAGATCTCCAGGGCGCTGCAGAGCTCGACAATAGCTGCCAGTATTTCTGCGGTGGCCTCCTGCTTCCCAGTTTCGACGGTCATGAAGCGGAGGCGCTGGGCGCGAGATTCTGGGTTGTTTTCCAGCAGCTGCCAAACGTTGGCGTACGCACCGGGGTACACTCCATCCGGGAACAGAGACCACGTCAGGCTCTCCAACGAGCTCTCCGGCGCGATGAGCAGGGAGACGATGTCCGCGGGGTACACTTTGCAGCTCGAGCAGCTGAATGAGGTCAAATTCGGACACAGGCGAGCGCAGCGGATAACGTTGGCCGGGTCAGTCATGATGCAGTTGTCGAGGTTCAGCTTCCTGACGAACTGCGCTCGCCTGGGTGTGAAGAAATTTGCCATGGCTTCATGGCTCACGTTGGGGTTGCAGCGGATTTCCCTTAGAACTGCGGCATCATACACAATGCTCTCGAAGCGCTTGCTTGTGTTTTCAATCGCCAAGAGCGAGCAGGCGTCCAGGTGCAAGAGAATCCTGAGCCAGACTTCGTCCGGCAGAGTCGAGTAGTCGCGTAGACGGCGGCCCCCGGACATGGCTTGTACGTTGAACACAGCGGCTTGAAAGCGCCAGGACCTGAAAGAGCGTAGCAAAGGTGAACGTGGTGGGCAATTCGATATTCGAAGGACCCCTGCTCTGCCTTCGTTATCTCGCTAAGGAACCGGTAATCACACGTTTTTCAAGGAACGTGTCTCTCTTGTCCAACGTTTTACTACTTTTATTCGTGAAAATGACGCGCTCGACACGAGACATCAACGGTAGCAGCCTAATCGTGCGCGCTGGAAGGCATGCGCATATTTACAGGCGACTGCTACAGGGACAGAGCAATAACACTGCACGTGAGTGCCCCACATATGGGCGAGGAACTAATACACTTATCAATGCTCGCAGTAGCACGGTTCAAAACATAGGAGAACAAACTCCACCACAACGGCGCGGCGCACAACACGCACGATGACCTAAACCACCTTCCGAAGCGGCTGCGAATGCAAGGCGACTTGGTCTCCGCCCAGCCCCAGACGTCGGTGATTAGCCACTGGCTTCGCCGCCAGACGAGACGCCGTACGGCCCGGCGTCGATGCTTTCAGTTTCAGCTTTAACCCGTTCGCAAACAAGACGATCACCCACATCGGCCGGGCAGCGGACGCTCCCTAGAAACCACGTTAACGGGCGGCAAGCCGCGCGCCACGGAAGGCGAAGCAGCCGAAACGCGAAGGCAACAGCCGCCACGCAGCGACACGAATCCGACATACCGGGCACGAGCGCTAGCGTATACCGCGCCGTTAAGCCATCGGACTGTCAATGAACCATGCGCAACTCATAGGCTATCGAGCCCGCGCAGCGCTGTACTGCGCTTCACGGACACGACGCCATTACTCCGACACTCACTCGCGCGAATGCCCGATGGCCGCCAAACAAGATATCTCGAAAGACTATTTTTTTTTTTCACTCCGAGAAATATTTGCCCCTCGTAAAGTCACAGCACCGGTTAACTCTCAAATCAATGAAACGATACAGTAATACAAAAGAACACTACCTTTTTCGAACTAGGGCCTCGCCGTGGAACGATCCGTTAGCGTCTGGACTCGCACTTGCGTTTGAAGCGCCACCGATGCGTGTACTGTGGGCTAAAAAGATGCTAAAATTGGAATTGTAACTTTAATTTTTGCCTTATTAGTTTTTTATTTTGTAGCATGACATTTAGCATTAAAATATTACCCAAAAATTCTATTGCAGTCAATCCTGCAAAGAATGGAGAGATAACAAGCGTGACTGAGCGGTGCCATAACTGCCACTGACTTCAGTGAGTGGCGCCATCCCCTCGCTACCTCTATAAGTAGATAAGTTTTTTTGTTAGTATTTTGTCTCTATGGGTTCGACTGGGCGCCTTTGGCTGTATGGCGTTGATGTATGCGCTTTAACGTCCATTCGTACCGTGCTATGCATGAAACTTTTGTGGACGGACCTTCCCATTCCTTCTTTTTCCTGGAGAGCTCAAGGCGACGCTTTTTCGAACGGTCACACGCGGTCTCATCACAGAGTTCGCTCGCGCGGGCGGCGCTTGCCAACGTTTCGTGTGAGCCTGCTCCGCGCGTTTGTGGCATGATCGCTGCGATTCTCGCGGCAATCGAAGATACGCACTGACTCTCTTTTCATTCAGGGTGCGGAGACGCGCCAAGCGTCTCCGCAGCGTCATGTTTGATTGAGGCTGCCGTTCGCTGCAAAGATGTAATTTTCATCCTTTTCGGCGATTTCGCACCGAGCGATATATGTGTACTTTGGTAACTCCCCGGTGGTACGCTTGCTGCCGTGAGTTCCGCGGTGGCGAACTCACAGGCCGCTGGCACGGCGACACGTTCTCCTGTCCGCGCGGCACTTGCTACGATAGCCGCGCTGATGCTGGAGCTCTTACTGCCGCTTTACGAATACCGGCGCATGAGTGCGATTTTAGGAGCGTACGCCGAGCTACGACAATCGCTGATGTGTCGGTCGCGATTGTTCTTGGCGAAGTGCTTTGATAGCTGGACCCCTGATTTGCAAATGAATGCCGCAGCTTCCACATGAGCGCCAACATACAGCGAGGTAGAATATAGGGTGGTGGTGGCGATGTAACACGTTTTTTAAAACAGCCTTTACGTTAGGCATTTGATAGGCCCTGTGCTAAGGTGACGAGGGCGCGTTGCAGGTTCAGGTCCCGAGAGGCGAGCCAGATGGGCCACGGTGGGGGTGGGTGAAAAGGATAGACGGGAGACTCGAAGGCCGAGTGGCACTGTCTAAGGCAGTGTCCTATCAGATAAAAAAGGAAGGGAGTATCTCGGGGGCTGTCCTTCACCGCACGCTGATTTCACGTGAAGTTTACGGCATGGTTAACGGTGAAACACCTAATTGCTTTAAAAGTGTTATTTCAAGGATAATTAAAGGCGGTTAGCGGCTTGGTGCATCCGAAGTGCTTTGCCCGTAGCATTCCGCTACAGTGAACCCTGCCGCCGTGGCTTACTTCCCCTTGCTGTATTCCCGCCCACATGAATCTCTATACCTTTTGCAACCACTCCTTATATGGAGCGGTTTCCTTGAGTCGGAGAACCAAGAAGACCATCTCTGAACCGCAGCGCCTTCGGCACCATTGCAGCATTGAGTTTATGCTGGAAATAAACTGATTTCCTCTCGCCTCGTGCTGCGCTGGTGGGTCGTGTGTTGTGGGATGCCTTAATGGAGAGTTCTAGCACTCCTGCAACCGTAAAGGGGGGTGCAGACGAGCCCTGACAATGCCATGTCTCGTGTCACGTGACCACGCATCCGCGAGTCTCGTGCATATTTGGTGCGCGAGTACACTATACAGGAACGCGGCAAACAATCCGCGCTTACTCCCCCCTCCAGCGTACTTGTGCTGTTCGCGCGGCGCGGAAAGCTGCTTCCGAGAGTTTCAATACGGACGCCGAGCGAAAACTTCGTCTCATTGCTCTGGCATTTGTCACTTAAATGTCCGAGGACGACGGGGAAGCTTTCGCGACTAAAAAGCGGAATGTCGGACAAAGCCGTGGTTGGAGAAAAAGCGTTAGGGTGTTCAGAATCTGCTGGGCGAGGACCTTTTTGAATGCGACCAGGTAGGGTACCGTAGGTTCCTGCGGCCGAATCCGGAGCAGTTTTACAAGATCATGGCTCTGCTGCGACATCGAAATGAGCGGCGGCACACTATATTATGCGGGCATCCGCGCCGGCTAAGACGAGATTAGAAGAGACGCTTCGTTTTCTTGCATCAGGTGAGTTGCTTCACCACTTTGCAAAAAGCAATTAAAGTAGAACCAGGCTTTAAAAGAGATCACAGCCTGCTGTTGCGGCTTTTAGCGCGGCATTTTTAAGAATTGGGGGGGGGGGGGAAGAGGGTCACCTATGGGCCATTTACACTTGCGAGTCGCTGGGGTTGCGCGACCGCAATTTCGGTCGAAAGGCGACAGTCGCAGGACATTCACGCGCCCCTAGATTTTGTAGTTTTGCTCTGCGAGTCGCCCACGGCTAACCTATCAGCTGTGCAGTGGAAGTGAACGGAAGCTTGCTCCGGCAGCGGTAAAGATCGACAACTCTCGATCCGAACGAGTCCAATTCATTCGGGGAAGCGACCTGCTGGTCGCTTCCCCGCTGCTTGCGTGCGTGCTGCGGGCTGCTTGCATGCAGCCAGCGCAGCCAGGCCGCTCCCTTGATGGAAGCGACAGAGGGTCGCAAGCCCTTCGTGAATCGCAAGAGGGCCTTTAGCCGGCAACTGTTAACTGCATTTTCCTCTTTCTTTCCTTTGTGGCCAGGACAAACGCAGTAACCCCTTCAGTGCAGTAACTAACCAGTCGAAGTAGCCAAATTCTCTCCAGCCACAACGCCGAGGGTAATAGCGTTTCCGAAACATTCGCGCAGAATGTTCTCTGTCATCTTTAAGAAATGCTTCGGCTAGCGTTTCTTTAAGGCTGCGCTGCGCTGGACCATCAGGTCTTCCTCCTCGGAGGCCCCCGGGTGGCCGAGGTGGTTGGTCAGCGCGGTGCGGGAGGTGAGGCTCCTGAGCTGCAGTCTCCTGTCCAGATGTGGGCCAACTTGGAGCCACTGTTGCGTAGGCTGCGTGTGGGAGCGCTCCACTTCACTTGCCGTCTTGCAGCCGGTGTCTCGAGCGGCTGTGTTCAAGAATTTCAAAGGCTCAGTTCAACGCTGACTCTCAGGTAATTCTTTAGCAGGGAAAGCAGCGCGAAAAACAATGAGCGCAAACGCAGTGCATGCAAGGTTTTGCAGTCTAACTGCATCATCAGTACCAGAATACGGAAGTTGCACCTGTACTACATATACAGTGTCAGCCGACATTTTATTGCGAGAGAATTTAGGTTGTTACCCGAAAATTTTGTGCCTTCTGTGTCAAGAAATACTCTGTTTGGTCGAGATGGAGATGGCGTCACTAGCATCGCCAAATTTTAAGATGTCAAGGAGCCCCAAAATTTTGGGTTGGCCCACCCCCAAAATTTCAACGGTGGGTGACCTAAGAGCTCAGAGTACGCAGAAAAGGTGAATAAAGAGATTGAAACAGTTAGAAACAGTGTAGGCAGTCAATGCACCTAACCTAACTACAAACAGTGTAGGCAGTCAATGCACCTAACCCGGCATAAGAACCCGTGTACTGCATCATGTGGCTATCGCATTATTTCAATAAGAATTGCTTAATAAGTCCCATAATTTTTCAAAAGCTTCGTACTAAACAAACCAGGAAAAAATTAACTCTTCAGTGATCAATCTTGATTTGTGATTCCTTGCAGAATCCAATAACGCCACGGACGAGTAGAACCGCCGCTTGCCAGTGTAAACTTCGCCTCTGCCCTGGCTGCTTTTCGTCACTCGCAATTTTGTTGCGAAAGCAACACTACGCTATTCGCCGAGAAATTTCGCAAAGCCGAGGAAAGGCCATACTGCGCATGCCCGAGGAGTAGTGACGTCACACGGTGCACAGCTGGCGCGACGCCGCCGACGCTGCGCGGATGACTCAGAGGGGCCGCCGCCGCGCTCGCCAGTTATGTATGCGCAGTAGTGCCCCCGCCCCCCAGCTGTGCGTAGTGACGTCACTTGTTCCTCGCGCATGCGCAGTGTGGTCGAGCAAGAGCACGCGAAACGGCGAGACTGTGGGCAATGTAACTCACGCAACAATACATGTATATGGCTGCGCGTGGATGTTGCGTTCGCAATCCTCCAGGTTTAACCAAAGCTAAACCACAGCCAATTTCTACACCTTCATTTCGAAACGTCCGGCGCTTATTTCCAAACAGCGCCTTCAAGAATGCTGCGCAGGGATTCGTAACAAAAGTAAAATGCATAACACGGTCAAGTTCGAAAGCTCGCATAGCCGGATCGTTTCAGTTAGAAAATAGTTACGTACCGGCTTTGTACGGGACCGACTCGGGATGTCGCACCTCCATATCCGCGGCGATCTTATTCCACAACCTGTTTCTTAGCACAAAGTTGAGCTGGTCAGCGTGTTCAAGGTTCCATATCGGTTGACAGCTGTCAAGCAGCACTAACAGCGTGACGGTCGCTTCGTCGCTGAGGGCTGTCCTTCCTGTTTCACTCATTATAAGCAAAAACAACGATCAAACAAGGCGCACACGCACAAACACACACAAGCACGACGCAGTGGAGGAAACACTTTAGCTGTCCGGAAAGACGACACCTCCGTTCCACAACCCATAGCTGCAGACTCACAGAATGAACATCTTGCAGCCGCCGTTAAGATCATGAACCTTCACAGTGATCGTCGGGTCCATACCCCCGCGAATCACCTTTGACATCGACCGCCTACAGGATTTCGTACGCAGTACCCCTGCACCGCACATCCTAACGGGATACTTCATCGCACTCCGTCCTGCTTAAGAAGGCATCAGATCAACAGCCAGAGAACGAGTTATTTCACAGCGATCACCTACCTACGTACGTTGTGGTTGGTGGTGCCTTCTTTAGGTCCCCGGAGGCGTACGGTACGCTACACGAATTGAGAAGTTTTTCCTGACGCAGTAGAAAGACTGGAGCTCTCAAACCCCGATTGTGAAAACTGTGGCACGTGCTAAAACGTCCAGCAGTAAGGTTATGACTCTACTAAAAGTTTACTAAACAGCAGATGCTTAATATGGGTGACTTCGAGCTACTCGCCGCAGAGCAGAGCGAGGAACACGCGGAATGAATCATGGAGATGACATCAGCGTTGCCAGGCGCGCAGAGAAACATATTCAGCGCCGTTTGGACAAGCTGGCCGGGCGGGAATGACGATCCTTTTGCGCGAAGCTTGATTCCAGAAATCCTCTTTCTAAGGTATGGAGCATTGTACCTCATTGGGCATCCCGTGCCACTAAATTTTTCTGAGTGCTTAGCTGCAAATGCGAATATTTCTCGTCTCGACGCAGCAGAGGCTTTCTGTTTTAAGATAATTGCTCGATTAACAGCCATATCGGTGCCATTGTCTCTCCAAAGCTTCACCCCTTCACCTAACACTGCTCTCCTTGACGAACCATTCACTATGGATGGATTCCAAGCGGCTGTGGCAACAACCAAAAAATATCCTTCCCAGGGCTGGAGGGTGTAAGCTACACTGCCCCTTTTCACCTCAGAAGTAAGGCCAAAGTTCAGCTGCTCGAAGTTTATAACATCTCCTGGGAGTCCGGCTGCCTTGAAAGGTATTGGAAGCGTGCGCGTGTCGTACCTGTCCTCAAGCCTGGAAAACAATCAACTGACTTAAACGTATTGCGCTTCTAAGCTGTGCCAGAAAACTGATGGAGGAAATGGCACACTCCCGCCTTACCTTTGCTCTGACGAGCAGGGGAATTTACCCCCCGACAATGTTTGGTTTCCAAAAAGACGCACCAGCATTGACAACGTTATGGCCCTTACGATTTGTGTAAAACGCAGCAAAGCAGAGCGGTCTATGACCATTGCTGTGTTTCTTGACGTGAAGAGAGCCTTTGATAACATCACACATGACTCAATGAGGCAATTCATTCAGCCTTACAATCAGTTGATATTGGTGGACGATTGTACAACTGGTTGTGTGACTGTCTGCACGAAAGATCGATTTTCACGTCAAGAAATGAAGGTTACACAGCTGTGCATCAAATTTCTTGCGGAGTACCTCGGGGGCGATTTAATTCCACTCTTTTCAATATCTCCCTTGTTGGCTTGGAAAAATGCTTGCCACCTACAGTTGAAACCTCCCTCTACGCTGATGACACCTGTGTTTAGCGTTCCGGACGGAATAGGCGCATTGTGAATGCCCGACTACAGAGGGCAATAGGTTGCATCGAATCATTTTTAAGTAAGCGCAGTCTCGCCATGTCGCCAGATAAAAGCTCGACAATTTCATTTTCGAGGCGCGGTTTTGCGTGTTACGTGCTGAAAGTTGCTGGTACCCCAGTACCACACCTCACATGCTATAAATTGCAAGGGGTGACATTTGACAGGTCACTGTCTTGGTCCCCACATGTACAACAGCTAAAAATCAAGCTCCGCTCGTACGCCTCTACCCTTCGTGTGCTCTCCACCACCATAAGAGGCTGTTCTACACCTTCATTGCTACGGCCGTAAGGAGCGTTCTGTGAAGGCCTTGTGCGCTACAGTCAGGGTACAGTCAGGGTACAGTCAGGCTAGAGTCAGGGCTCTTCAGGGTTGCTCTCAAACAGATACCAAACTCCTTGAAGCTATGCAAGCTAAAGTCTCGACCTGTCTCGGCCTTCCCAAGAATACCTCCACTGTGGGTACTCTAGCAGAGAGCAAACATCTAACTGTATCAGTACTGTTAGCCCAGGGGCTGCTTCGTGGCCAGGTGCTGTTTTTGGCTCGCGGACCTAACCATCCAATCGCAGAGTACTGCATAGATGAAGTTTCTGAGCTTCTCCCATCACAGTACCAGCACGCTGTCACAACCTCCTCCTTACCTTGGAGGTACGCTGCATTGCAAATCAAGATAACAGACCCTGTCATTAAAGAAAAAACAAACACCTGAAGTTCCCCCCCTTAAATACTTTGCTCTTGAGCACATTTATGGATTTTGCTGTGCGCACCGCTACATCTACACTGATGGCTCAGTTACGTCATTCTCATCAGCGATTGGGGTGTGGATTCTGTCAATGCGGAACACAATTTCAGGGACACTCAGTCATCGCACTTCGACTACTGCTATCTAGCTGGCTGCTCTGCGAGTAGCATTTACTTAAATTCCACAACAATGCCAAAAGCGTGGGTTAATTTCAGTGTCTCTGCGCTTCACTACAAGCGATAAAGTCCGAAGGAAGCCTTCCGGAGTAGATCGTCGACGACTTGAACAGATTAGACACCGAGTCCTGTGAGATAGTGTTGTGCTGCAGTGGATACCCGCTCACTGCGGCCTAAAGAGCAACGATCACGCTGATGATGCAGCGAGGTCGGCGCACGGCGACACCTCCTTGCTCCTACCCATACTGTTTTCTCGTAGTGATGGCGCGAGACTTCTGGCTACTAAATTCTGGCGGATGCAACGCTCTTTGTGATGTGATCCGCAGCTTCAATATAGACCCCTTCTTCGTATCGACCTAACTTGTGACCTCCGTATGCAGCACAATTTAAATAGACGTGATCGTAATTGCCTGCACCGAATTCGCCTGTACTGGTTTCATTAAAAAAATTCTATCTTCATGAAAATGGTGCATCAACTAGCCCTCTGTGCCTGGCATGTGGTGTGCGCGAGAATCTTCAACACTTGGTCTGCCGCTGCCAAATCTTTAATAACCATCGCAAGACACTCTTAAGTGCTTAAGGACTCCGTCTTGTCAGCCCCGTGCATCTGGAGCATGTCCTTGGACCCTGGAGTGATGCGGCTTCGGCTGCGCGAGGAACAAGCGCATTATTAGTTTTTCTTAGGGATACTGGTTTGGTGTACACCCTTTGATAATCAAGGGTGTCTGTGAGTTCGTGAGTGTTGAGTATGTAGAAGGCAGACCACGTTCCAGGCCTCACATGCGGCAATGCCATAGTATCCCAATCGACCAAGACGCTATGGTGGGAGGAGCGTGTGCAACGCGAAGTTGGTCGAGAGGCTTTGGGCTGTCGTGGGCGCGTCGCCATAAAAGTCATCCAAGAAGACATCGGCTGGTCCAACTCTGAAGCAAGCTGGGTTTCGAAGGGCGCTTGCGCATGATGGAAGTGGCAAGATGGGCCCGCCTCGTGCTCCGCTACACCGTCCCACAGATGTCCGAACTCAGTGGCGCAGACGCGTCTAAACGCTTGGACGCACGTTTTTTTTTTCAATCGCATCCAGGAGGACAGTGAGTTTATATGGACCGAGGCTGTGAAGGCGCGGGTCAAGGGTGAGGAGATTTCCGAGGGGCAGAGGTCTGTGCAATGTAAACCGAAGCTGCAGGGGTGTACGCCACACACGACAGCCATTACGGTGACAAGCCTGTTCGAAAACAGCGGCGTGAGCGGCCTGCTCTTCGAGGCGCGCGCAGGTGCACTACGGACGCTTGTGCACCGCCAACGCTAGGATGCAAGCCCGGAGGTGCAAGCTGCCCTCTGCCGCACGTGCAGGGAGAAGGATTCTGACCGCGTGGCTGCCTAATGGGCCAGGTAGCGGAAAGGAGCAAAGGGGGGGGGGGGGGCACCGACGCCGTGATCACGGACAGCGTGATAAAGGGGACACAGAAGTTTTTGCTGTTAAGGAGCCCATTTGGTGCCAGTCGACAGGCCCGGCCGTACATTTCTTTCTTTCATTTTCTTCCTTCGCACGGCATTTGCACATATGCCGGGATAGCGGAGACAAAATTCGTCTTGAGAGCAGTCACGAACCATCCGTTTCCTCTTTTGGCGCTATTCGGAGCCTCAAATTCCAACCTAACCTCATTGGAACATGAGGCATCAGGGGCCGGGTGGATGAACAATTTACTGTCGGAGTAAATTTGCCCCAATAATTTAAGGGCGACCATTTGGGTTGATGCGGAACAAATGCGCTAGCATTCTC
The DNA here is from genome assembly GCF_055824585.1 of Amblyomma mixtum. Lineage (NCBI taxonomy): Eukaryota > Metazoa > Arthropoda > Arachnida > Ixodida > Ixodidae > Amblyomma > Amblyomma mixtum. The sequence goes on along the minus strand of NC_143014.1, from coordinate 424,452,784 downwards.
TTCTGCTCTTGATTCTAATCCGGTTCTGCGTCTATTTCCATTCTATTGCGACTCCAATCGCTTCTTTTATTAATTTTTGCTGCACCCACCCTTTTCTTTTTGATATGAGTGGATTCATTTCTAGTTCGGTGTCTCCCTCCTTCCGCTACAAGCGGAGAGGGAGACGAGAGTGGGAGACGGTTGGCAGGTGCAATGTGCGGCACGTGAGGCCACCTGCCAGGTGTGATAACGATGGCCGCTGGGTTTTTGGTCCTTAGAGGATTCTAGTAAAACACTCTCCGGGGCATGTTGGTTCATATAGCTGGCAAGAATAAAAGCGCAACAAGACGACACAAAGAAGGAGGAAAAACGACAGGAAGCGCCTGTCCTGTCCTTTTTCCTCCTTCTTTGTGTCGTCTTGTTGCGCTTTTATTCTTGCCAGCTTAGATGCTTCTAGTTAATTAACGCACCAACAAAATGTGCAGTGAACAATCGCGTAGCAGAATGCAGCACTCAGGCTTTCGCCTTTCAGCACTTTAGCCGCTAAAGTTCCTCGTAATTTTTTGCTCCTTAGAGGCTTCTAGTCCATCGCATAGAAGCAAAATTTGGAAAACGTGACAAAGTTTTCTCGATAGTCCAATTAGATTCCTCTCTAGCAGTAGCCACCCAAATATCTGTTTCCTGTCTGCGTCTCTCAAGGCGTGAAACATGGTGGCGTTCTTCAAAGCAGAAGCCCCTCACTTCACGACGAATTCGCTTGCGTTCGCTCGTTGGGCGTTGTGCTGACAAAAAAAAAACTATTGGTGAATTAAGCTTTCCCTGTATTTCATTCTGTCTTCACATAGAAGTTTTACAGCGGCACTGCTAAGCTCCCGTTCCTTGTCTTTAGCGGTGTTGGCGCTTCCTGTTAGAGGATGAAGTTAAGGAAAGACGATAGAGGGAAAGTGAAAGGAGTGAAAGAGGTAGGCGTTAGGAGGGAAAGAGCAAGGCGCTGACCTATCCTGTAAGAGGATGAGGTGGAAGTCTTCAAGATGAAGAAGAAGGAGCAAGAGGTGAGAAGAAGCGAAAATGGGTTCGTTAGGTGCAGCGGCCACGACCGACAGCGTTCCCCGCACGTAGGTCACGTTGGCTGTTTGTTCGAGGCATCTGATTGGTTGAACTGCGTGCGCCCAAGTTGGCCACACTGGTGAAAGAAATTCTTGCTAGGGCCGATATCCTGGCCTGCAGTATTGTGGAATAAAATAAATAAGACTAGGCAGGAATAGGGGAAAAGAGGACCATCGCAAAACCGCCTTAGTGAGGACAGAATGAAATACATAGCAGTCCTAACGCACCATTCGCTTTTCCTAAACCGATGCTCAGCGAGCGAAGGCAGGCGATTTCGTCGTGAAGCAAATGTAAACTGTACTAGAAAGCGAAAATGTAAGGAAGGCCATGTCGCGAAAGGGGCCAGCTTGTGACAGCCAAAAAAGTGCTGCTTGGGATCGCTAGACATATACCACAATGTTAGAGGAAATTATGTCACTTTTTTCTCAATTTACTCCTGGGCTACATTTACCCCGGTAGTGCAACCAGTCCGAGCTTTCCCTCACACCGAGGTGCGTCCACAAAGACATGCACGAAGCAGAAGACGAGTCTGAAGACTCCCAACCGAGGTGGATGGTCAACGAGGCCGGCTGACCTCAAAATATTGAAAAAGTGGGAATCCCCAAGTTGGGGAACCGTAGGAATGCGGACGCTTTAAAAACACGCATACCGTCTTGCCAAATGTAACCAGTCTTCGTGGTTTGCTTCCCACTCGTATGGCAGAGCGCTCACGGCTTCCCTAAACATCAAAAGGTCTCGAAAGGTGCAAACAAGGGTTCTTTTTACCTTACAGAGATTTAGAGCGTCAGGGGTGCATGGCGCGAGTGGTCCACTATACGAGTGAGAAGCAAACCATGCAACCTGGCTACGGTTCGCAAAGACGGTGCCAGTATGTGCGAAAAAAGGGCTGGCAGTGCCGGCAAATGAGAGAAGCAGATATATGTGGAGGTGCTGTCGGGCGTGCAGAATTCGACGACAGACTTCTTCCACCGAAATAGACGGCCCTGAGACCAAGCCAGCCGTGATGACCAACTGGGACTGACGCTGCAGCCCAGCGCATCTGGACAGCCTGTGGTGAGCGGGACGACCTGTAGTGGGGCAACCCAGTCGGTTGCTTTGAAGCGAACATACGAAAGGCGCGAAAGTCGCATGCAATGGAGCGGCCAGCACGGCCGCATGCATGCAACCGCGCTACTCGCTCCGTTCTTAGTTGAGCACACCCGCTGCCATCACGCGACTTGAGATCGCCTCGAATGCGCTGCAGAAAGTTGACATTTATTGAGCGAGAAATTTTATGCGGAAGAAGCTGCGTACACGGAGTAGCGAACCGTCTGGGGACCTCTCGTGGGAAATCATAGAGAGCAAGGTTAGAGTACACGCGGAGGAAAAATAAATATGGCAGACTATTCCACTTTCACTGCGCATTTCTACTACATATAAGAATTAAAAACTCCATGAACATAATGCAAACTTTAGGGTCTCAAAAATTGGTTATTATTAGCATACTCCTTCTGCGGCAGGTAGATTGGGGCAGGTAGCACTTTCGAACATCAGCTTCATGGAACAGTTCTTTTATCAAAAGAAGTTGGTTCCGAAAGGCGGGAGCTGTAAAGTAAAATCAGTTTTACATAACTAGTTCCTATTTAACCTAAGAAAATTTTGCAGTTATGAGAGAATATTTAAATGCTAAAAATAATATAGAACAGGATAAACAATTCCATTAACAGGTACTAAATAATACACCAGTAAAGTAAGCGTCTGTCGTATAAGGTATACTTTGGTAATATTGTTACGGAGAGGCCTATACAAAGAACTGTGCTGCGCTGGGTGGAATTCAACGACCTGATGCTTGAACGCTCGCGCACACATACTCTCAGCATCGTCGTCGTCGAGAGCACACTTCCTCGTCGACTAGGCCACAAATGTTAAAAAAAATTAAAAAAGGAGCCACGTGTGCGTTATGAAGACACGGACGAACACGTAACACATATGCGACGTACACTGCGCATATTCGAGTCACCATCGGAAGTATAATATCAATGCCAGAGTTCTTTAGAATCGGCTGTATCAATATTCCCAGTAAGACCTCACCCGCCGATGATCCTCCGGAGAAACACGCTCCGCTGTGAATGGAAATAGGGCCGAGCGCGCACGTCATTCTATCAGTTTTGACTTCAGTTACGTCGTCAGTCCTAATCAAAAGTTCACCTGCTGATTGCCAAGAAAGGTGCTCAGCTAGATCGCCCGAGTGGCAGCTGGGCTGTGATAATGTGCACTGCGGTGCCACATGACCCGGAAGGGCCTTCCCCATGTGGGCCTGGGGGTGGTTGCTCTCGCGCGGTGCGTGATCGCTCTCACTATGGTCATAGTCCTTCAAAACTTTTATGATCATGAAAATTCTCCGTAGCGCTACGGGAGAGCTTCATATGTACACCACGCCTTCCGCGAGGCGGCGCTAAGTGTCCTGTAGGCGTATAGTTACTGCATATGCTACCAAAGGTAGCAGAGTTGCGCGTCTGTTTTCAAAACGCTGCTCGCGACTCCATTAGAAGAGCGCCATCACGTGGTGTCCAAGCAACCATGTACTGCGGAGAAGGCGACGCTCGGGACACTTTTTGTAATTCCCGACGCTGCCGCTGCAGCGAACTGTATTGACAGCCGGCCAAGTTCGAAGCGTATGCTCTATTGAACCACTGTTTACGTTCGCTGCTGTAGGGTGTCTAGCGTGCGTTGCTCTCGCGTTTTTTGTTGTTGCTAAAAGTTGTATTCAGGTTTCTGTACCGACAACAGGCTGGACTTGCGGCTTTGTGCTTTTTCGTGTACGCTTTTGAAACGCTAAAATAAAGCTCTGCTTTGCGTATTTATCTCTGTTGGCATAAAACCTGAATGGGAAACAATTTTTAAGCGAGGGAAAATATGTTTAGGCATCTGATTGTTCACTTCAGATGATAACGTTCATCCTGTTTCGAGTAAACTGTATTCTGGATTTTATACTGTCCTTTTTATAGTTCCGGCTCAGAAATTTTTGCAGGAGTTTCGGATTGAGTAAAGGGGACTGTAAGTAGGTTTATTATCGCAGGTCCGGTGATTAAATGTTGCCGGAAAGGTGAATGAATGCTACATTTGCACGGCGTGTTTAGAATAATGAGTCTGCCCTTAAGTTATCAAGTAAATTGTCCGCGGAGGGCGACTGTGGGAATCGCCTTCTGCCGCCGCTCACGGCGCGCGCTAGAAAGAGCAGCGCTTTTTCTTGACTACATTTTTTTTTACTGGGTTACGCAGTCAGATGTTTCGATGCTCTTTGCTTGCGATCAAGCGAAAAAGTGGTTTAAAAATCTTGGAAAAGCGCCCACGGTCGGTCGGCGATGCGCTAGGCATGTCGCCTGCAGAAACGGAGTGCAGCTTCTACGCATAACTTTGGTTGCTTGACAGGCAAGATGGCGGATCTACGCGCAACTCTGCTACCTTTGGTAGCATATTGTCACGGAACCAAGGGAGGAGACACCGTTCGCCAGCAGCGCTAACAGAATCAGCCCTCAGGGCGCGTGAGCCAACTCTCACCTCTTTGTCTTCTGGGGCCACCTGGTGGCATTATTCCCCCTCCCGAAAAAAAGAAAGGGGATACGGAAAACCACTACGACGCCACGAGATAACTGAAGGAATTAGGGGAACAACAATCGAATGGGCCGAATGACAGGGGGAGAACGGGCCTCTGCGAAAAAAACAAAAACCGAAACTGTGCAAGCACTGTCAGTGCGTGATAAAAGGGCTTCATACGCAGTACGTGCACTACTTCTGGCTGGGGTCGACGGCGCGCACTGTGCACAGAACCGTCGGGCAGAACTTCATAAGTCACATCTGTTATGCGACGCAACACTCTGTAGGGGCCGAAGTAGCGGCATAGGAGTTTTTCCGACATGCCTGGGCGACGGACAGGGGTCCACACGCACACTTGGTCGTCCGGTTGGTACTCGACGTGGCGGTGTCGCTGGTTGTAGCGGCGTGCATCTGAGCCCTGTTTCCTCCTGATGTGCATGCGGGCGAGTTGGCGGGATTCCTCCGCGTTTTTGGAGGAATTCTTCGGCGTGTGGCGTGAGCGCCCGGTCGTCAGCAGTGCATGGAAACAAGGCATCCAACATGGTGTGCACATCGCGCCCATAAACAAGGCGAAATGGCGTAAAGTGAGTGGTTCCTTGTACTGACGTATTGTACGCGAAAGTCACGTATGGAAGGATCTCGTCCCAAGTCTTATGATGGACGTCTACGTACATAGCGAGCATGTTTGCTATAGTTTTGTTGAGTCTCTCGGTGAGCCCATTGGACTGCGGTGGTAGGCAGTAGTCTTGCGATGGCTGGTATACCTCTAACTTGAATACCTCGTGCATGAGCTGCGCTGTGAAAGCCGTTCCCCGATCGGTGATTACGCTGGACGGGACGCCGTGTCGCAGAACAATGCGATGCATGAAGAACTGCTCAATTTAAGACGATGTGCCACGCGGCACCGCTTTGGTTTCGGCATAGCGTGTCAGGTAGTCTGTGGCGACAATTATCCACTTATTGCCGGCCAACGGTAGGGGGAATGGGCCGAGAAGATTCATGCCGACTTGGTCAAAGGGCGTACGAGGAGGTGCAACTGGTTGGAGTAAACCCGCAGGCTTGAGGGGAGGTGACTTGCGGCGCTGGCACTCACGGCAACCTCGGACGCAGCGGCGGATGGCGGCAGCAAGTTTAGGCCAATAATAGGCCTTGCGTACTCGAGCGAGAGTGCGTGTAAACCCCAAGTGACCAGAGGTGGGCTCGTCGTGAGACGCAAAAAGGATGTCGGCACGGAGGTCTGCCGGCACGGCGAGGAGATAGGCGCGGTCGCCGTGGCTCGAGTTTTTCTTGAACAGTATGCCATTGCGCATACAAAAAGAGGAGAGGTTCCGCCAAAACTCCCGGGGTATGGTAGCAGTGCGGCCCTCCAAATGGTCAATGACGGGTCGTAAGGTGATGTCATCTCGCTGCCTCGCCATTACGTCGGAATCGCTGACCACTCCAAGGAAACGACTGTCGTCCTCTATGCTGTCGTCAGCTAGGTCGACTGGTGCGCGGGAGAGCGTGTCGGCATCTTCGTGCTTGCGTCCAGATTTATAGGCTATGGTGTAGTCAAATTCCTGGAGGCGGAGGCTCCACCTTGCTAAGCGGCCTGATGGGTCCCGTAGATTGGCCAGCCAGCACAAGGAATGGTGGTCTGTGACGACTTTGAAATGGCGGCCGTAGAGGTAGGGTCGAAACTTCATTGTGGCCCACACAACCGCGAGGCACTCCTCCTCCGAGGTAGAGTAGTTAATTTCGGCGCGAGACAAAACGCGACTCGCATATGCAATCACGCGTTCCACGCCATCTTGGTGTTGGACTAAGACAGCACCCAGGCCGATGTTGCTGGCGTCTGTGTGGATCTCGGTGGCAGCCTACTCATCAAAGTGAGCAAGAACAGGGCTGCTGTGCAGGCGTCGGCGTAGCTCCGTGAAAGCCTCCTGTTGTTCGGTAGTCCACACGAACGGGGTATCGTCACGCGTCAAACGGGTCAGGGGTTCGACAATTTGGGAGACGGCGGCGATAAAGCGACGGTAGTAGGCGCACAGACCAAGGAAGCGTTTCAGCGCTTTCTTCGTGGTAGGCATCGGAAATTCGGCCACGGCGGCAGTTTTGTCGAGATCGGGTTGGACACCGGCGGCGCTCACAACGTGGCCTAGAAACTTCAGTTGTTCGTAGCCGAAGTGGCATTTTTCGGGCTTGAGCGTTAAATTGGCCGACCGAAGGGCATCTAATACAGTCCGCAGGCGTTTAAGATGTTCGTCAAAGGTTTCGGAGAATACGACCACGTCATCCAGGTAAACTAAACAAGTTTGCCATTTGAGGCCAGCGAGAACTGTGTCCATCATTCTCTGAAACGTTGCGGGCGCTGAACAGAGGCCTAATGGCAACACCTTAAATTCGTATAGACCGTCGGGAGTAATGAAGGCTGTTTTTTCCCGGTCCCGTTCATCAACTTCAATCTGCCAGTACCCGCTCTTTAAATCAATCGAGGAAAAATATTTGGCGCGGCGAAGGCGGTCGAGCGAGTCGTCTATGCGGGGCAGTGAGTATACGTCCTTTTTAGTTGTTGTGTTCAACTCCCTGTAATCGCCGCAAAAGCGCAGCGTTCCATCCTTCTTCTTAACTAAAACAACAGGCGATGACCACTGACTCTGAGATGGTTGAATAATACCGCCAGTGAGCATCTCCTTCACTTGTGTTTGGATGGCCTCGCGTTCTTTAGGTGAAATACGGTACGGCTGTTGGCGTATGGGACGGGCATCTTCACTCGTGATGATGCGGTGTTTCGTAATGGCTATCTGTTGAACTTTCGAAGAAGACGCAAAGCAGGCTGTGTATTGGTGTAGTAAGGTACGGAGAGCGCGGCGTTGAACCTGTGACAGCCCTGAGCTGATGTCAATGTGATCGAGATACATGTTCGGAGATTCCACGGCTGTGCACGCAAAACATTCAGAAACATCAGCTAATTGGTCGGCGAACGCGATCGCTGTGGCGCGGAAGAGGTGCCGAAGTTCGTGGGTGAAATTAGTAACCAGTAATTGGGTCCTACCATTGAGTATGTGGACGAGGCTTCGGGCCGTACAAATGCCGTGTGTCAGCAACATTGAAATATTGCCTTCGGCGGCTGCTGTTCCGTCACGGAGCCCGTCGAAGTCGACAGTAACAAAAACACTGGAGCGTGGCGGGATGAAAACACTCTCGGAGGAAACGCGAAGGGCGGAGCGACATGGGCGAGTGTGGGAAGTGCCATCGGCGTTGTCTGTCGAAAAAGTAACTGTGCGCTGGCGGAGATCGATGATGGCCCCATTTTCACGGAGAAAGTCAACGCCCATGATCAGGTCACGAGAACAATCACGGAGAACCAGGCAGCTCACAACGAACGTGGAGTTGCGGATCTGGACCCGAGCTGGACACTGGCCAAGCGGAGTGACGGTGTGGCCGCCAGCCGTGCGGATCTGCGTGCCAGACCATGGTGTCGTAACTTTTTTGAGGAGAGCTGCCAATTTGCCGCTTAAAATGGAAAAATCAGCTCCGGTGTCCAGCAGCGCTCTAATGTTGTGACCGTCAATGAGTACAGGTATGTCGAGTGAGAACCGGTCCTCATGCTCTGAAGCTGTGGGCGTCGATGTCGTCACGTTCCTGCCAGCCGATGTTCGCGTTGTGGGGAGGGGGGGGGGACTGTAGAGCGTCGAGTTCCAGCGACCCCGCCCCCGGAGTTCGCTGTCGTCAGTACCGGGGGGGTTGCGTACGAGGCCAGCGAAGAGTTGCTCTTTGACTCCACGCATTAAGTGGCGGAGCTTTTTGTCTTCCGACATAGCAGGGTCAGCTCTCCGGAACAGCCGCGTCATGTCTTCAACATACATGCTGACAGTCTCATTGGGCATCTGTATACGGGGCTGCAGAGCCCGCTGAGCTCGTTCCTGACGATCCACGCTGGTGTATGTCTCGAGCATACGACGGCGGAGCTCATGCCATGATGTTAGAACTTCTTCACGATTCTCGTACCAAGTACGAGCGCCGTCTTCCAGACTGAAGAAGACATTCCGAAGCTTAGCGGCGTCGTCCCACTGATTGAAAGATGCGACGCGTTCAAACTGCATGAGCCAGTCTTCCGCGTCCTCAAGCTGACTGCCGTGGTAGGGCTTCGGTACTCGTGGATTCTGAAGGGTGTAGAAATGAGTACCTTGCATGGCAGGTCGTGGGGCAGGCGCCGAAGTAGAATCCAGTGGCCCGTGCTCAGGGGGTGGTAGTCCTAGGTTGCGGCAACTGACTCGGTGCACTGGTGTGTCGACCGGCAGAGACGCGAGGTCCGCAGTGCGAGGAGGTGTGTGTGACATAGGCCAGGAAAGTACCCAGCACCTCCACCAAAAATATGTCACGGAACCAAGGCAGGAGACACCGTTCGCCAGCAGCGCTAACAGAATCAGCCCTCAGGGCGCGTGAGCCAACTCTCACCTCTTTGTCTTCTGGGGCCACCTGGTGGCAATATACAGTAACTCTATGTAGGGGTAGAGCAACGTTACTAGATTACATGGGCAGTTTGCGAACACCGCTGTAGTTCGGCGGCCAAACGTGGCCCCATTCGGCTCCTTTTCGTGAGGTGGCGCTTTCGGCGCAGTTGGCCCGCTCCGGCCGGTCTCTCGTCACACGAACTATCGCGATGAGACGAGATCGCCGTGTTTCAAGCGACTTTACGCGTGTAATTCCTGTTTAACGACGATATTTCCAAGATAGGGCACAGATATTATTCTGAATGTGCAACTACAGTGGCATTAAGTCTGCGCGAACGGTCCTGGGCGGCAGTGGTACGATCGGGATGTCTGAATCATTAGCTATTTCGATGAGACATCTGGTTCTTGGTCGGGTATAGTTTTTTGTTTCATTTGCTTCCTTGCAAACTAAATGACACTTTGCTTACGGCGAGCCACGACATGGTAAATGAGTCGCATGTTGCCGAAAATGTCGAAACCTAAGGCGAAGTACCATCGGTTTTGAAGCAAGACAGTCAACCATGCATATGTGCTTTTTAAAGGTAGATGCAGGACTACCAACCGTGAAACTTCGACGTCATTAAGGTCATAAAACGCGAAAAATGGCGGTAATAGCACAGGTCAGAATGAAAGCAGTTTATTCAATTCATATAGGAAAACAACATACATCTTAATGGCAGCCACTTTTAATGGGTCAAACAGTTACAAGAGACGTGCTAGACAAAAAGTGCATTTTTGTTGCAATAATAAAATTCAGTATCTGAGAAGTGAATGCCGACATGTGCTCAGCACTTGGAGGAAGGAAAATTTAGTGGAGAGGCCGTCACGTGACATTTTGTGAAGCCGGAAACAAGCTCGGCGCCATCTTGCTCCGGCGGGCTCTTCTGTTTACATTTCGCCGCCGCGCCGATTGCGCGCGCGTTTCAAATCCAACGAAGGAGCGTGCTACCGAATGGGAACAGGCCCCCGCGGGAGTGGCGCTTGGCTGCTTGCCAGTTTAGGGTGCCCTATGCTGGTGTTCGACAGCGGAAAAGTTAATAACGCGGAAATACCCGTGTGAGACAGGCGGCTACTTCCAGTTACTGCTTCGTACTGCGTCGTATTCGTGCTGTCTCCAACTGCTCGGCCCTGGTCACAATTAGTAGCAGCCGGGAAAAATGCTTATCTCAACTCTTGCAAGCGCGGGAAGTGACCTTCGCTTTCAATTACTGCGGTGACGCATCTTGACATGCAGTACCCGTCGCCACTTTTGGCTACGTTTTTTTTTTCTGGCGGCGGAGATTATAAGCCTCCCTGGCAGTGGCGTAGCCAGAAATTTTGTTTGGGGTGGGGCTCGTGTTGCAGCGCGGCCTCCTCATAGAATTTGCGGAGGGATCAAACGCAAAAATAATAACTGCATTGCCATTGAGAATGCCATTGTGCATTAGATAAAGCTCACTGTCTAGAACAGTGAAATATGTATTCTTTAAAATAAAAGAATGCATATTTGTATGTCTTAAAAATCGTGTTAACTGATACCAATGCTTCCATGTTTTTGCGTATTTACTAAGTAAACAAAATATCACGCGAAGTCTACAACTACATCAGTCCGAAACCAGCAAAGCAGTGCATGCCACTGATATGAAAAACGTAAAGGCTATGAAATGAGCTAGCAGCTAAGACAAATATTTTAATGAATCTTTGTCACTGAAGTGTGCACGTGTCTGCTTTCGATTCAGCAGTGAACAATGCTGCCATGCATGGCCACACCTCACCTTAGAGTTCAACCTGCCTTTTATTGCAGCTCTTGTCGCTGAATGTCGCAATCTGCCTCCATTGCGTATGTTTTGGAAGCTGGCAGTGTAAACAGTGCCTTCTGCTGCAGCAGTGAGGATTAAGCAAATTCTGGAGTATTTTTTTGCTGGTGTTGAATACCATACTTATTGTCATTGCATGTTTTCGTGCGGCTGGCCATGCAAGGAATGCTTTCTCATACAGCAGTGAGGATGGGCAAATATACTAAAAAGTTTGAGTTCTTGACCCTGAACACAAAATGTAGTATCATAACATGTTGTAATGGGGGCCGTACCAACAATGGCTTTTGATTCACAACTCCAAAAGCCACTCATAGAGGCGACAGAAACGGAGAGGGCCAAAGTGCATATAGTAGACGGCAGGGGAGGATTGATGGATGGGGGGGGGGGTCGCCCCCCTCCAAATGACTGAAATTTTACATAGGACAACTATTCTGAACACCTTTTTCTCAATGAAAAAATTTCAGAAAATATACGTTTAAAATGTGACTGCCCCCTCCGTAAATCCACCCTTTGTAGCATGGCAACATCGCATATGTTTCACATCCACAGATCTAGTATTGTGCATAATATATATGACCGTAGCTTTTCAGACTTCTAGAAGTTTAGGAGTCCCCAGTGGCTGCAGTATAAGTTTCATGGTGTTGTGCCTCATTTCAATGCTGTGTTTCATATTTAATGTGCAGAGCTGCAGCTGTACGCTCCGCTTTTCTCTACTTGGTGAAATACTAGCTTGTAATGTCATTGCATAGTAGCACACTTTACCTGTGATCGACAATACAGGCAATGAAAGTCGATTTGTTGTACGTAATGCATGCACCAAATTATTTTTCTTCAACATAACCACAGCCCCTTTTGTTGGGCTAGTTGGTGTGACATTGTGTTCAGGAAAGTAAAAACAGCATAAATTTTACACAAACCACACAGAAAGATGGACAGGACGGGCGCTGTCCGTCTTTCTGTGTGGTTTGTGTAAAATTTAGTGCTGTTTTTACTTTCCTGAACACACCACAGGCATCAATGAAATTCAGCGCACATGTGGATCCTCATTTCACTACGTACTTTTTACCACAAATAACACTATCACAGGACATGAGCACAATAAACACATGTAAGAAAAGGCCTCCAAATTCAGTTAGAGCATCGTCTTTTTCGCACTTCTTGACCATGACATCAGCTAGAAAAGCAATTGCAAACCTGCTACAGGAAACCGGTCTAAACATAGCGCGCGACCAAAAGCACAGAATTGGCCACGATATTGATACATGCATTCGAAGAGACAGAAGTAGTGTATGCACTAGGAGACAAAGAAGTTAGGCTCTCGCTCGCGCGCTCGGACCACTGAGGGACCGCCGCAGTTTTTTCGTCTCTGCTCCAGTGTTCGATTTCGCGTTGCACGCTGCAATATGAAGGAATACACTTGAGCCCGGCACGTCCCAGAGGCAAATAGCTCGCTAGACGCTTCAAACGGGCATGTAACAAAGTTTCTGTATTCTAAGAGCAAAACGGGCGCAGCTGATTCCTTTACAATATCGCTCTCCGCCCATGTCATGGCCCCCGCCGCTCAAACAAGCGCAATCGTCGAAAAACGAAAATTACAGTTATACCGACGTTAGTGACAATCGCTGGAGCGTTGCAAGAACACGCATAGCTAGCAACGAGGTATCACTGCCGATGTAAACGGGAGCGCGAATGGCACACACAGACTGCACGTACAGGACGCGAAACGTCCGCACAATGCACCGACGACCGCTCTAGCGCACGCCGTATTGAATCCCTGGTGAACGAACAGCGCGAATGCAGCGGCGGTCTCACGACGGCTTCGAGCAGTGACGCAGTAGACGAAATGCCCGTGCGATCGTGGTTGCCGAGCACGTTGAAATCAATGCACGCAACACCGAGAGTTTTGCAGCGAATTTCACCTGAGATATGAGTGAACGGCGCCACCGTCAGCCTATGAGCACGAACAAAAACAAACTTGAGCAGTTGAGGAAAGCACACCTACGTCGCACCGCAAATGCTACGCTGCGGCCGTCTGCTATCGCCCGGTTTGTAAACAGCAACTACGACGCCGTTGCTAAGCTGCCGGAGCAAGATGGCGTCCCAATGGAGAAAAAAACCACGTGATTTCCTGCACACTTTTCTCCCAGGGTGTTGCGTGGAAAGGGCCTCTCTTTTTTTCCTTCCTCCATGGCTCAGCACAACCCAAGCGAGCAAGGCTGCAATTCTCTAGCTCTTCCAGCACTTTCCAGAGAATGTTTGCAGCCTTGGCGATGGGCAGTGTGAATTGCGGTCGCACATTACGTAGAACGCTTATCTTTCCTTGGTTTGGGAGCGGACAGGTCGACAGCTCGGCCGCACCGACTCACGGACGCATAGCTCGGGTGCACCAACGATGTTTCGCTTCTGTGTTGAGTTGCAGCCGGAGCAAACGCCGCACGAGCTGCGTCGCTCGAAACGCACTTATATAGATGTGGCAAGGACACAGAGGAGCAGCGATCAACTTGCAGCGCAGTTTAACCCAACAAAGAAACGCCTGGCACAAAAACGCTTCGCTGTAGTCTTCCCTGACGTGGTCAGCAGCGCGGCTACTGTATCAAGAAGCCGGTCTAACATAGGGTGCCTCGATGCGCGCGCGCCCTCTCTAGGGTGAGGTCACCCTTTGGGAGGGCGAGTGCCGCCTCGCCGGCCGTGAAAGTCCATCGGCGGCCATATTCATGCCCTTTCTCGGGGCGGCGCGGCGGCCGTATCACGTGCGTTCGCTTTGTCGCCTTTTCTCTTGGTGCTGACCGGGCTCACACCGAAAAATGCCGGGTTGTTGTGTGCCACAGTGCACCACCATCTCCAAGAAGTGTTGCTGGGAAATGAGGGGTACGATTTTTATCTTACCAGCAGACTCTTACAGGATTGTCTCGAGAACCTCTTTTTGGTGGTTAGACTGAGAAAACCTGTGCCCATTGCGTACGACATGAAATGCGCTCTGAGGCTTGTGAGCGTGAGCCAGTTTTTATTTACCTCACGGTCGCGAGCTACGATCTCGATGACCGCGAATATCTGGTAGAACTTCTCTCCCAGGCATAGAAAGAAAGGACAGAAGTGGAAGCTGATTAGATAAATAACTATGAAATTCTGTTCAATGAAGAACTGTCCACAAGAGAGTGCAGCATTCTGCACTACATTGGAGTCTTCGTTTTGAAAGGAATCTTGCCGTCTGTCAGCTGCCAGCAATGCAAGGATGCCCTACTGGGATGTGCAGGTGATGAACATGCGCCTCTGACTGCTCTGAAGGAATATGTGTCAGAAGGTGACAACCTAATTTATCCCAGTAACGACGTGATGCACAAGCTCAAAATCTACAAGGAGCACTTTGCTGGAATAAACTCATGGTGCACAGGCAAACTAGAGACAATGAAGTCACCTCACCCCTCACTTATAGCATACCTAGGAAAGGTCTGCTGCATGCAAGCATACCGACCGCGCTTGAAGCTCTGCGCAAGCCATGACGAAGAAATCCGGAAAACGCTGACCGACAGGTACGCAAGATTGAGATTGCGCATCTTCCGACACCTTCAGAAAGCTCGTCTCAACGGTCACTCAAGTAAGACGTGTGCAGGAGTTAATTTAACCTAAGCTGCTATCCACACTGAAGTACACCCATGCTGCTAGCATTAGCAGAGTTACTATTTTTACATCTAATAAGTGTCCTAAATTGCATTGTTTGTTTTGCATTGACTCCAGGTTTTGAAGACAAGGATGATTGTGCAGACATGCCTTCAAAGTACCCGGAAATATTTTTTTCAGGGCAAACAAACACTTTTCATGGTTATAAACACTATTAATAATTGTTTGGTTTCAACTGACCTCTGATCACGGCAATAGATTGTTACTTTGTCTTTAAAACACTGTCTTCAGTGTGCTTTGAATTATACTAAAGCAGTCTACTCTAATTAGTTTGACCTATCAATGACACCAAAATTTCGATTCCATTCGAGTATAAACGGATGTATTTTCACTGCGACTAATAACTTTCCTCATCATTTGACCAATATACAGCGGTCCCGCCAAGTTCGAATGGGCGACTACACGCGTATAAAAATACCTGGAGATATTTGGGGTTTTCAGTGCACAATGCATGCATGCGCGGCCCAGGTGCTACGATATTTGGTTTGTGTACGTGCGGCGAATGCGCTGGCTTTTACTTCTTAGGACAAGGTACGTAAAGCACATTAATCTTTTTTCTTCTACAAAAAATCGTCATTCTAGTACTCAGGTTGACAATAAATGTGAATAAGGCAATTGGAGCGTTCTTAATTAGTTACACAATTTAGTGATTGAATGCAATACCTACTTATAATATTGGTGTTATTATTAATTTATTTTAATCCTGCAGTTAGGTTCCTAGTGCGCTCTATGAACTCTTTCCAATCTAGCACCCGAGTCGTCGTGTGCGAGGAGAAACAACCGTCCAAATCTTAAAATATTTGGACAGTTGTCCCTTACAAGCCTGTTCTGTTGAAACTTCATTAAATAAGGCATGAATCGCAGTTGCGTTTTCTTTTGGTCGCGAAGACAAGCGCGCTTTTGCAGCGGCAAGTGCACAAAGCCTGTTGGCGCACGCCCCGCGCCTTTGAAGTGGGCATGGCAATGGCGGCCGCCGTAGCAGACGACGTAGTTGTCTTCACCCTCAGCGGAGCGCGCGCGCATCGAGGCACCCTAGTCTAACAGCGACGAGAGCGCCCCCGCTCGGCGGTACAGGCAAGAGCGACATCCGCGGCGTCGGAGTTTGCAAACTGAAAAAGTAATCTAGTAACGTTGGGGTAGAGTTACTGTATATGCTACCAAAAGTAGCAGAGTTGCGCGTAGATCCGCCATCTTGCCTGTCAAGGTGGCGGATGTGGCAGCAAATATTCTCTGTTCTGACTTTTCCTTATTTCGCAAAACAAGTGCAGTGTATACGTGACGCGCAAGCCTGCGATGCCGAATACTTGCTGCGTGACGAGTTGCCGCTCCGGTTACGGAGGTACGCAGGAAAAGGCCTCGCTGTTCTATCTGCCGAGCGACGCCGAGCAGAGTAAATATGATCGGGCAATACGCCGACAGGAAAGCGTGTTCGACTCCAAGCATGTCCGTGTCTGAGAGAGGCGTTTTGCCCCGCGGATTTAATTCGGTCCCACGAGTTCGCGATCAACGGAGAAGCCGCCTCGCTGCAACGCGAGTAGCTGAAACTCAGGCCCGCCGACGTCCCACGGGTATTCGAAGGCCTACCAGCGTACTTGAGCACGAATCTGTGTGACGGTGTTGCATTTCAGACAGCTGTACTCTTCAATGTGCTTATGCGAAGGCGCTACTTCACGGGGTCAAACCCAACCAAAATCGTTCCTGACTTTGAGGGTGCAGAAATAAAAGGAATATTGTCGCTACTGGGTATCGAACCCCCGGCGGCGCGAACGGATAAGCTTCGCTGGCCACTGCACGAGAGCACTATGCTATCGCAGCTTTTTTTGTTTTCTTTATTGCCTGTAGAGGACTTATGCTCTCGCCGCAGCCGATCACGCCTCGTGTTAAACTGCAACGCACTCTCGCGCTGCGCGCATTGCACACCGCCGTCTTCATCACCTTCCGACACATATTAGATCAGCTTAACCTCGATCAGAGCTTGGCTTGAGTGTAAGGTCTTCGCCAGACGTGCCGATGACCCAGCAAAGCAAAACCATGAGCCAAAGAGGCTAAACACATCCGTTCGCATGTCTGCTCGGTTTAACTTCGTTAAACCCCTACCGCTTTTTATTTTTTGTTGTGCATGTTGCTCCATGGTGCCTATAATTGCTCATTTTTGGTTTATTGCGCCACCGCTCACAGCTTGTCTTTTATTTTGGTAGCGCTAAGCCAGCACGTGAGCAATGAACAAAAAAATGAAAATTTTCTTGCACTCGCCAGCGCCGCCGTAGTCACAATGTGACCAAGTGTAAATAAATGGTTTATGTAGCAAGAGTCTTCAGCAGCTGTCTTTGCCGCCTCCGAAAGTGTCAGCAAAAGAAAAGAAATTTGAGGCAGCGCCGTCAAATTGCCGCTGCATTCGTCACGTGATCGCTTTTGTAGCGCGCATTCCAGTTCTTAAAATGAAGCCATACCGTCTTGTTTTCAGCATTAGTGAGATTGCAGTATTTCTCACAAGGTAAACGTCAGCCGTGGGCAGTCTTAGATAAAAACGAGGACTCGGCCGAGACGGGCGCAACCCAGACACATATAGATATGCTGCTGACCGGTATACGCTAGACCTTCCAGAGTGACACTGCAGGCCAGCTGCGGTGAAAATGAATGCGCAGGCTGGACCCATGTACAAAAATTGGCAGAGGCATTGCTTGGTTAAGCCCGGTAAGTTGCGAAAGCAATAGCCCTGGCTGCGCCTGGTTTGGCTGGTGGTACGTGTGTCTTGGTAGTGCTCATAGTAAAGCTTATGCTTATCGAAGTTTTGCCCATTTGTTTTATATGGCATTATACTCACCACACGAGGGCCCCTACGTGCTGGGAGATTTATGCGTGCCTCGATCGCCAAAACGAGCGGCTTACGCTAACGGATGATTGTCTAGAAGCTCCGAGCTACGCGGCCAAAGCCGGCGGCCGAGGTTGCGGATAACCACTGGATGGATGGATAGGAGCTCCCGCTTTGAAACGGGGTGGTGGCAATAGCCACCATGCTCAGCTCTTCTTTGTTTACTTTCTTGTTTATTTTTTATTCTTAATTTTTCTTTTGGTTTTTGTTTTCTATTTTACTTTTATTTATTTTTTAAATTTTGCTTTACCTTTTTTATTCTTTTCTTTTCTTCTTTTTATTCGCGGCAGCGGCGCGCAGCTGCTGCGCGGCGCGGCGTGGATCCGCTGGGACAGCAGCGACGAGCTGAGTTGGGCCCCGGTTTTAGAGCACTGCACGGGCCTCAATCTGAGGCCCAAGCCCGGCCCAGGCCCGAGACCTGGAGCCCGAGCCCGGCCCAGGCCCGCGGCTTCAAGCCCGGGCCCGGCCCAGGCCCGCTAAATTATCGCTCTAGCGAGGCCGGCCCGGCCCGTGAATCCCGGAGTGAAGCCCAGCCCGGGCCCGGCCCGGCCCGTTTCACAGTAACGCTTGAGGTATACTGCTCACTCTGAGCATGTAGACCGCTACTAGACCGATAAGAAATTGGCCGACAAAGGTTCTGAAACCACAGTTTGGCTTGCAGAAAGTTGGTTCCTTTTAACCCAGAAGTAAGTGATTAAGAGTAGTGCTCGCCAGGCCCGTCTTTTGGACAGTGATCTCGTGTAGGTGCACAAAGATAAACTCTGACGTTCCGAGAGCCAAATAAAAAGGGCTGCATACGTGTGTAAATGACTATTTTGCATCCCCCACGACTTTATTCAGTTATATTTTGCCGCCGGGAGGTATAAACATTAAAGCTGCCTAGCAAGCAGTGGGATGACATTTGTTTAGTGAACGCGATCTTACAGGTTGAACTCATAGCTGAACTGGTCGCCTTTCAGCAGAAACGAAAAGCTACAAGGCTTGAGTATTTCACGGTGTGTGTTTTGTAGACTATAAGCGTCTTAAACTAATATGTTCTTCGCGAATGCATTTCTAATAGTGTATGGGTATGTTTTTGAATGACGAACGATCAATGACCAATTGAGACCGGTTGAATCTTACTCTTACTGGTGGAGCAGAAGATAACGCGCGATCCAGGTGATAACTTACAGGGCAAAACACTTGTCATGACAAACAGGCTGCAGAAGCGAGGAGGGATAGACGTGGTTATGAGATGATATTTACAAACTCTCGCGAGCTTTTGCGGCTATTTCATTTACGAGACATTCCGGTCAGCTAATCAAAAAGAAAAAAAAAGAAAACCAAATGCGCTTTTGCGGCTATTTCATTTACGAGACAGTCCGGTCAGCTGATCAAAAAGAAAAAAAGAAAACCAAACGCGCTTTAATTTGTGAATTTTCTCACATGAGCAAAATATAGCTATAAAATAAAAGCTATATCTTGGGGGCTTAAGGGCCGAAGGGGAGTCAGGCTGTGAGAGACACCGAAGCAGAGGGGTCCGGATAATTTCGTCCACATGAGTTTCTTCAACGAGCAATGATACTACAAAGCACATGGCTGTCATGCTTGCCGCCTAAATAGAAATGCGGCCGCCGAGGCTAGGAGAAAACCCGGATTCCCCGGCTCAGTAATCAAGAGCCTTGACCACTAAGCCCCCGCGGCGTGGAAATAAGGAAAAAATTCAGGGGGCACTTTGACTGTCTAAAGTGGGTAGAGGCGGAAGCGTTTTCCGCACCACCTTCGCTGTTTCTGCGGCACCGGTGGCGTCACATATAATTGAGTACTAATTACCAAGTGATGACAAATCACTAATTAATTGTTAATTACTGATTAATGTCTGAATATTAATTAACTGCTAATTAATGACGCTTAAGCTTCGCCTTTAGGAGTGGAACGCGACAGCGCGTTGTAGCGCTGCCAGGGAGTCCACGGAACACCACCCGTTCAGCGCGATGCCTTGCCCTTTGAACGCAACGCTTTTTGAGGAAAGGAAATGGCGCAGTAATTATCTGTCATCTCGGTGGACACCTGAACCGCACCGTAGAGGAAGGGAGGAAGTGGGAGTGAAAGAAGATAGATAAAGAGGAGCCGTAATGAAGAAAATGAAAATTGTATTTGAGGAAAGGAAATTACGCAGTAACTGTCTCACAAAATTCAGGGGGGCACTTTTTTGACCTAAAGTGTGGTCACTGATGCCCCTAAGAGTGGAACGCGACAGCGTCTTGCAACACTGCCAAGGAGTCCATAGAACGCCATCGCCCATTCGGTTCTACGCCTCGCTTGTCAGTAAATTGGTTTTTGAGGAAAGGAAATGTATCTGTCTCTCATTTGTCGGTGGACAACTAAACCTCGCGGGAAGGCAATGGAGGAGGATGAGAGTGAGTGAAGACACCGTATTCACTAGACGCGCCTTTGTTCATTCCAAACCATCGAGCTGGCATGGCGGAGTGGATAGCATGCTCGTCTCTCACGCCGAAGACCGGGGTTCGATTCCTGAGCTCGACCAGTTTCTTAATCGGTTTTATTTATCTATATGGCTTGACTAGTAAAGCTAATTAGGCTAATTGGGTAATTAAGCAATTAACTAAGCTCAGTCCCACTCAATTGAAGCATCACTGTACGATCCCTTCAATTGGTTGCATGGTTACTAGCCAAAGTACAATTGGCCCCGTTTGAAATTCGCGCACTGTGACGTCACGACCGTTTCCACCAATTGAAAAGCGTGACGTTTTCTGTCGACAACTGCTGCTTACAACGATGAGACATTAAAGGCTTCCGCCTTAATAAATAAGTCAATGAATAAAGCATAGTTTTTTTCTCAGCGCGTACTGTAACCCATAGCTCATCCGTGTCGCTGCTCCAATGCCGCAGTTGTGTACTTCACTCCGCAATAGTGAAGGAATAGTCGGACACCAGCCGTTTCTGTACGGACCCAAGCCCGACTCGGGTCCGCAGCTTTAAGCCCGAGCCCGGCCCGGGCCCGCAACTTCAGGCCCGGGCCCGGCCAAGGCCCGGCAAAACAAATTATGTCCCGGCCCGGCCCGAGCCCGTGCAGTACACTACCCGGTTTCTCTCCGTCTGGCGTGACGTCACAACAGAGGTCAAGCTAAAGCTCAAACGTGGATCCGCCGGGACGACGCTGAAGGCTCGAAACCTAGCGCAGTATTGCTTTCGCAATAAAAACCGCGTTTTTATAAAAAGAAACGAGAGAAAGTAAGCGCGTTCATTGTTGTCCAGAAAACTGCCGCTATCAAGGTTTACTAGTGGCCGCTGTCGACCTCAAAGGGTTTTCAGTGTCTCTATGTTGCAGCCAAGCTTTCAGGTGACAACCAGTATAGTATAGCGTCCATCCTAATACCGATCCCCAGAAAGCACAAATAGCAAGAGAATGTGAGCCTGTTGCCTGGAAAAAAGCAGCTGCGGACAGGGCTCGCGCAGCCATTCCTGCCCCCTCGCCGACAGCCGCGCCACCAGCGGCGGGCGCTGTCTCTATATGAAACTTTGGTCGGAGTTTGGTGACGAGAAAAAAAAAAACATCGAAGGACTATGCTATGGTACAACTATCGCCTCTCCCACCGCGGTGTACGAGTGGTTAAGGCACACGGCTACTGAGCTGGAGGAACCTGGTTTACCTGACCGCGGAAGCCGCGTTTCTGTGGAGGCGAAGCGCAAAAGGCACTCGTGTGCTATGCGATATCAGCGCACGGTCATGATACTCAGGTGGTCGAAATCAATCTGGATCTCTCTTCCTTGTTTTGCTCTATGCTTAATTCATTCCCCACGGCGCGTTTGAGGTGTCCACGGAGTAATGAGAACGTTACTACATATTTGCTTCCTCAAAAGGTATTTCTTTCCTTCGCCCTCGGATGTGGAGGGTGAGGGGAGGGGGGGGCTGCGATTGCGAACTACTCCCCCACGTTACGCGGATATTCAATGTTCAGTGCCTATATTCCCTGTGTATCAGAGTAAACATCCAATCTGGAGGTAAACATTCGTACCTGGCAAGCGTATTCAGTTTTCTCAAGGGGGAAGGAGAGACCATGACCCTGCTTTTACGTTTATTCGCGTGACTCGCAATTTGGTTTCAAAACGGCTGTTTAGCTAGTAGAGGGGTGAACAGTGGGAGCTTGTGTGGCTCCTGCTTTTTATTTATTTTTATTCAAAACAAAGTAAATACGGATGGAAACGATTTTGCCAGCCGCGGCATCTGCCATCGAAGCTTGGAGCACCTGAGCTGCGGCCAGCGGGGTAATTCTGTGCGCGCGGTTGCTCAACCATAGCTAGCGGGTGGGCGCAGACAAGAGAATCTCTGCGCGCGGGAGCAATACGCGACAGGAGACGCCACGCGCGCGTTGCTTGTGCGTGTTTGGTTGGGTTTATAGGGGCTTAACGTCCCAAAGCGACTCAGGCTATGAGAGACGCCGTAGTAAAGGGCTGCGGAAATTTCGACCACTTGGGGTTCTTTAACGTGCGCTGACATCGCACAGCACACGGGCCTCCCTCTTGAATTTCGCCTCCATCGAAAGTCCACCGCCGTGGCCGGGATCGAACCCGCGTCTTCCGGGTCAGCAGCCGAGCGCTATAACCACTGAGCCACCGCGGCGGCCCTGTGTGTGTGTGCGCGCGCGCGCGTGTGTGTGTGTGTTGTGTGTGCGAGCGTGCGTGCGCGCGCGTGTGTGTGTGTGTGTGCGTGCGTGCGTGTGTGTGTGTGTGTGGGTTTGTGTGTTTGTGTGTGTGTGTGTGTGTGTGTGTGAGAGAGAGAGAGAGAGACCTTTGCCGATTTCAAAGCTCATGCTTGCTGTGTAACCTAATGAAAAGGTGCCCCAAAGAACAAGCCGACCTTGTCGATGGATGGACGACGCAGTTTTCTTTTACTTTTTTTTCCTTCCTTCCTGTAGCTGACCAGTACCAGGTACTAAGCCGACGGCGGACGCAGCCAGTGCAGCATGCCTGGCTTGACTTACTTGGCAGAGATGGGACAGATAGTAGAGGTAGGAGCTGCGCCTCCCGTCGTTTCACTTTACGACCCGACTAATGCATCGAATGCAGCTGACGAAGCTCTGTTGTACTACGAGTCCCCGCTGCAGGAGCAGGGTGGATGTGAAAGGCTTCGGACTTCACGCCGCGGTACGTAGTGGGACGACAGCCGTGTTCATGTAAGCTCTGTAGAAAGCTGCGCGGGTGCGCCTTCTTCAAATTCGCGTTGTCGTGCGCGTAATAAGCTAATAAGATTTGGATAATTGATGCAAGCAGGGCGCCCTTTACGTCATTCCGGGGCTCCCAACTCATAATTTTGATGACGTCGCGTGCTTTCCTTGTCTACAAATTTCTAGTCCTGTATCCTCTACCAATACATCAAACTTGGTAGGTCCATAACTGATCTGGCGGCTGTCCTATCAGGGGTCCCACAAGGATGAAGTGAAGTGAAGTGAAGTTTATTTTGACAACTGGGCCCGTTACTTTTCCTTATTTATTTCAATGATATGTCTTTTGAATCTCCTTTGCGCTGCCATTTCTTTGTAGACGATTTTGTTCCCTGCCTGAGTATCGAAACAGTTGACGATCAAAATTCGTTGAACGATTATCTTACGGCTGTCCCTGACTGGTGTCGAAAATGGGACATGAGCTTGAATACGTCTAAGTGCGCCCATATGACTATATCGAGTATTGGAGTATCCTGAGTATATCGAGTAATTGGAGTATCCTGAAGGATACTCCAATTTCACCATATAATCATTACTGTTTGTCAAACTTCAGCTGGAAGTCTAATATTGCACCGACATATGTAACCTTTTCCGAAGGCTTGAGGTCGTGGTTCTAAAGTCTAACATGTGGCATAGATTGGACAAGTGGTTTGAGTGCATGAAAAAACCTTGAATGTTTTTGTAGCGTTGATATTCAGTTGACTGCCGTTATATATATATATATATATATATATATATATATATATATATATATATATATATATATATATATATATATATATATATATATATATATATATATATATATAAGAAGGGGTGAAGATCGGATGAATCCGGTAGAACATGAACGTAATTCGGTTGACAGACGGTAGAAAAACAACAACTTTATTCTAACGTTTCGACCAGGGTCTGGCCTTCGTCATATTGATGGGGTACAGGCAAAAGACACAGTTTATAAGGGAACGTACGCGGGGAGGGAACATTCTGGAGGATAACTGCAATTGCAGTTATCCTCCACGATGATTTAGTAATTTTTGACGGTGCTTCGTTGACTACCTTTATCATTCACTGGCGATTCATACTGAGGTGTTTGCCGCTGCGATGCGCCAATCAGAATGTTCCCTCCCCGCGTACGTTCCCTTATAAACTGTGTCTTTTGCCTGTACCCCATCACTCTGACGAAGGGCAGACCCTTCTCGAAACGTTAGAATAAAGTTGTTGTTTTTCTACCGTGTGTCAACCGAATTACGTTTATATATATATATATATATATATATATATATATATATATATATATATATATATCTTAGTACAACTTGGTGATGACAGTCGCAATGTTTTCATGGGGAGTAATTTATAGAGGCATCCAGATGGGTGGTGTATCGGGCTAGCTGGTATCGATCATCTGTTATAAGTGGCTAGATAGTGGGCATATGCAAGCGAGATACAAAAGGCCGGCGGTCCGAGCTATTGTATCTCCCCTTCCTTGGTCCGCCTTTTGCACCGTGTACAGGTATGTAGCAATGAATAGTTGTCCTAAATATAAGCTTGCGTCCAAGCAAGCTTCTCCGTGCGCCGCAAAACTCGCTTCGGAAGCCCACGCTACCCGATGCTATACAGCCTGTTCGACGTATTGAATGTGGCTAGGGAATGGGAGTTCACGGCACCAGTATACTTTTGCGTGAAACGTCAAATCAATGTTTCAGGTATTCGACAGAGATGATATTCAAGATTAATACTTCGGTTTAGGTGAGTTGGTTCATACTTGAAAGTAGCGTACTCGCGCATTAAGAACACACGGACGAACGAGGAACCCATATGCGAAATGTACACTGCGCATATTCTGATCATCATCCGAAGCATAATCAAAATGTCCGATTTGTGACGAAACAGCGCAAAACACCTGGACAAGAGACAAGCGTTGCGCTTGTCTCTTGTCCCGATGTTTTGCGCTGTTCCGTCACAAATGAGTAACCAACATGCCCAAGCTGCTGTCCTGGCTAAAGGTCCGAGTTCTAAAAAATCGGCTGTATCAGTATTGGAGAATTGCAGCGCAGCAGTAACATGGACGAGACGAGAAGGACGCAAACACAAGCGCTGACTAACAACTCTGTTTTTTTGCTCTGAGCCAGCCTATATAAGAACTAGGTACAAAACAACAGAACAGAAACCAACACATCACCTCATGCATTCGTTGCACGATTATCGGAATTGTCTCCCGTTCCTCCAATCTTTCGTCCTATCATTGGCGTTCAGAAATGACATTTCTTTTTCACTAAGGCGCACAGAGGGGTTGCTGACACACTTATCTGCGCATTTTGATATCGCCAGAGCTTCTGCTATCAACCTTGTGGTGGTGTCCCGACACTTGCGAAGAATAACTGTTCTTTCAAGGGCAGGGGTGCAGCCCTCGCACTGGCTGCAGTGTAAGGCGAGTTCCCCTGAGTTTGGGTCCCTTAGGTTCCTTTTGTGCTCTTGTAGCCTTGTGTTCAGGCATCTCCCTGTTTGGCCTATATAGATGTTGCCGCACGACAGGGGAATTGAATATATCACATCTTTTTCGCAATCGACGAGACGCGGACGGTGCCTCGTCACGCAGTCGGGCTCACGTTCGGTGTCAGAATTTACTCCTTTGCAAAACTGATGCTGTTTCTTCGGGGCCGAGAAGAAAATATCAACCCCCGCTCTGTTTCCTATCCTTTTCAGTTTGTGTGATACCGCATGCAGGTATGGTATCACAGCTGCCTTTGTTCGACGTTCATTTGTGGTGGGCCCATTTCGCGATTGTTTCAGTATGACCTCTGCAACAGCAATTAGGAGATGCGCTGGATATGCGCTGGATAAAATTGCAGCTGCGCTGCAATTTTCCAGTATGCAGAACCAACTAGCCAGTCACTATGTTTTAAGCAAATGTATCAATATGCCCAGTATGACCTCACCCGCAAATGAACCTCTGAACAAAAACGCGGCGCTGTAAACGGAAATAGGGCAGAGCGCACACGTGCTGGCATTTGAAATGGTGACGAAATCGCCAATTAAAATCGCGATGGCATTCAAGCTTCTGCGCTGCACACAGCGCCAAGTGAGGGGGGGGGGTGCATGATGACGTCATCGAAGGTACCAGTTGAGGTTCTTTTCACCCTTTTTCTTCTTCTCCTCGCTTGCTGTTGCTTAGCGAGGTCAGGCCGTCTCGTTGTCGTTACGGCCCGGTCTTGTGATTGGCATTAATTAGCGCGAAGGACGATTACGACGCTTTTCGTTGTAGAAACAAACAAAAACTTTATACATATAAGATTAGCATGATGGTACAGTGAATACAGAATCAAACAAAGGGAGAGCAACAACAGAGTGGAGCCGCCAGAGCTCTCCCGGTCAAAAGCTCCTGGCGAGAACCCCTAGATTCCCGCCAACATCTGCTCTTAACCCCCTCAGCTCATCGCTGATTGGGCCGGCCCTTTCGTGACGTAACAGTTGCCTGTGGCCGTGTATTTAGGCGGGGCCACTGTGCACGTGACTGATATAAGATACAACACAAGCAAAACGCAACGAAACCGTAACAGAGCATCTTCCCCTCGGGAAGTCGGACTGCGCTCACGTAAAGAGGCAGGAATACACACAACAACACAAACAGAACCGTCATTTGCCCTGTTCCTAGAAGCGGCGCCAGCCAGCGGTAACAGAAGCACACGGCTAAAAGAAAAATCGTCTCGGCGCCGCCGTTAGGCCGCAAGTTCGGGCAATGTGCGTAGCTGAAGCGCACATCTGTCCGCGCAGCTCAAGAACTAAGGCATGCCGCCGCCGACTGGTACACTATTATGTCAGTCACGCATGTAAGTGTCGACTGCATTCTTTCTGGCCGCCAGGGAGGTATTTATACCTTCTGGCATCCAATAAACTTTAGTTGTGAGTCAGCGCTGTGTGGTGTCCCTTCTTCATCTCTGTCCTGTCGTTTGCGCTGTAGTTATGGATCATCAAAAACACCAACTCGCCCAACAAATGCTTTTGCCTTAAAGAAAAAGAAAACTAAATGCCAGCGTTCGGAAAGCGCGCCACTGACACCGACCAAACACAGTCCATGTTCCCGGCTTCCCGCGAGTCGCCCAGAAGCAGCGCCGTTTCCCTCACAGTGAATACGCGTAGTTGGCACACACACGCACAAGCAAAACAAAAGGAGCGCTCCCCCCGGAAAGCGGTGCGGGTGAAAGCGCCGTTTAGGGTTTCCCGCGGCCGGGATCCTCCAAAGGGACCGAGACGGGTCTGCCGGCGCGCTGTAAATAACGTAACTCGTACGCGGCTGGCCTTTCGGCGCGGGCACTCGTGGGCGCGACCGTGTCAACCGCGTCGACAAAGAGCTTGCTCGCCAGCGGGAACAAATATTTCGGCTGCTGCGTGGCGTGCTTAAGCTCAGTGGCTCTACAACTTCCCCCTCAAGAGGATATCTGGGCTATTAGCACAGACTAGCCGAAAATAAGACAACTGAGACACTGAGTTCGTGCAGCAGCAACAACAACAACAAAAAAAAAACAGGCACACGCACACACAAATACACTGGAGTGCGGGTCCCCTTTTTTTTTTCCACGTTTTCCCTGCGCCTTGTCGCTCGTTTCAGTCCCCCAGTCTGAGTAGGAGTGGGGTTGTTTTCGCGGCACCCGCGCGCACACAAAACACAAAACGAAGCACATTCACTCTGGCTTGCGGGAACATTCACGTTCGCCGGAGGGCTCAGGCTCGATCCGCTCCCTGCCATGTTACATTGGGGAGGCGTGACAAAGCGTCCGCGTTCGCATTGTTGGCCCCTTTCCGGTGGGTGATCGCTACGTTGTAGCGCTGCAGTGCGAGAGCCCACCTCGTCAGCTTTGCCCCATGCGGCGTGCACGCAGTCAAATAAGACAGAGGGTTATGGTCGGAGACGACGTTGATTTCCGCCCCAAATACCCAGTAGTCAAATTTCTTCAGCGCCCAGATAACGGCGAAAGCTTCGCGCTCAATTGTCGACCACCTTGACTGTGTCGGAGTAAAGCGGTGGCTGCCGAAAGCAATCGGCCTCTCCCGACCACCATCGTCCATTTGGGCTAGACAGGCGCCAGCTGCGATCTCAGATGCATCTGTGAACAGCCAATAAGGCTTGTTAAGGTCCGGAGTGCTCAGCATAGTCGCCCGACAGAGTGACATTTTCAGTTGTTTGAACGCCCCTTGGGCTTCGTTTGACCAAGGGATTGGGTTTGGTACTCCGCGCTTCGTGAGAGTTGTCAGCGGTGAGGCAACCTCCGCGTAACCTTTCACGTACTCTCGGTAGTATCCGCAAAGCCCGAGAAAGCTGCGGAGCTCTTTTCTTGTCGTTGGCGCCGGTATGTCCTGTATAGCTGCGAGTTTTTCGGGGTCCGGTCCGTGAGTGCCTCCTCCCACCACGTGTCCCAGATACCTTATGCGCGTCTGGCCAATCTGACACTTTTCACTGCTTACTTTCAGCCTAGCCTCACGTAAAAGACTCAAGATTGACTCTAAATGCTCGAGATGCTCTGACCACGACTGCGAAAAGATCGCGACATCGTCAAGGTACGCCGTGGCATACCCTTGGTGTTTCGACAGAAGTACGTTCATTAGTCTCTGGAACGTTGTTGCAGCATTTTTAAGCCCGAAAGGCATGACGCGCCAGGCGTACTGGCCGTCATGCGTTACGAAGGCCGTTAAGTGCTGGCTCTCAGGTTCTACCGGGACCTGCCAATAGCCGCGTCGTAAATCTACCACAGTGATAAATTTCGACTGGCCTACTTTCATGATGAGTTCCTGGGCATGCATCATAGGAAAAGCGTCTGTTTTCGTCCCAGCGTTGAGGGCTCTGTAGTCTACACATAGACGGACCGAGCCATCCTTTTTCCCCACGCATACCACGGGATGCGCGTAGTCGCTTTCGACTGGGTATATCAGCCCTAGCTCTAATAGCTCTTCCACTTGGCGGCTGACCTCCTTTCTGAGAAGTTCGGGCACCCGATACGGGTAGCCTCGTTTGGGTCTGTAGCCGTCCTCGAGCACGATCCGATGGGTCCCCACTTCGGCGATACCGGGGGTTTCGCTAAACACCTCCGGGTACCTCGCGAAGAGCTCCGCTATTTCTGAACGCTGTTCTTCTTTGAGGTGTGCCACTTTTGCTGGGTCGATCGGAATTTGTCCTTGACTTCCGGCTTCCGCGCAGGGCGCATACTCTACGTTTCCAAACTCCTCATCTTCATCGAACACTACGCCTACGTGACTGACTCGCGCGTAATATGGCCGGAGCCGGTTGGCATGTACAACAGACGTCTTTCGCGCCCCAGTGTCGATGCGGTAAGAGTTTGGTCTCTCTCGTCCTACTACTGGGAACGGCCCCAACCACTTCGGTGAGAGCTTGCCCCCACGATCTGTATCGAACAAAAGAACCTGGTCGCCAACGTTGAAGCTCTTAACACGTGTAGCCCTGTTGTACGCCTGTGCATAGCTTCCTTGGCGAGCGGTCGCCGTTAGTCCTGCTACCTCAGCCGCTATCTCCATCTGTTCGCGAAGCTGCTGAAGGTATTTCGCGGGCGCCTCTCTGAGCGTACTTGGGACACGTATCTCACCCGTCCACGCGCGCTGCAGGATCGCGAGCGGTCCGGTCGGATTCCGGCCATAAAGCAAGCGAAACGGAGCCACCCCAGTTGTGTCGTGGGGGACCTCCCGGTATGCCCACAGCACAAATGGAATTAGTTTGTCCCAGTTTTTGGCGTCCTTTTCCATAACATGAAATATCATGTTTTTGAGTACACGGTTCCACCTCTCGACGGTCCCGTTGCTCTCTGGATGTTCCGGCGTAGAGAAGCGGGGCGAACATCCCAGCCTAGCAAGAAACGCCTGTGTGAGCTGCGAGGTAAAGTTTGTTCCCTGATCGCTACATATGACCTCGGGTACACCCGTGCGACTAAACACTGTCAGCAACGCGTCGCACGTCGCTCTTGCTGTTAGTGAACGCAAGCAAACCACTTCGGGCCATCGTGTACATAGGTCCACCAGGCAAAGCGCATACTTGTGCCCTCGCGCGGATGGCACGTCAATCGGCCCTATTATGTCCACGTTAACCACCTGGAATGGGTGCTCCGGCCTAGTTAGGGGAGTGATAGGCACTCTATCTCGGATCGACCTGTCTGATCGGATTTGACACCCATGACATGTTTTACAGTGTTGCTTCACTTCTAACTCCAGGCCAGGCCAATAAAAGCTGTATTTTACCCTTGCCTTCGTTTTCTTGGGCCCGAGATGGCCTCCCCACAGGGACTCATGTGCCAGCAGCAGTACCTCCTGACGTCTTTCGCGGGGCAACACCAACTGCTTAACCCTTGCACCAGCGATCGTGTCCCAGTGGTACAGCAATCCCTCCGATATAAACATGCCCCCCTTTCCGGTTTTCGCGTCAGACCACGCCTTTCGCAGACTTTCGTCGTTCACCTGTGCTGCACGAAATTTTTCCCGCTGGCTAAGAGTCTCCGGTGCATCCGCCATTTCCTCGTCCTGCACTTCGGCCGGCAGGGCTTCTGCACTTGTTTCGAGTACAGTCGCCTCGGATACCGTTTTGCTTCCTGCACCAAACTCACTATCCGGCTGGTCAATTGTCGTGTCAGATTTAGGCATCTCAGCAGCGACCGCTACTGCTTCCTTCTCGCTGGTCTGTGATATCAGCTCCCAGTCTTCTTTAGATAGGAGACAGTCCACCCCTTCGGCGAGCTTATTGGTCAGTGCACAAATAATCTGCACTTTTTGCGGCTCTAACAGCAACGCGGACGATCTCAGACTGACGGGGAGGCTTACCAATTTTGCCTCAATTGCGTTACCGAAGGCTGCCAGTAACCTAATGGTGCCCGATGTTTCACGATACGTGTTTGGCACGAGGTCCTCCCTCACAACGGTGACCTCACTGCCGGTATCCAGTATGGCCACGGTGGGCACGCCAGCGCAGTCTAGCTGCACTTGTTGCAGTCTGGACTTTCGTATTTCCTCTCGCTGAGGCACTCTGATTTCTGCGACCAAAGCGTTCTCAGGGTGAATAGCTAGGGCGTCATTAACCGTCCCTGGGTCTACTATTGTCACCTTGTTCGCCCGGGCGTCTCTACGGTCATTATCTTTCTTTTGAACGACTCGTGGGCAGTCTTTAGCCAGATGACCTGCAGCGCGACACACGTAGCATGCGGGTTGCCGTTTCCCATCGTGTGTGGTCCGTGATAGGACCAGCGGCGCGCTGCCTGGGGCAGCATGTTCTTTGCGTGCCGGCTGTGCGTTCGCCTGTCTTACCGCACGGTTCTTTCCTTTTGCCTGCTCGAAAGTTTGCATCGCCCGCGAAACTTCTTCGGGTCTAAGCCATTTCTCGCCCTCGCGTAGGCGAATGTGCTCCAGGCCTTCCGCACTAAGGCTCGCCTTCATCCGGTCAGCTACCATGAGTGCAACCACTTCATCCTTTGTACTCACTTGCCTTGAACGGAGGTAGTATTCGAAGTAGATCTTTACTCGTGAGGCAAATTGTGCCCACGTTTCCTCTTTTCGCTTAGATACTCCTTCGAATCTTTCTAAGTACTCGGGCGGGCTTAGCTGAAGCTCATTCAAGACCGCTGCCTTCATCGCCTCGTAATCGCGGCACTCTTCGTCTCCCAGTCCACGCAACAAGTAGCGGACCCGCTCCGTTAGAGTCGGAATTATTAAGTGCACCCTACTGGAATCGGGGACGTTGTAAGTCGCAAACATTCGTTCGACTTCATCAAACCACATAGGTACATCTGAGTCGGCTGGCAGCCTTAGCCCCTTAAGGACTTTAGCACACTGAGTGGTCGGGTCCAGGCCTGTCTGCCGCTGCTCGTTCACATCAGAGACAGGTGGGGACTGCCTGGCACCCACAAACTCCAGTTCAGCCCTCCTCATAGCTATGCGCTCCTCTGACTCCAGTTTTAGTCTTTGCAACTCAAAATCTAACTCTAGGCGCCGCAGAGCATAAGCTTCCGGTTCTACGTCTGCTGCCACCCCGGGGAGCTCACTGCCTGTCTCGACTTGAGCTGCCTTGCCCCGGGCCGCTCTGCTTTCTCCCACGTTAATCGCTTCATCCGTGGACGTTTTCTGTGTTTCAACGATAGCTCTAATGCCCTGGGGAGTTTCCTCTGTCATGCTGCTCTCCTCTGTCTCACTGTCCGCCGTGCTCGCCATCATGCTCCGCGTCCTGACCATACGCCCCTTTAAGTTCGAGCCGTGAGCCCTCTAGTGAATCGTAAGAAATCCCGCTCACCGGTGCTGACGCTGACGCTCCCTTCCGTCGATGCGCTGTGCCGCTCCCTGCCGTGAAGCCGCTTCCTGAAGGCTGCTTGGGACGACTGCACCCCGAAGGTTCCTGGGTCCCAGTGCCTCTGAAGCTCCGCTGTCACGCAGTTCCGCTGCTGCTGACGGTCAGTCGAGCGCTGTCTTGAGGTGATGTGGACCCGTCGACTCTGGTATCTTCGCTCGAGCCGGAGGCGATGGCTGCCAATCCTGTCGGCTGCGCCAGTTGAGGTTCTTTTCACCCTTTTTCTTCTTCTCCTCGCTTGCTGTTGCTTAGCGAGGTCAGGCCGTCTCGTTGTCGTTACGGCCCGGTCTTGTGATTGGCATTAATTAGCGCGAAGGACGATTACGACGCTTTTCGTTGTAGAAACAAACAAAAACTTTATACATATAAGATTAGCATGATGGTACAGTGAATACAGAATCAAACAAAGGGAGAGCAACAACAGAGTGGAGCCGCCAGAGCTCTCCCGGTCAAAAGCTCCTGGCGAGAACCCCTAGATTCCCGCCAACATCTGCTCTTAACCCCCTCAGCTCATCGCTGATTGGGCCGGCCCTTTCGTGACGTAACAGTTGCCTGTGGCCGTGTATTTAGGCGGGGCCACTGTGCACGTGACTGATATAAGATACAACACAAGCAAAACGCAACGAAACCGTAACAGAGCATCTTCCCCTCGGGAAGTCGGACTGCGCTCACGTAAAGAGGCAGGAATACACACAACAACACAAACAGAACCGTCATTTGCCCTGTTCCTAGAAGCGGCGCCAGCCAGCGGTAACAGAAGCACACGGCTAAAAGAAAAATCGTCTCGGCGCCGCCGTTAGGCCGCAAGTTCGGGCAATGTGCGTAGCTGAAGCGCACATCTGTCCGCGCAGCTCAAGAACTAAGGCATGCCGCCGCCGAAGCCACCCGTTGCCTTAAAGAAAAAGAAAACTAAATGCCAGCGTTCGGAAAGCGCGCCACTGACACCGACCAAACACAGTCCATGTTCCCGGCTTCCCGCGAGTCGCCCAGAAGCAGCGCCGTTTCCCTCACAGTGAATACGCGTAGTTGGCACACACACGCACAAGCAAAACAAAAGGAGCGCTCCCCCGGAAAGCGGTGCGGGTGAAAGCGCCGTTTAGGGTTTCCCGCGGCCGGGATCCTCCAAAGGGACCGAGACGGGTCTGCCGGCGCGCTGTAAATAACGTAACTCGTACGCGGCTGGCCTTTCGGCGCGGGCACTCGTGGGCGCGACCGTGTCAACCGCGTCGACAAAGAGCTTGCTCGCCAGCGGGAACAAATATTTCGGCTGCTGCGTGGCGTGCTTAAGCTCAGTGGCTCTACAACTTCCCCCTCAAGAGGATATCTGGGCTATTAGCACAGACTAGCCGAAAATAAGACAACTGAGACACTGAGTTCGTGCAGCAGCAACAACAACAACAAAAAAAAACAGGCACACGCACACACAAATACACTGGAGTGCGGGTCCCCTTTTTTTTTCCACGTTTTCCCTGCGCCTTGTCGCTCGTTTCAGTCCCCCAGTCTGAGTAGGAGTGGGGTTGTTTTCGCGGCACCCGCGCGCACACAAAACACAAAACGAAGCACATTCACTCTGGCTTGCGGGAACATTCACGTTCGCCGGAGGGCTCAGGCTCGATCCGCTCCCTCCCATGTTACATTGGGGAGGCGTGACAAAGCGTCCGCGTTCGCATTGTTGGCCCCTTTCCGGTGGGTGATCGCTACGTTGTAGCGCTGCAGTGCGAGAGCCCACCTCGTCAGCTTTGCCCCATGCGGCGTGCACGCAGTCAAATAAGACAGAGGGTTATGGTCGGAGACGACGTTGATTTCCGCCCCAAATACCCAGTAGTCAAATTTCTTCAGCGCCCAGATAACGGCGAAAGCTTCGCGCTCAATTGTCGACCACCTTGACTGTGTCGGAGTAAAGCGGTGGCTGCCGAAAGCAATCGGCCTCTCCCGACCACCATCGTCCATTTGGGCTAGACAGGCGCCAGCTGCGATCTCAGATGCATCTGTGAACAGCCAATAAGGCTTGTTAAGGTCCGGAGTGCTCAGCATAGTCGCCCGACAGAGTGACATTTTCAGTTGTTTGAACGCCCCTTGGGCTTCGTTTGACCAAGGGATTGGGTTTGGTACTCCGCGCTTCGTGAGAGTTGTCAGCGGTGAGGCAACCTCCGCGTAACCTTTCACGTACTCTCGGTAGTATCCGCAAAGCCCGAGAAAGCTGCGGAGCTCTTTTCTTGTCGTTGGCGCCGGTATGTCCCGTATAGCTGCGAGTTTTTCGGGGTCCGGTCCGTGAGTGCCTCCTCCCACCACGTGTCCCAGATACCTTATGCGCGTCTGGCCAATCTGACACTTTTCACTGCTTACTTTCAGCCTAGCCTCACGTAAAAGACTCAAGATTGACTCTAAATGCTCGAGATGCTCTGACCACGACTGCGAAAAGATCGCGACATCGTCAAGGTACGCCGTGGCATACCCTTGGTGTTTCGACAGAAGTACGTTCATTAGTCTCTGGAACGTTGTTGCAGCATTTTTAAGCCCGAAAGGCATGACGCGCCAGGCGTACTGGCCGTCATGCGTTACGAAGGCCGTTAAGTGCTGGCTCTCAGGTTCTACCGGGACCTGCCAATAGCCGCGTCGTAAATCTACCACAGTGATAAATTTCGACTGGCCTACTTTCATGATGAGTTCCTGGGCATGCATCATAGGAAAAGCGTCTGTTTTCGTCCCAGCGTTGAGGGCTATGTAGTCTACACATAGACGGACCGAGCCATCCTTTTTCCCCACGCATACCACGGGATGCGCGTAGTCGCTTTCGACTGGGTATATCAGCCCTAGCTCTAATAGCTCTTCCACTTGGCGGCTGACCTCCTTTCTGAGAAGTTCGGGCACCCGATACGGGTAGCCTCGTTTGGGTCTGTAGCCGTCCTCGAGCATGATCCGATGGGTCCCCACTTCGGCGATACCGGGGGTTTCGCTAAACACCTCCGGGTACCTCGCGAAGAGCTCCGCTATTTCTGAACGCTGTTCTTCTTTGAGGTGTGCCACTTTTGCTGGGTCGATCGGAATTTGTCCTTGACTTCCGGCTTCCGCGCAGGGCGCATACTCTACGTTTCCAAACTCCTCATCTTCATCGAACACTACGCCTACGTGACTGACTCGCGCGTAATATGGCCGGAGCCGGTTGGCATGTACAACAGACGTCTTTCGCGCCCCAGTGTCGATGCGGTAAGAGTTTGGTCTCTCTCGTCCTACTACTGGGAACGGCCCCAACCACTTCGGTGAGAGCTTGCCCCCACGATCTGTATCGAACAAAAGAACCTGGTCGCCAACGTTGAAGCTCTTAACACGTGTAGCCCTGTTGTACGCCTGTGCATAGCTTCCTTGGCGAGCGGTCGCCGTTAGTCCTGCTACCTCAGCCGCTATCTCCATCTGTTCGCGAAGCTGCTGAAGGTATTTCGCGGGCGCCTCTCTGAGCGTACTTGGGACACGTATCTCACCCGTCCACGCGCGCTGCAGGATCGCGAGCGGTCCGGTCGGATTCCGGCCATAAAGCAAGCGAAACGGAGCCACCCCAGTTGTGTCGTGGGGGACCTCCCGGTATGCCCACAGCACAAATGGAATTAGTTTGTCCCAGTTTTTGGCGTCCTTTTCCATAACATGAAATATCATGTTTTTGAGTACACGGTTCCACCTCTCGACGGTCCCGTTGCTCTCTGGATGTTCCGGCGTAGAGAAGCGGGGCGAACATCCCAGCCTAGCAAGAAACGCCTGTGTGAGCTGCGAGGTAAAGTTTGTTCCCTGATCGCTACATATGACCTCGGGTACACCCGTGCGACTAAACACTGTCAGCAACGCGTCGCACGTCGCTCTTGCTGTTAGTGAACGCAAGCAAACCACTTCGGGCCATCGTGTACATAGGTCCACCAGGCAAAGCGCATACTTGTGCCCTCGCGCGGATGGCACGTCAATCGGCCCTATTATGTCCACGTTAACCACCTGGAATGGGTGCTCCGGCCTAGTTAGGGGAGTGATAGGCACTCTATCTCGGATCGACCTGTCTGATCGGATTTGACACCCATGACATGTTTTACAGTGTTGCTTCACTTCTAACTCCAGGCCAGGCCAATAAAAGCTGTATTTTACCCTTGCCTTCGTTTTCTTGGGCCCGAGATGGCCTCCCCACAGGGACTCATGTGCCAGCAGCAGTACCTCCTGACGTCTTTCGCGGGGCAACACCAACTGCTTAACCCTTGCACCAGCGATCGTGTCCCAGTGGTACAGCAATGCCTCCGATATAAACATGCCCCCCTTTCCGGTTTTCGCGTCAGACCACGCCTTTCGCAGACTTTCGTCGTTCACCTGTGCTGCACGAAATTTTTCCCGCTGGCTAAGAGTCTCCGGTGCATCCGCCATTTCCTCGTCCTGCACTTCGGCCGGCAGGGCTTCTGCACTTGTTTCGAGTACAGTCGCCTCGGATACCGTTTTGCTTCCTGCACCAAACTCACTATCCGGCTGGTCAATTGTCGTGTCAGATTTAGGCATCTCAGCAGCGACCGCTACTGCTTCCTTCTCGCTGGTCTGTGATATCAGCTCCCAGTCTTCTTTAGATAGGAGACAGTCCACCCCTTCGGCGAGCTTATTGGTCAGTGCACAAATAATCTGCACTTTTTGCGGCTCTAACAGCAACGCGGACGATCTCAGACTGACGGGGAGGCTTACCAATTTTGCCTCAATTGCGTTACCGAAGGCTGCCAGTAACCTAATGGTGCCCGATGTTTCACGATACGTGTTTGGCACGAGGTCCTCCCTCACAACGGTGACCTCACTGCCGGTATCCAGTATGGCCACGGTGGGCACGCCAGCGCAGTCTAGCTGCACTTGTTGCAGTCTGGACTTTCGTATTTCCTCTCGCTGAGGCACTCTGATTTCTGCGACCAAAGCGTTCTCAGGGTGAATAGCTAGGGCGTCATTAACCGTCCCTGGGTCTACTATTGTCACCTTGTTCGCCCGGGCGTCTCTACGGTCATTATCTTTCTTTTGAACGACTCGTGGGCAGTCTTTAGCCAGATGACCTGCAGCGCGACACACGTAGCATGCGGGTTGCCGTTTCCCATCGTGTGTGGTCCGTGATAGGACCAGCGGCGCGCTGCCTGGGGCAGCATGTTCTTTGCGTGCCGGCTGTGCGTTCGCCTGTCTTACCGCACGGTTCTTTCCTTTTGCCTGCTCGAAAGTTTGCATCGCCCGCGAAACTTCTTCGGGTCTAAGCCATTTCTCGCCCTCGCGTAGGCGAATGTGCTCCAGGCCTTCCGCACTAAGGCTCGCCTTCATCCGGTCAGCTACCATGAGTGCAACCACTTCATCCTTTGTACTCACTTGCCTTGAACGGAGGTAGTATTCGAAGTAGATCTTTACTCGTGAGGCAAATTGTGCCCACGTTTCCTCTTTTCGCTTAGATACTCCTTCGAATCTTTCTAAGTACTCGGGCGGGCTTAGCTGAAGCTCATTCAAGACCGCTGCCTTCATCGCCTCGTAATCGCGGCACTCTTCGTCTCCCAGTCCACGCAACAAGTAGCGGACCCGCTCCGTTAGAGTCGGAATTATTAAGTGCACCCTACTGGAATCGGGGACGTTGTAAGTCGCAAACATTCGTTCGACTTCATCAAACCACATAGGTACATCTGAGTCGGCTGGCAGCCTTAGCCCCTTAAGGACTTTAGCACACTGAGTGGTCGGGTCCAGGCCTGTCTGCCGCTGCTCGTTCACATCAGAGACAGGTGGGGACTGCCTGGCACCCACAAACTCCAGTTCAGCCCTCCTCATAGCTATGCGCTCCTCTGACTCCAGTTTTAGTCTTTGCAACTCAAAATCTAACTCTAGGCGCCGCAGAGCATAAGCTTCCGGTTCTACGTCTGCTGCTACCCCGGGGAGCTCACTGCCTGTCTCGACTTGAGCTGCCTTGCCCCGGGCCGCTCTGCTTTCTCCCACGTTAATCGCTTCATCCGTGGACGTTTTCTGTGTTTCAACGATAGCTCTAATGCCCTGGGGAGTTTCCTCTGTCATGCTGCTCTCCTCTGTCTCACTGTCCGCCGTGCTCGCCATCATGCTCCGCGTCCTGACCATACGCCCCTTTAAGTTCGAGCCGTGAGCCCTCTAGTGAATCGTAAGAAATCCCGCTCACCGGTGCTGACGCTGACGCTCCCTTCCGTCGATGCGCTGTGCCGCTCCCTGCCGTGAAGCCGCTTCCTGAAGGCTGCTTGGGACGACTGCACCCCGAAGGTTCCTGGGTCCCAGTGCCTCTGAAGCTCCGCTGTCACGCAGTTCCGCTGCTGCTGACGGTCAGTCGAGCGCTGTCTTGAGGTGATGTGGACCCGTCGACTCTGGTATCTTCGCTCGAGCCGGAGGCGATGGCTGCCAATCCTGTCGGCTGCGCCAGTTGAGGTTCTTTTCACCCTTTTTCTTCTTCTCCTCGCTTGCTGTTGCTTAGCGAGGTCAGGCCGTCTCGTTGTCGTTACGGCCCGGTCTTGTGATTGGCATTAATTAGCGCGAAGGACGATTACGACGCTTTTCGTTGTAGAAACAAACAAAAACTTTATACATATAAGATTAGCATGATGGTACAGTGAATACAGAATCAAACAAAGGGAGAGCAACAACAGAGTGGAGCCGCCAGAGCTCTCCCGGTCAAAAGCTCCTGGCGAGAACCCCTAGATTCCCGCCAACATCTGCTCTTAACCCCCTCAGCTCATCGCTGATTGGGCCGGCCCTTTCGTGACGTAACAGTTGCCTGTGGCCGTGTATTTAGGCGGGGCCACTGTGCACGTGACTGATATAAGATACAACACAAGCAAAACGCAACGAAACCGTAACAGAGCATCTTCCCCTCGGGAAGTCGGACTGCGCTCACGTAAAGAGGCAGGAATACACACAACAACACAAACAGAACCGTCATTTGCCCTGTTCCTAGAAGCGGCGCCAGCCAGCGGTAACAGAAGCACACGGCTAAAAGAAAAATCGTCTCGGCGCCGCCGTTAGGCCGCAAGTTCGGGCAATGTGCGTAGCTGAAGCGCACATCTGTCCGCGCAGCTCAAGAACTAAGGCATGCCGCCGCCGAAGCCACCCGTTGCCTTAAAGAAAAAGAAAACTAAATGCCAGCGTTCGGAAAGCGCGCCACTGACACCGACCAAACACAGTCCATGTTCCCGGCTTCCCGCGAGTCGCCCAGAAGCAGCGCCGTTTCCCTCACAGTGAATACGCGTAGTTGGCACACACACGCACAAGCAAAACAAAAGGAGCGCTCCCCCGGAAAGCGGTGCGGGTGAAAGCGCCGTTTAGGGTTTCCCGCGGCCGGGATCCTCCAAAGGGACCGAGACGGGTCTGCCGGCGCGCTGTAAATAACGTAACTCGTACGCGGCTGGCCTTTCGGCGCGGGCACTCGTGGGCGCGACCGTGTCAACCGCGTCGACAAAGAGCTTGCTCGCCAGCGGGAACAAATATTTCGGCTGCTGCGTGGCGTGCTTAAGCTCAGTGGCTCTACAGTACCTGTACATTTCTAATACATAAGCGCTTGCTTTGAAGGAAAAAGCCAACGACACTGAAGTGAAAGCCCACCGAGAGTTATTTGGCAGCATCAAGCGAAGCACGGTAGGGTTTGATTGACGGCAGCGGTAATTTGAAATCTTCATCTTAAAGCAGCGCGATACACAGGACGAGAGAAAGAAACAAGAGACGACACGAGCGCAATCTAACAACTTCTAACAATCTTCCCTTCCGTGACGTCACACCAAACTTGCCCGCACTTCTCCAGCGCTTTGAGAAGAAGCTTAAAATTCAATCGCCCCGTCGCGGTGGCTCAGTGGTTACGACGCTCGGCTGCTGGCCCGAAAGACGCGGGTTCGATCCTGGCCGCGGCGGCCGAATTTCGACGGAGGTGAAATTCTAGAGGCCCGTGCACTGTGCGATGTCAGTGCACGTTAAAGAACTGCAGGTGGTCGAAATTTCCGGAGCCCTTCACTACTGCGTCCCTCATAGCCTGAGTCGCTTTGGGACGTTAAACCCCAATAAACCAATAAACCAGCCTTAAAATTCAATCGTCGATTATGTCACTATTTTAGATACAAGCGGAAAAACACTTCGCATGCTTTACGTACAGCCTATATAGATTTGAATCGTTGAATATCGCGGAATTCTGAAAAAGTGGCGCAGATGCCCTTTAAGTTACGTCGTACGGCCTAATCAAAAGTTCACCTGCTGATAGCCAAGAAAGGTGCTCAGGTAGATCGCCCGAGAGGCAGCTGGGCTCTGATAATGTGCACTGCGGCGCCGCATGACCCGGAAGGGCTTCCTCGCGTGGGCCGGGGGGTGGGTGCTCTCGCGCGGTGCGTTATCGCTCTCATGGTGGTACAGCTATCGCCTCACCCGCTGCGGTGTACTAGTGGTTAAGGCGCTCGGCTACTTAGCCGGAGAACCTGTTTACCTGACCGCGGAAGCCGCGTTTCTGTGGAGGCGGAACGCAAAAGGCGCTCGTGTGCTGTGCGATATCAGCGCACGGTAATGATACTCAGGTGGTGGAAATCAATCTGGATCTCTCTTCCTTGTTTTGCTCTATCCTTAATTCATTCCCCACGGCGCGTTTGAGGTGTCCACGGAGTAATGAGAACGTTACTACGTATTTGCTTCCTCAAAAGGTATTTCTTTCCTTCGCCCTCGGATGTGGAGGGTGAGGGGAGGGGGGGGCTGC
Source organism: Amblyomma mixtum (assembly GCF_055824585.1). Taxonomy (NCBI): domain Eukaryota; kingdom Metazoa; phylum Arthropoda; class Arachnida; order Ixodida; family Ixodidae; genus Amblyomma; species Amblyomma mixtum. The sequence continues at coordinate 424,412,026 of NC_143014.1, read as the reverse complement.
GATTGCGAACTACTCCCCCACGTTACGCGGATATTCAATGTTCAGTGCCTATATTCCCTGTGTATCAGAGTAAACATCCAATCTGGAGGTAAACATTCGTACCTGGCAAGCGTATTCAGTTTTCTCAAGGGGGAAGGAGAGACCATGACCCTGCTTTTACGTTTATTCGCGTGACTCGCAATTTGGTTTGAAAACGGCTGTTTAGCTAGTAGAGGGGTGAACAGTGGGAGGTTGTGTGGCTCCTGCTATTTATTTATTTTTATTCAAAAAAAAGTAAATACGGATGGAAACGATTTTGCCAGCCGCGGCATCTGCCATCGAAGCTTGGAGCACCTGAGCTGCGGCCAGCGGGGTAATTCTCTGCGCGCGGGCGCTCAACCATAGCTAGCGGGTGGGCGCAGACAAGAGAATCTCTGCGCGCGGGAGCAATACGTGACAGGAGACGCCACGCGCGCGTTGCTTGTGCGTGTTTGGTTGGGTTTATAGGGGCTTAACGTCCCAAAGCGACTCAGGCTATGAGAGACGCCGTAGTAAAAGGGCTGCGGAAATTTCGACCACTTGGGGTTCTTTAACGTGCGCTGACATCGCACAGCACACGGGCCTCCCTCTTGAATTTCGCCTCCATCGAACGTCGACCGCCGTGGCCGGGATCGAACCCGCGTCTTCCGGGTCAGCAGCCGAGCGCTATAACCACTGAGCCACCGCGGCGGCCCTGTGTGCGCGCGCGCGCGCGCGTGTGTGTGTGCGCGTGCGCGCGCGTGCGTGCGTGCGTGCGTGCGTGCGTGTGTGTTTGTGGGGGGGGTTTGTGTGTGTGTTTGTGTGTGAGAGAGAGAGAGACCTTTGCCGATCTCAAAGCTCATGCTTGCTGTGTAACCTAATAAAAAGGTGCCCCAAAGAACAAGCCGACCTTGTCGATGGATGGACGACGCATTTTTCTTTTACTTTTTTTTTCCTTCCTTCCTGTAGCTGACCAGTATCAGGTACTAAGCCGACGGCGGACGCAGCCAGTGCAGCATGCCTGGCTTGACTTACTTGGCAGAGATGGGACAGATAGTAGAGGTAGGAGCTCCGCCTCCCGTCGTTTCACTTTACGACCCGACTAATGCAGCGAATGCAGCTGACGAAGCTCTGTTATAATACGAGTCCCCGCTGTAGAAGCAGGGTGGATGTGAAAGGCTTCGGACTTCACGCCGCGGTACGTAGTGGGACGACAGCCGTGTTCCATGTAAGCTCTGTAGAAAGCAGCGCGGGTGCGCCTTCTTCAAATTCGCGTTGTCGTGCGGGTAATAAGCTAATAAGATTTGAATAATTGATGCAAGCAGGACGCCCTTTACTTCATTCCGGGGCTCCCAACTCATAATTTTGATGACGTCGCGTGCTTTCCTTGTCTACAAATTTCTAGTCCTGTATCCTCTACCAATACATCAAACTTGGTAGGTCCATAACTGATCTGGCGGCTGTCCTATCAGGGGTCCCACAAAGATCTGTGCTGGGCCCGTTACTTTTCCTTATTTATCTCAATGATATGTCTTTTGAATCTCCTTTGCGCTGCCATTTCTTTGTAGACGATTTTGTTCCCTGCCTGAGTATCGAAACAGTGTACGATCAAAATTCGTTGGAACGATTATCTTACGGCTGTCCCTGACTGGTGTCGAAAATGGGACATGAGCTTGAATACGTCTAAGTGCGCCCACATGACTATATCGAGCAAAAAAAATTCTACTCGCCTTCAGGTACAAGATTAACAATAACAAAATTACATCTGTTAGTCAATAAAAAATATTTAGGACTTATGCTCGAACAAAATCTAATTTGGAGCGCTCACATTAAGAAGGTAGTCTCAGGCGCCACTCCGAGGCTCTGGACGCTAAGACAAATTAGAACACTGCACGTCAAGTACAAAACTAGTTGCTTACACAGCCCTCACAGGCCCACTACTCAAGTATGCCCACGTCGTCGGCGACGCGCATACTGAAGCAAAAATCAACCACATTGAGGGAGTGCAATATAAAGCTCTCCGATTTACCTATAGTGCCTACGGTAGGCACATCTCGGTGAGCAGTCTTTTTACGCTATCGGGCCTTCCACAACTCGAGCAGCGCCGCAAAACGCACCTCCTAAAACTACTGTACAATATCACTAATAGCAACACCAGACTGGATTTTAATCATTACGTGCAATGTAATGCTACAAGACTGTCAGGGGAATGACTACACGCTAAATTTACCACGCGTTAAAAGGTGAAATAAATAAACGAGGCGGCATGTAAAGGAAAGGAACTCTAATTTTAATTGTTGAAATGCTAAGAACCAACAAGAAAAAAGAACAGAACAAAACAAAACACTCGCAATAGGTACAGAAGAGAGCTAAAAAAAAAGGAAACGCACAATCAAGTTTTTTTGTGTCCCAGTGATGAGCCTGGTCGGTGGATGGTGCGTCGAGCGAGGAGGTGTGCCTGGGCGTTGGCGCAGTCTTTATGCTTCGGTCGATGCCCTGACGGAGGCGTGGTGTGGACGGCAGTCTCCCCGGCGGCAGGCGTCAGCGTCACAGCGTTGACGCACGGTTGACGGCGCTGTCCACGGCGGCCATAGAGTTTCTTACTATTTCCTAGAGGGAAACCTGGCAGCCCGTCTATGGGAGTTTTTGCATGGAGACCCATCGAGACCACTTCAGCCACCATGGGCGCTCAAAGTATCATGGGGCGGTGAGCTACCGACTGCAGAACTACATCTTTTGGCCAAAAAATAATGCAAAAATAAGCGCTATTCGATAATCAAGAACGTCCTAACATTCAATATCCTGTCTGTAAAGTGCAACAAACGAGCAGAAAAGCATTTAAGTGCAAAGTTCACCCAAAATAAGGGATGGCTCGCTCTCCTATTGGACCAGTAATGAACACTACAAAAACCAATATTTCGTAATTAACAGGCGCACTTTTAAAAGTCAATATGTTTTAAAAATATGTTGTTGCTTAAACACTATAAGAGGTTTTTAATGGCATTTCAGAAAAGTAAAACCTTTTATTGGCGTCGTGTGTCGTCGCGTTTTCACTACTATGGGTTTTGCATACTGCGTTCGCGCGAAAGTCGTCTGCGCACACACGAACAGCGTTTTCGGAATGAAACATCTCAGCAGTGCCACTCCGTGTTCCCAAAAAATTACGACTGTGCCGCAACAAGTAGCTCACCGCCCCATGATGCTTTGAGCGTCCATGGTGGCTGAAGTGCAGCGCCGCCAGCTTTGCCTCTAGGTAATAGTAAGAAACTCTATGACGGCGGCCTCAACGCTGCCGCAGGAAGTATTCACACCTGTGTGCTCCGGGCACGGCCCCCAGGTCAGGTAGCCCGGGTAAGCAGCGGCGGCGACGGAGGCGGGCCGTGTTCAGGGGCTGTCGGCCAGGAAGGGAAGAGTGGCGCCTGGGTCAGGAGGTTCAGTCTGTCGACGACGGCTGTCCAGGTCTTTAAGGGAAGAAACAGCGCGACGAAACACGGACACACGTAGAAATGACACACACACACGAGCGCTGACTCACAACTGAAAGTTTATTCTGGTGGAAAGACCGTTAAATAGAAAATATGAGGGGGTGGGTAACAGGGCTGCTCAGCGATAACCGGCAATCAGTGTGGTCGCGTTACAAGATGACACAAAAACACAACAAGGAACAAAATAAAGTTATAAGCGATAAAAAGGCGGTGTAAAGGGCCGCGTAACGGTGGTCAGGTAGGTAACAATAACAAAAACTATGAAAAAGTACCCAAAAGGGCGGGGAAAGGTAAAACTATGAAGGACACAGATGAAAATTATACAGGTGAAAACATAAAAATATAAAAAATGTAAAAACGTGAAGAAGGTAAAAGTTTTAAAAACGTGCCCAAAAGGGGGTGTGGAACTAAAAGCAAGATAAAAGCGGTAGCAACGAGGATTGCGCGTGAATTAATAAGCTGTGTATGGCGCACCAGAACCTTCGGCGTTAGTCAACGCACCCGGAAAATCTAGCTCTTTTTTTGACAAGGAGAGGGATGGAGTACTGACGCAGTCTTGACCGGCATAATGGATTTGGAGGGCTTCAACGATTTCCCTTGTCAACTTATCTCGTCCTCGCCAATTAGTGGTGCAACGATTATAAAAACGATTAAAAAACGATTATAAAAGTCAGGGGTGCAAATTATTTCAGGGGTATTTTCATCGAATTTGCACTTCTTACAGTGCTTAACCAGGAGCCCAGAAATGGCTATACTTTTAACATTGTTGTGGTGTTCTTGGAGTCTGATATTGATACACCTTCCCGTTTGACCAATGTACCTCTTCCCACATGACACTGGCACAGAGTAAATTATTCCTGAATCACAGGGGACATACCGGTCAGAGTGTGTCACTCTGCACCCTCGGGGTCCCTGCGGGTTATTCACTTTGGAACAGAGGGCGGAAAGCTTGTTGGGAGCCGTGAAGACGAGATCCACACCGGCGCGCTGTGCGACTTTTTTTAGGCGGTCACTAACTGTGTGGAGGTAGGGCATTACCACAATATTTCTGCGCTTATTATTTGATGTATCAGGTTCGATGAGCTGCCGGGACTTCTTGATCATGGAGCCAGCTACGGAGACTAGCAGGTGTAAAGGGTAGAATGCTGCTATAAGGCGATCGGTCTGGTTATTGAAGCTATCCAGGAAGAAATGTTCACAAGATTTTTGCAGCGCGTTTTGGAAGCCCAGTTTTACTATGCCACGCTTGACAAGTTTTGTGTGGGCTGACGCGAATGGCAGGAGTGCCTTCTTGCGTCTAGGTTGGTAAGACCAGCAGGTATGGTTATCAGAAAATCGGAGGCTTAGGTCAAGAAATCTGATTGACTGCTCGTTGGGTGGTGTTTCATGCGTCAAAGGGAGAGGTATGCATCGTTAAAATAAGGAAAGGGCCTGCGATACTGCTGAGGTAAAATATTCGTGGCTGCAATTTAAAAGAACGAGGTAGTCGTCGACGTAACAGAAATTTTTATCACGGCCGTCTCAGGGGTCATGTTATGCAGATTTCTGTCATACTGGGCTAGAAAAAGTTCACTTAGAATGGGCGCTACACCAGAACCAATACATACACCCTGCTTTTGAATATACTTGGGTTCATTCCAGGTGACAAACGTTGTTTTTAGGTAAAACTCGAAAAGTCTCAGGAAATCACGAACGGAAAGACCGACTTCGTTTTGGAAGCTTATGGCTCCGAAAGAATCAATGGCGGCTTCAATACAAAGCATTAACTCGTTATGCGGTAAAGAGTAATATAAATTTCTACGTGTCATTTCTACGTGTGTCCGTGTTTCGTCGCGCTGTTTCTTCCCTTAAATGCATTAATAACTAGCCCGGAACCTTGCTCTTCTGTCCAGGTCTGGTAGCCCGGACGCCTGCGGCTGAGGCCCAAGCCTGGGAAGTCGGGGAGCCAGCAGAACTCGTCCACGTCCGTCGACGACCGCGCTCTTCCTCTTCTCCCCCGCACGCTCTCTTCGCCACGTCGCATTTCCGCTTTTTTTTTTCCCTCTTCGTACACGACCCCGTGCATATTCTCTAGCCGCAGTGTGGCGCTGGCCACTTACAAAGGCCTACTCGAGGAAAACATACCAAAACACTTTCAATCTTTTAATGCCTCAATGTAAAGGAAATTCATACCGCCATTCTTTTTTCCGAGATCCGTCCTCGAATGGAAAGGACTGCCTCCCGACGTTAGCGAATCTGAATCACCTGAAACATTTTTGGTTGCTTTGCATCCCCGCTTGTGATAGCAGTGTATGTAATGTTCTCTTGTCATGTGAATTATTGGCGGCGATCCATTACCTTCTCTGACAATTGCGCAGCAGTTTTGTAAACTATGCACAGGTGTCGCGTCTGATGTATCATTTCTTGTGTTTATTTTTCTGTCATAATCCAATGTATACCATCTGCGTGCATGTTTGTTTGCTAATGCACTGTACTCTGCCTTCCTGCTTTGGCCGCTAAAAGGCGGCTGGCAATATTGTAAAATAATTATGTCCTGTAAAAAATATGGTTACTGTACATCGCAATAAATGAGCAGAAAAGCAGATAGGCGTAGACATGCATACACGCCGCGGTGGCTCACTGGTTGAGGCACTCGTCTACTGAGCCGGAGTGCCCGGGTTTGAATCCGACCGCGGTGGCGGCGTTTGGATGGAGGCGAAGCGCAAAATGGCGCTCGTGTGCTGTGACATTTCAGTGCACGTTAATGATCACCAGCTTGTCGAAATTATTCAGGATACCTCCACTGCGGAACCTCTCCCTATCTTCTTTCAGTCCATCCTTTATCCCTTGTTATGAACGGTATGCACACCAGCCGAAGAGAGTTAAGGCGCAGATTCCATCTACCGGGATGACCACGATGGCAGAAACAGCAGCGGCAATTTCGACAGGTCGTCTGACCCCACGATGACCCCTCCAGAAAAAGTATGACTGGCTGGGAAGTAGCCTGTGGAGTTCTTCACACGCTCGGCTCTGTGCGAACAACCGTCCCTTTGGTTCCCCGCAAGAAGCGACCGACGATGGACAGACGACGGGAAGAAGGGAACGGTGTCTTCCAGTAATTTACCGTGTCTGACAAGAGCCCGCCCGACCGGAGAGAGCCCGCCGAGGTTGTGACCACAGCGCCCCACATGTGTTTGGATGGACACGTGCAGCTTGGGTAATAGCGGACCTCCGAATCGTCCTCGCCAATTCCCACGGCGCATTCCGTGTGCTATGTGCTGTGTAACTCTTCCGATCTGTGGCTCATGTTGAATTGGCCACAGCCTGGTGAAGGGGCGGTGCCTTAGGGTGTTTAACAAACGTCCTACGTGAGAACAAACGCCCTGGGCCCTGGCGACAAGGCTGATACAGTCGCTTGACGCTATGAACTTTTAATTCCTGACTGCTTGTTCTTACTGGTACACTATGTAAATATTCCAGTGTGATGTTCTCCTTGTTGTCTCTTCGTAACCCCGTCTCCAGCCTTCTTCGTCTCTTCTCCGGCCCGACCACGCTACCCGATCCCGATACACTTCCCTGACGGCGCCGTTCGGGTGCCTACCCAGATATCTGAGACAGTTACTACGTCATTTCGTTTCCTAAAAACCAATTTTCAGTTGTCAATTTGAAACCAGCAACGAATTTGCCCATGGAGAGCGAACGCTTTCTCTTCATATTGCCAAATATAGCTAACCGCTAAATATATTTTTTTTTGCCTTCAACAGGCACACTTTTTAGGCGAAATATTCCTGTAAAAAATTGTTAGCGCTTAAAATAGTACACTATAGAAGCTCCCGTTTTCACATTGTTAGATACAAATAAACGTTTCACTGGTGTCGTCGAGCACCATGTCCGTGCATGGGCTATGGTTCGTGCTATGAGAAACTTGCTCGAGTCCTCAATTTTATATGAGAAATTAGCTTGCACGCACAAAGTGCCTGCTCACGCCATGTCTTGGCTTCCGCATAGAGATTTTGTCAAAAAAAAAAACATGAATTAGGAATCAGATACCTGTGCTACCCGTAAGTGAGGGCCGTGTTCATGCTGACAAGTATACGACATGCATGTATCTGCGTGAAATGATCCATGAAGTGGAAGTCGTTCCTGCATGCAATGCTCAGCCACCGCCAGTCTTCGAAATGAGGCAAACGCAATCCGCGGCGAGTACGGTTAACGTAAGTTGCGCATGTCGAAGTACTTTGCGCTTTTAAAAGGTAAGTGTCTCCAAGACTCCTACGAGAAATGTGTAGATTGTTCATAGCAGCAGAATGTTGCGAATTCACAAAAAAGTTTGCTCCTTTCCGTGCTAAGTAGAAATGTTTTATGCCGCACAAAGCCAGCTCACTGCGTAAATGGCTCCAAGCGACGGGGCAAAGTGGCCTAGCAGGCACCCGACACTATGCGCAGCTCATTTCGTGTGGCTTCGGATGCTTCGCATCTCTCATGAACTGCGTGCATAGCTGGATAACTACGCCACAACAAAGCGCACAAAACATCAGGGATAACTACAGGGGTGAAAACGAAGCTGAAAAATAAAAAAAATCCAATCAGTGCCCCGGTCAACAAGCCACGAGATGTCAATCCGAAACCGCTGTCCTCTTGGCATGCATGAGGCTTCCATGGTGGATTTAGTGCAGAGCCGCCAGCTTTACCTCTAATAAATCGTAAGAAACTCTATGCACTGGCGATTCTTCAGTGAGGAAACCAAAATCTTTACTTTAGGCCACTGCACTTGGTCGTGGGCTCAATCCAGGCCACCTTACGAAATCTGAAGTGCGTATAGAAACCCACGTAGAGGTGCGGTCATAATTAAACGGAGCACATATTCCATTATAAGCGCAATCACGCCTTCCCTGCAGGAAATAAACATTGTTTGTCCGTGACAAAGCGCACTAATGTCCGCTACCAGCATGCACATACCATAGCTGGCAATTTCAATTCGGCACCGCGTAAAATATTAGATGCCAGTAGCATGCTTTCTTTATATGCTTCTATGCAGATTTATACCGCTGAATGTGCTTATCTTAATTCTTTTTTGCTATATCGAAACGCGGTTGTATGACGTGTGTGCCTCCACTGTCTTTGCACATGCTCTTTTTTTTTTTGCTTTATATTTCGTGTGTCACACCCTATTAAACAGTTGGTAGTAGCGCTTGTCAGTCGTCGTATGTGTTTCTTCTCGGTCCTTGTCCAAGTTTTGCGCCCACTTCATTTATATCATGCAAAGAAAACATGCTCGACAGCAAGCTCTTGTGATGCACCCTTTAATTTTGTCCACACCCGCACCTCAGTTGTTGATGTCGTTGCCTTAGGGACATGGCATATACCCACGACGGGGGATTGGTCAGGGTTGTTGTTCACCTCGTAGAATGGTGCATACCCACACAGGAGGATCGGCCAAGAAGAGGGGTGGTCAATGTGGAGAAAAGAAAGACACCAGCGCACACCAATTCTTTTATCTTCTTATCGCCTCTTGCGCTAGATTCTCTTAGACCACTGCCACGATGCGGTTCACTCTGGAAAGTACCCCGTGTTATTTGTGTTCGGTCAACCGGCGTTAACACGTTCATACGCATATTTATTGCCCAATTGGCGAAACGAGAGATTTATTTTGCGCGCGATGTCGTGGCAAGGAAAAGAACAAAGACCTGTGAGTCGGCGCCTGTGTGTTGGCCAAGCCGGCCAATCCCCTGCAGTGGGTTTGGCGCCATTTTCTTCTTGAGGAGAACAACACCCGAGCGGCGTCAGTCGGAGCCTACCGGGAGTAATCGGAGCAGATGGGCACGTCGAGATGAGCACAGAGTTCCACTCGTTGCCCAACATCCACGTGCAACGCCCTCTGTCCCCCGACGATGGCGAAACAGTACCCGCTGTGTCCCTGAGACCTCCATCGCCTACCCCAAGTGTGAGTCCGGCCTCGTTAGGAAATGTTCACGCGGAGCTGCTCCACGTCGGGGGTATTAGCAGCGGGAATTCAACTGAAGCTACTCGCCAAGCGCCTCCAGCTTACGCGGCGAAACGCCGCGCCTCACTTCCGTTACCGAAGCTATGGGAAAAGTATGGCTGGCGGAAACCAGAAGCGCCACCCTTATAGCAGCGTTTCGCTTCCGCTCTGACCAGAGCTGTGAGAGGAGTACGCGTGGCTTTGTCCCAAGACACAATATTTGGGAGAATGAGAATCTGGCGACGCTCCGCATCTCGCGGCGGGCGACAGACAGTCCCGCGAATGAACGGCGACATCTAGACCAGTTGTGGGTCACAGGCGCGCCCCGTCGAGTTGGGGCAGCGGTTTCCAACCGACGGACAGCCTCGGGCAGCGGTGCTGCCACCGTCTCCGGCCGCGCTCTTCGGCCGAGTCGTGAGAGCCGCCGGGAACGCGCTGCGATCAGGACGTTCTCCACTCACCCTGTTGGCGTCGCAGCCGCTCAGCGCAGATCCAGAGGCCAGCACACGAGCGTTGGATTCCCTGCCGACGAGCGACGACTCCTCGAGCTGGGAGCCCAGGGCCGCCAGCGAGCGCAGCTCCGAAACGCTAATGCTGAGGTTGTTGTTCCTGGGCCTCTTCATGTTCGCGGCGTCCCTGATGAGTGCAACTGTGTATTTCCGCTCGCATCTCACGCATCTTACAGCGTGAGATGGGGTAACCTTGTTGAGTTAATGTCAATTCTGGAGAATTTTTCTCCTTGTTCCGACATACGCGGTATTCAACAATAGAGCTATATGTCACCCTGAAGGACATTCGATAACTGCCACCTATATAGTAACGATAGGGTGGCAGTTACAGTAACGATAACTATCGTTACTATAGATAACTATCGTTGCTATAGTAACGATAGTTATCGTAATTAAGCTCAATAAGAGGTACGAACTGAAGGTGGTACAGTCCTACGCGACTACATCCACCCAGGATGAGCAGATCGTTGAAAGCTGCTATGACGACGTCGAATCGGCAATTAACAAAGTAAAAATCCAGAGGTGCACTTAAGTCTGCTTAGGTGCAGTAATGCGAATGCATTTCTCATAGTGTTGCTGCGTGTTCGTTTCTTTACGCCTTTGCCGCTCCTAAGTCGTGTTTTTGCTCTAACTTCGTTTCTACGATATCCGAAGACATGATCCTGTTACTAGAGCGTTTAGTAAGTCCAGCAAAGTACCAATTAATTAATTAATTACTAATTGACACAAGTATATTCATATTAATTATTTTTACCTCAGTAATTAAGCAACTGATCAGTTCACTTATTTATTTATTTATTTATTTATTTATTATTCCTCAAAGGTCCCTTTCGGGACATTACATGAGGGGTGGGGATGACACGGCTAAACAAAAATATTATACATTAATAAGAAATGGACAAATGAGCCTGCGAAGTAATTCATTAACTGAACTCAGGAATTATTTCAGACCATTAATTACCTGCAGTTAAGAAATCGTTTTAGTGATTCAGTTCGATATAATTAAATAAACATAATTAAATAATTTATGAATTCGATTCAATTACCAATGAAGGTATGTCGTAATTCACTAAGTGAACTAGTGTTATAATTCGGCTAAATATTTTATAGCACCCGGCGACGCTATAAAGCGCCGGCGCTGAGATCGGCGTTACAGCGCGAGCTAGAAGAAAATAAAGATGGACAGCGCGAGCTCGGGGCGCACACCCGGCACGGGCAGTCCGGAACTTGAAGCCTGCCACGCTGGTCGTCTCTTTCTGGTGCTCCGCTGCGACCCCAAAAATCCTCAACAGTGGTGACCCGGCGAACCGTGCCTTCTGTCCCAGCGGCGTCCTAGCATGGCGTACTGGCAGCACCCAAGTTTCGACCCGCCGCTCCCGGCGTTCCGGCCTGCAGGCGTCGGCGGGTAGTTCGCCCAACTGGAGGCTGCGATGTACCTGAACGGCATCACCATCCAGCCGTTCAAACACGCAGTCCTTTGCGACATCCTCCCGGCCGACCTCCTGCGTCGGCTCACCTACTCTGCTTTCGGCGGCCGGCCATACGATGAGCTGCGTGCGGCCGTCTTGGCGGACTTCGGCGCCTACTACGTTCCGCCGCCGCTCTACGACGCAGCGGACCCGTTTTCGCCGCCGCCAGCCTCTGGCCCTGCACCGGCCTCGCTCGCGTCCACGCAGCCTTCATCAGAATCCGGCCCGCCTCAGCAGGCCCTCGCCGCCTCGCCGCCACTCCAGTCCAGCGCCTCCGGCCCGGCTTCTTAAGCACCGACCGCCCCAGACGCTACCGCATCGCTTCCGGCAGCACATCCTGCTACCCCGGTTTCGCTAGAAGCACTGTGCGACGACTCCACGGCCCGAAGTCCGCAGTCATTCCCTCAGCAGCTCGTTGAGGTGCCTGGCCCACCGCGGTTTGCCACGTCAGCGAACTCGGCGACAGATGCGCCTCGCGCCACCCTGTTCAGGGCCTCCGGCCATACCGCCTCCCATACGGACGATACAGCATCTACGGCACAGCCCGGTGAGCAACTTCTCTTCTCTGCAATAGTGCCGCCGTCAGTCGAGCTCTTCCTCAACGAGTGCCCCACTCCGCCAACGCCTGTACCCTACTGCGTAGCATCGCTGCCAGCCGAACGCTCACCTGCCGCCTCATCGCTCATTCCCCTAAAGTCGTCAGTCACTGACCTGAGCGATCGTGCTACAGGCGAAGTGAGTTTGCCGCCACCGCAGCATATGCCACATACCAGCCCCACTAGCTCGGCGGCCACACCGCCTGCCCAAGAGGCCCCACCCCAAGCCCTCATTACGGTCAAACGCTTCTCGGAGTCTGACCCTGGCAGCTCGACACTGCCGCAGCAAGCGTCTGCTTTGGTGCCTGACTTGAACCACCTTCGGCACCGAATGGTCGAGCTACCCACACCGAGTAGTGCGGCAGTTGTCCATCCAAAAGCTGTGTCTCTTTCTGTCAGCCAGCCGTCTGACGTAGCAATCTCAGCTATACGGCTGCAGCCACCCACAGCCGACCATGCCCACCCGCGAATCAGCACTGGCCAGTCGCTCCGGACTGTCACTCCAGCTTCACCCAAGCACCTCGCATTGAGCCCAGCAACTTCCTCCGGCATCGTCACAGCTGTCACCGTTGTGTCGATGGTCACAACACCGCTGCTGTCAGTCCACGGCGCCGTTTCGCCCACTCCAGCGCTTGTGACGACGTACTCGGCGCTCCAGATTCCCACCGACACCAGCTCCAACGTCCCAACACCGACGCCACTTGTGTTCCCGGGCAGCACTACAGTCGGTGACGGTCCGATCATGGCCTTCCCTGCCCCCATGTATATTGTCAGCTCGGCACCCTGCATCATTCGCCCGTTGCGCAGCAGCCAGGCTCGTCCACCTGAGCCCGCGCCCTCCACCCGACGGCTCTTCCCGGTCCCTGACATGAACTTACTGGTTACTCATTCTCTCCTCTCTTCAACCGAGTCCACATTTCGACGTTCCGTCTAGGCGGGGGGCCCTATAGCGCCCGGCGACGCTATAAAGCGCCGGCGCTGAGATCGGCGTTACAGCGCGAGCTAGAAGAAAATAAAGATGGACAGCGCGAGCTCGGGGCGCACACCCGGCACGGGCAGTCCGGAACTTGAAGCCTGCCACGCTGGTCGTCTCTTTCTGGTGCTCCGCTGCGACCCCGCAAATTCTCAATAATTTAATCAGTTAAGTAACCATTTTGATACATTAATGCGATGAAATTGAATTTAGTCAATTCAGTAACTAATTCATCACTTCAACGAAATTACCGATTAACTACTACAGTAATTGACAAATTAAAATATTTAAATAACCCAAACAAATAATTATTCATTGATGCTATTACGTAATTATTTATTCAACTATTCTATAATTTCCCCTATAACGGGTGATTGACATTTCTTGCGGACACGCTCTGCCGATAGGTCCTGTACACGTCACTGATGAGACAAGAAATGCTTTCGCATTAAAATCACAGTGCACTGTAATGATGGGCAACTTCAATGCGATGGTAGGCAAGAAGCAAGAGACCAGGTGGTGGGCGGCTATGACATAGGCTCTGGGGGAACAGCAAGGGGGGAGGGAGTAGTGAAGATCGCTGTGAGAAATAATTTACAGATCATGAATACCTTCCTTCGCAAACGATGGAAGCCCCTATGGGGAAAAAATGAAATATACTTCCTGCAATGTGCTTCGTGCTGGATGTGGAGGTGCTCTGAAAGGAGTGTTGTCGCCACCACATGATGGTAAAGTTCGAATTAGCTTAGACTTGAAGAGGGAAGGGAAGGACCTAGTGAAGCGGAAGCTCACTAACGAGCTAGCGGTAAGAGTGAAAGTAGAGAAATTCAGGATCTCGCTGCTGACCAGGTGTCCGGTTTTAACCGTGGACGACGATCCTAATGGTCAAGTAATGAACGGCAGTTTCACAGCTATCATTACGGCGTGCACAGTAGAAGTGGGCGGTAGGATGTTTAGTGAGAATACTTGAAAGCTCTCTCAGGAGACGAAAGATCTGATTAAGAAACGCCTATGCAAGAATCATATGCATGTGTTGAGGTACGAAGAGAGCAATGTCATAAGCTCTATGGATAACATAGTTAATGTGACCGAATAGTTAGGCACAATTCTATATTGTAGCCTATGTAAACAGGACGTTAATGTGACAGGCAGTAGCGGTACAACAATGGGGCATCACACCAGTAACGAAAGAGAAAGTCAAGAAAGACGTCAAAAAACTGGGCAGTTACGAAAGGTGAGAATATACGATTAGCGCTAGCAGAGACACGAAGGAAATGCATTTTAAAGATGGCTCTTCGCGGGTACGGAGGTCAAGCGTGTTGTTGGAGAAAAATACCAGGGTAATCCGAAAAGTAAGGTCTCCAAAGGGCTGCGGCCTCGGGGAAACTAGTTGCGTGGCTGCTCGCCATACTGATTTGTTCATTGTTTCCCGTCTTCCAAACAAGCCATGACTAAAGGGACTGTCAGTCTTGGCACGGCAGCCATTTGAAATGGAGCTTCCGCTTGTCGCTACCGCCAGGTGCGAAGTTCGCACAGTTAATCGATTTTTGAACGCAAAAGGCGGTCAACCAATCGAAATTCATCGCCAGTTGACGGAAGTGTACGGAGAGTCGTGCATGGATGTTAAACACGTCCGCAAGTGGTGTAGGAAGTTCACCGCTGGTCGTACTGAAATTCACGACGAAGAATGAAGAGCGGAGACCGTCAATTTCTGATGAGACAGTCGCGAAGGTCGAAAAAATGATGCGGCAAGATCGGAGGATCACACTCGACGGACTCTGCATTTTGGTTCCTGGCGTTTCTAGAAGCACTATTCATAGGATTTTGACAGCAAAGTTGAAATATCGGAAGGTGTGCGCAAGATGGGTTTCGCGAATGCTCACAGACGACCATCAACTGCAATGCGTTGACTCGTCCCGCCAATTTCTTCGACGTTATGGTGATCAAAAGGAGACCTTTTTGGATTCCATTGTTACGGGTGACGAAACCTGGCCATTCCACTTCACACATGAGACCAAACAAGAATCACGTGAGTGGCGGCACTCCTCTTCGCCCAAGCCGCGAAAATTCAAGCGAACACAGTCTGTCGGTTAAGTCATGGCAACTGTGTTTTGGGACCGAAAAAGGGTATTGTTGGTAGACTTCATGGCTGCTGGCAGCACAGTAAATGCGGACAGATATTGTGAGACCCTTAAGAAACTCAGACGTGCGATTATAAATCGCAGATGAGGAACGCTGAGCAAGGACATGAGTCTTCTCCACGACAACGCTCGCCCCCACGTTGCCTGCCAAACCGCTGCTCTCCTGCAACAGTTAGGATAGAACGTCATCAGCCACCCGCCTTACGGTCCGGACTTGGCACCAAGTGACTACCACTTGTTTCCAAAGCTAAAAGAACATCTCGCTGTGAGGCGCTTCACCGAATATGATGAAGTGAAAGATGCGGTAAAACGCTTCCTTAACCGCATGGCGGCGAGCTGGTAAGACATGGGCATACAAAAACTGCCCCAGCGTCTGCAAAAATACATAGACCGCAACGGCAATTACGTGGAAAAGAATAAGAATGGTCTGCCTTTTAAGTGATTTGTAAATTGCTTAAAATAACCGTTTCTTTCGATTTATAAAATAAATGGAGACCTTAATTTTGGGATGACCCTCGTAGATCCGGGTAGAGCACATTGCGGCGGTTTCCGGAGCTGCCATTGAAATCTAAATTTTATCACCGGTAATGAATACTTTCCGACAAATCCTAATGCGGTGAGATCATGTTTACATGCGCCGCGGAAGTCGACTACTCGTCTCAATCCATCGTCCGTCTGGCGCATTGATGCGACGCGCTTTCCTAGCGCACTATCGCTGTTTACATGAATGCTATGCTATAGAAAGTTTATGCGATGCGCCAGTTGTAGGATTCAGGTAAACAATTCTTTAGGAGCAGTGCAGAAGAGGAAAGCAACTGGTGATGATCAGGTAAGAGCAGATCTGTTGATGGACGGTGGGGAGAGTGTGCTAGAAAAGCTATCCGCCCTGTGTACGCAATGCCTTACGACCTCGAGCATACCAGAAGCTTGGAAGAACGCTAACATCATCTTATTTCGGTCAAATGTTTAGGGGAATCCCCCAAGGTGGAGTAGATTTGGAGTGGATGCCAATGGAGTGGATGCCAATGATGCCAATGAGATGGAGTGGATGCCAATGAGTAATTACTCCCTTATTATCATCTTATTTCGTAAGGAGGTGGACTCCAAGCCTTGAGAAATTACAGAACTATCAGCTTACTGTTTGTTGCCAGCAAGGTATTTACTGAGTTACTCGCGAATAGAGTCAGGACAAGCTTAGAATTGAACCAGCTGATCAAGTAGGTTTTCGTAAATACTAGTCGACAATAATCTTAACACTATCAATCTGGTGATAGAAAAATCTGCAGAATATAACCAACCCCTATACAGGGTGATTTTTTTTTTACCTTCAGAGATTTCAGTTTTAAAAACGGCGAGAGATACGCTGGTGGGTCTGTTGAGCTGGTTTGTACAGCAAGGCGGGCATCATGCAAGAGATATTGGTGAATAATTAGACAATTATTTACCCAAAGTTACTACTAAACCTATTTATTTTTTACTTTGGCTCCGCGGCGGCTCAATGTTTATGGTACTCATCTGCTGACCCGAAATACGCCGGTTCAGTCCGTGCCGCGCGGGTCGAATTTCGATGGAGGCGAAATTCTAGAAGCCCGTGTACTGTGCGATGTCAGTGCATGTTAAGAAAACCCAGGTGGTCGAAATTTCCGGAGCCCTTCACTACGGCGTACCTCATAGCTTGAGCCTCTTTGGGACGAAAAACCAAAAAAAAGAAGAAATTTTTTTAAGAATTATTTCCTTCCATATTTGATTGCGGTGTATATAATGAGTTCGTCGACTTCATGCTCATCCACAACTCCTCTTTCACATTTCTTAAACCGATAACCAAGGCTGAAGTGAGGTAAATTTTTTCTTCCCTGAAATACAGTTCCAGTCTGAGGCTGAATATTTGCAAATTCGCCCATTAAATATGTCTTCGATAGTCTGTGCCCTAATGTAACTTTCATTTATGAACGGTACCCTTATCTAACGAATGCCAATTTTTGCGAAGCTGAGGTCATTAAGCTCCTTAAAGGTGCCCTGCGACGTACATAAAGCATGGGTTCTGTAATCTTTGTATGCAGAGTAAGGGACATTGTGAGTCCTGAACGCGCAATGAGATCACCGAAATCATAATATTTGATATTTTAATCTTCGCTAGAAATGCTTGTTTCGAGCCGATGCTGTCGCAACGCGGCGGCCATTTGCGGCAGCGGAAATGAGGTGGCATCTAGATAGGGCGCTGCCTTTCTCATTGGTTGGGCGTCCAGTTTGCATATTGTTCCTTCATACTTGTGAAATGGATCCAAAATATTATGTCTCTGAGTACTGAAAGCTTTTTCGCATGCCACAAAAACTGGAAAGAAGCAGGGAAAGCGAACGAAAACTAACAAGAATACAGCTAGGGGCGACACTTTCCATTCCGCTTCAAACCTTCATGGCGGCCAGCGCTGTTCAAAAAACGTTGGCTCAGACCAGAAAGCGCGCGCGTCGAGACCGGCCGTGACCATACCAAGACGGCAGCGAAAAAAAAGCCAGTCGATACACCTTGCCCAAAATGTGAAGAGAAAGGCCGGACAGGAGACGGGAGTCGAGTCTGGGGGGGAGGGGGGCTACCGCTGACAGCCTTACAGTCCTACTAAAAAAGAAACTTCGGGGAGCTTCCTTTGTCGTTAGTCACCCCTGCCTATAGTGTACTAGATTAGGTGTAGTGGGCCGAGGGAAGGCCCTGGTAGGCTGCGCGCGTGAAGCTCAAATCCCAGAAATCTCAAGCGGCCGCGAGGTGGCGCAGCTGCGCCTTTCACCTGGGGATTCCGGCGCGGCGCAGCGGCTGCTTGCCGGCTTGCCTGTCTCGACGTGCTTCTTGTGTGTTGACGCTTCGCTGTGCTCCGATGTTCGTGGTGTACTGTGTTTTTTCTTCACGATGAAGCCTCGACGCAGGAACTACTGCTTCGCGCCTGGTTGCAGGACGGGGTATAGTGGCGCTAAAAACTCGCCAAAACTTTCTTTGTTTGGAATCCCCGATGACGAATGCAAGCGCCGGATTTGGGAGCGCAACCTTCATCGCGCTGACAAGGCTTTAGAAGTGACTGACGCTCTTTGTGAGTTGCACTTCGAGGATAAGTACATTTTGAGAGACTATGTGCATGTAATTGATGGAAAAGAGGTGCGCCTTCCGCGTGGAAAGCCATCGCTTTCACCGGACGCCGTGCCCACTATACTGCCGAACCTTCCGAAGTATCTTTCGAAGAAGCCCACTCGAGATCGACGTAAGTAGGCATTTAGCAGTTTTTTCTGCATATTTGAAAGCATAGTTTGATGATTTACATTTCTGCTGTTTGCTTTTGCAGAAGGATTGAGAAGCTGATTAATCTCATGACATCCCGGTATGCAGCTCAGGCATTGAGGCCAAATTCTGCGGATGCAGCCGCCCTTATGGACTTCCTGGATTATTTAAAGAGATGGGAAGCATGTAAGGGTGGTTTTGTTAGTGAATCGACATCAACGGGACTCAGAGTCACTATCATGAGTACACTTTCGCTGTTGCAGTACCTGACTCAGACTATTGGGTTCAAATACATGATGACGTCACGGCTTAGCACTGACCCTCTTGAAAACCTCTTTGGCATTGTTCGTCAGTCAAGTGGCTGCAATGCCCACCCCTCACCAGAGCAGTTCTTGATTACAGTTAATTGCCTTTCCTTTTATAACCTAGCCAGAAGCGTTGATGGCGCTAATGCTGAGCCTGACATTGTTAGTGCACTGATTAGTGTTGATGACCGGGAATGCTCACAGCCTGGGCCAAAAAGGATTGATGAGATGCTTGCTCAAGGCAAACTCGAGGAAGCAGAAATTTCTTTAAAAACAATCCCTCGCAGCAGTGCTCAACACTTCTCACTTGTGATTGAGAGAAGCGATGCACGCCTTATATACTACACTGCTGGATATGTAGCACGAAAATGCGTGCTCAGCCTCAACTGTGCGTCGTGTAAGAAGATACTACTAGTTGAGCCAGCAGCAGCAGCTTCTGACCGCCTCCCTTCTAGCTTTACTGAGCAATGTGACTGGGGTGGACTGTTGTACCCATCAAAAGTGCTGTACAACTTCATGCTTGCACTCGAAAATATATTCACTAAATGTTTTAGTGTAACAGAGCTGCATGCCAACAGCATCTGTGATGTTGCGTCACAAGTAAAAGCGAACTTTTTGAGCTCTAACAGTGTTGGTTGCGATCAGCACAGGGAACAAGTGAGTGTAAAAATTGTTTCATTTTACATACTCACGCGCTTGCACTTCCTTATTAAGGGCCTGAATAGCTCAAATGCCACAAAACGGCAGCGAGCTAAACATCTTAAGCTCAGCAGGAGCACGTGAACTGCGGTTTCTCAGTACTTTTTCCTTCAGTGCTGTATATTTTTGAATAAAATAAATGCTGTTCTGTGTGTGGTAAAAGGTTCCTTGTTTTTATCGCAGTCTCCGCATAGCCCTACTTGTAAGCAGTATATGTAGTGTTGCATGCTTTCTTTCTTTTAAGCGTCCATAGAATTAGCGTTGAATCGACTTCATAAAATACATTCGATGCGCGCGCCAGAACGCCGCTTGAGTGGGAGCATGCGGGAGTGCGGACGATGACCCAGGTGAAAGGTACTGCAGCGCCACCTAGGCGTGTCTGGGATTATAGCTTCACAGCGTCTCCAGTCCTCGCCCCACTACACCTAATCTAGTACACTATACCCCTGCCCTTACTACGGCGTCGCGTACACGGGGGGAAGACGCCGTCAAAATGCGCGCTGTCTATAGCCCCGACAAAGCAACAACTGCATGCACGCTTCCGCTGCGTGGGCGCTAGGCGCGGTTCTGATTTGTAGCGCCCAATCTCGGTACTGGGTGAGTGAAATGGGAGAGTGAAATGCGTTTTCGTCTGAGCTTTTCATTTCGAATTTTCAGAGTGGAATAACTTTCGCTTCCATGCTCCGATTTCAATAATTCTTTTTGCTCTGGTCTCTTTAACGCATGATGGATCTATTTAATAATATTAACTGGTACAGAGCAAATCATCGCGATGCCCCTTTAACATGTGAGGCAACTGTGTACTAGTGTTTCTATCAACTTGACTAAATTTTGTGTTAAGGCAATTGGCCGTATATTGTCTCAGTCAAATTGATTCCTTGCATCATGATACGTTATTGAAAAAGCTGGAAATATAGGGAATGCGAGGACCTCTTTTGCAACTTATACAATCATTCATGTTTTCGCAATACAATAGAGCTGCTTCTGTCTCTGCATTAATGCAGTCGAATTCGATAGCAACCCTTCAGTCCCGGCGCAAGTTTTTTCGGTTGAAATTCTTATTTTTGTTATTTAACCATCAACTTGGAATAAATTCTTCACCGTATCTTATTCTACAGAACACCAGACAAACCCGACACTCCCACCCCCTTTCTCTGACCCTGTACTTTGCAAAGACTAACTTATTTCAGCACTCTTTCTTTTCGCAAACCATCAGTGACTGGAACAGCTTACCAGCTTCGTGTGTACGGTCTCTCGACCTGATAAGTGACCATTGTTAGTTTGTTTTTTAGTTTGTTTTGTTAGTTTCTTCTTCTCTTCCATGTCACTTCGCGCTGCTCGTGTTCTGTTTGCACTTTGCTAATATTGCTCAATTCGTGGTCTGTTTCTGTATCCACTCCTGCTTGGGCCTCACGGCCTGCAGCATGCCATAAATAAATAAAAATAAAAAATATCTTAATTATAGACAGCAATTTGTAAAATTGAATCCTGTCAATCTGAGTTAAGACCAGTCCAAGTGGTGCATTACAGGGGAGTGTTGTGGGTCCACTACCATTAAATATTTATAACAGTGACCTTAAAAAACAGTTCTATTGATCCAAAATATGTTCTATATGCGAATGATGCGAGTTTGTTTTTAGCCGCTCCTGATTGTAATATAGTCCGAAACGAAGCAAACTCATTCCTCACATCAGGCTTGAGTGGGTTGAACAGAGTGAGGGGGATAGGCTCCTCTAAGAAGACTACTCGGGATATTGGGAGGCTTATGTTTAGCATTGTTGGTGGAATATGATCGTAATAGAAGGCCGGGTCAGCCTGCTTGTCGCCAACTCATTGCAAGGAGCACGGATCAAGGTCAATATGGACTAACAGGTTTTGTCTGAACGTAAGTTGTAGAGGCAGATACCGTGGCCAATCATTAGAGAAAAACTGTGGTGATTGGGTGAACAAAATGTGATTATGACGCCGTGGGACGTGTCAAAGGACCCGAGGAAAGTTCGGACCGTGAAAATTTGGAAGCGGGAGCAAAGATCGGAGATACGCGCTTCCAGGAAAACCGCAGTGTTTGAAACTGATTTTTACAGCCCTTGCAGACCTTACAGAGAAGCAGTAGTGTGTCTCGACGCATGTCGAATGTTTTATTACTCCCCCCCCAGTTCTCCTTCAAGCACATTATCTTTAATATTAGCCCGCGAGTCCAAACTTGGGTCATAATTAACGCCTAGATAGCGTACCGACTCCACCTGTGGAACTGGGTCGGAGTGGTAGAATAGCGAGATGAACAAAGGGGTGAGTCACGAATTTTTCCCTCTCTGCTCTGTCGTTGTTGATGTTGTTCTCCTTGATGTTGATGCGGAGTCGTAGAGGGCGGGTCTCGTGAGTGACCCGGGGGACGTACTTTGCGACTGGTGGGTTTAGACAGGTGTGCAGGTCTTCGGATGGTGAGGCACTTGGAAGGCTTTCTTCAAGAAATTATTTATTACACATGTATATACAACTTATTTACATATGCCGAATGATTTCGGCCTCTCCACTTTAACTAAATATAAAACCTCAAAACTTCCACGACTCCGGACCACCGCCGGCCAACACACGGCCAACCCGTCCGGCCGCCGCTCAACTAACTCGCGTCTCCAACTCTACGCTTTCGGCCCCGGGACCACCACCGGCCACACACGACCGATCTGTCCGGCTGCCACACACCCAACCTCGGCGCTCTCCTTCGCGCGCACCCATCTCGTCACATTCGCGCCAAAAACTCCCTCCTCCGCCAATAAACAATCCTCCCGCCAAAACTTACTTTTTAGCCAATCGACGACTTTCCCGCCGTCGTTTAGAAGTAAGAGGTCACAAGGCAAAAGACAAGTAAACAATATAAAACACACACCTCGCTGCAAGCAGCCATGGCTAACTAGGAGCTATTACAACAGAAGGAAACAAACACAATTCAAAACACACGCTCCACTGTTAGCCGCTCTGGCCAGCTAGCAGGAACGAAAACAAGCACAGCGCGTGTCCTCCCCAGCCGTCCTGTCGTCGTTTCGGGTTTCGGCCCGACTTCCGAGAAGAAACCATTCCCCACTCGCTGGGGCCGAGAAGCACGACCCTCGCACGCTACGCCGTTTTAAGTCCTTCTCCTTTTGTCTGCGCATTCCCCTGCTCCCTTTCGGCGACACTCCTCACACTTTACCACGACGCACGCTAGCTGCGGCGTGACACCTCCCCCCTTCTTCTCAATTCTTTCCCCCGACCCCTTTTTTTTTTCGCCAGTTCCGAACAAGGCATGCTTCTCCTTTAGGCTGCCTCAAGCCGCCGCCTCTCTCTCTAGTGCGAGAAAGCACTAAAGCTTCCCCCCCCGAGATACACTCCGAGATACACTCCGAAAAAGAATACAGGCATGCAAGTACATGAAAACAAGGTACACTTCTGCACAACGCACCATACGCCACAAGATTACATGTTTGAAGTGAAGGTTCATGATACAAAAATCATTCATGCAAATAAAAAGGAAATCAACCACAACAACAGTCCACACAGGTGAGCCTCGAACATCGCTGCTCTCATGCTCTGTGCTCAGGGGTTCCTTTTTTTCTTTTCTCATGTTAGGTTTGAATGCGGGAAAGCGCGTCCGCAAGCACGTTGTGGCCCCCCTTGATATGCTGGACCGTGATGTACTTCTGTAGCGACAGCGCCCACCTCGTGAGCCGTGCACTGCTCGATGCCGCAGTGGCCACATACTGCAGAGGGTTGTGATCCGTCCTGACATGCACTTCCGCTCCCAGTACCCATGTGCTCACCTGATCCAATGCCCATACCACAGCGAACGCTTCTTTTTCAATCGTCGACCACTTCACTTGAGATTCGCTCAACCTTTTGCTCAAGAATGCAATTGGGTATTCTCTTCCGTCTGCATTCTGCGCCAGACATGCTCCGATTGCCTCCTGGGACGCGTCGGTTGATAGAATAAAAGGCTTGGACATGTCTGGTGGGCACAGAACAGCTAGAGTTGCCAGCGCACTCTTCACCTCTTGGAATGCTTGCTCTTGTTCACTCTGCCAGCTGATCGGGCCGTTTCGACGACCCTTCGTTAAGTTTGTGAGGGGCAGCACTACCCGCGAGTACTCTTTTATGTAGTTGCGGTAATAGTTCATTACCCCTAGTACGCTTCTGAGTTCCGCCTTTGTTCGTGGTGGCTGCATTGCCTCTATTGCTCGAACCCTCTCAGGATCGGGACAATGCGTTCCAGAACCGACTATGTGCCCCAGGTACTTTACGCTCCCCTGTGCAAATTTGCATTTTTCAGCATTTACCTTCAGCCCCACAGATCTGAGTGTCTCCAACACCGCATCGAGATGTTGGGCATGTTCGCTCATGTTTTCAGAAAAAACTGCGATGTCATCGATGTAAGCGCACGCATACGCTCTATGCTCATAGAGAATTTCATTCATAATCCGCTGGAAAGTGGCCGCGGAATTTCTTAGTCCATACGGCATCACTGTCCAGGCGTACTGTCCACTGTCGGTCGCGAATGCGGTTAATCTTTGGCTCTGCTCGTCTAGCGGAATTTGCCAGTACCCGCGTGTCAAATCCAGAATTGTTATGCAGCATGCCTTTGCCACAGTCGCCAGGAGGTCGTCTACCTTTTTCATCGGAAAGGCGTCTACCTCTGTAATGGAGTTGAGGAATCTGTAATCAACGCAGAGCCTCACACTCCCGTCACTTTTCGCCACACACACCACAGGGTGGGCGTAAGGGGATTCGGTGGGATAGATCATTCTCTCTGCCACTAGCTCCTGCACTTGTCTCTCAACCTCGACTCTCATCTTTAGCGGGACCCTGTACTGGTGACGAGGAGCAGGACGTGCGTTGGCCATTATGCGGATCGTGTGCTTACCTGCCCTACTTTTCCCCGGCTTTCCCGAAAACACTTCACTGTGCCGACGGACAACTTCCTTGATGTGAGAGTCTTTTACCTCTGCTTCGCTCATGCGAACAGATACTACCGGTACTTCTTCCACCTTTCCGAACTCTTCATCCTCAAATACGATCCCGACTGTCCTTACCTCGACCGTAAACGGTTTCAAATTATTTGCATGTATCCACTTTCGGGAACCCTCCTCCATCTGCACCACGTAGCTATCCTTTCGCTTCCTCTCAACTACCTTTACCGGCCCCCTCCAGGCGTCCTGCCCCTTAGACGTATCCTCATTCCTGACTAGAACAAGATCGTCACAATTAAAATTCTTCGGCCGTGCTCTCAGATTGTACCGTGTCGCGTATGCTCTTTGGTTATCGGCAGCATTTTGCCCCACCACCTCCGACATGGCAGCCAGCTGCTGACGTAGTTCCAGTAAATACTTTTCTGCCGACTCATTCAGTGTAATCGGAAGGGTCCAGTTTCCGGTCCAAGACTTCTCTAATATTGCTAATGGCCCTGTAGGCGTGCGCCCATAAAGGAGCTCAAATGGCGACACTCCGGTCGTTTCATTTGGCACTTCGCGATATGCCCACAAAAGGCACGGGACCAGTCGGTCCCACCCCCGTCCGTGTTCTCCAATGACATGCCACAGCATTCTTTTGAATGTCCCATTCCATCTTTCAACCAGGCCATTACTTTCCGGGTGACCCGGGGCTGAAAATCTAGGCGATGCCCCGAGACGGGCCAACAGTTCCTGGGTTACCTTTGCCGTAAAGTTTGTCCCCTGGTCCGAGCAGACCATCTCCGGCACCCCCACCCTAGAGAATATTTCCACCAGGGCGTCGCACACTGCTCGGGCTGTCAACGATTTCAAACAGACTACCTCTGGCCACCGAGAGCATACGTCCATCAAACAAAGAGCATACTTGTGGCCTTTTGACGACGGGGGTTCTATTGGACCCACACAGTCCATCACTATCACCTGAAATGGGCTTGCTGGTCTTGTCAGGGGTGCTATCGGTACCCTGTCCGACTTCCTTTGTACAGCATTCTTTTGACATTGTGGGCATGCCTGACAATACCTAAGAATCTCGGTGTTCATGTTCGGCCAAAAGAATGAATTCTTTATGCGCTGCCTTGTTTTCTTTGCCGCAAGATGCCCACCAACTTCTCTGTCATGGGCTACCTGTAACACTGCCTGCCTCTTGCACTTCGGCAGAATCAGCTGTTTCACCATCCTCCCATTTATCTTATCTGAATGATATAGCAGGCCGTTGGTTACCTGCATACCATGGGTGCCTGCCTTCGCCTGTTGCCATGAAGTCTTTAAGCTTTCATCCTCCAGCTGTAGTGCCCTAAAGTTCAATGACGTTGCTTCTTCCAGCTGTTCGTTTTCACTTGGCTGTGCGACAACCGCCGCCACAGTAGCGCGTGGGTTCCCTAAATTACAGTGGTCCTCGATCTGTTCGTTTTCTTTCTGCTTGACCAGTTCATTATAGTCGCTCACTGATAACAAACAATTAATTTCATTCGCCAATTCCTCTGTCAATGCGCACAAGATGGCAACATGTGAGCCCCTCCGATCAATTCTTAGTGGCACATACGCCAGCTCAGCCTCAATCTGATGTCCGAAGGCACCCTTCAATGCGACTTTGCCTCGTGGATCTACCCTTTCCTGCGGCAGTAGTGACCTCCTGACCACTGTGATGTCCGCGCCTGAATCTACTTGTGCCAAGATTATTGATTCCCCCGAACAGAGGGAGACATCGCCCACCTTATGCGTCTCCGTCAACTGAGTGCTGGCTTTTGGCTCCCGGTCCTGGCATAGAATTTCAGCGCTGTGAGGGGTTACTTCTATCACTCTGGCTGTAATCTTCCTGACCTCCGTCTCTTGGCATTCTCGGGCCATATGCCCGAAACGGCCACAGCGGTAGCAGAGGGGTTACGCTGGGTTCTTTCCCCTATCCTGCTCCCATTCCCTGCCGGCAGAATTCCCCTCCGTAGCAACATTGCGGACACCCATATCTCTGTTTCCGATCTTTACCTCAGTTTCCCGACACTCCCTAGACATATGACCTAGTCGGCCACAACGGTAACACTGGCGTGTCATTTTATGTGCTCTAAATTGCGCATACTTCACCTCCATGGGTTCTCCCCCACGAAGTTGCGACGCCCCGGCCTCCCCCTCTTTCCTACATCCTTCGCCGCGGGCCGTACTCATGCGCGCAACGCCAGCCCCAAATGCTTTCCCTCGGCTGCTCTCCACCGCCTCGACTACTTCTGTAAGTCCGTCGATTTTAAGCCAATTTTTGTTTTCTTGAAGAGCTATCTGTCGGAGCGCGTCGTTAGACAAGACCTCTTTCATTTTATCGACCACTACCAGCTCCATCAGCTCCTCAATTTCGGTCACTTTTCTGCTGCTGACATAATAAGAGTAATAACTGCGTAGTCGGTAGCCGAATTGGCGCCAAGATTCTTGCGGTACTTTCTTAGCTGTGTCAAACATTCTTTTATATTCCGCCGGGCTTAATCGCAACTCCCTCAAAATTACCTCCTTTAGCAGTTTGTACTCAAGTATCTCCTTTGTTCCACTTTGCATCGCCATCGATCGCATGCGGTCAGTGAGGTATGGAATCAGGGTGATAGACTGCACGCTTTCCGGTACTCTGAAGGAGTGAAAAAGCATCTCCACAGAATCAAACCACCCCGGAATAAGCGACTCATCTTTCGGCATTCGAGGTAGTACACTGCTCAGCATTGTGGAGTATTTTACTGCTTCTTTCCCCTTTGACAGATCAGCTGTGCCTTGCCTGCGTAATTTCTCTGTCTCAAATTCAATTTTGGCCCTCTCTAGCCTCATTTTCTCAATTTCTATATCAATTTGCCTATTGGGTCCAGATTGGCCGTTTTCCGTGCTTGTCTCGCTCATTTCCCCAGTCATGTTACTATCCATCTCTGGCGACAGTAGTTTACTCTTTCCCCTCGTAAGCATAAACCACGAAGTTTGAGAGCAGCGCTGTTCGCTCACCGTTTTTCTTTCGCTGCCTTCTCTTCAAAGATCGTCAATCAAACCAAGTTCGAGAGTTCTCTCACAATGAACTTCACGCTGATACGCCACAAGTCCCGTTACGCAACGCCGCCGCACTCTCAAGTCGCCTTCAATTTAGGTCCGTCCTCGTTTGCTTTGTTGGAGTCCACGATTCCTCTCCCCGCCTACATCGGTGTCGAAGCTGCGATGATCGGTGATGATCGGTGAAGATCCTTCGGCTGTCTCTTGTGCTGTTGTTCTTTCTTGAAGTCCGGCTTTCCACCCCTCTTCGCCTCCCAAGGGCAAGCGTTCCTTGTGGGGTGACTAGCTCGTCGTCTTCTCAACCTGCGTTGCCTCTGTCTTTCTCGTTCCCGTCGCAAAGCAGCGGTCCCTTGCGAATCCTGCCGGCTGCGCCAGTCACGAATTTTTCCCTCTCTGCTCTGTCGTTGTTGATGTTGTTCTCCTTGATGTTGATGCGGAGTCGTAGAGGGCGGGTCTCGTGAGTGACCCGGGGGACGTACTTTGCGACTGGTGGGTTTAGACAGGTGTGCAGGTCTTCGGATGGTGAGGCACTTGGAAGGCTTTCTTCAAGAAATTATTTATTACACATGTATATACAACTTATTTACATATGCCGAATGATTTCGGCCTCTCCACTTTAACTAAATATAAAACCTCAAAACTTCCACGACTCCGGACCACCGCCGGCCAACACACGGCCAACCCGTCCGGCCGCCGCTCAACTAACTCGCGTCTCCAACTCTACGCTTTCGGCCCCGGGACCACCACCGGCCACACACGACCGATCTGTCCGGCTGCCACACACCCAACCTCGGCGCTCTCCTTCGCGCGCACCCATCTCGTCACATTCGCGCCAAAAGCTCCCTCCTCCGCCAATAAACAATCCTCCCGCCAAAACTTACTTTTTAGCCAATCGACGACTTTCCCGCCGTCGTTTAGAAGTAAGAGGTCACAAGGCAAAAGACAAGTAAACAATATAAAACACACACCTCGCTGCAAGCAGCCATGGCTAACTAGGAGCTATTACAACAGAAGGAAACAAACACAATTCAAAACACACGCTCCACTGTTAGCCGCTCTGGCCAGCTAGCAGGAACGAAAACAAGCACAGCGCGTGTCCTCCCCAGCCGTCCTGTCGTCGTCTCGGGTTTCGGCCCGACTTCCTAGAAGAAACCATTCCCCACTCGCTGGGGCCGAGAAGCACGACCCTCGCACGCTACGCCGTTTTAAGTCCTTCTCCTTTTGTCTGCGCATTCCCCTGCTCCCTTTCGTCGACACTCCTCACACTTTACCACGACGCACGCTAGCTGCGGCGTGACAGGGTGTCTGGCGGAAATACAAGGAAAGCACATTTGCTGACACTGAGAGATAAAATAATTTGGTCGGACCAGTTTTCGAGACCATTGAGATATTCCTGCAAGGAATGGTAAATAGCAGGAACATCCCTGGCAGAGGCGAAAAAAGCTATACCGTCTCCGTACCCAAAAACTGTGTGTTGTGTATCGTGGTGCTGCCGCTCCACTTGTGTATCACACTACTGCCGCTCCAAGCGCCGCTTCCCGTATGGTACTTTCTGTCTGGCCTGAGCATCGTATTTCGCTCAACACCTCATCCCCGCGTCTCCGCGGCTCTTCGGTCCTGGCACGTACCACATGCATGTACGAAGCTACACGCGGACACTGAACTCTGCACTCTCTCTCTCTATACCGACTGTCTGCCCCGCTTGTACGCTTTCGCTCAATAAACAGTTTTGCCTCAGACTCCGACTGGAGAACACATCACTGGCGACGAGGATGGGATCGCCGTGATCCCCAGCGCGCAATTGCAGTCAGTACTGACCGCCTCCGGCAAAGCTCCTGGATCCGCTCCAGCCCTGCACGTCCGTCGACATGGCAGCGCTTCTGCCTTCGGCCACGATCGGAGAATTCTCGCCCGCCGAGCTTCCTCCTGGCCAGTCTACTCAGAACGCCTCGAGTTCTACTTTCAAGCCCACGACATCCAGTCCGATGAGAAGAAACGGGCTTTCCTCTGCAGCGTATGCGGCGTCGACGCGTATACTCTGCTGCGCTCGCTTTGCGCACCCAAGGCACCTTCGGAGGTTCCCTTCTCAGAAATCGTTTCCTTGCTCGACACCCACTTCATCGGGAAACCTTCCGTCACCATGGAACGATTCCGCTTCAACAAGCGAGACCAGCAACCTGGTGAATCGGTGCCGGAATATCTCGCCGCTCTTCGACTGTTAGCTCGCCACTGCGAGTTCGGGGATTGGCTGGATCGACTTCTTTGCGACCGCCTAGTCTGTGGCCTGCGTGAAGAGCCTATCCAAAGACGTCTCCTGGCTGAACCGGACCTCAAGCTGTCGAAGGCCATCCTACTGGCACGTGCTGCGGAAGAAGCAGCAGCCAAGACAGAAGAGGTTCGCCGCTCAAGGGTCCCCTCAGAAACGCATCAATTGCAACGGAACCCCAAGCGCTCGGACGGCAAGCCCGCCCATCCTCCGAGTCATCAATGTTGGCGTTGCACCGGTGAGCATGACGCTCGTACTTGCTCCTATCATTCCGCCATCTGTCACTACTGCGGCAACAAAGGACACCTGGAGAAGGCCTGCAGGAAGAAGGCAGCAAAAGAAAAAACTTCCAAGCCTGGTCAACACCGAAAGGAGTTTTCTCGCAAAAACAAGTACTCTCGTGGACGCAACCATCAAATTTTGCAATCAGCTGATCCAGCTCAAGACGTAAACTCTACGGCTTCAGTCAGCTTTCACCGGGAAATTCAAGACCGCAAGTCTACGAGTGGTGCCAACACCATCACTTCTCCGGCAGTCTGCGTGGACGTCCTGATAAACAGTAGGCCTCTAACCATGGAGGTTGACTCCGGGGCCGCCTGCACCATCATCAGCGAGAGGACCATGGAGAAACTTCGGCTGTCAAGGCAAGACTTAAGGCCATCCTCTCTACAGCTGCGCTCCTACACAAGGGAAAGCTTGGAGATTCTGGGATCATTGGAAGTTGCCGTTTCATACAGAACGAAGAGCACTCGCCTTCGACTTCTCGTTGTCCAAGGAAATGGCACCAGCCTGTTGGGGAGAGACTGGTTTTCTGCGTTGGGAATATCGCTCTGCGGAATAAACCACGCATCTCAAATCGAAGTTCCGCTAACCTTGCTGAACGCCGTCTCTGAATACCCAGAAGTCTTCGCTGAAGGACTAGGGAAGAGCAAGGGACCGTCCGTTCGTATCGAGCTCAAGGCTGAAATCGCTCCCATCTTCAGGAAAGCACGTCAAGTTCCGGTGGCTCTACTGCCCAAGGTAGACGAAGCCATCGACGTTCTTGTACAGGAAGGCGTCTACCAGCCGTGCGATCCTCCCGATGGGCGACACCGGTAGTCTGCGTCGTTAAGAAGAACGGCAAGATCAGGCTGTGTGGTGATTAGAAAAGCACCGTTAACCAAGCAATCAAGATGGAAACATATCCTCTTCCAACCATCGATCAGCTTTTTTCAAACCTTGCGGGGTGCACTGTATTCTCACAACTAGACCTCAATCAAGCCTATCAGCAGCTTGCCGTGGACAGTGACACAGCCGATCTGCTAACAGTCAATACTCACCGGGGACTGTTCAAAGTTACTCGCCTGCCGTTCGGAGTGTCGTCCGCCGTAGCCATATTTCAGCGCTGCATGGAAGAGTTCCTCTCGGGACTACCTGGGGTCCACGTGTACCTGGACGATATTATAGTGGGAGGTCAAGATGCCTACGAGCACAACAAACACCTGCGAGATGTGCTGAAACGCATAAGTGACGACAACATTCGTCTGAGCCGAGAGAAATGCACCTTCGGCATGCCGGAAGTAACCTTCCTTGGATATCGCATTGACGCTGCCGGTATTCATCCGACCGAAGAAAAGGTAGAAGCCCTTAAAGAAGCTCCCAGTCCAAGGAACAAGCAGCAACTTCAGTCTTTTCTCGGTCTGCTAAACTTCTACAACAGATTCTTGCACGGTGCAGCTCACGCCCTCGAGCCTCTATACCGTCTGCTTGCAAAGGATCAGCCGTGGAGATGGCGCAAAGAAGAAGCCGACGCTTTCAAGCACGCCAAGGAACTTATACAGACATCCGATGTCTTAGTCCACTATGACGTGCACAAGCCGCTCACGCTTGCCTGCGACGCGTCTGCCTACGGCATAGGATTTGTCCTTAGTCACGAAGACTCTACCGGACAAGAATCTCCAATTGCATTCGGTTCCCGTACTTTGAGCTCGACCGAAAGGAACTACTCTCAGACAGACCGAGAAGCTCTGGCTGTCGTTTCCGGTGTCAAGAAGTTCCACCAATATCTGTATGGCAGACACTTCAAGGTCTACACTGACCACAAGCCGTTGCTGGGTCTGCTGCATCACAGTCGTCCAATACCTAGCGTACTTTCACCGAGGATGCTCCGATGGAATTTACTCCTCGCACAGTACGACTATGAGCTGATCTACCGACCAGGACGTCAAATGGGCAATGCTGATTCACTCAGCCGCCTGCCGCTGCCCTCCACAAATGCCGAAAGTCCCATTATGACAGATGTCCTGCTGCTCGAAAACCCCCCAGAAGCCTTTGCAGGTGCATCCAAGATTTCTCAGCTGACAAGGAAGGACTGTGTGTTGTCGCGAGTACTCAAGTGGATTCGTACCGGATGGCCAGCAAAGGTAGAGGACCAGTTCCAACCTTACTTCGTGCGCCGCGACGAACTCTCCGCTTATCGTGATTGCATTCTGTGGGGCTCCCGAGTCGTGATTCCACCGCAACTCCGCATGGAAGTGCTTGAGCTACTTCACTCATCACACCCAGGAATCGTTCGCATGAAGGGACTCGCGCGAGGTTACGTCTGGTGGCCGAAACTCGACAGCGATGTGGAGAACACCGTCCGTGCGTGTAAGACCTGCCAAGAATCCAGGAATGCTCCACCCCGCGCTGCAGTCCATCCCTGGGAACAGACTACGAGACCGTGGTCTAGGCTGCACGTGGACTTCGCTGGACCAGTCCAAGGCAAGATATTTCTGATCGTCGTGGACTCGTTCTCAAAATGGCTAGAGGTCGTTGTGGTGAGGACAACTTCAGCTGCACTTGTTGTCCGAGAACTCAGACAGCTGTTCGCCACACACAGACTTCCCGACGTCGTCGTATCTGACAACGGTTCTGCATTCACATCAGCTGAATTCCGGCAGTTCCTCGCCAGGAACAACGTTCGTCAAGCTTTAGTCGCACCCTACCATCCGTCTTCTAACGGACAGGCCGAACGCTTTGTTCAGGAAACAAAGAAAGCTCTTAAACGACTGAAAGGGGGCGACATCGAACTTCAGCTCAGTCGTTTCCTGTTCCAGCAGCACTTGCTGCCGTGCACGACTACAGGAAGAAGCCCGGCGGAGCTACTGTTCTCGCGTCAGCTAAAGTCCGCCCTAGACTACTTGCACCCTGATTCTCAGGGAGGCAACTTGCGACGCGACCAGTTGTCGCGGAAGCTCCGCGCTGCACCAACCCGCAAGTTTGAGCCTGGTGACTCAGTCTTTGCTAGGAATTTTTCCTCACATGGGTCTCGGTGGCTTCCCGCGATCATCTGCTCCTGCAAAGGACCTGTGTCCTATGAAGTCGAGCTCCTGGACGGTACGTCCTGGCGTAGGCACGTCGACCACCTTAGAAAGAGGGATTATAACCTACCCGATCTTCCTCACCGTGCACCTGAACTCGAAATGCCTGAGCCGCATTCAGAGTCAGAAGACCAGGACGAACAACCCGCTAGCACTTCGACCGAGCCAGACGCCGACTCACCTGAACCCGGGCACAGCCGCTCCAACTCAGAGAACGCGGATACCTCCGACAGAATTCCTCCGGCGACCGGCACCGTTCCTCGACGCTCCGCCCGAGAGAGGAAGTTTCCTTCTCACCTCCGAGACTACTATGTCTAAGGGGGGAGGAGTGTTGTGTATCGTGGTGCTGCCGCTCCACTTGTGTATCACACTACTGCCGCTCCAAGCGCCGCTTCCCGTATGGTACTTTCTGTCTGGCCTGAGCATCGTATTTCGCTCAACACCTCATCCCCGCGTCTCCGCGGCTCTTCGGTCCTGGCACGTACCACATGCATGTACGAAGCTACACGCGGACACTGAACTCTGCACTCTCTCTCTCTATACCGACTGTCTGCCCCGCTTGTACGCTTTCGCTCAATAAACAGTTTTGCCTCAGACTCCGACTGGAGAACACATCACTGTGATGTCTTAATGAATGTGAATGTCACGAAACAATGTGTGAAAAAGCAATGCAGAAAGAACAGATCGTCGCTGCACACCTCTTGCTTGAGAATAGGCATTAGAACAAAAGGTGCATCTATACAAAAGAAAAATCTGTCCTTTAGAAATCACAAAAATCGAGGTATAAATACAGTGCGATGCATGTAGCTGAAAAAATTTTTTTAAGAAGGGCCGTATGCTCAACGCTGTCGCAGGCCTTGGCGACATCAAGTGTCACCAACGCTAAAACTTCCTCCTTGCGCACTGAAAGTAGGATTCGGCTGTCGAGAGGCTGATTGAGAAGTATAGGGAGCAATTGCGACGAAAGCCAATTTGTATGGACCTGAGGTCATTAACGTCATCAGCACGAGAGGCAACTGAGAGGCAAAGACGAGTTTTATTCGCCACTGAGAGGCAAAAGAAGACTTGCCTATCTTCTTTTGCCTCTCAGTGGCGAATAAAACTGGTCGAATTTGTGTTTATCACCTTTGGTCATCATGTCAGAGCTGACAATGCCCGGCGCGTTCGCTGCAACTTGCTCCGTCACGCTTGCAGACTGGCTCGCGCGGGCGCCGCAACCACCGTTGACATATCGGCCTGCCGGCGCACTGAGCTGATTTCGTTCACTCAAGGCACGGTTGAGAGTAGCACAATCGTGGCGCGAAAATGCGCTAGTCACGTGATTTTTTTTTTGTATTTCGCGGGCTTTCTTTGGAGCTCGGAAAAAAGATACAAGTGAGGTTTTCTTTATCGCAAATAAATGTAATGGGGGTTTCTGACGGGGCTCTCCAACTTTGCTATTCACATTTGCTGTCTAAAGTCAATATTTACGCATTTAGAAAAATTACCTTAATTGCTAATTAATTAATTGCCAAACAAAAAATTGCCTATGATGAGCAAGCCGGTTGGTAGATGTATACAATTGGTTTCACTGGCCTAACTCAAATATTTTATTTTATAACCTTTGGCTAAAGTTAGCGCGGACACCCTGTATATCAACTGTTCCTTTCCATTACTTTTTACGTGCTTTTGCGTAAGTTGTTTTGGTTATGTAGAGAGTTATCATGTTGTTTTAGGGAATTATCATTTCCTGCATCAACGTGTAGGCGCGCTGCATATAAGCGGCGATATGCCAAGTGTGAAACTTATACCGAGCACCATTTCTAATAATATAGCAGATAGGGTTACTTGCGCTAGCGTGGGTACTGCGAACCTAAATGCCGCGCTTTATTTGTGGCAACAAAAATGTTTTTTTTAAACGCTTCATCACCGTATTCTCCAGGCGCTTATAATTTAATTAATTAATAACGCACCGGTACTGAGGAATCTGACATTGGCAAAGCAAAGTGTGCTCATGAGAGGAAAGTGATTTCGCGAAACTCACTTCGAGGCGAGTGCGATGTGCGGCGAGTATCAATAAAGGTAACCCTGTAAGAAGACACCAGCGAATATAGAGGCCAGTCCCACGCGCTGGAAAGGAACTTGAATTCACCCGTGTCACGGAGATTATGAAGTGCGGGGAAGACAGCTCACAAAGGCAGCTTAGTGACAGCGTAAAGACAGGCCCGCCGACAAAAAACAAAAATCTTAACTGCTGGCATTTGCGGCGACGTACTATACATCCTGATCGCTAGACTTCGTATTCAGCTTCATGAGCACATAAAGTAGCTACGGAAAATGCAGTTATGAGCTCCTTATCGTCATTAGCCATCATGAACAGCAACTGCTAACACTACACTGGTGGAACAAAAGTATATATATATATATATATATATATATATATATATATATATATATATATATATATATAGGAAGGGGAATGAGGGGCTCGTTATAAATATGTTGTTGATCAATTTAGTGTTGGTCAATGGTGTTGATCAATTTAGAATATTACTGAACATGTCATCGCTTAAAGCTAATTGATTAGAAAAGCAGAAGAAAAACAACCACTGCCGCCGGTGGGATCCGAACCCACGACCTCCGAATTACGCGTCCGATGCTCTACCTAAACCAAGGGGCACAGGGGATTCTGCCGCCGGTGGGATCCGCGTAATTCGGAGGTCGTGGGTTCGGATCCCACCGGCGGCAGAATCCCCTGTGCCCCTTGGTTTAGGTAGAGCACCCGACGCGTAATTCGGAGGTCGTGGGTTCGGATCCCACCGGCGGCAGTGGTTGTTTCTTCTGCTTTTCTAATCAATTAGCTTTAAGCGATGACATGTTCAGTAATATTCTAAATTGATCAACACCACAAAATAAATAAATTAATTAAAAAAAAATCCCCTGTGCCCCTTGGTTTCTGTGGCTGTTGGCTTCTTTCATATATATATATATATATATATATATATATATATATATATATATATATACATTGTAAGCACACTGCGCGGCCTTCGGCTTCGTCTGTAAATAATCATCATCGCTTCGTCTTTGGAGGAGTGGCCGCTAGTGGCAATGAAGCTCGGGCTGTCCTCCCTCTCAGAACACACACACACACACACACACACACACACACACACACACACACACACACACACACACACACACACACACACACACACACACACACACACACACACACACACACATCTTCTGAGAGGGAGGACGGCCCGAGCTTATATATATATATATACATGTATATATATATATATATATATATATATAGTTTTTCGTCTCTGCTCCGGTGTTCTATTTCGCGAAATAGAACACCGGAGCAGAAGTTACGAGGTCTGTTAGAAAAGTATCCGACCTTTAGCCGAAGAAAAAAAACTGGCATAACTGGAGCGTTGGAAACCTAATCATCTTCAAAGTAGTCTCCTTGCCACTCCACACACTTCTCCCAGCGGTGCTGCCGTTGTTGGAAGTATTCCGAAAAGGCCTCTTTCGGAAGGGAGTTTAGCTCAGCGGTCGGTGCAGCCATAATGTCCTCTCTTGTCTGAAATCGCGCTCCTTTCAATGTCCTCTTGACTTTGGGAAACAGCCAGAAGTCGCAGGGGGCCATATCAGGAGATTAAGCAGTCTGTTGAACTACAGTAGTCTGGTTTTTCGCCAAAAAAGTCTGAATCAAGTGCGAGGAATGTGCAGGAGCATTGTCGTGATGGATGCGCCAATTTCCTGTTGACCTCAACTCCGGTCCCTTGCGCCGCACAGCACCATGTAGGCGACGGAGGATGTCCCTATAGTACTCTTTGGTCATTGTTTGACCCTGTAGGGTGCGGACTCGTGGTGTGCCACACAGAGGGAGTCAAAGAAAGCTGTCAGCATCACTTTGACATTGCTGCGCACTTGGCGGGCCTTTTTTTGTCTCGGTGACATGAAATGCTTCCACTGTGACGACTGGGATTTGGTTTCCGGGTCCTACCCGTACACTCAAGACTCGTCACCAGTGATTATGGTGTTTATGAAGTCGGGGTCACTGTTTGTGGAATCTAGCATGTCCTGCTAGACTTCAACACGCAGCTGCTTTTGCTCCGCCGTGAGCAGCTTCGGCACGAATTTCACCGCAACTCTCTCCATGGCCAAATTTTCGGTGATAATGGAATGTGCAGAAAAAATGCTGATGTCCACCTCTTCCACAGTTTCTCGGATAGTCACACGGCGGTCTCGCATCACCACAGCGTTCACTTCGGCAATGACCTGGTCATTTCGGTATGTTGATGGCCGACCGGTGCGTGGCTCGCTCTCCGCCGATGTGCGGCCATCTTTAAACCCATTGTACCACTGTTTAATTTGTGTGCTGCTCATAGCATCTTCACCAAAAGCCGCACTAAATATTCCGAACAATTTCCACTCGGTTGCCATCCCGTTTCTGGCAAAATTTAATGCAGTAGCGCTGCTCCTGTCGCTCCGCCATTTCCTTGTAATAAAAAACCGACGAGAGCACTGCGCACTGCTTCACTCAAACGCTGCGTCCCAGCGACTGACGCTATCGGCAGGCCGGAAAATATTCGTACATGCGCACGAAGGTTGAACGTCTGCTGGTGCAAGCGCACTTGTTTCATATCCATCAGGTGTTCGCAAAAAAAAAAAAAAATAAAGTGGGATACTTTTCTCACAGACCTCGTATACACCATTTTACGAGGAGCGGGCAGGAGAGGGAGAAATACTCTCAAACACGTGCGCTGCGCGACACCCCACTGTTGCCGTCCTCCCCTGGGCTGATAATCCGGCGCGCGGAGCAACGTCCGCAGCAGTTTAGCTACCAGTCAAGCGCGTGTTTGCGTCTGTACAACAAAAGCAGCAATGTTGTACGGAACACCAACGTATTCTAGACATCATTGTTTTATTGTCGGTTGCGGAAATCGTCGACGAAAGTAGAAAAAAAACAAACGCCGCCAGTATGTACGCGCACCATGTTATGCGAAGGTCTCAGCACGTCTGCGGTGTCCATTTCTTCACCGCTTTTCCTCCGGTCCCGAGTTGCATTGGCAGTGGACGTAGTTGGTGAACAAAAAATACTTGCGCCAACAAAAAGCTTAAACGTTAGCACACTTTGTGAACGAAGTGCAGACAGAAACAAACCCACTGCGTGTGCCTAATATCGGGCGCGGAACGAAGCGCAGCGCCTGGCTTGCCAAACTATACTCTGGGCATAACTTTAAGAGACCAAGTATTTGGACGGCCTTGGCAGAGCTCTTTTAATTCAGCAGTACACTATGTGAGGACTTCACAAATTTGGCCACAACTTCGTTTCGCCGCCCCACATGATCGTCAATATCGGGAGGGTGTGGGGATCGCCACCTGAAAAAAATAAACATGTCGTTAGTGCAAAAATACTAATTTAATTTGCACAGTATGGCATGAATAGAAGCGGCGACATGAACTTTTACCGAACTGCAAAGCGAAGAAAAATGCAGCCATGGCAACGTAAGATGCAAAAATACACGGCATACACAAGAAGGTAAACTCTGCCGTGCATTGTGATAAATTATTCGACTGAAATCGCATCGAATGCACTGTAAAAAAAATCCACACTATGCATAACCGTGCCAGAGATACAACAAACGCAGCGACTTGAGCAGTGCCCCGACCCGATTGAGATTGGAATTCTCAACAGAGGTACGGCGATTCTGCCTGCCAGTAAGTGGTAATAGCGTTCCATTAGCGTACCAACCTATTAGATCGTGTAATTGCACATTTTCTGGTATTTGTGCACCAGTGAGTACTGGCGGGAGCGGGGAAGGCGAGAATGCGAATTGCTTTCAGTCAACTGGCTTGTATCGCTCGTAGTACGAACAGCCCTACGCAAGCGGCAGGAGGGGCCGAATTTCAATTTCATCGCGCGTATCTCCGCAAACAAACATTCTGATAATCAGAAGTGGATTCGTTTCGGTCATGCACTCGCTGTTTCCAAAATGTTCAGCTTGTAAACGGGGTACTCTGTCACAAGCTCAGCATCTAAACTGTCACACTCGCCATGTCCAAGCAGGCAGCGAAATCGTTCATGAAAAACTGAGCTCCACGAAAAACTAGATATTCATTGCTCTCCGCAATCTTGTGCTTCAACACATTTTGCTTTCGTTTTTCTAACATGCAACCCCGTGCCGCATTTGCCCTACAGGCAACCGGCGACAAAAAACTACACGCGTGAACTGCGAGCATGGCACTCACTGATGCTGATCGTTCGCTGCGTCCAGGCATGGTCGCTTGCTCCCAGTTGGTTATTGCAGGAGCTAATGGTGTAGCACACACGAGGATGGACACGAGGCGAACGCCCACCCAAAATTTCTAGGCTTGACAGGAATAAAACGGGCGAATGACACTTTCAGAGATCGCATGCTGCTTCGGCTGCAGCCAACGGGCTGCAAATTATCAGCCCACGATGGCGTCGGCGGTAGGCGACGCTCGAGTAAAAAAAACATGGCGGCGCCCAGGTATCGAAACTAAAATCATGTATATATATATATACTTTTGTCACACCAGTATACATATATATATATATTAGGGGTGTGCGAATACCAAATTTTTCGAATACGAATCGAATACGAATACTTGGTTCCGAATATCGAATCGAATATCGAATAATCAAGGACAGACACATTTAAACACTACAATACACTTATTTGAGCACCCAAGAACATCACAATTCAACTATCAGTGATGAAATGAGCACAAAAGGTGTGTGTGGCTGCACAAAAAGTATCAAAGTCTCGAACACTGTTTTTAGAAGAGTGTAAATATCATAGAAGATGGCTGGTACACGGCATTGATCAAGGCTAGCTTGCCATAAGCTCAAAAGCGCGTTTGCTGGGATGAACATAAAAGGTTGTCGTGAAGGAAAACCGGCTGCTCCACATGGTCAGGCAGAAGTAGTTCCCTTCTAGCTGAAACGACTTCTCCAGCCACAGAAAATGCCCTCTCAATTGGCACTGAACTGGCTCGTATTGCGAGGTATTTCGTGCACAGCTCTGACTTTACCAGCTTCGCAGGTATAGCCACAAAGAAGCTAACGAGTGCAGTCAGCTACTGCATGGCCCAACGTTACGCATTGCTCTGGGCACCGCCATGTTGTTATGTCTCTGTAGATAGGACTTGCGGACCGAAATGAACGCCGGTGCTCGCAACAGAATATTCGGCTGGATACGAATATTCGCGTCTTGTCGAATATTCGAAACAACACGAATACTTGGACTTCGAATCGAATACGAATACTAAAAATATAATATTCGATTTATATTCGAAAATTTCGAATATTCGCACACCCCTAATATTTATATATATATATATATTTATTGTAATAAAGAGAATTGGGGTTTGCTGCCTCAGTGGCTAGCGCTGCCGAAGGAGAGGAAGATGACAGAAGAAGACAGAAGACGAAGCTGACGAAGCTCGGGTGCGCGCTTGCGAACGCCGGCCTGCTGAGCAGCACTGCTGGGACAAGGACTGTGCCCGACCACAATAACTCTGCGAGTTTCCACATTACACTTGGTGGAGGTGCTCCTTGTTCTCCCCGTGGAACTACGCCACGATGCCCAGGATACCAGGCTCTACCACGACGTCCGACACCTCGGTCCAATCTGCCCAGGCTGTCATCTGTTCCGGTGCCGTCCGTCAGCGCGACCCGACAGTCTTCAGCGGCACTGACGACACCGACGTAGAAGATTGGCTGGCCTCTTACGAACGCGTGAGCGCCTACAACAAATGGGATGACGTCGTTAAGCTCACGAACGTCATCTTCTACTTGACTGACGTCGCCAACTTGTGGTTCCGCAACCACGAGGCGGATTTTACTACCTGGGCGGCTCTCAAAACCAGCCTGACTGACGTCTTCGGCCGCCCCGCTGTCCGAAAACTTCGCGCCGAACAACGTCTGCGCAGTCGTGTCCAGCAAAATGGCGAGAATTTCACCAGCTACATCGAGGACGTTGTTGACTTGTGTAAACGGCTCAATCCATCTATGAGCGAGGGTGACAAAATCAAGCACATTCTGAAAGGGATTGAGGACGACGCATTTCAAATGCTGGTGTCTAAAGATCCTCAAACCGTCTCAGACGTCGTCTCTTTGTGTCAGAGCTACGACGAGCTCCGAAAACAGCGTCATGCCACCCGGCGTGTCATTTGCACGGACGACAACCTTTCGAGCTTGGCGGTAGGCGGTCCTGCTAACGATCAGCCGACCCTTCTTCAGCACATCAAGCAGTTTGTGCGAGAGGAGGTCGCCCGTCAGTTATCGATGGTTACCTCCCAACCCGCCACAACGCCATCACTATCGCCTTCGATTCAGCGTGTAATCCAGGAGCAGGTAGCTGAGGTCCTGCCGCCCACTAATTCACCTACTCTGGTCACTGCACCGTTGACATATGCAGAAGCAGTCGTCCGGCCACGACCTCAGCCGGTTCTTCCAACTTATGCGCCGCCTGTCAACGTCTACCCTCAGCAGCAGCTCGCCCCTGCACTGCCACGCACTCACCGTCCTTTGCCTCGCACCGGACCCCGCCCTGTGAATCCGTGGCGCACCCCTGATAACCGCCCCATATGCTATGCCTGCGGTCTCGCTGGTCATGTGGCTCGCTGGTGCCGCACGCGAGGATCCGGTCCTTACGACTACGGGCGCTCGCCAACGTACGACGCTTCATTTCCCTCCGTCCCTGTCTCTTCTCCTCTGCCGCCTCCGAATCCCTCTCCGCCTCGCTCCGACTCTTACAACCGAAGCCATCGGTCACCGTCTCCTCGACGCCGTTCGCTCTCTCCTATGCGCCGCCGGTCCCCACCTCTTCAAGCGGAAAACTAGGCGCCGCAGTTCCGGAGGCAAGAACTGCGCCGTCAACGACCGTCTCAAGCCCTATGAACGTTATTGAAGTTATCGTTGAAGGTGTTCCTGTTGACGCGCTTATTGACACTGGTGCTGCTGTGTCCATCATTAGTCGTAACTTGTGCCGCAAATTAAAAAAAGTGATGACGCCGCTTTCTGACCTTTCGCTTCGCACCGCCAGCGCTGACCCCATTCGCCCTATCGCAGCGTGCACTGCCCGCCTCGTCATCCAAGGCCTCCCATACACCATTGAGTTCTTCGTTCTCGCCCGCTCCTCTCATGACATCATCCTCGGGTGGGATTTTCTGTCCGCGCATCACGCCATCATTGACTGTGCACGTGCGGAAATTGATTTGTCGCCGCTGTGTGATGCTCTTGTGGACGCCTCCCCTGTTACCGCCGCGCCTATTCTCGCCGCTGACGACGTCGACGTGCCACCTTTCTCTTCTGTTCTCGTGCCGCTGACTTGTGCTGCCCTCTCTGACGCTACTGTCCTTTATTCACCCTCACCTCTTTGTGCGCACCGCAAGTCTGTCTTGCTTCCTCATGCCGTGCTCACACTTGCTGGTGGTTGTGGCGCTCTGTACGTCGCGAACCCGTTGCCTTTCCCCACTACTTTACTTCGGGGAGAATCGCTTGGCACGGTTGATGTCATCGATCTCGACGACGCTTCTCCTGTCCTTGATGACGCTGACGCCCATGACATCAACGCCCTCACTCCTCCCGCCGACGTCGCCGACCCGTCCTCCCCGGATATGTTTTCCCGTTCTGTCGATGCCGCTCTACCACCTCACCAACGCGCCCAGCTCATCGCTTTGCTGCAGCGCTTCCGCGCATCCTTCGACTCTCCTCAAGCACCGTTGGGTCGTGCCGCAGCGGTTCGCCACCATATCGACACTGGGACCCATGGGCCCTTGCGCCAACGCCCTTACCGCGTCTCCTCCGCCGAGCGCCGCATCATTGATGAACAGGTGAACGACATGCTACATCGCGGCGTGATCCAGCCCTCTCACAGCCCGTGGGCTTCTCCGGTCGTGCTCGTCAAAAAAAAGGACGGATCCATTAGATTCTGCGTCGACTACCGCCGGCTAAACAAAATTACTCGGAAGGACGTCTACCCCCTGCCTCGTATAGACGACGCGCTGGATTGCCTGCAGGGAGCGGAGTACTTTTCTTCGTTGGATCTGCGCTCTGGGTACTGGCAGGTGCCGATGGCCGACGTCGATCGCCCGAAAACAGCTTTCATCACGCCTGATGGACTGTATGAATTTAATGTGATGCCCTTCGGTCTCTGCAACGCGCCTGCCACTTTTGAGCGTATGATGGACAACATCCTCCGTGGCCTTAAATGGCAGACATGCCTCTGCTACTTGGACGACGTTGTCATCTTCTCCCAAAATTTTGCGTCTCATCTTCTTCGCCTCGAGAGTGTTCTTCGCTGTCTCAGTGACGCTGGCCTGCAGCTGAACTTGAAAAAGTGTCGCTTCGGCGCTCGCCAGCTGACTATCCTCGGCCACGTCGTGTCCAAGGATGGTGTACTCCCGGACCCTGCCAAGCTCCGTGCAGTTGCTGATTTCCCGAAGCCCACATCCCTGAAAGAACTCAGAAGCTTTCTTGGCCTTTGCTCCTACTTTCGCCGTTTCATCAAGAATTTTGCTGCCGTTATCGCCCCGCTGACGCAACTTCTCGCTGGTAGCCACGACTTGTCGGCTTGGTCCCCTGCATGCGACGAGGCTTTTGGAACGCTGCGCCAGCTCCTCAGCTCTCCTCCGATCTTGCGCCATTTCGACCCTTCCGCGCCAACAGAACTGCACACAGACGCCAGCGGCATTGGTCTCGGTGCCCTTCTAGCTCAGCGGAAACCTGGTTTCAATGAGTACGTCGTTGCTTACGCCAGCCGTGCGCTCACCAAAGCGGAGACTAATTATTCCGTCACAGAAAAAGAATGTTTGGCGATTATTTGGGCGATCACAAAATTTCGTCCTTACTTATACGGGCGCCCGTTCGATGTCATTACCGATCACCATGCCCTTTGTTGGCTGTCGTCACTCAAAGATCCATCTGGCCGCCTCGCTCGTTGGGCTCTGCGTTTACAAGATTACGACATTCGGGTCATTTATCGTTCCGGTCGTAAACACTCCGACGCCGACGCTCTCTCGCGCTCCCCTGTGACCTCTGAGCCTGACCCACCATCTATTTCCGGCCTCACACCTTCTCTCGACACTATTGATATGGCTTCTGAGCAGCGCAAGGATCCTTGGATTACTTCTCTTCTGGATTTCCTAGCCAACAGCTCAGCGCGCCTCCCTTCTCGAGCGCTCCGACGTCAAGCCCATCACTTTGCCGTGCGCGACCAGCTGCTGTACCGTCGGAACTACCTCCCCGATGGTCGCAAATGGCTGCTCGTGATTCCAAGGCATCTCCGCTCCGCTATTTGTGCCAGCTACCACGATGACCCGCAATGCGCTCATGCCGGTCTCCTGAAAACTTTTA
This sequence comes from Amblyomma mixtum, assembly GCF_055824585.1. Classification (NCBI taxonomy): domain Eukaryota; kingdom Metazoa; phylum Arthropoda; class Arachnida; order Ixodida; family Ixodidae; genus Amblyomma; species Amblyomma mixtum. The sequence goes on along the minus strand of NC_143014.1, from coordinate 424,367,653 downwards.
CCCGCCTACGCCTTCGGTATTATTGGCGGGGCATGTCCCGTTTCGTCCGCCAGTACGTACGCTCTTGCCTGGAATGTCAGCGCCGCAAGAACCCTCCATCGCACTCACCTGCTCCTCTGCAACCTTTACCGTGTCCCGCCCGGCCATTCGACCGTGTTGGAATAGACCTTTATGGCCCTCTTCCCATCACTGCCGCGGGGCACCGCTGGATCATCGTCGCCATGGATCATCTCACGCGCTATGCCGAAACTGCCTCGTTGCCAGCTGCGACGGCCCCTGACGTCGCCGGTTTCATACTTCAGAACCTCATTCTTCGTCACGGTGCGCCTCAGGAATTGCTCAGCGACCGGGGTCGCGTCTTCTTGTCCGGCGTCGTGGAAGCCCTCCTTCGGGAGTGTCATATCGTTCACCGCACGACGTCTTCGTACCATCCGCAGACCAACGGCATGACCGAGCGCTTTAACCGGACCCTCGGAGACATGATGGCCAAGTACATTTCTGCCGATCACTCAGACTGGGACCGCGTTCTACCTTTCGTTACATACGCCTACAACTCTGCAACGCAAGCCACTACTGGTTTTTCCCCGTATTTTCTTCTGTACGGACGCGAGCCTTCCTCCATCATGGACACCATACTCCCTTACCGCCCCGATTCGTCCGAATTTACAACCGTCTCTCAGGCCGCTGCGCATGCCGAAGAATGCCGCCAACTCGCGCGTTCCTTTACTTCACACGACCAGCACCGTCAGAACAGCTCCCGCGCCGCTTCTCCCGGTCTGCCGCCGCATTATCTTCCGGACTCCTTGGTTTGGCTTTGGGTGCCCTCCTTCAGCCCAGGACAGTCTACAAAACTGCTGAGCAAATACCAGGGCCCCTATCGCGTTGTTCAGCAGACATCGCCAGTTAATTATCTTGTGGAGCCCATCACGCCTTCGTCGGACCATCGCCTCCGCGGCCGTGAAATCGTGCACTTAGACCGCCTGAAGCCTTACTACGACCCAGCTCTCGTCTCGTGCCCTTAGGCCGCCAGGATGGCGCCTTTTCACCCCGGGGGTATTGTAATAAAGAGAATTGGGGTTTGCTGCCTCAGCGGCTAGCGCTGCCGAAGGAGAGGAAGATGACAGAAGAAGACAGAAGACGAAGCTGACGAAGCTCGGGTGCGCGCTTGCGAACGCCGGCCTGCTGAGCAGCACTGCTGGGACAAGGACTGTGCCCGACCACAATAACTCTGCGAGTTTCCACATTACAATATATATATATATATATATATATATATATATATATATATATCAAAAATTATTTCTTGGCAGTTGATTAATATAAGATAAAGTCACCAGAAATTGAAAAACATAACAAGATTTAATGCACGACGTTTCGGCTGGGGGACCAGCCTTTTTCCAGTGCATTACAACATTTGAAACAAGCAGCTTTTGTAGCATCCGCGAGGTACAGAAAAGAGTGTAAAACACAAATGCAAACAGTGGTGAGGGGAGAGGTTAAAAAAAGGAGAGAAGAAAAAAGAAGAGAGGAAAAGAAAAAAAAAGAAAAAAAGGAAGAAAAGAAGAAAAGAAACAAAAAAGTTGGTTACAACTTGAAAAGGCGGCAGGTGTTCGGAAGGAGGTAACGACAGAAAAGTCGATGACAAGCGCGAAGCTCTACAACGCACAGCTGCCACAGGGTTGTGACCAAAAAAAAAAAAACTTTACTGCACAAGACTGCGGCGCCTGGCAGCCGCACATCGAGAAGGCAACATTTCAGGAGAAAGTTCTAGGCAGGAATGTCAAAGAAACACCTCCGATAAAAAAATAAAAGAAAAAAAGAGAAAGAAAAAGAAGAAAAACGCTACTACACAAGAATATAAAAAATTGAAAAAGAATATGAAATATGAAAAAAGAATATGAAAAACCGCCGCGGCCGGGATCGACGCGGGTTCGATCCCGGCCGCGGCGGTTGAATTTCTTTGGGGGAGAAATTCGAGGCCCGGTACTGTGCGATGTCAGTGCACGTTAAAGAACCCCAGGTGGTCGAAATTTCCGGAGCCCTCCACTACGGCGTCTCTCATAGCCTCAGTTGCTTTGGGACGTTAAACCCCATAAACCAACCAACCAACCACTCAGAGAAGGGTTGTGGCAGCACAACACGATACAAAATAGGTCATTAGGAAAAAACACAAGTTTCTAATGAATCCTTACACAACCACTCAATACACAAAAAAGGAAGAATCCTTATACAACCACTCAACAAAAGAAAGAGACGCAAGGCTAACAACAAACACACACACACAACACCAGAAACGAACCGTAGTCAGTGGCAAGTGCAATGTGCCGTGTTAAGACAAATGTAATTCTTCACTGCGCGTGAGCGCGCGCAGAAGGGAAATGCGTGACAATGCAATACAAGGCATGACAATACAATACAAAAATACTTAAAAAACAAAAAATAAAAAATATATAGAAAAGGAGGAAAACAGTAAATACGTGGCAATGCATGTGACATGAAAAAAAGAAGAAAGAAATGCTTGCTATGCTTTCTGACGCCCGTTCTGTCAGTCTGTGCCATGTCTTGGATATTTATTTGGTACTCTAGGGGTGTAAGCATGATAGCCGGCCTACTGTTGCATTGATGCCGCTTGAGAATGTGTTAAATTTGTGAGTTTAGTTTAGTTTATGGGGTTTAACGTCCCAAAGCGACTAAGGCTATGAGAGACGCCGTAGTGGAGGGCTCCGGAAATTTCGACCACCTGGGGTTCTTTAACGTGCACTGACATCGCACAGTACACGGGCCTCTAGAATTTCTCCTCCAAAGAAATTCCAGCCGCCGCGGCCGGTATCGAACCCGCGTCTTTCGGGTCAGCAGCTGAGCACCATAACCGCTGAGCCACCGCGGCGGCTTAAATTTGTGAATCAGGTATGATTCACAGCTGTCGCGCTCATAATGCGTTTTGAACCCCGATTGAAGTACAATAGCTTTAAAGTTGTCTAATGGACGCCCAAGGTTGTTTATATGTTTTGAAAGTGGGAGATTAGGCTGCGTCCGCACATGTGATCTGTGATTGTTGATGCGAATTCTGAACGGTGTAAATATTTGTCCCACGTACTGAGCTTTACAGGTGCCACATTCCAGGAGGTAGACAACATTAGCGCTGTCGCATGAGAAGTTGCCTTTTATCTGGAATGAGAAGGATGACGCTGTGCTTTTGGCGCTGGTAGTTGTTTCCATCATCGGACAGAGTGTACACCTAGGTTTATTGCATGGCGCAGATCCTCTGAAGCTACGGTTCCCGATTGTAGATGATGTTATGATATCACGGATGTTCCTTGCACGCCAATACACGACGCGTGGGGGAGCAAGGATGACTTCTTTCATCCTTTCACTCTGCAGAAGGATGTTGTGGTGTTTCTTAAGAACTGGATTAACATTGGGGATTGACGCCGAATCTGTAAGGACAAGATTGACTTGAGAGTTCGGGCGTGGCTGCTTCTTGCCATTTATGCGTTCGCGCCGGTCATGCCTTGAAGCTTTCTTGATTGAATCGTCGATAACTGACAATGGGTGTTTCGGTCGTGCTAGGTCTGCCCGGAGTTGCTCGCAGTTTGATTCAAAGTCGCCATCCTTACAGCAAATCCTCAGGAAACGTAGGGACTGACTGTAAGCGATGGAGGTTTTACAATGTCGGGTGTGACTGCTCTGGAAGTGTAAGTACTGATGTCGGTCTGTGGGTTTTCTGTAAACTGTTGTCTCAAGTTTGTTTCCCGTGATAGTCACATGGACATCAAGAAAATTCAATGACGAAGCTGAATATGAAGATGAAAACGAGGTGCTAGTGTGAGCGTTGTTGAAGTTGGAAATAAACTCCGTTAGTTTTTCCTCCACGTGTGTCCAGATCATGAATATGTCATCTATGAAAATTCTGTAAAATATCGGTTTGTATGGAGAACTATTGAGGAATTCTTTCTCAAGTGCGGCCATGAATATATTAGCGTAATGTGGTCCAATTTTTGTTCCCATTGATGTTCCGCTTATTTGTACGTAGTGCTGGCCATTAAACTCAAAGTTATTTAACTCGAGTATAAGTTTTAAAAGCTCTGCAAGCGGGTTGCCGTCAACCGGTTGTTTGGATTATAAGCGCTCATAAGCAGAGACGACTGCTTTGATGCCATCAGCATGCGGTATGTTGGTGTATAATGAAGCGACGTCCAGGGTTACCAGAATGGAATCATTTGGAATTACTAAGTCAAGAATTTCGCTCAAAAAATGGGTGGTGTCCTTAACATGGGAGGGATATAAGGGAGGGATATCTCTGATGAGGCTGTCGACAAAACTCGAGATGTTTTCAGCAACAGTTCCAATGCCAGAGACTAGAGCTGTGAATCATACCTGATTCACAAATTTAACACATTCTCAAGCGGCATCAACGAAACAGTAGGCCGGCTATAATGCTTACACCCCTAGAGTACCAAATAAATATCCAAGACATGTTGATGGCAGAGGCTGACAGAACGGGCGTCAGAAAGCATAGCAAGCGTTTCTTTCTTCTTTTTTTCATGTCACATGCATTGCCACGTATTTAGTGTTTTTCCCCCTTTTCTATACATTTTTATTTTTTGTTTTTTAAGTATTTTTGTATTGTATTGTCATGCCTTGTATTGCATTGTCACGCATTTCCCTCCTGCGCGCGCTCACTCGCAGTGAAGAATTACATTTGTCTTAACACGGCACATTGTACTTGCCACTGACTACGGTTCGTTTCTGGTGTTGTGTGTGTGTGTTTGTTGTTAGCCTTGCGTCTTTTTCTTTTGTTGAATGGTTGTGTAAGGATTCTCCCTTTTTTGTGTATTGAGTGGTTGTGTAAGGATTCATTAGAAACTTGTGTTTTTTCCTAATGACCTATCTTGTATCGTGTTGTGCTGCCACAACCCTTCTCTGAGTGGGATTTTTCATATTCTTGTGTAGCAGCGTTTTTCTTCTTCTTTCTCTTTTTTTTCTGTTTATTTTTTTATTATCGGAGGTGTTTCTTTGACATTCCTGCCTAGAAATACTCATCAATTCGCGCTACAAGGAACATACACACGAAAACACAAACGGACGGAGCGCGTAAACGCGCTTCGTCCGTTTGTGTTTTCGTGTGTATGTTGCTTGTAGTGCGAATTGATCAGTATGATGCACCAACTAGCCCCCGCTCTTGCATTGTTTCCTGCCTAGAACTTTCTCCTGAAAGGTTGCCTTCTCGCTGTGGTGGTGGTGAAAAGCATTTATTTAGTAATTTACAGAGAGGTGCTCCGGGAGAGGCCCCTAATGGGTCTGACCCCTTACAATACTAGGCGGAGTCCCTCATTCCGGGATCCCGTTGGTCGAGACCGCTACAGAAGTCCGCCGAACCAGGGCCTGTTGGGCCGATAGTTCCTGGCAGCTGAGCAGGGCCGCCTCCCAGTCCTCTCGGGTAGGGGAAGGGGTGATTGGGGGGAGAGAAGGATTTTTTCTGCAAGCCCAAACCATGTGGAAGGTGTCGGCCATCTCCCCACAGAATGAGCAGCGGCCGTCAAAAGAAGGATTAAAGTGCTTGAGAACCGCCGGGCACAGCAGGGTGTTTGTAATGAGCCTGAGGAGAATTCGTTCGCCAGCTTTACCCAGTCCTTTCATAAGAACTGGGTATCGCCGGTGTTCGGCACGATAGTGCTCAGTAATTTCTTTAAAAGAAAGGAGAGGGCTGGGATCTGGGTTAAGCTCCTCGCAAGGGACGCCTGGTGCCCGGTGAGTGAGTGCGCGGGCTGCCTCATGGGCGGCTTCGTTACCTGGCATGCCTTGATGGCCGGGGACCCATATGATTGAGCGATGAGTTGGATCACCGTCGCGAGTACTGCGGTGTAAAATTTGGTGAGCGAGTGGAGTGATCCAACCGAACTCAAAGTTACGACAGGCTCCGCGAGAGTCTGTGAGGATGAATTTAGAGTCGGGATGGGAGGCTGCGAGGGCGATCGCCACCTCCTCCGCATGCGTTGAGTTGGGCGCTCTGAACGAGAGGCCGCCCACCTGTTTTCCCTCGTGTATGACTGCAGCCGTGTACCATTCCCCCCTGGAGCGGTAGGGGCCTGCAATGTCGACATAGAAGACGTGTTTCTTTGAGCCATAGTGGCGGTGCAGGGCATTCGCCCGCGCCTGGCGCCGGCCATTATGGTCCTCCTTGTTCATCTTAGTCGGAAGGGGTCGAACGTAGAGGGCGCTTCTCCACAGTTCTGGCACTCGAACCCGTTCCATGGTATGGTGATCATGTCTGATATGTAACCGGTCCAAGAGGCGGCGACCGGACACGGTCTGGGCGAGACGCGTGTATTGGTTAACGAGATGCGCCTCGCGGAGTTCTCGATAGGTGTTCACCACCCCAAACGCGAGGAGTCGCGCGTTGGAAGTGGATATCGGGAGGTCGAGGGCTCTCTTGAAAATTTTGCGGAGTACAATCTCCAAGTGATCTTCGTCATGTTTCCGTAATCGGAGGTAAGGAGCCGAGTACAGTACTCGACTAGTTACGAAGGCATGCGCGAGCCGCATCGTGTCCTTACTTCGCAAACCTCCTCGCTTGTTGGAAACGCGGCGAACCATTTGGCCCACGTGGTCGCCGACTTTGCGGAGTTTGGCAAGAGTTGTGTCTGCCTTACGATGTTGATTAATGAAGAGACCGAGTATTCGTAGCTCCTTCGCTTCACGGATGGGGCCGCTTGCGAGAGAAAGCTGAACGGAGATTTTGCATTTCGGAGAAGATCGAATATGCACAAATTCAGACTTGGACGGGGAGCACTGGAGGCCGCAGTACGTGGCATAGTGGTCAACTATGCTCGCCGCTGCTTGCAGGCATTCCTCCATCTCTCCTATGTTTCCCGTAGTGGCCCAGATGGTGATGTCATCGGCGTACAGCGCATGCTGAACACCGCCGACAGCCGCCAGCTGTGCCGGGAGATACATCATAGCAATGTTAAAGAGAAGCGGGGACAACACAGCGCCTTGTGGTGTGCCCCGCGTTCCCATCTCAAACGGGCGGTGCTCGGTCTCTTGTATACGTATATAGGCCAAGCGGTCTGTTAAGAAATCTTTGATGTAATTGAATGTACGAGGACCACAGTTGGTCTCGCTAAGGTGCTTTAGTATGACGCCGTGTTTAACATTGTCAAACGCACCCTTGAGAGCGAGTGCTAGGACTATTTCGTCGTTGTGTGGGTGTTCTATGGGTTAGAGAACCTCGTGATGAAGGTGTAAAAGGATGTCTTGTGCGGACTTACTGGGTCGGAAACCGAACATGGTGTCGGCAAAGGAGTTCTTGCTCTCGAGATATTCTGAGAGGCGGTCACGGACCATCGTTTCCATCAGTTTTCCTACGTATGAAGTGAGGGAGATGGGCCGGAGGTTGTCTGTGTTTACCGGTTTGCCCGCCTTTGGGATAAAGGTTACCAATGATGTCTTCCAATCCGGTGGCAACGAAGTGTCCCCGGTCCAAATGGCGTTAATATATTCGAGTAGGGTTTCGTATGCCCGATCAGGAAGGTTCGCCAATAATTTGACTGTGACCTTATCCCTCCCGGGCGCCGTCCCCCTGCGCATTTTGGCAAGAGCCGCGCGAAGGTCGTGAAGCTGGAAAAGTTGATCCAGTTCCGGATTATCGCAGCCTGCATACGAATAATCCTGCCCGCGCGGGTCTTGATCCTGATTGAGGTATTGTGAGCGCAAGGTGTTCGCTAGCTGCTTCGTGTTTCCTTGAAAGTTGTGTATCGCGCTGTGCGGCTGCCAGGCGCCGCAGTCTTGTGCAGTAAATTTTTTTTTTGGTCACAACCCTGTGGCAGCTGTGCGTTGTAGAGCTTCGCGCTTGTCATCGACTTTTCTGTCGTTACCTCCTTCCGAACACCTGCCGCCTTTTCAAGTTGTAACCAACTTTTTTTTTTCCTTTTTTTCTTCTTTCTTTTTTTCTTTTTTTTTAACCTCTCCCCTCACCACTGTTTGCATTTGTGTTTTACACTTTTTTTCTGTACCTCGCGGATGCTATAAAAGCTGCTTGTTTCAAATACTGTAATGCACTCGAAAAAGGATGGTCCTCCAGCCGAAACATCGTGAATTAAATCTTGTTATATTTTTCAATTTCTGGTGACTTTATCTTATATTAATGAATCAGCTGCCAAGAAATAATTTTTGATATATATATATATATATATATATATATAGTTTTTTATATATATATATATATATATATATATATAGTTTTTTCGTCTCTGCTCCGGTGTTCTATTTCGCGAAATTGAACACCGGAGCAGAGACGAAAACGGCGGTCCCTCAGTGATTTGAGCGCGCGTGCGAGAGACCACCAACTCCTTCCTCTGTTACTACTAGTGCATGCAGTACTTCTGTCTCTTCGAAGGCATGTATCACTATATCATCACGTGTCTCCTCGCACCAGTCACAGCAAAGCCGTTTATCCCCCCCGCGCACGCACCACTGCGCACCTTCATTCCTTCTTTTCCCAGACTGCAGTAGACTGGAATGGCCTGCCTGCCGATGCCGCACTCCACACCAGCCCCGTCCATTTTAAACAAGCCATTGAAAATGTTCTGTTTTAAACCCCATGTCATTCATTTCAGATTCATTTTTTTTGTACTGTTTCCCCTCATGTAATACCCCTATTCAGGGGCATTTGAGGTGTACAATAAATAAATAAATAAATATATATATATATATATATATATATATATATATATATATATATATATATATATATATATATATATATATATATATACGAAATTAAGACACGCTTCATTTTGGTAAACGTTTATTGGCAGTCGACATTTCGGCCAGCCTGTCCTTTTTCAAGACCTGAAAAAGGACAGGCTCTGTCCGAAACGTCGACTCCCAATATATGTTTACCTAAATGAAGCGTTTCTCAATTTCGCATTTTACCTCTAGCAACCAAGTAAGTTTATATGTTTCTGCTATATATATATATATATATATATATATATATATATATATATATATATATATATATAATGTAGAGCGGTTTATTGGCAGGTTGAAAGCGCCGGCGACGAAGACCCTAGCGCATGTAGTCTAAGAACCAGCGAGGCGAGAGACCGCAACACAAGCAGCAGTTCTCCAGCTCGAGCATCCGACGGGCGGCACTAGCGCTTCGTAGTCGTTGGCGGCGGTGCTGAATCATCTTCTTCATTCCAACCGCCCCGGCGAAAAGAGGGAGCCATCCTGGCTACTCAAGACTACCACGAGGGGGCTGCAATAGATCTTCAAGCGGCTGACATGAACGACGTCGCGGCCACGGCGGCGATGGTCCAAAGAAAGTGTCCCCGGTTCGATGATATAGTGAAAAGGTGACGTACGCTCAAAGATGGGGTATGGGCCGATGTGCGTGGCCGAAAATTTGGACGCAGCCGGAACAGAGAGCGAGACGAATGAGCCAGTGGAGAAGTGAACGGCGGGTGTGTCTGATCGGACTCATGTTTGCGGAGTCCTTGACGTTCTGCGGTGAAGGAGCGAGCCAACTGGCGGCACTGCTCAGCATGGCTGGTTATGTCAGAAAGGGAAGTGTATTCCGAGCTGTCGGAGTAGGCAAGGATTGTGTCCAGCAGACTGGAAAGCTCGCGCCCGAACAAAAGAAAACATGGGGAAAAGCCGGTGGTTGCTTGAGATGCGGTATTATATGCATAGGTCACGAACGGAAGAACCTGATCCCAATAGCTTTCAGGCGCGCCGCTTGTCGGCCCCATCATGCTTCCGAAAACGCTGCGGCCACACGCTCGCGGGTTGCAAGTCATATTGAGGGCGATAGTACATGATTTGGGGCGCTTTTAATGTACTTACAGCCAGCTTTTTATTCGCTTTTTCTTCCATGCTGCCTTACTTGCTGGTAGGCTCTGGCTAAAGGTTACATTAATGTGTCAGTACAGGCCGCTTCTTGCAGATTAAACTTTGAGACACTGGTAGATCATTTTAATACCCTGCGTAGCCTTAGCTTGCCTTAAACAGCTCATGAATCTGTGACGAGGCTGACATAATATGCTCTATTTTTCGTAATGCTGGCTCAAGTATGTCATGCCCTTCGGTAAGGGATCAAGATCAGCCAAATGGACCACTTTACAGCACCTTTCTCTTAAATGGCGCCACAGAAAAATTAACCTTCAGGGCTGTTGCGAAGAGAGTGAACAAAATGATTGTCGGAGATCAAGTTTAGATTTTTCTAATGACGTCATGGATGTTGTCACCTCTCACATGGAAAATGCAGAAACTACTCACAACCTGATTTAAAGCACTGTTCTTCAGAGAAAATGCTTCTAAACGTCCATAAAAAAGCGAATGTGATCTAAGACCCGATTCCAGCTTCTGGAAGCAAATCAATGGCACATGAAAATATCATTACTCTCCCTTCAAACAATGTACTGCTGGTTTGGATGTCTGGTCTGAGGAATTTGTCTGGCTTACATCGAAGTGCCAGAGTGCTGCTTTGTAGTGTCTAAAGAGCACATGAAAGGGTCGAAATAATGTTTTGTGTATGACTTAATCTACGTTTGTCGCAGTAGAACTTCACTGCACTGTCTGATGGTGCAGGTTGCATAGGACATTTTCCTGCATGGTGCCGGTCGTCTGCAAATTTTATTCGAAGCATTTAGGAACACTCCTGTTACAGTTGTTGTGAGCAAATGAAACTAGTAATTTATCTCTGCAGTATTAATATATTGTGTTGAAGTTCTAGCTGCCGGACATTATTACCACATACTATAGCTTAGTTTAGTTTATGGGATTTAACGTCCCAAAGCGACTAAGGCTATGAGAGACGCCGTAGTGGAGGGCTCCGGAAATTTCGACCACCTGGGGTCCTTTAACGTGCACTGACATCGCACAGTACATTGGCCTCCATACTATAGCGATAGAAAGAAGCACGAAGAGCGCTGCGCCAACGCACTTCACTGTTGGATTTTCTTTTTATCGTGCTTTTACCTGTGTTGTTAAAAAGGACGCTATAGTCATCCTAGAATGTTTCACGGACAACTCTAGCGCCTTTTTGCTACCTGCGAAGTAAAAGCGTGATGAAAAGATATGCTAACAGCCGAGCGCATTGGCTCCTATTTGTTAGCGTTTCGTTCCATCGCCCCTGTACATCAGTTAGTGCCAAAATTTAATTCTAATAACTGACATGCCACCCTTTGGCTGCAGTTTTAAGAAAAGCCAGAAACACCGCTCTCAGGCTTGCTTTTTATCTCGGCAAATTGTGATAGTGCTGGCATCAAACTTCATTTTGTTTGTATCTTGGAAGGTCATCAAGCAAATCGTTGCATTTCACATTGTATCTCACAAAATTCATAGATGCAGTTCCATAGTAGAGCTAACTGTGAACCACTGTGGTGCCCGTGACTCAATCTAGTTGCATAATGCTGAGAGGTTAATAAATTAATAACGCAATCACAAAAATGTAACTGATTACAAGTAATCAATTACTTGTAACGCATTACATACAACTCTGCTTGCTAAATAACTCGATAGATGAATTGCAGACCACGATCGAGAACCTAGACAGGGAAAGCAGAACGGCGGGCCTAAAAAAATTAATATGAAGAAACTTAAAATATTTTTTAACAGCCTTGGAAAGGAAAAGGAGTTTACGATAGGCTGCAGTGCACTAGGATAGCTAAGGGAATGGATCTATCTTGGAAAGGAGGAGGAGTTCACGGGATACGTTAAGGGAATGGGTCTATCTGGGACAGGTATTAACAGCAACTATGTGAGTGAAATAGCAAGGAGAATAAAAATGGGATGGAAGTACACCCGGGTAACGAAGAACAGCTTAAAAGTATCCCTCGATGGGAAAGTTACGACAGTTGTATCGTGCCAGTGCTCACCAAGGGGACAGAAACTTGGACATTAAAGAAAAGGCTTGAATTAAATTGGGAGGTGCAGCGAGCTACGAAAAGGAAAATTATCATAAAGAGAGCAGAGTGGGTTAGGGAACAGACACAAGTTAATGATATCTCAGCTGAAATCAGCAAGAGGAAATAAATACGCACAAGGGACGTACTGCAAAGAACACATAACCATTGGTTCTTAGGGTCACAGAAAATGTCACGGTAGTGGGGTTTAACAGTGAGTCGGGTAGGGGTGTTGAGACTAGGACATTCGCGGGGATAGGGTGAGTGCAGCTGATGCAGGAGTAGGTTAAGTTGAGGTCATTGGGAGAGGCCTTTGTCTTGCAGTGGACTTGGTTAAGCCATGACGAGAAGTGGACTTACCTTGTAGAGTGTGGAGGACGTGTATGGTTAGTTTATCGTGCAGACTGAAAATTACTTAGTCGGATGCAACTCAAGAACGTAGCGGCAAATACCCCTGAAAGAGGCCCTTCGGCCAATGGCGTCAACAGATTGTCATGTCGTCGCGTTTATCCCATTTCACGGGGGATACTGCCAGCCACCTGTCGTGTCACACTAGGGGATTAACTGCAACGTCATGGGAAGCTGTCGGGGTTGCGACGCGCGTCTGTTTTTTCCATCTTTCCTCTCAAATCTTTCAACTCTCCTCTGCCTGCACGTGGCAGCGAGTGTGGCGCAGCTCGAGCCAGTGGGCAGGCCCGTGCAGTCTTCTTTTCATCCTTCCTTCAGTCGCAGCAGCAACAACAACAAACGGTCGGCGTCACTGGCCGGAAGGCCTCCTTTGAGGGGCATTCGACGGTGCATTTTTAACTTGTGTCGGAGTATAGCGTGAATTACAGTACCTCCATTGCATAACCAAGCTTTTCCTTTTCCTTCTGCTTTTTTTTTCTGAGCACGCGTCTGAGATCGCCGCCAGCGGGAATGGTGTGCATCAAAGCAGCTGAAGCAATGCGCGAAGCTGAAGCCATGTGGAAAGCGAAACTCAGCGTAACGCTAAAACACTAGAATCGCAATACCGGACAGAAAACACTGGTGCAGCCCAAGCTGACAGAGCTTCTGTTTAATGCATTCAGTGTGCCGAGGTCCCCGTCTGCCATAGGTTAGAATACAAGTGCAAAGCGTAATTTCCCAGAAGAATGTCGAAAGGACAAGAAAGTTGAGTGGATGCTGATGTAGCCGTTGGCTGTTCTCAGGAGGATGCTAATGAGTAATTACTCTCTACTTTACTCCCTCCCGATCTACTCCACGATCCACCTTGGTGGGATTATCTAAAATATTGAAACCACACCGTTTCCACTTCGAGCAGGTCAATTCACTCTCGCCTTACCATCGCTAGCCATCCTGGTTAGCGCTGTTTGTAGAGAAACTGCCCCTGATAGGCGGTGGTCTCGTGTTGCAACCCTGGACGAGAAAAAATTTTTCTTCAGCTACAGAGTTCTTGTGAAAACTCTATAGCTTTCCTCTGCACCCGTATGAAAGTGCTTGGCTTGTTATTAATGAGTAATTACTCCCTTATTAAGCAAAGCCGAAAGTTGGGCAAGTTGGACAACGTTCATGATGATAAAATAGCGCTGGTCGGCGTCATTCCCTTTCCGTCTGTTGTGTTCCTTTAGCTCTATTTTTTCATCAATATACTCCCTTATTACAAATCTGCTCCACATTGGAGGATTCCCTTAAACAATAGGCCAAGAAAACTATTGATTACATATGAGCTATATTCATGCGCAGCGAAATTTCAATCTATTTATTTATTTGCAACGTACCTGTTGCTTGAAGACAAAGCAAAAGGGCAAAGTTTTGCAGTCTTTATTTTTGTATTATTCAATTTTTTTTATTTCTTGTCCATTAATAGACATTTAACGTATAATATTGCTTCTGTTACATTTGCCAAAAAATTTGGCGCTGAGAATGGAAGGCATGGCTTCTTTTGGCTACTTTTAGCTTCAGTTCTGGCTGCTTTTAAAATCTGCCAACGGGAACTCTATCGCGCATCAAGTGTCGCTATTCGTTCTGAGCTCTGTCCTCTTACGGTATAGACCACCGCGATTGATAATCAATGACCGAAGCCGCCAATTCACAGCCGATATTGTTGAAGAGCTGTTCCGTTTGTGCAGTTACCTAAAGGCACTCAACGCCATATCACCCAGAGACAAACGGTTTGTCGGACCGCACAAACAGAACACTCGCCAACATACTTGCCGTGCGTACTCTGACCATAAGAACTGGGACAGCATACTGCTATTCATCGCCTTCAATACCTTCAATACCGCCACTCATGACACGACCGGATACAGTCCATTCCACCGCTTATATGCTCGCCCGCCGCTCTACACCTTGGACACCATCCTACCATTTTCTACCAGTGAGAACCTTTGTATGGCCGAGATCCTGCTTCACAAGAGCGCTTCAAGGACCGATACGATAGCCACCACCGGCATGTTTTCTACGCTCCAATCGATATGGTCTGGCTTTGGCGCCCATGATTTCGGATGCAAGAGCGTTTCACCAAAAATGGCGACGCCATCAAGAGAGCATACCAAATATCCATTTCATGCCGCGCAATACCGTGTCCATAAATGTCAATAAAGTCGCAGGCGAATTGCAAAGTGGAAGCGGCATCGCATTAAATTCAAAGTGGTCATCCCGCGTTACAAGCGCCGTTTTTTCTTTGCCGGATGCACCGGAATCTGTCAGTAACCTTATCGCAGATCTACGCAGGAAAAGTAAGAAGCACCAGAGAAGCAGTCTATGGCGTCACTAATGCAAGGCAAAGGTCCTTTTCGGCGATGGCATTTAAACGGCGGTACTTCACACAGAATCGCCACGTGCCGTCGTTCTTGCTGACAAGAATTACGGGGCAGCCCAAGGGAACGACGACTCCTGAATGACCTCCGCCTCAAGCATCTCTTGGACTTGCTGGCGGATTGCTTTGTGCTTCGACGGAGACACACGATAAGGCTTTTGACTGATCGAGCGAGACCGACGGCTGTGGCAAAACCTTGAAATTTGTGCAGGATTCCCGCAGCGAAAACAATCCAGAGAGATACTACGGAATAGTTTAAGGCGAAGATTTTCCCCGCGGTCTTTCAGTTCACTGCATCGAAGATAACGTTTGCTGTTGGTCATGCTTAATTTTCCATCGCAATTCCCCATTATAGATCGAACTACTTTATCTATTTATTTGTACCTCACAGTCCCCGAAGAGCATTGGGTGAGGGGGGCATATCGAAAAAGGAATATGCGAAAGTAAAAAACCACAATAACGGTACAACGAACGCGGTACAAGGCAAATCCCAGTACGTCGCCCAGGCCTGTCGGAGAAGCTCCTGAGCCGCTACTTTGGACCGTACACAGTGTTGCGCCGTATCACGGATGTGACGTATGAAGTCCTCCCCGATGGCACTGTACCGAGTTCGCGCCGTCGACCTCAGCCTGAGGTCGTGCACGTACTGCGCATGAAGCCTTACTTTACGCAGTAAGGAACGTAGCCTCTTCCGCGTGTTCTTTTTATTTGTACCTGCAGCCGTTGAGCGGCATGTGACCGTTTGTTCACTTGCTTACTTCCTCCCGTTCACTCAATGTGCGCCCACGTTTTTGCTTTCATTTTTAGGGGAGGGGGAATAATGCCGCCAGGTGTCCCCGGGCGGCGTCGAAAGGACGATGAAGTGCGGAACTCGCGTGCTCTCGGAGCTGGGACTCTGCTTCTCTGTTTGCGGCCTGTGCCTAGACTGTGTGATTAAGGACCCATCTGTGACAATATGTTAGATACAAATATAACATAATTCTAATATTTTGCTGTTCTTATGATTTTCGTACCATGCATGCAAGGGCCACGTCCGTGAGCGAGAAAACGACGTTCGTTAGCTGATCGTTTGTATCCAACTTGTTACAGAGGCTCACTCGTTGGTAATGCGGGAGCCACTCGTCCGCGTCATCACCAGCTGCGCGCGCGAAGGTAATGCGTTCACGGTAATGCGGCCAGGAGCTGCTGAGTGCAGGCCCCGGGGTGGCTTCTCCATCCAGGGACACTTCTGGCACGGGAGGTGGTGGGCCGCCAGGACGTCGACTGCGGCGAGGCTTTGGCGGATGCTCCGTTCTTCGTTAGAGCGTACCTTGCAAGCCTCCACCAAGTTGTTATTTACCATAGAAGGCCTATGCCTTTACTCAAGGTCGGTTTACGCCAGGCGGACCAGGCGTACCAAGTCAGCTCCCGATGTTGTTGTTGCCTCTGAAGCGATGACAGATACCCACGCTGGGGATGGCCCTGGGTCTGGTGCAGATAGCGTCCAGCCGACCCAACATCCACTTCTCTCTCAAAATCAGCCCTCCGTCTGTCTATCACCACGTCTTCGCTCGTCCGTGGCAATATCATCAGACTTAGGTAATGTGTCCACTGGGGATATTAACGAAATCAGACACTGATGTCAGGTTCACTTCACCTCGTGAAATGTCAGTGTGGCAGCATGCTGCTACACGGGGAAAGAAAATGACATCCAGAATGGAGCTTTTCCAGCAGCGTACTGCACATGTACTGTGGTGAGCTTTATGAAAGGGAATGCGGGAGTGTGTGGCAGACAGTCTCGAACTCTACTTGTGGCGATACATACCGGCCGCGTTTCCCAACGTGGCGGAACGGGCTCTGCTGCCTTGTCTGCTTCTGGCATGGAGGATCGAACCTCCCTTTCCACGTCGTTTCTGAAAGCGGCCACCGCTTATTGCCACAAGTAGAGTTCGAGACTATCTGCCACGCACTACCGCGTTCCCTTTCATAAAGCTGACGACGGTACGTTGCCTCCTCGCCACCATGCATTCTCGCGAGACGAAGCCGCCGCACCTGTTCATCCAGGACAAGTTATTCCTCGAGTAATGAAACGACGGACTTCGGGACGATATATTAGGTGCTGTGCTAGTATCTTCTTGGCTCAGGCAGATGTGGACGTAGTCCCCGCACCAACCTGAACAGAGGAAGAAGACTAAGTTTGGCTTGCTAGCTGCCTTGAGTAGGAAAAACGCGGATCAAGTGCCAACCTGACTACCTAGTGCACGGTCTGTCTGTGCACGCGGACAGCGTTAAAAGCTGAGGATAATGAATTCGCCGAACTCGCTTCGCACCCAGTACATTCTGCGGCGAAAATCGCTGAAGTGGATCGTGTGACGCTGCGCGAGTGACACTAAAGACGAGTGTCACTCGTTGAAAGTGACACTGAACTTGCCCGTGTGACAAGGATTACAATACCATTGGCTCCACTCACAAAACGAGCTCGTAACCGCCTCTGGCTTCTCGAAGGGAAGTACACGCAAGTCCAGCTCTTGTGGACAATAAATAGGGTGCCTCGATGGCGGAGGCGAGCGGGTATAGGCCGATTCACACGACGGACCGTTCGCCCGCGGCCCGCGCACTACGTGTGCATGCGTCAGCACATTGAGGGGCGCGCTGTCGGCCGCCATCCATCCATGCATCCAGCGCGCCTCTCAAAGTGCTGACGCATGCAGACGTAGTGCGCGGGCCGCGGGCGAACGGTCCGTCGTGTGAATCGGCCTTATCCAGGCCCCTAGTGGGCCAGCGTACCGCATACCTTTTACCCGCGCGCTGGGCTTGAAAGGAATATGGTCGCTATGGTCCCACGTTGCGGGAACAACAAGCACCAAATTTGCAGGGAAATGCATGGATTGGCGGCCGTGCAAAGCATTTGGGCTTTCTTCCTAGGGACTGCAACCACATGCAAGTTGCGCCTTAGACGAGTTGCAAAAATCATTGCTTCCAGTTTCTTCTGAGTGTTTATTCACAACGTCACTAAAGGTGTCTCTCCTAACTCTGCTGAAGATTATTTTGCATTTTATAACACCAACGTTACGATGGGAGATACGCAGGACACCACCGACGTAATTGCCACGCAGCGATCGAGCGTCACGCAGCGGCCACCTTATACCTTCCAAATCCGTTTGCGGGGAGAGGCTCTTTGCGGTGCTCTGGCAGTAGCGCAAAGCCCGGACGCCCAGAAGTTATTCCAGTGACTCCACTGGACAACACCTGCTAACGCTATCTGTCCGCCGCTGGCGGCAAGCTCTCCGTAACTGAATGGGAAAATTTTCAACCTTTAATTTTAAGACAACTGCTGAATATTGATAGATGCTTTGAAAACGCATTGATGAGAAGGGTCTGATCTTCCTATACGCGTCGCAAAATCTGCCTTAGGGAAGGATTCCAAAGCTCTCACCTGGTAGTTACGACTAACATAGAAACTAATGGGGCGTAATTTTGACTGCAAAGTACGCAAAACGAGAGGCCTGCCGTGAGTAGATGTTCGGATATAATTAGTTGTTGCGATGAAATCTTACAATAGGCTGAAAATTATGGAGTTGGGAACGTGGAAATTGCATATATTTTGGGGTCGAGAGTTGTGGTGAAGCTCGCCGACAAGAACCGAGAAGCCGGTTTTAGGGCGATAGACTGACGAGCAGTTTGCAGCGAAATGGCGAAAGCAATGGCGTAATTTATCGTCAACAACGCGAAAAATATGCTTCGTGACACTGAAACACAGCGGCAAACACCAAGATATATGGATGGCTTGCTTCGTGGCAGGTTACGTACGCACGTACAGAGAATGCGCGCGCTATAACTTCCCGCACCGACTGAGTGGAAAGAGCAGCGCAAAAAGAACGAAATAAAGAAAATAAGTGACTGCCATGGGCTGAACCAGATTGCAAACGCAATAGAAACACGCACACACCCCCTGTTTTCACAGAATTTCCTCAGTCTTCCTTCGCGGTTGCAACCATCCGTTCCTTCGACCGAACGACGCTTCCTGTTGCTTACAGACATAAAATGCTTTGTTGGAAGCGAAATATGGGCGCCAGTGCTTTGTTGGGCGGCTGTGAAGCTGCGTAATGCGCTGCAGTGGGAGTTTTGGCGGCAAACGTTCGTGTGTAGCGATAACTGTAGCGTGCGCTTTCAAAGAACGACTGTAGCCAACGCTGCGAAAACCAACATTCCATGATCCCCCATGCAGTGCGCATCAAGATGGAGCTTATCAGTGGCAACTTCCGAGAACCAACAAGCTGTTTAAGCTTAAGCACACATCGAGGGACAATCCTACTGTCGCGGCCGCAGTATCTGCCCTGAGTGAAATGAAAGCGAAAAAAAAAATTGCCGACGATTACGTTACTTTTTAATGTGAAATTTGAGCGCAGCTCATCAGCTGTTTCTGCTTTTCGATAGATAGAGGCAAAGAATTCGAGCAAGACATGTATGTACGATTGCAGACAACTTGTTATTTTTCACACATTTTTGTTCTTCAAGAAACACTCCACTACCAGTTCTTGACTCTCACGAAGGAAGTTTGTGGTCGAGGAAATAGATGGATATATGCTCGACTTGCTGCACCAATGCTGGGTTCTCAAAGACGAGGTCTGTGCAAGTATTTCGCGAGGTTGTTACAGCCGTGGGAGGCGTTATGCGAGCGAGAGGAACGGGATGTTATCCCGCATAAGTGGTAAGGAATTCCTATTTGCTTTTATATCTACATTAAAGTCCCCACCCACTTTGCCACCCTGGCAGGTGGCAGTTAATGGTTGATCGCGAGAGTTCGCTCACCGTTGTCAGCGCTAACGCATGCAGCCCACATCTCTCTCTCTCTCTCATCACCCCACGTACCTATAAGCGCGATTCAGGCGTCCACTTACCCAGGAAGCCAGTCATGCGCACTTCTCCTTTCCTTAAAATGACCAGAGTGTAAAACTTTGTCAACGCCAATGAACACAACGAACGCTGACGGCCTAGGGCTTCAGCAGCGCGTTTCTGGCACAACATTGTCAATGCAGCGCACATCTGTCACTACTGCCACATAGCTTAAAGGACGATTGAGGTGTCCATTGCTCCAAGAGGGCAGTTATGCGACTTCCCTCTGCTTTCCAAGCTCCCGCTCCATTGGTTTCGCAGCTTAAAGCGCGACTATGGTGTCCACTGCTGGTTACAACGGACAACGGCGACGGCGACGCAGCGAAACGCAGAAACGGGCGCCAAGGAGCTCCGCTCAAAAAAAGCATGACGTATTAAGCAATAGCTTTGCTCAGCTGACAGTCTTGACCATGTTCTATCGGTCAGCGTGCTGCAAAACTGCCTTCAGAAACAACGGTTGTACACCCCGCTGATTTTTTTAATTCACACTATTTAATTTTCTTCGCCACTGTCTAGATATGCGCACTTTTTCCTACTCTGGTAGTCGCCTAGTTTTGGTTACGGCGTGTGGATGGGGACATGTGGTGAGGTTGGGTTGCGGACCATATATCTATAAACGTTGTAGTGGACCATAAATATCAGCGCTGCTGCCGCTGCAATTCGCCCTTCGTGGCGCGAGTATAACCTGCAGGTTAACCTGTGAATGAAACTGTAGTTTCGACCTAGAAGATATGAGAGAATTTTGTCGAGAATTCGAATTTCTTGTGTGCGCTTAACTATTCCAAACGTGTTCGTTTGTTGTTGTTTTGGTTTTGTTTTCCTTTGATTTTCATTACAACGTTCTTTTTTTTACTTCGATGCACTAGGCGTCCATGGTTCGGGTGGTTGGCCTCTGTAGTACACCTAAGCCTTGTAAGGAGGAAGAAATACATAGTATTATTTCCTCGCCTCGCTTGCTTAGCGGCACGGGCGAAGGAATAAAAAAAATCGGTAATCACGGCTGCTTAATTGTGACGGCCTGATTCCGCCTTTGGTCTGAGGCACGGTGTAAGAATATATTTAGGTGTTGACACTGGCCGCCCGCCGCGGCGGCGAGCGCGCACAGATTGTGTTCGCCCTCTAGTACATGCGCCGACCGCAGCGGCGCGGGGGCGCTGCGGAGCAGAGGCCCTTCGCTTCCGGTGCGGCAAGCGGCGTGACCAGAGCCGTATATTCCCTTCTCCGGCGTGCCCTGCTTTAGGTGCCCTTTTAGGCTGCGTTGGTCGATGTTTTGGGCTGAGAGAGTGCATCACAAGCTGTGAACACCACGATCTCAGCTTCCACGTCGTCAGCTTCCATCGTGGACGAGCAAATTTTGCTAGAACTAGCTTTTTGTGTCGCGGTTTGGCACAAGCCGGATTGACAGTTGTGGAAACGCACGTGGTGGCGCGGGCCGACGCCATGGACAGTCTTCGCGGCCTATGTGCATTGTGTCTGTGATCTGTTGTTTGTTGCTGTGACACACCTGTCAACTTCAGCCGGGTCCAGAAGTCTGCTAGACGCAATTATGGGTAAGAAGTGCTTCGTACCCAACTGCAGTTCGGGCTACCGGAGTTGTCCGGATCAAGTTTCACTTTTTAAAGCTCCGTCGGAGCCTGCTCGCTTAGAACTTTGGCGCCGGGCAATTCCCAGAGCAGATAGGATATTGCAACCGAGCGACCACGTCTGCGCGAAGCACTTTCCCGAGCATATGATATCAAAATCGTACTATGCCGAGTTCAATGGCAAGGTACTTTTAAATGTACCGAAGAAGATCCCGGTGCTGTCGGCGAATGCTGTGCCCAGTATTTTTCCCGGGTGTCCGAAATATCTGACAAAACCGACAAGGTCAAGAAAGCCTCCTAGAAAACGACAGTCTACGGCCACGTGTGGCGACCAGTCAAGCAAGCGGCCCGCTCCCGCCGCTGTCGCACTGCCCGTTGGGACGGTCTGTGAAAAACAAAAAGGCACCGATCCATCATCGAGCCCTCAGAAGAAACTGCAGACATGTGAGTGGAGTGATCAAGGAACGTGCCCTTCTCCCACCATGGAACTTGGAGGCACCTCCTCAAGTGCCACCTCCGTCTTCCTTGGCGTTCATGACGTTAAGGTTTGTTCTCTTCTGCACTGCTCCGGGTACTTAATATTCTAGGTGCTTAGTGTTCCCTGTACATAACTTTCTGCTAACCGTATCGGTCCTCCCGGCATGCCATAGATACCTATAGGTGCCCCTGGATAACGAGATACAGTTGCTTGCAATACAGGTTAATAGTAACTGCCCAGCCCAGGACATTAAATAATTTAGCTGTTGTTAACATACAGCATGATTAAGCCCTTAGCTTTTGAAGCAGTCCGCGAAACTTTTGCCTGTAGCTTTCTGGGTTTGGCTGCTTTTGATAGTAGCATATGTTTTATAACAATACCTTAAATCCATTTCCACTGATATAATTTCTCTCATTTTTCGTCAGGACAACCGCACGAGTCCACATCAGGGTGGTCCAGATGGATTGTGTCACGTCCAGACTGAAGCACCATTGGCAGCATGCAGCAGCCTCGGATTAGTTGAGGAAAGTCACGAGGGAGTGTCTGTCAGCGGCCAAGATGAAAAGGAACCGCTCACATTTTCATGTCTCTCGAGTTATGTATCCAGCATTCAACTTCCAGGAACCTCGTGGGCAACACAAGTTGTTGATAGCTTTGGTGTGGAGGCTGTAGTCTTCACGGAAGTGGCTTTGGCGAAGAAACGCGACCAGGCACCTTTCCTGAGGAAGTCATTAGATGCTACAGTTTCATCCAGCGGAATGCTGTCACTGCGTGCCTTCATTTATGGTCACCCTATAACTGTCAACGCCATAAGCGGCGATGTTGTTCCATGCGGCCTAAGCGACTTGGAGAGTGTGATTCATAAGTTTCACAACCTGCACGTATGCGCTGGTGGCCCCGGTGGCGAGATGTACCACAACATCCAACCCGAGTGTGCATATATCGACGCATGTGGCGTGTGGAGGCACAGAAACTGCATGTTATTTTCTGAACAAGCAAGTTGCGACCGTTGCGAAAGATTGAAAGACACACTCCGGATACATTACTCCCGTATGAAGAAGAGAGGAGAAATGAAGCACATTCGTCTTTTAAGCAGCCCTTCCAAAAAAGCCCGCATTGACCTTTTGCGGAAGGCAAGAATTTCCTGCTACAGGTCCAAAGTGCGACTTCTAAAAGGAAAAAAAAAGCTTGAGGCGGAACTGAGCAAATGCAAAGCCAAGCTTAAACAATTAAGTGATGAAACACTTGACCGCATTTCTCGTGATGCGAACCTTACTGAGGCACAGCAGCTTGTGTTAAAGGAATGTGTGGCTGCTGGCAAGACTGGTTCTAAGAAGGGACGACGATACTCGGACAGCTGGATCCTGCTTTGCTTGCTCCTTCATATCAGGTCACCAGCAGCCTACAGGTTCCTGATGGAAAACGAAGTGCTCGCATTGCCGTCAGTCCGAACAATACGCCGGTATGTCTCTATGGTGGGATTTAAGTCGGGATTTGACAGCAAGTTCTTTTCTGCTCTGAAAAGGAAAATAGAAAAAATGGACGACTTCAAGCGACATGGGATTATCATGTTCGATGAAATGCAGGTTAGAAAAGTAAACGTGTCAATTCTCGCACGATGACATATGTAGGGCTGGCAACAGACGCTGGAAACGCTGATGAGCTCGCTGATCACGCCCTCGTTTTCATGTTCTGTCCTTTTGGCGATAGCTACGCTCAACCTATAGGGGTGTTCGCAGCAAAAAATGCAACCAAAGGCTCCATTCTCGCTCAGTTGCTTCTCCAAGCTATTGTGATGCTCGAAGAAGCCGGTGCAAAGATTCATGGGTTTGTCTGTGATGGCGCGTCAACAAACAGGAGCATGTGGAACATTCTAGGTGTTAATGGAAGCCTCAAGGAGAGCTGCAACTCGTTCACGCACCCAGTTGACCCTGAAAGAAAAGTTTTTGCGTTTTCTGACACTCCACACTTGTTTAAGTGTGTGAGAAATAGACTTAAGCAGCAGCGATACTTGAAAAACGAAGGACAGTGGATCAAGTGGGAGTACTATGCTGAAGTCTACAAGGAAGACGTTGCCAACGCGGGGGGCCTAAAAGTCTGCCCGAAAATAACGCACTCTCACATATACCCGAGTAACTGTGAGAAGATGCGTGTGAAGTTAGCCACCCAAGTCTTTAGCCGCTCCATGGCGGCGGGTATTCAGTTTTATCGGGAACAAGGTATCCGCAAACTCATAGGCAGCGAGAAAACTCAAGAATTCACGTTGTTTTTAAACAATTTGTTTGATGCACTGAACAGGCGATTTCCAGCAGAAGGGATCACAAGGAACAGCCGAGACCTCGCAATTCTCAAGCATGGAATTGACTGGCTGGACAGCTGGGAAAGAGAACTGGAAAGTGGCAACATTATAAAAGACATGTTCTTGACGAAGAGCACTTGCGAGGGGCTTCGAGTCACATTGAAGTCCACTTTGGATCTTTGTGAGGTGCTGCTTGATTGCCACAACTTCAAATATGTCCTAACCAACAAAATGAACCAAGATCCTATCGAGCGGTTCTTTGGCAAAATACGGTTGGCAGGAAGCCAGAATGATCACCCTTCGATGCCCACCTTTAGGCAGCTTTACCAGACGCTGTCGATCTACAGTATCCTTAAACCTCCGAAGTACGGCAATTGCAAAGTCGTCGAGGGTGAGGAACCATTGCTGGATGCGTCATATTTCAGGGCCCTCATTAGAACAGACGACAAAGTGGCATCATGCCCTGGATTCATCAATCAAATTAAAGAAAAGCTAGACGATCTAGTTTCAGTAGAAGACTGGGAATGTGAAGATATCGTTCGGAAACACAAATCAGACGGAGGGCAAATTACAGACTGCATACTTTATTATGTCACCGGTTTTTTGTGCAGAAAGATGCGAAGAGTTACCAGCTGCGCTGCTTGCTTGTCAGCCTTCAGCGTAAAAAATAATTCTTTTGCTGAAGCAGCTCTAACAAATGTGAAGACCAGAGGGGGTCTTACCCACCCTAACGTCAACATATTTGACCTTCTAAAGCATACGGAGCGGTTTTTTGTTGACTATGCAGACTGCCACACGGTGTACTGGGACACCATAGACGCAGTGATCGATACATACACGATGACATTCCCATGTGCTGATCACAAGGAAGAAGTACTCGCACAGCTCCTCCACTATTACGTCAGCATGCGTATGAGGCAGCATTGTAAGCACACCAATGCAGTCATGACAAAGCAGTGTCAAGAAAAAAAGAAACAGGCCAAGCTGTGCTCATCCTAGATGATAGAGGATGATTCGCTCAGTGTATCGTCCAAATAAACGAATGCAGTGATGATCACAATTGCAGTCACGGTCTTGGCTCTTGATTACACGAAAGTAGCCCAGTAGGTTGTGATTCACTGTGTTTTGTGCGTAACCTAGTGACTACAGGAAATCACATCTCTCAGAGAGGCTACTTGTAGTAATAAATATGTTTGTTCAACAGAATGGCTATTCAGGCCGCATTTGAGCAAAAAAAAAAGCAAATTGTGCTGTTAATGTCCCGAAGGGGCATATGGGCATTAATAGATGCCGCAATGGAGGGCTCCAAACTTAGACCACATGGGATTCTTCACATCACACAGCACACGGGCACCTTTTGCGTTGTTTCGCGGCCACCGCAGCCGGCATTACACCTACGTTCTCGGGCCTAGTGCTAGAGACAACCACTCAGCATCGTCGGTGCCGACCTGAGGGATAAGATTGGCAGAAACAACGCCAGTGGCATTTCCAGTAACTATTTGCGTTTCGCGTACCTAATTGTGGACTGCACTTGCTATTAAAAAGCCGCAAATGCACACATGGATTTTTGTTTTGGTCCCGGCGTTCGCGTGTATAGCGGCAGTGGCGTTCTGCAATACAGCACAAGAGCGCGGGTTCTATTCGTGGCTGCGGAGTAAGTATTTCTGATGCAGGCGAAATGCGGAAACGTCCTTGAGGTTTCTGTGCAAATTAAAGAACTCCAGGTGGCCGAAGTTAACCATGCTCTCAACACGGCGGTCATCTCGCAGCATTGGCGCAATACACTGCTCAAGCAATGTTTGAATGTACACGTAGGCTCTTCAGGCCAAATGTGGGCGCGTTGAGTCCGACCTTTTATATTTAAGAGGCAGTGTAGTTAACTATGCTCACAGCAGTCGTGCGGATGAACGAAAAAAAAATTTGCTATGAACGCATTTCGATACGAGCTCGGAAGCAGCACAGGGCTGCGTCCTCGCTGCTGTTCCGCCCATTCATGCAGTCTCAGCAAGAAAAACACGAAGTAGCCCAAAATTATTTGGTGTCGACAGCAGTTTCAATCCTTCGTTGTCTTGCCGCACTTCACAAAGCACGCGTACACGCAGCGGCACCGAAAGATCCCGTGGCATCTGCCTTACGACTGCCGAAGCTCGGCGACTAGGGGCCCCGGGTGCGTAGCGCCATCTGTCAGCGTTCGAGAGAAGCGCAGGGAGCGGCGAACAAATCCTGGTCGCGCCGCCGAGCGCAGTGTCAACACCTAAATTTATTCTTACACCGTGGTCTGAGGCCATGTATCTGAAAGTTTCGGGATCACTACATGCATAGTGATCAAAACTGTACGAAAAAAAATGCTAAGCAGAGCTTATGCCCCGCGCAGAGGGCTATTGCAGATCGTGTTCCAAAGCGAAAATCTGCGTTAACGCCGGTAGGTGCTTCAGCGGACACTTGAAAGCGTTACAGTCTGCGCGGGAATGTGCATTGTGCTACAGCAAAACGTTGCATATCCAGGCTAAACATGACACACTCTCCATCTTACTTAAATGAAAAAAAAAATGGAAGATGCTTAAGCTTCGCCTTTAGGAGCGTAACGCTACAGCGTGTTGCAGCGCTGCCAGGGAGTCCACGGAATGCCACCGCCCGTTCGGCGCGACGCCTTGCCGTCAGGAACAACACCTTTGAACGCAACGCATTTTTGAGGAAAGGAAATGGCGCAGGAATTGTCTCACATCTCGGTGGATACTCGAACCGCACCGTTAGAGAAGGGAGGAAGGTGTGTGAGAGAGAGAGAGAGAGAGAAAGAGGTGCCGTAATTAAGGAAACGAAAATTGGGTTTGAGGAATGAAAATGACGCAGTAACTGTCGCACATATCTCGGCGGACACCCGCAACAAACATCCGATTATAGGTCGACGGTGCGAATTCCTGCCGTAAGCTGGGCTTTATCTTAACAGGTAAGTTTATGCTGCACGAAACGCTGAATCGTATGACACCATCCGGGACATCTGCGGCGAACGGTTGGCATGATACGATTTTTTCCGACGCGCGGTGCCGACAACTACTACTGCTACGACGCCGGCGGCTTTTCGACCGAACGAGATGTATGCGCTGTCGCGTAAAAACGTGTTACAATTCCTGGAACCTCAATCTTTCGCAGAGGCGTACTGTGCGCGGAGCAAGTAAGTCCGGAACCCCAGCGCGCGGAGTGAGACCGTGGGCGGCACATGCCTTCAGCCCTGGTGAATGGAAGGCGTTTGTTCGTTGCCACGTCTTTTCGGATACTCCGTTTCGGGCTTCAAACGTGCTGCTGTCGTCCAGGGTACGTATGCATTTGGAATTTCACTTTTAGACAACACCTGATTACAACGCTGTCACGATATGAAGGTAATCCCTTTGCGACTTCTTACGCGCACGGGTTGGCACCGACGCAGAAAGAAAACGCGGTCGCATAGCTGTGAAGTCTCGTCTTGAGTTAACAGAACGCAAGAAAAAAGTGTGTTTCAGGGAACGACGCTCGCATCCCCAAAACACGCCAGCGGTATCGGCGATGCACTTCGATTTGATAGGTAACGTGGAAAGGCACTGCCATATGAAACAGCAGCTGTCATACCCCAGCTGTCACACGGGCACTTTCGGTCCTCATTGATTCAATGCTTATCGAACTCAGTGCAGACCGGAGGTTGTCACATAGTCACTTTCAAGCGAAATCGAGCTCGCTCCTGCTTGACTCATTGTCGATTCCTCGAGTGCGTTTGGATCACGACCTACTGTGGTTTGAAGTTCCACGGCCGCTCGCGACTCCCGCGCGCTCGCGCGTCGAGAGCGGCCGTGGAAGTTCCAAGCTAATGCCTCCGGGAGGCGTTGTCCGAGCTCAATCGAAAGCACTCTCGCTCTCGCTAAACTATAAGCATAAACACTAGTTCAAAAACAAAACTACAAGTGTTACTGCTGTAATAAATCAAATATCAGACTGAACATTTTTTGGCACTATGCCTGCTTTTATGAAAACGTATTTATAAATAATCTCAGCACCACGCTCCAAGCTTCGCCGTGAGTACAGTGTTCTAGAAGGCATTCTAGAACACTGTACAGGGTAGTCCACTCTAAGTACGAACACGGCGCAGCGTCGCTGCACTCCGCGGGGCGCGCGCGCATCCGGCGCGGTCGCGCATCGAAGCTCTGCGGCGCAGGCGCACACGGGCCCGGAGGCGGCGCGTCGTGTCGCGAGAAAGCGCACTAACTACAGTACGTTGTCGCTGGTTGCGCGCACAACTCAGCGGCATCTCGTCTCAGAGCCACGATCTCGGGGATATGCATGTATTGCTGCAAACCGTTTATTTCAGGTTTGAATTGATTTGGTTTATCACTCTTAGAAAAAAGGGTGTGAGAAAGGGGTAAAAAGGGCATAGCATGGACTTTTACACCCTTTAGAGGGCCCCAGGAATAACTTTACACCCGTTAAAAACACGCTCCCGGTCACTTACCCCCTTTTAGAAAACTTGCACCCTACTTACACTCTCTACCAGTGTTGATAACTATGCGTCCGTTCATGCCCCTAAAACAGCGGGAAGGCTATAGTTTGCTCGTGTGCCACGACGGGGCGCTCGTGCAGCATTTTGTGTAGGGTGCCTCGATGCCCAGCGCTGCGCCGTACAGGGTGGAGACACGACCTTCGTGGGCGCCATCTTGGGGCAAGCGCTGAAATGCGGGCCTACGGAGCGTCGGCCGGTATCCTTCTTTAGAACGCGCTTTCGCTAGCAGGCTGAACTGTATAAGGTTTCTGCATATATGCTGACAGTTCTGAGCACTTTTTGCTTAGTAATATAAATGAGAAAAGAGCTAGCCTGTGCTTACAAGCGCCGCTTTTAGAGCAAATGACCACTGTGCAGCTAGGACAGCACTTACTTTTTGGCCGTCTCAGATGCTCAAAGCGGTTATTTTAACTGCAGTGACTGCTTTACAGAACAATGCCTTTTGTACTGCCAGAGCATGACGGAGTTTATAAGGTGCATGACATGCAAAAGGCTTTAACCGCGTCTGTTGATGCAGATGAACAACTAGTTGACGTTTTAGTCAGCCGCACATATCAAAAATATTTTGCATCGCAGTCGGCTCGGGTCTCTTCCTGGTCAGGTGGCGTCTCAGGGGTTGGCGAAGAGCCTTTTGTGGCGTCAGGTGTAGAACTACCACGAAAAAGCCGCGGTGCAGGCGGCTTTCTTCGCTTCGGCTGCGCTGTTTGCGCAAGAAAGAAATTAATTCATCAGTACCCAAACATATCCGAGGCTCTAGTGCTCCTCAGATTATCTGATGCGGATACTAGGCTAGCAAGCCGAATGTGGGCAAACACGTCTAAAATCAAACAACGTCGGGACAGCCGTTGACTTGAGGAGCCGCCGTGCATCCATTCTGTTTCTCTCAAACTGATCTTCCTCGAAGTGGCGCTAAAATGAGAGAGACGATGAAACTGTAATTTCGCGCCTCTGGTCGTGTGCACGCAAACAAATGAGATAATAAAAAAGCGTTAAGGAAGCGGTGCGATATTATAAGCAGAGGATCACGAAGTATTTCTGTGGACGCCAACCAAGCGACAGCACTAATTCGGGTGTCGGATGGGCAAATTTAACTTCGCTTAAATTTGGCTTAACCTCGGACCGGTATTTGCGCGTTTGACAACGGTGCACTTCGCCTCGCAATGTGTCATTACATGGAGAAGAAAGAGCTGTATTCGGGATGAACTTCTGTACTGCGCAGGCACCTTGCTTCCTCGCGACCGCTTTCTTAAAGCGACGGCCAGTTCGCAATAGAAGTTTCTTCGCGACTTGTCGGATTGCCAGCCATATACTGTAACCGACTTAATTTTCGCGAGGGCCTAACGTTTGCGTTCGTGGCGAATCGCAAATACCTAGAAAAATTATTCCCGCGAATAATTTGAGAAAAGGAAGGTGAAGGGGCTTATTATTTGTGCTGCGCAGAATTTAGCACTTGCGAAAAGACCACTTGCAAAATTCCAGGACGGCTGACTCGTAGGCAGGTTTTTGCAACCAAAACTCCCTGTTCATAGACTGCATTTTCACTTCCTACTCTGGCCAGAAAAGTGGGTAGGTAGCACGTGGGAGGTTCACCCGTCAGCCTCTATTATATTCTTTTTTGAAAAGGAGAGAGGGGAATGCTCCTTAATCTGCGTGAACCGGAAGCCTCGCAAGATCGAGTGTAAAGGGCAGCTGTTGAAAGAGTACAATGGCGCATTCCTTCGACAAATACCGGGCTCCACCTGCTTCACGTGTTTTCACCGCGGCTCTGAACAAAAAGAATGTGCGATCGCGAGAGAGTAAAGATCATCGTGAGACACTCCGTGAATGATACGGAATGAGTGTAGCTCACTGAAAGTGAAAAGACGCAATGATTCATATATTTAGCTTGTAAGCCTTCACATAACTGGTAATTCAAAATGTTCCGCCTCAAAAACAAAGCGCGCTACTTCCAATGCCAGGCAATACGATGCAACACGTGCTGTACTCACGTTTCTAACTAGGCTTCGAGCTGCAGCTTTGAAGGCACACAAAAATTCCTGTTTCGCACAGTGCGAGTTTGGCGAACAAGGCAAAAACATATATTCAAACCGCACAAAGTCAGTGCTTACAAGCGGATGGGCGGAGCGGTGTGGTATAATGTTATTCCTACTAAAAGCACATAACTGCTAGCGACATTTAGAAAAAGTTCTAAAATCTTTAGCGCAGACAACGACCAAGAGAAAGACGGTACACAAACACAAGCGCTTGTGTGTGTGTGTCTCTCATCTTCCTCGTGGTCTGTGTCTGTTCGCGCTAAATTTTTTACATTATCTATATGAACAAACTAGCCAAAAAAAGAAGTTTTAATGATGCATAAAAACAGCACAGACATTGTGGCTTGCCTCGTAGATCTTCGCGTTGCCATTCGCCTTCCAGTTCTGACGCTTCACTTTCGCTTCCCATATTTTTCTCCGTCCCTCATCCCGTGGAAAAAGAAAACGACGCGCTCCTTTCTTCGCCGAGCCGGCACACAATGGAACACAACACCCTGGCATGCCATTTTTCGTGAATTAAAGCAGTTCATCAGCTCAGAATCCAGCGCAAAACACAGCTTCGAACCCTCCCCAGCAGCGGCACGAAAAGCGACTTGCCCCAAGATGGCGAGCGCGGAGAAGACGGCGGCGCGGCGCATGCCAAAGCGTGTCACCACCCTGGACGGCGGCGCTGGCATCGAGGCACCCGGCGGCGCTGGCATCGAGGCACCCTAATTTTGTGCGGAGTGCGTCTTCATAGAGTTGTCGTTTGTGTTCCTCGTTCTCCTGTCTTGTCCCATTCGTGCTTTTCTGCAACGAACCAACTAGGCCACAAGAACGTTCTACTTCATAGAGGGACGGCGAAGAACGTATATAATGGTCGATTTTTATTGTGTGGCAAATACATCAAGTAAAAAGATTAAGCTGAGCAGTCTATGCTGAAAACGGAATGCAAATCCTTAGAGCTCTTTTTCTTATAGGCTATTTCTAGTACGACAAAAAATATTCGATGCTTTAATATGACATGATGCGACGATAAACTCCTACGTTCACGTTCTATGCGCATTTAATCTGTGTCTATTATCAAGAAAATGCAGTATTTACACCTCGCGCTCAGCTGCACGTAACAACAAGATCGGCGGGTCTTGATTTAGTGTGATAATTACACTTACATCATAAGCTCACGTTTGTCTGTAGGACATTCGTGGTTTACGTATTGCATCAGTCGATGTTGCGAGTGCTTAAATAACCTAAACGCAGTTTGCACTTGACAACTTTGCTGTTAGGAGGACGGGGGGGGGGGTGAGCCTACGGTAGTATTTTACATACGAACAGAAGAAAAACTAATGATTTTTGGGGAGCAAGTTGAGTCCTCGGCCACTTTATCCTCCTCCCTAGCAGTGCAAGTTTTTTGTTGATTTCTCCACTAAATCTGAAAAGTTCTTTTGAATACTATGCGCCAGGAGAAAAACAGAGAGCAGAAATACTGCTTGTCATTAATTATTGTGTGATCAATGAATGAATGCTCAAACTTTGTTACATGTCATATTTCTCATGGCACACTCGCAAACAAATTTCTGTAGAAAGGGGCTGTGTACGAAAGAGGGAAAGGAAGGCGCCTTCGGCCACGTATGACTGCAGCAAGTAGTCCGAATAGTTTTTTGTCGCGAGTCCACTACTCTGCATTTATAAACGACCAAAGGGGGCAAGAGCGCTTCGCTCGAAAACCGATGAAGCTCGCGGAAGGGCGCGCATTCGTCACTTAACCTGGTTTCCGTGTCTGCTGAATATATCATGATAAGAGCCTTCTGCATGGGCGTGGCTCGCTGTCCAGTGCAATAGTTCCCTCGAAGTCAATGTTGTGGTCACAAGCCTCACTCAGTGTCCGCCACTGCGCTTCGTTCCCTGTTCATTTGTTTGACATCCTTTTGTTCAGCGAAGTTTTTGGTCTCGCCATGACTGTAATCTCGCCGATGTACGATGCCGATCGCGCCGCCGCAGAAGGCTCTTACTTGAGTCATCAGTCACACGCGGCGCAATGTAAACCACTCCCAAGAAACTCTCCCCCCCCCCCCCCCCCCCTGTTACATCCACGGTTTACGTTCAGTGACCCGGCGGATGACTAGCAGAATGCTTAAAAATGCAAGCTACAACTCGCCCACAGTCGCACGTGGTGAAAAAACCGAGTGGGTTCCGAAACGTGTTTTTTTTTTTTTGGTTGGCGTTCTCTCCAACTTAATTACGAACAAAGGGTCTAGACCACAAGCTCTTTTAAGATCACTTCGTCCATCTCCCATTGCCTAAACCACTATCGAAGAGGCTCCTTGCTTCTTTGGTCTCGTTTTTTTTTTTTTACTGTGTCCTGGAGGTTTGAAATGCTGCATCCTGTCCACCCTCGCCCCCTACTCTTCCTCCCCTCACCAAGCCCTCTGGATAATCCCGTGAGGGTTCTATTGCGTTCCCCGACGCGAAAGCACTTGCACAAAAGATCAGTCAGGCGCGGCCAGGTGTCGACCAGCGCTGCCGGCACCATGGCGTCCGCCACGCTTCCAAAGAAATGCGTCGAGAATAGAAAAAAAAAGCACGAAATGAAGCGGGACGCGAAAAGAAAAAAAAGACCCCAGCAACGAAGGATATCTACCCTGAGCCGACGGCGTAGCTTTCTGCTGCCCCGGCCGAAAACTGCGACATCTTAATGACCTCAACTATCAAACATATGATGAGCTCTCCCCAAAAATATGGAAACGAAGGCTTAGCGGCGCCACTCCAGAGGCCTTGCCGGACGTCTAAACGCGAAGACCGACCTTCCAATTCTCTGTGTACAGTTTTATTGTAATTTTTCTGTGACCCCAATGAGGAACGAACGAATATTTCAAAGCACGCTGTCGTTAGAGAATAGTACAGGAGCGAAAGAGACGCGGACGCTCAGCTTTCTAGAGCTTTTTAGTTTCGCAGCACTGATAACCGCTTGGAAAACAATAACTCCGTGCTCTCCAGTCTCCGTGCGATTGCCTTGCTGTCTGTGCAAAATGCTGACTCCCTGTTCGCACGAGTACAGTCAACGGTTTGAAGTTATCCCGCATTACGAGCTTTCCGACTGACTTGATGCTGCAAGCGCAAGTCAGTCCCATAACCTGTGGATCATCCTTTGTACCATCTCTTCATGCAGCTTTTTTCGATTATGTATGTATGTTTACCAAAAGCTTCATAAACTAGTACCTACATGTTTAAAACAGATTGGCTTGATTTGCTCTCCTGCGATAATTATAATGTGACATTTGCATTGTTTTGGTAACTGGGACACCCTCTTGGCCGTTATTTAATAATGGCGCTTGGAGGAAGTACACCAATGAACATCTGAAATTCATGAAATTTCAAATTTCATGAATTTCAGATGCTTTATGAAATTTGAAACCATGAAATTTCCCCAGGAGTGCGCCGATGAGGACGACTGCACTTATACTCTTGTTTACATCGCTGCGTACGAACAGCTACTGCTCCTTTTCATGAAATAAAACGCAATCTGCGCTTTAGTTCTATTAAACAATCTCTTCTCTTTTGTACTGGTTGTACCCGTGCTTGTTTAGAGAGTGCGAGAATCTGTGGGAAGCGCCGACGTGATCGCTCGCCTGAAAAACACATGACACCTACATGTTTAAAACAGATTGGCTTGATTTGCTCTCCTGCGATAATTACAATGTGACATTTGCATTGTTTTGGTAACTGGGACACCCTCTTGGCCGTTATTTAATAATGGCGCTTTCCATTGTCCCTGCTTCTTCCGAAGTGAGCAGTACTCTGTTTTAAACTACTTTATCCAGAAGTATGTTTGGTGATCGTTCGCGTTAACTGAAATGGCCGAACTAGTTATCCACAAGCTAGCCTCGGCGACGACTACTCCTGCTCGGCCGTCTGGGTCACATCGGCGCTTCCCGTTCATGATATGTGCGCCCTGCGATGTAAGCAATGGTGGACTTCAGGTCACTGCTGTCGTAACTATACACTCGCGGACCATTTGTATTTGGTTTTGAATTCGCTATTCACAACCGCCGCAGTCACAGACCGAACCCTGCGGACTAGCTAGGCCTAGTTGTCGCGAAAGGGAAGAGAGTCGTCGACTGAAATTTCGCCAGCGCTTATCGTTGGTGAGTGTTCACTTGTGCAAATTTGAAATATAGCCGTTCATTTCGCTCATTTCTAACACGGATAATGTAGAAGCGCGAATATATTTCACACCGTCGCCTCATCAGGGTGTTTTCGCTCAGCCGCCGACCTGCCGAGAACACGAAGGCTCACTGTCCGCCGATCGAATTCGTCGGTGTCATTGGCCTAAGGAACTTTTCCCACCACAATCATATTATAGTGCATTAGATAGTTCACTATAATCACACGCTGCTGTTGACCATGACACTGTCGTTGTCCGACTAGTGTGACTGCCGCCGTCGTCTTCGTTGTGCTCTTAAAACAAGCTGAGGCTTATTCAAATGCGTTTGGAAAGTGTCATACAGCACCGTGGGGGTCCGTCGAGTCCGAATGCCATTCCAAGTCACGAATGCCATTCGACTAGGATTTCATTCTAACGTATCCGTGTAGCACAGGTAAAATTCACCACGATAATTAATTATATTTCAGTTGGAACCATTTTAATTGTAATCGGTTTGCTATTTCCTGTAAGGTGTACAAGACTGATTTATAACCGAGCTGTGTCAGCTGTGTCCTCATTTTCTGAGTAAGGAATGGGGTTTGTATCACTGTTCATAGTTTTCCTATGTACGAAAGAGGTGGGGGGAAAGGGTAAAAAAAATATTTTTGGTATTCATCTGTCTTTCCCCGGCTGTTCTGGGGGGAAACGGAAACGGTAGAGGTTAAATACCAAGAAAGCAGGCACGATGGACACGCGGAAACCGGTTCAGAGAAGGAAAAGAAGAGAAGAAGCAAGAATCTGCCTGCAGGAGGAGGAAATAGTGAGGGGAATGAAGAAAGGTTGCAAGGGACACATGGTTTCGCTCATTTGTCCTTCCGCGAATAGAGCGCGACCCGTCATTGTACTGCGTGTTACTGGCAGCTGCTGCCGGATGTGGTTTGCACTTGGCGCCTCTGGACCGTGCTTCTCATGTTGTCTGCTATGCGAACTCTGTGGTGTGCAGTCGCCGAGGGAATAACGCGTTTCGATAGCCTGCCAACAGGCTTACTTCGCGACGACGTCATCAATCCTGGTAAGTACTGTCGAACGTTTATCTGCTTGTATTCTGTAGAAGGGTGAGGAATTACTTATGCTCATGTACACTTTTACTAAAATAATTCAATTTCGTCACCGTCTTTCCATGCATCTTAGAATAAATATATGCAGACTAATCGTAATGGTGAAAATTGCACAGTGCACCCTTATATCTCCAGCAATAAGTTTTGGACACTCAGCTTTTATATGTTTTCGACGCAGTCGCCTTTCATGAGCTCTTGACGGCGGATGTATGTTGTAAAATGCATGCAACTTCCAGCATGAGTGAAGCTATTAGGCCATTTAAGCTTCAGAGGTTGAGTCCTACTTTCATTTATGAACCTTGATGATTTCTCTGAATGGTTGAAATTAAAAAGAAAATAATTGAACTGGAGACCAACACTTTTTTATTATGCGGCCCAGAGGCATTTGGCAATCTTTGTTCCAGACGCACGCGGTTCGGGTGGTCACCGAGATATGCGAGACACTGCGTCATTCATTTCCTTTCCTCAAAACCAAATTTCAGTTCGCTATTTCACGTCAATAAACCCTCACAACAGTTCACAACTTGCAAAATTGCCGCTGACTTAGAAGATATTTTTTAACACAGCAGATTTTTTCCCCAAACTGCATTATCACTTCCTGCTCGGCCCACAAAAGGGGAAATGCGTCAGTCGATCCCGAAATAGATTAGGGGCTTCTCCCACCTTCCTTTTCTAGAAAGAATGCGAGACTGTTCTCTGTGAACGAGTGCTTTTGGTCGGAAACCATCCTTCTTGAGGAGCTGACTTATATAATTTTGCAAGTTGTTGCAGAAAGAAACGCAAGATCTCAGTGCGCATGCGCTTTTGTGGAGGCTCTGAGGCTTTGCTTTCGCTTTATTTTGTTTTTTAGGTTTGCGTGAATAAATAGTTTCATTCACAGATGATACATCCGCAAAATAAGCCCGCAGAAATAAAAATACGGGCGGACTGTTTGCTTCTACGGATTACTACGTGCGTCTCTCATAGCCTTCGTCGCTTTGGGACGTTAAACCCCATAAACCATTACTACGTATTACTCCGCCGATGGCAGAGCGGCAAGCCGCCACGGGACTGGGTGAAAGGCACTCCACGCGTTGGTCGACTCCGCCCACCGTACGGGGGAGGATTAAAAAAAAAAGGCGGGAGCCGGACGTTAATTCGATTTAATTAGGGAAATCGGCCACAAAGGGCAATAAATCGAAGTTTCTAAGAATGCTCGGAACGTGTAAATTGAGTTCCCGTGGCAAAAAGACGAGTTCAGATTCCTCTTCACTGCAACTTTAAATATGTGTACTTACCGGCATATTTCAACGATCTTTTTTTTTTCTCACACAGGTTCGCTTGGAGAATGGATGGCATCACGACGTTGACAGAAGACTGCTGAGAATTATTTTGTTATTTTAAACTCAATACGAAATAAACCCTGTCGTGCGTACTGGTGTACTGTCACTGGAGTGCAAAACTGCCCTGTGATGTGCTGCACGGCACGCCACAAACTTATCGCACTAACACAAACATAACCAGGATTGTGGAAGAGAAAAACGTCTGTGAACTGCACGTAAATGAGGTAGTTATCATGTCTTTTCAGCAAGCAGCTTTACTCTGTAGGTGTATGATAACATACACATTTGCAGGGCAATGATGCCCACTGATACGGTGCAAAGTTGCGCTTCGGGAGCGTCGTTATGAACTCATTAGGTAGGCTTAACTATAACCCTTGTGAGGGTAAGTTTACACTCTAAGAAAAAAACCAGCCCAGAGGGGAGTAAAGACAATTTTAGTTCTCAAAAGGGCCCGCGAGTCCCTAAATTTGCACACGACACTCTTCTTGCCACAAATGCGCGCCGTGCGCAAACTTAACAGACTAACTGCCGAGAAAGAGACTAACGGGGGGCGAACCGCAGCATAGCAACACGCGAAAATTGCGCGAGAAGACTCCGACTGCAATAGTACTCGATTTTTGAAGCGCAGGGCGTGGTCTAAGGCCAGTGAGAGCACTGCGGTTGCCGGTGACGAAGCGGATAGCCTTTCGCGTGAGAAAAAGGCTTCGTGCAACCGAAACGGCTGGCAGCTGTGCATGTGCATAAACAAATACTACGAGCTTCAATACGTGTCGAATGTGAGTAGTAAAGGTTAGGGTTGGGCAAGTACACGTAGTTTCATATCGTTGCCGTTTGTTTACGAGCTTATGTGATACTGTGCAAGTATCGGCGACACTTAGCGAACCGGAGAGTGGCAAGCAGTCAATTCCGTGCTACCGCTGTCCGCCAGTAACAAAAAACGAGGTGAACCATCGCCTTCTATATTTGTTTTCAACAGGCTGTAATGTGCAGCTGCCAATTGCTAGAAGTAAGACCACCTTATAAGTAAAAAAAGAAACGAAAAGAAAACAACAGTTGTGGTTGTGAAGTACCGGCCGTAATGTACACACAGTTCAGCACCTCTTCTTTGGCCAAAACACGATTTAGACAGTTGTGCGTGCGCATTAAAGCTTACCGCAGGTTGTTCCAAAAGCATATGACACAAAAATCACCATTCTGTGCTCTAAACAGCAATATGTTTGATAACAGTTTGAGCGGTAAAGACAGACAATATGTGTGTTTCGCATATAAGGCTTTTATTTTCTGCCTCAGATCGTCTGTTGTGGTGGTGTAGTCGTATCCGCGCTCGGCTCGTAATCCAAAGGTTGTCGGTTCGAATCCTGGTGTTTTCATGTATGTTTATTTCTGTTTCCTTTATCGTTGTTATGTGTGTTAAGGTCTGTCGGAAACTCTCCTCCTCTTAATTACGCTGGAAATCACGTGTAGTTTGCTCTCATTAAACGTCTGCTCCCGGGGACTAACTGTTGCACCCTTTCCAGGGGACCAACAGTTACACCCTTTGCCCCCTGTTAGTCCTTTTTTTACCCTTTCTAACACGGTGTAAATGTGCACCTAAAAAGATCAAAACCATATGCTCTTGCAGAGCAATGTTACGCCCATTGATAAGGTGTAAAGTTGCACTTCAGGAGCGTTGTAGTAAACTCATTTGATAGGCTTAATTGTAGCCCTTGCGAGGATAAGTTTACGCTTTGGGATAGAGCATAAGCTTATTCCGAGTGGGTGCAAACATGCACCACAAAGTAAAGCATATGTTTGCACTTTCATGGCCTAAGCGTTAGTCTTTCTTAGGAAGGGTAACGTTAGTCATCAAGGGCTTATACTTACACTTGTCCAAACGGAATAACATTAGTCCTATTGCAGCCTAAACATTACACCGTAGGCACTTAGTCCCCCGACGAGGGTGCAAATTTGCACCAAAAGGGGCTCGCCACAGCGTCAGTGGATTTACCCCCTTAAAGGACTAAGATCACACCTTTTTTTCTTAGAGTGTGGGGTCCGAAAGCGACATAGACTACAAGTGATGTTATAGTCGTGGACCCCCGATTATTGTTGGCCACATGGGCGTTTTTAACGTGCGCTGGCAACCCACAGTACTCGGGTGCCTATATATATATATATATATATATATATATATATATATATATATATATATATATATATATATATATATATATATATATATACAGGGTGTCCACGCTAACTTTAGCCAAGGGTTAAAAAATAAAATATTGGAGGTAGGCCAGGGAAACCACTTACATACATCTACCAACCGGCTTGCGCATCATAGGCAATTTTATGTTTTGCAATTAATTATTTAGCAACTAAAATAATTTTTCTAAATGCGTAAATATTGACTTTAGACAGCAAATATTGACTTTAGACATCACGATCGTCCGTATACGACCCGTCGATCCCCGTCCCCACGTCGCCGTTCACTTTCACCAATGCGCCGTCGTCCTACATCTGCTGACGAGGGAAACTAAATTCCGCAGTTCCCGAGGCAAGAACTGCGTGCTCTTCAAACAGCTCAAGGCCTCAACTTTCTCCCGCGAACATTCTATTGGTTTCAGTCGATGGTTTTTCTGTGCACGCGCTTGTCGATACGGGTGCTTCTGTGTCAGTGATTCATGAGAAACTGTGCCGTCGGTTACGAAAAGTGACGACATTATTTTCTTGTTTGTCGCTTCGGACTGCTACCGAAGAAAGGATCGCACCTTTGGCCGCATGCACAGCGCGGGTCGTCATTGCCGACATTTGTACAGTGTTGAGTTCGTGGTCCTGCCGTCTTGTTCCCACGACGTGATTCACGGGTGGGACTTCCTGTCCAAAAATAACGCCGTGATTGATTGCGCCCGCGCTGAAGTTGAATTTTCTGCCTTGTGTGACGAACCAGCCGACGACCTCCATTCCCTGTGTCCACAGAAGATCACCGTAACTGAAGACGTCGACATCGCTCCGGAGGCTTCAGCGCTTGTATCCCTCTCGTGTCCTGCCACACCCGCCGTCGCCGTTTTATTTACGTCATCGTCTTCCTTCGTCCATCTCAAAAACCTGCCGCTGCCGTCTGCTGTTCTCGATGTTCACGCAGGTCTCGCGACGATGATTATCTACCATCCTGCACGCTTACCCTGCTACGTGGCGAGTCTCCTGGTTCAGTTCAACCTACCCACCTTCTCTCTAACCTGGATGCCCCTGTGACCTCCCGCAGTTCCTCTATCAATGCTCTACTCGCCGCGGTGGCTCAGTGGTTACGGCGCTCGGCTGCTGACCCGAAAGACGCGGGTTCGATCCCGGCCGCGGCGGCTAAATTTCTTGAAGGCGAATTTCTAGAGGCCCGTGTGCTGTGCGATGTCAGTGCACGTTAAAGAACCCCAGGTGGTCGAAATTTCCGGAGCCCTTCACTACGGCGTCTCTCGTAGCCTAAGTCGCTTTGGGACGTTAACCCCCAATAAACCAAACCAAACTATCAATGCTCTTCATCCTGATTCAGCACCTGATCCGTTGCCCGACGCTTTCTTCCAAGCCGCCATCGACGACGCTCTTCCTTCCGCCTACCGGACGCA
Organism: Amblyomma mixtum; assembly: GCF_055824585.1. Classification (NCBI taxonomy): domain Eukaryota; kingdom Metazoa; phylum Arthropoda; class Arachnida; order Ixodida; family Ixodidae; genus Amblyomma; species Amblyomma mixtum. The sequence continues at coordinate 424,326,983 of NC_143014.1, read as the reverse complement.
GCTCTTAGCTCTCCTACACACGTTTCGCTCCTCTTTCGACGTCGCCCACACTTCTCTAGGCCGGACTTCCACCGTCGCTCATCGCATTGAGACCGGCTCTCACCCGCCTTTTCGCCAGCGGCCATATCGTGTGTCGGCGGTAGAGCGCCGCGTGATTAGCGAACAAGTTGAGGACATGCTGCACTGTGGTGTCATCCGTCCGTCTCACAGCCCTTGGTCCGCGCCGGTGGTACTTGCCAAGAAGAAAGATGGTTCAATCCGATTTTGTGTCGATTACCGCCGCCTCAACAAGATTAACCACAAGGACAATTACCCTCTTCCCCGCATCGACGACGCTCTTGATAGCCTCCAAGGCGCTGAGTACTTTTCGTCCCTTGACCTACGTTCCGGCTACTGGCAAGTACCGATGGCTGCACCTGACAGAGAAAAGACAGCATTTGTGACACCCGACGGCCTCTACGAGTTCAACGTGATGCCGTTCGGTCTTTGCAACGCCCCCGCCACATTCGAAAGGATGATGGATAGCATCTTGCGGAAGTTCAAATGGCAGACCTGCCTCTGCTACCTGGACGACATTGTTGTCTTTTCCGCCGATTTCACCACACACCTCGCACGCTTAAAGCAGGTTTTGAGTTGCCTGACTGCGCAGGACTGCAGCTGAATCTCAAGAAGTGCCACTTCGGAGCTCGGCAGTTCACCATCTTGGGGCAAATCGTCTCCAAGGAAGGCATTCTCCCTGACCCGGCCAAGCTCCGTGCTGTGGCGCAATTTCCTAAGCCGGTTTCGCTCAAGCAACTTCGAAGCTTCATAGGATTGTGCTCTTATTTCCGGCGCTTCGTACGCAATTTTGCGTCCATCATTGCGCCGCTGACGAAGCTACTTGGCGGGACCAATGACATATCTGGCTGATCGGCCGAGTGCGACGAAGCGTTCACTACCCTGCGCCATCTTTTGACTTCGCCGCCGATACTCAGACACTATGACTCCACAGCACCTACCGAGGTCCATACGGATGCGAGTGGCGTTGGCCTCGGAGCTGTCCTGGCCCAGCGAAAAGATGGTTTTGAAGAATACGTTGTTGCGTATGCGAGTCGCGTGCTTACCAAAGCTGAATCCAACTATTCCGTTACGGAGAAGGAATGCTTAGCTATTGTATGGGCGCTAACGAAATTCCGACCCTATCTATACGGCCGCCGGTTTGACGTCGTCACGGACCACCATGCACTCTGCTGGTTATCGTCGCTTAAAGGTCCATCCGGTCGCCTCGCTCGGTGGGCTCTTCGCCTTCAAGAGTTTGACATCCGCGTCGTCTACCGTTCCGGCCGTAAGCACATGGACGCCGATGCTTTGTCTCGGTCTCCCCTTCCCAGCGACGCTGCCTGCTCCTCGGCGACCGATCCCGTACTTTCGTCTCTTACCATCGCTGATATGCCTGCGGAGCAGCGGAAAGACCCGTGGCTTGCGTCCCTCATAGACGCCTTGTCTTCATCACAAAACGTTGCGTCTTCTAGAACTTTACGGCGTCAAGCTCCGCACTTTGCCCTCCGGGACGGCCTTCTACACCGCCGCAACTACATGCCTGATGGTCGGCGGTGGCTTCTCGCGATTCCCCGCCATTTAAGATCCCAAATTTGCGCATCTTACCACGCTGACCCACAGTGTGCGCACGCTGGTGTGCTGAAAACATTCAAACGAATTTCTCAGCCTTACTATTGGCGCGGCATGTACGCCTATGTTCGAAAATACGTCCGATCTTGCATCGCCTGTCAGCAGCGGAAGACTTCCACTCTCCGTGTGAACGGCCCCTTGCAACCACTCCCATGCCCAGCACGTCCTTTCGATCACGTTGGTGTTGACCTTTATGGCTCGCTTCCCTGTACGGTATCTGGGAACCGTTGGATTATCGTCGGCGTCGACCACCTCACCCGGTATGCCGAGACAGCCGCCCTTCCTGCTGTTACTAGCCGCGAAGTTGCTATGTTCCTGCTGCACCATTTTGTCCTTCGCCACGGCGCGCCGCGCGATCTGCTCAGTGACAGAGGCCGCGCCTTCCTTTCACACGTCGTTGAAGCTCTGCTTACCGAATGTCGCATCGTACACCGGACCACCACTGCCTACCATCCTCAAACTAACGGGCTCACCGAGCGCTTCAACCGTACTCTCGGAGATATGCTCACGATGTACGTTGCAGCAGATCAGACCAAATGGTATGCCGTCCTTCCTTTCGTGACATACGCGTACAACACCACCACGCAATCAACCACCGGCTTTACCCCTTTCTTCCTTCTGTATGGGCGTGAGCCGTCGTCCACGATGGACACCATATTACCTTATACTCCTGACGCCTGCGAGTGGACGCCTCTCTCCGAAGTCGCAAAGCATGCAGAAGACTGCCGCCAGTTGGCGCGCTCTTTTACCTCTGAATCTCAAGGCCGCCAAAAGCATCGCCACGATAACGTTAACAGGCAACACGTTTTTCCGGTTGGATCATTAGTTTGGCTCTGGGTTCCCGGCACACCACCAGGATTGTCATCAAAATTCCGCATGGAATACCACGGGCCTTATCGCGTCGTCCAGCAAACGTCGCCGGTCAATTACATCGTGGAGCCGCTCAACCCCTCTTCGGAACTGCGCCATCGCGGCCGAGAAACCGTCCACGTCAGCCGCCTGAAGACTTACTATGACCCGCTCCTCCTGACCTCGCCATAAGTCGCCAGGATGGCTAATCTTCGTTCCCGGGGCAATTGTAGCGAACCACGACGGCCGCGCCTGATACCGCCTAGGCCGATCGCTGCCGGAGCGCCGACGACGACGAAGAAGTGCTGCCGCGCTGCACGAGATCGCTTGGGTTGGACTGGCGGTCTTCTGTGCTGCCCACCGTTCTGCTCGCCGTTTTGTGTCGCCCGCTGTGAACACCACACCTTGTACCATTTGTGCAGAAACCCTCTTTCAATATATATATATATATATATGTATATATATATATATGACAGAAGCCAGTGTTCGAAACGGAAGTGGCAGGTCTGACCCTGACAGCGGCGGCCCCGTTTCAATGGAGGCGAAACGCAAGGCACCCGTGTACTGTGGGATGTCAGCACACGATAAAAAGGCCCATGGGGTCGACAATAATTTGGGGTCCTCGGCTATAACGTCCCATGTAGTCTATAACGCCTTCGGGCTATGCATGTATTGCTACAAACTTGTCATTTCGGGTTTGAATTGATTTTGTTTATGGGGTCCGAAACCGACATAGACTACATGGGACGTTATAGCCGAGGAACCCAAATTATTGTCGACCCCATGGGCGTTTTTAACGTGTGCTGACATCCCACAGTACACGGGTGCCTTGCTTTTCGCCTCCATTGAAACGGGGCCGCCGCTGTCAGGGTCAGACCTGCCACTTCCGTTTCGAACACTTTAGCTTCTGTCATATATGACAGAAGTTAGGCGCGCAGAGAGTTAGGTGCGCTTCACCGCACAGCAAGCACTGAGGGTGCCTCGATGCACCCTAGTAGCAGGCGACACGAAGCGCCGCATACAGACCCGTGTGCGCCTGCGCCGCAGAGCTTCGATGCGCGACCGCGCCGGATGCGCTCGCGCCCCGCGGAGCGCGGAGGAAAGTAACGGACACCCGAACCGCGTCGTAAGGGAGGAGTGAAAGAAGGAAGGAAGGAGTGAAAGAAGAAAGAGGTGCCGTAGTGGAGGTCTCCGGAATTATTTCGACCACATGTGCGATTTCGCATCGTCTCAACGTGCTTGATGGGGTGTGTACGCCGGAGTGATGGGTCACGGCAACTTCTGTTGTGCTGTGGGATGCACAAATTTTTCACCTGGGACAATGGGCGTGCTCTACCATAGGTTTCCTAGCGATAAGAATATTCGCGACAAGTGGGTGAGAGCTGTCCGCCGTGTCAACTGGTCTCCGAGGAAGCATTCCCGCTTGTGCTTAGAATATTTCGCGCCAGATTGCTATGAAGACAGCGCGTGTACCTCAGAGAGAGCTTTGGACTCGCTAAGGCTTCGTTCAACCGACGCTTGAAGGCAGATTCTGTGTCAACGTTATTCGAGTACAACAGCCTATCGCAGCGGCCAGCTGAACGAAGCCCGGCCGTCAAAAGGAAGCGGACCATGGTAACCGTGCTGAAAGTATGTTCAATTGTAGAACTGTAGCTGGCGCGAATTCACTTCCAAAAGCTCGCCATCGAGACAAAGCTTCGCAAAGAGAGGACTGTTGGTGATGCATGCCCCTGTAAGGACGTTGTGCACCACGGCAACGTTCCGGCAGCAGATTCTTTCATCAGATTGGGTCGGCCGGCACTCGCCACACGAACAGTTGTCAGCGGGAGCATCACATTAACTTTTGTTCTGACGATTGTGTTACAAATGCATGCACGAGAAAAGACTCAAGTACTTACTTCTCCGAGTTGAGACCGTCTCCATGCTGCAGGTGACGCGGCCTGTGGTGTGACTCGGCTGGCTCGCGCGGCGGTGGATCATATCCTGAAAGGCGACTCGTCCAGCCCGAAATCGTCGCATGAGTCGTATTCTAAAGACTCGCTGGTCTCGGAAAAGCTATTCTCCGCACTTTCAGTCACGTCGACAGCGGGGTTCAGGGTACTTCAGGTATCTCCGGGGACTTCACAGCGCGGCGAACAAGCCAGTGACGTCATTCGGTTTCGAGTTTTGCGTTTTTTTGCTGTTTAAAAATTATTTTAGGGTTGCTTTTGAAAACCTTGTATCGTACACAATACAGGAGGTTCTTAGGAACACAAAACAGCCATTAACTTAAAATGGCTGAAAAATCGCCGGAGTTGCCCTTTAATTATTGGGTCTCATTGTTTTGCGGATTTCAGCTATTTAAGCGGATTTGTAGTGGATCTTAACACAATGAGAAATTCTGTCATCGGGCTTGAGTAAAAAAAAAAAGTGGCCCGCGGGTTATGTGTGAGGAAGGGAGTTTAGGAGCGGCGCCGGCAGCCTGCTCGTTGGCTGGCCAGTTGGCATGGGGCGTTATTATGTGACACGCCTTGAAGAAGCCAACGGAGAGATTCGTAGCCTGCGCCTCTCCGCACCTGGCTGCTGTAGGGCGTCAACTGATGCCATATGCATGAATCGACCCTGCGAGGTGCGGCTAAAGGCGACACGCCGCCGGCGCAGGCGCCTCGGTCACTTTTGCTACCCACACCTCGCAGGTTACCTCGGCGCCAGCATCTTCTATCTTACAGTCGCTCTGCACTTTGAACGCTCTCTCTCAGTGCTTCCGCCTTCGCCTTGCTTCCGTGCAGAATAAAGCAGTCCGCTTGGTATATCGGCATTGTCTGCGGCGCTGCGCCAGAAAATAATCCATCCCAGACGGTGCGGTGCGCACGTGCATGGGAGAAAAGTGAAGTACGTTCAGAAGTTTCGAGTCGAATGGCTTAAAGATCCGGATCTGAGCAGCTGGCTTCTCTGCAAGACAGCACCCAATGGATTGAAGGTTTCCGAATGTAAATTCTGCCGCTGCCAACTCGGATCCAAATACAACGACCTGAAGGCGCACAAAGATACAAAAAAGCACCAGAATGCTGCCAGCGTATTGGGCCCGTCGCAAAAGCAGACTGCCTTCCCGAAACGAACTGACAGCGGTGCAGCGAGTACAGCAGAGAGTAGGGCGGCGTTGTTCATAGATGAACTTTGCAGCATTATGACTGCCGACCATCTGGCAGAAATCATCAAGAAATCATTCCCAGACAGAGCGGCTGCCAAAGGCTACCGAATGCTTGCCGCCAGAAATCACGGAGTCTGCGTTACGTCATGCGCACGTCATGTTTCACGTCACTTAGTCCTGTGTCGTCATAAGAGAATCCCAAGTTTGAATCAGAGCGGCGGGAAAAACTTTTTCGACTTCGAGTCCAAATTTCTTAGAAATACATGCATCTTTCGCTGCCGGCGAAGTGGCAACAGAGCCGTGAAATGCCGAACTATCGGATTTTGCGGTAAAAAAAAATACTAATAGAGCTCTCCTCACTGTCCCTTTAAGAAAGAGATGCTTAAAGTTCTTGGTTTCTCTCATCGAGCAAATACGGCAGAGGCTTCCTAACAACGTTGAAACGTTAAAAAACGTGGGACAGTTGTCAGTAGAAAAAGCCTTGTGTGCACTGAAGTTCTCTCTTGTCCCACTGATGGAAGCGGTAGGTGTACAGCCAGGCAAAATAGATGCGGCGGAAAGCCAATGGCAGAGCATCACGACTCTCGCATAAAAACCTCGAGCTTCTGGTGTGAAGTAAAAAATTATAGAGGGGAGACCTTATTCAGAGAACTAGCGGGCTTTACTATCTCAATTCTGGTCCTACTTTATTCGAACGCGGAAGCTGAGAGATCGTTCAGCCAAACGAACTTGCTCAAGACAATACTGCGAAACAGGCTCGCTCCAGCTGCAGTCAATGCCATAGTATAGGGATCAGAGCGGGGCTGAAGAGGTACGATAAAGAATGTTTTGACTACCAACTTCCAGAAACATTTACCCGACTTATTGAAACTGATACCAGTTGCAGTGGACAGAGTGAACCATCAGCATCCGGAAGTGCTACGTGTCGGCCACTTTACCTGCAGGTGGATGACGAAGATTCCGATGAAGATGCTGACGCATTTGTGTTTTGACGTCGCAAAGTTTTTCCGTAGCTTTGCTTCAACGCTCGCATAGAGTTGCTTTGGGCTAGGCGTGACTAGTCCAAACATATTTACACTCCTCTCATGTTTTTTTTATTGCGAAAGCAATACTACTCGCACTTGGAAACCTTCGCGTGACCCGGCCGCAGTTACGTTTGACCTTTAGCGGAGTGAATATGGGCGTCCAACTCGCTCCTTCAGATAGCTCGGCTGCAGTTACGCCGCGCCGCGCCTGTGGCGCTACTGCCGCTGGGACTTCATACCAGCTATAGATTATGGGCGACCAACTCGCTCCTTCAGAGAGCCCGGCTGCAGTTACGGTGTGTGTTTGCCGCGCTGCGCACCTGTGGCGCTACTGCCGCTGTGACGTGATATCAACTGTAGATTATGTTTCCTTTCTCTCAGTCGCAACAACATCAAAAACAAAATATAAAAAATTACCGAAAACGCTTTGAGTCGTCGCGCAGCGGCGGCCGGTAGCCACGCGTGACCTGTAGACGCGGCGCACTGCGTTCCTTCAGTTGGAGGCGCTGAGGTTTTGCTTTCGCAACCTACCAAGCTTAACCAAAGCCCTGCCATTTTTTTTCTTGTAATTGCTCAAGCAATGTGATAGATGTACTCTGTAACGCTTGTTGCTATCTCCTAATGTTTATATACAATAAATCCATGAAGAATGGCACCTTGTGAAGGACTTTTTATACAGGGCATTGCGTACCGCTGAGGACGCAGCTAGGAGGCGCAAAACGATGCGGCTATCTGCCCTGGACGCTGCCAACGGATGTTGCTCAAAAAATAATGTGACTGTAAGCTTGACTCCTAGGCACAGTTGCGGGATAAAATACGCCACCTTTTACTTGACCTCATGCTCATGACTGGTTATGATACGCGCACAAGCAGACGCCGCTTCAAACGCCGCTGCGCATTCTGGTTTCGTTTTTGCTTTTCCACTCGTTCTGACACTGGATCGCTACATTTGTTTGCATTTCTAAGCTAAAGAAAGACGCACTGTAAGTATTTTTACACCTAGCATCACAGTGCATATTAGCGGATATTTTGGTGTTTTTCAAAAATATTTAGTGGACTTCTGAATCCATTTTGGCGTAATGCTCGGAAACAGAAGTGGCAACACTGCCGTAATTGTCGTCAAAAATTACATTTGGTAGCGCAATACCAGCGGTAGGAACTCAAGGGAGGGAAAGCAAACATAACCTCACTGATGCACAACTGCAGGAGTGTCTGGACACATTGAAGACATAGTGTCCAGGCAGCCGGATAGGGATTGGACATATGATGCCCTCGTGGGGGTTTTTCAAGGGGAGTTAGAGAAGGCCCAAAGAAAAAAGGGACGAAGAAAAGGAAGACACACGCCAAAAAGCTGGTGGGACGGGGAGGTGAAGGCAGCCATAGCGAGACGACAGGAGGCATCCAGGGAACACAGAGTCGCAAAGAAAAGGGGGGCCCCACCAGACGAAGTGGATGCAAAATGGAATGAATACCTAGAGAGCAAAAGGGAGGCAGCGACATTGGTCCAAGCCAAAATAGGAAAGGCAGGAGTCCAGTGGATGATGGAGGTAAATAAGAAAGATAGGAATGCTGCAAAGAGGTTTTGGGAGCACGTAAGGCTACAAGGGAAGAGAACAGAGGGCATGCAACACACTCTGACCACACAGGATGGAAAAAGGGTAGAGGGAGAGGAAGCACAGGAATTTATCAGACAAACAATTGAAGCAGCATTTGCAGAGCCTGTGGCGGATGGTCTAGGGGAGAGCAGGGACAGCAATGGGGCAGAGGAGGAAGAGCCTAGGGAGAGAACAGCAGGGGACTGGGACAGAATAGAAGGCAAGGTTCCCATCGGAACAGCGACAGGACCAGACGGCATACCTATGAGATTAATTACCATACTAGGCAAAAAAAGCAAACTGAAATTACGACAGATCATTGAAAAAGTGGTAGAGGGAGGAGACGTTCCAAAAGACTGGAAAGTGAGCAGGATGACACTAATATACAAAGGCAAGGGAAACAGGGACAACATTAAATCCTACCGACCAATTACGGTCACATCAGTTATTTACAGGCTAGCAATGCAGATGGTGAAAATGAGAATGGAAGAATGGGCAGAGCGTGAGGAGATCTTGGGAGAGTTGCAGAACGGTTTCCGAAGGGACAGACGGTTGCAGGACAATCTATTTGTCATAACGCAGTGTATAGAGATAGCTGAGGCAAGTCGGAGGCCTCTATGGATGGCATTTTTAGACATTAAGGGGGCATATGACAATGTGAATCAGGAAAAACTTTGGGACCAATTGAAGGGATATGGCGCTGATAGAAATCTGGTTGAATATCTACAACGTATATATTCAGACAATGAGGTCGTGGTAACCTGGGAGGGAGAAACTACAAAACCAGCTAAAATTAAGAGAGGGTTAAGGCAGGGCTGCCCACTGTCACCTCTACTTTTCATGGTACATGTGAGCCAAATGGAAAAGAGGTTGGAAGAGTGTAGGGTAGGAGTTGACGTGAGTTATATGCAGGATGGTCAGAGGGTAAACCAAGTGTTGGCTGGACTAATGTATGCGGATGACATTGTTCTATTAGCAGACAAGCGAGATAAGCTGCAGGAACTAGTTAAAATCTGTGGTGAGGAGGGCAACAAGCTAGGACTCCAGTTCAGTAGAGAGAAGTCAGGGATAATGGTCTATAATGATGAGAAGGGGGACCCACTAGAAATACAAGACACTATGATAGACCATGTGAGTACGTATAAGTATCTAGGTGTATGGCTAAGTGAAGGAAAAAAATATCTGGAAGAGCATGAGAGGATTCTGAAGGACAAAGGAAAAAGGAATTCAGACATTATGAAGCATAGAGCACTATGGAACTATAATAGGTATGAGGTGGTTAGAGGGGTATGGAAGGGAATCATGGTACCGGGCCTCACATTTGGAAATGCAGTCCTGTGCATGAATTCAGAAGTACAGTCAGGGCTAGAGGTCAGACAAAGAAGTGTAGGAAGGCTAGCCTTGGGAGCCCATGGGAACACTCCGAATGAGGGAGTCCAGGGAGATATGGGTTGGGCGTCGTTCGAGGTTCGGGAGGCCATCAGCAAACTGAAATATGATCAGAGACTAACTCAAATGGAGGAAACAAGGTGGGCAAAAAAGGTGTACAAGTATCTGTACATGAAAAGTATTAACACAAAATGGACTAATAGAACCCGAAAGTTAAGAACGAAGTATTTACGGGTGAGGGATGGGACGCAACAAAAGACTAACGTGAAAGTGGAGGTAAAGGAGTCGGAAAGAAAGATGTGGAAAGAAAGAATGCAGGAAAAATCGGCGCTAGGCATATATAGGACACGAAAACAGGACATCAAAAAAGAGCGATTATTCGATAATTCGCGGGGCAGTTCACTGCTTTTTGAGGCTAGGACAGGGACTCTGAGAACAAAAACGTATAGGTCCAAATTTGAAGAAGTGGATATTTTGTGCTCTGCATGTAAAACGGAAACGGAGACCATAGAACACTTGGTTCTGAGGTGCGCAGAACTCCGCCCAGCCCTCCCAGAGGGGACAGCAACGACCATAGAGATAGCGCTGGGATTTACTGGGGAGGACGGGCGAGTGGATGGGAAAAGCGTGACATTGACGAAGGGGAGGTTGGAGGATTGGTGGCGGAAATCAAGGGAGGCGTGAATTTCGAGGGTAAAAGGATAGACAGATTAGATATTGTAAGAGCGAAAGGGAAAAGAAAATTAAATTAACAATGGGGGAAGTATAGGCTAGGTGGCGAAAGCTACCGCCCAGTACAAAGGGTAAAGCCATTATCATCCATCCATCCATCCATCCATCCAGTGTAAACAAAAATGGCGTCCTTCTGCGCGTAGGTATGAGCCTCGGCGCGCAAACTGTGGAGCGAGCGTGGGACAGCCGCTCTCATCGACTGCTGGCAAGGCCGTCTAGATGATTTGCGGCGCCAGAAAAGGAACGTCGCAGTGTACGCGGAGGCATTGCGGACCCTCGGGTTTCTTTGTACAGCAGCGGAGGTGAGCCACAAAATCAGAAACCTGTCCCAGATGTACCAGTAAGTGTTTGCTACGAAGCACTTCTTATTAGCGGACCTGCGCATTTTAACGGCGCGGCATTTTTCGACGCCCTTCAAGTGCGTAGACCTTGGTTTTTTCACCTGCACCTGTTCTGTTTAGTTGCTTTGAATTCGCGTTCAAGAGATGTCATTGCACTTTATGGAGTGGTATCGTTGTTTAGTTTTCGTTCCGGTTTTCTGAATTGCCTTGTGGCTATGTTGTGGCTGTGTGCGTGTGTGTGCTGCATGGTTGGTACTCATACGGCCGGCGTTATTGCGACCCGGTCGCAATAACGGAAATCCAAGCCAAATCGTTATTGCGACCCGGTGGAAATAACGGAAAGCAAGCCCAAAGCACGCAGGGAGGAAAAAAAAGAGGAGAGGCCCTTTCCACACAACACCCTGGGAGAAAAGTGTGTAGGAAATCACGTGGTTTTTCCACGATCGTGAGGCCATCTTGTCCGGGCAGCTTAGCAACGGCGTCGTAGTTGCTGCTTGCAAACCGCGCGGTAACAGACGGCAACGGCGTAGCATTTGCGGTGCGGCGTAGGCGTACTTTTCTCAACTGCTCGAGTTTGTTTTTGATCGTGCTCACAAGCTGACATTGGCGCCATTCACTCATATCTCAGGTTGAATTCGCTGCAAAACTCTCGTTGTTGCGTGCATGGATTTCAACGTGCTCGGCGACCACGATCGCACGGGCATTTCGTCTACTGCGTTGCAGGTTTGCAATTGCTTTTCTATCTGATGTCATGGTCAAGAAGTGCGAAAAAGGCGAAGCTCTCACTGAATTAGGAGGCCTTTTCTCACGTGTTTATTGAGCCCATGTCCTGTGATAGTGTTATTTGGGGTAAAAAGTACTTAGTGAAATGAGGATCCACATGTGTGCTGAATTTCATTGATGCCTGTGGTTATGTTGAAGAAAAATAATTTAATACATTCATTACGTACCATAGATCGACTTTCATTTTATGTATTGTCGATCACAAGTAAAGTGTGCTACTATGCAGTGACATTACAAGCTAGTATTTCATCAAGTAGCGAAAAGCGGTGCGTACAGCTGTAGCTCTGCACATTAAACATGAAACACAGTATTGAAATGATGCACAACACCGTGAAACTTATACTGCAGCCATTGGGTACTCCTAAACTTCTAGAAGTCTGAAAAGCTATGGTAATATATATTATGCACAATACTAGATCTGTAGATATGTGAAATATGCTATGTTGCCATGCTACAAAGGGTGGATTGATGGAGGGGGGTAGTCACATTTTAAACATGCATTTCTTGGACTTTTTTCATTGAGATAAAAGGTGTTCAGTATGGTTATCCTGTGTAAAATATCAGATAAATCCTCCCCTGCCGTCTACTATATGCATTTTGGCCCTCTCTGTTTCTGTCACCTGTGTGAGTGGCTCTTGGAGTTGTGAATCAAGTCATTGCTGGCATGTCTACCATTACAACACGTTATGATATTACATTTTGCATTTAGGGTCAAGAACTCAAACTTTTTAGTATACTTGCCCATCCTCACTGCTGTATACAAGAAAGCATTTGTTGCATCACCAGTCGCACGAAAACATGCTATTAAGATAAGTATAGTATTTAAGACCAAAAACAAAGTACCGCAAAATTTTTCTTGCCCTCACTTCTGCAGCAGAAGGCACTGTTGACACAGCCAGCTTCCCAAACGTACGCAGTGGAAGCAGATTGCAACATTCAGCAACAAGAGCTGCATTAAAAGGCAGGTTGAACACCACGGTGGGGTGTGACCATGCATGGCAGCATTGTTCACGGCTTAGCCGAAAGTAGACAAGTGCACACTCATTCAGCATAAAGCTGGGAGGTTTGTGCTGTCCACCAGAGAGTGCGATTAAAGTGTGGCCAGTGTGTGGGACAATTTTATGCGAGCATAGCATGCAAACAACCCAATATCAATAGCCTTGCTCAGGGATCTCATGCATGAACCTCTAAACTCATTATAGCAAAGGTGGATTTTTTTTACAACCTCATGAGCACATTTGACAGCTGTCCACTCAAAAATCATTATGCTCTAAAATAGAAAGTGTTGCAGAGTAACATTCAAATATAAGCCTTGTGCCAGGAAGCTGGACATGAAAGGCTTCCAGAGTAGCCATATACGGAAACATTTCAGGAAGCTTAAGTTTAAAGGCAGTACTTTATACTGGATTAAGGTGGGATAGTTTGTTCAGAAGCTTTATGAAATACACTGTCAGATCCAAGACGCACAGCATTACAAAAAGAAAGAAAAGAAAAACTAAGTGCTTTCAGGCAATCGGTATGTGAAATCTCTTAATTTTAGAATGTTCCCCAAAGCTCTTACAAAATTTGATAAAAAATTTTTCAGAAATGACTCAAAAAACCTGAGCTACCGGTGACTATTGCATGCAATTCTCAGTAAAGAATTCAGGGGCTCGTTCGGTCGAATGTGAAATTTACCATTGATTTTATATGCGTCTGTTGTTGGATATAAAATCTGGCGCCGCCATGGCTGCCAGGCACTTACGCTTCGTGTTTCTACAGGTTATGCAGATGGTGACTGCTTATCATGACAGCATCGATGCACCGTGTCCCGTTCCTGATTACACCGTTTGCAAGGACTGTACGTGCCAGCCCTTCATCTGCGCTACCTTAGATTTCAAGTCACTACTGGACATGACAGCGCTGCCTGCGGTTGATTCTCTCGCTTGCTGGCCACCATGATCACCCTCGGACGAAAGACTACTAAAGCAGCCGCCGCAGCCGACCATTTCGGGATCTGGCGCCGCCATGGCTCCCAGGCACTTACGCTTCGTGTTTCTACAGGTTGGTTATTCCTATCGTTGTGTAAATGGGAAACCTTTTAGAAAACTGGCATCAGATCCCACCCAATGCCTGTACATGCTTGCATGTCGCACGATCTTTTTAGGATTGTGCTGCTGTATTGCCGTTTTTTGTCTGCTTTCAAAGTTGCTCTTACTGCTTGCCGGGGATGTCGAACTGAATCCTGGTCCTCTTACCAAAGAGCAAGAACAGGAAATGTTTAATGCTATTATGCAGATACCATCAATCTTGGAAAAACAGTCCGACATACTTGACGAAATTCGTTCGCTTCGAAGTAATCAGCTGGCCATTGAACAAAAAGTAGAGGAGCTCGCCGCCAAGGTTGTGTGCGCTGAAGACCGCGCTTCATGTGTCCCACAGTTAAAAGAATCGATAGAAAGGATCTCGTCTCGTGTCGAATCGGTTGCTTCCTCGTTTGCGACATTCCACAAACGCCAAGACGATCTAGATAACAGATCAAGAAGGAACAACCTCATCTTTTTTGGCCATCCAGATTCCGAGAATGAAACATAAGCACTGTGTGAAGAACGGATTATGACTTTTTGTGCTGAGAAACTAAGTGTAGAACTTAGCTCGATGGCTATGGAAAGAGCGCACAGACGGGCGTTACTCACCTGAAAAAAACCGGCCGATTATAGTGAAATTCTTATCTTTCAAAGACAAGCAACGCTTACTTGCAGCTGCCTCAAAACTAAAAGATACAGGTTTTGCTATCAGTGAAGACTACTTGAATAAAGTAAGGCATGAGCGGAAGAGGCTGATACAGTTCGCCAAGGAACGTGGCGATGACTACAAACTTAATGTCAACAAACTAAAGTTGGCGAAACAAGTTTACATGTATGACAGCGCTACTGATTCCGTGAAAAGCATAAACCAATAGCCATCAAAGAATCCTGCATCGCAGAAAAGAGCAGACCATAAAACCGACTTGATAATTATTGCCGCCAACTGCCGCAGCCTCAAGAACAAAAAGGAGGAGTTTGAAGCACTCTTGGAATTGGTCAAGCCACATGTGGTTATTGGCACTGAGTCATGGTTGGACGAAACAATAGGCTCCTTTGAGATATTTCCACCTAATTACAATGTATACCGGAAGGACCGTAACAAGCATGGCGGTGGTGTATTTGTCATTGTCGATAATGGACTAAACAGCATACCTCTCAACACGGAAAGCAAGACATGCGAAACGGTCTGGTGTAAGGTCATACTGGCTAACGGTTCCTCGATGGCTATTGGTTCATTTTACAGGCCTCCAGCCCTTAAAACACCACAACCCCTATTTGAATTGAGCAACATCCTATTAACCCTGGAAGCATCTTACGTCATTTTAGGCGGTGATTTTAATTTACCTAATATAGAATGGGTCTCCCTTAAGCCAAATATAAACACCACATCGCTTCTTCATACTGCTTTTCGTGAAATGATTAACACTCATTCCCTTTTTCAGTTTGTGGAGTGCCCAACTAGAATAGGCTGTAGTAGTGCAAATGTACTTGATTTGATTTTCTGCAACGATCGCACCCTCATTTCTTCAACCACCACAATTCTCGGTTTAAGCGACCATGAAGTGGTAATCGCAAATTATCCTGTTTTGCCGAGCACCGCAGAAAGCTGCCACCACGAACAGTATTTCATTACGACAGAGGAGACTATATCTCGCTATCGCGTGAACTCGACGTCTTTCTCCCAGAATTTACACATCACAGTTCCAATCTTGATATACATTCCACTTGGCACTTACTGAAGACAAAACTCCTGTCCTTAGTGCAGACGTATGTTCCATCACACACCATTTCGTCGAAGTGTCAAACAAATAAGCTTTGGATGAACGCCGCCATTCGAACCTTGATAAACAAAAGGCACCGCTTATACTGTAGGTACTGTCAATCACCAGAGCCTTCCTTGCACTGTAAATTGAAGGAGCTGAACAAGACTATAACGCGAGAGATGCGTAGGGCCGAACGTGCGCATCTGGGTGTTCTAGGCGGAAAAATGAAGAACAATCCAAAGCAAGTATGGAAGTATGTAAAAAGTAAGCAGCATATAAAAGACAACATTCCCAATATTATAGATAACTTCAACTACAGCTCGGATCTGGAAGGCAAGGCTGAACAGTTTAATCGTTATTTTCACTCAGTTTTTTCTCTGTCGGCATGCCCTACAGACGATTTGCATATCGTGAATGAGTTTACTGAGATGAGTGGCATAGATTTCTCAGTACATGGAATAGTGTTACTTTTGCAGAAGGTCAAGGTAAACACGGCACCCGGTCCTGACCGTATCCCGAACTATATCTTGAAGAACTGTGCAGTTTCTGTCGCTCCCTTTTTAGTAACTCTATTTCAAAAATCAATGGATGTTGGTGCCTTGCCCGATGACTGGAAAAGCGCCAACGTAGTTCCTCTATATAAAAGTGGCGACAAAACAAAAACTGTAAACTATAGGCCTCTCTCCCTAACAAGTGTCATATGCAAATCGCTAGAGCACATCGTTTACACTAATTTATTTACGCACCTCCAGGATAACAACTTTCTTGGTCCAATGCAACATGGCTTCAGGAAGGGCTTTTGGTGCAATATGCAACTGATAGAGTTTGCTCATGATGTCGCTTTCTCAATTAACAATGGTTACCAGGTTGACTGCATATTTTTGGATTTTCAAAAAGCTTTTGATTCTGTCGCACATAACTTATTATTACTGAAACTGTCTACCCTCAAAGTTCCACCCACCCTGCTGAAATGGCTCGAAGCATATCTCGTCGGTAGAAAGCAACGCATTATTCTTGAAGGTGTAAGTTCATCAGATATTGCTGTTTTATCAGGTGTTCCCCAGGGATCGGTTTTGCGCCCTCTTCTTTTTTTAATATTTATCAATGATATAGTTGACCGGGTTTCCTGTCTGGTCAGATTGTATGCTGATGATTGTTGCATCTACCGTGACGTCACTTGTCTAAGCGACTCCTATGAATTGCAAAGTGACCTCGACTCTGTCCTAGCATGGTGCAAAACATGGAACATGCGATTAAATTTTTCGAAATGTCAAGTTCTGCAATTTAAAATAAAAAGCAACCATTACCTACCCAGTACTCTTTAGGCGGCAGAAACTTATCATTTGTTAAAAATTACAAGTACTTAGGTGTTATCTTCGCAAACAACCTTTCTTGGAACGATCACGTAAACCATATTGCTGCCAAGGCTAGTCGTGTGTTAAACTTTTTAAAGCGCAATTTCAAGCAGGCACCTGCTGATTTGAAGGAGACACTCTACTTGACAAACGTGCGTCCCATCTTAGAATATGGTTGTGCGACTTGGGATCCTGCAACAAAAACACTTATCAGCGAACTCGAACGAATTCAAAAACGAGCAGCAAGGTTTGTGTCCGCAAACTATGATTTCACCAAAAGCTCCTCTCAGATTTGCAAAAATTTGGGCTGGCCTTTACTACAAGACAAACGCAGATACCTTAGACTTAAACTATTTCACAATATTTTTATAGGCTCAACAGGTTTGTCTAAAGATTCATACATGAAAGCCCCCAGCTACATATCCTCTCGTTTAGATCATTCTTTAAAGGTTCAAGAATACCAGTGCCGTATAAATGTCTTTAAAAACTCATTTTTTCCCAGAACAGTGTATGACTGGAGTAAATTGCCGGAAGACGTCTTAGCCCCGCAATCTTCTTTTGAAAATGCTCTGTCGAGACTTTTGTTGAATTAACTTTTCTTGCGTCTTTCTTGCTTTCATGGTTCTTTTGTTATAAGTTTGCTCAGTATTGGAATGCGTTGTATTTTTATTGTTTGTTTGTTTTATACGCAGTGTCATCTGCATGACAATTTATACTTTGCAATTGTATCCCCCCTACAAAAATGCCCTCAACAGGCGCTGTAGGTACCTGAATAAATAAATAAATAAATAAACAAATACCTTTATGCACTCGCTGTAGTTTCTACCGGCATCTTTGTTATGCCTGCAATTAATTCGATCCCGACTTAACGCATTCATTGATGCCACATGCCCTTAGGTTATTCTAAACTCAAGGTAGACACGTGCGCCAAAGCAGATCAGTAAATTGTTATTCTTTTCACAATACAGCCACTACCAGCGGCGTAGGCTGAAATATTTTTCGGGGAGTGTTATACGCCGCTGGTAAAAAGCAAAAAGAGACCCTGCACTTAAACAATACCTTAGAGATTTTTTTTTCTTTAATAAAGGCGAAGGGTTAGTTTTGTTCACTGTAATATCTACATAAAGATACAAATGCACTCAGGATCCCGAGAACTTCATTCATAAAAAACATTTATTTTCTCACAAAAAACAACTCATACGGAAAAACGTAGCTATTTACAATATTTTCACATCATATACAACAACACAAAAGCTTCTGCTCTACAACAAAGTCATCAACTGCAAACAAATGGCATTCTACTTCTACCCCATACATGCAAACCTGTGGGGGCCTGTGCCCATACGGTAGCACGTTCCTTCGTTGGCTTTGAAACGCATGCGCAGTCGGCGCGGTGGCGAAACGTCAGCCCGGACAAGATGGCACCGAGCTTGTTTCCGGCTTCACAAAATGTCATGTGACGGCCTCTCCTCTAAGTTTTCCTTCCTCCAAGGCCCAAAGCGTTACTTTCACCCATGAATTGCCTTGGCTTTGTTTATTGTTGTCGGACGGGATTTGGGCCGCCGTTTTTGCATCGTTTGCTTGTTTGATCAGCCTCTGTCAGTGCCTGGACGTGTGATTTCGGGGTCGCGCTTCGATTTTAGCTGGTGTGGTAAAGTTTCCTATGGTCGTGCAGGCGTTTGGCATCATTCTCACCGTGTATATGTGACTTTGGCTTTTGCGTGGTGCATTGTGATCGATTGATTCGTTGTGAAAGGACTCTTGTGTGCTTGCGTTGTTTGGGTGCTCGCGCTTGTGCAGTGCCTTAGAAGACGCTCCAGCTTTCTCCGGAAAATCTTCTTATAATTGATCGACGTAAATATGCTTTTATTTCGCGTAATTTATGGGTTGGTCGAGTAGGCATATGTACGCTCATTCATTTCGAGCATTCAACCTGATTTGCGCAGATGATATGCAAGTCAATAATGTGAATTCATTACAACGTCGGGCCAGTGTCATAAATACGATTCAGGCTTGGTGGTTTTGCAGTCCCCGAGGCATTCGTCAGTTGAAGCGAGCTGTGGTTCCGTATGTACGAGGTTGTCCACCCTGAACACGCGAGTGCGTGGCCCCACTCTGGAGGGCCACTGCGTCCGGCATGGCCGCTCATCGCAGCCAAGTGGCGCAGGAGAGACCTGGACGTGGTGCTTCACGTCATCTACCACTTCGCTTCGATGCGAGGCCATGCCGTGCGCAGTGGCCCTCCAGAGTGAGGCCACGCACTAGCGTGTTTGTACTAAGAGTTGACGACCCTGTACATTCCAGACGAAGGGCAGGAGTTTTCAAAACGCACCAGGTGAATATTGCCCATGTGCTAACTAGTAAATTTTGCGGGGATTTTGCAAATGTTGAAGATGCTCTGCCTCGTTCGAAGTTCTGTGGAATTGTTTACCTTGTGACGATTAATTCGGTCTACATCGGGGGAGACAGCTAGAAACATACCCAGGCGGCTGAAAGAGCATTGCAGTGATGTCGGCAGGAATCAAACAGCTGCTGTGGCAGAACATGCACAACCAGGGCGTGAAATTGCTGGGGAGAATGTGGAAATCTTTGCCACTGAACGAAATTTGTAAGTGTGGCTGCACCTGGAATCCTATATAATATAGATGATGCTGAAGACAGTCATCAGAACAAAGGGGGAAACCTTCACCAGGCTTATGCAATGTCATTGCCCCGACTACACGAAAACAGCGCAAACTTCATGAAGGACGCAGAAAGGGGAGACGAGACACAGGCGCTGACTAGCAACTGAAATTTATTGCCCTGACACATCGGTAAATATACTCAAGGCATCAAAAACAACAAGAAGGATAAGACATGAAACATAGACAATGGCAGCAGGAGACGAGCAGGAAATCATGACTGCTGAGCTGTCGCAAGGAAATGAAATTCCTTATCCAGAAGGCCCACAGGTGGGGTGCTGACACAGCGTTCTTAGGCTTGCGATTTTTTTTGGCTTCAATTATTTCTCGCGTGATTTGGTCACTGCATCTGCTCACCTCAGTGAGGAGTGCATTTACAATCGTGGCAATGAACGCCCAGATGTCCCAAGATTCGTGTGCTTACATTGTAGTTGTGCTCTGACAGTCTTTTGTTAAGGCATCTGCCGGTTTGGCCTATGACCATTAGTTAAGGATCTGGCCCGATTAGTTAAGGAGCTGCTTTTTCATGACCGGTCCTTCATTTTGAACGAGCAACTTGTTAGGGTTCTGAAATGTCAATCAACATGTTCGACATGGTCAGTGACCAAAGTTTCATTCTACTATTAAGGCAAAATGGAAACTCCATGACAAAGTGTGCCCTATGCACCGAAGCTAACAGCAGTTGTGCCCTAAGCCCACAATATATTCCACAATTAACGTCAAAAAGGTGGCCAGCAGGTTTGGAATCCTTGATTGTTTTGTACCACTTCTCTCAAGCTGTCTTGCCTGAATCCACGCACATTTTGCGTTAGAAAGCATGGGTGGCAGAAAAGACATTCCAGACAATTGGTGTACGGCAGTGGTGTTATGTGGGAATACTTAATTCTGTCAGTAGGTCATGCTAGATCGCGTGGCAATGGAGCATACCCCCCCCCCTTTAAGACATTCATTTACCTATGAGATTGAACGTCTTTTAAGAGATTAGGGTACCAGTTATAATAGCATAGACATGATGGCACGTGAACAAATTTCATAACTGGCAGCCGCTGCAGTGGCTCAGTGGTTATGGTGCTCGGCTGCTGACCCGAAAGACGCGGGTTCGATCCCGGCCGCGGCGGTTGAATTTGTGTGGAGGTGAAATTCTAGAGGCCTGTGTATTGTGCGATGTCAGTGCACATTAAAGAACCCCAGGTGGTCGAAATTTCCGGAGACCTTCACTACGGCGTCTCTCATAGCCTGAGTCGCTTTGGGACGTTAAACTCCATAAACCAACCAACCATAACTGGCTTGTCTTTTGAATTTTTGATTTAATTGCAGTATTGCTTTGCATTGAAGCCATACAATAATGATTAATTTCTTCCTTGTGTACAGTGCTTCAGCCAGGAAATAAATTGATTGGTTGCAGCTCATTTCTCATGTTTTCATTCCTTGTTTGTGTGCTTAAACTACTCAAACTGATATGCTTTCAATTCTAAGCCAACTTTCTCAATAATAACTCACCTTGTAAGCAATGCATATAAGCAGAAGTAATTCACAAGGCACTTTTCACTTGGCCGTAAGTGTCACAAAGAGACTCAAAATCGGCAACTTCGTATTGTTTAGCACCAAGGAAAACCTTTTTTTCGTTGTAATAAATCTTGCTACTGTGTAAATATTTGTGTATGTTAGTGCTGTTGAAATGAGGTCCTCGACGTGAGCATGGGCGGCCGCAATTTCATGGCACTTTGTGCACTGCCAACTTCATGCTTCTGCTAACAAGGTTTGTTGAAGTGCTGTTTAAAGAGCTGGGAGTATGTCTTGTTGGGACCAGCTTAATAAGAACCACTGAAACTTGCAGAAGCACAATGAGTCCTTCAACTGGGGCCATTTGATCTTGCAGTTTAATGATCATTTTAATGTTGGATATTTGTAATTCAGCTCTTGCTGTCTTATTAATATGGGTTGTAGACACCTTTGACCATGCCCCAAAATCTCAACTTTACAATCCAGAGGTATGGACACGTTATTCAAATTGTGCTTGTAGGTACTACATGTTTCAAGAAAAATTTTTACCATTTTTGGCATTTGCAGAGTAGCAAAGATGAGTATTAAATTTGAATCAAAATATTTATTTTACCACACATTCTAAAATTGTCTGCAGTTCTTGTTAAAATTTGGGAGTGATATTAGGATGGCATGATGTTTTTAACATTTCAAGTGCCCTTTCTTTGACGCCAAATTTGTCACGACAATATTGATATTTCTTTTGCTTTACTATAACTTTTTCTTTTTTTTTACCATTCAGTTTCAACACTACAGACAGTCTTGTTTTCTGTTTTACAACTTCTATTTCTTTCCTCTGGTGCACTGATGTTCAGCTTTCACGAGCAATACAATGAGCCCTATATTTCATCACGTAATGACCACATGTTTAAAGTCTGTGTTCTCACATGTCATATATTCATTTTTTCCACACACCAGTAATGACTGGAACCACTTTTTTGCCTTTGCCACTGCGATCACCAATAACATCGCCTTCAAAAAAGGTGCAACTGATTTGTTTTGTTAATAATCTGTTCTGTTCACCCATTTCTCTAAATAATGCCCTTGAGCCTTGAGAGTGAATAAGTAAGGTGATGGAACAGAATATTTTAGTGCATAATTTCTTCAAATTCAAATTGAATTTTCTTTTCAAGCAAAGAGGGAGCAGCCACAAAAAGCTACTGCTGTCAGTGGCTTGACAACGTGGCCCAACAGGTGATGACAAATGCAGTGTATATACCGAAACACTGAATGAAAAGATTGGGCAAGCCGCCCTGGTGGCTTAGTAGTTGTGGTGCTCAGCTACTGACCCGAAAGATGCGGGCCTGATCCCGATCTTCTTGGCCTCATTTCAATGAAGGTGCAATGCTAGAGGCCTTTTGTACTCTGCGATGTCAGTGCACGTTAAGGAACCTCAGGTGGTCAAAATTTCCAGAGACCTTCACTATGGCATCCCTCAGTCTGAGTCGCTTTGGGAAGTACGATAAACCTCATAAAACCAAACCATAGACAAGCATGGGCTCATTCTACTTGGTCATAAACTGGACACACATACTCATTACAGCATATTGAACAGCAAAACAAAAGCAAGTGGTCAACTGTCCTATGTACGGTACAAAAAAGAAGTAGGTGAATGAGCAACATTATTTAGAGACGTGGGGTGAAGCAACAAATCATCCATTTAATTTACACAAAGGGAAGAAAGTTGATATATGGCACCCACCAAGCTAAAGAATAGACAGGCACTCCAACATAATCACCAGTAAACAAAATATATTAAGAGGCAAACGACGTTTCAGGCAAGTTTGTTTGAGACTTCAGATGTAACTGCAGCGCAAACACCCACATCCAAATTAAGGAACACAAGCATGCGTGGATGCTGCAGCAGCCGCATGTGTGTCTGACAGAGAAAGAGAAACAGATTATGATGCAATATGAAGCGCCGCGGATATCTTGTGCCAGGGTCACCAAAGCCATCTGGTCCATATCAGCTTGTCCGATGCTATGGGTAATGCTGTAATTGAAACGCAATGGGGCTCAGCATAAGTTAAGTACAGCGCAGTGAGCTATGGAAAGAGAAATGATAGGCATAACAACAAGAGATCTGAAGCGGGCGGAGTGGGTGAGGGAACAAACGTGGGTTAATGACATCCTAGTCGAAATCAAGAGGCAAAAGTGGGCTTGGGCAGGGCATGTAATATGGAGGCAAGATAACCGCTGCTCCTTAAGGGTAACGGAGTGGATTCCAAGAGAAAGCAAACCTATAGCAGGGGGCGGCAGAAAGTTAGATTAAGAAGTTTGTGGGGATGCGGTGGCCACAATTGGCAAAGGACAGGGTTAGTTGGAGAGACATGGAGAGGCCTGTGCCCTGCAGGGGGTGCAGTCAGGCTGATGATGATGATGGGGCAGAAAAAGAGGGAATGTTGCAGATTGGCATAGGGATCATAGCAAATGGGGCATGCAGTGGAAGCTCTGAGATGGTCGACAAAAAAATAGCCAGGGGTGAGGGGTGTATTTTAAGAGGATGCACTGAAGAAAATGAAGTTGGGGGTTGGTGAGAGGTTTGTCAGGTACAGGAAGGCTGCAAAAGAGATCCTCTCATGTTGTCATAAGAAGATTATTTTGTGCCTTCATGCAAACGTGAGTGCTTGTGCTGCAGTTTGAAGTATTTTAGAAGCATTTCTTAGACATAGAGTTGTTTTAATGCATACAAAGCATTATCATCATTGTTACTGTTATTATTAATTAAACAAAAAAGCCTGCAAAAATGTCGCAGATTAACTCCCTTCACGGAAGAGATAAGGTCTCGCAATGCAGTGATGGTTTGTTGAATAATACATCATAAAAAGCTGATAATTTCAGTCAATATTTCAGGCTTGCAACAAGAATGGCAGTAACTCTACATGACACCACTTGCGCACTAAAAAAAACTTTCACCTGCTTTAACATACATTCTGAGGCTCTTGAAGGGGGATCTGGCCAGATTAGTGCACTTTTAGGTGAAATATGCCCACCTCATTGCTACCATGGTATCATCATGCTCTTGCAAACATTCTGTTCTTTTTGACTGAATGGTTTCAGGAAAATTCTGTCATATGATTTGATACGCTTTGATATAGGCCACTATTAAAGGGAAGGCAAAAAATGCATTGGAAACTGCTGACCAATTTAACTGTTATTGACTCCATCCCAAATACTAGAAAAATTCCCATTTGAATGCATGACAAAAATTTTTAACATTCTCTGTTTTTTTTAATCATCAGGAAGGCGACCTTACAGGAAGGGGCATTGCATTAATTCTTGACAAATTTGCAGCTGAGCTGTATTCGTCATTTGACAAGTTGTTTAACTGTGCTTTCTTTCTCAGTGTTCAGCAAATCTTTGATGTGATGAAACATAGGATTTTACCAAGCAAACTGTACCTACTTGGCTTTTGAGTTCCCTTTTTCGCTATCCTTGAGAAGTTTTTGTATGGTTGTTCGTTATTAAATTAAATAACCAAACTGAACCTGGTGGTAAACTGCCAATATATAGAGGCTGGTAAACTGCTGGATTCTATGTTATCTTCCATACTCTTCAAAAAATTTAATCACTAATGGCTTCAGCTCAATAACTTCAGGTGCTTGGTCTTCCAGTGCATGGATAACACAGTTTTGCTCACAGATCAAGTACACTTTGAGACAGCAATGCATTAGTTGCAGGAAAACATAAATTATATGCTTAAATCATTTTCTGACAATGGAATTTCTGTTAACACACAAAAAAATTGATCTCTTTCAGGAATATTTCAAAGGCTAACAGACAGAGTGGTATTTTACTTAATCGTGGTTCTCTCTCCTGCAGCTGTAATTCAATAGAATATGTGAACTAAATCAAATATCCCAGCATATTCTCTTATACTATAGTGGTAGCTTATTATGGTATTTTTGTGCACATTACGGAAGATTCTGTGGTTGCTCTTTAATGTGAAATCCTTGGCTCTAGTATCCATGAGAAAAAAAACAATATAAAAACTCAGATATGATACTGTTAGGTAAGGTATTACAATATTTGTTTCAACTCCTTCATGTTCGCCATGTGGGCAATATAGCTTGAAGAATGTTTCAAATGTGTTTTGAATAGCTGTCTTATGTCACCAAGTGTTTGCATTTTCCTGTGTCTAGGTCTTTCCATTGTTTTTTTTACAAACAGACATTACTCATCGCCATTTTTAGATATGAAACTCTTCAACAAAATCCACTTCCCATCGAAAGTTGTCGAACCACAAAATTTAGCTAGGTACAGTAAGGAAGCACTCTGGCATATATGTGCCTGACAACTTTGGTGGATCACACAAAGAGCTCTTTACTGTACCATCTGTGCACAGCCTAAAGGGGTAGCTGAAACTGCTGTATTATTCTTCAGTGTTTTGCTGCATTACCATGCGCAGTCTACTGGCAGTGAAAAAGATGTGTGTGTGTGTGTGCAAGTTAAATGAAAGTGCCTTTCCAAGATGGCATCTTGGGAAAGAATATACTAAATAAGGCGAGGCTGAAAATGTTTAATCACAGCACAATAGAATCTATGTCATGAAAAGCAATTCTACTTGATAGCACACTTCTTGCAAAATCACATTCTCATTATTGATACACTAGGATCGGTATGACTGTAACGTTTCAAAAAGAAAAAAAATTAATCTGTATTTGTTGTGCCTGTAATAATTGTTTCTTGTAGCTTTTGCTTGTTTTGATTCGTTTGGTTCCGGTAGGAGTAGTTGCACAGTTTGCCCTTATGTATCTACAATTGTCAGGCTGTTTGTATCCTTTAATTTAGTATTGTGTGAATGGAAGAAAAACAGCAAAGAGGTCTGTTACACTGTCAGGCATTCATTCATGCCTTTTCAAAAATGTATAGACAGAACGAGTGCAGTACATTTTATTTGTTCTGCTCAGTAAATGGCCTGATTTGAAACTTTGCAAGCATTGTTCTGAACATATTGATTTATGATTAATTCATACTGCAATCTGGGCCTTTAAATTCTTCTACAGGGGCTGTTGGCTCTTACTGTACTGTCTGCATCATTTTTTCAGTGAGCACAGGTTCATCTGATGGTATATTCTTCCATGCTTCACCTTTAATGGGGTAAAATGTGTGCTTTCCACAATTTTCTTGCCTCAGCAGCTTTGATAACAACTAAAGTCAAGAGCTTTCAACCTGACATCTTAATAATAAGCAAACTAATAAGCAAATTATTTCTACTTCTATTTAATAAGAAAAGTTCAGCTTTGTGATGCCCAAGTAACCATATGACCCATGTCCCACATTGCAGTTGTAATCCCTACTGTATCTCTCTGCTTGATGAAAATGCCATCATACCTTTCAATGAAAATTAAGTGGGTCTTGTACTACTATTGCACTTACTTGAAGGAGCTTTGCACCTTTTTTCTACAGTCATGAAGGCAGTAGCTGATAAGCTATAGTCCAGGTGAAATATAATTTGCTTTCACTGGGCAGTTGCCATCTGGATTTGCATACGTGCAAGAGAAACATCCTAAACTGAGAATTTCACATAGTTGCAGCTCATGTGAACTAATATTGCCCAGTCTCAACCAGAAATCTGTTGGCCACAGTTTCAAAGTAAGAATAATAGCTGTTTGCTAATATATGATGCCACACCTTCTCTTGCAAAGCAGCTTCACTGTTCGAGCTGGAACCAAGTGAAACTGTGTAATCAAAACTGAGGTGTGCCTGAAACATCATTGCAAATATTTCCAGTTAATGACATAATAAAAGCTAAATCTTTGTCCTGGGCCAATAGCAGGTCAACTTCACAAGCATGGCAGATTTCGAATGGTCACCAGCTTTGGAAACCACCGGGTTGTGTGTGATCTCAGCAGGGGTCAGTAGGGATTTGTCAGACTAAACTGTCTACATTTTCAGTTGATACCAGTCAAAAGCCTGCAGGTATTGCAGCTGTGTTAAAGCTTATGCTGTAATCTTTCTGTGCAAGATATGTCCTTGCTGGGATTATTTCTTTTATAAGGAACAGCTGTTAAAGGGATCTGCTTTTACACTGGCTGAGCTTGAAGAACAGTAGTAGGGAATAAAGTGTATACTTTAGTGACCGCAGTGGGAACTGCTCTAGGAAAGAGCTGGCTATGCACTCATAGGCGTGGCTGTGAGTGCTCCTGGCCCGTGCAGTTTCGGCCATTTGGGCACCCCAAACTCGATGCGCTGCAGCCGCGATGAGAATCACAATTTGAAAAATCTAAGAACTGATGCGGATATTACGGTCAGCTATAATCAACATCTCAATAAATAAGGTGCATTACTGTAACTGGTAAGAAGTTAAATATTATATATTAATTCACAAGCCTGCGCGTTAAATGAACATCTTAGCTGTATTTAATGTATTTAAAAAATTGCCGCATCTTCAGTGAAACACTCCGTAGGCCATCAATTTTGGACTAATTATAGCTTGTAGAGTACTTTCTCGAAGATAAATTAGGATTGGGATATATACTTTGCAATTGAAAACTCTCGCATTCACCTGCTGAATTAATTTTATTTTATTTTTTGTGTTTGCAATACACGCTTTACTTATTTTCTTCTTCAGTGACTACTACACATTTCACATTGCAGTAAAAACCAGTTCAGCTGCAAATGTCGGTGCACATGCTACGACACATTTCACTAGTGATTACTTCTCTGTTGTAAGCGATCAACCTGTGCCAGCTCGCCCCGTTACCCATGCTTCTGGCCGAAAACCTCAACTGCAGTCATGGAGTCAGCATTTTTGAATATGCATGACATCTGTGGTCATGTTGTCCGGGTGGTGGTGTACATGATTTCTGTGCATCTGGGAGAGACAATATGAAGTTAAATTTTTGGGCTACATTAATGTGTGTACGACCTAAAGTGAGAGTTGAGAGTGCACTCAAGTGTCCACATATAGTTGTTAAATGCACCAGAGCGTCGAATGCAACAAAATACATTGCTGCAGAGTTTTTCATAGGACCGCAAAAAAAAAGTAACAGCCAGGAAACGTAGCACATGAATGTTTAGTGTGAAAAGAAATTGTGCACCATTGCCTGCAGTTTTTTTATTATTATGACATGTGCGCCATATCCTTCTCTGGAATTAGCAAGGCTGTGTAGTTTTCACGATCATTCTGCATAAGCAAAGAAGACCAGACAACACGAGTGATGAGTGTGCTATTTTTTCCATGATGCTATGCCAACTATAGCTCAAAAGTCGATTCCGCTTCTGAGCATCTGTCTGTGGAACGGTTTTAGCAGCAAAGAGGGAGCGTGCCTAGAGCATGCGAAGCTGCGGTACGCGTGCTCCTCTTCGCTGTTATCGCGGTGGCCGCATTAATCCCATAGAATCATCGCCTATTGGAATCTCGAATTTGTGTATCTTAGGATGCAGGTGACAAGAATAAAGCGGTTGGCAGAAACAAAACCGTCGGAGCCAACGCGCGCAACCGCATCTCGTACAGTGCTGCTTGTGCCGTCTGCAGTGGCATAGTTTCGTTTTCGCGTTTTAGGGTCGTTCACGCTGGCATCACAGCGGCGATGTAACTGGGCCAACAGCCTCACCAAATATCACCTATTCTGTAAGCGTGCTCGCTTTGGTGGGGGGGGGGCTTCCCGCCAGAAGTCGCCTAAAATAGCGGTGGACAAGCGCCGATAGAGTGCATAGTTTCGCTTTTTCTACCCGGCACTGACATTGCACATGCATTGAACGAATGCCGGAATGGTGTAAACTATCACTGCGAGGCGACTTCCCTGGCATACGATGCGGAAATGATGCAACAGTTACATTATGTAACAGATACAGGCGATCGAGTTTTAAGTACGTATACGTGGGCTTTGATCTATGGCAGCTGGACTGGCTCATGAAAACGTAGTACTGGTAGAACGCAGCAACCGCAAACGTAACAGTGGGGTTCTACTCGAGGTTTGTTGTGCAGGAAAAAAAAATTAATCCTTCCACTTTTCATTGTGATGACTATAGAAGCACCATCTGCTGAACGACATATAACGCGTACTTCCATCTCGTATCGATATCACCGTTTTGCTGTACCGCATGCAAGCACCGCGATCAGTGCTTGTAAAACCTGTTGTGCACATCCCTTCCTCAAACACATGCACTCACGGTGAACTCTCATTGTTTCGTGCTCGCTTTTTTAGCTCAAACTTTTGGTCAAATTCTATTCGAACTGAGGGTGCCAAGAGTAAACACGTATGTGCAGCCCAGTGGTTTTGTAGCCGCATGCTCTCTTTGAACAGTCTTCTATTCATGTTTGTTGCAAGTAAACTTTTGAGATTTGCGCCAAGACTTTTGAAGATGAAGGCAAGGATCATCACGTTTAGAGCCAAATTGTGTGAACTGAGGGCCCCAAGAGTGGACACGTGTGCGGCCTGGTGGTTTTGTAGCCGCGTGCTCTCTCTGAGAAGTCTTATATTCACGTTTGTTGCAAGTAAACTGATGAGATTTGCGCCAAGACTTCTGAAGATGAAGGCAAGGACCATCACGTTTAAAGCCAAATTGTGCGCGCGCCATGAAAAGGATATATATCGTTGCAAGGCAAAGCGCCAATGGTTGGGCATATCTCAACATCTCAATACTTCAAACTGTTAAGGGACTGAAAATTTGTTCAAATCATGCCGATTTGAAATAAGGGTAAGAGGACCGAAAATAGTTCTTGACACAGAGTTCGGAAAAAACAGAGCCCGACCAGAGGGTTTAATGCATTCACTGGCCTTGTCATTCTTATGCGACTGCTCATCAGCACTGGCATCATTAGCGGCACCTGATAGATGTCACTCGATCGGCCTCGCATGTTCTAAAATAAACTGGCCCCACGTCGTGACAGGAACGCAGGGAAAAAAAAGAACTGCAGTGAAGCAGCCACAAAGACCACAACCTACACCAAGCAACGCGCGCATAGTGCGTGTAATGGCCTTTCATAGACTATCGGTCCGGGGGCTGTCGAAAGCACGATGGCCGTGTGCAGCACG
Organism: Amblyomma mixtum; assembly: GCF_055824585.1. NCBI lineage: Eukaryota > Metazoa > Arthropoda > Arachnida > Ixodida > Ixodidae > Amblyomma > Amblyomma mixtum. Next base: position 424,297,080 of record NC_143014.1, on the reverse strand, counting down.
CTGCATTGCCATGCTTCATCATCGGTCAGGACAGGTAAGCTGTACGGCTGTTGAATAAGCGTGTACTACCGGCAGTTTTGTCGCACTGAAATACGATATTTTGACGGGACCGAAGTACCTTTTTGCACATGATGTATAAAACGGAGTATAGTTTTTATGCAGTTCTACGAGGTACACCTTAAAGAGGTTTCACTGTACATATGAGTAGTAAGGTTGCTGAATTTGATGTGTCTCACTGTGAAATCTGAACCGACTGATACACCTCCTGCAGTGAGGCCCATGACCCAAGTGTAAAAGTGAAGTTCTGATCTACTGCTATGCGATGCATTCAGAACAGGTGGTGGCCTTGATGGCCTCACAGATAACTTTGACAACAATGGCAACACAGACATCAAAGTTTGCTCTCCACCATTGGTGCCATGTTTGCTGCTGCTCTACTGTCATTTTTCACAGTGGCCCACTCACAACTCACCTCAATTCTGACCGCGGTGCCAAACCAGCGAACAACCTATAAGTGGTACTGTGCGGATGGATCTTATGGCCATGCCACTGCTCTAATTGTGTCACACCACTTTCTCTCAGTCCCATGGCGACATTCCTAGCAAAGGTGAGGGAAGAAGGAAGTTGGAGCATCACGAAAGCCAAATGTACAACAAGGACACAGTGCAGTGGCCTCGCTCAAAGCTCTTGCCCAGAGATCAAACAGCACAGGTATTTCTGGCTGAGCTTACAACTTTTGTCACACCCAAGTTGACAGCTCACCAGCCACACGCCGGAACAATCACACATGCCAACAATGCAAGATCTGGCGATATGATGTTAAGCCATTTTAACCAACCCGAAATTCTTACCACTCAGTCCAGTAGATAAACTCGGTTCTCTCTGGAGATACACCCAGCCATTACTTTTCATAGCTATGGTAAATTATCATTTTGACCTCTGAGATTCCCTCATCAAGAGGCATGAGGGCAATTAACTGTTGGGTTCTTGGGACCAAGAGCAATAACTACAATTTCTGGGTAAACACTCCCTGAAGGGGCCACAGAAAATCCTCCACCAAAGCTGCAAATTATACTGTTTGAGCAGGAACTCCTTTTTGTTGTTTATTTATCAGTTTATCTGTACCTCAATGGCCCAAAGGCAGCATTAAGGGGTGGGCTGACATGTAACCTCCTGCCACAGAATTTTTCACAAAAGGCAAACTGAAGAGGTAAACTGCCCATCCACATCCTTGAGGCTTTTTTCCCTCTCATAATTCCTACTGCACTGGAAGCCCTACGTTGGTGCTTGAACCTGAATGCCACACACCCATAGGTGTTCCACACACATGTTTTATCAGCATAGCATCATGTAAGGTCATGACAATGCCACATTTGAGGACAAGAGGTGCAAATACACAAAACAGTAGGAACGAAACGAAAACACTAATGCTGTGTGGGTCATCCCTGTGGTCCATCTTTTGGCTGCCTCAAAAAGTGAAACTACAACAAATATCTACTTTTAACTTGTGGGAAAAAAAGAGACAAACATAGAAGGAACAACACAAACAACGCCTCGTCCTTGTCTTTCCATGTGTTCTTCAAATATGGGAACTACTCCCTCGTTCAGCTACCTGTCCTACCTAAATTCGTCTATGACTTCTCGCCTCTCGCCACTGCTTGTCTCTAGGGCCACAAGCATTCCCAGTTTCACAGCAGGAAGCCCACTTTCAAAATTATAATTTTCTAGATCCGCGACAGCCTAGTTGCTTTGTTCACTATGCAGGAAGGTTCTGTTCACTTGGGGTCTGCAGGTGAAAGCCATCTTAATAGTGAATGTTTCCAAGTTTTCTTTTTGTTTCTTCTTTCCATGTGACGGCTAGGGTGAAAAACTACCGCCCACCCGATGCAAGGCAAATAGCCACGTAATCATCATTACCACAATTACCTGTCGCAAACTGCAACAGTGCCTTGCGAGCTTTATGCACCTCACAAGCTTCCAAAATATCAAAAGGCATCAAGCACCTCATCCACTATGTTCACCTCCTTCAGGTGTCTCTGCAGCATCACCTGTTAAAAGGCTTTAAGCTTAGAGGCCTTGCTTGCTTTTCCAGTTGCCTCATGCGCTCCATGCTAGTTAGCTACCTGGGTCTAAGAACCTTCCCCATGTAAAGCCGATGCATCAGTGCAGGTGGCACAGCAGTCGCTTTAAAATTCACAGAAGGTGGAGAACTCACCCTGTGGTGCCTTAAAGCCTTTGCTGCTTCCGCATTTTATCGTCTCATTTGTTCAGCCTCTGCGCCAGCAAGCGAGCGCCGGACTCGAAGCAGGAATCGGGATGGTCCGTGCATATGAGTAAACTGCATTTCGGTTTTTCAAGTGGTGTTTTCTGAAATGAAAATAAATTTACAAGAAGAACATGTTTACGCGCTCCAGGCACCAAAGCGTTATCGCTTATCTCACCGCAATTAGTGCACCTGTTCCGGAAAGCGGCTTGTATGGATTCACAGCAACGTAACTGTAAAATGTACCATTAAGTCAGTATTCGACACACTTTCCTAGCAGCGGGGTCAGAAAAAGTCAGACCGTGTACAAAGCTCATCGCATAAACGGTTAGCTCAACTGCACTGTTGTCAAAAGTTTCCCGCCTTTTTTCGGGTGCACGCTAAAGCCGGTAATCATGCGTGTTTTACATGACCAAGAGTTACGTTGGTCCAGGCTGACAAAAGGTACAAAAATATACTGAGCGCATATTCTTTTCTGTCGAACTGCACTGAGCTTTAGAGAAGAACTCATGACAAAACAGATGACTCTCACCTTTAGGGCCTTTGTGTCCACTGCCGTGCAAGCGGGCTCAGTGCTAGTCCTGGGTGGTCTGCAAATATTTTGGTGCTAGGAAGTTGACAACAGAATGCCGAATGTCAGAAAATGGGCAATCACTCAATACTTGCATACCAAAAAACAAAGAACAGAGAAATTGCTCACGGGCAACACGAGCGCGCGCAGCACCCACAGACCGGCCATACAGCTACTCTCAGCTACTGCAAGCAATGCTCGGCTCGGCTCAAACATGAATCAAACAACAAAAAAAAAACGGCCGGACGTGACGTCATTTTTTAAACCGGATGCGACGTCACGGGTGGAAATAACGGTTGCGTTATTTCTACCGGGTCGCAGGAGATACTTCCGTACTCATACGCACAACACAGCCGCTAGAAAATGCAATAAAAAAAAAGCCAGAACTTAACCCACAATACTACATTAGTTTTGTTTCGTTACCAACTCCCCCATGGTCGCTGAAATGCATTGAAGCTATGCGCACTGAAATGCAGAGCACGTTGTGCGTAAATTTTATTGGAATTGGCGTGCAATTTTGATTCATTGCATCTCCAATTATTTTATGGCTGGCATCTGAATGTAAAATCTAGTAGGCTTGTTTCTGTTTACATATGCACCTAATGTACAGGTGCACCAAAAGTAAAACGGAGCACGCGAGCGGTGGGCGAGCTGCGAAAAACTGCATGCCAGCGCGCTGTATCAACAGATGCCATGGAGGAAGGAAAAAATCAGGAGAAGCCCTTTCCACACAACACCCTGGGAGAAAAGTGTGGAGGAAATCGCATGGTTTTTCCACGATCGTGAGGGGCAGCTTAGCAACGGTGTCGTAGTTGCTGCTTGCAAACCGGGCGGTAGCAGACGGCCGCAGTGTAGCATCTGTGGTGCGGCGTAGGCGTACTTTTCTCAACTGCTCAAGTTTGTTTTTGATCGTGCTCACAAGCTGACGTTGGTGCCATTCACTCATATCTCAGGTGGAATTCGCTGCAAAGCTCTCGTTGCGTGCATGGATTTCAACGTGCTCGGCGACCACGATCGGACGGGCATTTTGTCTACTGCGTCACTGCTCGGAGCTGTCGGTAGACCACCGCTGCTCACTGACGAGCACTCGCACTGTTCGTTCACCAGTGATTCAATATGGCGTGCGCTAGAGAGGTCGTTGGCGAATTGTGCGGACGTTTCGCGTCCTATGCTTGCAGTGTGCCTGTAGTGTGCCTGTGCCATTTGTGCTCCCGTTTCCATTGGCAGCGAAACCTTGTTGATACTTTTGCGTGTTCTTGCAACGCTCCAGTGATTGTCATTGGTGTTAGTGTAACTGTCATTTTTGTTTTTCGCGATTGCGTTTGTGTGAGCGGCGGGGGCCATGACGTTGGCGGAGGGCGATATTTTGAAGAAAGCAGCTGCGCTCACTTTCCTCTTAGTATACAGAAACTTTGTTACACGCCCCGTTTCAAGACTAACGTTTGAAGCATCTAGCGAGCTCTACCTTCTGGGACGTGCCGGGCTCAGGTGTATTCGTACATATCATGGCCAAGTCTGTGTTTCTGGTCGCGCGCTGTGTTTGAACCGGTTTCCTGTAGCAGGTTTGCAATTGCTTTTCTATCTGATGTCATGGTCAAGAAGTGCGAAAAAGGCGAAGCTCTAACTGAATTTGGAGGCCTTTTCTCATGTGTTTATTGTGCCTATGTCCTGTGATAGTGTTATTTGGGGTAAAAAGTACTTAGTGAAATGAGGATCCACATGTGCGCTGAATTTCATTGATGCCTGTGGTTATGTTGAAGAAAAATGATTTGATGCATTTATTACGTACAATAGATCGACTTTCATTTTATGTATAGTCGATCACAAGTAAAGCGTGCTACTATGCAGTGACATTACAAGCTAGTATTTCACTAAGTAGCGAAAAGCGGTGCGTACAGCTGCAGCTCTGCGCATTAAACGTGAAACACAGTATTGAAATGATGCACAACACCATGAAACTTATACTGCAGCCATTGGGTACTCCTAAACTTCTAGAAGTCTGAAAAGCTACGGTAATATATATTATGCACAATACTAGATCTGTAGATATGTGAAATATGCTATGTTGCCATGCTACAAAGGGTGGGTTGATGGAGGGGGGTAGTCACATTTTAAACGTATTTCTTGGACTTTTTTCATTGAGATAAAAGGTGTTCAGAATGGTTATCATGTGTAAAATTTCAGGTAAATCCTCCCCTGCCGTCTACTATATGCACTTTGGCCCTCTCCGTTTCTGTCACCTGTGTGAGTGGCTCTTGGAGTTGTGAATCAAAAGTCATTGCTGGCATGTCTACCATTACAACACGTTATGATATTACATTTTCCATTTAGGGTCAAGAACTCAAACTTTTTAGTATATTTGCCCATCCTCACTTCTGTATAAGAAAGCATTCCTTGCATCACCAGCTGCACGAAAACTTGCTATGAAATTAAGTATGGTATTTAAGACCAACAGCAAAGTACTGCAGAATTTTTCTTACCCTCACTGCTGCAGCAGAAGGCACTGTTGACACAGCCAGCTTCCCAAACATATGCAGTGGAAGCAGATTGCAACACTCAGCAACAAGAGCTGCATTAAAAGGCAGATTGAACACCAAGGTGGGGTGTGACCATGCATGGCAGCATTGTTCACGATTCAGCCGAAAGCAGACAAGTGCACACTCATTCAGCATAAAGCTGATAGGTTTGTGCTATCCACCAGAGAGCGTGATTAAAGTGTGGCCAGTGTGTGGGACACTTTTATGCGAGCATAGCATGTAAACGACCCAATTTCAATACCTTGCTCAGGGATCTCATGCATGAACCTCTAAACTCATTCTAGCTAAGAAGGATTTTTTTTTTTACAACCTCATGAGCACATTTGACAGTTGTCCACTCAAAAATCATTATGCTCTCAAAGAGAAAGTGTTGCAGAGTGCCATTCAGATATAAGCCTTGTGTCAGCAAGCTGGACATGAAAGGCTTAGAGGGTAGCCATATACTAAAACATTTCAGGAAGCTTAAGTTTAAAGGCAGTACTTTGCACTGCATTAAGGTTTGATAGTTTGTTCGGAAGCTTGATGAAATACACTGTGAGATCCAAGATGCACAGCATAAAAAAAAGTAATTTAAGTGCTTTCAGGCGATCGGTATATGAAATCTTTTAATTTTAGAACGTTCCACAAAAGCTTATTTGCCTTGTTTGACACATCATATGGACTGACTTTTGCTTAGACACGTAGGTGTAGTGGAGGCATACGAGTATTTAAATATCTTGTTGCTAGGTTTTGTGTATACATACAGTGACTTTGTTTCCAGCGACACTTTTTTGTCCTTTGTCAAGTTGTTCAGTAAGGCATGTTGCCGGGCTAGTTGGTTTAGCATCTCGAAATATGGAATAAAACCACCTTGGCGCAAATAACTTCACAATTTCCTCGTCTTTTTTGTCCTTGTGAAATTATTTGTGCCAAGGTGGTTTTATTCAAAATTTCAAGTTGCCAAGTTGTATCTTCGCATTTCTAATACTCCATTTTATCTTCGCACTTAATTGTATTGCATATTTTGCGGAATTCCTCGTTTGTTCATGTGCTCGCTGTTGTGACTAAAATTTTGGTGCAATTACTTGCAATACTTGACCGGTGACAGCTGCTGCTGTGCAGTACACTGGAATGAAGGACAGCGTCATTGAGATTTTTCCCTGGCCGTTGCATATGTACAAAAATGTAATGGTTCTTGAACGACAAAAATTCATTAAAATATTTGTCCTCTACTTGCTCATTTCATGGCCTTTACGTTTTTCATATCAGTGGCATGCACTGCTATGCTAGTTTTGGACTGATGTAGTTGTAGACTGTGTGATATTTTGTTTACTTAGTAAATACGCAAAAACATGGAAGCATTGGTATCAGTTAACATGATTTTTAAGACATACAAATATATATTCTTTTATTTTTAAAAGTACACATTTCTCTTGTCTAGACACTGAGTAGCTTTATATAATGCACAATGGCATTCTCAATGGCAATGCAGTTATTATTCTTGCGTTTGATCCCTCCACAAATTCTATGAGGAGGCCACGGTGCAACATGAGCCCCCCCCCCCGTCCGAACAAAATTTCTGGCTACGCCACTGCCAGAGAGGCTCATAATCTCCGCCGTCAGAAAACAACGTAGCCACAAGTGACAACGGGTTCTGCATGTCAGGATGGGCCACTGCAGTAATTGAAAGCGAAGCTCACTTCCCGCGCTTGCAAGAGTTGAGATAAGCATTTTTCCCGGTTGCTATTAATTGTGACCACGGCCGAGCAGTTGGAGATGGCGCGGAGAAGACGCAGTATGAAGCAGTAACTGAAAGTAGCCGCCTGTCTCACACGGGTATTTCCGCTTTATTACCTTTTCCACTGACGAACGTCGGTATAGGTCACTCTAAATCGCCAAGCAGCCAAGCGCCACCCGCGCCGGGGCCTGTTCCCATGCGATAGCACGCTCCTTCGTTGGCTTTGAAACGCGCGCGCAATCGGCGCGGCAGCGAAATGTAAACATGTTTGTAAACATCCGGACAAGCTGCCGCTGAGCTTGTTTCCGGCTTCACAAAATGTCACGTGACGGCCTCTCCTCTAAATTTTTCTTCCTCCAAGGCAGATGCGCAGCAGAGAGCGAAAGGGCGTCGGCGCATCCGGCTGATCCATATCGATGATCTGATGCTCGCCGTATCGTCGGGTCAAGCGCAGCCACGCCGCTACCGTCACTGCTCGCCAGGGGCGCTTCCAATGCTTCAAGCAAGGGTTTATTGTTTGCCCACATCGTGCAGGAAAGCTGGCCTTCGGCGGCATGCGCTTTCTGCTTCGTCAGGAATGCCACCATTCTCAGTCTTGTGAGCGGTGTGATTTACGCTTCACTTGGCGGCGAGTTTGCTGCGCTATGGAGTTTAAAAGCTAGTGCATTGGTTTGGCAAGTGAGGTCAAAATTTTGCTTGGCTAAAGGGAATGCATGAAAAAAAAAAAGCATGCATGTATTAGCTGCGTTGTCTTGTGATATAAATAGACGCTCAGAATATAACCTATCTAGGATGACTCTAGCAGAGACAACGTTTTTTGCTATGAAAATTTGTTTAACTTTGTTTTCTCCAGTTTAAGAAAGGTAATTTGTGCTGAAGTAAGTGGTCTGCAGTTACCTTGTTTCGTGTGCCGTTGGTGATCTCTTGAGTGTCATAACGACAACGGAGCCATGCTTTTCTTTTTTCATGCGTTCCTTTTAGGCAAGCGAAATTTTGACCGCCCTTGTGAAACCGATGCAGAAACGTTTATGCTCCATAGTGCAACAAACTCGTCGCCAAGTGAAGCACGAACCACGGCGTTCACGCTGATTGAAAATGGTGACATTCCCGACGAAGCACTGAAAGCACCCCTGGTGAGCAGTGATGGTAGCGGCACAGCTTCGCTCGACCAGACGATGAGGCAAGCATCAGATCATCGAGATGGGTGAGCCAGATGTGCCGACGCACTCTTGCTCTTTTCTCGGCATCTTCTGGTAGAGCACACTGGCATGCAGTTTCTCCCTATTCGGCCACCGCTCGCGTGCTACGTTTTACATTTGGGGCACCTGTACGGGCTTTTCTTTTCGCTTTTAAATGCACAATGGTCTGCCATTCAGCAGGTATGTAAACTTGTGCAACTTTCGATCCTTTTCAGGGTCTTCAACCAAAACTGAACGACAACAGGCTCGGGCGCCATCCAATGGCCCCATTACGCTTGGATCCATTCATTCTTGGGGTCCTTACCAATGAATCGCCCCTCCCTCGTTCAAGAAGCCCGTTTCACTGGGGGAGCCACTGTAGAGCAGGTATGTAGATCAAATTTAAGATTGGCAAGGCACTTGCCAAAAACGTGGTGCTCTATCGTTTTCTCATGTTTTCATTTAGATCACCATGAACTTTGAAAAGTGGCCTGTATTGGAGTAGCTATGATATTGTGGTCATGAAATATGTGGAACGCTGCAATGCTAAATAAAAAGGTCAAGGCGATGCCACATACAAAATGGAAACAGCTTGACATTCTAGTCTCTTTCAGCACTGCTGCACGTTGCGTAGCTCACAGCATGTGCGAGGTTGCATTTGAACCATAGTGAGGTTTATCTCTAGTTCCATCATCTCAGCGTCATATATTTGTTAGTGCTGTCATCCTGTTTTTTAGCGCTGCAAAGAATCGCCTAATTCAAAGCATCGGCTACCTTACGTTTCAAGTGTGGTCATGATGTCATCAGAATCTGCCATAGATGGCCCCTTAACGAATTTGCTCAGGCAGTAAGTAAAGAAATCATGTCCTTGGAAGAAGCATTGCCAATGTATTGGAAAAGCCTGATTAAAGGTTAACTTCTCTCCTCTAGATCGGAAAAGAATGTAAGTGTTCCAGAAACAAAATACGTCTAATATCACTGCTTCAGTACACAGCTAGTAACTGGAGATATCCTTGTTTGACACGCACAAAAATGATGGCACACTTCTCACCTATCTGTGAACCAAAGACATTAGCAGGCAAACATCATAAATTGTTGTTTCTCTGTTCTATGTGGTGCAGATCACTCTTGACATTGCAATGGGCACTGACACCAGCAGTGCTGATGATGGGAGCCCCGTACTTGCACCTTCTGAAGAATTCATTCAACGTGGACGACAGTCTAGTCGATGAAAGTGCTGCAGCCGAGTCCGCGGCTATTGAGGACGGAGGAGCTGAGGGGCAGGGAGGCATCTGCCAGTAGCAAAACCCCTAAACGGATGCGGGCAACTGCGTCGTCAGACTTCAGACAGGCTTTGCTCACGGAGCAGAGGATGTTCCATGAGAGCTTCGAAGTGTGTCATGCCAGAGAGGTTGAAGTGAGGCAGCAGCTCTTCACCCTGCAAGAAAAAATGGTGAATGCAATTACAAAGTTTTTTGAATCACTATAAGAATTTTTTTAAGGGCACTGGTTCAGCCACATGCTTTCCATGCATATTGATTCATAATGACAACCTATTTTATTGGCAACTGTACCACACAGCTCATTACGGTTCGTTTTAATGTAGTTGCCATTATCTCGGGAAATTTTCATGGCTTTTCCAATTTTTTCAGCGGTGTATGTTTGTGTTTTGCCAGTTTTTACTTTACCTACCAGTGTTCTGTGTGTGTTAGTTTTCAGACTCGTCGGTTTTCTCGATATCTTACCCCTGCTTTCATCTCGGCAAGTCACGCCATACACTTTTTATTTGTTTTCTTCAAGGCTGTGCAGTACGACATTATTTATGGTGGCTCCAGTTTTATTGATTTTGTTTTTCATTCTTGCTGTTGTACATTTGTTGTACTTGTTTCAGTGCCTGCGCGATGCTGTGCAGCAATTTGTGATATTCAAGGCAGTGTTAACCACATGCAATATACATACCTCGGCATGATGAGAGGTGGCTCAACCACACTCTTGGTCACTTGTACTCACATCCACCCACTCACACTCGTACTCATGTCACTCACACTCACAACCATTCACACTTGCACTGATGTCCACTCGCACTCACTCACATTCATGACCACTCACAGTGACAACCACTCACTCACACTCATATCCACTCACACTCATAACCAATCACCCATACTCGTGCTCACAACCAGTCACACATAACCACTCAGATTCACAACCACTCACTCGCATTTCCACTCACTTGCACTCACTACCACTCGCAGTGGCAACCACTCACTCACACGCACAACCATTCACTCACACCCATGTTCATTCACTCACATTCACGCTTACTCACTGTTTTCTTGTTTGTTGACAAGAGGAGGATGAAAGGTTTACTGCCTTGACTGTGCTTGTGGCTCCTCTGGCATAGTCTTGGTCGCACAGATGTGGTGGCGAGTCGCCCGGGGCTCTGCCCGGCTCTTTGGCCACTTTTCACAGTTTCAATGACCGAAGGAAGTGGTCACTCATCACGCATTACTTCCATGTCCTGAACCAATGTTACGCACATGTGCTTCCGGGCTTGCTGTGGAGACGATGAGTGTCTGTTTAGCGTCAGCTGAAATGCTTAGAAACGTTTTTGAATGATTTCCATAGGTGTGTGCAGGGTTCTTCATGAAGGGGAGCCAAGTTTCAGTGCAGCGTCCTCTTATCCCCAACCTCCTCTCCCCCTAGGCGCCTGCGGTCAAAACGGAGTGCAAAGATGAGGAATGATTTTAAAATATTTATTTCAGTGTGATGGAATTTCAATGTGTACGAAATATTATTAAGCAGTAGTTTATACTTTCATGTGCAAGATCGGCAGAGGAAGGCAGTCCCATGCTGCTGAGGCATGAATGCACCAACGCGCTTCCAAATGAATTTACATTTTCTCTAAACCACAGAAATTATGACACATCTGTCTTGTTAACTGCAAAAAAGAACCTGAAAAGGTTGCCTCAAAGTGACCCAGCTAGTAAACATTTTTTGGAATACAATATCATGGGTCTTCGGCTGCCTGTATCGCCAGAAAATCTGAATGACCGCAACACTGCACGATAAAAAATGACGTGCCAGATCCGACAAAGTAAAGGTATAGGCAGACCTGGCACCCCCTTTGATGATTAGAGAGGGTGGTCACAACCTCTCCCCCTGTGTGCATGCCTATGACGGCATCTAAGTAACTATAATAAATTGGCCTTTTCCTTAATTTTTTTCCTTTTTCTTTTTATAATAAACCACTACCACAATGGTCGTCGACGGTGTCCAGTACCTATGTTGGGTTTGCCTTGACAATGACGTGTCCTCTCATCTGCATGAATACATTGGAGGCAAGTGGTGACTGAATACCTTTAGCGGCATTGGAAATAGAGAGTATCTTCGAAAAGATCAAGTGAGTTCCTCACGAAATGGGTAACGACTGGAATGGGCCTCAAGTACAGTTTTGCCCTGCAGAAGAAGGATCAAAAGGGGAGTGGCCATTATTAGTCCCTGTAGGACAGACTCTTGGGCTTTCTTTGGGGCATAATTAAGAGCAGGGCTGGCTTTGTCTAGCCAGAGCAGGTATGCATGAGCAATCTGTGGATATGCGTGCGTGCAGTGCATTGTCTGCGCGGCACACAAACCCCATCTGAAGGAGGCCTCAGAAACCAGTGCAGTGCTCTTGCTTGAGGCCGGTCCGTGCAGAGACCACATTCGCATCTGCATGGGCATGGAGGGCGCTAACAATGCACCTAATTTAGAGACTGGATAAGGTATAAGGTGACTCTAACCTAATTATTCTCCCATAGTTCACTTCATTGTTTGTGGAGGAAACGCTCATGGAAGAATGTGTATGCAGCTAACTTGTGAGTCGGTTTATAGTGTATGCCCTGAAACAGTGGAACTTTACTGGAAAAAAGACCTATCCTGAAGTTCTTAGAGGAAATCGTAGTGTCCGGTTCAAAGGATTCCTCAAGGTGTACAGATATCAGTGTGAGTAGAACTACTGAAATTGGAGTGTCCAGATAGAAGTTTGTCCCCTTACAGTTTTGCAAACACAAAGATAAAACAAAATCGTATTTCACAAGCCCATTTCACTTGCCCAGTGCCAAAGATTGGGCACCACAAATTGGAACCACGCCTGGCACACATGCAGTGGAAGCTTGTATGCAGTTCTTGACTTCCCAGGACAGCCCGCAGCAGCCGAAGTTGCCAGCGGTGTAGTTCCATGTTTATGGCACTGACGGGAGCCTTTTCATGACCCTACAGAAAAACCGTTTTGTTTTCAACTCTAGTGAGAGCATTGGGGAGCTTAGTCATCAACTCTTTCCTGTTCAAGCGCAGTCCAGTGTCCAACATGTCGGCACCATTCAGACATGTTTATGAAAAACTCTTCCTCCCCGCTCTCAGTCTCCTGTTCTCTTGTCATATTTTTGGCTATGATGTCCGTCCGACAACTTTTCTTCGCTGCTTTATCAGTACCGGCAGTTTGAACAGCAGCACTCTCTTGCTCAATACTTTTAGGTAAAACGAAAACTGTGTTGCCCCTACCTTGATTCTTATTGGCTTTGATTCGCTCGTACTCCTTTTCTTTTGCAGTTTTTTTTCTAGAATGAAAATGTGACAATACTCAGAAATGTATTTTAGGTCCCTTTCCCGAGTATATAAGAAATTCATTTGAACTGTACGGCCAACCAATCAAAAAGTGTGCGCCCATTTTTGCTGCCACCTCATTCCACTGCCGAAAATAGCCGCACCATTTCTTCATCATCGCCACGAAACAATGATTTCTGGAGCAGATTAAAACATTAAATACTACCACTTTGGCTGTCTCCTTGGTGTGAAGGCGTCACCATGCCTGATGCTATTATGCATACAAAAAATAAAAACCACATGCTTAATTTGTGACACAGTGCTCCTTCAAGTACATGACAGAAACGAGAACCTCTGGTGTTACCGAAAAGCACACTTGGTTTTCGCATCATTTCCAGGCTTGAGCCTAGCTTGGGTGGTTGAGTAGCCAGGCCAAGTAGATCAGGTTCTTTGCATGGTTCCGGCCCTAGTAAAAAAATTTACGGCCAGAGCAGAGCTCTACAATGCACATGGCTTGGCACCGAAAAACCTAAGCGTGCACTGCAGTGCTCGAGATCCCACCTTGTGCTAGTTACTGCCAAGAAGCTGACAATAATTTCGGCAGCAAGCATTGGAACACTGTGTATATGAGCTCGAGCCGCGTAGGAGGCGTGTCAAGAGACGTCTGCCTTTCTAGCAATGGCAGTGTGAAATGCGATCAACGGATCTGACACAACTTGTAATGGCTCACTGCACCCGTGAAGGGCCTGCGCCCGTGCCTAGCGGTGAACTAGTAAGGTGAACTGGAATAAAAGATTGCCATTCCCTCTCCAGTGTAATCCTTAGGTTCTAAATAGACGCCGGCATGATGCCTCATGCTGCCTTGAGTGTCCTCAGCAGTGAATATATACTTCCCTCAACTGTCAACAACATGAAAATAGCTAAACACATGTGACAAGCTTCAGTATCACATGAAGTTTGCTGCCACTCATGTCCACTCACAACCACTCACCCCAACTCATGTCGACTCATCACTCATCCTTCATCTTTGGCCTTTACTTGCAGGATTCCAGACGCAACGATCATACCCTTAAAACACTCAAGGCATCCACGCAATCCGTGTTGCAACTTCTATGCTGCGTATCCTCCCTGCACAAAGGTTTAGACGAAGCAGACAACATGAAAGTAGTGCATGCTTTTACACTTAGCCGAATTTTATACGCCACCCCATATCTTAAGCTGAACCGCATGGAAACAGAGCGAGTGAACGCCATGATTCATCTAGCAACCAAGGCAGCCTTAAACCTATCCCGCAGCACTAGCACAGCCAAGCTCCTTGAACTAGGCATGCATAACACCTTTCAGGAACCAGTAGACGCGCACCTTCAGACACAGTACCTAAGACTTGCCGCGAGCACAACTGGCAGGCATATCCTTGCTTCTCTTCGCATCAACATTCCCGCTAATCAGACATCCCTTATAGCCATTCCTCAACACATTCACACCCCTCTCATTGTGAAACCCCTTCCCCGGAACGTTCATTCCCAGTACCACATTCCTCGCCGCATGGCTCGCGCTAAGGCCCTTCACAAGTATTACGGACAAGCCCAGGACGCCATTTGTATATACGCCGCGTGCACAGTGCATGAAGCTGTAGCAGTTGGTTACAATCCAGCTCTAGCACAGCTCCTCACACACCGCCTTCCCTCGGGCTGTACGCCTGAGGAGGCAGAGGAAACTGCCATCGCCCTAGCCCTTGTACATTCCAATGCAAACTACATCTTTAGCAACTCCAAAACGGCTCTGTTCAACTTCACGAGAGGCAGGATTCACGCCCCTGCTTGGGAGTTGTTGAACACCCCCTCCAAACATTTACCACACAGGGTAGAGCTCCAGTGTGTGCCGGCTCACTCAGGGAATCCAGGAAACGAGGCTGCCGATAAATTGGCCCAAGGTTTGATTTGCCGGGCTCAGGACGTCCTCGGTCCAGGCATCTCGAGAGAACGGGCACATACCTTTGCAGAGCTGACGCAAATGCCCCGCTTGGACCGTCAAACTTACCCTCCTCCACATCCCTCCCTTACCCATTCCCAACAGATCCTCTGGAGATGCCTCCAGACCCGCTCTCTCTCATCCCCTCAGCTGCTATCTCTCTACTGTTGCACCTCCCCTGCATGCACCCTGTGCAGCGACCCTCATGCCACACACTCCCACATCCTTTTCAGCTGCCCTGCTAATCCTCCCCCGCAGGGACAGCCCACGTTATCAAGTTGGGAGGACTGGGAGGTCGTGCTCTCGTCTCTGGACCCGCCATCGCAGCTTGCTGCGGTGTTTCGGGGTGCCGACATCATGAACTGTTGCATATCCATAGCGTGCCCGCAGAACGCCGAACCAAGGAAGCAGCCGCACAGCCAGTAGAACCAGAAAAATGAACGTTTATTCAAAAGTGTAGGAGGTATTTATAAGCAGCCGAGTGGCCGGAAGATAGGAAGGAGCACGTGTACATAGCGATAGCTCGAAGCTATGAAGGATCGCCAGATAAGGCGATAAGAGGTGCGCGCACTTCGGAAACGCACGTGAAGATTCCATATGAACAAACACCACATGAACGTTCCGACATAGAGTGGGACCGTGCGGTGGTCCAGGGACCCAAGGGGGTTCAACACACTTGCCTGAATAAAGTTTTTCTCTCTCTCTCTCATCACTCATGTCCTATCACCACTCATCTCTGTCACACTCACATCCACTCACTAACACTCATTTCCAATTTCATCCACTCACTCGCACTCATCTCTACTCACACTCGCATCCACCCTCACACTCATGACCACCCACACTCACTCATCTCTACTCACTCTCACATCCACTCATTGACACTCATGACCACCCACACTTGCATCCACTCACTTGCACTAACACAACCATTCACTCACACTCACAGACATGAGTGTGACATGATATGAGTGCACTCATGAGTGAGTGTGCCGACCTCTGTAATATGACATCATCTGATGTGACTCCAGATTTTGTCTCTTTTTTTTCTTGCTCAATTTTTGCATTTGCTTTGGCACCAGCGCAGTGATTTGTGATACTCAAGGCTGTGGTAACTATGTGTTATGCGGCATTATTTAATATGACTCCTTCCGATTTTATCTATCGTTTTGTTTTTCTTTCTTGCTTTGTTGCATTTTTTGCACTTTTTTCCAGTACCAGAGTGATTTTCAATCAAGGCTATGTTAACCACATGCATGTCACATTATCTCAGGTTACTCCTTCCGATTTTAATCTTTTTTATTTTTCTTGTTGTTTTGTGCTTCTTGCAGCTGTTCCAGTACATTAGCAATATTTGGCACCGCTTTGTGATATTTTTCCGGGGATATATTCTGCAGCAGCATAGCATTGTGGGGATGTTGGTAATTCATGTTTAAACAACGGGCTCAGTGTGCAAAGATGAAGGACAAGATAAAGCTAGCCAATGTTTTTCTTTGTCTAGTCCTTCATCTTTTTGCTTTGGTTCCTTTGAATGTGACACATACCTTGTTTTGTTAAGTGTTGGCAGTTAAGCCTATAGAGAGGCTTCCTGTGTAACCTTTCATATTTTGTGTGCATCTTCTGTGTGTTCTGCTGTCATCTTTTCACACAATTTCTGAAAGTGAATGCATGCATCAACTTGCCAGCCAGAAAACGTGGTTATTGTAAATGGATAGCACTGTTTACCTCAGTTTTATGCTCGCGTCTTGTAGGATTCTAGGATTGCAACTCATACTGCTGCACCAGTTACGGTTCGAGCATCTGTAACTCTCTATTGCACCTCATACAGGGCCTCGGAAACCTTTGCATCAGAGGTCCAGTCTTGCATGATGTCTCGAAACGTTTCGCAGATGTTATTCAGCGTACAGCAGGTGCGAATCACCATTGGAGCTGTATCTAGGCTGCACACCATCGTCTTCATGCAGAACCTAAATGTTGCCTTCATTGTGTCAGACGCATTGTCCACCGCCCTTCTAGCTTTCGAAAAGTGGTAATTTAACCATTTCATGTCGGCATTCAATTGGATGCTATGGCTGACGGGTTACATTAAGTCTGCTCTGAGGGGAAACGCTTCATCTCAGGGTATTAGTGGAGGCACAGCACTGATGACAACAGCTGGAGCCTGAAATGTTGGCCCTTTAATGAACTTTGCCTGCAGGGAGTGTTGATAAATGTAGGCATTGTGGCAGCACCCTGGTGAGCCAATATTCGTGTACCAAAAGTGGAACTGGTGGCGTACGGAGGGGAGCAGCACAATGCTGTGCCTGTCAAAAAAAAAACAGCATTAACCCTTTCAGGCGCCCTTTTTTGTTTTGACTGAAATCAGTTATTTTTTTACCTAAGTAGTATATTCAGGCCTCGAGGATGGGAATTTGTTAGTTTTCAAAATTGAAAGGCCAGCACGTAAGGTTTTAAACGATGTGGAGAATTCCGTACGAAGTGTCAGATTTGATAGAAATAGTAACATCAAAATGTTCTCGTGTGTCAGGTAAACACCTTAGGGATCGTGTAATCACTTTGTGTTTCGAAGATTCGCATTACGCTCGAAATTGAGCAAAAACAATGTTTTCACTCACGGCAAAATCTGTCTGCACGAAAACGGCGGACAAAGTGCTACCTAGCTCACACTTATGTGAAATATTATTTACTGCATTTGCTACATGGTACAAAAAAGCAACTTATTTGGAACAAGGAGGGTGCTCAATTTGACTGAAATAATGAAATCACTGTTAAGTGTTCCAGTTTCTCAGAGAAAGGTGTAAGTTTGCCACTTATGCAGTTGTGTAAAAGCGCCTGTAAGAGTTAAAAGAATTCTTCACAAATCATGAACGAGCACAAGGAGTTGTGAACTAAGACTTTTGCATTAGCAAATTCGTATTGTTGCAGTGCTGCCTTTATGGCTGCAACATGTAAGCTCTACATAAGCCAAGTATAAGGTAACTGACCAGGCTTTGTAGTTGTAGTAGTCTTATGTGTTTTCCTTTGGTGGTTCCATGGGAAAATGGCACCCGTCGAGTGCACCCATCGCTTGTGGAAAATTGCAAACGGCACTGAACTCTCTAATGTGGTCGCCCATTGCGTCTGGAGAAGGCATGTTGATACACTTGTCCTTGAGTAGGCACACTATGGTGTCACAAAACTCCTGATAGATGGGGTTGAGAGTAGATCGCCCCAGGCCAAAAAGATTGGCAACAGACCTATCCTCTGTGAGGAGCACAGCTTGTGCATCTCCACTGCAACGTGCTTCTCAACAGAGATGGCCAACAGCATATTTGTGTCGATGCATTTCAGCAGGGGCCAGCAAGCTTCGACTATGCATCGCAACGGCATCACACAGAAGCTCTGTTTAGAGAACCGCTCACTGAGGTGGGGGAGGGTGTTCTCGAACCTGCCTTTGATGTGATTGTACATTCACCTGTCCTGGTGGACTGTAGATTTGCATGCAGCTGCGACACACCGCCCGTTCGTAAAAAAACAGCTGCCTTTTTACACTGTCTCTCCTCTAGCTGCCTCAATCTCGGCTTCAAGGTCAGCAGCCGCCACCGTCTTGAGAGCAGTCTGGCGTTTCTTTTTTTTCTGATAATAAACTGCACAGCTGTGAGAACAAATCTTTTGATTTTGGCGCCAACTGCTATCACAGCGTCTGGCTACAGATTTGGCTGCCACTGCCCCCGACTGCGCAGTGTCGCCGGACATCACCATGTTATGGCTGTCAATGGAAAATTTGCCGCCACCTAACACATGAGAGGGAAACTTCTCATTGAGTATTGAAAATGCCTCTGTAGCACTGGATGCTTCGAACGTGCTGGAAAATCTTAATGCAGACCGAGTTAAATGAGGATCGAAAGTGTCTGTGTGGTGGATATTGTAGCCAGGCTATTATGTGCTCTACGTAGTTGCATTTTTGGCTTGCTTTATTGCTGAGTTATGTTCATTTTTGTGGTGTCTTCCCCCTATGGTCGTTTTTTTGTGCTACCTTTTTATTCAAGTATGTATCACTAACTAGCCCAGCAAAAAGTTTTATTGATCCTAATTGGCTCTGTGGGTCAGGACTGAGTATGTTGATGTTTTGCCGTAACGTGTTTTGTGTGCCTAAAGTCAAGGTGACGCTTGCCAAGTTTTTCCTGTGGCTGTAACCAACCGAACTGCACTTCTCAGTTTCATGATCCACATTGCGGTTCAGCTGTTTTATATAGGCGGAGTTATGCTCAATGCGTGGCGACATTTTGGTCTCGTGTAGCTGTCACAGAGATTGCTTGCTGAACTTTGAAAGGGCCATCATAGTTATAGTGTGTACCTGTAGTTACGCGCATCTGTCTTCAGTTTTATTGTGTGCGTTACAGGAGTTTAGGTGTTGCTTGTTATTGGTGCCCCATAGCTTATCATGCTGAATGTAATGCTGTTTTAATAGGCTATTTTAGTGTTACTTTGTTTTTTACCATCTGCCATTAGGTCAAGTATCCCAAACAATGCATGCCTAATGGATGTACGTATGTCTGCATTCATTTAGGAGCATGCAGCATGGATCCTGCCACCACAAGAGAACTGCTGAGCTGTATAGCATTGAAAGGTGAGTCTCAGTTGCCACTACAATGTATAGTTTTAGTTTGGTATTGCATTTGGTATCGTGTGGTGCACATACGTGTCCTGCTGCTTTTTATGGCACTACCATTTGAAGGAGAGCAGTGCAAAGATTTGGGTTAAGGCATTCAGGAAATGAAGCGCAAAATTTGTAGGTTTTTTTTTTGTCTTGTGTGATGTCATGTGAAGGAAGCTTCTTAGCTTCCTTCATACGTATGTCCTGAGAAGGACCTCATGTCCTTACCATTGTTTGCTCAGTTGTTGGATGTCAGTTTTAGTGAAGAGATTGGGTCTGGGTACATGTGGATGCATTCAGAGTACGTTTGTGGCATGGTACATGCAAAGTACAGTAGCTGAGAGTTTTCTCATGTTCATATATTCCAGATTTTGTGTGAGTAGGAATAGGCTCCATTGTAAGCGAGTAATCATTATTGATATACAGGGCAGGCACAAAGGTTTAAAGCTGTGAAAATCGGTAGGGAAACAGAAATTACGTTAAACAGTCAACGCCTGGATTGTGTGTGGATTCTGGACAGAAAGCAGTGTGGGTTTTGGTTGGGCATCATTATTCAGGGTAGTGCATTGCAAATGAGTGGTAACGTGTGGTCCGGAGGTCTTTTTCACGGCATAATAGCCAGGCCTTCAACATATGATACAATGTTTGAGCCAACATTGGCTTGGGTGGCTTGTGTATGATGTCAGTGGCACCACAATGATTGGCTACATAGCACCCACCAAGCTACATTGGGGTTAGTGCTAATAAGCAGTTTGCATGAATGAAAATTCCTTCCCCACATTCCTGATTCAACATCACAGTGAATGGTGTGACACCGCTGCAAGCTATCTGTTGTGAAGTAGTGTGCCCACCCATGTACTGAAATATGCATGTTTGAGAATCCCTAGGGGGTTAAAGGAATGCAGAGCTTTGTATTACAACATGGCTCACAGTCTACTTTTGGTGAGGCATGTAAGGCATGCTGAAGCAACATAACACGACTTGGGCTGCAGGGGCAGTGCTGTGAACAGTGGCACTTGCTCAGCTGTGTATTGCTTTAGTAGGCGATAAGGCTAGTATAATGCTCTCACAGGTTCAAAGAATTGATTACACTGTTTAGTGCCATTTCTTTGTTGTACTTTGTATAAGAACTATAATCTGCTATCAAGACATGGCAATTTTTTAACGGGTATAGATTCCATACATTGTTGACGATGTGGGAGCTTTTTGTTCTGCCTGGAGTATGACCAGCGCACATTGCCTTTCTGGAGCAGCTGATGGCCCTCCGAACTCAATTACTTCGTACGCCTTATGTATTAGTCTAGTTAAGTGTTTTTGCATGGTATTCAGACTAATGATTATAATCATGGTCCAGTGAGGACCCTGAAGCAGTGGATAC
Organism: Amblyomma mixtum; assembly: GCF_055824585.1. NCBI lineage: Eukaryota > Metazoa > Arthropoda > Arachnida > Ixodida > Ixodidae > Amblyomma > Amblyomma mixtum. The sequence goes on along the minus strand of NC_143014.1, from coordinate 424,276,245 downwards.
TTATTTGTGTTTTAGTACAGTTCATTAAGCTCATGAGGGTCTAGAGGTAGGTTCAAAACAACAGTCACCTGTAAGAGAGATAAAGGCTGTTGGTTTGGCCAGGTGAAAGTGATAAAGAATGAGAAAAACAGAAGTTATCTTCACAGCATTCTTGCTGGGACGATGACCTCACAAACTGCAAAGATCTCGTGTGCTAATGGCTTGTAGTGTTTGTTTCTGAAGTTATGTTTTACTTCTTCTGGGATTGATCTGTTATTTCATAACAGATCTCATTTCATTTCATTTCAGATCTCATTTCATTTCATTTCAGATTTCATTTCATAACAAAGAGTACCTTTTCTGTGCTATTTAGCAATATTCGTATTATTTGTAACAGTCTCAATGGTTAATAATGTCCATTGAGGACCAGAAGTTTATTTTTGGCTTGAGTGCTCAGTTAAACCTGGCTTTGCTTAGGGACAGTGAAGCTATTCTTACACCCAGTTGTACATTTTCTTCACAATTGTGTGATTCATGAGTGAGATATGGTGTAGTAGTGTTATTCATAAGAGGGCATTGCTTTTCAGTATCTATGCAGTGTTCATTTAGTGACACATGCCTTGAGGTACTTATAAGAACCTCCAATTCGATGTAACATTTGGTGCCATGTACCAGCCTCTGAACCTTTGGGCCTTATTTTTGGAGATTTTAATATTTATATTTCAGATGCACAGCAGTATTGCAGGTTTCTCTTAGAATGATTTAACATGCTTAATTTAACAACACAGTGAACCCTGTAACAGCCACTGCCAACACTTTGACCGATGATAATTTGGCAACAATGATATTAGTGCCCATGGTGATCACCAGACCTCCACATCATTGTTGTTGCTAGTCATTTCCCAGAAAGTATAAAACCAAGTTGAATTAAAGAATGCAATAAAATTGACTAATGTATTACTAGAAGGAAGATTCCTTCAAACTATACCATATGACGTGAGCATGAGTGAAAAAATTTCACCTCTGCTACATATAGTGTGGTCACCATGGTGAGCAAAAGGAATGTCACTCTTTTCTAATGCATCAAACCAAGAAAAACGCCAAAGAAGTTAGGGATAGCTTTAACAGTGTTGTTGGCTTCCCTTTAAGCCAGCATATAGAATTTTTCATGACCCTCGGGAAAGCAGGTCTTGTGGGCTGTGTATGGAGAAGTGGAGGAGCTTAATCCTCAACTCTTTTCTGTACTACGAGCATAGGCCAGTGCCCAATATGGTGGCGCCCATTGACTTCTTTTGAAACGGTCTGTATTACCTGTTGTAATTGAAGATGCGATTCTTAGCTCGGTTAGCATCTAGTTTGATAGTATTGGGTCCACCTTAGCTTGACAATATGGCCCTATAAATGACGCCCCATTTGAGCTAACCTTCATTTTGATTTTTTCCTTCAATATAATATAGCCAGGTAATTATTAAATTATTAAGTACCGTATCCCCATGCAAAAAATCGGGGCTTGATACTAGCATTGCCAAGATGATTAAACGCTCAAAATTCTTTATAGAGTGCTCATTATATCGAGACAGGGTAAAGACTGAATGTAGTTCCTATCTGTAAAAACGGACAGCATGCTGAGCTTAGTAGGTAGACATCTATTGAAATTCTAAACGTAATAATGGAATATTTGGGAAATCACTTCATAATCATATCAGAAATTTTGACTAGATGCGGTGTTTGTAACCCCGAGTATGTTTTGCGAGTATGTTTTTGCAGGCTAGTTGGTGCCTAAGCATTGTGGGTTTCTTGCGCAAAAGACACGACACAAAGGAACGAGGTAGACAGGACAAGCGCTTTCGGGAATATAGCGCTTGTCCTGTCTACCTCGTTCCTTTGTGTCGTGTCTTTTGCGCAAGAAACCCACAATGTTTGTAACCCCAGCCAACATGGGTATTTAACGCATCACTTGCCCACATTAATTGTTCTTGCTTGAACACAACTTGTTAACACTGCCCTTCATGGCAACAAGGTTGAAATAGTGATATGCTTGGATATTGAAAAGGCATTTTATACCAACAGTCAGCACATGTTATTTAATTAGGTGTATAATTATTGGTGCAGACAGAAATTATTGGACCTTTTTACAAGCTATCTTTTGATTTGTAAGCTGAGTGTTATCAGAACTGTAATTTTTCATGCACAAACATTACTTGCTAGCGTAGCCGAGGGCTCCAATTTTCAACTCATTTTCTCAGTCTTTGTAAATGATCTCCCATCTGAAACCATTCAGAAACAAAAATGTATGCTGCTGACAAGGCGTTAGCTTCATGGAGGACACAGTGCACGACTTGCAGGTTGAAGTAGGAACTGTTCGTCTAAACATTATTGTTCAAGAGCCTAATATGCAGGCTTTCTTTCAAAAAGTCTAGAGCTGCATTTAATAGCTTCGCCGTATATGTCGACCATAAAAGAATACATCGAGTCAGATCTTGTACATAACTTGCTATTATTTTCGTTCGACTTGCATTGAAAAGTGGAAGTCATGAACATAGCCTCCCCTACTTAGTATACGACTGCCAGATTCTGTTAAAGATGTGAGGGTTTCAATTTATATATTCTTTGTGTACATTGTGTTTATTCATAATAAATCTGGAGCCTTTCACTGCACCTGCCCACATAGGCCATGCTGTTTTCGTATATTAAGGGGGGGGGTACCACGGCGGCCATCTTGGACAAGACGTTAGTTCAACCACCAGGGCGGCTCCACTTGTCCGTGGAAGCGTAAAAGCGCTCCTCTGAGACGGTCTGGTCCTCCTCTCTGCGTTACCTTGACCTTCTCTTCCTCGCATTGTGGCAGAAGGAGGCGGTTAGTCACGGAAGGGGGATAAACGCCCCGACAATGACAACCGCGCTCGAACATGTTTGGCACACTCATACTGCTTTTTTTGCCCCTACGCACCCCTTTGCGGCCCTGCCATGGTGCCTAGCAATTCTTTTTTACGAGGTACTATTTCGAATGTGGAAAGTCTATATCTTTGACATTTACAGATATCATATTTTGTTTCCATTTTTTCCAGAGTTGTACACGTTGTTTTGTAGTTATTCTTTTCTCAGGACCCTGAACAATATTTTGATGACTAGCAGCGGTAGCCACGGCAAGCAATATTACAAAATAAAGCTTCGTAGGTTCCACTGGCATCCATAACAAAGGGCCACAAGACATCTATGGGCTATGGCCTTCGTAAAACAATATGGATGATGTTGAAATGGATGCAGCAGAATAGTAGATGACCTCTTGGTTTTAAAGGGCATTTGTCATGTGTGTTGTCACAGCCTTTTCTGCCGTCAGAGGCACGTGACGCTACGCAGCTGCGGGTGTCGCGTAAGACTTGTGTGCTATTGATTCCCGTTCGCCATGCAAACGTTTATTTTGCAATTCTAGGAAAAACACCTGCAGTGAAACATCAACCCGAGATTTCGAAGCATGGCGAGTGTTTTTATTGTTTACTCACACACTGCCAGTGCTATGTAGAATTCTAAGAGAAAGCTGATATGGTAACAGTAAATAAGGGAAAATGGGCAGAATAAGGCATATCAGAATGGTAGAAACATATTGCGTTCAAGTACTAATGTTGTTGGGTCAGTAGCTGCAAAGAGGAAAAAAAACCAATATCACAGTGTGTTAGCCCCCTTCATCTCCTCCCCATTCCCGATAATAGCTTGGGAGAGGTAAACTCTTTTGTGCTTCAGTCTGTGACATAGAGATGCGTTGCAAGTAATGCTGAACTTTTTTTTTCTGCCCGCGCATCCATGCATGATAACAAAGATCCCGAAAGCGCTTACGGCCGCAGCCGGCAACATTCTTTTCGTTCACTTTTTATTGCCAAATAAACCACTACCACCACCAACGCTCGAAAAACGAAAAGGAAACACTGGCTGTGAAACTTCGACTGGAGACTGCGGGACATAGCTGGCAAGAGCTAATAAGTACTCATTACAATTGCGTCGAGTTTCTCCCTACTGTGGCCTTAGCATATCATTTGCATCCATTCATTGGAACTGCATTTTGTTGCCACACGAGGCAACGTTCCTGCTTTTCTGGTATGATTAGTGATCAGCACGAAATTGTGATAATTCCAACAGTTCTGATTCCCTGCTGTCTTGTGAACACGGATGTGAGCGTGCGGCAGCATCTGTCTAGAAAATAAGCGATCGAATGTGGATATTGCACTACCCCCCCCCATCTTTTTGTACTGGCACTGTTTGTGTAGTAAATTTGTATAGTAAAAGGCTCATTTTGTCTCCATTCCGGGGAATGCGGGAAGTCAGAGCTATACACCGTGGTAGTCCTCTAGCTGATGTCCGCAAAATCAGTGGACTTTTGCTTTCACATCACCTTTCAACTGAAATCGCTTCTGCTGCTGAGGCAGTGCCCGCTCGAGTAGGAGAGCCAGGAGTATTAAGAAGGGTGAGGTGGCGTTCCTGGGCCAGACAATGGAGGAGGCGGCCGGGTTTGAGGGTTTGTGGGTAGCCCCAGAGTGTGTGAGGGGCATTAAAGTCACCACCAAAGAGGAGATGGGAGGTAGAAGAAAGAGAGTGAAGGAATTTGCCCAGAGCAGAGAATAAAGAGGAAGTGACAGGTGGGTTGTAGAAAGACAAAAGGGCGAGTGAGACGCGGGAAGAAGGGTGGTAATAGACCACACCAACTAAATATTTAAGAAGGACGGAGGGGATATCAAGTGGCTCCACGAGCACATCGCTACGTACATAAATAGACGCAAGTGGTGTGGCCGTAGTGGCATGGTAGGCGCGGTAGCCTGGGACAGTGCGGGCCGTCCGGGTCTCCTGGAGAAGGAGGAAATGGGGCAGGGAGGGGCGGGCGAGTAGATACTGGTGGAGGGGGGTCTTATTATGGCACAGATTTCGGCAGTTCCACTGCACAATCTCGAGGTCCTCGCCAAAAGCCATTATGATAGTGTAGAGGTAGAACTTCGTGAGGGTACGCGTTCCTTCTTTTTGGCCGGGGGCAGTGACTCATGCAGGGATTGGAGCGTAGAAGTGAAGGATTCTAATTGTTTGGATTGTGCTTGGAGGGTGGTAAGAATCTGCAGAACCGATGTCTCTAGCTGAACCAAGCGAGTGTGGTGTGCCTGTGTGGTGGTTTCGAGAAGATCAGCCAAAGGGGCGACCTGGGCGGTGGAGGAGGGAGTGGTGAGTGTGGCAAGGTGCTCATTTAGCTTGGTAAGCTGGGAGGTAAGAGAGGAGGTGGTTGTCTGGAGGGTTTGGGTCAAGGCGTGGATCTGTTGTTGTAGGTCATGGGAAATGCGCTGTTGCTCTCGCTGCTGGCGTTCCAGCATAGCGAGCCGGAGGTCGAAGGAGCGGCTCTCGTCAGTCAGGGATGGAGAGGGTGGTGCAGTGGAAGAGACGCTGGAAAGGGACGCTGGAACCGAGGAGCCTTTAACTTTGGCGGCGTAGGAGCCTGGTGGTGACGTGACCGGAGCTGACGGAGGTTCATGATTAGAGGAGGAGGAGGGGGTGGGTTGCGTGGCCCGGCGCAAAGCTAGGCGTCGTAGGTATGCAGCTTTGGCACACTCGCGTTGTTTACCAAGGAGAAAGGGGCAAGTGGGGTCGAGGGAGGGGTAGGTGTTTACCTGGCAATGAACGCACCAGGGCTGGGCACATACATGAGCGGAAGGGTCGGCGGGTAGAGGAGCAGCACAGCGACGGCACTTTGCCGGAACGCTGTGCTGTGGACACTGGTGGGTGCAGTGTCCAAGAGCGAGACAACGGGTGCAGGTGGGAGGCTTAGGCTTATGGGGACGGCACCGGAAGGCAACACGTTTGAAATACACAAAGTGGGGGATTACGGTTCCAGCGAAAGTTATGAGCACCGACTGAGTGGTGCCCATCATGCAAGCAGCAAGAATATCGGTGTTGAATGATTCGATATCATGCATGAGGTCATCAGGGGTGAAGTGGCCACCGACGTTATGGATGACGCCGAGGCATGAGATGGGAGGATTAGGGGCATATGTTTTAATGGTGATAGGCTTACCGTGAAGCTGAAGATGCGTGATAGAAAGCAGGAGGTGGGCGGTGAGAGGGGAATGAGTTTTTAAAAAGACGAGGCTTTGGGCTGGCTTGGCCTGAAGGGTAATCTCCGCACTGCTCTCGGAGGACAGTTGTGCAGCGGAGACGACTGCGGCGAGCACGTCGTAGAGCGGTATCTTGGGGTTGAGGGTGCCAGGGGGAAGCTGGATGCCAACTGTGATGAGCTCGGTGCGGGGCCGGGTGGCGGAGGCAGGCTTATGGCAGGCACCGATGGTGGTCCAGCCGACCTCAGAGGCCGGAATGAGATGGCCGTCGACCGGGGACGCCGTAAGGTCCATGTCTGCTGTGTCGTCAGCCTGAGCCGCAATCTGCGACGCAGGTACCAAGGTGCTGGACTTGCTGTCAGCGGGAAGTGTGGTCCGAGTAGGTGCGGCGGCACTGGCGGCGGCGACGAACGCAGTCGACTGCGATGCGTCTGTGTGCCCGAAGCTCTTGGCTTCCCTTAATGCGTGGAGTTGGCCAGCAGTGGACGCCGCGGCGGTGACGAACGCTGCCAGTTGCGTTGCGGCTGTCGATTCGGAGCTCCCAGCGTCGGTGAACGCGACGGGAATGGCCGCGGTGGTGTGGCCGGTGTTGAACACAGCCGGTTGAGACATGGCTGTAAGCGTGGTTGGAGTAGGCCCCGCGGCGGCCGCGTCGGAAGAAGTTGACACCGGCGAGGTATGGGTGGGTCTCGGCTTCAGGGGCTTGTTGAGGCGCTGCATGCCAGAGGTGCAGGCGCGGCGCGTTAGGGTTAGTGAGGCGCCGCGCCGCAGCAGATTTTTGGAGGCGCTTGGAGCGCCAGCTCGACAGCGGGCCGTGATGCCAATGGTGTCCACGTGGTGCGGATGTCTTCCTGACGTGATGGAGTGTAAATCCAGGGGCGGGCAAGGCCCTGGACCAGGCCAGGGGCAGGTGAAAAACGGAGCACGATAGTCAGCCAGCTAACCAGTGCGGCGCCACCTAGCGGATCGACTGATAGTGTTTAGTGTTGCCCTCATCAAGAATAGCATTCTTCACCCTGTCGGAACAAACACCAATTTTCTGCACTCTTCAAAATGCAGTGTTGTACATGTTGACAAGCAATTCAATTTTTCCACCTCTTCTTTCTAGTTGCAGTCATTTTTATTCTGTTTCATAATATCTTTCTGTATAGTTTATTTTGCTCTGCAGAACCTGCATAGCTTCTTGGCTATAAATTCAAGGAAAGGTGTTTGTTCAAAGACAGTCGGTGTCAGGTGCTCATTTACTGTTTTTAAGCAAATGCGCTCATATGTTTCTCTGTAGTTCCTATATACTGTTGTTACCTTAGAAGTAATTTTTGTGTGCATGTACTACTTGTCTCTGAGAATGAATTCTTTCAGTTGTCATGTGCTGATCTCCATTTTTCGTACCCCAGGCATCGGGAAGCATCTCAGTTCATCTGTTGGAGTGCTGTTGACTCAAGTCAGCAACATTGGTACTGACAACTTATTCAGGTGCGGCAAATGTATTGCTGTCACTTTTATGCATTATAGCCCAGAATGTAAGGTTCAATTCTTTTCAAAGGAGTATTTTGAGGGCATTTTGTTTTGGTGTTGCATTTAGTGTGGAGGTGAGAGGAGCCATTTAATCCATGAACATTTTCCGCAGCAGTGGCCTAGTCGTCTGAGCGTCCGCCTCGCATGCGGGAGGTTCGGGGTTCGATCCCCAGTGTCGCCGGGTGACCACCGGTGATACGGTGGGTACCAGCTCTCCCCTGGTCTGGTGCTCGGCTTCTTCAAGGGTGAATTGCGTGGGAAATGGGTCTTTGAGTATCGAAGAAAAAACCTTGTGTCTTGGCACTCTTTGGTCGCCGATGTATTTCACCCTGAAAATTCATCATCATCATCAATACGTGAACATTTAGGTCTTGCTGCGTTCTCGTAGTGATTGACTAGTTATTCCTCTTTGCTACAGTCTCTATAGGTAAAGTTCTAGAGCTGGTAAACTTAATCCGAATGCTCTAGCACATAGCTCGCACTGACATTAGCTGTGGAGTGGGTACATACATTCGTTTCTTAGGAAAAGTAAATCTGAACATAGGACTAATAAGCATGCTTACTCAACTATCATGATGAAGTTGTGAGCTCTAAATTACAAAAATAACCACGTGCATAGAAAATATATGTAGTGCTCCTGAACAGTTTGCCCTTATTTTGTACTACCCACGTGAGTAAAAAAAAGCTTAAGTAAACAACCTTATGTCAGTAAACAATTATTTTAAAAGTGAAATTTGTGCACGTCCTTCTAGAAATGGACTTGCAGTGAAAGGCAATATTTGATCCTAATTAAAAATCATATCCTGTATTAGTATAGCCTGTGGGAAGGAGTGGGTGGTTAAATATATATTTTGGCTATTGTGTATATCACTACTCTTGTACACATTTAGTGGCTGGGCTTTTCAGTTTTTATTTCTTGAAAATTTGGAGGAATTTTTTCGATGTTTATTTCAGAACGCAAGTGCCAGGTTTATTTTGGTGAATATTGTTTTCGAAAAATGCATTACTGACTTTTACGGTTATTTGATGTGCCAGTCCAACAGACATAGACATTGGCAAACTATCTCGGTGTATTTGTCTGCAGAAAAAAGTTTGTCAGCCAGTATTAATGTTTAAATGGTAGTAATTTGACCTCTGCTTTTAGAAGAAATTGCTGCAGTCATTAAGAAAGTGAAGCTAGTTAAATGAGATAGCTGGCAGCCAAAAAGTGCACGTGGCAATTTGCTTCTAAGAACTAGGTTGACATGTCATTGGGTTGTGGCACCGGGTTGAGCAGGAGCGTGAGGCATCACATGGTTTGTGTGTGTATGGTAGCGATGAAACTGTTACTCAGTTGTCACGGTAGCCAGAACATGGTACTTTTTTGTGATGCCCATTCATGGTTTCATCTCAGTGTCCTGCATTCAGTTGGTAAACCTATTCAATCAGCTAATTCCTCTAAGTGGAGGATGATAGTAGACAAACAGTGCTTGGCTATCAGGAGGAGAGGAAGAGTGCTTCCTGGTCTGCAGGGGTGTGTAAGCTAGTGGAGCAATCCCTGAAATCGCACAACTGTGCTAATGCTTATCGAATAATATCACCGTCCCATCACACCCCTCCCTTCCCTAATGAGTCAATTTTCAGTTTTGCTGGAGAGTAACTCATGCTAAGCAGTGAGGTAGCTACACCTTGCAAGCCAAAAATGCAGACCTTTTTCAATTTAAACCGAAAAAGTCTGAGCCTTATATATGATGCCTGTGGAATGCACGAGAGGGTTAACTAAGCTTTAAAATTAGAGGTTGGTGAAGGAGAGCTCTTATGGAAATGTCGCAGAGATATTTTTGCTGTCCGTGCCTCTGTTTTGTTTGACTGCAGCGTAGCACTGATATTTTTTGCTTGTACAGTAATTTCCAGAACTTTTAGAAAGGTTGATGCCCTCAAAATGTCTTTGATCTTGCGAGTGCCGATCATCATGTTGGCAGAGGGTAAAGCGACATTGAGTTCAAACTGAAATTGTCTACATTGGCAGGTTACTGCATTTTGTTGACAAAAAGGCTGTGCTCCTGCCCCGTCCCATCGTTGAGCTCCTTAATGGGTGGCTGGAACCACAGCTGAACAACACATATATTTTTTGGCTCTCCCTATCCCACAAAACAATTGGCCTGCAGAGAAAGGGCAGACCGATGCAAGGGCACAATTTTTCCAGAAACCAAAAACATTTACAAAGTACCATGCTCTTCATAGTGAAGAAACAGAAAAAAACCCACTAGAGCCAAGTCACCATTCTTAGTGCCCAAATGCCTAACTGATGCCTTGGGCCAGGGGACTATTTAAAATGCCTAGTGGTGACCTGCTGCTTAAACTCAGAGACATTGCCCAGTACTGGACACTTTCCAGCCTAGTGTCCATTGGGGAAATCCCTGCGCCAGTTACAGCACATCGATCTCTAAACACCATCCGCGGTGTGTTTTCTGAATCAGGTGGTGTGTTTTCTGACTGGTTTCAACTTTTTCAAGTTAACAAACTTTGCCAATGTGGTGCACAGAGGAGGTGCACCACATAGCACTGTGGCATCTTCCCAGGCCACTACCACTGAGTCTATGGCAGGGCCATCCATGCCCAAGGCAGGGACAGCGAACGCTGCTCTGCCATCTCAAAAGCATGGAGCACGGGTCCATGGGTCGGCATCCCGCAGGAGTTTCCCCCTCTGGGGAAGTCCTGAAACCCACACACCCACGGTCATCTGGCACCTCTGGCGAGGTGATGGATGTAACTCCCAGTCCACCCGCTTTGCAGTGGTGGACCAGCTCTCTTGAGCGAAGAAAAGACAGAACCCTGATAACGGGTCCAGAAAAGAACTAAATCCCTTCCGTATCAACCAAAAAACATACTGTAAGAAAGAGAGTTGGGGTTTGGTGCCCCAGCAGCTAGCGCCGACGAAGGCGAGAAAGAAGAAGAAAGGAGAAGCTGACAAAGTTCGGGTTTGCGCTTCCGAACGCCGGCCTGCTGAGCAGCACCGCTAGAACAAGGACTGTGGCCGTCAACACTAACTGTGCGAGTCCCCTCATTACACTTGGTGGAGGTGCTGAGTGAGAGTCGAAGGACGCGCGGAAGCGCTGCAGCAAAGCAATGAGCTGGGCGCGTTGGTGAGGTGGTAGAGCGGCATTGACAGAATGGGAAAACATATCCGGGGAGGACGGGTCGGCAACGGCGATGGCAGGAGTGAGGGCATTGATGTCATGAATGTCAGGGTCATCAAGGACAGGGGAAGCGTCGTCGAGATCGATGACATCTACCGTGCCAAGTGATTCTCGCCGAAGTAAAGTGGTGGGAAAAGGCAACGGGTTTGCGATGTACAGGGCGCCACAACCACCAGAAAGTGTGAGCACGGCATGCGGGAGCATGACAGATTTGGGATGTGCACAAAGGGCAGAGGGCGAATAAAGAATACAATCCAAACATGAATTCTTGGTTCAGTGTAACTGTAGAGAACTACTCAGGAATTAGTTACATGACACATATTCTAGCGTCAGTGTTGCCTGTAGCTTTATGTCTCCATGAAACCAACCTTGGTCGACAGCTTGTGAATATCCTGAGACATTATAAAACATTCCAACGTGATCGCGAGCATGTGACTAGACTCTCAGCAGTCGTTGCAATAGTCATTGAAAGCAGCGTCTTTGCTCAAGAAATCAAACTGAAAGAACTTGAGGTGGTTGCGGTCAGCATCGTCAGTTGCAAAACGATAACAATCTGTTCTGTTTATCTTCCTCCATAGTTTGCATTAACAGTCCAGAATCTACAAGAACTCATCAACGAACTTCCAGAGTCATATCTGGTAGTTGAAGATTTTATTGCCCATTCTCCTTTTTGAGGAAGTGAATGCTATGACTCTAGGGGCCAAGCTATCGAAGATTTTATCCTCACAAATAATATATCTCTTCCAAATATAGGAAAGGCCATATACTGCTTCCCAGCTTCTGGGAAAATGAGCTCTTTAGATTTGTCTATTGTTTCACCGGCTGTTTTTAGCAGTTTTAAATGGAATATCACTGACAACCTGTATGGCAGCGATCACCTCCCTGTACTAATTAGTTTATCAGGTACAGCTGAAATTATCCCATCAAAACTGCACCATTGGAGGCTCCATTTAGCAAACTGGCAACTTTTTAGAGCAAAAGCTCCTTTAGAAGATATTGGTTTAGAGAAATCTCAGAATTGATCAGATAAATGAATCATTTACAAATTGTATCAAAACTGCCGCACACCTAGCTGTTCCTCAGCCTTCAGGAGTGTGTGACAAAAACCACAAAGTGTGGTGAGCACTAGACTGCAAAGAAGCAAAAAAAACAACAAAATAAAGCATGGGCTAAAATTTTGAGCTACCCAACACAGGAGAAACTCGTAAATTCTAAAAAAGTGAGTGGCGAATGCTTTATGTGCAAATTTTGTGCCCATTTCAATGTTTTTGTCATTTTTGAACCACATTACTTGCTCCTGTTATATCCCGTGATCACGGTTGACAGCATAAATAAATGAAACGAAATGAATGGAGCTAAGGCTCGGTACGTCTGGCGCAGTGCCGAGAAAGCCTCATGGCACAGCTATGGTTTATCTATAGTCAAATCACATCAAAAACAATGTGGGAGCTGGTTCAAAATTTAAATGGCAGGTTTTCACCATTCACAGTTCCTCTTTTGACAACATCTGGTACGCAAACCAGGATGAGGGAACAGGCAGATATTTTGGGAGAGCACTTGGCTGCAGTCGCCATTTCGTCACACTGTACGAGGTGATTTCTAAAGTGGAAAAACATGGCCAAAAACCACCTTCTAACGAGTGGAGATGCAAATGAACGATACAACAATTTAACTACCCTCGGAGAAGTCAATAGAATACTGTCTGCCAGCAAAACAACTGCTCCAGGATCAGATACACTGTGAAATACTTGCCCATCTTTGCCAGCCAGCCGTAGAAAAACTCTTGAATTTCTTTAACAAAATATTCATAGAATGAAAATACCTAAGGAGTGAAAAAGAGCCATCATAGTGCCATTCCTGAAACTAGGAAAACCACCAACTTCCCCTAGTAGTTATAGGCCAGTATTCCTTACAAGCTATCTCACCAAATCTTTTAAAAATGTCCTCAATATTAGACTGACTTTTTCCCTCGAATCCTGCGAACTTCTTGACATCCATTAATGCGGCTTTAAAAAGGCATGCTCAACAACTGACCATCTAGTCCGCCTCGAAAACACAATCATAGAAGCTTTTATACACAAACAGCACTGTCTTGCTGTCTTCTTCGATATGGATAAAGCTTATGATACATGGCGGTTTGTGATCCTCTGTGACCTAGGGGGCCTAGGTATCCGCGGTAGGATGTTGAACTGCCTGAATGACTTCTTTTCCAACCATTCTCTTCATGTACACCTAGGCTCAACCCTCTCAAGGAGAATCATTCAGGAGAATGGAGTATCTCAGGGGTGTACAACAAGCACGACACTATTTATTATAAAAATAAATTCTATCACTAAGATAATCCCGAAATCCGTCATGTATTCTGTCTATGTTGGTGATCTTCAAATAGCCTGGACATCCTCAAATGTAGCAACATGCTGGACACAAATACGAATGACGGTAAAAGAACTAACGACATGGGCATATAAAATTAGTTTTGAGTTTTCCATGCAAGACGAGCATAAATTTTGGGGATTAACTTGACTCGCATTCCTGCCACACATAAACATTCTCAAAAAGAAAGCTTCTCAATCCCTGAATGTACTAAAAATACTTTCACGAGAACACTGGGGCTCCAATAGGACATGTCTCTTACAAATTTATTGCTGTGTAGTATACTCTACATTAGATTGTGGAAGCATAGTTTATGGGTCAGCGTGGCCATTGTACCTTAAACAACTGGATCCAGTGCATAATTTAGGTTTGTGTCTTTTCACTGGGGCATACACGATGTCGCCCATAAAGAGTCTGTATGTAGACTCTAACGAACCATCACTTACATATGCTAGAAAGGGTTTAAAAGGAAAGAAATAAAAGTGCCCAGCCAGACACAAGAGCCATGCTCACATGCTCGTACATTCTAAAAATCCGTTCACTGCAGAAGCATATGTTGCCCCATTGCCACAAAGTGCCCATCTAGAACATTCTTTAAAACAAACAGCAAGCTACCCGGCTACTGCTCTTGCGGTGTGCCAAAACTTTGGCGTACTAGACGCACTGCCAAGCATTGCTCGAAGACTAGATCCACTGCCGTCATCTGACAATTTCCCTGCAAGTTTTTATTTCACTTTTACACAATGCTGTATAAAACATTAGAAAACAACGTATGATGCAAGAATTTCTTACACTCGAGAAAAAGTACAGTACTTCGACAGCTTTTTATACAGATGGTTCAAAAACTGATGTTTACGTTGGAATTGCAGTGATACATGAGAGTTGTAATAATATAGTTAGTCCGCAGCGTGCACGCATCTTCACTGCCAAATGTTACGCCATCTGTGTAGCCATAGAAAAAATAGTAAATGAGAACCTCGCAAACAGTACTATTTACACTTTACACAGACTCGCTAAGTGTGCTTACAGTCCTAACTCTAGAAATGCAATCACTGCCCTGCTTGGCCGCATCATGCACAACATAACCACCATAGCTCAAGGACAAAACATAAAACTTTGCTGGGTTCCAAGTCATGTCGGCATAAAAGGCAATAAAACAGCAGATTTGTACACTACTCAAGCTTGTGGTAAAGCAAATTAAAAATGTAAATGCGCCCTATAAAGATTGCATGAACTTAGTGCATCGGGAAGAGAGGAAAAATTGGCAGTTCACTTGGAACAACGAAGTAAATTACAAACTGCACTTGGTAAAACCACTTTTAGGTGAATGGAAGATAAGTGTACCAGGAACGTTTCAAGGAAGTCATTATCTGCCATCTCCGTATAGACCACACACACCTTGCACACAACTTTCTGCTGATCAAACGACAAACCAGTTTGTACATGTGGAGATGAACTTATAGTACCGTATTTACTCGCATAATAGGCGCACTTTTTTTCCAGAAAATCCGGCTCAAAGTTCGGGGTGCGCCTATTACGCGGGGTAAAATTTCCGGAAATTTTTCGACTCGCAAAATTGAACACACCGCGTAAACGCACTCGTGTACGGGCCGCACCCCGTTTTCGCGAAGAAAATGTTAAAAAAAAAAAGTCCGTGTAAGGGCCGCACCGAAACTTTCGGAATGCACGCGCCGAGGCCTCCGCGATCGGCTCCGGCTGCGCGCAACGGGCGCTTGATCGCGGAGGCCACACACGCGCACAGGAGCTTCCAGACGCCGCCCAAGGCCAAGCTCATCATCATCATCATCGTTTTCCTCCGCCGCGAGCTTTCTCCAGCTCGTTTTTTTTTTGTTGTTGTTGCTGTCAAGTGCCGGGATTTGCGGTAGCGCGATAGTTATCGTGGTTTATGGCTTTGCCGCGGAGCGTTGATGTTTTAGCTCGACGGGCAAGCACCTTAACAGCTACACGGCTGGGAGTTTGCTCTCGAACGTGGCAAGCGTGCGGCAGGTCGGAAAATACGACGTGGCCGAGAAGTGTGGCAGTTGCGACTGCGGCGTCCTTAAATTTTCGTACGCGACTCCATGGTTTTCGCGGGCCTAAGTCGGGAACGTTTCCGGCTGGAGATGAAGCTTTCCAAACAGACATTTAAAGTGAGCATCCCTGAAAACTGTGCGGCTGTTCTACGCGATGTCGTTGTACGTGCTGTGGGTCCGCAGCAGCTGCGACGGCAGCAGCACTAGTAGGGACTAGTAGTCAGTTCAGCAAACAAAAACTTTGTTAAAATAAAGATTGGGAAGCGGGGGGTGGCGAGGCGTCGGCTTGCAATCGTGTAAATACAGTATTGATCACAGTGCCAAGTTCGGGGTGCGCCTATTATGCGCGGAAATAAAAAAATCTGATTTTTCGCGCCCTAACTAGGGGTGCGCCTATTATGCGAGTGCGCCTATTACGCGAGTAAATACGGTAAATCACATTTTATTTTCATGCTCGAACCTCAAAAAGCTAAAGAAAGAGTGCTTTTCACAATTTTATAATCAGTGCAACCCTTTTCACGCAGCACTGCTCTTAGGTGATACTGCTACTGTGGTTATGTCTCAGGTTTTTAGATTTTTAACAGAAGCATGTTTTCTTGAAAAAAATGTAAACCATGACACAGTGCTTCACCTGATGCCCCTCAGCCACGTTCTCATTTCTGAGAAACAGGCTGCAGTTTTTATTTGTTTGGTTGAGAGCCTCGGCATCCTTGCCCAGCCAAGGATAGCTGCTGAGGCTATCTGGCCTTTGTTAAAGCTTTTACCATTCGCGATTCCTAAATTTCTTTTCCTCTGTTATTACTAGGTAGTTTACATTTTTTAGGCACACTACACCACCGATCACTTTCCGCATATTTATTAAATCTTGCTGAATGCTTTTCCTATACCTTGTTCTTGGCGCAAGAAGGCCTTAGCTGCCTGTGTGCCGTTAAACACAACTCACCTTTGAGCAGTGTGCCTCCGACACTCAAGAACGGTTTCGTAACAACAAGCGAAATTTCTAGCGACACCATCTGCCTCTCCGCAAACGGCGTTGGAAATTCGTAAGGCCTTTATAAATTTATCCCTGCTGCACCCTTTTTTCTCTACAAGCCTTAGAAGTCACACACGCAAAACTGGGTGCGCCAAGCTAGAACCTCGGTTGGAGTGCTGCCTGGCCACACTTTCCAGCGTAGTGGGCGGCTAGAGTGGAAAATAAATGGCAATGATTGTTAGGAAGTGGTTCCTCACTGCCTTCAGTAACGTCGTTATTCCTAGGTAAGTCTGTCTAATGTGTAAGACCAGAGGTAAGACAAGAGTCCGTGTTGCTGCAGTTATTTGGCCATTTTGCAAGCTACGAGTATTTGTGCTTACTCACATGCGCTTCTCTGTACTCCACAGGCAATGCGCATGTTGCGATGCCATATGAGTTTAAAATGTGGCCCTGGAGTTTTTAAGGCCCCTATCAATGAGCCACCCGGGTGCACTTTGCGCACATGCGTTTTTCAGTCTGTGGGAGGTGACACTTGATGCACGCAATGCAGAGATCTGACAAGCGCGATGGGGCCCTTCCTTCTCTGCACGGGCAAGAAATATATTAGTGGTTTTTGAGGAAAGGAAATGGGGCAGTAACTATCCCACTTGTTGGTGGACACCTCAACAGCACCGTGAGGTAGGAGAAGAAGGTGCAAGTGAAAGAAGAGAGAGGTGCTGTAGTGTAGGACTGCAGAGCAATTTCGACCGCCTGGGGATCTTTATCATGCACTGACATCACTTAGCGCACGGGTGTGTTTTGCATTTCACCTCCATCGAAACACAGCGAAAATTTCGCTTTACCCTAAGAATGCACGGCTTCCCTCCAGGTTTTCGCGAAGGTGCGCAGTAGCCATCTTGCGATTGCGTGCTTTCTTGCATAGAACCAATTCATATATATATATTTTTTTCTTTCCTTGACTGTGCCGCGTGAACACCCCATTGGGGGGGGGGGGTCACCATGGTTCACGATCGCTGCGAAATATTGCCTTAACTGAAATTTTGCCTTAACAGTTCATTTTAAACAGATATTTTTTCACATTGGCACGTATATCAAAGTGACCTAATGAGCTCACAGTGCTGATATTGTCAGAGAAATCATCTTAACCAGGTTCGTCTTCACACGAGCTTGCTTTATGTGGTAGGTACGTTGGAAAGGAGGCATTGTGTTCCTCGGATATGCTGTCTGCTTTGTAAAGTAGATGGCCCCAAAATTAGTGGGTACTTTGCAAGTTGCTGGGATTTCATGAGGCAATGCTTAAGGTGGGGTGAGACTTTGTTTGGTCAAAAAATTCAGTTTTGAGATTTTTCAATCATCTGATAGAGAATTTTTTTATCTTTAAGAAAATATATTACACTTGCATATTCGCGGTTTCAAAAATAATTTTTTGTCCTTTTTCTTCGCAACGTTGACAGGAAAAGTGGGTGTATCTCGACCACTGATCTCCGCTGCGATCTCGACGCAATCTCTTCGTTTCCGATACATGTAGAAAGTCAATGCTGTGAAGGTTTCGGTTTCGGCTTTGAATTTATTCTTGGGAGTAGTACATTTTCAAGCCACTAGGGCTCCTCCTGTTGCTCTTCTGTTTATGGCTGCGCGCTAAGCTTTGACGCTGTCCCCTTGTGCTGTCGATGTACTAGCAATGTACTAGCAATTAATCTAGGTGAGGTGTCCTGAAACCATCTATGCCAGTCTCAAAACAGTTGAGACAGTTGTCGGTGATGCAATTACATGCTTTAATGATGGAAATGTAGCACGAGTCAGGGTGCTGAAACATTTGGGAGCCACCCCTGGGCCTCTGTGTGTGTTAGCATCTATGGACAGACGGAGGGTCAAAAAAATGATTTCAAGCCGAGATCTGGAGCGAAACAAGAAAGAGGGGCCAGAAGCAAAGAGAATGGGTATGGCGATGCTGGCACTTCAAAAGATTACAGCCCAGGGAATTTTTGAAGAATAAAAATGCTTTCAAAGACTTTACCGGTGTTTTTCTCAAAACAACATTTTTGGAAGTTTGTGTACCTTTTTCTCGGGAACTATAGGGCACAAGCAAACAAAATTTCTCTGAGGTGTTAATTAATGGCAGCTACATAACTGGAACTAGAATCAATAGCCTAGGTCCATTTTTGTTTTTTATAGCATAAAAAGACCGGTCAGAACTGGCAATTTTCATGCATCGGCAAAAGCAAAAAAATTTAACAAATCTAGCTTTCCTTGTAGGAATATAATTCTAGTTCCACGTCTGTAAAACATTCGTTGCTACCTTTGTACAAAATTATAACACTGTGATTAGTAGATCTTAAATAAAAGGTACAAAAGTATAAAAAAGTAAAAACAAAAATAAAAAATTTGCTTCAAAATTTAAAGCTAATTTTTGTCTCTGCTCCAAGCTGCGCCTATCTTTAATATTCCTTTTAAATTTTATGACCATAGCTTTTATTACTGCTGTACAGCCAAATTTTGAAACTCGATTTCAAAGTCTCACCCCACCTTAAGGCAGGCACACAAAAGCATTTGCATGACATCCTGTTGTTTCTTCTTTGAGTCTGTTGCACCATGTAAAAAATATCTAAGAATGTTTCAAGTGTTCAGTGCGGTTAGGCATAGGCAAGCTGCTAAGAGTAGCTGCATGTAGTTCCAGCAGCGAGCCAGTTTGCATCTAAAAATTCATAACTGCATCATTCTCTCTCCTATGCCAGGCTAACCTGTATTGTAGCACATAAAATCCTCTGCCAAATAGAGAAAGCTGTCTTATTTTGTTACAGGATTGAGTTGGAGGCCACTTGTGTTGTACCTGTGCGTTTTGCAGTGTTTCCCACAAGGATCTCAGTAGTCTGCTAAATTGTCGTTCTGCTGTGAGCTCTGACGGCGGTCTTTAAAAACAACGAATGCAGTGTCGTTCAAAAATGGACACATGCAAATGTCTACCTTGCATTGTGCTCATCACACCTAATCTGCACCTTTTGTCAAAATATATGCAGCCCACCAAGTTTGCTTCTGGACCATGCAGTGTGGTGTCTTTGATTTACCAGCTTTCTGAATGTCTCGAGGCTGCAAGGGAACTCTAGTGCTTGCCCCCTCCAAGTGTTAAGCTTTCACAGATGCTGCATACTTTCTGTGGATGGCACAGAATCAAACCCCTTGAGATGTATACTTCTAATGGAGTGGTACTTTGTGTAAGAATGACGGTAGTAATAGGAATTAATTTGTTTAGTACTCACATGAGTACATAGGCTCCTGTGTGGGTACACAAGACAGGCAGATCTGTGGCCATCTATTGGAAAGAGAGGTTTTAGATGTGGAGGGTCAGGAGGCCAGCTTGTTCAGAGATTTTTTCTTTGCCTTATTTAAATGTAAAAAGGGCACTAGTGGTTCTGTGACAAAAAAGAAAAATGAGCGGCCGCTTAGACAGTGGCCAGCATGTCTTGGGAGGACACAACGAGCCCATCAAGACGTTTCACACCTTGCTGTCAGCACTTCCAGTTTCATGGCATCACGATGTGTCGTCGCTTCTAGTTTGTTGATGTTCCCTAATATGTGCTGGCACATAGCATGAGAAAGTGAAGCTTATTTTCTCGATCGTGTCCGAGCCTTCTTCTCAAGAGCATGCATCACGTCATGATTAGCCATACACCTCATGATATGCACCGACCATGTGTGATCATGAGACCTCTTAATTGGCATCGACCTGGGTGTAACAGGAGATGCTGCTAACCAAACCGATGAGCTCGTTATGCTGTCCCATAAAACTTCTGCACTCATGGATGTGGACAACTTTGCAATGTATATTATCACATATGTCCATAAGCTGCTGCAGCACCAGGAAAACTAGTACGAACGATGCTACGGATGAGGTGGCGCACATCCCAGTTAAATGAGAACTGTGATAAAGGCAAGTTAATGGGTACACTCAGTTGTCAATGGAAGCTTAGAAGACACCCTTATAACCCTGACTTCTCAGCAACCAGTGTGTAGAATGAGACTGGAAACACAAAGAATGCAAGGCTGAGCATCAGTGGAGATCACATCCACATTGGCTTTTCTCTAGCTGTTATGAATTTGTGTGAGGCTTTTAGAGGGGGTGAGGGTTATAGACTAGTTACACGAATATAACGCAAGTTTTTTATTTCCCTCTATTCATCAGTCTCAGAAAGCCTGTCATGTTATATTTGAAACCAAGTTACGAATGTAACAGGATTTTTTACTTGCTGTTTCTCACGATTGTACAGTGACCTTCACCACTAGACTTACCATCTCCTAGTAGGAGAAGGCAACATTTTCATGACTTCAGGCCGTGAATGGGCACTGGAGAAGGCGGCGATGAAGGAATAAAGAAGGCGGCACAGGCCATTGAGAAGGAGAAGGTACTAGAAGAAGCTTAAGTAGTGGAAACAAAAAAGAAAATGGGCACTGGGATTGAGCTGCTTGAAACACACGGCGGCATTGGCACGTGTTGATAGTCTGATGCCCTGCAGCGGTTGATAATGTCACACATTTCTGGTGTGTTTCCAATGAAGGCAACATATCTGATGCTTTGCTATTCTTGTGCACCATCTGTGTTTCTATTTTTGTTCAGCCTTCTGTGCCTTGTTTGCACTTGCTTGGCTTGGAAACTGTGTTGGCTTTCGAATCATCATTCTTTTTTTTTTGAAATGTCAAGTTCTCCTTCCCGTCATATTCGTGGTCATGTTTGGATACGTGCAACTACGATATCTTTTTGTTTTCTTCCATCCCTGTGGTAATGGGACCTTTCTCTTACGCGCAGATTTTTTTTTGCCGGACTCATTGGAATCACATTGAGCATTAATACAGAAACACTTCCTTCCTTGAACATTCTGCAACCCATGTTTCCTCATATCAATGCACATGTTGCAGAATGCCTGTTGGTGACTTTGGGCAGACACGAGATTGGGCCATGGGCATTTCTTAACTTTTGAATGCATTTCTTTACTTATGAACTTTTTGCTTTATTAGGTAGAATTTTTGTGGAATATGTATGGACATAGCTGTCATTGTGAAAAGCTGTAACAATATTGATGAGTTGTGCTGAATGGTTTGTTGCTTTTCTTTTTTTAAGTCATTTCGTGCTGCTGTTTACCTTTATGGAGGGTGTTCCTAACTGTTGCTCCTGAATCTGCAAAATAGGTGCTTTTCTACGGAATGCATTTTACCAAGTTTGCATTTTGCTGTCAGTGTGATAAGTAGATACACACTGCTTTTGTGTGTGTAACTGGTTTAAATGGGTCATGGTGGTTTAGAGGAGCGTTTTCATGAAAATATCGATTTTCTGAGTTCGTCATATTTGCATTCGCCAGGTTCTTTACCATCGACAAGTACAGTTTGAAGCCGGGACTAGCATAGTTTAAGAAACGTTTTCCAAAAATTGTTCAGACACAATGTAGGAACTCGCGAGGGTGCATCAAAATACTTCCGTTCCCAATGTTTTCGGAATTTAAAACCTCCTGCTATGATGCACTCTGTTTGGTCTAGCTTGATGGTGCAGCTCGCCGGGTTTCTTTGGCGCCAGTGTGGCATGCGCTTAGCCTGTTCAGTGCTTAGAAAAAACGCCAAGAACAAAGATGCGACTTCACTTTGCACAGAAAAGGAAAGGACAGGCGTTTGTTGCCTTTGTCCTCATCCAACTTCACCCTCATCATCAACGATGATGGTGCTAAAGCCTTTCTACTTGCTTACGCAGTTGCTCGGGATCGACTACAACTTCCCTGCTTTTTGCCTGGATTTGCCTGGAGGACTACCCTTGCTGCCAAATGCTGCCCGTTCCCACGGACTCTTCTCAGCCGGACATTGTCCTGCCACTTTGAACTTCACGCCGTTGGACCACGAAAGCGCGCTGCCACCGCACTACATACAACAAGGAAGATGCACTGCCACCATCATCAACCAGCGTGCAGTGTATAAATAGTCGATTCATGCATCCACTCGTCAGTGGGCGTGGGACAGCAGCGATGATGGTGCTAAAGCCTTTCTACTTGCTTACGCAGGTCAGTTGCCCACTTTCACTATATTCTAAGCGTACTAGTAATCGCTGTTTACTGCTTGTCCCATGCCCACACACTTTGGGATGCACTATTGCCGATTGTATTCGTGTAGTGAAGTTGCTTTTGTTGTCAGGGGATGTAGAGTTGAACGCTGGTCCCAACAAGCAAGGCCTGTGTAATGAGGATATATTAGTTGCAATTAATGACCTCAAAATATTATGGAATCACATCTTGGGGAAGTAATGGCATCTCTGAGCGAGGTAAAGGCCAGTCAAAAACAGCTTGAGGCCGGTGAGAAACAGTTAGAGGCCAGTCAAAAGCAGCTTGAAGATACGGTGTCAGATGCATTACATTGACTGGCAGCTCTCGAAGCAAAGGCAAGCGATTCTACAGCTCTTCTGGATGGGGCTGACGTGAAACACTTTGTAACTAAAGCAGTTCATGATGAAAGCTATCTTCTGCGGATGCGCCTTGGTGAATTTGAAGATCAGTCTCGAAGAGATAATCTTATATTTTACGGTGTCGATGATGCAGCAGATGAAACATGGGCGGAATCTGAGCAGAAGATACGGAGGCACCTTCTGAGCTCATTTTTCCTGGAAATAACTGATGAAGGCATTGCAAGGGCGTATTGCCTTGGAGCTTTCGTTCAAAAGAAATCCCGACCGATCGTCGTGAAGTTCGCGTCATTCAAAGTTAAAGATGGCATTCGGGCTCAGAGAACAAAACTGAAGAATACAGGCTTGTCTATACAGGAGGACTTTTGCAGAGCAGCTAGGCTCTCGTGGAAACAGCTCATGGACTATGGTAGAGCGAGTGGCCATAAATACAACCTGCGTTACAACAGGCTGTACATAAACAAAAAATCTACGTATATTTTGCCGACACAGATGCCGTATGCGAAGTTGAAGCGCCTAACGGTGGGACTCTGAAAATGATGCAACAGCCCCGCCTGCATCA
Organism: Amblyomma mixtum; assembly: GCF_055824585.1. Lineage (NCBI taxonomy): Eukaryota > Metazoa > Arthropoda > Arachnida > Ixodida > Ixodidae > Amblyomma > Amblyomma mixtum. Next base: position 424,253,112 of record NC_143014.1, on the reverse strand, counting down.
CCTCCACCTGCATCAGACATGCCTGCATCAACTTCTTCCTCAGGTTCACCATAGGAAAACGCAGCCGTTCAAGCATTACCGAATCCAGATTATTCGATGCCTTTCACTAACATTCACAGAATTTTAAATAAACCAGACTCATTGTTAGCTCTAGCCGACACATTGCTTGCCAATGTGATTGTCCTGACCGAAACGTGGCTGTCTGCAAAAGTTGATTCTCGGGAACTGTTCTCTTGTGAAAAAAATTATAACATTTGTAGATTTGATTGCTGCGAGCTAGTTGGTGGTGGTGTTTTGATTGCTGTATCAGATCAAATTGCTTCCTATAGAGTTCCCGTGAATTCTTCACTGGAATTTCTCTGCACTTGCTTGCATTTGAACCACAAGGATGTTTTATTCTGCGTATGCTATCGACCACCCAGCTCACAGCCTTGCTTCTGCGATGACCTACATGACACCGATCATTCGGTCCTTTCTATGTTTCCGAGGTCTCCTCTTTATATTTTTGGCAATTTCAACCTTCCCGCAATTTCATGGAACAGCCCCTCTTTTCATTTCTTACATCCTCTCTGAAAATGTCCTGCATTCATTGAATTGTGTTCTACGTTCAACCTTGAATCTTTAAAGAACCAACCCGTGTTACTCAGATATCTGCCAACATACTTGATCTTGTGCTAACCACTTCTCCTGAAACTATATCTTCAATCAGCTTTCTTCCGGGCTTAAGTGACGATAGTGCAATCCACCTAACTATGCCTTCACGCTCGGCTCGCTCTCCAAAAAGATACAAGCTACTTAGGAACTACAGCAAGGCAGACTCTCAAGCTATTAATGCAGAGCTTGAGCGCTTTTCCGACACCTTCTTCGCGCAGTTCTGGAGTCGGACCACTCAAGAAAACTTGCAGATATTTAAAACGAAGGTGAATGATCTCGTAAAAGAATTTATTCCCATTCGTCGCGTTTCCTGCTCCAAACAAGCACCCTGGTTCAGCGTATCGCTAAAGCGTCTCCTAAATAAGAAAAAGCGCATTTTCCGGCAGCTGAAAAATTAAAAAATTGCTGATAAATGGCACCTTTAGCGTGCTGTCACGTCAGAGTACAAGCAGGCGCTGCAGAGCGCTAAGCATGTTTTTATCGTGACATACTGCCTCGTTTGCTCGTTTCCAACCCACAAAAATTTTGGAACGTCATTGATATGCACAAAACAAAAGAGATGCGACTTCGCTCCATAAATAATATCTCAGTTCCACCTCACAAGTGCTGCATTGCTTTGAAGAATACATTTTTCTCATCCTTTACTAATTCCATGGTTTCCACTTTACCTGATATTGCGGTTTCAGAATTGGTTCACATGGTTCACCAGGGTGGAGATTTTGGCAAGTCGGTAATGATCCATAACATAAGAGTAACGCAAAACCAGGACGACTGAAACCTACAATGTAGCGCCTGTGTTGTGGGTTTGTGTTCTCTTCCCTTTTGTCCGTCGTCCTGGTTATGTGCTACTCTTATGTTATGTTATGGTTCACATGGAGCCTATAAGCCGCCGTGGTGGCTCAGTGGTTATGGTGCTCGGCTGCTGACCCAAAAGACGTGGGTTTGATCCTGGCCGCGGCGGCTAGAATTCCTTTGGAGGAGAAATTGTAGAGGCTCATGTACTGTGCGATGTCAGTGCAGGTTAAAGAACCCCAGGTGGTCGAAATTTCCGGAGCCCTTCACTACGGCGTCTCTCATAGCCTAAGTCGCTTTGGGACGTTAAACCCCATAAACCAAACCAAACATGGAGCCTATAACTATCAGTGATGAAGGTTTTGCCAGGCTTATTCAGAAAGGAAAGCTTGCTTCAGCTGCAGAAGTCAACAGTATTAGTTATAAGTTCTTGAAGAGTACATTTTTATGTTCATACATGGTGTTGTCCGAAATTTTTACGCAGTCCATCCGCAGCGCATCACTGCCTGACGACTAGAGGATTGCCAAGGTGGTTCCGGTCCACAGGTCTGGTGATGTTCATAATCCTAATAACTACAGACCCATTTCCTTAAAGGGGTGGAGACACCAAATTTTGAAGCTATAAAAAGCCTGCTATGGGATTCCTATGTATGCAAGGGCACTCACAGCCAGGTGTTGGACGCAACAAACGTTTAAAAAATATTTTAATTCCGTTCCAAAGATTACCTAAATGCTCACTCTCACGATCTAGACCCATCGCTAGCGCCATCAACCATGACGTCACAAGGGGTGTAGAAAAATGAAAGTTTTTGTGACGTCGTACGAAAATACAGTGACGTACGATGAGCGGGGCACAGCCGCGTGAGCGCAGTCGACGCACCAGCGAGCCGCGTTTGCTGCTAACCGCCACTCGCTCGGTTTGTGGCGCGCCGTTGCGAACAGCGTCGCAACGTCCGATTGCAGCTCGTTGCCTGCGTCCGGCCTGCTAGATGTCAACGGCGGGCCGCTCGCAGCAACAACGACGGGAAGCGGCAGCCAATGCGAGCGCGGAGAGCGGCAGCGTCATGATGACATAGGGCGCACTCCTTGGAGCCGGGCGGTCTGCGCCAGTCTTCGTGCCGAACGCCGGCATCTAAAGAACGCAATAGTATTGTTTGTTCACGTTCATAGCAAACTCTGGGATATATGAATATCAAAAGTGCATCGTTTCTGACGATCGTTGGCAAATACCGAGTTCCTGGTAGAAGTGATGACTGCGATGCAAGCAAATTTCATCAGCCGGTTTTGTGCTGCTGCTACCTGGTGCGGTTCGCCTGCCGTCTGCTAGCTCGAGATCTGTTGCTGAAGATGTCGTGGAAATCGAACATATCTTTTATTATGGGACGAGTTCACAGTAAAGGGGTGTCGAGCGGAGCACGTTTCTGAGCGCTGGCCAGTCCCGAAGCGCCCTCAGCTGCGGAGTCGATATGCGAAAGCAGCTAGGCCTAGTGACGACTAGGGCAGTCTGGGACCAGCGCGCAGGTCGTCGGCCGGCGTTGCCGCAGGCAGTGTCGCTGCCGAATGATCCACTTTTAGCACAGTCATGCTGTCATATCTCGAATCTAGAAAGCATCCTTTCTGGTAGCATGGCTGTTTTGTATTTTCTTGTGCGGGTGAAGTACGCCGAGTCTGCCGGCCGGTAGGTCAGCCTGGATACCGTCTGCCGACGTCATAAAAGCGAGCTAAAGAGTGTTCTTGATGTAAATAATAAACCATGGGACAAGAAATGTGAAATAAGTGTCATTTTTGAGGATCGCTGACCAATACTGAGCTGCTAGTAGAGGTAACAACTGTGATAAGAGCAAATTTCTCACAACCGCGCCTAGCAGCTGCCGCTGGCGCGACGTTGGAGTCCGGCTCGCCTGGCGCCCGCTAGCTCCGCTGCCGAAGGCGTCGAGGAGATTGACCATACTATTATTTTATTGTGAGATGATTCTGTTAACACTACAGCTATTTGTGAAAAGTAGGCCTTTTATTATAGCGCAGGCGACTTCCGAAGCGCCGGCCGCTTGCTAAACAGGCTATAGGCCTAGCGACGACCACGGCAGCCAGGCAGCAGCAGAGCTCGTCGCCCGGAGCGCCCGCGAGCGGTGCCGTTGCCGAACGCTCCCAACATAAGCAGACATATGCTTTGTCGCTGCTCGAGTATAGCTGGCAGTTCTGATAACAAGGCGATCTTGTCTTTTCTTGTGATATTTGTACACCATCCCAAGCAGCGCTCAGGTACTGCTGCACGGCAGCGAAGTGTGACACCGGTTGTGGGCGCAGCTTGGGTAGAGTGGTGCAGCGATGCTTACTGGCATTTTGCAAAGTGTTTCGCATCCTCACGCGAACCCGCGAAGGCGATATTAGATGTCCTCACTCATTGGAATCAGATCTGTCAGAATCCGAGCTGCTGGGACTAGACGTGCAGTTGTTTGTTTTCATGCGCTGGTCAGCACGTGTGTGGGAAAGCAGACGATGTAGCAGTAGGTGCGTCACAACTTTTGTGGGCCCACGTGACCAGGCGAAGTAGTTGATCTTCCCCCTCTGTGACGTCACTGTACAACTCGGCGTTCCGAAACCGAAACCGAAAATCGTTCACCTAAAAATGCGATAATAAATTATTCACTGTGAATATATGTATATTTGAGTGTGTATCATGCTTCCTGGAGCCATAAGAAGCGTTTGAAACTAAGAACGCGCGAACCACAAATTTGGTGTCTCCACCCCTTTAACGTCTATTCCATGCAAGCTCCTTGAACGTATCTATTCGAACCTTGCTGATTATCTGGGATCTGATTCGTTTTTTACAGATTCACAGCATGGTTTTTAAGCATCATTCCTGTGAAACTCAGTTAATTGCATTCACTAATGACTTGATTTTTGCACTGGACCGCTTTGCTCTCATTGACTGTATATATATTTTCTTTGCAAAGGCTTTTGACACCGTGTCACACCAACTGTTGCTTTATAAGTTAAAAAAATTAAGTATTGATAATGGTATCTTAAATTGGATTGAGTGTTTTTTAGTAATCGAAGTCAGTATGTAAATGCTAACGATCATGACTCCCCCATTTCCCCCATAACCTCTTGCGTTCTGCAAGGATCAGTTCTAGGACCTCTTCTTTACGTTATCTATATTAATGATCTTCCTTCCTCAGTTACTTCAAAAATAAGATTTTTCTCTGATGACTGTGTTTTATACAGAGAAGTTTCTAACCCAGATGATGCATGCACTGTTCAAAATGATCTCAACATAATTGGAACTTGGTGTAATACCTGGCTTATGAAACTAAACGTTAACTAATGTAAATTAATGAGAATTACGCGTACGACTAGTCACAACATTCCGTGCTCATACTCCTTCGATGACGCCCCACTTACCCAATTTAACAAGTATAAGTATCTTGGTGTTGAAATAACAGATGATCTGTCCTGGAAGGCTCATATTGAATACTATATTACTAACAATGCCAACCGCATGCTTGGCTTCATCCGTCGCAACTTTTCCCTTGCCCCTATCCCTGTGAAACTACTGCTCTACAAAACACTCGTCCGTTCAGAAATTGAGTACGCTGCTCCACTATGGGACCTATACACTAACTCTCTCATTGTGTTGCTTTAATCCATCCAAAATCGCTCTGCAAGATTCATATTGTCTAATTATTCCCACCATGCCAGTGCTTCAGAAATGAAAAGAACGCTTAATCTTCTGGATCTTGCCATACGGCGCCACATTTCACGCCTCTGCACATTTCATAAAATATATTACGGCAACGAAAACCTAAAGCAGTCCCTGTTTATTCCTCTGGTGGACATATCCTGCAGAGATCACCACCTAAAGGTGCACATTCCACAGCGCAGGACTGTCCCATATTTTAATTCCTTCGTCCTGAAAACTGCCTCGGACTGGAATCACCTGCCGTCCACGTTGTCGTCATCAAGGATTCTGAGAAATTAAAGGATACTGTTAATGCTTATCAATTGCAACTGTTTATTTGTTTGTTTCTTTTTATTTTTTATTTTTCTCCCCACTCCTCTGTAATGCCTGACCGGCCTTGAGAGTAATAAAATGAAATTAAATCATCATTATCAGCCTGCAGGGCAATGACCTCTCCCACGTCTCTCCAATTAACCGTGTCCTTTGCCAGTTGTGGTCACCGTATCCCCGCAAACTTCTTAATCTCATCCGCACACCTAACTTTCTACCGCCCCCTGCTACGTTTGCCTTCTCTTGGAATCCACTCCGTTACCATTAAGGACCACCGGTTATCTTGCCTTTGCATTACACGTCCTGTCCAAGCCCATTTTTTCCTCTTGATTTTGACTAGGATGTCATTCACCTGCATTTATTCCCTCACCCACTTCGCCTGCATCCTATCTCTTAACATTACACTTATCATTTGTCTTTCCATAGCTCACTGCGTTGTCCTAAACTTAAGCTGAGCCTTCTTTGTTAGCCTCCACATTTCTGCTCCATAGGTGAGCACCAGTAAGAGACAGCTGTTGTATACTTTTCTCTTGAGGGATATTGGTAACCCAAAACCATCGGAGAGTAACAATGTTGGCAATTTAACAACAGGACAATGCCACGAGAATCGCATGCCAGATCCCCCTCGTGGGAGTTGCGCACGCAAGTCTGGCAGCGTAGTAACAATGCTCAAGTTACAAAAACTGCGTGCTGCATACTTTATCACTGTGCAATGCAATTAAGTTGGCTGTTTTTATATGTCGAGCACTCACCCCCTTGTTCGCGCTGCTTACTTGTTGTATAAGTCCTATTTCAAATCTCTACCCCTCCCCACTTCTTCCCGCCCCCTCCCAGTGGTGTGGCTGGTCATTTTGTGTGGCTGGAGCAATTAATGAAGGTGATGCCTTGATTTACCTTCGGCAAACAAAATATTTTAATAACTAATTCAGGAAAACTTGTCTGGGTAATATCAAACTGGATTATAATACCCACATATACCACTGCGGGGCGCACTCCTGGGCTATATGTCATCCTCCAGGCTCATCTTACTCGTCGTTGCTCTGTGAGGCTGCGGGGCATAGCCATGCCTTTAGTCCATGGTCATTTCGATGTCTGAATGATATAAATGTACTCTCACTGCCACTTTCTAGACTGTAACTTTCGCTGTGTTTCACGTTTCCATGCCGCCAATTCTGAGCGTCCAGGTGCCGCACCTGAACCGGTGGCAGCACGGTGCGACCAGAGGAGGCCGCCGCGAGACGTTTGACGTCACACACTCCTCCCGCCTGGACGAGCGGCAACTGGCGCGTGCGCACAAAACCTGCAAAATAACACCATCCGCGCAAAAATACTTGTAATAAAGACTGCAACTCTAGACAATCGCTCCTTCTAAATACATTTTTGGCGATTTGACAGAAAGTCGCAATTTAATGTAGTATCCGTTTAAGGGATGCAATGCTGGGAGCAGGCTCTTTATTTTCGCCTTCAAACTAATAATTTTGTTGTTCTCATCCACTTTATAGCGGGCTGCTATATCTCTAATGTTAGCTCATTTCAGAAACTTCTACCTGCGCTGCCCTGCTTAAACATTGCAGTAACTTCCAATATAATTTTTTAAAAATTGACTTGCGAACATACAGTAGACTCATTAAGGTGCAGTCGGTACAGATGAAGAATGCGAGAACACCTGGTTGGTTGGCTATACACTCGGTGTGAAATGAATGTAAGAGTCTTTAACTTCGCGTGTCCTTCGGTTAGGAGAGACTTGCAGTGGCAGCGACTTTTGCCAAATCCGTGCAAGAATACTCTCGGAGCGTCCACGGGGCTCTATCGACGCAAGCAGGAGGCTTAAAGTAAGCAGAACTATAAAACGGCCAAATTGAATAATCGGCGTGAGCCAGTGGCAGGGCGGCGGTGCTTCCTTCGTGCTGAAGCTTCCCATGCTCCCGCTCAAGCGCTGCCCACCTAGCACGAACCTCGTCCAAGACAGCAGTTCCGGAAGTTGAAGGTTCGGCTAAGTGCCGTTGTACGGTACGGTCGCTTATGGGCGGATCCGCCAGACAGGTGGACTGGCGGACCGCCCGACCAGACAATAGGTATCCGCCCCGTCCGGCGGGCGGATGGAAAGTTGGTCAACTTCAACTTTTGGGCGGACGAGTGGATCTGCCTGGCGACCGGATTGTAGCGATTGGCTGCTTTTTACGGGAACTCTGCCGTGGCAAGATGGCTGTCCGTCGACTGAACTGGGGATCGAGGCATAGGTCATGGCTGTAGTGGCGGCAGCTATACCGCGAAGCATATTATATTGGCCACAATCATGTTGATATTACAAGTGTTCAGAGCAACTGCGAACTTCTCCGCGTGCAGCAGCGGCGAGCGACAGTTTCAGGAGTTGAATTTTGTAATCATTGACGCTGATGGAGTTGACAGAGCGCCTCTTCAAACTGACGCAACACCTACGCGCTGGCGGTGTCACGAAGTGTTTATATGGAGCTGTTTGTGGTTGTTAGAAGCGTTCCTAATTCCTGCAAGGATCATCACGCACAGCGGCAAGTAACAGCTGCTCATGGTGAACTGTACTTGCATGAGTGTCCGCGTAGTGAAAGTGATTGCGATCGGAGCGAGTGCTTTTACGTCAAGGCAGTGAAATGTGCACCTGCGAGAGCTTACTACGCATGCCTGCTTTCTGAATGCTGAAATGAACGTGGCGTTGTGCAGCTAGTCGCATTCGTTGCGATGGTTGTAGTGATCGCGACCGAAGCGTGCACATGACGTTGTTTCTGCTAAGCATTCATTACCATTTTGATCGCGATTCATGTTGTCACTGTGCTTGAGAATTGCCATGTGTGCGACGTGACGCGAGCTTGGCTGCACGGCGGTCGGACTGTTTTCTGCGGCGACAACAACGATGTCGCCATCCTTCTGCGCCTTGGAGCTCCATTCAGTACATTTTGTGATGATGGGTGCTTGGGTTACGACTCTCCGGAGGAACTGTGTAACCTCTCTGAAAACATCGGTACAGTGCAAATGTATCTTCGGGAGCATCATTTCTTTTTATTTCCTGCCGGCTGTGCGCACATTTGCCTGCAATAAATATATCGCCGTGATGAATGGGTGACTGAACACTTCCTCTAGCCATTTCGATTTAGGTTGTAACAACATGGTACTACACGATTACAAACAAGAATCACTACCACTTTTAAATCACGGCTGGTTGACAGTGTACAAATCTCTAATATATGCCAACTCGTCAGTCTGTTTTTCATTAAAATTTCAATTGATGTAGCGCAGAAAAAAAAGTGTGGCAGGAGCTTATGCAATCAAAACTGTCCACAGAGCAAGTTGGGCATAATGAGTCTTGACGAAAAGGAAGAAAAAAATATTGAGAAAACCTTTGCCATTGCTTTTTCTCTTTTTGCTTAGCAGTGTTAAGTCAATATTGACAAATGCTTGGCAGTATTCAGTTTAAGTGGGATGTTGGTTTCCGCTGCAATCAGAAAAATGCAGTGGTCTTCAAAAACCTCATGGGCAATGATAGTGTTTGTTGTTGATTTTGCCCACGGTCCTTTTCGATCCGGAGATCAGTTGTACGAAACTGGATGTGTTCGCAATGCTATTGTTGCAGACCTGCTCGCGAAATTGGCTTTATTGGTGTTAAGCGGTTGTTCAGCAGCACTTCCTGGGCCAGCCACAACAATTTGTTTCACAAGACAACATGCATTTGCATATGTCTATCTGTCTACATGCATTTGCAATGCACTTGCATATGTCTGTCTGCTACCACCTTCATTTGCCTGTGACTGCTTGCTATGGACATGGTTACTTGCAGACTGCAAAATGAGCTCTGTGGAGCTGGTAAAGCTAGGCTAGGAACAAAGATAATGGGAACAACACCACTGCACAGGGTAGCAATTCTTGCTCTGTCGTCGTACCTTAGCACAGTTTCAACATGCCAACTTGCCACTGGTTCACCCCAGCGTACCCTATGATTAAGTTCTGTGAAATTTACATTAAGCAACTAAGTGAGAGGAAGCAGGTTGTGTAGGCGTATCTAGTGCATGCTGTGCAGATAGCTTCCTGCCTCATCATAGCCTGGCCCCTCTGTGTTTCTTACCCTTCATCACCCAGCACCTAAGGCCCATTTTTGGGGCATTGGCAAATCACAAAACTGCAAATCACAAAACACATTTCATACTATTGCCTCTGCTAGATTGTTTTGGCCCATTAAATTTTTTGATACAAATTGGCAAGCTTTTAGAAAACATTTCTGCAATAGCCATCTTTCTCTTGTTCTTCATGACATGCACCCTGACTGCAACATCTCCCTATGATGCTTTTTTCTTTTCCTTTGAAAAAGCATGTGAGTCCTTTATTTATGTAAGGCTGGTTTTCTCATTCTTTAACTTGCATCGAATAGCTCTAAACTGCATCCAAGCTTAAAACAGCCAGCCGTCAGCAGATTTCCCTTGCCAGTTCTCATGCATCCTGCCTTTTCCTGCAATCTCAGACGTCCCCATGGCACTCTCTTGGGCCTCAGCTTTTTATTACTTGCATTATTACCTTCCCTTCAGTGTTTTGTCATATGCCTTCACTGACAGCCATATGGAGTCTGCCACCTTGCAATCAACACGAGCATTTCAGTTCTTCAAACAACATTTTACATTCTCTGGATTGGCCTGTTTGCTAATGTTACTAAGAATTCACTAATATTTTTTTTTATTTTCAGCATTAGATTTTGCCGACTTATAAGGCCTTCCAATAAAGGTATATTCACTGTATACTGGTTCAAATACTCACCTAATAATCCCCATACACCCGCCTACAACCTATGATATTTACACCCCGACGTGTCCTTAGTATCATTGTCTTCCAAGTTGCTTGTGTTAAAATCCCCTTGTGGCATTAGCTTGGGTATTCTAATGGTGCATGCCACAAATCTAACTTAACTAAAATTCTGGAATGAGTTCAGACCTGAGCCGCTTGTTTTATTCTCTCAGACTATTTTTGAAGCTCCAGTGTAACAGCACTAAAGGTGAATCTTCAAATTTCTGCATGTCGTGCAGAAACTGCTGATTTTTTAACTGTTTATCGTCACATAACCAACTAATCTGTTCTGACTCATGGTTCCTTCTGCACTAGTTGCACAGGCAGTGCTGTGTCTCAGTTAGCTCATGCCACTGCATTTCAAGATTCATTGTTGTTTTTGCCACAAAAGGCTGGAATGGCCTTCCAACTCACAGGGCTAGCTATCCTCTTGTGCTTTGAGCTGGTCACTCTAGAAATTCATGCAAAATGATGTTCATCCAGAGAATTAGGTAAATCTCCCAAGGCGAAAATTTGTGATAAGGGAGTAATTACTCATTCGCATCAACTCAAGTGAAGCCATAAGGCTACAAAGAAAACCTACAAAGCTTTCCTTTGTAGTGGTATGGCTGTACTTGAATGCTAATTGTTAATTACTTCTTATTAGTAAATTACAAACTCATCAAGTTCCTACATGGTGGATCATGTTAGCTCACCACTCAAGTATTGTCATTTAGTACTGTTTAGGTATAATAAACGTTAAAATAAGTTCTAATGAAGTGCTTAGCCACTTGCTCAGCTCAGCAAACCAACACAATGCTATCTTATGCGTAAGAACTTTCCTCACAATCTATTTCAAGTAATATAGAGGTAGATTTACACAATAGTTTGTCGGACGGTATACAGTTGCATTTAGGCTAATTTGCATACTGCACAAGCTAGGTGTAGCCAGCTAAACTCATGCACTGAAAAGCTAAGCATGCATTACTGTGCCTATCTGTGTCAAACTTTCCTTGGTGCTTCTCTCTTACTGTCTCTTCAGCTAAGCAAGTCATCGACTTCATAACATGGCTCAGTGAGAATGCTGCAAATGCATACTTTTGCATGTGACTTTTATATATTCAGGATAGTGTTAGCAGGACCGCTGGTTCATCTTAAGCACAAAACCCGCCAACTTCAAGTTGCAATATCTCCAGTAAGGGAGCTATGATGTCGTGCAATAAAATGAAATTACAAATAAGCTGTTTTAAGTATGTGACAGGTATATGTGCATATGTTCTCTGATACAGCGTTAAAGCGATGTCTAAAGTTATTTTCACTGATCAGTAAAATGTAGAATGGCTGAATGTAACGATGACCAGTTCCCAAGGTAGCAAGCAAAAGTGAGCATTGCTAACTGTTAATAGATGTTCATACCACTTAACATATGCTGAATTTTAGAGTGCTTTTAGTTGCTGACTATCAACATGTTCTGCTAAATACACCCATATCACTGCCAGGGTGCTTGCAAAGAAAAATAAACTGAGGCATTGACAGGCAACAGAAATTTGGAAAAGATCAATATGAAGTTAGGCCAGAGAATGCCAAAGGAAAACAGAAAAGCAGTGATGGCTTTTGTCATTTCATGGCATCTCTATACTGCAACTTGAAGTTGACGGGTTTTGTGCTTAAGATGAACCAGCAGTCCTGCTAATACTATCTTGAATATATAAAAGTCACATGCATAAGTATGCCTTTGCAGCATTCTCACTGAGCCATGTTATGAAGTCGATGTCTTGCTTAGCTGAAGAGACAGTAAGAGAGAAGCACCAAGGAAAGTCTGACACAGTTAGGCACAGTAATGCATGTAACAATTGCTCTTGCTCTCCTATTCCATACCTCTCAAGTGTCAATTATCTCGGTGTCCATTTCGATTCTAACATGTCCTGGAACACTCATTTGGCTAATGTTTGTGAAAGGCTGCACAAAATAGCCTGCCTGCTATATTCTATTAAAGCACTACGCCCAATTTACATAAGGAAAACAATAGCACATGCATTGGCGTACACTGTGCTGCGATATGGAATTTGTTCTTTTTATTTCTGTTCAGTGTTTTGGCGCAACATAGTTAATTCTTTACTAAAATCTATAATTCGAGCTGTGATGTATTGTGTGCACATTACTAACAATTCCAGTCTTTTTTCATGCTCGCACATGCCGGCTGCATTTAGCGTCTTCGCCAAATGCAGCCGGCACAGCGCGCTAGCGCGCTATGGCTGCGCAGAAGACGCGACGGGGACACCTCTCCTGGCCACGTCATCAGCGCACGTGTTTGCGGTCCGATGGGCAAAACATGCGCCGTACCGAGAAGGCTCACACCCGGAGAAGAAAGGCTGCTAGGCGATTCGAATCGGGAAACAAAGGTTGTGGGGGAACGCTCGGCACCAGAAAAACCGGTTCAGAACCGAAAGTCGACGATTTTGCCCATCGGGGCACACATTTTTTGACGTCACACTGTTTACATCAGGGAGAGGTCTATTGTCTGGTCGGGCGGTCCGCCAGTCCGCCTGCTTGGCGAATCCGCCCAAAAGCGATCGTACAACGGCCACTATGCGCACGGGCGTACGATGAAGCCTGTCTGCACATGCCCGACGCGCGAACAGGCGGGAGCGGGGCTATCCATAGCGGGGCGCAGATAGCTGTGCATGTCAGATGGGCGCCTGCGCACGGGCGCTCCCGCGCGCGTCGAAAGGGGGTCCGGTTTATAACAATCGGAGGACAGGGTGGCTTTCGGGGACTCTCTTCTTGATGGCTTGAAGCTCTTTCAGGTTCACTCAAGTTTTCTCGGAAGCCTTTGAGATCCCCAACGATCCGTTATTCACGGCTTGCCGTTCTTTCAGTCGGCTCGCGAGTTGGAGCGAGCCAGCACCAGGAGCATGGAGACGCAGGCCCGTTTTCGATGTCCGTCGCGGCGCGCTGCTGGGCGCGCAGGCGCTCCGCAGGTACGCCGAGGAAGTGTTCGTCGAGTTGCCGCTTAATACACGCTGTCACCGGCGCTGGCCTTGGTGTTGCGAGGTCATCACCGGCCGGTACTCGGTCAGCCTAAAAACCCGCCGACCGGCTTCTCATTCAGCGGCGAGTGCAACTGGGTCTTGTCGACGGCGAGCCTCGCCAGCGCAAGCGCGGCAGGCGTCATTTTCATTTGTAGGCTTTGCGCCAGTAGAGTGCAATTTACCCCTTACTTTCCTCATTTCTACCATCGCCGCCTCTCCATTCGTTCTCATCTTTTTCTCCTGGCCGCTTTGATCGGTGACCTTGGACGGGCATCATCCACGCGACTGCTCGATGTGGGCTCTGTGCAATGGCTCACGCCGTAAAAAAAAAATGAGGGAACCGTTCCTTCCATGATCGTCTCCGCATCCAGCATTCACCCCGCAAGGCTTGTTCGCGCGGAGATGCGAGGAGAGTTTTTGCGTTTTGCTGGCTCGTTCGCCCTAGTTTCGCAGGGTGCCTCCAGCGGAGGTGAGCGTTCGTAGGCGCTTAGTGCTGGTTGACTTGGTCCTTAAATAGTAAGAAAGAAGTGATTTTTAAAGTGCTGCGGCGTGTCGAAGCGATTTTTTCGCTCAGTTGTGTCAATATATTCTGTGATCTTGATGGTGATGAAACGACCCATATATTCTCACAAGCACTAAGATCAGGTGTTACTGGCTTTGCAACCCTGTTACCACAAAAGCTGTTGCGAGGGGAACACAAGGTGCGAATTTATTCGGGCGAAGTCGCTTAACACACGTGCTTTTTTTTTCCAGGCAGAAGTCTACCTGGTGCCTCGGAAAGTATTTTCTAGTCGGGCAATCACGTCTGAGACAGAGAGGAACCCAGGCACAGCTGGCGTCCAGCCTTTCCTCAGGCTTCCACCGCCGGCCTCAGCTGTTTGGACGGTCATGCAGCAGGCTGCATCCTCGCCGTTCAAATAAAACTGTCCATCCCCCGAAACTTTCAGTTCTGAGCTTATATTTGGACATCCGCTGTAATTTCTACAACAAACGTGACACACTGGCGCGCGATGGCTGCCCTGTGCAGAGTGTCTGCTTTGTAGCATCTTTCCCTGCCCGTCTTCTGGTACCAAGCAGTACACAGCTGTTAGAAGACGTTACGTAATTAAGCGTTTGCCACTCGTGTTTTGTCAGTGTCTTTGAACTCGGAAAATATTTGATCGTAAACACCTGTCACTGAATCATTGAGCATGTTTTTTTGTACTCTTACTGGAAATAAATAAACATGACTGCTTCTCATCAGGTTGTGTGTCATTCTGCTGCTGACGTAAAAATCAACAGCACTGAAGATTTACCAAGATATATTTTTATATCAAAATTATACACGGTCCCTGCAACGGTTTTCAGCGAGGGTAAGAAAAGTCGAGGTACTGATAAATATTGAATAGGTCTCCCTGAAAAAAAAAATTCTAGCATTTGTAGCACCATAAATATTGGCTATTAAAAACAGGCCTCCGACTTTTCTCAACTCGTACATCGGAGCGAGCCAGAAAAACAGGCGGGGAACCTTCCCCGCCAGCGATCAACAGCCGGGTTGTTTACTTTCTTTTTCGCCGCCCACTCCGCCTCCGCTGTGGAAGGGAGCAAGGTGTCCAGCCGGTTGTGCACGCCGTCTCCTTCGCGTGCTTCATTTGCAAACGTCAGTGGGGTTTTCGGCCAGCCTAAGAGAGCCCCTGACAGGTGGCATCACGTGTGCCTTGCGAAGGCGAGAATTCGCGCGCACCTTCGGCCCTGAACCTTACCGCGAGGTAGGGCGAATTTCGCAAATTTTTCCATTCTCGTCTCGACTTTAAAGACTTGTACGCGGTATGAACGCTGAATAGTCTTTTTTACTGCATATAATGTACGCACCTTGAAGGCAGTTTCACGGACCCTTTAAACGTTCGCCCTGACGAGATGCGGCTGGAGTTCCTGGATAGAAGGGACACTCTTGTATGGCTTGCAGCAGGGTTTCTGGAGCTTTGGGTCTAGGTGCGCGGATTCGAAAAAAAAAATGCGCTTCTAGCCAATAACTGTGGTCTTGAGACACGGAAATGCGTGTAATGATGAACGTGCGTAATCAAGTAGGGGCTGGAAGCAGCAGAACTAAAGAGCACAAAGCCTCCTAGACTAGGTTGAATGGCGCATTAGAAGACCTCCGCAGTGCAAGCCCCAAGCATAGCGCAGCCTACGTTAGCACGCGCAGTCGTCTACTCAAACGTTCATAACTTCGCGCATACGTGTGCAGGACCTCCGTCACTCTGATTCAGCTGCTCAGGTTAAACGGTTATTGTCGCACTAGTCTACAATCACTACGTTAGCACCAAATTTTGAAACAACCTATTAATTTCTACCCGCCGCGGTGGCTCAGTGGTAAGGCGCTCGTCTACCGAGCCGGAGTACCCGGGTTCGAACCCGACCGCGGCGGCCACTTTTCGATGGAGGCGAAACCCAAGAGGCGCCCGTGTGCTCTGCGATGTAGTTTAGTTTAGTTTATGGGGTTTAACGTCCCAAAGCGACTAAGGCTATGAGAGACGCCTTAGTGGAGGGCTCCGGAAATTTCGACCACCTGGGGTTCTTTAACGGGCACTGACATCGCACAGTACACGGGCCTCTAGAATTTCTCCTCCAAAGAAATTCCAGCTGCCGCGGCCGGGATCGAACCCGCGTCTTTCGGGTCAGCAGCCGAGCACCATAACCGCTGAGCCACCGCGGCGGCTGCTCTGCGATGTCAGTGCACGTTAAAGGGACTATGCTTCAAATTAATTTCGATTACGTAAAGCAGGCGACAGATAGGCATTCCATCACTCGTCACCCTAGCGCAAGAATTTTTGAGCTAGCTTCAATAATAACGAAGTTATAGACGATTAAAAATCACGCTGCATCTCTCCCCCCTCAACTCATACGCGCGGAGCACCAAAAAAAAGTAATGAAAACAGCTCTGGGACTGGGCCCCGCCCATGATTACGTCATTCGCTGACGTTCGGTTTGCGAATTCCGGTTGTCGCACCCAGCAACCAACAGCGTCGGCAGCGTCTCTCCCGTCTCTCTCCGCCTTCCTGGATCGCGGCGCACGTCGGTTTTCTTTGCTTATCACTGCGACAAAGGCACTGCGAGTGGTTCCCGATCTCCCTACAGAAATAGGCGGCAGAGGTAAATTGAAAACATATGTGTCAAGGCAATGCCCTGGCTCGTGCCCGAGGGGGTGTCGCGGCAGCTCGAGCAGACAATTTTCACGGCTACCGGAAGCGTACCCGTGACGTCAAGGCTGCCGTGGCTCCAGCGAATGACAACGTGTGGTGGCCTGCCGACGTCACGGAACTAGTGATGTCTATTTTCCCGATTTTAGTTTCAAAGTAGGTCAGTACGAAGGCACCAATAGGCCCGCGAATTTAAAAAAACGCGGTTTTTAAAAATTGATAATAAATTGCCGGATCAGTTCCGAAGACTCACACTTGGTGTGAATGCTTCTTAGCATCATTTCTAAGTACTGAAAACATTTACAAGTGACTTTTAATTCATTGCATAGTCCCTTTAAAGATCCCCTAGATCGTCGAAATTATTCCGGAGAACTCCACTACGGCACCTCTTTCTTTCTTCCTTCTTTCACTCCTACCTTCCTCCCTTCCCTTACGGCGCGGTTCAGGTGTCTGCCGAGATATACGAGACAGATACTGCGCCATTTGCTTTCCTTAAGAAACCAATTGAAAACCAATTATCAATTTCTGGGACGGTATTCACAAGGGCGATGAAATCCATGCCTAGGTGGGGGTGACTAAAGGCGTCCCGCCTTCAGAGCAGAGCACTGCTGAGGCCTCATTGTGAGATAGCTGTATTACCCCGAGACTCAAAGCCCTGCCCGGACCCGCTACTTATTAAATAGCTAATGAGCCAGGCTCGGACTCATCATGTAGTGTGCGAGGGCCGGCCCGTACCCCCTGCAGCTTAAGAGGTGCTCAGTGTGTGCATCTAGTCTGCTATTATCGGATACAACTCGAGAAGTAGCGGCAAATGCCCCTCGAAGGAGCCTCTCCAGCCAAAGTTGTCGACCCATTCTCCCCCTTCACCGAGCTGCTACCATGAAATCGCAGGAGGGGGCAGATAAGTGGGGAACAACCGCTGCTTATTCGTATTAACCGGGGCGTCATGAAAATCGTTCGTCGCCGTTGGCTGGAGGGTCTCTTCTCAGAGGCATCTGCCACGTCGTTCTTGATAGTTTATGGTTTAGGGGTTTAACGCCCCAAGGCAACTCAGGCTATGGGGTTTTTCGTAGTGAAGGGCTCCGAATATCTCGACCACCTGGGGTTTTTTAACGTGCACTCATTTTGCACAGTACACGGTCTTCTAGAATTTCGCGTCCGTAGAAATTCGACCGCCGGGGCCAGGATCGAGTGCGCGTCTTTCGGGTCAGCAACCGAGCACCGTAACCACTAAGCCACCACGGCGGCTCTTGATTCTTGAATTATATCGGGCTATGCACATGGAAGGAAGGGGCCTGCAAAGCCGCTTAAATTGGAATAACGCGTGAAAATATTGCTTTGGTAAGCACAAAAACAACGAGAAGGAAAAGCTCAGTCGGCCGCTCACATTTTTGGAAACTGATCTCTGAATGTCGCCGAAATTCCGACACCGACAGCCAAATGAAAACGAGTTCAGAGCAGGCTTAATGACCTACTTTGCATCTTTGCATCGGGTTTTCTTTACACCCAATTGTGTCTACATATAGAACGTCGTCGAAGCCATAGCAGTGACAATTTTTTTTTTTGATGAACTTGGTTTCGCGGGTAGAATTAATTACCGCGTTTCAATGTAGAGAAGGAAAAGCGCCTTTCTATTGCGCAGTATGTCTGAAAGACCCGAATTGGCGTGCATAAATATGCTCTGCCCCAACGGCATGTCGTGTAACGTAGAGATGTGCCTTTGGGAGGAGGAAACAAGGAATCAAGGACTGCCTTGTAACAGTCGGCTGCCCGTCGAGCAGTCGAATGAAGGTCGACCTTCTCCAGCGGTTCTTAACAGCTTCAAATGTCCAGTTGGAAGATACAAGTTGCAACCGGGCAGATGCGGAGGCTAGTCCAATCCAGCAGTGCTCTTGTTTTAGTAGGCGGACACGCTCAAGGGGAGGTTATTAAGCGCCCTCCTAGTTTTTATCTTCGTGTTTGTTGCGATACCATTAGGTGGGTCATGAAGGCAAAAGCTGTCCGTCGGTGTCTGTGTGAAGCCTCCACCAGCTGAGTGGTGCTTAGGTGGACTATCCTCTCACCACCTGTGAACCGTCCACCTCTCCTCCTATCCCCCCTCTCCACCTGTAGGGGGAGAGCAGGGAGACGCCCGAACCATCCAGCAAACAGTGAAATGGCTAAGAAAATGACCCAGAAAAGAGTAGGCCTGTACGCATTAAACATACAGCCTGCCAGAAAACTTTCAGTGCAAAACGAGGCTTGCAGGAGCCAATCCTTCCCGTGTTGGTCGGGAAGCGCAACCAGCGTTCCACCAGCCCCACCGGAGGCTGCGTTTGAAACCCGCGAATGCAGTGGTGCATCGCTTGAACGCTACGCCACTGCACAGGTAGTGGTACGAGGACCCACCGCAATCTGTGAATGGGGCAAATTTCGCGCAGTTGCGTAGTCGGAATTGGAATAGAATCAGATATCGAATAGATGGGGAAGTGAAAGAACGAACTCAGAATTGGAATACATTGAGAACTGGAATAGATTGGCGATTGATATCCGCATGCTATCGCATTTCCTCCGTATCAAACCAATTGATAGCCGGCAATATTTATTTCTTTTTTTTTCATGTGTCTCTCAACCGGCTGGTATGCACATGCCGTGTGCGCCCGCTACAAAGCGAGCAGCCAGAAGCAATCCTCATCACGATAGGAAATCTGCGCATGGCTGAAAATGCTGCCGAAGCAGAAGCGCAGCGCGGTCGTCGAGAAGACCCACCTTTTGAGGTCTCTTTAATGCTTCAGTTAGCCTCAAATACGTAAATAACAGAAGACCTTCTTCACTGGGTCGCAGAAATCACCCACAACAGCTGCGCTGTAAGAATGTAGCACCGGGTACCGTAATTATACTGCGAGTTCTTTCAAGCTACGTTAAGAACAATGTGTGCAGCTCCGAACCTGCGAGGTTCGGAGGAGGAAGTACAGAGGTGCATCAATCCAAAATGAATTGCTGTGGCGCGTGTACTCTACACCGCAAAGATGAAAGATGTGCGTGAAGACTACAGTCGAGCGGACTCATCACGAACCTGATGGTCATTATAAGTGGGCTGTCACGTCTAGTATGCTAATGTGTAATTAGAGAAATCTACTAATTAAGAAAGTGCAAAACCATAAACGCTGCCGCGTCATACCCATAAGGCGGAGCTTAAGCGTGCCCCTAATTTTAATATTACTGCTTGGTATGACGATATCCTTTTCTCGAAACGTTGGCAAGCACCCCGAGGATTTTCCCCTCATTCACTTGGCGATTGTCAAGAACCACCTGCCCAGCTAGCCTCTCTCTACCATGCTTAAAGGTGCATTTAGGCAGATTTTAAACATGCGTATTCTGGGAACTGCGACGATGTTAAACGTTTTTTCTTTGGTGCAGTAAAAAATTCAGGGGCAACTTTGACGATCTGAAGTGCGCGAGGCGAAAGGCTTTCCAAGCAATTTTGGCCGCACGGCCGTTGGCACACACGAGGCGGCTATGGGTCTACTTGGTTTGGCTAGCCATGACTAATTGGGTATTGTCATGACCCATGACTTACTAGTCATGATTGGTTAATTACTAACTAGTCATGACTAGTTACACCCACTGCAGGGCAAATACCTCTCCCATGTCTCTCCAATTAACCCTGTCCTTTGTCAGTTGCCGTCACTGTATCTCCGCAAACTTCTTAATCTCATCCGCCCACCTAACTTTCTGCCGTCCCCTGCTACGTTTGCCTTCTCTTGGAATCCACTCCGTTACCCTTAAGGACCAGCGGTTATCCTACCTTCGCATTACATGCCCTGCCCAAGCCAATTTCTTCCTATTGATTTCAACTGAGATGTCATTAACCCGCGTTTGTTCCCTCACCCACTCCGCCCTCTTCCGATCTCTCAGCGTTACACCTATCATTTTCCTTTCCATAGCTCGCTACGTTGTTGTTAACATAAGCTGAACCCTCTTTGTTAGCCTCCACGTTTCTGCCCCATAGGTGAGCACCAGTAGGATACAGCTGTTGTATACTTTTCTCTTCAGGGATATTGGTAAGCTACCATTCATGATCTGAGAGAACCTGCCATATGCGCTCCACCCCATTCTTATTCTTCTAGTTATTTCCCTCTCATGATCCGGATCTGCAGTCACTACCTGCCCTAAGTAGACATATTCTCTTACTACTTCCAGCACCTCGCTACAAATTGCGAACTGCTGTTCCCTTGCTAGGCTGTTGAACATTACTTTGGTTTTCTGCATGTTAATTCTTAGCCCCACCGTTCTGCTGTGCCTGTTTAACTCATTGATCATGCTTTGCAGTTCTTGTACTGAGTGACTTAACAAGGCAATGTCATCAGCGAATCGCAAATTACTCAGGTATTCTCCATTAACTCTTATCCCCAACTGTTCCCATTCCAGCCCCCGGAATACCTCCTGTAAGCAGGCAGTGAAGAGCATTGGCGAGATCGTGTCTCCCTGCCTGACACCTTTCCGTATTGGAATTTTATTGCTGACTTTATGGAGAACTATAGTAGCTGTGCAATCGTTATAAATATCTTCCAATATTTTCACATAACACTCTTCTACACCCTGATTCCGCATTGCCTGCATGACAGCTGAGGTTTCCACTGAGTCAAATGCTTTCTCGTAACGTAATCAATGAAGGCTATATACAGGGGTTGGTTATATTTTGCGCATTTCTCTATCACCTGATTGATAGTGTGAATGTGGTCTATTGTCGAGTCGAATGACTAGCTAGGCATGACTAATTAGTTGATGACTAACTAGTCATGATTGGTTAATGAGTAGCTAGTAATGGCTAACCAGCCATGAGAAACAAGTCATTAACCAGTCATAACTAGGCATGAATGGTTAATGACTAACGAGTCATGAGTGATTAATGACTAACCAGTCATGACTAGTTAGTCATTAACCAATCATGACTAACTAGTCATGAGTGGTTAATGACTAGTTCAAATGCCAAATAAGTAGTTAATTCAAATGCCAAAGGCCCTGGTTCGATTCTCAGCCTCGACCGTTTTTTTTTAGTAGTGTCGCCGAAACGCGGACACATTTGCCGACATGGCTGCTAACGACAGTATGAGGAATTAAAGGCTTTCGCCTTAATATTGCGTTTGTGCAGCTGTTACCTGTGGAGAGAAACAGCTGTGTTTGCTCCCCCTCATTTGAGTTCTCCATTAAAGCCTTCTTTCCAAAAACGAACATTGTAAGGGCGGACTCGTAACACTGACACTAATACGCCTTGATAAAGGTGCCAGCAATTGCGCGAATCTCGGAACGAATGCAAGCAGAGAACAATGCGTCCAAGCCAACATTGTGGCGGTGGACCGCAGTCTGGCAATGCTGTCATATCAGGGACACATGAAGGCGTCGGGAAAATTGTGGCGGCTGCCAACTTTACTTCAAAAACGCCGGGGAGCAAAAGCCGGCTTCACGCCCCCTAGAAGCGGGCGTGAAGACGTCTTTTGCACAACTTCCGCTGGCCCTGTCTACGGGAAGCATGCGAGCAACGAACTGATCAAGAGCTGCAGCAGACATGGCGAATCCTGATCGTGGTGGGCATCGGCAATGCCCCCGAAGCACGCGATAGACACGTAGTCGTCGCTGTCAAAGGGGTGCAGTTCCACGTTCTCCAGGGCGCTGCAGCGCTCAACTATGGCTCCCAGTATTTCTGCGGTGGCCTCCTGCTTCCCAGTTTCGACGGTCATGAAGCGGAGGCGCAGGGCGCGAGATTCTGGGTTGTTTTCCAGCAGCTTCCAAACGTTGGCGTACGCACCGGGGTACACTCCATCCGGGAACAGAGACCACGTCAGGCTCTCCAACGAACTCTCCGGCGCGATGAGCAGGGAGACGATGTCCGCGGGATACACTCTGCAGCTCAAGCAGCTGAATGAGGTCAAATTCGGACACAGGCGAGCGCAGCGGATAACGTTGGCCGGGTCAGTCATGATGCAGTTGTCGAGGTTCAGCTTCCTGACGAACTGCGCTCGCCTGGGTGTGAAGAAATTTGCCATGGCTTCATGGCTCACGTTGGGGCTGCAGCGGACTTCCCTTAGAACACCGGCATCATACACAAGGCTCTCGAAGCGCTTGCTTGTGTCTTCAATTGCCAAGAGCGAGCAGGTGTCCAGGTGCACGAGAATTCTAAGCCAGACTTCGTCCGGCAGAGTAGAGAAATCGTAAAACCGGCGGCCCCCGGACATGGCTTGTGCGTCCAACACAGCGGCTTGAAAGCGCCAGCACCTGAAAGAGCGGAGCAAAGGCGAACGTGATGGGCAAGGCGATATCCGAAGGACCCCTGCTCTGCCTTCATTATCTCTCTAAAGAACCGATAATCACACGTTCTTCAAGGAACGTATCTCTCTTGTCCAACGTTTTGTTACTTTTATCCGCGAAAATGACGCGCTCGGCACGAGACATCAACGGTAGCCGCCTAATCCTGGGCGCTGGAAGGCACTCCCATATTCACAAGCGACCGCTACAGGGACAGCGCAATAACACTGCACGTGAGTGTCCCACCTATGGGCGAGGAACTAAATATTCAGAGGGCACTTTAGCTCTCTAAAGTGCTGCAAGGCGAAAGCCTTTCTGGGCGCGCTGTTTTTTTACATTTTTCACACAGTTTTTTATTGTTTTTCATTTTTGTTCTTTTCTTATTTTTTTTTTATTTATTTTATTTTATTTATGAAACCCATGCATTCACTACATGCGCCTTTATTCATGCTCAAACCCTGAGCTTTCGTGGCGGAGTTTTAGCATCTCCACTTCAAATGCCAAAGGCCCTGGTTCCTCCCAACCTTGAGACAGTTTTTTTTCTTAAGTGACGCCGAAACGCGGACACACTTGCTGATACAACTTGGTCACGAAAGTATGAGGCATTAAAGGCTTTCGCCTTAATACACTTATCAATGCGCGCGGTAGCACGGTGCAAAGCATCGAAGAACAAACTCCACCACAACGGCGACGCACAACGCGCACGCTGACATAAGGCGCCTTCCCAAGCGGCTGCCAATGCACGGCGACTTGGTCCCCTCCGCCCAGCCCCAGACGTCAGTGATTAGCCATTGGCTTCGCCGCCAGACGAGACGCCGTCCGGCCCGGCGTCGCTGCTTTGAGTTCCAGCTTTAACCCGTTCGCAAACGAGACTATCACCCACATCGGCCGGGCAGCGGACGCTCCCGAGAAACCACGTCAACGGGCGGCAAGCCGCGCGCCACGGAAGGCGAAGCAGCCGAAACGCGAAGGCAACAGCCGCCATGCAGCGACACGAATCCGACATATCGGTGCGCTACCGTGTACCGCGCCGTTAAGCCATCTGACTCTCAATGAACCACGCGCAACTCATGGGTTATCGAGCCCGCGCAGCGCTGTACTGCGCTTGACGGACACGACGTCATGACTCCGACACTCGCGCGAAGGCCCCACGGCCGCCAAACAAGATATCTGGAGAGGCTCGAAGCTTTCCCCTATCTTTTGATTTTTTGTTTCACTCCGAGCAACATTTTCCCCTCTAAAAGTCACAGTACAGGTAAACCCGAATGCCCGGTGTGAACGAACCATTAGACAGTTTTAGCATAGCCTAGTTCTTCATCAAATAGTCTCTCTCTCTGTGGCAAAGCGGAGATGTATTAGTGCAGATATATACCCGATCAACGTATACGCCTGCTGCGCAGGGGCGCGCACCGGCCACTGCGTATGCACAGCGGCGCATGGGGCCATTGTGGTTTTCCGTTTTCCCACCAAAAATTTATCGCTCGCATCCCAATCTTCTTTTAAATGCGTCGTCCTTGCAGGCTTCGCGCGCGCGTTCGCGGAGCCCGGCTTGAGCCGAGCCCAGCGCGCACAGTTGACCTCTCACCATTCCTGCTCAACATCGCCATATTGTCACTTTCAAGGCACATTCGTGCGGCGTACGTGACTGCGCGCAACCACAAACACGAGCAGAGAGGATTCCTTCGCTTCTCTACAGGTTCGGCTTTCGTCTCCACCGTCCCCCTCAGTACACCCAGAACACGCGTATTTTAACCTATGTTTCGCGCATAAACGCGACCCCACGCCATCCAACGCTACCACCAAGCCATTGTGCCTCGCAAATTACAGCGCCGATGCCGTGTAGGTCTACCATGTGGACAAGCAAATTCTGCAAGAACAGAAAATTTTGCCGGAGAAACAAATTAAATAAAAAAAAATGCGACCATCGTCGTGGTATACCTACAGCAGCGCAATTTATTTTTCATAGCGTGCATGAATAAATAAGGCGTTTTCAAAACGTGAGACAAAAGACTTCGCAGACGTACAGCCGGCCAAATATTTAGCTAGGTCGCTCGACAGCCGCTTTTTCTGCACTCTTGCGCTTTTCGACGAAGCAAACTTACAGGAAGCTCAATATTAAGCGCGGGCTTGGGGAGCCAGGGCTTAGATTTGATATTTTCGCAAGTTTGCGCCCTCCTAGGCTCCAGGAGCACGGAACGCGTGGCCGTTACGAACGCCAGCTAAAAATTGGGCAGGCTGTATACACTTGTAGCGCCGGCACGAATTGAGGCAGCGAAAAGTTCGCAGCAAGATTCTGTTCTGTGATGCAGGAATCAATCGAACGATACAATTATACAAAAGAAAGTTACCTTTGGTTTTTCAAATGTGTCGTTTGCCCCCGGTGCGGACCGTTGCGTCTGCGTTTGAAGAGCAGCTCGATTGAAGCGCCACAAATGCCTCTACGGTGAGCTAAAAAGACGGTTAAACAAGAATTGTAGCAATAATTTTTGCCTTATTCATTTTTAAGTTGTATTTTAGCATTTAAAATTAAAATATTACTCCAAAAATGTATTGTAGTCAAGCATGCAAAGAATGTAGTGATAAGAAGCGCTCGGGCAGCCCGCAAGCAACCCGCGGGCATAGAGTTCCATACTATTACCTAGAGGGAAAGCTGGCGGCGCTGCATTTCAGTCACTGCAACTCTGAAAGTACCGCAACCAGCGGGCGGCGCGCGGGCAACATTGGGGTGTAGTTGCCAGAGGTGGTCCAGCGCGGCGAGCGCGTCGTCTGCTAGGCGAAGAAAGTCTCCCTTGAGGCCGCCTTGTTCATTGGTTTTGCGCAAAAATAAATCAATGAAAGTATTCATAATTGAGAGCTTAGATGAGGTGAGGGTTTACGAAAACCTTGAAAGCGTCGCACGACAGCTGCGCAGCCTCTCGTATTCTTTAGCCCACGGGTGTGCGCTAACAACGCAAGAAGCAGGCTTGTCCTATCGCTTCCGTGAGAGGCTCGCAAATGCATGTTTTCGGGACCCGGAAAACTTTAAAACCGGCAGGCTGCGTACATACCAGCGGGATATAGCAAAACGATTAGTAAATCAGTTCACTTGGAAGTCTGATGCATATGACACGTTCCCTTTACGTTTACTGTTTCCTGCCGCCTGTTCTTCTTTCCGTGTGGTCAGTCGCCGGTCGGAGGCTTGTGGGAGGTAGTTGGATGACCCCAAGGTCGACGAGGGGGCCAAGGCTCTAACTCTGCAGAAAGTTGGGCAAGTTGGTCGATATGCATACTGAAAAATTTGCGCAGAAAAAACGAGCACAAAGCAAGCTTGTCTTTGCTTTGTCCTCGTTTTTTCTGCGCAAAATTTTCAGTATGCTCTAACTGTGCGGCCAGATAGCCAGATAGCATGCGGACGTGCTGTGGCTGTATATCGATAGACGCGAAATACAAAAACTCCCGTGCGCAGTGCGATGTAAGTACGCGTTAAATAACTCCAAGTGGCATAAATTCCCCCACTGCGATTCACTTCGGCACCCCTCATAGCTAACGTGTCACTTCTGGACCTTAAACTCCGCAATTTATTATTTTTTATTTAAGCCTCATTAGCCAATATCGATGACCAGTAGGGAAAAAAAATCTCGTAAAGCAACGTCTCCAAAGACATTTATAGCTGTCACACTCACACAAACACAGACACACGGCGCACAGAGACACGCACACTCACGCACAGACACACGCGGTGCACAAGGACACGCGCACACAATAGATACGCACGCAGACACACACACTGACAGAGACACGCATACACAGACACGCGCGCGCACCAGAGACAGGCGCGCGCACACACACACACGCGCACACAGAGACACACACGCAGATATACGCTCAAATAGAGGCACAGACATGCGCGCGCACACAGACAGACAAACACGCACACAGACGCGATACTGAACGTGCTATTTCGTAAAACACGCCGTCCAACCACCTCGGAAGCACTGCGCCCCGTCGGCGCCTAGAGCGAGTGGGCCATCTATGGAGACGCCTAACCACGTGGTCGCAACTGACCAATAGGCGGCGCGGCGGCAAAGAGAAAACAGCTGCGGTACTTTCAGAGTTCCAGTGACTTTAGCCACCATGGACGCTCAAAGCATCATGGGGCAATGAGCTACTTGTTGCGGCACAGTCGTAATTTTTCGGGGACATGGAGGGGCACTACTGAGATGTGTCATTCCGAAAACGCTGTTCGTGTGTGCGCAGACGACTTTCGCGCGAACGCAGTGTGCAAAACTCGTAGTAGTGAAAACGCGACGACACACGACGCCAATAAAAGGTTTCACTTTTCTGAAATGCCATAAAAACCTCTTATAGTGTTTAAGCAACAAAATTTTTTTTGAAAGCACATTTACTTTTAAACGTGCGCCTGTTAATTACGAAATATTAGTTTTTGTAGTCTTCATTACTTGGCCAATAGAAGAGCTAGCCATCCCTAATTTTGGGCGAACTTTGCACTTAAACGCTTTTCTGCTCGTTTGTTGCAATTTACAGACAGGATATTGAACGTTAGGACATTCTTGATTATCGAATAGCGTTTATTTTTGCATTATTTTTTGGCCAAAAGTTGCAGTTCTGCTGTCGGTAGCTCACCGCCCCATTATGCTTTGAGCGCCCATGGTGGCTGAAGTGGTCTCGAGGGATCTCCATGCAAACTCCCCTAGACGGGCTGCCAGCTTTCCCTCTAGGTAACAGTAAGAAACTCTATGATGGCGCATTGAGCCCATACATGGAGGAAGGAAAAAAAGAGGAGAGGCCGTTTCCACACAACACCCTGGGAGAAAAGTGTGGAGAAAATCACGTGGTTTTTTTCCACGATCGGGAGGCCATCTTGTCCTGGGCAGCTTAGCAACGGCGTTGTAGTTGCTGCTTGCAAACCGGGCGGTAGCAGACGGCCGCGGCGTAGCATTTGCCGTGCGGCGTAGGCGTACTTTTCTCAACTGCTCGAGTTTGTTTTTGATCGGGCTCACAAGCTGACGTTGGCGCCGTTCACTCATATCTCAGGTGGAATTCGCTGCAAAACTCTCGTTGTTGCGTGCATTGATTTCAACGTGCTCGGCGACCACGATCGGACGGGCATTTCGTCTACTGCGTCACTGCTCGGAGCCGTCGGGCGACCACCGCTGCTCACTGAGGAGCACTCGTGCTGTTCGTTCACCAGTGATTCAATACGCCGTGCGCTAGAGAGGTCGTCGGCGTATTGTGCGGACGTTTCGCGTCCTGTGCGTGCAGTGTGCGTGTGCCATTCCCGCTCCCGTTTCCATCGGCAGTGAAACCTCGTTGCTATTAGGCGTGTTCTTGCAACGCTCCAGTGATCGTCACTGGTGTTAGTGTAACTGTCATTTTCGTTTTTCGCGATTGCGCTTGTGTGAGCGGCGGGGGCCATGACATGGGCGGAGGGCGATATTTTAAAGGAAGCAGCTGCGCTCGCTTTGCTCTTAGTTGTGAGATGCAAGTCACTCGCCGCCTGGAACAGCCAAACTCATAAGTGGACTGGCAACCCTGACTGGCTCCGCGCGTTCCCTCTCGGAGTGACGAGGCGGGAAGAGAGCCTTCGGCCGCGAGCTGAGAGGCCGCCGTCTGTATTTCAAGCCCTTTGTTTGTGACTGTTGTTCAACAATAGAATAAATGCATCCGTGCTCACATATGGCGCAGTCGACGTCCCGAACATCGGTGTAGCCCACCCATTCGAAGCCGCAAGCCACTTCACCGAAAGCCAGAGTCAACGTGTGTCGAGCCCGCCGCCCGTCTCACCGCCGCGGCCGCCGCCGCCATGCCTCTCATAAACTGGGAGGAAGCCACCGCCTCGGACCTCGCTGGTTTTACAGTGGACTTCTTGCGAGATGAACTATCCCAACGCAATTTGGACAATACTGGTTCCAAGGACGAAATTATTTGTCGCATCCTTGCTGACACTGCCGCAAAACGAGTCTCGCCACCGGAAACAACTGTATCAGTCACCGAGACACAACCCGCTCCAACTCAAGGTGACCAGTTTTTCCAACCTATGCCAGTGTTCAGCGCCGACCCCGTACAGAATATGCAAATTTTGACCGCCTACCTTCAAAATCAACTAGCTTTGACACTGTCACAAGCCTCTACGAGAGCAGTGCACGTTACAACTTTGCCGGACTTATCATCAACGCTTCCGACGTTCAGTGGCGACGGAGGGTTATCCGTAACTCGATGGATAGACGACCTCGAGCGCACCCAACAGCTTGCCTCTTGGGAACCCTCTACCCTGGTAGCCATCGCCCTCTCAAAACTTCGTGGCCCAGCCGCTGACTGGAAGGAAACCACTGGCCACCAGCTAAAAACTTGGTCAGAGTGGAAGGAAGCGCTTATAGCGCAGTTCGGCGAGCGACTGTCGCTTATACAGTGGCAGGAACTTGTCGGTGCGCGTGAGCAAACCCGCGGTGAGAGCCTGGTTACCTATACTCTCGCCAAGCTCAAGATAATTGGAAGGTGCCCGCTTTCATTGACTGACAAAGAGCGCATCGAGTATTTAATTCAGGGCATCCGTGATGAGCAAGTGGCTACAGCGATCGTCGTTCAACGCCCGAAGACTGTCCAGGATTTCGTCGGCATCGCTTCAGAAGTTGATCGTGCCATGGACCACTCTCGCATGACTAGACTGACAAAGCCATCCGCGCCATTTTCAAGCCGACAGCCGCGTCCTATCACCTCCAGTGCTACAGCCACGACCGAGACCACTGCAGACATCTGCCCGCCTTCCCGACCTATAAATAGCACCTACCAGCAACCAAACCGTCCAAGGCTGCCGCCCCCGAGAATATCCAACCTACCAGCTGCTGACCAAGAACATCGGTACGAGGCAATCTCTTCCAAGTATGGTGCACCTGCCTACAGACGAGGGCAATACCTAAGCGAAGCAGTATGTTATACTGCAAGAAAAAGGGCCATCTGGCTAGCAACTGCACCGAGAAAGGACAGCCCTCCCGAGACAAGACGCAAACAATCCCTAAAGTGCCAACAGCATGTGTTGGCCGCACTGAGGACCCTTTGCTTGGATCCATGCTCAGCTGTGCGGTTATCACTGCTCACGTCAAGGGCCTTGGAGAGATCAGTGCCTTCCCAGACAGTGGCTCGAACGTCACTATCCTCGCTGCCAGCTTAGCTGAAAACCTCAGCATAGAGCCGTGGACAAAGCCACCCCTTCTCGTCGTAGGAGGAGGCTCCGTCATGCCCCAGGGATCTGTCTTCTTGCGAATCAGCGTAGGCCCACTCTCTGCAATTGTGGAAACCGCAGTCCTTCAGAGAAATGCCCTTCCCCTTATCCTGGGAGAGGACTGGTTTTATGCTGCTCAAGCGGAACTTCATTTCAGGCCGCCACACCTTCCTGTTATCTGCCAGTCCTCTACAAACACTGTCGTGCTGTGCAAAGAGGAACTGTTACCACGTATGTCCAATGTAGTGATACTTAAAATATCAACTCTGTCTCGCTTTGACCCACCTCATACCACCAGCGAACCCCTACAAGTGGATTTTGAACCAGACGAACACGAGCCCGTGTGGAGCAAGCTCAACAAGGCAGCCCAGTCTCAAACTCAGCCAACAGACTACAAGAGCCCAGCCCAGCCAGCCTCATGCAGCGTAATTCCTTCTGAGCCATGTTCATCCACACCCAACAACAGTTTCCCTGACATCATCATCGGGACCCAACTCAAGCCCGAAGAGCAGCAAGCAGTGAAGGAAATAGTGCACCGCTACTCACGTCTCTTCGCTACCAGCCCTGATGACATTGGCCTGTACGAAGGCATCGAGCACGAGATCAACTTACTGCCGGACGCAAAGCCTTATGGACGGGAACCATACCGCTACTCAGCCAGTGATCGGAAGTTCCTCGAAGCCCAAACAGCATCTCTCCTTTAAAATGACATCATCCGTCCTTCATCTAGACCTTGGGGATTTCCTGCCAGTGTCGTGACGCAGAAAGACAAAAAGAGGTTATGTGTTAACTACATACCTCTTAACAGGATGACTATGAATGTGCTCCAACCACTGCCTCGCGCTGATGACATTTTTGACGACCTTGCAGGAAGTTCTCTCTTTGCAATCGTTGACCTCTGCTGCGCTTATTGGCAGATTAAAGTAGAAGATGAAGACCAAGAAAAAACCACCTTCATCACGCACCAGGGAACATTCAAGTGGACAAGAATGCCATTTGGGTTGAAAAATGCACCAGCGACTTTTCAGAAAGCAATGCACCAAATATTTTCTCGACTCAAAGCCCGACACTGAGGATGTGGTGTACGCACATATCTTGACGACATCATCGTGTTCTGTGATAACTTTCCAGAGTTTCTTGACCTCCTAGACGAGACCCTCACTCTCCTTCTACAAGCCGGCTTCAAAGTTTCTTTGAAAAAATGCAAGTTTGCTGTCCCCAGTGTGAAGTTTCTGGGATTTATGATCTCGGAACAAGGGAAACAGCCAGACCCATCAAAGATTGCCGCAATCATGTGCATGCCGATGCCACGCTCGTCAAAGCACCTGTTATCTTGGCTTCAGACAGCTAACTTTTACAGGCGCTTCATCCCGAACTTCTCGAAAGTTGCCGCACCTCTGCAAGCCGCCATCCGAAAGGTTGACTTCGAGTGGACAGTTGAGTGTCAACAAGCCTTTGAAGTCCTTCGCTCCGCACTTACAACAGCACCTATAGACCTTTTTCAGTTTTAGCCTCGCTCCCAGCGCGCCGAACACCGCCATATTGCTTTCCTCCTCTCTGGCTGGTTCGGAAAGGCGGTGTCCGTGCGTCCCGTGCGTCCTCTGCGGTTCTCCGTGTTTACTGTATGCGGTTGCTTAGCAATAGGAGCCCGATTTGGGTGTGTGGAGCAAGCTCAACAAGGCAGCCCAGTCTCAAACTCAGCCAACAGACTACAAGAGCCCAGCCCAGCCAGCCTCATGCAGCGTAATTCCTTCTGAGCCATGTTCATCCACACCCAACAACAGTTTCCCTGACATCATCATCGGGACCCAACTCAAGCCCGAAGAGCAGCAAGCAGTGAAGGAAATAGTGCACCGCTACTCACGTCTCTTCGCTACCAGCCCTGATGACATTGGCCTGTACGAAGGCATCGAGCACGAGATCAACTTACTGCCGGACGCAAAGCCTTATGGACGGGAACCATACCGCTACTCAGCCAGTGATCGGAAGTTCCTCGAAGCCCAAACAGCATCTCTCCTTTAAAATGACATCATCCGTCCTTCATCTAGACCTTGGGGATTTCCTGCCAGTGTCGTGACGCAGAAAGACAAAAAGAGGTTATGTGTTAACTACATACCTCTTAACAGGATGACTATGAATGTGCTCCAACCACTGCCTCGCGCTGATGACATTTTTGACGACCTTGCAGGAAGTTCTCTCTTTGCAATCGTTGACCTCTGCTGCGCTTATTGGCAGATTAAAGTAGAAGATGAAGACCAAGAAAAAACCACCTTCATCACGCACCAGGGAACATTCAAGTGGACAAGAATGCCATTTGGGTTGAAAAATGCACCAGCGACTTTTCAGAAAGCAATGCACCAAATATTTTCTCGACTCAAAGCCCGACACTGAGGATGTGGTGTACGCACATATCTTGACGACATCATCGTGTTCTGTGATAACTTTCCAGAGTTTCTTGACCTCCTAGACGAGACCCTCACTCTCCTTCTACAAGCCGGCTTCAAAGTTTCTTTGAAAAAATGCAAGTTTGCTGTCCCCAGTGTGAAGTTTCTGGGATTTATGATCTCGGAACAAGGGAAACAGCCAGACCCATCAAAGATTGCCGCAATCATGTGCATGCCGATGCCACGCTCGTCAAAGCACCTGTTATCTTGGCTTCAGACAGCTAACTTTTACAGGCGCTTCATCCCGAACTTCTCGAAAGTTGCCGCACCTCTGCAAGCCGCCATCCGAAAGGTTGACTTCGAGTGGACAGTTGAGTGTCAACAAGCCTTTGAAGTCCTTCGCTCCGCACTTACAACAGCACCTATAGACCTTTTTCAGTTTTAGCCTCGCTCCCAGCGCGCCGAACACCGCCATATTGCTTTCCTCCTCTCTGGCTGGTTCGGAAAGGCGGTGTCCGTGCGTCCCGTGCGTCCTCTGCGGTTCTCCGTGTTTACTGTATGCGGTTGCTTAGCAATAGGAGCCCGATTTGGGTGTATGTGCGATTAAAGCTGCAACGATGTCTTCGGAAAACCACTGCGCAGTCGTCTACTGTTCAAACAACTACAGGAAGCGAAGGCGGCTTGAAGCGGAGCAGTGTGAAAAACACAGACAGCCACGGCGGCAGTGCGGTTGCGGGCTGTTCACGCGAGCACCTACTGCTGATGTCGCTAAGATATGTGTCTTCTGTGACTCTTGCAAAATCAAAACATAAGTAATAATTCGGGTAAATTATGCAGCAGCACTGCGGGTTACGTGAAGCATTTGTTATAACTGCCGACACTGGCGACTGATCATTAACGACAACAGCACTGTAAACATAGCTATTTGACAGTACTTGAAAGCCATGATGGATTGCGCCAATGCCACAGCTGTTTGCTTAAAGTAAGTATCCGATAAACGAGCAGGACTTAAAAAACTGAAGGCCGCAGCTTTGACGTGTCCACCTTGCATCGTGACACCTCATGCTTCGACTAAATACTATTTTCAACTGGCGCCATAATGCAAAGTGCCGATTGTTTAAAAAAATGTGCTATTAGGGACGTGCAATCAGCAGGCACGCAGTGCCCACCCGACCACACGCACGCGCTTTCTCGCTCTTTCGGCCTTAGTCAGCGGCCTCACCTGAGACGGACCAAGCAGATACGCCCCTCAGGAACTGTCACAGCAGGTGCACCAGTTTCGAGTGTGTAAATTACATCGCGCCCGAAGGCCAGATGCCTTTCTACTACATCTTTTTCCGAGTTTAGCGAAATGTGGGACGACGCGAAGCTCTAAATCCAGTTTCCTCTGTTCCTGCGACACTGCTTCGACGCGCGACGCCGACGGATGCACTGGCGCTCCGAAGAGCGCTGCCACACACTCGCATGTTCACGCTAAGAGTGGACCACCCTTCATTTGCACGCTTCACGAGTTATTTTACCGTTAGTACGAAGTAATCAAGAAATTTATGCAAAGCCAAAAGGCGCAACAGCATTCTGTGCGCTTATGCGCTCCAGCCGTGCCTTCTCCATGTAGCACTACAGAAAATACTGTTTTTTTAGGACAGTGCAGATGGAAAATGTAGTGAAAGACGCGGTCGAACGCAGTTTCAATCTGTTCGTGTCACCGGCGCAACGCAGAGCAGGCCGCTTGAGCGCTTGACAGCAACACTGCTGTTAGCTCGGAACGGAGCGGTTTTTCTTTTATAATTATTACTACATAGAAGCGCTCAGCAAGTTTCGTGCCCGCATTAATAAATGTCTCTATTATAAATATCAGAAAGCCGTTAAATGAATTGCGCATACTTGCGTAGAAGCGCACCTCCAATGTCGATTTTCGGCACAACTTGCAGGGAGACATCCGCATCGCCGCTCGCCGAAGCACGGGCCATTTTGTTCACAGTTGCTCAGTGCATACACTGCAACACTTTACAGGTCAAAATCATGCAAAAATCAACACTCGGATGAGACTGAACAGCGCGGCGAGTACTCGCTTCCTGTATCGCAGCGGCGTCCACCCAAGCCAACATGGCGGAGAAATCGGCCAGACGCAAGACGGCGCTGCTGTCGAAAGATGGCCGCGCGCACCTGAAAAAGGTCTATACTGGGACACTTCCACAATGAGGCACCTACAACAGTCACCACAGACGCATCAGCAACAGCCCTCGGAGCGATACTCACGCAGCGCCTAGACGACAAGGATGTGGTGATTGAAACGCAAGTAGGTCACTCACTGAGCCTGAAAGGAAACTTCACAGCAACGTTTGGTAGGCTTTGGCGGTACACTGGGCCATAACTGATAAGTTTCGACACTATTTGCTGGGCCGCCGGTTTCATTTATTGACCGACAATTGGTCAGTAGCCTGCCTGACAACTAACTTCAAGCCTTCACGGCGCTTCACTAGAATGCTGCTCGACCTGTCCGAGTTTGACTTTTCGGTCGAACACAGAGCAGGACGCCAGAACTGCGTGGCCGACATGCTATCGCGGTACTCCTGTGCTACGGTCCCCCACACAGCTACTCTTGCTGCCATGCAAGCAGATGATGAAACTTGCAAGGCCATTCGCGTCAGGCTTACATCAGGCGAAGACACCCAGGACTTTATCGTTATTGATGACATTCTGTGCAAGGTTGTGTCCCCGGAGCTACACACCATTGTCGTTCCCGCCAAGATGCAGCAGCAGGTTCTCGAGCTCGTACACGATGCCAGTGGTCACATGGACGCCTCACGTACGTTGGCGAAGCTGCAGGAGCGTTATTGGTGGCCGCGCATGGC
Source organism: Amblyomma mixtum (assembly GCF_055824585.1). Taxonomy (NCBI): domain Eukaryota; kingdom Metazoa; phylum Arthropoda; class Arachnida; order Ixodida; family Ixodidae; genus Amblyomma; species Amblyomma mixtum. The sequence goes on along the minus strand of NC_143014.1, from coordinate 424,217,918 downwards.
AGCCACAACACGAGACTATGTTCAGGCCTGCCAACTATGTCAAGTGTACAACCGCCCTACCACACGGTCAGTTGGTACCATGTGTTTTATGCCGACAACAGAACTTCCATTCAGTGCAATAGCCTTAGATCACATCACAATGACCCCAGCAGAGGACAAATATATACTTAATGTCATTGACTTTTCAACGAGATATATTGTTCCAGCTGCTGTGCCTACAACCTCTACAAAAGATTCCTTGAAACATCTCCACTCAGTGTTTTACAGGTTCGGTGCTCCTGACGATTGTTTGTGTGACCATGCCAAGTCATTTGAACCACACCTGTTCAAGAACTTCATGCATATGCATGGTGTGAACATACACTTCTCAGTAGCTTACAGGGCAGCTAGCAACGGACTGGTGGAACGTGCCAGTGCCACACTTGTGACTGTCCTCCGAAAACTGTGCAACAACGATCAGGCACTGTGGGTCTCCAAACTCGATGAAGCAGCTTTCGCTGTCAATGTAACCCGCCACAGAAGTACAGGATTTTCGCCATTCGAGCTTCTGTTTGGATTTTTGCCGAAACTCCCATATCAGAAAGTCCGCACAACGCAAGCCGCCGACATTCGTGACAGGCTTATGAACTTGCCAGACCTTCGCAGCGAGGCTGCGAGTAACTCCCAGGAAGCTCAAAGGAACCGCAAGAGAGTCTACGACCGCACCCACCGCAACGCCTCATTTGACGTCGGAGACTTTGTCTGGGTGCTAAGGCAAGAGCCAGTACTTGGTGGAACTGAAAAGCTCGCGCCAAAGTTCAAGGGACTCTACCAGGTGACACGGAAAAGGACACCCGTCACCTACGACGTTCGGCGCATAACGAACTCCGCCACACCCTCACCAGATGCGCGTACAGTGCACATAAGTCAAATGAAACTGTACCACCCTCCGTACTTTGACCCAGTGCTAGTGGAGCCTACATGCGAAGCCGTGCAACCTATCCCGAGTCCTGATGAAGACGAGGCCGAGCAAATGCCACCTATGACCAATGAGCCGGATCAGCCAACTGGTTCAGCGAGTCAGCGACCTCAGCGTCACCGTGCACCACCCAAGCGACTGCTTGACTACGACTTTGCCTTAGTAGACTAATGTTCCTGTCCAAGAGGACCTGGACTTGCAGGCGGGGTGGGATGTGAGATGCAAGCCACTCGCCGCCTGGAACAGCCAAACTCATAAGTGGTCTGGCAACCCTGACTGGCTCCGCGCGTTCCCTCTCGGAGTGCCGAGGCGGGAAGAGAGCCTTCGGCCGCGAGCGGAGAGGCCGCCGTCTGTATTTCAAGCCCTTTGTTTGTGACTGTTGTTCAACGGTAGAATAAATGCATCCGTGCTCACATAGTATACTGCTGAAACATTGTTACACGCCCGTTTCAAGCGTGTAACGCTTGAAGCGTCTAGCGAGCTCTAGCTTCTGGGACGTGCCGGGCTCAAGTGTATTCGATCATATCGTGGCCAAGTTTGTTTCTGGTCGCGCGCTATGTTTAGACCGGTTTCCTGTTGCAGGTTTGCAATTTCTTTTCTATCTGATGTCATGCTCAAGAAGTGCGAAAAAGGCGAAGCTCTAACTGAATTAGGAGGCCTTTTCTCACGTGTTTATTGGGCCCATGTCCTGTGGTAGTGTTATTTGGGGTAAAAAGTACTTAGTGAAATGAGGATCCACATCTGCACTGAATTTCATTGATGCGTGTGGTTATGTTGAAGAGAAATAATTTGATGCATTCATTACGTACAATAGATCGACTTTCATTTTATGTATTTCGATCACAAGTAAAGTGTGCTACTATGCAGTGACATTACAAGCTAGTATTTCATCAAGTAGCGAAAAGCGGTGCGTACAGCTGCAGCTGTGCACATTAAACATGAAACACAGTATTGAAATGATGCACAACACCGTGAAACTTATACTGCAGCCACTGGGTACTCCTAAACTTCTAGAAGTCTGAAAAGCGACGGTAATATATATTGTTACGTAGCCGTTGGGGCTCGTTACCGAAAGGCTTTAATGGGGGGTTGACCTGGACGGCACCGGAGAGCAAGCCAAGAGCACCCAGAGGATGCCGGGACCGATCTTCTTCTTTCACTCGCCGGTGCACGCGACTTGCGAAGAGCAGCCGCCCAGCGGCTGCTTGTGGAAACGTGGCATAACCCCCCCCCCCCCCCCCCCTAAAAAAAACATCGACCCTATGCATGCGCAAGAAAAGAAGGTAAGAAAAGCAGTTCACAAGAACATGGAAGAAAATAAGCAGTTCGTAAGCAAGGATGGTGAGAAAATGAACAGTCACAAGAAGCATGCGGTGATGGCGTGGCGGTAGGCTTCTAGCGGAGCTCGCGCGAAAAGTACGGCTTCATTCGCACGACGTGGACGACTTCGGGCTTCTGCTGGCGGCGATGAGTAGTAGAAGAGCCGTCGGGAAGAAGTTCGTATGCGACGTCACTCAGCTGACGGACCACTCTGTAGGGACCGAAGTACTGCTTTAGCAGTTTCTCGGAAAGCCCTTAGCGTCGAATCGGAGTCCACACCCACACCCTGTCGTCCGGTTCGAAAGTCACTACTCGGTGGCGGTGATTGTAACGCCGAGCGTCTCGGCCTTGCTGGTTCCGGATGCGCAGTCGCGCAAGCTGCCGTGCTTCTTCGGCGCGCTGAGTAAATTCCTCGGTACCAACTTCGGGAGCATGGCCGTGATGGGGCAACATGGCTTCTAGCATGGTGGTCACTTCGCGGCCATACAACAGAGAGAAGGGCGTCATGTGCGTGGTCTCTGGTTGCGCCGTATTGTACGCGAATGTGACGTACGGTAGGATGTCATCCCAAGACAGATGTTCAACGTCCACGTACATAGACAGCATGTCGGCGAGAGTTTTGTTGAGCGTTCGGTCACGCCATTCGTCTGTGGATGGTAGGCGGTGGATTTACGGTGGGTACTGCCACTCAGCTGCATGACGGATTCCAGCAGCTTGGCCGTGAAAGCTGTGCCTCGGTCCGTTATGACAATTGACGGGGCGCCGTGCCTGAGGACGATGCGCTCGACGAAAACTTTCGCTGCTTCGGCTGCCGTGCCTCATTCGAGGGCCTTTGTTTCAGCATCAGCATAGCGCGTGAGGTAATCGGTAGCGACTATTATCCACCGGTTGCCCGAGGAGGAAGTTGGAAAAGGGCCCATCAAGTCCATGCCAACCTGCTCAAATGGAAGTCTGGGCACTTGGACAGGCTGCAGTAAACCAGCTGGCCTTACAGACGGTATTTTCCGTCGCTGGCAATCGTGGCACGTCCGTACATAGTGGCGCACTGCCGCCGCAAGTTTGGGCCAGTAAAAACTCTTTTGAATGCGAGCCAAATTTCGAGCATAGCCGAGGTGACCGGCGGTGGGCTCATCATGACATGCCTGAAAGACTTCGTCGCGGAGAGTCTCTGGCACGACGAGGAGATAATCCCTTCCCGTTGGAGAAAAGTTGATCTTGTATACAGCACGTCGTTTAGGAGACAAAACGAGGAGTGCGTTCTGGCGAAGGGACGGGGTACTTCCGTAGTACGCGCTTTCAGGAAGTCGATGAGTGGTGCGAGCCCCAGGTCCTCACGCTGGTGCTGCGAAACAGTGACTGCGTCGACAGTTGCGATAAGAGGAAAGTCGGGCTCTTCGTCTTCGTTCGCCGACTGGATAGGCGAACGGGACAAGCAGTCGGCGTCGTTGTGCTGGCGCCCGGACTTATACACGATGGTCATGTCGAACTCATGTAGACGTAAACTCCAACGTGCAAGGTGTCCAGAGGGATCGCGCAAGTTCGTTAACCAGCAAAGAGAATGATGGTCGCTCACGACCTGGAAGCGGCGGCCATAAAGATACGGGCGAAATTTCATCACTGCCCAGACAACAGCGAGGTAATCTTTCTCGGTGGTGGAATAATTGGATTCAGCATGGGACAAAGTCCGGCTAGCGTACGCGATGACTCGCTCAGCGCCGTCCTGCCACTGTACGAGCACAGCGCCGAGGCCTACATTGCTTGCATCCGTCTGAACCAGGGTCTCGGCATGGGCATCAAAGTGGGCAAGCACAGGCGTTGTTTGCAAGCGGTGCCGTAATTCATCGAATGTCTTTTGCTCTTCGTCTGTCCAGGCGAAGGTGACATCATCTCGGGTGAGACGCGTCAAAGGGGCAGCAATTCGTGAAAAGTTTAATTGTAATGAATCGGTGGTAATAGGCGCAGAGTCCCAAAAAACGCCGGACTGTTTTCTTGTCGGAGGGAGTAGGGAAGTTGGCGACGGCTGCAGTTTTGGTGGGATCAGGCTGAACACCTCGACGGCGGACGACGTGGCCCAGGAAGAGGAGCTCTTCAGAACCAAAGTGGCACTTTTCAGGTTTTAACGTGAGGCCGGCAGATCTTATAGCCCGTAGCACGGTGGAAAGGCGTTGGAGGTGTTCCTCTCAAACGTTGGGGGAAAACACAATAACGTCGTCCAAATATACTAAACAAGTTTGCCATTTAAGGCCGGATAAGACTGCGTCCATCATTCGCTGGAATGTCGCTGGAGCGGAGCACAATCCAAACGGTAGGACCTTGAACTCGTAAAGTCCATCCGGCGTGACAAACGCAGTCTTCTCACGGTCCCGTTCGTCTGCTTCGATCGGCCAATAACCGCTTTTGAGACCGAGCGAGGAGAAGTAGCGCGCATGGCGCAGCCGGTCCATGGAGTCATCAGTGCGTGGTAGCGGGTAGACATCTTTTTTTTGTGACCTGGTTAAGTTTGCGGTAGTCAACACAGAATCTCAGACTGCCATCTTTCTTCTTAACCAAGACGACAGGTGGAGCCCAGGGACTCCTCGATGGCTGTATGACACCGTCATTCAGCATTTCGTCTACCTGCTGAGCGATGACTTCGCGTTCCCGCGGTATCACTCGGTATGGGTTCTGTCGGACTGGTCGGATACGTTCGTCGGTTATTATGCGGTGCTTGGTGAGGGGCGTCTGCTTCACTGCGGAGGCAGACGAGAAACAGTCTTGAAACTGACAGAGCAGCCCGACGAGTCGATCCCTCTCGGTTGGTGATAGAGCGGGGTTCACATCGAGTGCGAATTGGGCCGTTTGGCTGGCGGATGTCCCGGTCTGGAGTGCGATGCAGTCAGAAGTTTCGGCGATATCTTCCAAGTAGGCGACCGTGGTTCCTTTAGCGATGCGTTGTCGTTCATTGCCGAAGTTTGTAAGAAGTACCGTCTTTGTCAAAAGTAACCAGGCTGCATGGCTTGCTTCTAGCTTCTACAGTGTAGCCCTTGTGGCTTTCCTAAAGATCGAAAGGTGTTGGAAGGTAGGAAGACCCGCAGTACTTACCTTTAACGACCATTTCAGTTTCAGAAAAGCTGCAAGGGCTCCACAGTACGAGCTAGAAGCAAACCATGCAGCCTGGTTACTTTTGACAAAGACTGTACATCCGCGAGGCCTTTGGTCAGATGGACGATACCGCGGGCAACACAGACGCCGTGATGGAGCAGAAGCTCAGTGTTCTGTTCGGCCACCCCTGCAGCACTGGACTGGTCATCGCACCTGACGGTAACGAGGGTACATGAGCGTGGCGGCATGGTTACATCCGCGTCAAGGATGCGCAAAGGTGCGTGGCGTCGTTCGGCGTCTGAGGAAGTCGGTGCAGGCGGTGAAAACGCGACCAAACGGCGAGGAACGTTAATGACGGCACCATGCTGTCGTAAAAAGTCAAGGCCGAGAATGTGGTCCTTGCAACAGTTAGGCAGAATAACGAAAACGGCAACAAACACGGAGTTAGCAATGGTGACTCGTGCAGTGCAACGCCCTAAGGGTGTCATAAGGTGGCCACCAGCAGTACGAATTTGGGGTCCAGGCCATTCAGTCCTAACTTTTGCGAGCCGATGCGCGAAATTCTTGCTGATTATTGAGAAGTCTGCTCCAGTATCTACTAAAGCAATCACTGGGTGCCCGTTAACAAGCACTGGAAGGTCGGCGCTAGCTGTGTCATTGGTATGAGGGAAGCTCGGAGTCACAGAATCACGCTGCGGCGGCATCGCTGTCACGGAATCACGCTGCGCCGTCACGGGGGGGGGTCTTCGGGACGTCGGTTTCGTTTGTCAGCAACCTGCCCCCTGAGGTCGCCGCCTTCAGTTTCCCCGGCGTGGGCTTGGCGACCGCCCCCTCAGCGTATCGCTGAAAGTACGACGGCTAGGTTGCTAGTATGCTAGCAAGTAGGTTGCTAGGTTGCTAGTATGCACAATACTAGAACTGTGGATATGTGAAACATGCTATGTTGCCATGCTACAAAGGGTGGATTTATGGAGGGGGCAGTCACATTTTAAACAAGTATTTCATGGACTTTTTTCATTGAGAAAAAGACGTTCAGAATGGTTATCCTGTGTAAAATTTCATATAAATCCTCCCCTGCCGTCTACTATATGCACTTTGGCCCTTTCCGTTTCTGTCACCTGTGTGAGTGGCTCTTGGAGTTGTGAATCAAAAGTCATTGCTGGCACGGCCACCATTACAACACGTTATGATATTACATTTTGCGTTCAGGGTCAAGAACTCAAACTTTTTAGTATACTTGCCCATCCTCACTGCTGTATACGAGAAAGGATTCCTTGCATCACCAGCCGCACGAAAGCATGCTATGAAAATAAGTATGGTATTTAAGACCAACAGCAAAGTACTGCAGAATTTTTCTTACCCTCATTGCTGCAGCAGAAGGCACTGTTGACACAGCCATCTTCTCAAACATATGCCATTGAAGCAGATTGCAACATTCAGCAACAAGAGCTGCATTAAAAGGCAGGTTGAACACTAAGGTGGGGTGTGACCATGCATGGCAGCATTGTTCACGACTCAGCCGAAAGCAGACAAGTGCACACTCATTCAGTATAAAGCTGGGAGGTTTGTGCTATCCACCAGAGAGCGAGATTTAAGTGTGGCCAGTATGTGGAATACTTTTATGCGAGCATAGCATGAAAACAACCTAATATCAAAAACCTTGCTCAGGGATCTCATGCATGAATCTCTAAACTCATTCTAGCAAAGAAGGGTTTCTTTTACAACCTCATGAGCACATTTGACAGCTGTCCACTCAAAAATCATTATGCTAGCATAATGCGCAAATAGAAAGTGTTGCAGAGTACCATTCAAATATAAGCCCCGTGCCAGCAAGCTGGGCATGAAAGGCTTCCAGGGTAGCCATATACTAAAACATTTCAGGAAGCTTAAGTTTAAAGGCAGTACTTTACACTGCATAAAGGTGGGATAGTTTGTTCAGAAGCTTCATGAAATACACTGTGAGATCCAAGACACACAGCATTAAAAAAGAAAGAAAAAACGAAAAAGAAAGTGAAGAAGAAACGAAGAAAGTGCTTTCAGGCAATCGGTATGTGAAATCTCTTAATTTTAGAACGTTCCCCAAAGCTCTTATAAAATTTGATAAAATATTTTTGCCGAAATGACAAAAATCTGAGCAACCGGTGACTATTGCATGCAATACTAAGTAAAGAATGCAGGGGCTCGTTCGGTCGAATGGGAAATTTACCGTTGATTATATATCCGACTATTGTTGCGTATACCTTTACGCACTCGCTGTAGTTTCCACCGGCATCTTGGTTATACCTGCGATTAATTCCATCCCGACTTAACGTATTCATTGATCACACGCACCCTTAGGTTATTCTAAACTCAAGGTACACACGTGCGCCAAAGCAGATGAGTAAATTTTTATTCTTTTCACAATACAGCCACTATCAGTGGCGTAGGCAGAAATATTTTTCGGGGAGTGTTATACGCCGCCGGTAAAAAGAAAGAGACCCTGCATTTAAACAATACCTTAGAGATTTTTCTTCTTTAATAAAGGCGAAGGTTTAGTTTTGTTCACTGTAATATCTACATAAAGATACGAATCACACAGCATCCCGAGAACTTCATTCATAAAAAAACATTTATTTTCTCACAAAAAACAACTCATATGGAAAAACGTCGCTATTTACAATATTTCCACATCATATACAACAACACAAAAGCTTCTGCTCTACAACAAAGTCATCAACTGCAAACAAATGGCATTTGTCAAAACAACTACCCGATACATGCAAACCTGCGGGAGCCTGTGCCCATGCGGTAGCACGCTCCTTCGTTGGCTTTGAAACGCGCGCGCAATTGGCGCGGCGGCGAAACGTCAGCCTGGACAAGATGGCGCCGAGCTTGTTTCCGGCTTCACAAAATGTCACATGATGGCCTCTCCTCTAAATTTTCCTTCCTCGGCGTCGTTGCTTACGTAACCCCATTCCTGGTGCCGGGCGTTGAAATCGCCCATTAGGATCAGGGGTTTTTTTCCCGCGAGTTTAACTGCCCTTCTGAATATGGGGCCAAAGATGCGAGCAAACTGAGAAAAGCATGAAAAAATCCAGTACATGGCAGTTGCTCAAATTTCTTATAGACCCAAATAAATCTAAGACGGCTATGAGAACTGAGCAGATAAAAGCTAGGTATAAGTTTAATGGCACAGATGAGCAACTTATTGACACGTTCAAGTCACTGTATATTGCTCCCCATGGGGCCGCTCAATATGAGGACTATAAAGGACAACCAAATGAAGAGTTGGATGCCCCCATATTAAGAGCCGAGGTCAGAATGAAACTGCTGAAGCTAAAACGAAGGTCAGCCCCGGGGCTCGACAGAGTAGATAACAGAATTTTGGGAAACCTGGATGAAGAGTCGATAAATAGCCTCACTAGGTATCTCAACCAACTGTGGAAAGAGGGCGCTGTCCCCGAAGAGTGGAAAAAAGCCAAGATCACGCTTATACACAAGCAGGGCAAACCTCCGAGCTTGGAGAACTTCAGGCCGATCTCACTAACATCATGTGTTGGGAAATTGCTTGAGAAGGTCATCCTGACCAGACTGACCAAATACATGGAGGATAACGGCCTCTGGTCAGATGAAATGGTCGGATTTAGGCCTGGGCTCACCACCCAAGATACAATGCTAAGACTCTATGGAGATATAGTAGATCAGCTGGACCTCGACAACCTGAAGGCGATCTTAGGGATAGATCTTAAGAAAGCCTTTGATAATGTCAGCTATGACGCCATCCTTGATGGGCTAATTGAGATAGCCGTAGGAAAAAAACACCTACAACTACATCCGATCGTTCCCAAGGGACAGGACTGCTATCATTACCTTTCAGGGCATCACATGCGATGGGTTCCCCATGGGATGTAGAGGAACCCCGCAAGGGGCTGTCCTCTCCCCATTTCTCTTTAATCTGGTGATGAGGGACCTTCCCCGCAAGCTTAGGGATATAGAAGGCTTAAACATCAGCCTCTACGCAGATGATGTGAATGTCTGGCTAAACAAAGGAGCTGAATCAGAAATGAAAGCAAAGCTACAGAAGGCAGCGGATATCATTAACGAGCATGCGAAATGCGCGGGTCTCAGCTGCTCTCCGCAATAGTCGGAGCTTTTTGTAGCAATGAGCAAGCGCAGTCAAAGGATACCGGCAATCGAGGTTACACTTGAAAATAGAACGATACCAAATGTCGAGGAAATAAGAATCCTTGGCATGTATATTAACAGAAAAGGGAAACATAAAACTACGCTGGACAAGCTCAAAGCGCAAGCTGAACTTGTCGTCAGAGCCTTCAGGAAGGTATCTAGAAGGGGGGAAAGACTCTCAGAGTCCAGCAAACTAAGACTCACGCAGGCCTTCATCGTTAGCAGGATATGCTACGAAACCCCATTCATGAAAATAAACAAAACCGAAGAAAAGGCATTAGATACAATCATCAGGAAATGTGTCAAACGAGCGCTATGGCTGCCCATTTCCACGTCCAATTATATACTGGAGAAAATGGGCCTGCATAACAATTGGAGAGAACTGCCTGAAGCGGTTAGAACATCGCAAATCGAAAGGCTAACATCCACACCCGCAGGAAGGAAATATCTAGAGCTAGCGAAATGGGTAATCGTAGATAACACAGTGGACACTAGAACAGATCTGGGAAGAGAAATAGGAGAGCATCTTATTATCGCTCCCATACCCAGAAACATGCATCCCATCCACGACAAAGGCAGAAGGAAAAGCAGGGTCGCACAGCTGGCTGCTAAGCTAGGCAAGATGCCACTGGGAACCGTGGCCTACACTGATGCCGCGGTAGGCACGCTAGGAGACACCGTCTCCGTAGCCGTCGGAGACACAGGCAGAACGTTAGGCGTTGTACGACACCTTGACTTAAAGCCCGTTGTGGCGGAGGAGGTTGCAATAGCGATCGCTCTAACACAGCCAGGTACCAAATACGTAGTAAGCGACTGCAAAGCCGCAATTAGAAATTACAGTAAGGGACGCATCCACGAAATGGCGGCTAAATATCTAAAAGACTTCATCCCAGCCCACAGTATTCTAATCATCTGGACCCCAGCCCACTCGGGTCTGGTTGGAAACGAGGCCGCCCACACGCTCGCCCGCTCCTCTTTACCCCGGGGAGCCGTGGACACCTCATACGAATTCAGCACTAAAGAGGAAACCAACACCTTTAATAGCATCACAGACAATTATAAAAAGAGCAAAAGGATCTATCCTCCTCCGGATAGATCGCTTAGCTGTGCTAAGGCCTATGACTGGAGAAGACTCCGAGCTAGAAACTTCGCATCCCCGCTCTGGAGGAGCTGGACAGAAGGTGACACGAGGGAGGATGCGGAGGTGTGCGAGTTCTGCGGGCATACCGCTACACTCGAACACATATTATGGAGATGCCCCAGTGCCCCAGGATATGACAGAATTAATAATGCAGAGGAATGGGAGACCATACTCATAAGTGCCGACCTTAGCATACAACGATAGGCTACCCGCCTGGCAGCAGAAGCTGCGCGACTATATTGCCACGTATCATTGTAGTGTCCTTTCGTTCGCGCAAGGCCGCAGGAAAGGGGTCTTATCGTTTTTGTTCGTGACGCGAGAAGCGACCGGACTAATCTCGATTGATCACAGCCATGAAGAGCTGCATCTACGTGTTTCCAGATAACTCTAGATGATCTCGACCTGTTATCTCGAAGTTTCCTTGCCGGTTTTAAATTGAACGATGCCGCGAGCAGCGGGCATTCGTAGTTCGACAACTGACGAGCACGTTTGTTGCTTACGCCGCCGCCGAGTGATTCAGTTCTTTTGCGGGCGCAAGTCAGCCCAAATAAAGAGCTTCGTTTACCAGTCTTTTTGGTGTCTTCCTGACTACTGGCCTGCCATCACTACAACGTGACATCTGGGGGAGGTGCTGGGTAGCCGTCCATGTACAGGACACCCCCAGCAAGTCGCGACGCCAGCCCTTCGAGTCATTCACCGGAGGACTTTCCTCTAGTCCACCGCGCAAGCTGACGTCTGCTAGGAGACGCACCTGAGTTCGGGATTCTGCCGGACCCTACCCGGAAGCGAAAGCCAGTAGCAACGTCCACCATGAGCTTGCCCCAGACGACGACTCCAGTCATTCTTCACCAGCCCCGGGTGCCACCAACCTTCGACGCTTCGCCTGGCGCCGACCTCGAAGAATGGCTGGAACAGTTCGACCGTGTGGCTGTCTTCAACAAGTGGGATGATTCTACGAAACTTAGGTACGTCTTCTTCGCCTCGGAGGGACCAGCAAGAATCTGGTTTGAGAATGAGGAAGCTAGCTTCAAGAAATGGGAAACCTTCAAGGAGCAGCTCCTGAAGATCTTCACGAACGTAGTGCGAAAGGAGAGAGCCCAACAGCTGCTACAGTCTCGCATACAACATCCAAACGAGACCGTTGCAATGTACACTGAGGAGATGAAGCGCCTCTTCCGGCGTGCCGACGCAGACATGAAAGAAGAAGAAAAAGTAAAGCTTCTTATGCGAGGAGTCAAAGAACAACTCTTTGCGGGCCTCGTACGGAACCCACCCAAAACCGTCGCGGAATTTGTCGAAGAGGCATCTACCATGGAAAAAACTCTTGATGCCAGAGCCCGCCAGTGTGACCGCCAGCAGCGCTTTTTGTCAGCAAGCTGCATGGACACCGCTAACAACGATAACCTGCGGGAGGTTATACGTGAAATTGTGCGAGAAGTGCTCTGACGATTGCTGCCAACGGGAACGCGTCCGCAGCTTTCATCGCTCACAGACGTCATCCGGGATGAGGTTCAACAGTCCTTGGGTGTGACGCCGACAACCACGCAGCCTCTGCAGCCCACAACCATACTTACGCCGCAGCTGTGCGCCGTCCTGCACCTCGATGACGATACCCAAGCCCCTATCGCCCTCAGCCAGCTGCGTTGGACCGCCGCCCTCTATCCCCAACCCGCCCGTCCTACGAGAGTCGCGCACGGCCGAGGAAATGCGACGAGTGGAGAACACCCGATCAGCGCCGCCCACTATGCTTCCACTGCGGCGAAGCCGGTCACATTCTCCGGTACTGCCCATACAGGAGAATGGGCATCCGAGGGTTCTCTTACGACGCCCCACGACCCCGACCCGGCCAGCGACCAGCCGAAATCGAAGAGTTTTTGTGCCGGGAAGAATGCTCATCGCCGAGCCGCCTATCACGTTCCCCGTCGCCATCGTCCCCGCGCTTTGTATCTTCTAGCCGAGGTTACGCCGTGCGTGGACGCTCCCCCAGCCCCGAAGGTTAAACTGAATAAAGCAGCCTCTGGAGGTGAGGTTGCTTCTAAGCGCAATAACAAAGAACCTCCATCGACGAAAACGCAAGACCATGCCTCACCTACGACGACAACACCGACGACAACAACACCGACGACGACAACGACGCGGCCAGACTTGAAGCTTTTACCGCTACCCAGTGAAGTAACGTCGGAGTACGCCCACCGAAGCCTCAGTACTCGACGAAGCCGAGATCGGACACCGAAGACAACGTACGATACGAGAACGTGAACAAGTGACCTTGAAGTTACGGTCGACGGTCACGCGGTTACTGCCTTGGTCGACACGGGAGCTGACTACTGTGTCATGAGCGGCCCATTCGCTGTCCGACTCAGGAAAGTGAGAATAACTTGGGATGGCCCGCTGATCTGCACCGCATGTGGTAACCTTATTACGCCGTCAGGGCGCTGCACCGCGAGAGTTACAGTAAATGGGCGAACCTATGCTACAACCTTCATGGTCCTACAGAAATGCTCACGAGACGTGACTTTGGGAATGGACCTCCTGAATGAACATCGGGCGATCATCGACCTTCGATTTAAGTCGATCAAGCTTTCCATGGACAAAGCCATATCTGCCGCCACGACAGCGACTCATCACGTTGCCTTAAACGTCCTCGACGAAGCATTGAGCGTGCCGCCCCGATCAAGTGTCGTCGCCTGCATAGGTACTGGAGACATCGAAACTGCCGAAGGCGTCATCGAAGGGAACACCCAGTTGCTCCTGGATCGAGGACTGGGCGTCGCAAGGGTAGTAGCCCAAATCCGGAACGGCCAAGCCCAAGTGCTGCTAACTTCACCGAAGAATACCGGTATCTAAACAAAGGTACGACGATTGCTTTTCTTGACGAGCTGGCAGACATCAGAGACATATTTTCCCTACCTGACCAACCCGTAGAACCATCTAACCAAGGGACCAAGACCATCAACCCACGTTTGATATCAACCCAGCATTAACCCGGAGCAGACAAGAGCAAATACGCACTCTTCTTCAAAAGTACAGCGACTGCTTCTCATCAGCATCGAATGTGCGACGAACCAGGCTTGCCAAGCCCCGCATTGTCACAGACGAGCACGCCCGACCCCTGCGACAGACCCCTACCGCGTATCGCCGCTAGAACGCAAAAATATCCGCAAGCAAGTTGAGTAAATGCTTCGTGACGACGTCATCCAGCCATCGAGGAGCCCTTGGGCAGCTATAGTCGTCCTAGTGAAAAAGAAAGACGGCACCTTTCGCTTTTGCGTCGGTTACCGCCGCCTGAACAGCATTACGAAGAAGGATGTCTACCCCCTCCCCCGCATCGACGACACATTGGATCGGCTATGCAACGCTAAGTACTTCTCATCGATGGACCTGAAGAGCGGATACTGGCAAATTGAAGTCGACGAAAGAGATCGCGAGAAGACTGCGTTCATCACGCCAGACGGACTCTTCGAGTTCAAGGTGATGCCATTCGGCCTCTGCTTTGCCCCAGCGACGTTCCAGCGAGTAATGGATACAGTGCTCGCAGACTTGAAGTGGCAGATTTGTCTAGTCTACTTAGATGACGTTGTTGTCTTCTCCACAAGCTTTGAAGACCACCCCAGAAGGGTTCGGTTAGTGCTGGAAACAATCAAGTCTTCAGGCCTAACACTGAAACAAGAGAAGTGCCACTTCGCCTACGAGGAGCTGCTGTTCCTTGGTCACGTCGTAAGCAAGGATGGAGTTCGCTCAGACCCTCAGAAGACGGCTGCGATCGCAGAGTTTCCACAGCCTAATGACAAGAAAGCTATACGCAGATTCCTTGGACTGTGCGCTTATTACCGGCGATTCGTCAAGAACTTTTCGCGCATCGCTGAGCCTTTGACCCAACTTACCAAGGCGGACGTGCCTTTTAAATGGGAAATGCCGCAAGAGGAAGCTTTCAAAGAGCTAAAGCGCCGCTTACAGTCCCCTCCTGTGCTCGGGCACTTTGATGAAAACGCCGAAACCAAAATCCATACCGATGCAAGCAGTGTGGGCTTAGGAGCGGTGCTCATTCAGAAAAATGGTGGAGAGGAAAAAGTTACCGCGTACGCTAGCGGTTCACTGTCGAAAGCCGAAGCCAACTATTCGACGACCGAGAAAGAATGTCTCGCCATTATTTGGGCCACGTCGAAATTTCGCCCCTACCTGTAACGGACGACCATTCAAAGTTGTGAGCGATCACCATGCTTTGTTCTGGGTAGCCAATTTGAAAGATCCCTCCGGCCGCCTTGCTCGTTGGAGCCTGTGTAGAGGGCGCTGGTTCAGCCCTATAAGTAGAGACGTTGGCGACAAGAAAGGGTCTTTGCCTTCCGGTCTTGAGAGTGTTCATTGCTGCGGCTCCGTCCGCTAGCATGGGTCCAGGCTAGGCCTAGTAGCCGGCCCAACTCTGCTACCTTGCTCCTCGGCAATCTCTGCATGGTGTCAGAAGTCTTTGGATTCTGATTTTTCGTTTTTTTTTTAATCTTTAGGCTACCTCAAGACGAACTACAGCGCCATGGACGCCGAGGACTCTGCAGCTGCTCCGTTGTCTTCGACTGAGACGCAACCTCGGTTCGCTGGTTTGTCTGGCCTAGCGCCGCCACTAGCGTTCGACTTCGATGACCCGGCCTCCTGGTCATCATGTGTGGAGCAATTTGAAGATTTTGCTGTCGCCACGGGTGCATCTTCAGCAACGGATGAAGTAAGAATTCGCACACTTCTTTATTGCATGGGTGTTCAAGCGCGCCGCATCCTCTTTTCTCTTGGGCTCACCGAGTTGGAAAGCGCGTCGTATGCCGAAGTTAAGCAACGCTTCAAGGCTGACTTCATTCATCCAGTGAACGAAGTTCATGAAAGTCTTCGCTTCCATAAGCGTGTACAACAACCACCCGAGAGCGTGGACGCGTTCTATTCCGCCCTGCGTTCGACGGTAAAAAATTGTAACTACGGCACTTCCAGCGTCGAAGACAGGCTGGTTCGTGACCGCTTCGTTGTTGGCCTGTTCGATACTAAGCTTTCGGAACAGTTTTGCCGAACGCCGGATTTGACTCTCGAGAAGGCGCTTTTACATGCCCGCTTGTATGAGGACGCGCAGAAGGAAAGCAAGGAACGAGCTCACAACGGTAATTTCCCTGTGAATGTGGACGCCACTGCGCGTCGCAAATCCATTCCGAGAGACGCTCGTCTAAACGCTTCGGAAAAACCCTGCAACTTCTGCGGACGCGAAGCTCATACACGTGATAGCTGCCCTGCGCGGAAGGCTGCATGCAGGTTCTGCAAAAAGAAAGGTCATTTTGAGAGCGTCTGCGTCTCAAAGCAACGCTCATCCGCAAGACACTCGCACTCAATTTCTGTGCATCCTTTCAAGAAGGAGAAGACGGAGAACGCCGAGTTCGCGTGTGCCAAGGTCAACGGACTTCCTCTTGAATTTAAAGTGGACTCTGGTGCTGAAGTGACTGTGGTTCCCGCCACTTTTCCAGGCATTCCGTCGCGGCTGGACGCGCCGGAGAGTCGCCTCACCGGGCCAGACAACCGGCAGTTGAGGGTTGCTGGTCAATTTTTAGCTACCCTCGAATGGAAAGGTCGCACTTCGCAGCAGAGAGTCTACGTCCTGCCATCGCAGTCGACCCCACTTCTGGATTACCCAGCCATCACAGCTCTTGGAGTTGTTCATTTCGTTGATGCGCTGACACGATCGCAAGTAAGTCAGGCTCCTCCTTCTCATTCTCCTCGTCAGTTGCCGACGCAGGAAATTTTTGAAGGCTTAGGGACTTTTGGTGCGGAGTACACTAACCGACTAAAACCGAACGCTGTACCTTTTGCTCTGAGCGTTCTACATAGGATTCCCCTGCCCCTCCATAACGTGGTTAAGGATGAACTTGACTCGCTTGAAAGACTGGTAGTTATTAGGCGTACTGACAAGCCAACGGCATGGTGTTCAGGCTTGGTGGTAGTTCCTAAAGTTTCAGGTGGATACCGCCTCTGTGTGGATCTGACCAAACTTAACAAGGAGGTTCTCAGGGAAAGGCACGTTTTAACTACGGTTGAATGGGTCCTAGGACAACTAGGTGATGCCAAAGTTTTCTCAAAGCTGGACGCTACTGCTGGATTTCATCAAATCCGTCTTTCGGAAGATTGGCAGGAATTCACTACATCCATCTCGCCTTTTGGTCGTTACTGCTACTGTCGTTTACCGTTGGGAATAATATCTGCTCCGGAATTCTTTCAAAGGGAAATGGCTAGAATCTTGGAAGGCCAATCAACGTTGTTAATATGATTGATGACATTCTGGTTTTTGGGAAAGATAAAGAGGAACACGATCCAGAAGTTCTGGATCGTCTAAGCAAAGGAGGTGTAAAGCTTAACAAAAACAAATGTTGTTTTGGCCAACGGCAAATAGAATTCCTAGGCGTAGTTGTGAGTGAAAACGGTATTTCTCCTATTTCTCCGAGTCCTGACAAGCTTGAAGCTATCCGTTATTTACCAACTCCGACAGATGTTCATAGTGTTCGCCGGTTTCTTAGTATGGTGAATCACATTGGTAGCTTCCTTACAAATCTGTCACAGGCTACAGCACCAATTACAGAACTTCCTAAATAAGCATAGCGACTGGTACTGGGGTCCTATGCAAGAGTTAGCTTTCAACAAGGTCAAGTCAATGCTCACGTCTTCACTGTCTGTAGCTAAGTATCATCCAAGCTACAATACAACTCTGTCATGTGATGTCAGCTCTTTTGGCATTGGCACAGTTCTTTTGCAAGAACAGCCCACTGGTGAACTACGTCCTGTAGCATTTGTGTCTCGTGCCCTGTCAGAGGCAGAAAAACGCTACAGCCAGACCAAAAAAGAGGCTCTAGCAGTGACATGGGCAATTTACCAGTTTGACCAGTTCATTCGTGGTATCTCATTTATTGTGGAAACGGATCATCAGCCTCTAGTAACTCTTCTAGGAAAATCAGATCTTGACATGATGCCACCTAGGATTCAGATGTTCCATATCAAACTGATGCGATATCAGTTCCGAGTTGTTTATGTTCCTGGCAAGCAGCTTGCTACTGCGGACACGGTCTCGCACTCCAGTAGCTCCACCTCCCCAACAAGTGGATATAGTCGAAAAATTCTTACAGCTGCATATTTCAGCAGTTACTGAGACTCGTCTAATCAGTCTTGACGATGTTCGCAGCCATCAACAGCAGGATTGAGAATGTACTCTTTTAGCTCAATACTGTACTCAGGGTTGGCCGCGCAAGGAAAGGCTTCCACAATATATGAAAAAGTATTGGGAGTATAGAGGTGATTTGTCCCTCATAGATTCTGTTCTCTTTAAGGACCATAGACTTGTCATCCCTGCTTCTCTCCAAAAGGTGACATTAGAACTTCTCCACGAGGGTCCCCAGGGTATAAATAGAACACGTCAACGGGCGCAAGAAGCTGTTTGGTGGTTTGGCATGTCTCAACAGATCCGTGACAAGGTACTCCAGTGCCGACAATGTGCTTCAACACGAATCCCTCGTCAGGAGCCACTTATGGTTACAAAAACTCCTTTGATGCCATGGGAGGAGGTTGGCATAGATTTGTTCATGCACACAGGCTATGATTATCTGTTGGTAGTCGACTATTACTCGAGATATCCAGATGTCATTCACCTGAAGAATACTACTTCTGTTGACGTTATAAATGCCATCAAAAGCATCTTTGCTCAATTCGGCATACCCAAGATTGTAAGAAGCGACAATGGACCTCAGTTCTCTTCAAAGCTCTATTCCTCCTTTGCGGGTAAGTATGGTTTCGAACATAGTACGTCAAGCCCTAATTACCCGCAATCGAACGGTGAAGTTGAGCGAATGGTTCACACCATCAAAGACATCTTCACCAAGTCTTCAGATCCATTTCTGGGATTGTTGGCTTATCGTAATACTCCGGGTGTCACTGGTTACAGCCCAGCGCAGCTGTTGTTAGGTAGAAGATTGAGCACAAGGTTGCCAATGGCTAAGTGCCAGTTGAGACTCAAATGGCCGTCATCTACGACTTTCCACTCCAGGGATCGGCAGG
The DNA here is from genome assembly GCF_055824585.1 of Amblyomma mixtum. Lineage (NCBI taxonomy): Eukaryota > Metazoa > Arthropoda > Arachnida > Ixodida > Ixodidae > Amblyomma > Amblyomma mixtum. The sequence goes on along the minus strand of NC_143014.1, from coordinate 424,199,190 downwards.
CTCGCCAGCTTCAGAAGAAGCATTACGACAAAAGGCATGCAGCCAGTCGTCAGAGAGATCTAGAAGCTGGGGATCGTGTTTGTGTCCGAGATGTAAAAACTCCTGCGGTGGTACTTAGTCTAGCAGCCCGACCGCGCTGCTATGTGGTGGAGACTCCGGCTAAGGTTCTAGTCCGCAACAGGATTCATTTGATGCCTTCTGTCGATGAAATTTCGGTTCCTCAGTCGACAGAGCTTGTGTGGAATGACAACGGGCACTCGATCTTGCCTACTCAAACACAAGCAGCATCAGGAGAGTCCTCGGGCACAAGCACTGAACCTCAGAGGCCAAGCACGCTGTTGACTCCGACGAGTGCACTTGACAGCAGCACTGTTTCTACACCACCTCGAGGGTTGCACGGTCCCTCATCTCATCGTGAGATGCTACAGTCTTCTCCAGAAGAAGTCTTGGACGCTCTCCCCTCTTCGTCACCACCTGGGCGCACTACAAGATCCGGCCGACGTGTGAGGACACCTCGCAGACTGAACCTGTGATGCTACAAGACAGTGAGCTGTGTCGTCTGCGTGATGGGGGTCAATGTGTCGGGAAGGGGAGATGTAGAGGGCGCTGGTTCAGCCCTATAAATAGAGACGCTGGAGACAATAAAGCGTCTTTGCCTTCCGGTCTTGAGAGTGTTCATTGCTGCGGCTCCGTCCGCTAGCGTGGGTCCAGGCTAGGCCTAGTATCCGGCCCAACTCTGCTACCTTGAGAGTGTTCATTGCTGCGGCTCCGTCCGCTAGCGTGGGTCCAGGCTAGGCCTAGTATCCGGCCCAACTCTGCTACCTTGCCCCTCGGCAATCTCTACAGCCTGCGTCTTCAAGAATTCGACATACCGGTAGTCTACAAATCTGGCCGCAAGCATTCCGACGCATACTGCTTGTCGCGAGCCCCCGTCGACGCAGCGAGCGAAAAAGACGACGATGCTTTCTTAGGACCGGTAAGCGCCAGCAGTTTCGCGCAGCAGCAGCGCTCGCATCCTGAGTTGCAAAGCATAGTTGATTACCTGAAAGACAAGACCTCATCGCCTCTTCGAGGGTTCAAGCGCCAACTGTCGTCCTTCGTCGTTCACAATAATGTCCTCCTGAAGAAGAACTTCGCGTCCAACAGGACAGTACATCTTCTTGTCGTGCCCAAGAATCTTAGGCAAGAAATTATGCAGGCATATCATGATGAGCCGACTGCGGGGCATCTCGGGATTGCTCGCACGTTGCACCGCATCCAGGAGAAGTACTATTGGCCGCGGCTAGCTACCGATGTTTGCCACTACGTGAAAACGTGCCGTGTGTGTCAGCGACGCAAAACGCCTCCGACTAGACCAGCCGGATTCCTGAACCCCATACCACCGCCAACTAAGCCATTTCAGCAAATAGGGATGCACCTCCTCGGCCCCTTTCGACTTCATCATCAGGTAACGAGTGGATCATCGTGGCCACAGACTACCTGACCCGCTACGCCGAAGCAAAAGCGTTGCCTAGTGGTACCGCAACAGAAGTCGCAAAATTTTTTGTCGAACAAATTCTCCTGCGACACGGCCCCCCGAAGTGCTCATCACAGACAGAGGAACGGCATTTACAGCGGAGCTGACGCAAGCCATTTTAAACTACAGCCAGACAAGCCATCGGAGGACAACTGCCTATCATCCGCAAACCAACGGACTCACAGAGCGTCTGAACAAGATCATCGCAGACATGCTCTCCATGTCCATCGATGCCGAACACAAGACGTGGGACTCTATTCTGCCCTACGTGATCTTCGCCTATAATACTGCCGTCCAGGAGACAACCAGGTTTACCCCATTCCAGCTGGTATACGGCAGGAAGCCCACGACAACACTCGACGCAATGCTCCCGCACGTTTCCGATGAAGACAACCTCGACGTCGCCGCCTCCCTTCATCGCGCCGAGGAAGCCCGAAGACTTGCGCGGCTTCGCATTCAATACCAGCAGCACACCGACGCCCGACGCTACAATCTGCGCCGACGAGACACGCATTACAAGCCAGGTGATCGGGTTTGGATATGGACGCCAGTTCGCCGCCGTGGATTGAGCGAAAAGTTGCTGCGACGCTACTTTGGCCCGTACAGGGTTCTCCGTCGCATCGGTGACCTCGACTATGAAGTCATCCCCGACGGCACGACAGCATCTCAGCGACGCCGCACACGCCCGGAAGTCGTACATGTCGTACGCCTGAAGCCATATTGTGAACGCTAAAGGACTCGAAGTTTGCATTCTCCATGTTTATGTTCATTTTAAAGCATCGAGACGATGCTTCTTTTGGAGGGGGGTAATGCCACGTATCATTGTAGTGTCCGTTCGTTCGCGCAAGGCCGCAGGAAGGGGTGTTATCATTTTTGTTCGTGACGCGAGAAGCAACCGGACTAATCTCGATTGATCACAGCCATGAAGAGCTGCATATACGTGTTTCCAGATAACTCTAGATGATCTCTACCTGTTATCTCACGGCTTTAAATTGAACGAAGCCGCGAGCAGCGGGCATTCGTAGTTCGACGACTGACGAGCACGTTTGTTGCTTACGCCGCCGCCGAGTGATTCAGTTCTTTTGCGGGCGCAACTCAGCCCAAATAAAGAGCTTCGTTTGCAAGTCTTGTTGGTGTCTTCCTGACCACTTGACTGCCGTCACTGTGACAATGTCGTTGCTAGTCTTCCAGCTACGACGCTGCCCCCCCCCTCCCCGGACGCCTGCGTGCCTACCCGGAGGGGCTCGGGTCATCTTCTGGCGGAAATAAAGTTTCTTCATCATCATTTCCTTCCTCCAAGAGCCCATACAAACATACAAGCCAGGCCAGCGGGCAACAGATCATGGATATATCATGGAGGAAGGAAAAAGCCATAATCGAACGGCTTTTGTGCGTTGCCAGCTGTTTAGACACTTGCTAAATCTGGACAGCGAACGGAGGTGGAACCTGGCAACGTCGTGGGAATGTGGCTGGTGCGGTGGAAACAACCAAACGTCGATTGGCACTGTGGAGAGAAATCTCCGTGAAGACGAGGAAGACTACAAATATGATAGGAAATTTTCGGAGGTTTCTGTGTAAGGACCGCCCGATACAAAGAGAAAGCTACATAGCCAAATCCGAATCCAAATTGTGGCGGTATGCGGAGTAGCGCTCGATTGCTTTAAACATGGTGTAGACAACGGGATAATCGTTGCGTTTGGAGCATTTCTGATGGTATGCAGCGTCGCATTCCGCCTCTAACTTCATATGGGTGCCCTGTTTCCTCTGAATTGTTATTTGAAGGCAAGTAGGTACCGCGACTGTGACGCGTTTGGAGTGTATTTCGTCCGTCGAGCGCGCGAGATTTTGCATGCTCTCTATTGCCGAGCGCAAATACACAGTGGAAATTTGGTTTGGCCCCAAAATGACGAGCAGAATTCCCAAAAGAAACAAATTATTTATTTTGAATGTTCAGCGTTTTGTAGTAGCAGATGTAGAAGGTTGCTTAAACTATCGCGGGCCACATGCATTTTTTTTTATCTTTCTCCTTCGCCTAGGAAGACACCGTGTTTTTGTTGGCGCGGGACGAGGCCATAAAGGAATATTTTGTACGCTGCAACGCTCAGGGCTTAATCACGAAAGACTGAAACAAGGTGGAGCAGAAATGCACGAAGCAGCATGCCGCTCGAGACACCTTCGTTTCATGTCTAGGATTGTGTGCACTAAATTGTGGGTGCTTGGTTGTTTTTTGTGGTGTTTTTTTCTTATTTGCTTTTGTTTAGGTGTTTTTTAGGTTTTTAACTGCTTTTGCTTCTAACGTATGACACTCCTTTTGCTGAGATTTTTTTTATTCCTCTATTTGGTTTCAAAACCCATTTATCAGAAACTGGTACCGCTAGTACTTTATACGCATGGGATAAAAAGTGTTCTGCGATTAAATGTATGCTGTCTTGTTTTCATGCCGATTTCCTGTTGCTGGCTGTGTTCGGAGGGATAACACGCTGTGTCACATGTTTGAGCTGAGGATTATAAGAGTGCCTCTTTTCCGTCTAATAAACAGTTGGTAGAATGCGAATATTTTGTCCTTCTTGTGCCGTTGTCGTTGCGCGGCTGTTCATTTCAACAGTGTGGCCTTTTAAATACCGCATGCACTAGTGGTACAAGACGTGTTAAAAAATGCATTTAAGCAAGAACACCTACATCCTTCATAAGTAGCACCAATGTGTACTCTGCCAAACACATTGAGGCCATGGCGTTAAGAAAGGCGAATGCCGTGAAAAAGTAAACGGCAGCAAGGTCACGGTGGAGAGCAAGGTTGATTTGCTTGGTGTCACCCGACTTTAAAGACAGTTCCGAGAGCAGGGGATTTTAGTTCACACGCTTTGCAGTACACAGTTGTCGCGAAATGTGCAGATGTATCACTTCCCACGTTTACTCACAAATGATGCGACATGCCCGATGCTTTTGGAGCTTTTCCCATGTATACAACGCACGAAGGTGGCATCGTGGTGCACGAGAGCGCGAATGACTCCTTGTCATATGCGGCTCCCTGCTCTCAGTGCCTTGATCCCATATCTTAAGCAATTTGAAATCAGGTTCGTAAGCAGCAGTTTAAAACCGAAACTCCGAAAGCGTTTACTCAGTTTTCTCGCAAACATCGTTCACAATCATCCGATATTCCGATACCACCATCCGATACCACAGTCAGGAAGCTAAAAATTACAAAATGTGTTTAAATCATTGAAAATACGCGTAGAATGGCATATAATTGTTTACTCTTCCGCAGTTTTCCGGATTCAATTTCAAACTTTACCAGTCTTTTACTTAGCGAGAAAAAACTGCTGACCACAAAAATGTGTTGAAGATGGCATCTAAGATGGCCACTTACTGTAGTGAGTCGCTTTGCTAGCTCAGGTTTGCCCCCCTGGGATGACGCATTCCCGCTTTCCGAGGCGAGCGCGAGTAAAGCCATCGGAAGTTGGACGGCTTGTCCCGGTGAAAAAGCAGTACCACATACTTTTTGGAAGCGCTGATGTGAGGCAGGACAACGTCGGCACCTCACCACATAGTAGTCCCTCCGATCTCATAAAATCATAATTCGGTTAAGTGGTCACTGTAAAGTCGACTGCCTGGTGTAAGTTTCCACCTATTCTTTCTTAAATCTCCCCCCCCCCCCGCCCCCCCCATTTATAGTATAACTTGGGCTTAGAGCGCGGGAACGTGCATCACAATAAAGCGCAGTGTTGGCCACGGTATCGCGACCAGCCGACACAGAACTGAGCAAACGAGGCTCCGTACATATGCACGTTTTGTGTGTAGCGACGTCGTGTCGTCCGCTCGTATCATCCCGTTGCAATTCAAAAGATCCTTATTTTTGAAACGCCTTTCCCGAACACATTGATGGTCTTCTCATGCAGGTGACGGCGCAACAGGTAGGCAATATCCTGGAAAATGACGAAAACGACGAAATACCAAGGGGAAAACCAAAACTGAAACTGAAAAACCGTGCCGATGCCTCTTTTCGTGCGTTACCAAAGCCTCCTGCGACAGTGATGCTTACTTTCGGTGACTTCAGTTTCGGGCGCCAAAGGTCCGTTCGATTTGAGTCTACTGCGCCAGTTCCTGCGGTTCAAGTGCAGCAGGGCACTGTCTGCTTCCAAAACGAATGGTCGAGTGCCGGCCTGGTCGTCTGCTAGCCTTGGCGTCGCCACCAGATTGCAGCCAGCGTCGTGGCGTCCATATATCAACGGCTACCAACATCCCGAACCGCATGAAGAATTTTCAAACAGCATATCGCAGCGAAGTGTTGCCATGAATCAGCCTCGATGCAACCTCGCGGCGGCTAAGCGAAACGCACTTGTGTTATTTTACTGAACACGATCGACTGAAGTGTGCGCGCGCCGACTTGCATATTATAGGGAGACTGACGCACTTTTTTTGAAAATTGGGCTGGCAGCGGCATCCTATAGTTTTTCATGCTTTATACTGGAATATCGCATCCAAATAAGGCAAAAACAAGCGCAAATTGCCTTTTTTAGCAGAAATATGCGACCTGTGCCGCGGGGCACATCGCGCGGCGCGCCGCCGCCCGTGATTGGTCAAGAGAGGTCGTGACGTCACTTTGAGGACTGGAGAAGCTATCGATGCGGATCCGGCGCTGCGTTGAGTGCAGATCGCAGCTTTCCGTGTCGTTGTAAAAGCGAATACGGCGACTATTTTTTTTTACTGACCTCCAAAGAAAAGGATACTACAGTTTGCTCATTCCACGTATCGCCTGAAACCAAAAAAGACACAAGCAAAAAATTCTACGCCTAGCACAAGCATACGCCAGCGTGAAACACGCGTATGCAGACCATGCGTAAAAGGTGCCAGCACAACCTCGGCTCGTATTCTCAGAAAGGAAGGGGTGCGAACAATACTCAAGTCAATTACCACCACTGGACGCCTCCTGGCTCGCCCGGAAGAGCGTCATCCTAAAGAAAAGGACCAAAGCTCTGTCTACAAAAAATCCTGTTCTCAGTACCCGGCTTTGCAGGTTGGGGCAAGAAAGTATTTCAAGGAAACGATGAAGGAGCACAAAGTTGGTGTCAAAATTAGCGAAGTGCAGTGCCCAAGCACTGCGAGGCATGTGACCACAAGATAGTGACGCAATCATTGTGCGCTGGAAACCAAGCCAAATATGCGCACAAGGCCGCTGATTCACTCGTGGCGCTTTCAGCAGATGCCAGAAAATATTAATCGCTGCCTCGGAAACGTTCGCCCTTCCTAGATTTGCAGTTTAGGTTCAGTGAAACAGTTGCCAACTATATGTGTGTTTAAAAGCCAAGCTAGCTGCAACTCGCCCGCTGCCACAGCTTGATGAAGAAACCGAGTAAGGTTGCGGTGTTTTTTTGCAAAAACTCGGTTGGCATTCATTTCTCTCATAAATTTGCATCCGGAATCAACGTCGAACGCTTTCATTTAATTGCTCAGCTACGATTAAACGAGATGCCGCATATGAAGAGCTTCGATGCTTGCTTGCTTTGCTTTATTGTGCTTTGCTCTGCTTGCTTGCTTGCTTGCTTGGACACGTCGAACCGAGTATAAAATCACTAACCGAGCCTTGCTGAGCACGTCTCAGGTGGTCTGACCGCACCTAAGCTAAGGAGAGCGACACATGCTTAAGTCTCTATAAGGTTTCTTCAGGGGCTAAGTGAGCATATTTCTACTTTTAAAAGAGGCGCTTCTTCGGAATGGTGACACGCCTCTCATGCGCGAGAAAATCGAAGGAACTGTGTCATGGTTCAGCCGCGCCTTTTCGACAGAAATCTCCAGAGGTCACATTAGGGACAAGCTCTGCATGTAGCCGCTCTTACGAAAGTGCTTCGAGCAGAGTAGGCTTGCTTTGGTCAGCTTGAATTCTTCGTCACAGCAGCGAGCGCTTGCGCTGCGAGCTTTTGATCTTGCTAAAAACAGTGGAAGACGACACAGCCTCGGCCGTATTTGTTCATGGACACGAACGCAGAGTAGTACCTCGTGTTGAATCTGATTCTCAAGGTCGGCTGACACGCTTTGTACGTCACAACGCACTCAGCACGAGAAACAACGCGCGCTGAAAGCTCGCTCGGGTGCGCCGAAGTATCCCCGGCTCCTCAACGTGACGTCATGTTGGCCGACATGGACGAGGCTTCCCTCTCCGCTGTTCTCCTCTCCTACGCTCGCGCGGGGCGCGGGAGATTTGAACATCGCGTTTTTAATTGGTGATTGCGCCACTGTTTTAGCCATAATCGAAAAAATATTTTCACAGACGGGATCAGCAATGACACTACTTCAAAACCCTAAAAAATTAGCTGATTCGAAAACCGCCTCAGTATCCCTTTAAGCGGTTGTTGCAACCGCGTGCATCACGCTGCATGCACGTCTTTACTTTTCAGTTAACATAACCGGCTTTGAGTACTGTTATAACTTCATTAGTCGAAAGGAAAGACGGCGGTTACGGGTCCGTCAAGAGCACCGTGGTCGAGAGATGCAAGGTGACGGCGAGGGTCGCTGTCCCCACCTCCGTCGCCGCCTTCTTGGGTGGCCACTCACTTTCCATCAGAGTCGGGCCGGTGTGGGGCACCCTTCTCATCGACGAGTGGAATAATTTTAGTATCTCCGCCGTTTATCGCAAAGCGCAAGCCGTCGTCTGCTTCCATGGCGTCTGCAGCTGCACCATTTCAGCACCGACCACTGAGGAGGTGCACAATTTTTCTGAACTTTCCTAAACTAAACCTGCACAACGTCTGCACTTTTTTTTTAAACGAATGACGTCGTGCGGACAGCGCTATCTTGCACCGCTGGAACGAACGGCAAGTGAAGCTCCGCGAGAACCAGTTCACGTAGTGCAGGCGAATCGAACAGACCTTCACTAGAGAACAGTGAGCGCCGTTGATTTCCATCAGTGGCGCCATCGCCTCGCGACTGCTATAACTAGATAAGTTTTTTTGTATTTTAACTCTGTGGTCTCGACTTAGCTTTGGGCGCTTTGGATGTACGGCGCAAGTGTGGCTTATGTTTTCTAGCGCCCATTCGGACCGTGCTATGCATGACCCTTTTGTGGAAGGACCTTCCCATTCTTCTGCACGCCTTCCTTTCACCGGCGACCTCAAGGCGACGCTTTTTCGAATGGTCACACACGGTCACGTCACAGGGTTCGCTTTCGCGGGCGGCGCTGGGCAACGTTTCGTGTCAGCCAGCTCCCTGCGTTTGTGCCATGATCGGTGAGTGATGCCCGCGGCCCGAGGATACGCACTGAATCACTTTTCATTCAGGGTGTGCGAAACGCTTGGCGCGTCGCCGCACCGTCATGTTTATTTGAGGCTGCCGTTAGCTGCGAAGGTGCAATTTTCATCCTGTTTGGCGATTTCGCACCGAGCGATCTATGTGTACCTTGGTAATTCTTCACTACGGCGTCCCTCATAGCCTGAGTTGCTTTGTGACGTTAAACCCCAATAAACCAAACCAAACCAAACCAAACCAAACAAAATTCTCCGGTAATACGCTTGCTGCCCTGAGTTCCGCGGCAGCGACTCACGTGCCGCTGGCATGGCGGCGCGTTTTTCTGTCCGTGCGACACTTGCTGCGATAGCCGCGCTCCTGCTAGAGCTCTTAGAGCTGCTTTACGAATACCGGCGCATGAGTGCGATTTTAGGAGCGTACGCCGGGCTACGACGATCGGTAATGTGTCGGTCGCGATACGTTCTCGGCGAGGTGCTTTGATAGATAGGCCCCTGATTTGCAGATAAATGCCGCAGTTTCCACATCAGCGCTAACAGACAGTGAGGTAGAATACAGGATGGTGGTGGTGATGTAACACGTTTCTTAAAACAGCCTTTACATTCGGCATTTAATAGGCCCTGTGCTAAGGTGACGAGGGCGCGTTGCAGGTTCAGGTCCCGGGAGGCGAGCCAGACAGACCACGATGGGGGCGGGTGAAAAGGATAGACGGGAGACTGGAAGGCCGAGTGGCACTGTCTAAGGCAGTGTCCTATCAGATAAAAAGGGAAGGAAGGATCTCGGGCGCTGTCCTTCAACGCACGCTGATTTCACGTGATGTTCACGGCATGGTTAACGGTGAAACGCCTAATTAGTTTAAAAGCGTTACACGTCAAGGATAATTAAAAGCGGTTAGGGGCTTGGTGCATCCGAAGTGCTTTGCCCGTAGCATTACGCTACACTGAACCCTGCCGCCGTGGCTTACTTCCCCTTGTTGTATTCCCGCCCACATGAATCTCTATACCTTTTGCAGCCACTCCTTATATGGAGCGGTTTCCTTGAGTCGGAGAACCAGGAAGACCATCTCTGAACCGCAGCGCATTCGGCACCACTGCAGCATTACATTTATGCTTGAAATAAACTGATTTCCTGTCGCCTCGTGCTGCGCTGGTTAGTCATGTGTTGTAGTCATGTGTTGTGGGATGCCTTAATGGAGACTTCTAGCACTGCTGCAACCGTAAAGGTGAGTGCAGACGAGCCCTGACAATGCCATGTCTCGTGTCACGTGACCACGCATCCGCGAGTCTCGTGCATATTTGGTGCGCGAGTACACTATACAGGAACGCGGCGAACAATCCGCGCTTACTCCCCCCTCCACCGTACTTGTGCTGTTTGCGCGGCGCGGAAAGCTGCTTCCGAGAGTTTCAATACGGACGCCGAGCGAAAACTTCGTCTCACTGGACTAGCACTTGTCACTTATGCTGAATTCCAATGGCAGATCGAGACCGCTCCGTCGGATCGCGTACGGAGCGCGTCGGAGCGCGTAGATTTGCCACCTCCGAGTTTGCGATTGGAATGCCAGTGATCCCTCGGGAGCGCGACGCCAGCGCCGCAGCGGCGACCGCGGAAACTAGGCGCGCCGCCGGAGCGGACGCCCTGCTAGCTTCGTGTTCGAGTGCGACAAGAGTTGCGCGAGGCGCGATCTCCGTGTTGACAGACGCCGTCTCGGCGAAACAAAAAGGAGGTAGTACGAAAGCCGTAATGTAAAACCAAAACCAAAGCGTATGTACAGGATGGTCCACTCTCCATGAACACGCGAGTATGCGGCCGCGGTCTTCGGAGAGCCGGTGAGCCTGTCCCTACCGTTCACGAAAGAAGTGGCGCACGACGCGCAGGCAAGTTGCTCGCGGCTCGATTTTCCAGCCTTGCGACTGCGAGACGCAAGCCGCTGAACCAATCAGCGAGACAGTCGAGCTTTCGGCAACGACGCCGCCCGCGGACACGCCGAGCGACGAACTGCGCTGCCCCCCCGGCCAACGTTTCTCCCTGGCTGCCGTAGTCGTCGCTAAGCCTAACTGTTTTTCATCGATGCCGCAGCTAAGGGCGCTTCGGAATTGGCCAGCGCTGTAGTAAAGGTGCTACTCGCGTCACCGTTTTACTGTGTTCTTCGCCTCATAATAAAATAAAGACATGATCGATTTCTGCGACGCCTCCAACAGCGGAGCTAGCAGACAGCAGGCCAGCCGCACTGGGCATCAGGAAGAAATTTGCTTGTATCGCAGTTATCACTTCTACCAGCAACTCGGTATTGGCCAACGATCCACAAAAATGATTCATTTTTTACATTCCTCTACTCCAGGGCTTGTTATGAACGCGAACAAAGAATATTAGCGCATTTTTCTGACGCCGGCGGCAGGCATATACAGGCCGGCAGCTTCACACTCGCTGTCCGTTTCAGATGAATCTTCACTGCTGGACTCTGAGCTTTCAGTGCCCGAGTCGGAACTGTCACTTCCATGAAGCAAAATTAGTGCCGCACGGCTCGAAGCAAGATCATTGCCGTCCACTGTTGACTGGAGAGTGCCCGTCTGTCCCGGCTCGCCTGCTCACCACGTAGCGACGACAGGAACGAAGCGGCTGCTGCCGGTCGCGACAGGAAGCAGACGCGGCGGAAAAGAAAACGTCACGCGAGGTTCCGGTCAAATCCGCCGATTTCGGCAGATCAAGAATCGCTGCTCCACGGAGCGATCCGGGATTTACGCCTGATCCCGATCTGCCATTGGAACATACAACTCGCGCTCCCATTTTACCATTGGAATACGACTGATCCAAACCGAGCAGAAAAACTTGATCCCGATCTGCCATTGGAATTCACCATTAAATGTCCGAGGACGACGGGGAAGCTTTCGCGACTAAAAAGCGGAATGTCGGACAAAGCCGTGGTTGGAGAAAAAGCGTTAGGGTGTTCAGAATCTGCTGGGCGAGGACCTTTTTGAATGCGACCAGGTAGGGTACCGTAGGTTGCTGCGACTGAATCCGGAGCAGTTTTACAAGATCATGGCCCTGCTGCGACATCGAAATGAGCGGCGACACACTTTATTATGCGGGCATCCGTGCCGGCTAAGACGAGATTAGAAGAGACGCTTCGTTTTCTTGCATCAGGTGAATTACTTCACCATTTTGCAAAAAGCAATTAAAGTAGAACCAGGCTTTAAAAGAGATCACAGCCTGCTGTTGCTGCTTTTAGCGCGGCATTTTTAAGAATTGGGGGGGAAGAGGGTCACCTATGGGCCATTTACACTTGCGAGTCGCTGGGGTTGCGCGACCGCAATTTCGGTCGAAAGGCGACAGTCGCAGGACATTCGCTCGCCCCTTGATTTTGTAGTTTTGCTCTGCGAGTCGCCCACGGCTAACCTATCAGCTGTGCAGTGGAAGTGAACGGAAGCTTGTTCCGGCAGCGGTAAAGATCGACAACTCTCGATCCGAACGAGTCCAATTCATTCGGGGAAGCGACCTGCGGGTCGCTTCCCCGCTGCTTGCATACAGGCTGCGGACTGCTTGCATGCAGCCAGTGCAGCCAGGCCGCTCCCTTGACGGAAGCGACAGCCGGTCGAAAGCCCTTCGTGAATCGCAAGAGGGCCTTTAGCCAGCAACTGTTAACTGCATTTTCCTCTTTCTTTCTTTTGTGGCCAGGAGAAACGCAGTAATCCCTTCAGTGCAGTAACTAACCAGTCGAAGTAGCCAAATTCTCTCCAGCCACAGCGCCGAGGTTAATCGCATTTACGAAACATTCGCGCAGATTGTTCTCTGTCGTCGTTAAGAAATGCTTCGGCTAGCGTTTCTTTAAGGCTGCGCTGCGCTGGACCATCAGGTCTTCCTCCTCGGAGGCCCCCGGGTGGCCGAGGTGGTTGGTCAGCACGGTGCGGGAGGTGAGGCTCCTGAGCTGCAGTCTCCTGTCCAGATGTGGGCCAACTTGGAGCCACTGTTGCGTAGGCTACGTGTGGGAGCGCTCCACTTCGCTTGCCGTCTTGCAGCCGGTGTCTCGAGCGGCTCTGTTCAAGAATTTCAAAGGCTCAGTTCAACGCTGACTCTCAGGTAATTCTTTAGCAGGGAAAGCAGCGCGAAAAACAATGAGCGCAAACGCAGGGCATGCAAGGATTTTGCAGTCTAATTGCATCATCAGTACCAGAATACGTAATTTGCACCTGTAGTACATATACAGTGTCAGCCGACATTTTATTGCGAGAGAATTTAGGTTGTGGGTTTCTACGTGGACACAGGCCACCACCCACCGCGGGTTCGAGCTTCGCGCGAGCCAAGGGCCCCGATCAGCCGTCACCACACACCACTGGGACACCGATGCGGCGCACTCAACCTCCGCTGGGAGGAGAGCGATTCGCCGCAAAGAAATAGGCCTCCAAGTTCACAAAGGAGACGTTTATTCACGTCTTCCTTCAGCAGGTACACACGCACTCAATAGTCACCCCGTCCCGGGGGCGCGCGAGGAGCAAGGCTCCGCTGCGCGCACGAAGCGACTCGAGCAATGCGCGCCGCTAGCACGCCGCTGCAGGAGAATGTCCCCGCGGCAGTGCTGTGATCTCTCTCTCGTGTCGACCGTTGGGCCGGTTGCGAGAGAGAGTGGGCAATAAACGCAAGGTACGCCTGTCGGAGGTCGCTGGACCCCGCTGGACAGGCTCGAGCCGCTGCAGGTCAGAGGACACGTGCGGGCGAGCTCGAGTATATGCACTGGTCCGAGCGGCAAAGGCCGGCAGGGACAAATCAGTAGCGTACGCACCTTACGCTGTCTCGGAGGGATCTCTCTTTGGGCCCCGCTCGGACGGTCGCGCGGTGCGCGGCCGCCCAAAACGGGTCCCGAATTCCCGCCAAAAGGCGCCAATGGCAAAGGCCCTTGGGGAGCCGGGGCGGAGCTGTGGCTAAATGACAGCGATTAGTCACCCAGCCGCCTCTCCACCGCCTGAGGCGGGAGCAAGGGAAAGAGGAGAAACAACGCGGGAGGCCGGCACAGCCGCGCAAAGGCGACGGCGGAAAGCCAGGATTCCCACAAGGTTGTTACCCAAAAATTTTGTGTCTTCTGTGTGAAGAAATACTCTGTTTGGTCGAGATGGAGATGGCGTCACCAGCATCGCCAAATTTTAAGAGGTCAAGGAGGCCCAAAATTTTGGGTTGGCCCACCCCCAAAATTTCAACGCTGGGTGACCTAAGAGCTCAGAGTGCGCAGAAAAGGTGAATAAAGAGATTGAAACAGTTAGCAACAGTGTAGTCAGTCAATGCACCAAACCTAACTACAAACAGTGTAGGCAGTCAATGCACCTAACCCGGCATAAGAACCCGTGTACTGCATCATGTGGCTATCGCATTACTTCAATAAGAATTGCTTAAAAAGCTCCATAATTTTTTCAAAAGCTTCGTACTAAACAAACCAGGAAAAAATTAACTCTTCAGTGAACAATCTTGATTTGTGATTCCTTGCAGCATCCAAGAACGCCACGGACGAGTAGAACCGCCGCTTGCCAGTGTAAACTTCGCCGCTGCCCTGGCTGCTTTTCGTCACTCGCAATTGTGTTGCGAAAGCAACACTACGCTATTCGCCGAGAAATTTCGCAAAGCCGAGGAAAGGCCATACTGCGCATGCACGAGGAGCAGTGACGTCACACGGTGCACAGCTGGCGCGACGCCGCCGACGCTGCGCGGATGACTCAGAGGCGCCGCCGCCGCGCTCGCCAGTTATGTATGCGCAGTAGTTCCCCCGCCCCCCAGCTGTGCGTAGTGACGTCACTTGTTCCTCGCGCATGCGCAGTGTGGTCGAGCAAGAGCACGCGAAACGGCGAGACTGTGGGCAATGTAACTCACGCAACAATACATGTATATGGCTGCGCGTGGATGTTGCGTTCGCAATCCTCCAGGTTTAATCAAAGCTAAACCACAGCCAATTTCTACACCTTCATTTCGAAACATCCGGCGCTTATTTCCAAACAGCGCCTTCAAGAATGCTGCGCAGGAATTCGTAACAAAAGTAAAATGCATAATACGGTCAAGTTCGAAAGCTCGCATAGCCGGAACGTTTCAGTTAGAAAAGAGTTACGTACCGGCTTTGTACGGGACCGACTCGGGATGTCGCACCTCCATATCCGCGGCGATCTTATTCCACAACCTGTTTCTTAGCACAAAGTTGAGGTGGTCAGCGTGTTCAAGGTTCCATATCGGTTGACAGCTGTCAAGCAGCACTAACAGCGTGACGGTCGCTTCGTCGCTGAGGGCTGTCCTTCCTGTTTCACTCATTACAATCAAAAACAACGATCAAACAAGGCGCACACGCAAAAACACACACAAGAACGACGCAGTGGAGCAAACACTTTAGCTGTCCGGAAAGACGACCCCTCCGTTCCACAACCCATAGCTGCAGACTCACGGAATGAACATGTTGCAGCCGCCGTTAAGATCATGAACCTTCACAGTGATCGTCGGGTCCATACCCCCGCGAATCACCTTTGACGTCGACCGCCTACAGGATTTCGTACGCAGTACCCCTGCACCGCACATCCTAACGGGATACTTCATCGCACTCCGTGCTGCTTAGGAAGGCATCAGATCAACAGCCAGAGAACGTGTTATTTCATTTCACAGAGCACAAATGTTGAACTTTATTCAACAACGGCCAGGCAACTTTTTATCAAGGGGCAAGATCCAGTGCCCTAGACATTTATATGATTTCTGTGCATCTGTCGTCTTCAACAACTTCGAGTGTCTACATAGTGTCTCATGGCAGCGATCCGTACATTGTGGTTGGCGGTGTTTTCTTTAGGTTCCCGGAGGCGTACGGTACGCTACACGAATTCAGAAGTTTTTCCTGACGGAGTAGAAAGACTGGAGCGCTCAAACCCCGATTGTGAAAACTTCACTGATGCTGTGGCACGTGCTAAAACGTCCAGCAGTAAGGTTATTTCTCTACTAAAAGTTTACTGAACAGCAGATGCTTAATATGCGCGACTTCGAGCTACTTGCCGCAGAGCAGAGCGAGGAGCACGCGGAATGAATCATGGAGAAGACATCAGCGTTGCCAGGCACGCAGAGAAACATATTCAGCGCCGTTTGGACAAGCTGGCCGGACGGGAATGACGATCCTTTTCCGCGACGTTTGATCCCAGAAATCCTCTTTCTAAGGTATGGAGCATTGTACGTAGCCTCATTAGGCAGCCCGCGCCACTAAATGTTTCTGAGTGCTTAGCTGCAAATGCGAATATTTCTTGTCTCGATGCAGCGGAGGCTTTCTGTTCTAAGATAATTGCTCGATTAACAGCCATATCGGCGCCATTGCCTCTCCAAAGCTTTACCCCTTCACCTAACACTGCTCTCCTTGACGAACCATTCACTATGGACGAATTCCAAGCGGCTGTGGCAGCTACCAAAAAATATCCTGCCCAGGGCTGGAGGGTGTAAGCTAAACTGCCCCTTTTCACCTCAGAAGTAAGGCCAAAGTTCAGCTGCTCGCAGTTTATAACACCTCCTGGGAGTCCGGCTGCCTTGAAAGGTATTGGAAGCGCGCGCGTGTCGTACCTGTCCTCAAGCCTGGAAAACAATTAACTGACTTAAACGTATTGCGCTTCTAAGCTGCGTCGGAAAACTGATGGAGGAAATGGTACACTCCCGCCTTACCTGGGCTCTGACGAACAGGGGAATTTACCCCCCGACAGTGTTTGGTTTCCAAAAAGAACGCAGCAGCATTGACAACGTTATTGCCCTTAGGATTCGTGCAAAACGCAGCAAATCAGAGCGATCTATGACCACTGCTGTGTTTCTTGACGTGAAGGGAGCCTTTGATAACATCACACATGAGTCAATGAGGCAATTCATTCAGCCTTACAATCAGTTGATATTGGTGGACGATTGTACAACTGGTTGTGTGACTGTCTGCACAAAAGATCGATTTTCACGTCAACAAATGAAGGTTACACAGCTGTGCATCAAATTTCTTGCGGATTACCTCGGGGGCGATTTAATTCCACTCTTTTCAATATCTCCCTTGTTGGCTTGGAAAAATGCTTGCCACCTACAGTTGAAACCTCCCTCTACGCTGATGACATCTGTGTTTAGCGTTCCGGACGCAATAGGCGCATTGTGAATGCCCGACTACAGAGGGCAATAGGTTGCATCGAATCATTTTTAAGTAAGCGCGGTCTCGCCATGTCGCCAGATAAAAGCTCGACAATTGCATTTTCGAGGCGCGGTTTTCCGTGTTACGTGCTGAAAGTTGCTGGTACCCCAATACCACACCTCCTATGCCATAAATTGCAAGGGGTGACATTTGACAGGTCACGGTCTTGGTCCCCACATGTACAAGAGCTAAAAATCAAGCTCCGCTCTTACGCCTGTATCCTTCGTGTGCACTCCACCACCAGAAGAGGCTGTTCTACACCTTCATCGCTACGGCCGTAAGGAGCGCTCTGTGAAGGCCTTGTGCGCTACAGTCAGGGTACAGTCAGGCTACAGTCAATGCTCTTCAGGGTATCTCGCAAACAGATACCAAAATCCTTGAAGCTATGCAAGCTAAAGTCTCGATCTGTCTCGGCCTTCCCAAGAACACCTCCACAGTGGGTACTCTAGCAGAGAGCAAACATCTAACTGTATCAGTACTGTTAGCCCAGGGGCTGCTTCGTGGCCAGGTGCTGTTTTTGGCTCGCGGACCTAACCGTCCACTCGCAGAGTACTGCATAGATGAAGTTTCTGAGCTTCTCCCATCACAGTACCAGCATGCTGTCACAACCTCCTCCTTACCTTGGAGGTACGCTGCATGGCAAATCAAGATAACAGACCCTGCCATTAAAGAAAAAACAAACACCTGAAGTTCCCCCACTTAAATACTTTGCTCTTGAGCATATTTATGGTTTTTGCTGTGCGCACCGCTACATCTACACTGATAGCTCAGTTACGTCATTCTCATCAGCGATTGGGGTGTGGATTCCGTCAACGCGCTACACAATTTCAGGGACACTCAGTCATCGCACTTCGACTACTGCTATCTAGCTGGCTGCTCTGCGAGCAGCATTTACTTAAATTCCGCAACAATGCCAAAAGCGTGAGCTAATTTCAGTGTCTCTGCGCTTCACTACAAGCGATAAAGGCCGCAGGAAGCCTTCCGGATTAGATCGTCGACGACTTGAACAGATTAGACACCGAGTCCTGTGAGATAGTGTTGTGCTGCAGTGGATACCCGCTCACTGCGGCCTCAAGAGCAACGATCACGCTGATGATGTAGCGAGGTCGGCGCACGGCGACACCTCCTTGCTCCTACCCATACTGTTTTCTTGTAGTGATGGCGCGAGACTTCTGGCTACTAAATTCTGGCGGATGCAACGCTCTTTGTGATGTGATCCGCAGCTTCAGTATAGACCCCTTCTTCGTATCGACCTAACTTGTGGCCTCCGTATGCAGCACAATTTAAATAGACGTGATCGTAATTGCCTGCACCGAATTCGCCTGTACTGGTTTCATTAAAAAAATTCTATCTTCATGAAATTGATGCATCAACTAGCCCTCTGTGCCTGGCATGTGGTGTGCGCGAGAATCTTCAACACTTGATCTGCCGCTGCCAAATCTTTAATAACCATCGCAAGACACTCTTAAGTGCTTAAGGACTCCGTCTTGTCAGCCCCGTGCATCTGGAGCATGTCCTTGGACCCTGGAGTGATGCGGCTTCGGCTGCGCGAGGAACAAGCGCATTATTAGGCTTTCTTAGGGATACTGGTTTGGTGTACACCCTTTGATAATCAAGGGTGTCTGTGAGTTCGTGAGTGTTGAGTATGTAGAAGGCAGACCCCGTCCCAGGCCTCACATGCGCCAATGCCATAGTATCCCAATCGACCAAGACGCTATGGTGGGAGGAGCGTGTGCAACGCTAAGTTGGTCGAGAGGCTTTGGGCTGTCTTGGGCGCGTGGCCATAAAAGTCATCCAAGAAGACATCGGCTGGTCCATCTCTGAAGCAAGCTGGGTTTCGAAGGGCGCTTGCGCATGATGGAAGTGGCAAGATGGGCCCGCCTCGTGCTCCGCTACACCGTCCCACAGATGTCCGAACTCAGTGGTGCAGACTCGTCTAAACGCTTGGTCGCACGTTTTTTTTTTTTCCAATCGCATCCAGGAGGACAGTGAGTTTATATGGACCGAGGCTGTGAAGGCGCGGGTCAAGGGTGAGGAGATTTCCGAGGGGCAGAGGTCTGTGCAATGTAAACCGAAGCTGCAGGGGTGTACGCCACACACGACAGCCATTACGGTGACAAGCCTGTTCGAAAACAGCGGCGTGAGCGGCCTTCTCTTCGAGGCGCGCGCAGGTGCACTACGGACGCTTGTGCACCGCCAACGCTAGGATGCAAGCCCGGAGGTGCAAGCTGCCCTCTGCCGCACGTGCAGGGAGAAGGATTCTGACCGCGTGGCTGCCTAATGGGCCAGGTAGCGGAAAGGAGCAAAGGGGGGGGGGGCACCGCGGCCGTGATTACGGACAGGGCGATACAGGGTACACAAAGGTTTTTGATGTTAAGCAGCCCATTTGGTGCCAGTCGACAGGCCCGGCCGTACACTCCTTTCTTTCATTTTCTTCCTTCGCACGGCCATTTGCACATATGCCGGGATAGTGGAGACAAAATTCGTCTTGAGAGCAGTCACGAACCATCCGTTTCCTCTTTTGGCGCTATTCAGAGCCTCAAATTCCAACCGAACCCCATAGCGACAAGAGGCATCAGGGGCCGGGTGGATGAACATATTACTGTCGGAGTAAATTTGCCCCAATAATTTAAGGGCGACCATTTGGGTTGATGCGGAACAAATGCGCTAGCATTCTCTTCTGCTCTTGATTCTAATCCAGATCTGCTTCTATTTCCATTCTATTGTGACTCCAATCGCTTCTTTTATTAATTTTTTCTGCACCCACCCTTGTCTTTTTGATATGAGTGGATTCATTTTTAGTTCGGTGTCTCCCTCCTTCCGCTACAAGCGGAGAGGGAGACGAGAGATGGAGACGGTTGGCAGGTGCAATGTGCGGCACGTGAGGCCACCTGCCAGGTGTGATGAGGATGGCCGCTGGGTTTTTAAGGCGGAAGCCTTTAATGCCTCATCGTTGTAAGCAGGAGCTGTCGACAGAAATGTCACTCTTTTCAATTGGTCGAAACGGTCGTGACGTCACAGTGCGCGAATTTCAAACGGGGCCAACTGTACTTTGCCTGCTAACCATGCAACCATTTAAAGGGATCGTATAGTGATGCTCCAAGTAAGTTTGACTGAGTTTAGTTAATTGCTTAATTAACCAGTTAGCCTAATTAACCTTTCTAGTCAGACCAGATAAATAAATAAAACCCTGTAGGAAATTGGCCGAGCTTGGGAATCAAACCCCGGTCTCCGGAGTGCGAGTCGAGCACGCTACCACTCCGCCATGCCAGCTCGATGGTTTGGAAAGAACAAAGGTGCGTCTAGTGAATACGGTGTCTTCGTTAACTCCCATCTTCCTCCCTTCCCGTTGCAGCGAGGTTTAGGTGTCCACCAGGATATGGGAGACAGATACATTTCCTTTCCTCAAAAACGAATTTACCGACGAGCAGGGCGTATTTGTCCGCGTTCCAGATTGGTCCAAATTGTCGTGACGTCACCGCGCGTGAATTTTGACGGGTGTCCACTGAAATATGTGAGGCAGTTACCGCGCAACTTCCTTTCCTCAAATACAATTTTCGACTAGTGTCCACCGAGATATGTGAGAGAGGTACTGGGTAATTTCCTTTCCTCAAATACAATTTTCATTTTCTTCATTATGGCCCCTCTTTCTTCTTTCACTCGCACTTCCTCCCTTCCTGTACGGTGCGGCTCAGGTGTCCACCGAGATGACAGAGAATTACAGCCCCATTTCCTTTCCTCAAAAAGCGTTGCATTCAAAGGGCAACGCATCGCGCCGAACGGGTGGTGGCGTTCCTTGGACTCCGTGGCAGCGCTGCAACACGCTGTCGCGTTCCACTCCTAAAGGCGAAGCTTAAGCGTCATTAATTGGCAGTTAATTGACGCACCAACAAAATGTGCAGTGAACAATCGCGTAGCAGAATGCAGCTCTCAGGCTTTCGCCTTTCACCACTTTAGCCGCTAAAGTTCCTCGTAATTTTTTGCTCCTTAGAGGCTTCTAGTCCATCGCATAGAAGCAAAATTTGGAAATCGTGACAAAGTTTTCTCGATAGTCCAATGAGATTCCTCTCTAGCAGTAGCCACCCAAATCTCTGTTTCCTCTCTGCGCCTTTCAAGGCGTGAAACATGGTGGCGTTCGTCAAAGCAGAAGCCCCTCACTTCACGACGAATTCGCCTGCGTTCGCTTGTTGGGCGTTGTGGTGACAAAAAAAACTATTGGTGAATTAAGCTTTCCCTGTATTTCATTCTGTCTTCACATAGAAGTTTTACAGCGGCACTGCTAAGCTCCCGTTCCTTGGCTTTAGCGGTGTTGGCGCCTCCTGTTAGAGGATGAAGTTAAGGAAAGACGATAGAGGGAAAGTGAAAGGAGTGAAAGAGGTAGGCGTTAGGAGGGAAAGAGCAAGGCGCTGACCTATACTGTAACAGGATGAGGTGGAAGTCTTCAAGATGAATAAGGAGGAGCAAGAGGTGAGAACAAGCGAAAATGGGTTCGTTAGGTGCAGTGGCCACGACCGACAGCGTTCCCCGCACGTATATCACGTTGACTGTTCGAGGCATCTGATTGGTTGAACTGCGTGCGCCCAAGTTGGCCACACTGGTGAAAGAAATTCTTGCTAGGGCCGATATCCTGGCCTGCAGTATTGTGGAATAAAATAAATAAGAATAGGCGGGAATAGGGGAAAAGAGGTCCATCGCAAAACCGTCTTAGTGAGGACAGAATGAAATACATAGCAGTCCTAACGCGCCATTCGCTTTTCCTAAACCGATGCTCAGCGAGCGAAGGCAGGCGATTTCGTCGTGAAGCAAATGTAAACTGTACTAGAAAGCGAAAATGTAAGGAAGGCCATGTCGCGAAAGGGGCCAGCTTGTGACAGCCAAAAAAGTGCTGCTTGGGATCGCTAGACATATACCACAATGTTAGAGGAAATTATGTCAATTTTTTCTCATTTTACTCCTGGGCTACATTTACCCCGGTAGTGCAACCAGTCCGAGCTTTCCCTCACACCGAGGTGCGTCCACAAAGACATGCACGAAGCAGAAGACGAATCTGAAGACTCCCAACCGAAGTGAATGGTCAACGAGGCCGGCTGACCTCAAAATATTGCAAAAGTGGGAATCCCCAAGTTGGGGAACCGTAGGAATGCGGACGCTTTAAAAACACGCATACCTTCTTGCCAAATGTAACCAGTCTTCGTGGTTTGCTTCCCACTCGTATGGCAGAGCGCTCACGGCTTCCCTAAACATCAAAAGGTCTCGAAAGATGCAAACAAGGGTTCTTTTTACCTTACAGAGATTTAGAGCTTCAGGGGTGCATGGCGCGAGTGGCCCACTATACGAGTGAGAAGCTGACCATGCAACCTGGCTACGGTTCGCAATGACGGTGCCAGTATGTGCGAAAAAAGGGCTGGCAGTGCCGGCAAATGAGAGAAGCAGATATATGTGGAGGTGCTGTCGGGCGTGCAGAATTCGACGACAGACTTCTTCCACCGAAATAGACGGCCCTGAGACCAAGCCAGCCGTGATGACCAACTGGGACTGACGCTGCAGCCCAGCGCATCTGGACAGCCTGTGGTGAGCGGGACGACCTGTAGTGGGGCAACCCAGTCGGTTGCTTTGAAGCGAACATACGAAAGGCGCGAAAGTCGCATGCAATGGAGCGGCCAGCACGGCCGCATGCATGCAACCGTGCTACTCGCTCCGTTCTTAGTTGAGCACACCCGCTGCCATCACGCGACTTGAGATCGCCTCGAATGCGCTGCAGAAAGTTGACATTTATTGAGCGGGAAATTGTATGCGGAAGAAGCTGCGTACACGGAGTAGCGAACCGTCTGGGGACCTCTCGTGGGAAATCATAGAGAGCAAGGTTAGAGTACACGCGGAGGAAAAATAAATATGGCAGACTATTCCACTTTCACTGCGCATTTATACTACATATAAGAATAAAAAACTCCATGAAAATAATGCATGCTTTAGGGTCTCAAAAATTGGTTATTATTAGCATACTCCTTCTGCGGCAGGTAGATTGGGGCAGGTAGCACGTTCGAACATCAGCTTCATGGAACAGTTCTTTTATCAAAAGAAGTTGGTTCCGAAAGGCGGGAGCTGTAAAGTAAAATTAGCAAGTACCTCTGTACAGCGAAAGATAACGAGCCAGTACGGGATTATGAGGGTATGGACAATCCGGACCTGGACAGAGAGTTCGAAGTCGAGGAAATACAGGCGGCGCTTATGGCCATGAGGCGGGGCACGGCGCCAGGGAACGACAGGGTGACGGTGGGATTGCTTGTCAATCTCAATCAGCAAGCGCTTGAACATCTCACGCAGTACATCAACGAATGCTGGAAAAGTGGACAGTTACCCAAGGCATGGAAGACGGCTGATGTCAGCTTTATTCCCAAGCCTGGAAAGGAGGTGAACATCAATAACCTCAGGCCCATCTCGCTTACGTCGTGCGCCGGGAAACTGATGGAGAAGGCGGTACACATGCGACTTTCTACGTGTATAGAAGACCACAATATTATACCTCACACAATGTTTGGGTTTAGGGCACACTTGTCAACCCAGGACGTGTTACTGCAGCTGAAGATGGAGGTTATCGATCCCCCGCGCAAACGAAACAGTAGGGCCATACTGGCATTAGATCTGAAGGGGGCTTTCGACAACGTGAAGCATTCCAAGATTCTGGACAATCTACAGAGTACTCACTGCGGAAAGCGTACCTTTAATTACATCAAGGCTTTCTTGCAAGATAGGCAAGCGCACATCAGGATTGGCGACACGAGGTCCGAGGCGATACCCATGGGCACCAGGGGGACGCCTCAGGGAGCAGTCCTTTCTCCACTGCTCTTCAACGTTGCCCTCATGCACCTGCCGGAACAACTTAATGCCATAAGGGGAATCCGCCACGCCCTATACGCGGATGACATAACCATATGGACAACGAAGGGAAACATGGGACAGATGGAGGAGGCCCTCCAAGAGGCTGCCAGTACGGTTGAAAAGTATTCTGAAGAATGCGGACTGCGCTGTTCCCCGGACAAGTCGGAGCTCCTCGTCCTGCGAGGGAAGGGGGATACTGCATCGCTGGAAATCTCGGTCCATGATACACCTATTCCCGAGGTGGAAACAATACGGATTTTGGGGCTGCTCATTAACAACAAGGGTGTGAACGCAGCAGCGATCACCAAGCTCCGAACGGTGTGCGAACAAGTCATCCGTATGATATCTCGGATCACAAGCAAGAAAAACGGCATGCAAGAACAGGATACCCTTAGACTAATACAGGCCTTTGTCATCTGCAGGATAGTGTACGTGGCCCCGTACCTTCGTTTGAGGAAGACCGATCTAAACCACCTGGACGTTATCATTCGAGCGGCTTATAAGAAGGCACTCGGCCTACCCATGAAAGCATCTACGGAGCATCTACTAAAACTAGGGGTACACAACACGGCTGATGAATTGATTAGCGCCCATCTTACAAGCCAGGTAGTGCGACTGGCCACAACTACGACAGGCCGCAGGGTCTTAGAAGATTTAAACATTAGCTTTCCGCAGCAAGTGGCTGGGAGACAAGATATACCTAAAGAGTGGAAGAGCAAATTCCTTACGCTTCCGCTTCCCAAAAACATGCACCCGGAGCATCATCATGCTAGACGAGTGGCAAGGAGCAAGAAGATGAACGAGTGCTATTCAACAAAAGAAGGAGCCTTCTTCTTGGACGCTGCGGGTCCTGTACAAGGGATATCAACAATCTCAGTGGTGCACCAAATGCAAGTCGTGGACGGGCTTTCAGTTCGTAACGGGGATACACAGGCTATGGAGGAAGTAGCGATAGCCCTAGCTGCAACGCACTCCGAATCTAAATACATAGTTACAGATTCCCAGGCGGCTTATAGAAACTATATGCGTGGCAGAATCACGCCGCTAGCCTGCAAAATTCTTAGTCAATATAGGACTTCATCTGAACGGAAGGAATTAATATGGGTACCAGGTCACCAGGGAGTTGAATGAAACGAGCGCGCACACGCTTCGGCCCGAGCTTTTCTTCCCCGGCATCCTTCTACGTCCTCCCTTCCTGATTCTGGCTCCCCCTCTCCGCTAACGACATATTCAGAAATATTGCAACATTTGCGCCTTGAAAGTCAGACACTCCCGAGGCCCGCTAAGGGTCTCAGTAAATCAGAGGAATGTCACCTTCGCAGGCTACAAACTTTGTCTGTCAATAACCCAGCTACGCCCGAGTCCTTTTCGGCAGAGTGCAAATTTTGTGGCCAGAAGGCAAACTTGTACCACATGGTATGGGCTTGTCAGAAAAATGACAGCATTGAGATCATAAATCAGCCAACGCGGGAGGGCTGGGAGGCGGCCCTGTCCAGCTCGGACCTCGAGGAACAACGAGCCCTCGTCGCCAGAGCACGGACAGCGGCTTTCACCAACGGCGTCCCGGACTAGGGACCCGATCAGCCTTCCCTTCAACTAAGGCATTGTGGCTTTAATAAACGTTTTCATCATCATCATAACTAGTTCCTACTTAACCTAAGAAAATTTTGCAGTTATGAGAGAATATTTAAATGCTAAAAATAATATAGAACAGGATAAACAATTCCATTAACAGGTACTAAAATTACACCAGTAAACTAAGCGTATGTCGTATAAGGTATACTTTGGTAATATTGTTACGTAGAGGCCTATACAAAGAACTGTGCTGCGCTGGGTGGAATTCAACGACCTGATGCTTGAACACTCGCGCACACATACTCTCAGCATCGTCGTCGTCGAGAGCACACTTCGTCGTCGACTAGGCCACAATATGTTAAAAAAAAATTAAAAAAGGAGCCACGTGTGCCCTAGATGATATGAAAGCGATTGCAGTCAATGCTTGACTCTGAATGCTCAAGATACGGAATGCGCATGTTTCGACAAGTTGACTGGCAACATTTCCGTTACTGTGAATGAATGCATAACCGAGAGTATGTGGTGAGCAAAGTTCTAGCGCACTTTGATTACTATCCTGAAGGATACTCCAATATTTCCACATAATCATTAGTGCTTATCAAACCTCAGGTTGAAGTCTAATATTTCGTCGACAAATGTAACCTTCTGCGAAGGCTTGAGGTCGTGGTTCTAAAACCTGAGAGGTGGCATAGAGTGGACAAGTATTTCGAGTGTATGGAAAAACTGCTGATGTTTTTGTAGCGTTACCGTTCAGTTCACTGACGCTTTCTTTTTTATATGTCAGTACGTCTTGGTGATGACAGTCACAATGTTTTCATGCGGAGTAAATTATAGTGGCGTCCAGAAGGGTGGTGTATCGGGCTAACCGGTATCGATCAAATGTTATAAGCGGCTAGATGGGGGCAAATGCAAGCGAGATACAAAAGGACGGCGGTCCGAGCTATTGTATCTCCCCTTCCTTGGTCCATCTTTTGCACCGTATACAGTTATGTATCATTGAATAGTTGTCCTAAACATAAGCTTGAACCCAAGCAAGTGTCTTCTTGCGCCGCAAAGCTCGCTGAGGAAGCCCACGTTACAGGATGCTATACAGCTTGTTCGACGTATTGAATGTGGCTAGGGAATGGGAGTTCACTGCACCAGTGTACTTTTGCATGGCACGTCAAAGAAATGTTTCAGATATTCGACAGAGATGGTAATCGAGATTAATGCTTTGTTTTACGTGAGTTGGTTTATTCTTGAAAGTAGCCTACTCGTGCGTTATGAAGACACGGACGAACACGGAACACATATGCGACGTACACTGCGCATATTCGAGTCACCATCGGAAGTATAATATCAATGCCAGAGTTCTTTAGAATCGGCTGTATCGATATTCCCAGTAAGACCTCAGCCGCCGATGATCCTCCGGACAAAAACGCGCCGCTGTGAATGGACATAGGGCCGAGCCCGCACGTCATTCTATCAGTTTTGACTTCAGTTACGTCGTCAGTCCTAATCAAAAGTTCACCTGCTGATTGCCAAGAAAGGTGCTCAGCTAGATCGCCCGAGTGGCAGCTGGGCTGTGATAATGTGCACTGCGGTGCCACATGACCCGGAAGGGCCTTCCCCATGTGGGCCTGGGGGTGGTTGCTCTCGCGCGGTGCGTGATCGCTCTCACTATGGTCATAGTCCTTCAAAACTTTTATGATCATGAAAATTCTCCGTAGCGCTACGGGAGAGCTTCATATGTACACCGCGCCTTCCGCGAGGTGGCGCTAAATGTCCTGTAGGCGTAGAGTTACTGCACACGTATGCTACCAAAGGTAGCAGAGTTGCGCGTCTGTTTTCAAAACGCTGCTCGCGACTCCATTAGAAGAGCGCCATCACGTGGTGTCCAAGCAACCGTGTACTGCGGAGAAGGCGACGCTCGGGACACTTTTTGTAATTCCCGACGCTGCCGCAGCAGCGAACTGTATTGACAGCAGGCCATGTTCGAAGCGTATGCTCTATTCAACCACTGTTTACGTTCGCTGCTGTGGGGTGTCTAGCGTTCGTTGCTCTCGCGTTTTTTTTTTGTTGCTGAAAGTTGTATTCAGGTTTCTGTACCGAAAACAGGCTGGACTTGTGGCTCTGCGCTTTTTCGTGTACGCTTTTGAAACGCTAAAATAGAGCTCTGCTTTGCGTATGTATCTCTGTTAGCATAAAACCTGAATGGCAAACAATTTTTAAGCGAGGGAAAATATGTTTAGGCATCTGATTGTTCACTTCAGATGATAACGTTCATCCTGTTCCGAGTAAACTGTATTCTGGATTTTATACTGTCCTTTTTATAGTTCCGGCTCAGAAATTTTTGCAGGAGTTTCGGATTGAGTAAAGGGGACTGCAAGTAGGTTTTTTATCGCAGGCCCGGTGATTAAATGTTGCCGCAAAGATGAATGAATGCTACATTTGCACGGCGTGTTTAGGATAATGAGTCTTCCCTTAAGTTATCAGGTATATAGTCCGCGGAAGGCGACTGTGGGAATCGCCTGCTGCCGCCGCTCACGACGCGCGCTAGAAAGAGCAGCGCTTTTTCTTGACTATATTTTTATGCGAAGCATACTAGCCGCACAACCGAGCTCTTCCTTGCTGCGCCGCGCACGGCCGCGTAGCTACCACTTGACCTACATCGGCGCACCACGTGATATGACGTCACAACAGCTGTGAAAGCTGGGGCTCAACTCGTGCGCTCGCTTGCGGACGCGCAGCCTCCACCGGCGGCCTAACTCGCGCTCCTTCCGCTAGGGGCGCTGACGGCACAACAGCTGTAACAGCTGTGAAAGCAGGGGCTCAACTCGTGCGCTCGCTTGCGGACGCGCAGCCTCCGCCGGCGGTATGCTTCGCATCCTACGCTTAACCTTAAGCTAAGCCAGGCCATTTTTTGACTGGGTTACGCAGTCAGATGTTTCGATACTCTTTGCTTGCGATCAAGCGAAGAAGTGGTTTAAAAATCTCGGAAAAGCGCCCACGGTCGATCGGCGATGCGCTAGGCATGTCGCCTGCAGAAACGGAGTGCAGCTTCGCCGCATAACTTTGGTTGCTTGACAGGCAAGATGGCGGATCTACGCGCAACTCTGCTACCTTTGGTAGCATATACAGTAACTCTATGTAGGGGTAGAGCAACGTTACTAGATTACATGGACAGTTTGCAAACACCGCTGTAGTTCGGCGGCCAAACGTGGCCCCATTCGGCTCCTTTTCGTGAGGTGGCGCTTTCGACGCTGTTGGCCCGCTCCGGCCGGTCTCTCGTCACACGAACTATCGCGATGAGACGAACGCGCCGTGTTTCACGCCACTTTACGCGTGTAATTCCTAGTTAACGAGGATATTTCCAAGACAAGGCACATATATTATTCTGAGTGTGAAACTACAGTGGCATTAAGTCTGCGCGAACGGTCCTGGGCGACAGAGGTACGATCGGGATGTCTGAATCATTGGCTATTTCGATGAGACATCTGGTTCTTGGTCGGGTATAGTTTTTTGTTTCATTTGCTTCCTTGCAAACTAAGTGACACTTTGCTTACGGCGAGCCACGACATGGTAAATGAGTCGCATGTTGCCGAAAATATCGAAACCTAAGGCGAAGTACCATCAGTTTTGAAGCAAGACAGTCAACGATGCATATGTGCTTTTTAAAGGTGGATTCAGGACTACCAACCGTGAAACTTTGACGTCATTAAGGTCATAAAACGCGAAAAAATGGCGGTAATAGGACAGGTCAGAATGAAAGCAGTTTATTCAATTCATATAGGAAAATAACATACATCTTCATGGCAGCCACTTTTAATGGGCCAAACAGTTACAAGAGACGTGCTTTTACATGAGGCGAGCTAGACAAAAAGTGCATTTTTGTTGCATAATAAAATTCAGTATCTGACAAGTGAATGCCGATATGTGCTCAGGACAACCCAAGCGAGCAAGGCTGCACTTCTCTAGCTCTTCCAGCACTTTCCAGAAAATGTTTGCAGCCTTGGCGATGGTCAGTGTGAATTTCGGTCGCACATTACGTAGAACACTTATCTTTCCTTGGTTTGGGAGCGGACAGGTCGACAGCTCGGCCGCACCGACTCGCGGACGCATAGCTCGGGTGCACCGACCCTGTTGCGCTTCTGTGTTGAGTTGCAGCCTGAGACAACACCGCACGAGCTACGTCGCTCGAAACGCACTTATATCAATGTGGCAAGGACACAGAGGAGCAGCGATCAACTTGCAGCGCAGTTTAACCCAACAGAGAAACGCCTCGCACAAAAACGCTTCGCTGTAGTCTTCCCTGACGTGGTCAGCAGCGCGGCTACTGTATCGAGAAGCCGGTCTAACAGCGACGAGAGCGCCCCCGCTCGGCGGTACAGGCAAGAGCGACATCCGCGGCGTCGGAGTTTGCAAACTGAACAAGTAATCTAGTAACGTTGGGGTAGAGTTACTGTATATGCTACAAAAAGTAGCAGAGTTGCGCGTAGATCCGCCATCTTGCCTGTCAAGGTGGCGGATGTGGCAGCAAATATTCTCTGTTCTGACTTTTCCTTATTTCGCAAAACAAGTGCAGTGTATACGTGACGCGCAAGCCTGCGATGCCGAATACTTGCTGCGTGACGAGTTGCCGCTCCGGTTACGGAGGTACGCAGGAAAAGGCCTCGCTGTTCTATCTGCCGAGCGACGCCGAGCAGAGTAAATATGATCGGGCAATACGCCGACAGGAAAGCGTGTTCGACTCCAAGCATGTCCGTGTCTGAGAGAGGCGTTTTGCCCCGCGGATTTAATTCGGTCCCACGAGTTCGCGATCAACGGAGAAGCCGCCTCGCTGCAACGCGAGTAGCTGAAACTCAGGCCCGCCGGCGTCCCACGGGTATTCGAAGGCCTACCAGCGTACTTGAGCACGAATCTGTGTGACGATGTTGCATTTCAGACAGCTGTACTCTTCAATGTGCTTATGCGAAGGCGCTACTTCACGGGGTCAAACCCAACCAAAAATCTTACGCCGTTCCTGACTTTGAGGGTGCAGAAATAAAAGGAATATTGTCGCTACTGGGTATCGAACCCCCGGCGGCGCGAACGGATAAGTTTCGCTGGCCACTGCACGAGAGCACTATGCGATCGCAGCTTTTTTTCTTTTCTTTATTGCCTGTAGAGGACTTATGCTCTCGCAGCAGCCGATCACGCGTCGTGTTAAACTGCAACGCACTCTCGCGCTGCGCGCATTGCACACCTTCGTCTTCATCACCTTCCGACACATATTAGATCAGCTTAACCTCGATGAGAGCTTGACTTGAGTGTAATGTCTTCGCCAGACGTGCCGATGACCCAGTCATGAGCAGTATCGAAGATACATGTATCTTCGATACTATCTTTCGATACATTTTGTGTATCGGTATTAGGTATCGCGTGCTGAAAACTACAGTATCGGAGTATCGGTATCGAAAATACATTTACTTCGGTCTGCTATCTTGAATGCACTGTAACATCACGTGATCTGATGAGGACAAAGTCAAGGCCATGTGCTCATTTTGTAAAACAACAATCAGCGGTGCCTACTACTCGACTTCGAATTTAAAGCTTCACCTTAAGGTACGTATACTTTCATAGCTTTACTGTTTTTAACGCCTTAATATTTGAGATTTTAACTGTCACTTACGGGATGAAAATAGGCGCTGGACATTTCAGCTAAGCGAAAAAAGAAACGATGAAATTACGTCAAATTACGTCGTTTGAAATTTTGTTTTAGACAGATGGGGTCGCTATTCTCTTCATACAGATACAACTTGCTGGCAGTTAAGTACGAGTTGCACTTGAGTCAAAGCTGACTATCACGTAAACAAGCCTGGCACTCAATCAAAGTTCCAAATTAACTAAGCAAGGACACCCAGGGCATAATACGACGCTGTCTGTTGTATAATGAGCAGCTGTGAGTTTTGGGGTGCTGGTTCAATACCTTATACGCCCCTGATGACCAGCCACCATTACCTCCTATCCGCGTTCTATCAGTAGGCAGATAGATGCCCCTTTGCGAGCAACCAAGTAATAAGAGGTATCGTTTCATTTCATTGTGTACATCCCCTGGAGCGGCAAAGTTTCGAAGTATACAAAGAAAGCTGAAAAAAAAAACAACCACGAAGAGGAAAGCTGACACCGCTAACGAGAAAATGCTCCAAACAAAACTGCTTTGGTCTACCAGGAGTAAACTGTCTGAACCCGAAGTGGATAACCTAATTGTTAGGTTTGTGGTGGACGGTCTCCATTCGTTATCGACGGTTGAGGAGCCAGGCTTCGTAGCGCTCATAACAGGTACGCTCTCCCCTTTAAATATGGAGATTAGACAGTTGTCAAGAAAATTTTTTTCCTTACTCGTAGGTTTGCGCCCGGGAAGCACCGTGATTTCGCGACGAACGCTTGGACGAAGAATTGATGAAGAATGGAAAAAAATGTTGGATGACGTACGCCTGAAACTGTCTGACCAAGATTATGTCGCGACGACCATTGAAATCTGGTCTACACCTCACCGGAGCTTTATGGGGATCACAGTTCATTGGGTAAGTAAGCGATTTTTCTACTAGAAAAATAGTGCAGTTGAGAAAGCCTGCGCTAAAGCATACACTCTTCTTATCGTTCCTTAGATCGATCCCAACTCTCTCTCACGGCGATCATTGGCATTAGCCTGCAGAAGGTTTGCTGGACGTCACACCTACGACAAAATCGGCGAATTACTTGAAGGCATCAGACAAGACTTCGACATTTCCCATGACAAAATTGTAGCCAACGTCACCTACAAGGCCAGCAACTTTTTAAAATCTTTTAAGGAGTTTGGCTTACGCTCCGAAATCATTGATGAGGGTAAGTGGTACAAAGCAAATCATTTGCTTGCAGTTAAAAGTAGAATGATTTTATACGCACGACGTCGTGCTTGCTAAACAGGGACTTGTACCCACGACGTGGCCTGCAAGAGTCACAAAAATGCGCCAGTTCGCGCAAGTCGAGGGGATTTTTTCCAATTATTGTAAATCATGCAAACAGCGCTCACGCTGGATATCCAGTTATAAGCAATTTAGGGTACTTATACCCGCCAGTGTATTTTTTACTGTGACGCCAAGGCGGGTGATTTCATTTTTACAAATTCGGCGGCGAAAATATAAAAAGTAAAGGTCAGGAAATGAGCCCAATGTAATCAAATGTGGTTTCTAGCAAAGCAGAACACTTTCTGTTTTTATTTAGCTGTATTATGCGAGATGAACCATTTTTTTTTCTAAAGCGTGTGATACTTATGAAAGTTCTTAGGAAAATGTTTTCAATGAAAGCACCTTCTTTGTGGCAGATGGAGCCGCAGACGACTTGTCATTCGAGTCGGTGACAGAACCTGATCTTGGCCTCGAAGATGCCGAAATTACATTGCCTCGTCATGTCCGGTGCGCTTGTCACAAGTCTTGTGGCAGTTTCCGACGTTAAAGTAGCTTTGTCGATAGTGTCTTTTGAGGACATTCACTCATCTGCCATGATAAAATGTTCGGCACTTTAGAAGTGCGTCCGAAGGCCCAAGTCGTCCGAGATAATCGTCAGCGCCTTAGGGCATTCTTTACAAACACCGTGTGTGACGCGATGGAATTCCTATACGACAGCATCAAAGACCTTTTTCGATCGAAGGACAAGCTTCGAGACCTATGCAACACTCTCAAGCTGCAAGTATTCCAAGAAAGGCACTTCGCCTTTCTGCTTGAGTACTGCGATGTGTTGTAGCCCATCGCCTCTGCTTTGACACGCCTCCAAGCTGAAGCTGACTGCTTCTTCAGAGAACTGCTCCCAACTCTTCTTCAAGTGGAAACAAAGCTTCACGAGAAAGCTGCTGCAGACTATGTTTATTGCAAGCCACTTTTGGATGCAGTTAGGAATGGATTCAACCGCAGGTTCGACCATCTTTTGAAGATAAAAGCGAGTGCAAAAGAGGCAACAGTTGCTGCTGTTCTACACCCCTATTTCAAGTTGTGGTGGTTGCCAGCAGAAATGGAAGACTTCCGCCGTCATGCTCAGAAGCTTACAGAAGAAGCTGTTGTCGACTATGTCAGCACAGCACAAGCCGCGCATTCTTTCGCACGCGAGGCAGTGGGATCAACAGCGCCAGCAGCATCAAATGCGTCAGCTGACGCATTCTTTTCATTTGAAGAGACAAGCGGTATAACCAGCTGTAGCTCTCAGGAGGCGTTAGTGAAGCTTCAGTTTCTCAATGATTTACAAGATCCTCGATTTGATGTGGCTATGCTTCATTCTTATTCACTGATAAGAGGTGCCTTCGTCAAGTATAATACTGCGACGTGCTCGTCTGCTCCTATAGAGAGGCTTTTTTCATTTGCCTCCCTTACAGCGCGTCCACATCGCGGGACTCTTTCGGACCGGCGGTTCGAGCAAATGTTGTTACTTAAGACCTTCAAGTAAACGTAACGAATACTTTTTGCCAAATAAAAATGTTCAGCCATTTTACTTGCTGTTTTCATTTTAGCTCTTTAAGAACAGTTTTCAGCTTCAGAAGTTTGTTATCGCAGTACTGGCAAACTAACTGTTCGGTTCCCAAGCGCACGGAGCTTGCATCATTTAGTTTGATCAAAGGTACAGGCCATCGGGCAAGCACTCTATAGTATCGAACAGAAAACAGAAAACGTTTCAGGTTTATTCATATTGCCAAGTGCTCACAGATTGGTTCGTATAAGGAACTTTCGGTTAAATGATTTTTCGCTAAACTGCTTACGGAAGCGATCGTTTCAACATATATATGGCTTTAGTCCAAATTAAAGTTCTAACAAGGCCAACTGCGCAGAGAGCGGAGCTTCAACAGATCCATGCGGTCGGATTCGTTTATAAGTCCTTTCAGGAAAAGGGTTCTATAGAAATACACTAAAGGTTACAGAAACCACGCGTAAATTTCCTAAGTTCGCCAATTATATTACCGGCATTATTAGACAGTGATTTTAGTCATGTAAACTTCGTTAGTCGTAATATAACCTGTATTCTATTTGATATTTTAGTGATGTATCGAAGTATCGACGATACAGTATCGAGTATCTGTATCGAAAATCGATTTCGGTTCTGTATCTTGTATCGGTATCGGAGATACAATTTTCAAAGGTATCGAGTATCGTATCGAAGATACTATTTTGAAGTATCTTGCCCAGCCCTGCGATGACCGAGCAAAGCAAAACCATGAGCCAAAGAGGCTAAACACATCCGTTCGCATGTCTGCTCGGTTTAACTTCGTTAAACCCCTACCGCTTTTTATTTTTTGTTGTGCATGTTGCTCCATGGTGCCTATAATTGCTCATTTTTGGTTTATTGCGCCATCGCTCACAGCTTGTCTTTTATTTTGGTAGCGCTAAGCCAGCACGTGAGCAATGAACAAAAAAATGAAAATTTTCTTGCACTCGCCAGCGCCGCCGTAGTCACAATGTGACCAAGTGTAAATAAATGGTTTATGTAGCAAGAGAGTCTTCAGCAGCTGTCTTTGCCGCCTCCGAAAGTGTCAGCAAAAGAAAAGGAATTTGAGGCAGCGCCGTCAAATTTCCGCTGCATTCGTCACGTGATCGCTTTTGTAGCGCGCATTCCAGTTCTTAAAATGAAGCCATACCGTCTTGTTTTCAGCATTAGTGAGATTGCAGTATTTCTCACAAGGTAAACGTCAGCCGTGGGCAGTCTTAGATAAAAGCGAGGACTCGGCCGAGACGGGCGCAACCCAGACACATATAGATATGCTGCTGACCGGTATACGCTAGACCTTCCAGAGTGACACTGCAGGCCAGCTGCGGTGAAAATGAATGCGCAGGCTGGACCCATGTACAAAAATTGGCAGAGGCATTGCTTGGTTAAGCCCAGTATGTTGCGAAAGCAATAGCCCTGGCTGCGCCTGGTTTGGCTGGTGGTGTGTCTTGGTAGCGCTCATAGTAAAGCTTATGCTTATCGAAGTTTTGCCCATTTGCTTTACATGGCATTATACTCACCACACGAGGGCCCCCACGTGCTGGGAGATTTATGCGTGCCTCGGTCGCCAAAACGAGCGGCTTACGCTAACGGATGATTGTCTAGAAGCTGCGAGCTACGCGGCCAAAGCCGGCGACCGAAGTTGCGGATAACCACTGGATGGATGGATAGGAGCTCCCGCTTTGAAACGGGGTGGTGGCAATAGCGACCATGCTCATGTTTTCTTTCTTTACTTTTTGTTTATTTTTTATTCTTAATTTTTCTTTTGATTTTTTGTTTTCTATTTTACTTTTATTTATTTTTTATTTTTTGCTTTACCTTTTTTATTCTTTTCTTTTCTTCTTTTTATTCGCGGCAGCGGCGCGCAGCTGCTGAGCGGCGCGGCGTGGATCCGCTGGGACAGCAGCGACGAGCTGAGTTGGGCCCCAGTTTTCTCTCCGTCCGGCGTGACGTCACAACAGAGGTCAAGCTGAAGGTCAAACGTGGATCCGCCGGGACGACGCTGAAGGCTCTAAACCTAGCGCAGTAATGCTTTCGCAGTAAAAACCGCGTTTTTATAAAAAGAAACGAGAGAAAGTAAGCGCGTTCATTGTTGTCCAGAAAACTGCCGCTATCAAGGTTTACTAGTGGCCGCTGTCGACCTCAAAGGGTTTTCAGTGTCTCCATGTTGCAGCCAAGCTTTCAGGTGACAACCAGTATAGTATAGCGTCCATCCTAAGACCAAATACCGATCCCCAGAAAGCACAAATAGCAAGCGAATGTGAGCCTGTTGCCCGGAAAAAAGCAGCTGCGGACAGGGCTCGCGCAGCCATTCCTGCCCCCTCGCCGACAGCCGCGCCACCAGCGGCGCGCGCTGTCTCTATATGAAACTTTGGTCGGAGTTTCGTGACGAGAAAAAAAAAAAAAACATCGAAGGACTATGCTATGGTACAACTATCGCCTCTCCCACCGCGGTGTACGAGTGGTTAAGGCGCTCGGCTACTGAGTCGGAGGAACCTGGTTTACCTGACCGCGGAAGCCGCGTTTCTGTGGAGGCGGAGCGCAAAAGGCGCTCGTGTGCTGTGCGATATCAGCGCACGGTAATGATACTCAGGTGGTGGAAATCAATCCGGATTTCTCTTACTTCTTTTGCTCCGTCCTTAATCCTTTCCCCATGGCACGTCCACGGAGTAATGAGAACGGTACTACGTATTTGCTTCCTCAAAAGGTATTTCTTTCCTTCGCCCTCGGATGTGGAGGGTGGGGGGAGGGTGGGGGGGTGCTGCGATTGCGAACTACTCCCCCACGTTACGCGGATATTCAATGTTCAGTGCCTATATTCCCTGCGTATCAGAGTAAACATACGCTCTGGAGGTACACATTCGTACCTGGCAAGCGTATTCAATTTTCACAAGGGGGAAGCAGAGAGCATGAGCCTGCTTTTACGTTCATTCGCATGACTCGCAATTTGGTTTCAAAACGGCTGTTTAGCTAGTAGAGGGGTGAACAGTGGGAGCTTGTGTGGCTCCTGCTATTTATTTATTTTTATTCAAAACAAAGTAAACACGGATGGAAACGATCTTGCCAGCCGCGGCATCTGCGATCGAAGCTTAGATCACCTGGGCTGCGGCCAGTGGGGAATTTCACTGCGCGCGGGCGCAAAAACTCAGGCGGAACACTGGGCGGGAGCACACAAGAGAAGCTTACGGGGCAACATTGGTTCCGCTGCTCGCAGGCAAGCGCGTGTGCGCGTTCGTTCCCGGATAAGGTCGAGTGCCCTGGCACCCAGACGATATACGGTAGCAGACATGTGTGCTTTCCGCAGATGAGAGGATGGGAGAGCACGTGGGACTACCGAACGTGTCCCTCCCTAAATCGAGGCGCCAGTCACTTCATAACCCGGCTCGGGTATAAATTACATAAATCACATTCATAAATATGTATACATTCGTGCCTTCGTGTGTGTGCGTGTGTGTTCGCGTGTGCACACTTTTGGGATCGGGGCAGCGTCCTGTATCCTGTATTTGCGGCCATCTGGTGGCACGTGTTAAGTTGCTCCTGCTTTGTTGTAGGTATTCAGCTCCTGCCGAGTACGTCGTCGGCTTTGCCGCTGCCAGTCAGCAGCACATCAGTTCAGCAATCTGCGCCTTATCGACCTGCAAGCAAGCCCTTGGTGGTGACAGCGGCGCTGCCGTCGTCTCCGTGACGTGATCACTGCTGACCGCGCCACCTGGATACATAAAAGGAACGGACAGCCCCCGGACCCTTGGGATCTGCGGCCACTGGTGGCACGTGTTAAGTTGCTCCTGCTTTGTTGTAGGTAGGGTTCTGTCCTTTTCTTTGTAGCTATATTTTTTAGTACATTGTGGCCGCTGATCCCGTTCTGGTCTGTTGGATGTTTGGAACTTTTAAACGCACCTTGCAAAATGGGCATTGATGTGAACACGTACCGCGCTCGCATTGGCACCTTTCTACCATCTTCACATCGCTGCAGTACATTAACCGTCCAAGCAAATACCGTTTCCGCGCTACTTCAAGCTCTTTTACCACGACCTTCTTATGTACTAGCATCTGTATGCTTAGCGCTGCTCCTCTTTTCTGCTGGAGACATTGAGGCCAATCCTTGACCTGGAAAGGTAGAGGACGTTCTTAACTTGCTGAAAGACTTCATTGCTGAAAACGACCAAAATTTCAAGGCTACGACAGCCACGTTGGAAGAAATTAAGCGCGATGTTGTTGACATTAAATCACGGATTGATGTCATTGAGCAGAATATGGGTGGCGTGTCCGGCATTAAGGAAAATGTCTGTTCTGTTCATGGGGCGCTTACTGAAGTCAAATCTGTAGTTGCAAGCACAAGCAATGACCTTGGAAACGTAGTTGACGATCTTAACAATATAATGAGGCAAAACAACCTGTTGGTAAAGGGCATGCCTGAAACAGAAGGCGAAGAGTATGAAAATACCGAAAGCAAAATACTGGCATTCATTTCCACCCACCAAAAAGTTAAAATGGATGCAAACGACATTGAACGAGCCCACCGCATCGGCCGGCGTCGCGATGATCACAAGCGTCCAATCATCATCAAGTTCCTAAATTTCAAGGTAAAGGAATAAGTACTACGGAATGCATTCAACCTAAGAGATGTGATGCCCAAAATGTGGTTGGAAGAAGACTTTTCACCCAAAATCCAACTACAACGAAAAAAACTGAGGGATTATGTAAAAAGTATTCGGGAGGAAAATGAGCGATTCACTATTCGGTTTAATAAGCTGCAGTTGCGTGGTGCAACCTACAAATACGACCCCGCTTTGGAACAAGTTGTGAAGGTATTCGAACAAGAAGCGCGCAGTCCTAAATGACCGGAAACTCAAAGCAAGTGGTCATCCGGCAAGCTTCGAGAAATTTCTGTGCTTCTTGCAAACTTCCGCAGTGTTGTTCCCAAACTTGACACCGTGAAAGGCATAATTTTTACGTGCTCTCCAGACATCATTCTTGGCACCGAGTCATGGCTAACGCCCGACATTTCCAACAGCGAACTATCACTTCCTGTGTGCCTAACTGTTTTTCGAAAAGACAGGAAAGAGGGTAGGGGAGGAGGCGTAACGATCGCCGTACGGAGCGATTATCAGCCATGTCCCGTCGCCTTTGAAACGTGTCTTGAGCTGCTGTGGGTCATGGTTCGGCTCAAAGGTGTCACATATGTCATAGGTGCATGCTACCGGCCTCCAAACAGTCTTCCCGATTTTGTCGATCACCTGCAGGATGCACTAGAATACATTTTCGCTACATACCCCCAAAGCATTGTACTGTTAGGAGGCGACTTCAATTATTCCGCTAATAACTGGAAAACGTCATCTGTCACTTCCGGATCGAATCGCCATGAATGTTCCCGCCTGCTTGATACAATGACAGCGTTTCATTTAACTCAGCTGGTACAGGAGCCCACCCGAGGTGATCACGTTCTAGATCTGTTATTTACAAACCTTCCTACTCATTCCCGCACCTACGTACTCGAAGAGATAAGCGATCACAGATTCGTCCACAGTTTAGTATCCATGTACGTTCCTGCCAAGCATATTACGACCAAATGCATCCTAAACTACCCGAAATGCGATCATGAAAAATGCGATCATGAAAATAAGAGACTTTGCGCATATTTTTCAAACCATCTTTGTAACTCGCACGGCAAACGAAAATTGGTTGTTATTTCGCGATAAGTTGAAGGAAATCGAACATGTCTGCATCCCAAAATTACACGTCAAAAAAAGAACTGACTCCCCCTGGTTCACAAAAGATGCTAAGAAGAAGAAGAAGAAGAAATTTCTTTATTTTGCTTGAGCAAAAAAGGTGACGGAAGAAAAAGCTGCTTAGTTGCAGCTTGACAAAGCTCCCGCCACCCAGACAGCAAGCACTTGCACAGCACATAGTTTTACAAAATTGATAAAACAGTCCTCTGAAAAGAGCAGTCAATTGTGAATTGTCACGTGCAGAACAATAAACAAAATAGACACTTGAAACAAGATTAAAAGAAAAAAACGAATCCGTGGTACAGGTTAAACAAAAATTTTATAAATTCCCTTGTGCGACATTTGCAGAATGTCTATTTGTTTTTCGTCCAGTTCATTGAGCGCATGCGGTATGGCGTGTTTTAGTCGTTGTTTTCCGTACATTGTACGGGAAAATGGAATGAGCCATGGTGACTGATAGCGAAATGAATAGGTATTTGTTGGTTTTTGTAGTCTAGCTAAGGTCAGAAATGTCTCAGATTTTCCTTGTATTGCATTCTTGTACTTACTTAACAGGTTATAAGAGTACATATCTTCCACTTTTAGAATGTGATGTTTGAGAAAAAGGGGTCCTGTTCTAAACAAAAAGTGTCTAAACAAAAAGAAAAAAGTGTACCGCAGAGCTAAGGAAGATAACTCTGACAGCGCCTGGAAACAGTACAAAGACGTATCTGCTACGACCGAAATCGCCATAAAGAAGGCTCAAAACAAATTTTTTAACCACACTTTACCTGACTTGTTAAGAACCAACACTGCAAAATTCTGACAAGTGATAAACCCTAAGGGCAGCCATGAGATACCAGTATTGAAAGATGCGGACGGACGTGTGGCACCTCCAGAGGCAATGCCTGACCTATTCAACAAGCATTTTACAGACACCTTTACAACCGAATCAGTGCCTTTTAATTACCGTGAACCTCAACAACCGTTAGTGCTTCATCCATCAGAACCAATCATCACTAGCGCAGCTGGTGTTGCCCGAGCTATTGAGTGACTTCCACTTAATTGTAGCCCTGGTCCAGATGGTATCAATACCAAACTTCTTAAACTTACCGCGCACGTGTCAGCTGCCTTACTAACTTTAATATTTCAGCAGTCTTTAGATACAGGATGCATTCCCGATGACTGGAAAACCGCAAACGTCAGCCCAGTTTTTAAATCCGGTGATAGGACGTCACTGGAAAATTATCGCCCCATATCACTAACATCGATTTGTTGCAAGTTGCTTGAACATATCCTCTACTCAAACATAATGACCCACATTAACGCTAATAACTTGCTTATTGCTAACCAGCATGGCTTTAGGCAAAAAAAGTCCTGTCAAACATAGCTATTTGAGCTCTTAACAGATCTTCATGAATCGGTACACGAATTAATATATATTGATGCCATATTTATAGATTTTTCAAAAGCTTTCGATCGCGATCCCCACATAAGACTAATGAAGAAAATTAACAACCTACAACTGCACCGCGGCATAACCCGTTGGATCGGAGAATTCCTAAGTAATCGCTCCCAAAGCGTCAAAATTAAACAGTATTCATCGAGCAGTTCACGAGTCATATCAGGAGTCCCACAGGGATCCGTTTTAGCGCCATTACTATTTTTAATTTTCATTAATGACATAGCATCTAACATATCATCTAACGTGCGACTGTTCGCTGACGACTGCGTAATCTATAGAAGGATAGTCACCCCCCTTGATGCAGTTATTCTACAGACCGACTTAGTGCGCCTAAATGAATGGTGCCAGCTATGACAGATGGAAATTAATATATAAAAAAACAAAGTTGATTACCTCTTCCACGCGCACTAATACACCTTCTAATGTCTACACAATTGATGAGAATACAGTTGAAAGAACGGATTGTTTTATGTACCTAGGTGTTTATCTCAGTGCTGATTTAAGCTGGAACACCCACATAAATCACATCACAAACAAAGCAGTTAAGAAACTGGGACTCATCAAACGTCGTCTATATCTTGCCAACCCCGAGACAAAGCTTCGCGCGTATACTACTCTCATAAGGTCAGCTTTAGAATACGCATCTTTAATATGGAGTCCAAGTAGCGTTTGATTAATTAACCGTCTTGAGTCTGTGCAAAATAAAGCTGTGAGGTTCATCCTTTCTTCATACTCACCGTATGAAAGTGTGTCATTATTGAAGCAAACTATCAGTATTCCTGACCTTATCAGTCGACGCAAGTTCTCTCGTTTATCGTTTTTTCATTCCTTGTACTACGATGGCTCCCCGTTCACAGCTGATCGCATCGCCCCTGCCCATCATGTTTCATCCCGGTCTGATCATTCCCACAAAGTGCAACCCATCTTCGCACGAACACTGAAATATCAAACATCACCCTTATTATTATCTATGGCAGAGTGGAACTCGTTACCGGCTGACATAGTTTCTGAAACTGAGTTATCACATTTCCAAACAAAACTTTCATCGCACCTTGGCCTACAAAATTCACCGTGATATTTTCAGTATTGTCGAAGCATTAAGTCTTATACGCTCAACCTATGTATCTTTCAGCGGCTGCAGTGCTGTGTACTTGCAATTTGTATATATAGTTATTCTTTGTATTTGTTAACTACTGTGTGCCAATAATCTGTATTGTGTTGTTTTCATGCCATCCCCCCCCCCCCTATGTAATGCCCACT
Organism: Amblyomma mixtum; assembly: GCF_055824585.1. Classification (NCBI taxonomy): domain Eukaryota; kingdom Metazoa; phylum Arthropoda; class Arachnida; order Ixodida; family Ixodidae; genus Amblyomma; species Amblyomma mixtum. The sequence goes on along the minus strand of NC_143014.1, from coordinate 424,156,930 downwards.
TGGGCCCTTAGGGTATCTAAATAAATAAATAAATAAATTTCTAGTCCTGTATCCTCTACTAATACGTCAAACTTGGTAGGCCCATATCTGATCTGGCGGCTGTCCTATCAGGGGCCCCTCAAGGATCTGTGCTGGGCCCGTTACTTTTCCTTATTTATCTCAATGATATGTATTTTGAATCTCCTTTGCGCTGCCATTTCTTTGTAGACGATTGTGTTGCCTGCTTTAGTATCGAAACAGTTGACGATCAAAAGTCGTTGAACGATTATCTCACGGCTGTCGCTGACTGGTGTCGAAAATGGGACATGAGCTTGAATACGTCTAAGTGCGCCCACATGACTATATCGCGAAAAAAAAAAAGTCTACTCGCCTTCAGGTACAAGATTAACAATAACAAAATTACATCTGTTAGTCAATAAAAAATATTTAGGACTTATGCTCGAACAAAATCTAATTTGGAGCGCTCACATTAAGAAGGTAGTCTCAGGCGCCACTCCGAGGCTCTGGACGCTAAAACAAATTAGAACACTGCACGTCAAGTACAAAAGTAGTTGCTTACACAGCCCTCACAGGCCCACTACTCAAGTATGCCCACGTCGTCGGCGACGCGCATACTGAAGCAAAAATCAACCACATTGAGGGAGTGCAATATAAAGCTCTCCGATTTACCTATGGTGCCTACGGTAGGCACATCTCGGTGAGCAGTCTTCTTACGCTATCGGGCCTTCCACAACTCGAGCAGCGCCGCAAAACGCACCTCCTAAAACTACTGTACAATATCACTAATAGCAACACCAGACTGGATTTTAATCATTACGTGCAATGTAATGCTACAAGACTGTCAGGGGAATGACTACACGCTAAATTTACCACGCGTTAAAAGGTGAAATAAATAAACGAGGCGGCATGTAAAGGAAAGGAACTCTAATTTTAATTGTTGAAATGCTAAGAACCAACAAGAAAAAAGAACAGAACAAAACAAAACACTCGCGATAGGTACAGAAGAGAGCTAAAAAAAAGGAAAGGCACAGTCAAGTTTTTTTGTGTCCCAGTGATGAGCCTGCTGGGTGGATGGTGCGTCGAGCGAGGAGGTGTGCCTGGGCGTCGGCGCAGTCTTTATGCTTCGGTCGATGCCCTAACGGAGGCGTGGTGTGGACGGCAGTCTCCCCGGCGGCAGGAGTCAGCGTCACAGCGTTGACGCACGGTTGACGGCGCTGTCCACGGCGGCCTCAACGCTGCCGCAGGAAGTATTCACACCTGTGGGCTCCGGGCACGGCCCCCAGGTCAGGTAGCCCGGGTAAGCAGCGGTGGCGACGGAGGCGGACCGTGTTCAGAGGCTGTCAGCCAGGAAGGGAAGAGTGGCGTCTGGGTCTGGAGGTTCAGGCTGTCGACGACGGCTGTCCAGGTCTGGTAGCCCGGACGCCTGCGACTGAGGCTCAAGCCTGGGAAGTCGGGGAGCCAGCAGAACTCGTCCACGTCCGTCGACGACCGCGCTCTTCCTCTTCTCCCCCGCACGCTCTCTTCGCCACGTCGCATTTCCGCTTTTTTTTCCCTCTTCGTACACGACCCCGTGCATATTCTCTAGCCGCAGTGTGGCGCTGGCCACTTACAAAGGCCTACTCGAGGAAAACATACCAAAACACTTTCAATCTTTTAATGCCTCAATGTAAAGCAAATTCATACCGCCATTCTTTTTTCCGAGATCCGTCCTCGAATGGAAAGGGCTGCCTCCCGACGTTAGCGAATCTGAATCACCTGAAACATTTTTGGTTGCTTTGCATCCCCGCTTGTGATAGCAGTGTATGTAATGTTCTCTTGTCATGTGAATTATTGGCGGCGATCCATTACCTTCTCTGACAATTGCACAGCAGTTTTGTAAACTATGCACAGGTGTCGCGTCTGATGTATCATTTCTTGTGTTTATTTTTCTGTCATAATCCAATGTATACCATCTGCGTGCATGTTTGTTTGCTAATGCACTGTACTCTGCCTTCCTGCTTTGGCCGCTAAAAGGCGGCTGGCAATATTGTAAAATAATTATGTCCTGTAAAAAATATGGTTACTGTCCATCGCAATAAATGAGCAGAAAAGCAGATAGGCGTAAACATGCATACACGCCGCGGTGGCTCACTGGTTGAGGCACTCGCTTACTGAGCCGGAGTGCCCAGGTTTGAATCCGACCGCGATGGCGGCGTTTGGATGGAGGCGAAGTGCAAAAAGGCGCTCGTGTGCTGTGACATTTCAGTACACGTTAATGATCTCCAGGTGGTCGAAATTATTCAGGATACCACCACTGCGGAACCTGTCCCTATCTTCTTTCAGTCCATCCTTTATCCCTTGTTATGAACGGTATGCACACCAGCCGAAGAGAATTAAGGCGCAGATTCCATCTACCGGGATGACCACGATGGCGGAAACAGCAGCGGCAATTTCGACAGGTCGTGTGACCCCACGATGACCCCTCCAAAAAAGGATGACTGGCTGGGAAGTAGCCTGTGGAGTTCTTCACACGCTCGGCTCTGTGCGAACAACATTCCCTTTGGTTCCCCGCAAGAAGCGACCGACGATGGACAGACGACGGGAAGAAGGTAACGGTGTCTTCCAGTAATTTACCGTGTCTGATAAGAGCCCTCCCGACCGGAGAGAGCCCGCCGAGGTTGTGTCCACAGCGCCGCACATGTGTTTGGATGGGCACGTGCAGCTTGGGTAATAGCGGACCTCCGAATCCTGCTCGCCAATTCCCACGGCGCCTTCGTGTGCTATGTGCTATGTAACTCTTCCGATCTGTGCCTCATGTTGGATTGGCCACAGCCTGGTGAAGGGGCGGTGCCTTAGGGTGTTTAACAAACGTCCTACGTGAGAACGAACGCCCTGGGCCCTGGCAACAAGGCTTATCCAGTCGCTTGACGCTACGAACTTTTAATTCCTGACTGCTTGTTCTTACCGGTACACTATGTAAATATTCCTGTGTAAAGTTCTTGTTGTCTCTTAGTAACCCCGCCTCCAGCCTCCTTCGTCTCTTCTCCGGCCCGACCACGCTACCCGATCCCGATACCCTTCCCTGACGGCGCCGTTCGGGTGCCCACCCAGATATCTGAGACAGTTACTACGTCATTTCCTTTTCTCAAGACCAGTTTTCAGTTGTCAATTTGAAACGAGCAACGAATTTGCCCATGGAGAGTGAACGCTTTCTCTTCATATTGCCAAATATAGCTAACTGCTAAATATATTTTTTTTTGCCTTCAACAGGCACACATTTTAGATGAAATATTCCCGTAAAAAATTGTTAGCGCTTAAAATAGTACACTATAGAAGCTCCCGTTTTCCCATTGTTAGATACAAATAAACGTTTCACTGGTGTCGTCGAGCACCATGTCCGTGCATGGGCTATGGTTCGTGCTATGAGAAACTTGCTCGAGTCCTCAATTTTATATGAGAAATTAGCTTGCACGCACAAAGTGCCTGCTCACGCCATGTCTTGGCTTCCGCTTAGAGATTTTGTCAAAAAAAAACATGAATTAGGAATCAGATACCTGTGCTACCCGTAAGTGAGGGCCGTGTTCATGCTGACAAGTATACGACATGCATGTATCTGCGTGAAATAATCCATGAAGTGGAAGTCGTTCCTGCATGCAATGCGCAGCCACCGCCAGTCTTCGAAATGAGGCAAACGCAATCGTCGGCGAGTACGGTTAACGTAAGTTGCGCATGTCGAATACTTCGCGCTTTTAAAAGGTGTCTCCAAGACTCCTACGAGAAATGTGTAGAGTGTTCATAACAGCAGAATGTTGTGAATGCACAAAAAAGTTTGCTCCTTTCCGTGCTCAGGTAGAATAGTTTTATGCTGCACAAAGCCAGCTCACTGCGTAAATGGCTTCAAGCGACGGGGCAAAGTGGCCTAGCAGGCACCCGACACTATGCGCAGCTCATTTCGTGTGGCTTCGGATGCTTCGCATCTCTCATGAACACCGTGGATAGCTGGATAACTACGCCACAACAAAGCGCACAAAACATCAGTGAAAACTACAGGGGTGAAAACGAAGCTGAAAAATAAAAAAAAATCCAATCAGCGCCCCGGTCAACAAGCCACGAGATGTCAATCCGAAACCGCTGTCCTCTTCAACGTTTTTAGATCCCTTTCAGTTTGAAAGCTGCGGTGCGCGGATTGTAGCCTTTCCGTTTCCTTCCGTGCGCTGGCGCTCGCCACGCTGTTTGCCCGACCAGCGTGGCCCTTCGCGTCTACGCCATGGTCACCGCCGCCTGATTTGGAGCAGCCAGCAGATATCAGCATGGAAGATATCAACTGTCCTTTGCCAGTTGTTAGCAGTGACGCTTATCTTACAGTATAAAAAAGCTTCAAGCAAGGGTGCTTCAAGCATCCCACCAAAAAGATGCTAGAGTTTACCAACATTGTAAACAAAGCAATCCCGATTTCTTTGAAGGAAGGTCCCGTTTTTGAAAAGGACGTTTTTTGGGAGCTGCTAGACGAGCTTGAATTGCAAAACCTTGTTCGGCTTGGATGTGCAGAGCATATGGCCACTTTTACATGCGAAGTGCTGCATTTTGTTATAGTGACACGCATCCACTTCTAGGCGAGAGACGTGAACCGTCGGCTAGAGAACAGAGAAATATTGTCATTGCAAATAAAAAAGCTCGCCTTCAAGTAGCCATTCCCTCCGTGCTTCCGACTTAGTGTGTCTGCATTTAATGCTTGTCTGTGTTCAATGAAATTAACATTCTAAAAATGAAAGTGCAGTACGCTGCTCCTGTCTGTGCTATCATTGCAAATAAAAAGCTCTTCTATAGTTACTCCCTCCCTGCATCCAGCTAAGTGTGTCTGCATTTATACTTGTGTTCTCTGAAACTGGAATTCTAAAGAACGTGCAAAATGCTGCTCGCATGTGCAGTGCTTCGTTGATAATATAGCGCGGAATTTCGTGACTGATCTAGAAGCGGAACATCGCTAGTTTTATCCTTTCATTAATGTTTCGTGCATTCTCCCGAAGAAATATTGATAGCTCTAATCCAACATACGCATAACAGCGCTAAACGTCGCAAACGTGATGCGATAAAGCGCAATGCAAACGATTGTTTTTTTGCGAACTGGCATCAGCCTGCTCTTTATCTCACCCTTACTAGCCAGGTGAAACATTTCTTTAACCATGAGGCTGAAGTTTCAACGTGACAGCTCCAAAAGTACAGCAAACTTGAGTTCAACGTGTTCGCTCCCAGTGTTATCGCGGATGAGAACAGGCTGTCACAGCAACTGCCAAGCGCGAGCGCTCCGGCGCCTCCGGGCCGACAGCGACAGCAGCGCCGCGTGGTGAGTGGAAGCGGACGGGGGCCGCTTTCTCGGGCGCGGCGCGGGGGAGCTTGCAAACTGAAAGGGATCTAAAAACGTTGGTCCTCTTGGCATGCATGAGGCGTCCATGGTGGATGAAGTGCTGAGCCCCCAGCTTTACCTCTAATAAATAGTAAGAAACTCTATGCACTGGCGATTCGCCCCCAGCTTTACCTCTAATAAATAGTAAGAAACTCTATGCACTGGCGATTCTTCAGTGAGGAAACCAAAATCTTTACTTTAAGACACTGCACTTGGTCGTGTGATCAATCCAGACCACCTTACGAAATCTGAAGTGCGTATAGAAACCCACGTAGAGGTGCGGTCATAATTCAACGAAGCACCTATTCCATTTTAAGCGCAATCACGCCTTCCCTGCAGGAAATAAACATTGTTTGTCCGTGACAAAGCGCACTAATGTCCGCTACCAGCATGCACATACCATAGCTGGCAATTTCAATTTGGCAACGCGTAAAATATTAGATGCCCGTAGCATGCTCCCTTTATATGCTTATTTGCAGATTTATACCGCTGAATGTGCTTATCTTAATTCTTTTTTGCTATAATCGAAACGCGGTTGTATGACGTGTGTGCCTCCACTGTCTTTGCACATGCTCTTTTTTTTTGCTTTATATTTCGTGTGTCACACCCTATTAAACTGTTGGTAGTAGCGCTTGTCAGTCGTCGTATGTGTTTCTTGTCGGTCCTTGTCTAAGTTTTGCGCCCACTTCATTTATATCATGGAAATGAAACATGCTCGGCAGCACGCTCTTCTGATACACCCTTTAATTTTGTCCGCACCCGTACCTCAGTTGTTGATGTCGTTGCCTTCGGACATGGCACATGGCCTGTCGGACATGGCACATACCCACGACGAAGGATTGGCCAGGGTTGTTGTTCACCTCGTAGAATGCCGCATACCCACACAGGAGGATCGGCCAAGAAGAGGGGTGTTCAATGTGGAGAAAAGAAAGACACCAGCGCACACCAATTATTTTATCTTCTTATCGCCTCTTGCGCTAGATTCTCTTAAACCGCTGCCACGATGCGGTGCACTATGGAAAGTACCCCGTGTTTTTTGTGTTCGGTCAACCGGCGTTAACACGTTCATACGCATATTTATTGCCCAATTGGCGAAACGATAGATTATTTTGCGCGCGCTGTCGTGGCAAGGAAAAGAACAAAGACCTGTGAGTCGTCGCCTGTGTCTTGGCCAAGCCGGCCAATCCCCTGCAGTGGGTTTGGCGCCATTTTCTTCTTGAGGAGAACAACACCCGAGCGTCGTCAGTCGGAGCCCACCGGGAGTAATCGGAGGGCACGTCGAGATGAGCACAGAGTTCCACTCGTTGCCCAACATCCACGTGCAACGCCCTCTGTCCCCCGACGAAGGCGAAACAGTACCCGCTGTGTCCCTGAGACCTCCATCGCCTACCGCAAGTGCGAGTCCGGCCTCGTTAGGAAATGTTCACGCGGAGCTGCTCCACGTCGGGGGTATTAGCAGCGGGAATTCAACTGAAGCTACTCGCCAAGCGCCCCCAGCCTACGCGGCCAAACGCCGCGCCTCACTTCCGTTACCGAAGCTATGGGAAAAGTATGGCTGGCGGAAACCAGAAGCGCCACCCTTATTGCGGCGTTTCGCTTCCGCTCTGACCAGAGCTGTGAGAGAAGTACGTGTGGCTTTGTCCCAAGACAAAGGAGAATGACAATCTGGCGACGCTCCACATCTCGCGGCGGGCGACAGACAGTTCCGCGAATGGACGGCGACATCGAGACCAGTGGTACGTGGGCCACAGGCGCGCCCCGACGAGTTGGGGCAGCGGTTTCCATCCGACGGACAGCCTCGGGCAGTGGTTCTGCCGCCGTCTCCGGCCGCGCTCTTCGGCCGAGTCGTGAGAGCCGCCGGGAACGCGCTGCGATCAGGGCGTTTTTCGCTCGCCCTGTTGGCATCGCAGTCGCTCAGCGCAGATCCAGAGGCCGGCATGCCCGCGTTGGATTCCCTGCAGACGAGCGACGACTCCTCGAGCTGGGAGCCCAGGGCCGCCCGCGAGCGGAGCTCCGAAACGCTAATGCTGAGGTTGTTGTTCCTGGTCCTCTTCATTTTTGCGGCGTCCCTGATGAGTGCAACTGTGTATTTCCGAATTTCGCAAATTTCGCAAATTTTTCCATTCTCGACTAGACTTTGAGGACTTCTACGCGGTATGAGCGCTGAATAGTCCTTAATTACTGCATATCTCTGTTTCACAAGCTTTATCACCACGACGTTTTACATGACGACTTATTTCAGATACCTTGCTTCATTTTCCCTCGCCGTGATCATCCGTACAAAGTCAATCGCCCATTGTGTCAGTCATCTCTTTACGCGCAATCATTCATACCTAGAACCATAAGTGACTGAATAACTTACCATCAGATATTGCTACCGAAATTCACCCACACAAATTTCACAAAATGCTGCTTACTCACATCAGAATGTGACGTCCCTGTGTACCACTGTATCTTTACGGAGTTAATAATCCTTCTATTTTGCTCCCTCGCATACCACTACCTTCTTTCAGATTTTTTTTTTGTATTCTAAATCTGCGATGTAACTGTTTTTTTGTTTTGCGTTGTTTCTGTATTCTTAATCACAGCCGTTTGCATTTTTTAGCTTTTGTTGCGCTCTATTGCTGTTGTTTTTTATTTTTTATTTGTTTTTCTGTACTTGAAAATTGGTGTCTGTATTTTAATTTTCTCTCTTTTCTGCACCTGATTTTGAACAAATTGTCATCAAAGTGCTTCGTGCGTCCCCACTATGTAGTACCCTCCCCGGAGGGCCTTTTGGGTATATTATTAAATAAATAAACAAATAAATAAATAAATAAATAAATCAATAAATAAATAAATATAATGCACGCACCTTGAAACTTGAAAGCAGTTTCACGGACCCTTTAAACGTTCGCCCTGACTAGATGCGGCTGGAGTTCCTGGATAGAAGGGACACTCTTGTATCGCTTGCAGCAGGGTTACTGGAGCTTTGAGTCTAGGTGCGCGGATACGAAAAAATATGCGCTTCTAGCCAATAACTGCGGTCTTGAGACACGGAAATGCGTGTAATGATGAACGTGCGTAATCAAGTAGGGGCTGGAAGCAGCAGAACTAAAGGGCACAAAGCCTCCTAGACTAGGTTGAATGGCGCATTACAAGACCTCCGCAGTGCCAGCCCCAAGCATAGCGCAGCCTTGGTGAGGTATGCGCAGTCTACTCAAACGTTCATAACTTGGCGCATACGTGTGCAGGACCTCCGTCACTCTCTGATTCAGCTGCTCAGGTTAAATGGATATTGTCGCACTAGTCTGCAATCACTACGTTAGCACCAAATTTTGAAACAACCTATAAAATCTACCCGCCGCGGTGGCTCAGTCGTAAGGCGCTCGTCTACCGAGCCGGAGTACCCGGGCTCGAACCCGACCGCGGCGGCCACTTTTCGATGGAGGCGAAACCCAAGAGGCGCCCGTGTGCTCTGCGATGTCAGTGCACGTTAAAGGGACTATGCAGTAAATTAATTGCGATTACGTAAAGCAGGCGACAGATAGGCATTCCATCACTCGTCACCCTAGCGCAAGAATTTTTGAGCTAGCTTCAACAATAACGAAGTTATAGACGATTAAAAATCACGCTGCTCCTCTCCCCCCTCAACTCATACGCGCGGAGCACCAAGAAAAAGAAAAGAAAACAGCTCAGGGACTGGGCCCCGCCCATGATTACGTCATTCGCTGACGTTCGGTTTGCGAATTCCGGTTGTCGCACCCAGCAACCAACAGCGTCAGCAGCGTCTCTCCCGTCTCTCTCCGCCTTCCTGGATCGCGGCGCACGTCGGTTTTCTTTGCTTATCACTGCGACAAAGGCACTGCGACAACTCCATCACTCGCTGATTCAGCTGCTCAGGCTAAACGGATATCGTCGCACTAGTCGGCGATCACTACGGTAGCACCAAATTGTCTACCCGCCGCGGTGGCTCAGTGGTAAGGCGCTCGTATACCGAGCCGGAGTACCCGGGTTCGAACCCGACCACGGCGGCCACGTTCCGATGGAGGCGAAACGCAAGAGGCGCCCGTGTGCTGTGCGATGTCAGTGCACGTTAAAGATCCCCAGGTGGTCTAAATTATTCTGGAGACCTCCACTATGGCACCTCTTTCCCTCTTTCTTCTTTCACTCCTACCTTCCTCCCATCCCTTACGGCGCGGTTCAGGTGTCCGCCGAGATATGTGAGACAGATACTGCGCCATTTACTTTCCTCAGAAACCAATTGAAAACCAATTATCAATTTCTGGGACGGTATTCACAACGGCGATGAAATCCATGCCTAGGCGGGGATGACTAAACGCGTCCCGCCTTCAGAGCAGAGCACTGCTGAGGCCTCATTGTGAGATAGCTGTATTACCCCGAGACTCAAAGCCCGGCCCGGACCCGCTACTTATTATATATCGAATGAGTCAGCCTCAGACTCATCAGGTAGTGTGCGAGGGCCGGCCCGTACGCCCTGCCGCTTAGGAGGTGCTCAGTGTGTGCATCTAGTCTGCTATTATCGGATACAACTCGAGAAGTAGCGGCAAATGCCCCTCGAAGGAGCCTCTCCAGCCAAAGTTGTCGACCCATTCTCCCCCTTCACCGAGCTGCTACCATGAAATCGCAGGAGGGGGCAGATAAGTGGGGAACAACCGCTGCTTATTCGTATTAACCTGGGGGTCGTGAGAATCGTTCGTCGCCGTTGGCTGGAGGGTCTCTTCTCAGAGGCATCTGCCACGTCGTTCTTGATAGTTTATGGTTTAGGGGTTTAACGCCCCAAGGCAACTCAGGCTATGGGGTTTTTCGTAGTGAAGGGCTCCGAATATCTCGACCACCTGGGGTTTTTTAACGTACACTCATTTTGCACAGTACACGGTCTTCTAGAATTTCGCGTCCGTCGAAATTCGACCGCCGAGGCCAGGATCGAGTGCGCGTCTTTCGGGTCAGCAACCGAGCACCGTAACCACTAAGCCACCACGGCGGCTCTTGATTCTTGAATTATATCGGGCTATGCACATGGAAGGAAGGGGCCTGCAAAGCCGCTTAAATTGGAATAACGCGTGAAAATATTGCTTTGGTAAACAAAAAAAAATAACGAGAAGGAAAAGCTCAGTCGGCCGCTCACATTTTTGGAAACTGAGCCCTGAATGTCCCCGAATTTCCGAGAGCCAAATGAAAACGAGTTCAGAGCAGGCTTAATGACCTACTTTGCATCGGGTTTTCTTTACGCCCAATTGTGTCTACACATAGAACGTCGTCGAAGTCATAGCAGTGACAATTTTTTTTGATGAACTTGGTTTAGCGGGTAAAATTAATTACCGCGTTTCAATGTAGAGAAGGAAAAGCGCCTTTCTATTGCGCAGTATGTCTGAAAGACCCGAATTGGCGTGCATAAATATGCTCTGCCCCAATGGCATGTCGTGTAAAGTAGAGGAGGAGGAAACAAGGAATCAAGGATTGCCTTGTAACAGTCGGCTGTCCGTCGAGCAGTCGAATGAAGGTCGACCTTCTCCAGCGGTTCTTACACAGCTTCAAATGTCCAGTTGGAAGATACAAGTCGCAACCGGGCAGATGCGGAGGCTAGTCCAATCCAGCAGTGCTCTTGTTTTAGTAGGCGGACACGCTCAAGGGGAGGTCAAGCGCCCTCCTAGTTTTTATCTTCGTGTTTAATGCGATACCATTAGGTGGGTCATGAAGGCGAATGCTGTGCGAAGCCTCCACCAGCTGAGTGGTGCCTAGGTGGACTATCCTCTCACCACCTGTGAACCGTCCACCTCTCCTGTTCCTATCCCCCTCCCCCTCTCCACCTGTAGGGGGAGAGCAGGGAGACGCCCGAACCATCCAGCAAACAGTGAAAAATGGCTAAGAAAATGACCCAGAAAACAGCAGGCCTATACGCAGTAAATATGCAGCCTCCCAGAGAACTTTCAGTGCAAAACGAGGCTTGCAGGAGCCAATCCTTCCCGCGTTGGTCGGGAAGCGCAACCTGCGTTCCACCAGCCCCACCGGAGGCTGCGTTTGAAACCCGCCAGTGCAGTGGTGCATCGCTTAAACGCTACGCCACTGCACAGGTAGTGGTACGAGGACTCACCGCAAACTGTGAATGGGGCAAATTTCCCGCAGTTGCGTAGTCGGAATTGGAATAGAATCAGAAATTGAATTGATGGGGAGTGAAAGAACGAACTGAGAATTGGAATACAGTGAGAACTGGAATAGATTGGCGATTGATATCCGCATGCTATCGCATTTCCTCCGGATCAAACCAATTGATAGCCGGCAATATTTATTTCTTTTTTTTTCTTTCATGTGTCTCTCAACCGGCTGGTATGCACATGCCGTGTGCGCCCGCTACAAAGCGAGCAGCCAGAAGCAATCCTCATCACGATAGGAAATCTGCGCATGGCTGAAAATGCTGCCGAAGCAGAAGCGCAGCGCGGTCGTCGAGAAGACCCACCTTTGGAGGTCTCTTTAATGCTTCAGTTAGCCTCAAATACATAAATAACAGAAGACCTTCTTCACTGGGTCGCAGAAATCACCCACAACAGCTGCGCTGTAAGAATGTAGCACCGAGTACCGTAATTATACTGCGAGTTCTTTGAGGCTATGTTAAGAACAATGTGTGCAGCTCCGAACCTGCGAGGTTCGGAGGAGGAAGTACAGAGGTGCATCAATCCAAATTGAATTGCTGTGGCGCGCGTTACTCTACACCGCAAAGATGAAAGATATGCAGAACGATTCGGAAACTTTTGTGCGTGAAGACTACAGTCGAGCGGACTCATCACGAACCTGATGGTCATTATAAGTGGGCTGTCACGTCTAGTATGCTAATGTGTAATTAGAGAAATCTACTAATTAAGAAAGTGCAAAACCATTAACGTTGCCGCGTCATACCCATAAGGCGGAGCTTAAGCGTGCCCCTAATTTTAATATTACTGCTTGGTATGACGATATCCTTTTCTCGAAACGTTGGCAAGCACCCCGAGGATTTTCCCCTCATTCACTTGGCGATTGTCAAGAACCACCTGCCCAGCTAGCCTCTCTCTACCATGCTTAAAGGTGCATTTAGGCAGATTTTAAACACGCGTATTCTGGGAACTGCGACGATGTTAAACGTTTTTTCTTTGGTGCAGTAAAAAATTCAGGGGCAACTTTGACGATCTGAAGTGCGCGAGGCGAAAGCCTTTCCAAGCAATTTTGGCCGCACGGCCGTTGGCACACACGAGGCGGCTATGGGTCTACTTGGTTTGGCTAGCCATGGCTAATTGGGTCATGTCATGACCCATGACTTACTAGTCATGATTGGTTATTGACCAACTACTCATGATTGGTTAATTACTAACTAGTCATGACTAGTTGATTGATGACTGGTTAATGATTAGCTAGGCATGACTAATTAGTTGATGGCGAACTAGTCTAGCTACTAATGGCTAACCAGCCATGACAAACAAGTCATTAACCAGTCATGACTGGTTAATGACTAACTACTCATGAGTGATTAATGACTAACCAGTCATGACTGGTGAATGACTAACTACTCATGAGTGATTAATGACTAAGCAGTCATGACTAGTTAGTCATTAACCAATCATTACTAACTAGTCATGAGTGGTTAATGACTAGTTCAAATGCCAAATAAGTAATTAATGAATTCAAATGCCAAAGGCCCTGGTTCGATTCTCAGCCTCGACCGTTTTTTTTTTTAAGTAGTGTCGCCGAAACGCGGACACATTTTCCGACATGGCTGCTAACGACAGTATGAGGCAATAAAGACTCGCCTTAATATTGCGTTTGTGCATCTGTTACCTGTGGATAGAAACAGCTGTGTTTGCTCCCCCTCATTTGAGTTCTCCATTAAAGCCTTCTCTCCAAAAACGAACATTGCAAGGGGGGACTTGTAACACCGACACTAACACTCCTTAATAAAGGTGCCAGCAATTGCGCGAACCGTAATCTCGGAACGAATGCAAGCAGAGAACAGTGCGTCCTAGCCATCATTGTGGCGGTGGACCGCAGTCCGGCAATGCTGTCATATCAGGGACACATGAAGGCGCTGGGAAAATTGTGGCGGCTGCCAGAAAACTTTACTTCAAAAACGCCGGGGAGCAAAAGCCGGCTTCACGCCCCCTAGAAGCGGGCGTGAAGCCGGCTTTTGCACAACTTCCGCTGGCCCTGTCTACGGGAAGGATTCGAGAGACCACCTTATCATGAAGGGGAGCAGCGATCCCGCAACCTCAATTTGGTTGGCTTCGACAATGCTCCCGAAGCACGCGATAGACACGTAGTCGTCGCTGTCAAAGGGGTGCAGTTCCACGTTCTCCAGGGCGCTGCAGCGCTCTACAATGGCTCCCAGTATTTCTGCGGTGGCCTCCTGCTTCCCAGCTTCGACGCTCATGAAGCGGAGGCGCAGGGCGCGAGATTCTGGGTTGTTTTCCAGCAGCTGCCAAACATTGGCGTACGCACCGGGGTACACTTCATCCGGGAACAGAGACCACGTCAGGCTCTCCAACGAACTCTCCGGCGCGATGAGCAGAGAGACGATGTCCGCGGGATACACTTTGCAGCTCGAGCAGCTGAATGAGGTCAAATTCGGACACAGGCGAGCGCAGCGGATAACGTTGGCCGGGTCAGTCATGATGCAGTTGTCGAGGTTCAGCTTCGTGACGAGCTGCGCTCGCCTGGGTGTGAAGAAATTCCTCATGGTTTCATGGCTCACGTTGGGGTTGCAGCGGATTTCCCTTAGAACTGCGGCATCATACACAATGCTCTCGAAGCGCTTGCTTGTGTTTTCAATCGCCAAGAGCGAGCAGGCGTCCAGGTGCAAGAGAATCCTGAGCCAGACTTCGTCCGGCAGAGTCGAGTAGTCGCGTAGACGGCGGCCCCCGGACATGGCTTGTACGTTGAACACAGCGGCTTGAAAGCGCCAGGACCTGAAAGAGCGTAGCAAAGGTGAACGTGGTGGGCAATTCGATATTCGAAGGACCCCTGCTCTGCCTTCGTTATCTCGCTAAGGAACCGGTAATCACATGTTTTTCAAGGAACGTGTCTCTCTTGTCCAACGTTTTACTACTTTTATTCGTGAAAATGACGCGCTCGACACGAGACATCAACGGTAGCAGCCTAATCGTGCGCGCTGGAAGGCATGCGCATATTTACAGGCGACTGCTACAGGGACAGAGCAATAACACTGCACGTGAGTGCCCCACCTATGGGCGAGGAACTAATACACTTATCAATGCTCGCAGTAGCACGGTGCAAAACATAGGAGAACAAACTCCACCACAACGGCGCGGCGCACAACACGCACGATGACCTAAACCACCTTCCGAAGCGGCTGCGAATGCAAGGCGACTTGGTCTCCGCCCAGCCCCAGACGTCGGTGATTAGCCACTGGCTTCGCCGCCAGACGAGACGCCGTCCGGCCCGGCGTCGATGCTTTCAGTTTCAGCTTTAACCCGTTCGCAAACAAGACGATCACCCACATCGGCCGGGCAGCGGACGCTCCCTAGAAACCACGTTAACGGGCGGCAAGCCGCGCGCCACGGAAGGCGAAGCAGCCGAAACGCGAAGGCAACAGCCGCCACGCAGCGACACGAATCCGACATACCGGGCACGAGCGCTAGCGTATACCGCGCCGTTAAGCCATCGGACTGTCAATGAACCATGCGCAACTCATAGGCTATCGAGCCCGCGCAGCGCTGTACTGCGCTTCACAGACACGACGCCATTACTCCGACACTCACTCGCGCGAATGCCCGATGGCCGCCAAACAAGATATCTCGAAAGACTATTTTTTTTTTTCACTCCGAGAAATATTTGCCCCTCGAAAAGTCACAGCACCGGTTAACTCTCAAATCAATCAAACGATACAGTAATACAAAAGAACACTACCTTTTTCGAACTAGGGCCTCGCCGTGGAACGATCCGTTAGCGTCTGGACTCGCACTTGCGTTTGAAGCGCCACCGATGCGTGTACTGTGGGCTAAAAAGATGCTAAAATTGAAATTGTAACTTTAATTTTTGCCTTATTAGTTTTTTATTTTGTAGCATGACATTTAGCATTAAAATATTACCCAAAAATTCTATTGCAGTCAATCCTGCAAAGAATGGAGAGATAACAAGCGTGACTGAGCGGTGCCATAACTGCCACTGACTTCAGTGAGTGGCGCCATCCCCTCGCTACCTCTATAAGTAGATAAGTTTTTTTGTTAGTATTTTATCTCTATGGGTTGGACTGGGCGCCTTTGGCTGTATGGCGTTGATGTATGCGCTTTAACGTCCATTCGTACCGTGCTATGCATGAAACTTTTGTGGACGGACCTTCCCATTCCTTCTTTTTCCTGGAGAGCTCAAGGCGACGCTTTTTCGAACGGTCACACGCGGTCTCATCACAGAGTTCGCTCGCGCGGGCGGCGCTTGCCAACGTTTCGTGTGAGCCTGCTCCGCGCGTTTGTGGCATGATCGCTGCGATTCTCGCGGCAATCGAAGATACGCACTGACTCTCTTTTCATTCAGTGTGCGGAGACGCGCCAAGCGTCTCCGCAGCGTCATGTTTGATTGAGGCTGCCGTTCGCTGCAAAGATGTAATTTTCATCCTTTTCGGCGATTTCGCACCGAGCGACATATGTGTACTTTGGTAACTCCCCGGTGGTACGCTTGCTGCCGTGAGTTCCGCGGTGGCGAACTCACGGGCCGCTGGCACGGCGACACGTTCTCCTGTCCGCGCGGCACTTGCTACGATAGCCGCGCTGATGCTGGAGCTCTTACTGCCGCTTTACGAATACCGGCGCATGAGTGCGATTTTAGGAGCGTACGCCGAGCTACGACAATCGCTGATGTGTCGGTCGCGATTGTTCTTGGCGAAGTGCTTTGATAGCTGGACCCCTGATTTGCAAATGAATGCCGCAGCTTCCACATGAGCGCCAACATACAGCGAGGTAGAATATAGGGTGGTGGTGGCGATGTAACACGTTTTTTAAAACAGCCTTTACGTTAGGCATTTGATAGGCCCTGTGCTAAGGTGACGAGGGCGCGTTGCAGGTTCAGGTCCCGAGAGGCGAGCCAGATGGGCCACGGTGGGGGTGGGTGAAAAGGATAGACGGGAGACTCGAAGGCCGAGTGGCACTGTCTAAGGCAGTGTCCTATCAGATAAAAAAGGAAGGGAGTATCTCGGGTGCTGTCCTTCACCGCACGCTGATTTCACGTGAAGTTTACGGCATGGTTAACGGTGAAACACCTAATTGCTTTAAAAGTGTTATTTCAAGGATAATTAAAGGCGGTTAGCGGCTTGGTGCATCCGAAGTGCTTTGCCCGTAGCATTCCGCTACAGTGAACACTGCCGCCGTGGCTTACTTCCCCTTGTTGTATTCCCGCCCACATGAATCTCTATACCTTTTGCAACCACTCCTTATATGGAGCGGTTTCCTTGAGTCGGAGAACCAAGAAGACCATCTCTGAACCGCAGCGCCTTCGGCACCATTGCAGCATTGAGTCTATGCTGGAAATAAACTGATTTCCTCTCGCCTCGTGCTGCGCTGGTGGGTCGTGTGTTGTGGGATGACTTAATGGAGAGTTCTAGCACTCCTGCAACCGTAAAGGGGGGTGCAGACGAGCCCTGACAATGCCATGTCTCGTGTCACGTGACCACGCATCCGCGAGTCTCGTGCATATTTGGTGCGCGAGTACACTATACAGGAACGCGGCAAACAATCCGCGCTTACTCCCCCCTCCAGCGTACTTGTGCTGTTCGCGCGGCGCGGCAAGCTGCTTCCGAGAGTTTCAATACGGACGCCGAGCGAAAACTTCGTCTCATTGCTCTGGCATTTGTCACTTAAATGTCCGAGGACGACGGGGAAGCTTTCGCGACTAAAAAGCGGAATGTCGGACAAAGCCGTGGTTGGAGAAAAAGCGTTAGGGTGTTCAGAATCTGCTGGGCGAGGACCTTTTTGAATGCGACCAGGTAGGGTACCGTAGGTTCCTGCGGCCGAATCCGGAGCAGTTTTACAAGATCATGGCTCTGCTGCGACATCGAAATGAGCGGCGGCACACTATATTATGCGGGCATCCGCGCCGGCTAAGACGAGATTAGAAGAGACGCTTCGTTTTCTTGCATCAGGTGAGTTGCTTCACCACTTTGCAAAAAGCAATTAAAGTAGAACCAGGCTTTAAAAGAGATCACAGCCTGCTGTTGCGGCTTTTAGCGCGGCATTTTTAAGAATTGGGGGGGGGGGGGAAGAGGGTCACCTATGGGCCATTTACACTTGCGAGTCGCTGGGGTTGCGCGACCGCAATTTCGGTCGAAAGGCGACAGTCGCAGGACATTCACGCGCCCCTAGATTTTGTAGTTTTGCTCTGCGAGTCGCCCACGGCTAACCTATCAGCTGTGCAGTGGAAGTGAACGGAAGCTTGCTCCGGCAGCGGTAAAGATCGACAACTCTCGATCCGAACGAGTCCAATTCATTCGGGGAAGCGACCTGCTGGTCGCTTCCCCGCTGCTTGCGTGCGTGCTGCGGGCTGCTTGCATGCAGCCAGCGCAGCCAGGCCGCTCCCTTGATGGAAGCGACAGATGGTCGCAAGCCCTTCGTGAATCGCAAGAGGGCCTTTAGCCGGCAACTGTTAACTGCATTTTCCTCTTTCTTTCCTTTGTGGCCAGGACAAACGCAGTAACCCCTTCAGTGCAGTAACTAACCAGTCGAAGTAGCCAAATTCTCTCCAGCCACAACGCCGAGGGTAATAGCGTTTCCGAAACATTCGCGCAGAATGTTCTCTGTCATCTTTAAGAAATGCTTCGGCTAGCGTTTCTTTAAGGCTGCGCTGCGCTGGACCATCAGGTCTTCCTCCTCGGAGGCCCCCGGGTGGCCGAGGTGGTTGGTCAGCGCGGTGCGGGAGGTGAGGCTCCTGAGCTGCAGTCTCCTGTCCAGATGTGGGCCAACTTGGAGCCACTGTTGCGTAGGCTGCGTGTGGGAGCGCTCCACTTCACTTGCCGTCTTGCAGCCGGTGTCTCGAGCGGCTGTGTTCAAGAATTTCAAAGGCTCAGTTCAACGCTGACTCTCAGGTAATTCTTTAGGAGGGAAAGCAGCGCGAAAAACAATGAGCGCAAACGCAGTGCATGCAAGGTTTTGCAGTCTAACTGCATCATCAGTACCAGAATACGGAAGTTGCACCTGTACTACATATACAGTGTCAGCCGACATTTTATTGCGAGAGAATTTAGGTTGTTACCCGAAAATTTTGTGCCTTCTGTGTCAAGAAATACTCTGTTTGGTCGAGATGGAGATGGCGTCACTAGCATCGCCAAATTTTAAGATGTCAAGGAGCCCCAAAATTTTGGGTTGGCCCACCCCCAAAATTTCAACGCTGGGTGACCTAAGAGCTCAGAGTACGCAGAAAAGGTGAATAAAGAGATTGAAACAGTTAGAAACAGTGTAGGCAGTCAATGCACCTAACCTAACTACAAACAGTGTAGGCAGTCAATGCACCTAACCCGGCATAAGAACCCGTGTACTGCATCATGTGGCTATCGCATTATTTCAATAAGAATTGCTTAAAAAGTCCCATAATTTTTCAAAAGCTTCGTACTAAACAAACCAGGAAAAAATTAACTCTTCAGTGATCAATCTTGATTTGTGATTCCTTGCAGAATCCAAGATCATGAACCTTCACAGTGATCGTCGGGTCCATACCCCCGCGAATCACCTTTGACATCGACCGCCTACAGGATTTCGTACGCAGTACCCCTGCACCGCACATCCTAACGGGATACTTCATCGCACTCCGTCCTGCTTAGGAAGGCATCAGATCAACAGCCAGAGAACGAGTTATTTCACAGCGATCACCTACCTACGTACGTTGTGGTTGGTGGTGCCTTCTTTAGGTTCCCGGAGGCGTACGGTACGCTACACGAATTGAGAAGTTTTTCCTGACGCAGTAGAAAGACTGGAGCTCTCAAACCCCGATTGTGAAAACTGTGGCACGTGCTAAAACGTCCAGCAGTAAGGTTATTTCTCTACTAAAAGTTTACTAAACAGCAGATGCTTAATATGGGTGACTTCGAGCTACTCGCCGCAGAGCAGAGCGAGGAACACGCGGAATGAATCATGGAGATGACATCAGCGTTGCCAGGCGCGCAGAGAAACATATTCAGCGCCGTTTGGACAAGCTGGCCGGGCGGGAATGACGATCCTTTTGCGCGAAGCTTGATTCCAGAAATCCTCTTTCTAAGGTATGGAGCATTGTACCTCATTGGGCATCCCGTGCCACTAAATTTTTCTGAGTGCTTAGCTGCAAATGCGAATATTTCTCGTCTCGACGCAGCAGAGGCTTTCTGTTTTAAGATAATTGCTCGATTAACAGCCATATCGGTGCCATTGTCTCTCCAAAGCTTCACCCCTTCACCTAACACTGCTCTCCTTGACGAACCATTTACTATGGATGGATTCCAAGCGGCTGTGGCAACAACCAAAAAATATCCTTCCCAGGGCTGGAGGGTGTAAGCTACACTGCCCCTTTTCACCTCAGAAGTAAGGCCAAAGTTCAGCTGCTCGAAGTTTATAACATCTCCTGGGAGTCCGGCTGCCTTGAAAGGTATTGGAAGCGTGCGCGTGTCGTACCTGTCCTCAAGCCTGGAAAACAATCCACTGACTTAAACGTATTGCGCTTCTAAGCTGTGCCAGAAAACTGATGGAGGAAATGGCACACTCCCGCCTTACCTTTGCTCTGACGAGCAGGGGAATTTACCCCCCGACAATGTTTGGTTTCCAAAAAGACGCACCAGCATTGACAACGTTATGGCCCTTACGATTTGTGTAAAACGCAGCAAAGCAGTGCGGTCTATGACCATTGCTGTGTTTCTTGACGTGAAGGGAGCCTTTGATAACATCACACATGACTCAATGAGGCAATTCATTCAGCCTTACAATCAGTTGATATTGGTGGACGATTGTACAACTGGTTGTGTGACTGTCTGCACGAAAGATCGATTTTCACGTCAAGAAATGAAGGTTACACAGCTGTGCATCAAATTTCTTGCGGAGTACCTCGGGGGCGATTTAATTCCACTCTTTTCAATATCTACCTTGTTGGCTTGGAAAAATGCTTGCCACCTACAGTTGAAACCTCCCTCTACGCTGATGACATCTGTGTTTAGCGTTCCGGACGGAATAGGCGCATTGTGAATGCCCGACTACAGAGGGCAATAGGTTGCATCGAATCATTTTTAAGTAAGCGCAGTCTCGCCATGTCGCCAGATAAAAGCTCGACAATTTCATTTTCGAGGCGCGGTTTTGCGTGTTACGTGCTGAAAGTTGCTGGTACCCCAGTACCACACCTCACATGCTATAAATTGCAAGGGGTGACATTTGACAGGTCACTGTCTTGGTCCCCACATGTACAACAGCTAAAAATCAAGCTCCGCTCGTACGCCTCTATCCTTCGTGTGCTCTCCACCACCATAAGAGGCTGTTCTACACCTTCATTGCTACGGCCGTAAGGAGCGTTCTGTGAAGGCCTTGTGCGCTACAGTCAGGGTACAGTCAGGGTACAGTCAGGCTAGAGTCAGGGCTCTTCAGGGTTGCTCTCAAACAGATACCAAACTCCTTGAAGCTATGCAAGCTAAAGTCTCGATCTGTCTCGGCCTTCTCAAGAATACCTCCACTGTGGGTACTCTAGCAGAGAGCAAACATCTAACTGTATCAGTACTGTTAGCCCAGGGGCTGCTTCGTGGCCAGGTGCTGTTTTTGGCTCGCGGACCTAACCATCCACTCGCAGAGTACTGCATAGATGAAGTTTCTGAGCTTCTCCCATCACAGTACCAGCACGCTGTCACAACCTCCTCCTTACCTTGGAGGTACGCTGCATTGCAAATCAAGATAACAGACCCTGTCATTAAAGAAAAAACAAACACCTGAAGTTCCCCCCCTTAAATACTTTGCTCTTGAGCACATTTATGGATTTTGCTGTGCGCACCGCTACATCTACACTGATGGCTCAGTTACGTCATTCTCATCAGCGATTGGGGTGTGGATTCTGTCAATGCGGAACACAATTTCAGGGACACTCAGTCATCGCACTTCGACTACTGCTATCTAGCTGGCTGCTCTGCGAGTAGCATTTACTTAAATTCCACAACAATGCCAAAAGCGTGGGTTAATTTCAGTGTCTCTGCGCTTCACTACAAGCGATAAAGTCCGAAGGAAGCCTTCCGGAGTAGATCGTCGACGACTTGAACAGATTAGACACCGAGTCCTGTGAGATAGTGTTGTGCTGCAGTGGATACCCGCTCACTGCGGCCTAAAGAGCAACGATCACGCTGATGATGCAGCGAGGTCGGCGCACGGCGACACCTCCTTGCTCCTACCCATACTGTTTTCTCGTAGTGATGGCGCGAGACTTCTGGCTACTAAATTCTGGCGGATGCAACGCTCTTTGTGATGTGATCCGCAGCTTCAATATAGACCCCTTCTTCGTATCGACCTAACTTGTGACCTCCGTATGCAGCACAATTTAAATAGACGTGATCGTAATTGCCTGCACCGAATTCGCCTGTACTGGTTTCATTAAAAAAATTCTATCTTCATGAAAATGGTGCATCAACTAGCCCTCTGTGCCTGGCATGTGGTGTGCGCGAGAATCTTCAACACTTGGTCTGCCGCTGCCAAATCTTTAATAACCATCGCAAGACACTCGTAAGTGCTTAAGGACTCCGTCTTGTCAGCCCCGTGCATCTGGAGCATGTCCTTGGACCCTGGAGTGATGCGGCTTCGGCTGCGCGAAGAACAAGCGCATTATTAGGTTTTCTTAGGGATACTGGTTTGGTGTACACCCTTTGATAATCAAGGGTGTCTGTGAGTTCGTGAGTGTTGAGTATGTAGAAGGCAGACCACGTTCCAGGCCTCACATGCGGCAATGCCATAGTATCCCAATCGACCAAGACGCTATGGTGGGAGGAGCGTGTGCAACGCGAAGTTGGTCGAGAGGCTTTGGGCTGTCGTGGGCGCGTCGCCATAAAAGTCATCCAAGAAGACATCGGCTGGTCCAACTCTGAAGCAAGCTGGGTTTCGAAGGGCGCTTGCGCATGATGGAAGTGGCAAGATGGGCCCGCCTCGTGCTCCGCTACACCGTCCCACAGATGTCCGAACTCAGTGGCGCAGACGCGTCTAAACGCTTGGACGCACGTTTTTTTTCCCAATCGCATCCAGGAGGACAGTGAGTTTATATGGACCGAGGCTGTGAAGGCGCGGGTCAAGGGTGAGGAGATTTCCGAGGGGCAGAGGTCTGTGCAATGTAAACCGAAGCTGCAGGGGTGTACGCCACACACGACAGCCATTACGGTGACAAGCCTGTTCGAAAACAGCGGCGTGAGCGGCCTTCTCTTCGAGGCGCGCGCAGGTGCACTACGGACGCTTGTGCACCGCCAACGCTAGGATGCAAGCCCGGAGGTGCAAGCTGCCCTCTGCCGCACGTGCAGGGAGAAGGATTCTGACCGCGTGGCTGCCTAATGGGCCAGGTAGCGGAAAGGAGCAAAGGGGGGGGGGGGGGGGCACCGACGCCGTGATCACGGACAGCGTGATAAAGGGGACACAGAAGTTTTTGCTGTTAAGGAGCCCATTTGGTGCCAGTCGACAGGCCCGGCCGTACATTTCTTTCTTTCATTTTCTTCCTTCGCACGGCATTTGCACATATGCCGGGATAGCGGAGACAAAATTCGTCTTGAGAGCAGTCACGAACCATCCGTTTCCTCTTTTGGCGCTATTCGGAGCCTCAAATTCCAACCTAACCTCATTGGAACATGAGGCATCAGGGGCCGGGTGGATGAACAATTTACTGTCGGAGTAAATTTGCCCCAATAATTTAAGGGCGACCATTTGGGTTGATGCGGAACAAATGCGCTAGCATTCTCTTCTGCTCTTGATTCTAATCCGGTTCTGCGTCTATTTCCATTCTATTGCGACTCCAATCGCTTCTTTTATTAATTTTTGCTGCACCCACCCTTTTCTTTTTGATATGAGTGGATTCATTTCTAGTTCGGTGTCTCCCTCCTTCCGCTACAAGCGGAGAGGGAGACGAGAGTGGGAGACGGTTGGCAGGTGCAATGTGCGGCACGTGAGGCCACCTGCCAGGTGTGATGACGATGGCCGCTGGGTTTTTGGTCCTTAGAGGCTTCTAGTAAAACACTCTCCGGGGCATGTTGGTTCATATAGCTGGCAAGAATAAAAGCGCAACAAGACGACACAAAGAAGGAGGAAAAACGACAGGAAGCGCCTGTCCTGTCCTTTTTCCTCCTTCTTTGTGTCGTCTTGTTGCGCTTTTATTCTTGCCAGCTTAGATGCTTCTAGTTAATTAACGCGCCAACAAAATGTGCAGTGAACAATCGCGTAGCAGAATGCAGCACTCAGGCTTTCGCCTTTCAGCACTTTAGCCGCTAAAGTTCCTCGTAATTTTTTGCTCCTTAGAGGCTTCTAGTCCATCGCATAGAAGCAAAATTTGGAAAACATGACAAAGTTTTCTCGATAGTCCAATGAGATTCCTCTCTAGCAGTAGCCACCCAAATATCTGTTTCCTGTCTGCGTCTCTCAAGGCGTGAAACATGGTGGCGTTCGTCAAAGCAGAAGCCCCTCACTTCACGACGAATTCGCTTGCGTTCGCTCGTTGGGCGTTGTGCTGACAAAAAAAAAACAAACTATTGGTGAATTAAGCTTTCTCTGTATTTCATTCTGTCTTCACATAGAAGTTTTACAGCGGCACTGCTAAGCTCCCGTTCCTTGGCTTTAGCGGTGTTGGCGCTTCCTGTTAGAGGATGAAGTTAAGGAAAGACGATAGAGGGAAAGTGAAAGGAGTGAAAGAGGTAGGCGTTAGGAGGGAAAGAGCAAGGCGCTGACCTATCCTGTAACAGGATGAGGTGGAAGTCTTCAAGATGAAGAAGAAGGAGCAAGTGGTGAGAAGAAGCGAAAATGGGTTCGTTAGGTGCAGCGGCCACGACCGACAGCGTTCCCCGCACGTAGGTCACGTTGGCTGTTTGTTCGAGGCATCTGATTGGTTGAACTGCGTGCGCCCAAGTTGGCCACACTGGTGAAAGAAATTCTTGCTAGGGCCGATATCCTGGCCTGCAGTATTGTGGAATAAAATAAATAAGACTAGGCGGGAATAGGGGAAAAGAGGACCATCGCAAAACCGCCTTAGTGAGGACAGAATGAAATACATAGCAGTCCTAACGCACCATTCGCTTTTCCTAAACCGATGCTCAGCGAGCGAAGGCAGGCGATTTCGTCGTGAAGCAAATGTAAACTGTACTAGAAAGCGAAAATGTAAGGAAGGCCATGTCGCGAAAGGGGCCAGCTTGTGACAGCCAAAAAAGTGCTGATTGGGATCGCTAGACATATACCACAATGTTAGAGGAAATTATGTCACTTTTTTCTCAATTTACTCCTGGGCTACATTTACCCCGGTAGTGCAACCAGTCCGAGCTTTCCCTCACACCGAGGTGCGTCCACAAAGACATGCACGAAGCAGAAGACGAGTCTGAAAACTCCCAACCGAAGTGGATGGTCAACGAGGCCGGCTGACCTCAAAATATTGAAAAAGTGGGAATCCCCAAGTTGGGGAACCGTAGGAATGCGGACGCTTTAAAAACACGCATACCGTCTTGCCAAATGTAACCAGTCTTCGTGGTTTGCTTCCCACTCGTATGGCAGAGCGCTCACGGCTTCCCTAAACATCAAAAGGTCTCGAAAGGTGCAAACAAGGGTTCTTTTTACCTTACAGAGATTTAGAGCTTCAGGGGTGCATGGCGCGAGTGGTCCACTATACGACTGAGAAGCAAACCATGCAACCTGGCTACGGTTCGCAAAGACGGTGCCAGTATGTGCGAAAAAAGGGCTGGCAGTGCCGGCAAATGAGAGAAGCAGATATATGTGGAGGTGCTGTCGGGCGTGCAGAATTCGACGACAGACTTCTTCCACCGAAATAGACGGCCCTGAGACCAAGCCAGCCGTGATGACCAACTGGGACTGACGCTGCAGCCCAGCGCATCTGGACAGCCTGTGGTGAGCGGGACGACCTGTAGTGGGGCAACCCAGTCGGTTGCTTTGAAGCGAACATACGAAAGGCGCGAAAGTCGCATGCAATGGAGCGGCCAGCACGGCCGCATGCATGCAACCGCGCTACTCGCTCCGTTCTTAGTTGAGCACACCCGCTGCCATCACGCGACTTGAGATCGCCTCGAATGCGCTGCAGAAAGTTGACATTTATTGAGCGAGAAATTTTATGCGGAAGAAGCTGCGTACACGAAGTAGCGAACCGTCTGGGGACCTCTCGTGGGAAATCATAGAGAGCAAGGTTAGAGTACACGCGGAGGAAAAATAAATATGGCAGACTATTCCACTTTCACTGCGCATTTCTACTACATATAAGAATTAAAAACTCCATGAACATAATGCAAACTTTAGGGTCTCAAAAATTGGTTATTATTAGCATACTCCTTCTGCGGCAGGTAGATTGGGGCAGGTAGCACTTTCGAACATCAGCTGCATGGAACAGTTCTTTTATCAAAAGAAGTTGGTTCCGAAAGGCGGGAGCTGTAAAGTAAAATCAGTTTTACATAACTAGTTCCTATTTAACCTAAGAAAATTTTGCAGTTATGAGAGAATATTTAAATGCTAAAAATAATATAGAACAGGATAAACAATTCCATTAACAGGTACTAAATAATACACCAGTAAAGTAAGCGTCTGTCGTATAAGGTATACTTTGGTAATATTGTTACGTAGAGGCCTATACAAAGAACTGTGCTGCGCTGGGTGGAATTCAACGACCTGATGCTTGAACACTCGCGCACACATACTCTCAGCATCGTCGTCGTCGAGAGCACACTTCGTCGTCGATTAGGCCACAAATGTTAAAAAAAAAATTAAAAAAGGAGCCACGTGTGCGTTATGAAGACACGGACGAACACGTAACACATATGCGACGTACACTGCGCATATTCGAGTCACCATCGGAAGTATA
This sequence comes from Amblyomma mixtum, assembly GCF_055824585.1. Taxonomy (NCBI): domain Eukaryota; kingdom Metazoa; phylum Arthropoda; class Arachnida; order Ixodida; family Ixodidae; genus Amblyomma; species Amblyomma mixtum. Next base: position 424,130,547 of record NC_143014.1, on the reverse strand, counting down.
ATATCAATGCCAGAGTTCTTTAGAATCGGCTGTATCGATATTCCCAGTAAGACCTCACCCGCCGATGATCCTCCGGAGAAACACGCTCCGCTGTGAATGGAAATAGGGCCGAGCGCGCACGTCATTCTATCAGTTTTGACTTCAGTTACGTCGTCAGTCCTAATCAAAAGTTCACCTGCTGATTGCCAAGAAAGGTGCTCAGCTAGATCGCCCGAGTGACAGCTGGGCTGTGATAATGGGCACTGTGCCACCGCATGACCCGGAAGGGCCTTCCCCGTGTGGGCCTGGGGGTGGGTGCTCTCGCGCGGTGCGTCATCGCTCTCACTATGGTCATAGTCCTTCAAAACTTTTATGATCATGAAACTTCTCCGTTGCGCTACGGGAGAGCTTCATATGTACACCGCGCCTTCCGCGAGGCGGCGCTAAGTGTCCTGTAGGCGTATAGTTACTGCATATGCTACCAAAGGTAGCAGAGTTGCGCGTCTGTTTTCAAAACGCTGCTCGCGACTCCATTAGAAGAGCGCCATCACGTGGTGTCCAAGCAACCATGTACTGCGGAGAAGGCGACGCTCGGGACACTTTTTGTAATTCCCGACGCTGCCGCTGCAGCGAACTGTTGACAGCCGGCCAAGTTCGAAGCGTATGCTCTATTGAACCACTGTTTACGTTCGCTGCTGTAGGGTGTCTAGCGTGCGTTGCTCTCGCGTTTTTTGTTGTTGCTAAAAGTTGTATTCAGGTTTCTGTACCGACAACAGGCTGGACTTGCGGCTTTGTGCTTTTTCGTGTACGCTTTTGAAACGCTAAAATAAAGCTCTGCTTTGCGTATTTATCTCTGTTGGCATAAAACCTGAATGGGAAACAATTTTTAAGCGAGGGAAAATATGTTTAGGCATCTGATTGTTCACTTCAGATGATAACGTTCATCCTGTTTCGAGTAAACTGTATTCTGGATTTTATACTGTCCTTTTTATAGTTCCGGCTCAGAAATTTTTGCAGGAGTTTCGGATTGAGTAAAGGGGACTGTAAGTAGGTTTATTATCGCAGGTCCGGTGATTAAATGTTGCCGGAAAGGTGAATGAATGCTACATTTGCACGGCGTGTTTAGAATAATGAGTCTGCCCTTAAGTTATCAGGTAAATTGTCCGCGTAGGGCGACTGTGGGAATCGCCTTCTGCCGCCGCTCACGGCGCGCGCTAGAAAGAGCAGCGCTTTTTCTTGACTACATTTTTTTTTTACTGGGTTACGCAGTCAGATGTTTCGATGCTCTTTGCTTGCGATCAAGCGAAAAAGTGGTTTAAAAATCTTGGAAAAGCGCCCACGGTCGGTCGGCGATGCGCTAGGCATGTCGCCTGCAGAAACGGAGTGCAGCTTCTACGCATAACTTTGGTTGCTTGACAGGCAAGATGGCGGATCTACGCGCAACTCTGCTACCTTTGGTAGCATATTGTCACGGAACCAAGGGAGGAGACACCGTTCGCCAGCAGCGCTAACAGAATCAGCCCTCAGGGCGCGTGAGCCAACTCTCACCTCTTTGTCTTCTGGGGCCACCTGGTGGCATTATTCCCCCTCCCGAAAAAAAGAAAGGGGATACGGAAAACCACTACGACGCCACGAGATAACTGAAGGAATTAGGGGAACAACAATCGAAGGGGCCGAATGACAGGGGGAGAACGGGCCTCTGCGAAAAAAACAAAAACCGAAACTGTGCAAGCACTGTCAGTGCGTGATAAAAGGGCTTCATACGCAGTACGTGCACTACTTCTGGCTGGGGTCGACGGCGCGCACTGTGCACAGAACCGTCGGGCAGAACTTCATAAGTCACATCTGTTATGCGACGCAACACTCTGTAGGGGCCGAAGTAGCGGCATAGGAGTTTTTCCGACATGCCTGGGCGACGGACAGGGGTCCACACGCACACTTTGTCGTCCGGTTGGTACTCGACGTGGCGGTGTCGCTGGTTGTAGCGGCGTGCATCTGAGCCCTGTTTCCTCCTGATGTGCATGCGGGCGAGTTGGCGGGATTCCTCCGCGTTTTTGGAGAAATTCTTCGGCGTGTGGCGTGAGCGCCCGGTCGTCAGCAGTGCATGGAAACAAGGCATCCAACATGGTGTGCACATCGCGCCCATAAACAAGGCGAAATGGCGTAAAGTGAGTGGTTCCTTGTACTGACGTATTGTACGCGAAAGTCACGTATGGAAGGATCTCGTCCCAAGTCTTATGCTGGACGTCTACGTACATAGCGAGCATGTTTGCTATAGTTTTGTTGAGTCTCTCGGTGAGCCCATTGGACTGCGGTGGTAGGCAGTAGTCTTGCGATGGCTGGTATACCTCTAACTTGAATACCTCGTGCATGAGCTGCGCTGTGAAAGCCGTTCCCCGATCGGTGATTACGCTGGACGGGACGCCGTGTCGCAGAACAATGCGATGCATGAAGAACTGCTCAATTTAAGACGATGTGCCACGCGGCACCGCTTTGGTTTCGGCATAGCGTGTCAGGTAGTCTGTGGCGACAATTATCCACTTATTGCCGGCCAACGGTAGGGGGAATGGGCCGAGAAGATCCATGCCGACTTGGTCAAAGGGCGTACGAGGAGGTGCAACTGGTTGGAGTAAACCCGCAGGCTTGAGGGGAGGTGACTTGCGGCGCTGGCACTCACGGCAACCTCGGACGCAGCGGCGGATGGCGGCAGCAAGTTTAGGCCAATAATAGATCTTGCGTACTCGAGCGAGAGTGCGTGTAAACCCCAAGTGACCAGAGGTGGGCTCGTCGTGAGACGCAAAAAGGATGTCGGCACGGAGGTCTGCCGGCACGACGAGGAGATAGGCGCGGTCGCCGTGGCTCGAGTTTTTCTTGAACAGTATGCCATTGCGCATACAAAAAGAGGAGAGGTTCCGCCAAAACTCCCGGGGTATGGTAGCAGTGCGGCCCTCCAAATGGTCAATGACGGGTCGTAAGGTGATGTCATCTCGCTGCCTCGCCATTACGTCGGAATCGCTGACCACTCCAAGGAAACGACTGTCGTCCTCTATGCTGTCGTCAGCTAGGTCGACTGGTGCGCGGGAGAGCGTGTCGGCATCTTCGTGCTTGCGTCCAGATTTATAGGCTATGGTGTAGTCAATTTCCTGGAGGCGGAGGCTCCACCTTGCTAAGCGGCCTGATGGGTCCCGTAGATTGGCCAGCCAGCACAAGGAATGGTGGTCTGTGACGACTTTGAAATGGCGGCCGTAGAGGTAGGGTCGAAACTTCATTGTGGCCCACACAACCGCGAGGCACTCCTCCTCCGAGGTAGAGTAGTTAATTTCGGCGCGAGACAAAACGCGACTCGCATATGCAATCACGCGTTCCACGCCATCTTGGTGTTGGACTAAGACAGCACCCAGGCCGATGTTGCTGGCGTCTGTGTGGATCTCGGTGGCAGCCTACTCATCAAAGTGAGCAAGAACAGGGCTGCTGTGCAGGCGTCGGCGTAGCTCCGTGAAAGCCTCCTGTTGTTCGGTAGTCCACACGAACGGGGTATCGTCACGCGTCAAACGGGTCAGGGGTTCGACAATTTGGGAGACGGCGGCGATAAAGCGACGGTAGTAGGCGCACAGACCAAGGAAGCGTTTCAGCGCTTTCTTCGTGGTAGGCACCGGAAATTCGGCCACGGCGGCAGTTTTGTCGAGATCGGGTTGGACACCGGCGGCGCTCACAACGTGGCCTAGAAACTTCAGTTGTTCGTAGCCGAAGTGGCATTTTTCGGGCTTGAGCGTTAAATTGGCCGACCGAAGGGCATCTAATACAGTCCGCAGGCGTTTAAGATGTTCGTCAAAGGTTTCGGAGAATACGACCACGTCATCCAGGTAAACTAAACAAGTTTGCCATTTGAGGCCAGCGAGAACTGTGTCCATCATTCTCTGAAACGTTGCGGGCGCTGAACAGAGGCCGAAGGGCAACACCTTAAATTCGTATAGACCGTCGGGAGTAATGAAGGCTGTTTTTTCCCGGTCCCGTTCATCAACTTCAATCTGCCAGTACCCGCTCTTTAAATCAATCGAGGAAAAATATTTGGCGCGGCGAAGGCGGTCGAGCGAGTCGTCTATGCGGGGCAGTGAGTATACGTCCTTTTTAGTTGTTGTGTTCAACTCCCTGTAATCGCCGCAAAAGCGCAGCGTTCCATCCTTCTTCTTAACTAAAACAACAGGCGATGACCACTGACTCTGAGATGGTTGAATAATACCGCCAGTGAGCATCTCCTTCACTTGTGTTTGGATGGCCTCGCGTTCTTTAGGTGAAATACGGTACGGCTGTTGGCGTATGGGACGGGCATCTTCACTCGTGATGATGCGGTGTTTCGTAATGGCTATCTGTTGAACTTTCGAAGAAGACGCAAAGCAGGCTGTGTATTGGTGTAGTAAGGTACGGAGAGCGCGGCGTTGAACCTGTGACAGCCCTGAGCTGATGTCAATGTGATCGAGATACATGTTCGGAGATTCCACGGCTGTGCACGCAAAACATTCAGAAACATCAGCTAATTGGTCGGCGAACGCGATCGCTGTGGCGCGGAAGAGGTGCCGAAGTTCGTGGGTGAAATTAGTAACCAGTAATTGGGTCCTACCATTGAGTATGTGGACGAGGCTTCGGGCCGTACAAATGCCGTGTGTCAGCAACATTGAAATATTGCCTTCGGCGGCTGCTGTTCCGTCACGGAGCCCGTCGAAGTCGACAGTAACAAAAACACTGGAGCGTGGCGGGATGAAAACACTCTCGGAGGAAACGCGAAGGGCGGAGCGACATGGGCGAGTGTGGGAAGTGCCATCGGCGTTGTCTGTCGAAAAAGTAACTGTGCGCTGGCGGAGATCGATGATGGCCCCATTTTCACGGAGAAAGTCAACGCCCATGATCAGGTCACGAGAACAATCACGGAGAACCAGGCAGCTCACAACGAACGTGGAGTTGCGGATCTGGACCCGAGCTGGACACTGGCCAAGCGGAGTGACGGTGTGGCCGCCAGCCGTGCGGATCTGCGTGCCAGACCATGGTGTCGTAACTTTTTTGAGGAGAGCTGCCAATTTGCCGCTTAAAATGGAAAAATCAGCTCCGGTGTCCAGCAGCGCTCTAATGTTGTGACCGTCAATGAGTACAGGTATGTCGAGTGAGAACCGGTCCTCATGCTCTGAAGCTGTGGGCGTCGATGTCGTCACGTTCCTGCCAGCCGATGTTCGCGTTGTGGGGAGGGGGGGGTGGGGGGACTGTAGAGCGTCGAGTTCCAGCGACCCCGCCCCCGGAGTTCGCTGTCGTCAGTACCGGGGGGGTTGCGTACGAGGCCAGCGAAGAGTTGCTCTTTGACTCCACGCATTAAGTGGCGGAGCTTTTTGTCTTCCGACATAGCAGGGTCAGCTCTCCGGAACAGCCGCGTCATGTCTTCAACATACATGCTGACAGTCTCTTTGGGCATCTGTATACGGGGCTGCAGAGCCCGCTGAGCTCGTTCCTGACGATCCACGCTGGTGTATGTCTCGAGCATACGACGGCGGAGCTCATGCCATGATGTTAGAACTTCTTCACGATTCTCGTACCAAGTACGAGCGCCGTCTTCCAGACTGAAGAAGACATTCCGAAGCTTAGCGGCGTCGTCCCACTGATTGAAAGATGCGACGCGTTCAAACTGCATGAGCCAGTCTTCCGCGTCCTCAAGCTGACTGCCGTGGAAGGGCTTCGGTACTCGTGGATTCTGAAGGGTGTAGAAATGAGTACCTTGCATGGCAGGTCGTGGGGCAGGCGCCGAAGTAGAATCCAGTGGCCCGTGCTCAGGGGGTGGTAGTCCTAGGTTGCGGCGACTGACTCGGTGCACTGGTGTGTCGACCGGCAGAGACGCGAGGTCCGCAGTGCGAGGAGGTGTGTGTGACATAGGCCAGGAAAGTACCCAGCACCTCCACCAAAAATATGTCACGGAACCAAGGCAGGAGACACCGTTCGCCAGCAGCGCTAACAGAATCAGCCCTCAGGGCGCGTGAGCCAACTCTCACCTCTTTGTCTTCTGGGGCCACCTGGTGGCAATATACAGTAACTCTATGTAGGGGTAGAGCAACGTTACTAGATTACATGGGCAGTTTGCAAACACCGCTGTAGTTCGGCGGCCAAACGTGGCCCCATTCGGCTCCTTTTCGTGAGGTGGCGCTTTCGGCGCAGTTGGCCCGCTCCGGCCGGTCTCTCGTCACACGAACTATCGCGATGAGACGAGATCGCCGTGTTTCAAGCGACTTTACGCGTGTAATTCCTGTTTAACGACGATATTTCCAAGATAGGGCACAGATATTATTCTGAATGTGCAACTACAGTGGCCTTAAGTCTGCGCGAACGGTCCTGGGCGGCAGTGGTACGATCGGGATGTCTGAATCATTAGCTATTTCGATGAGACATCTGGTTCTTGGTCGGGTATAGTTTTTTGTTTCATTTGCTTCCTTGCAAACTAAATGACACTTTGCTTACGGCGAGCCACGACATGGTAAATGAGTCGCATGTTGCCGAAAATATCGAAACCTAAGGCGAAGTACCATCGGTTTTGAAGCAAGACAGTAAACCATGCATATGTGCTTTTTAAAGGTAGATGCAGGACTACCAACCGTGAAACTTCGACGTCATTAAGGTCATAAAACGCGAAAAATGGCGGTAATAGCACAGGTCAGAATGAAAGCAGTTTATTCAATTCATATAGGAAAACAACCTACATCTTAATGGCAGCCACTTTTAATGGGTCAAACAGTTACAAGAGACGTGCTAGACAAAAAGTGCATTTTTGTTGCAATAATAAAATTCAGTATCTGAGAAGTGAATGCCGACATGTGCTCAGCACTTGGAGGAAGGAAAATTTAGTGGAGAGGCCGTCACGTGACATTTTGTGAAGCCGGAAACAAGCTCGGCGCCATCTTGCTCCGGCGGGCTCTTCTGTTTACATTTCGCCGCCGCGCCGATTGCGCGCGCGTTTCAAATCCAACGAAGGAGCGTGCTACCGAATGGGAACAGGCCCCCGCGGGAGTGGCGCTTGGCTGCTTGCCAGTTTAGGGTGCCCTATGCTGGTGTTCGACAGCGGAAAAGTTAATAACGCGGAAATACCCGTGTGAGACAGGCGGCTACTTCCAGTTACTGCTTCGTACTGCGTCGTATTCGTGCTGTCTCCAACTGCTCGGCCCTGGTCACAATTAGTAGCAGCCGGGAAAAATGCTTATCTCAACTCTTGCAAGCGCGGGAAGTGACCTTCGCTTTCAATTACTGCGGTGACGCAACTTGACATGCAGTACCCGTCGCCACTTTTGGCTACGTTTTTTTTTTTTCTGGCGGCGGAGATTATAAGCCTCCCTGGCAGTGGCGTAGCCAGAAATTTTGTTTGGGGTGGGGCTCGTGTTGCAGCGCGGCCTCCTCATAGAATTTGCGGAGGGATCAAACGCAAAAATAATAACTGCATTGCCATTGAGAATGCCATTGTGCATTAGATAAAGCTCACTGTCTAGAACAGTGAAATATGTATTCTTTAAAATAAAAGAATGCATATTTGTATGTCTTAAAAATCGTGTTAACTGATACCAATGCTTCCATGTTTTTGCGTATTTACTAAGTAAACAAAATATCACGCGAAGTCTACAACTACATCAGTCCGAAACCAGCAAAGCAGTGCATGCCACTGATATGAAAAACGTAAAGGCTATGAAATGAGCTAGGAGCTAAGACAAATATTTTAATGAATCTTTGTCACTGAAGTGTGCACGTGTCTGCTTTCGATTCAGCAGTGAACAATGCTGCCATGCATGGCCACACCTCACCTTAGAGTTCAACCTGCCTTTTATTGCAGCTCTTGTCGCTGAATGTCGCAATCTGCCTCCATTGCGTATGTTTTGGAAGCTGGCAGTGTAAACAGTGCCTTCTGCTGCAGCAGTGAGGATTAAGCAAATTCTGGAGTATTTTTTTGCTGGTGTTGAATACCATACTTATTGTCATTGCATGTTTTCGTGCGGCTGGCCATGCAAGGAATGCTTTCTCATACAGCAGTGAGGATGGGCAAATATACTAAAAAGTTTGAGTTCTTGACCCTGAACACAAAATGTAGTATCATAACATGTTGTAATGGTGGCCGTACCAACAATGGCTTTTGATTCACAACTCCAAAAGCCACTCATAGAGGCGACAGAAACGGAGAGGGCCAAAGTGCATATAGTAGACGGCAGGGGAGGATTGATGGATGGGGGGGGGGGGGGTCGCCCCCCTCCAAATGACTGAAATTTTACATAGGACAACTATTCTGAACACCTTTTTCTCAATGAAAAAATTTCAGAAAATATACGTTTAAAATGTGACTGCCCCCTCCGTAAATCCACCCTTTGTAGCATGGCAACATCGCATATGTTTCACATCCGCAGATCTAGTATTGTGCATAATATATATGACCGTAGCTTTTCAGACTTCTAGAAGTTTAGGAGTCCCCAGTGGCTGCAGTATAAGTTTCATGGTGTTGTGCCTCATTTCAATGCTGTGTTTCATATTTAATGTGCAGAGCTGCAGCTGTACGCTCCGCTTTTCTCTACTTGGTGAAATACTAGCTTGTAATGTCATTGCATAGTAGCACACTTTACCTGTGATCGACAATACAGGCAATGAAAGTCGATTTGTTGTACGTAATGCATGCACCAAATTATTTTTCTTCAACATAACCACAGCCCCTTTTGTTGGGCTAGTTGGTGTGACATTGTGTTCAGGAAAGTAAAAACAGCATAAATTTTACACAAACCACACAGAAAGATGGACAGGACGGGCGCTGTCCGTCTTTCTGTGTGGTTTGTGTAAAATTTAGTGCTGTTTTTACTTTCCTGAACACACCACAGGCATCAATGAAATTCAGCGCACATGTGGATCCTCATTTCACTACGTACTTTTTACCACAAATAACACTATCACAGGACATGAGCACAATAAACACATGTAAGAAAAGGCCTCCAAATTCAGTTAGAGCATCGTCTTTTTCGCACTTCTTGACCATGACATCAGCTAGAAAAGCAATTGCAAACCTGCTACAGGAAACCGGTCTAAACATAGCGCGCGACCAAAAGCACAGAATTGGCCACGATATTGATACATGCATTCGAAGAGACAGAAGTAGTGTATGCACTAGGAGACAAAGAAGTTAGGCTCTCGCTCGCGCGCTCGGACCACTGAGGGACCGCCGCAGTTTTTTCGTCTCTGCTCCAGTGTTCGATTTCGCGTTGCACGCTGCAATATGAAGGAATACACTTGAGCCCGGCACGTCCCAGAGGCAAATAGCTCGCTAGACGCTTCAAACGGGCATGTAACAAAGTTTCTGTATTCTAAGAGCAAAACGGGCGCAGCTGCTTCCTTTACAATGTCGCTCTCCGCCCATGTCATGGCCCCCGCCGCTCAAACAAGCGCAATCGTCGAAAAACGAAAATTACAGTTATACCGACGTTAGTGACAATCGCTGGAGCGTTGCAAGAACACGCATAGCTAGCAACGAGGTATCACTGCCGATGTAAACGGGAGCGCGAATGGCACACACAGACTGCACGTACAGGACGCGAAACGTCCGCACAATGCACCGACGACCGCTCTAGCGCACGCCGTATTGAATCCCTGGTGAACGAACAGCGCGAATGCAGCGGCGGTCTCACGACGGCTTCGAGCAGTGACGCAGTAGACGAAATGCCCGCGCGATCGTGGTTGCCGAGCACGTTGAAATCAATGCACGCAACACCGAGAGTTTTGCAGCGAATTTCACCTGAGATATGGGTGAACGGCGCCACCGTCAGCCTATGAGCACGAACAAAAACAAACTTGAGCAGTTGAGGAAAGCACACCTACGTCGCACCGCAAATGCTACGCTGCGGCCGTCTGCTATCGCCCGGTTTGTAAACAGCAACTACGACGCCGTTGCTAAGCTGCCGGAGCAAGATGGCGTCCCAATGGAGGAAAAAACACGTCATTTCCTGCACACTTTTCTCCCAGGGTGTTGTGTGGAAAGGGCCTCTCTTTTTTTCCTTCCTCCATGGCTCAGCACAACCCAAGCGAGCAAGGCTGCAATTCTCTAGCTCTTCCAGCACTTTCCAGAGAATGTTTGCAGCCTTGGCGATGGGCAGTGCGAATTGCGGTCGCACATTACGTAGAACGCTTATCTTTCCTTGGTTTGGGAGCGGACAGGTCGACAGCTCGGCCGCACCGACTCACGGACGCATAGCTCGGGTGCACCAACGATGTTTCGCTTCTGTGTTGAGTTGCAGCCGGAGCAAACGCCGCACGAGCTGCGTCGCTCGAAACGCACTTATATAGATGTGGCAAGGACACAGAGGAGCAGCGATCAACTTGCAGCGCAGTTTAACCCAACAAAGAAACGCCTGGCACAAAAACGCTTCGCTGTAGTCTTCCCTGACGTGGTCAGCAGCGCGGCTACTGTATCAAGAAGCCGGTCTAACAGCGACGAGAGCGCCCCCGCTCGGCGGTACAGGCAAGAGCGACATCCGCGGCGTCGGAGTTTGCAAACTGAAAAAGTAATCTAGTAACGTTGGGGTAGAGTTACTGTATATGCTACCAAAAGTAGCAGAGTTGCGCGTAGATCCGCCATCTTGCCTGTCAAGGTGGCGGATGTGGCAGCAAATATTCTCTGTTCTGACTTTTCCTTATTTCGCAAAACAAGTGCAGTGTATACGTGACGCGCAAGCCTGCGATGCCGAATACTTGCTGCGTGACGAGTTGCCGCTCCGGTTACGGAGGTACGCAGGAAAAGGCCTCGCTGTTCTATCTGCCGAGCGACGCCGAGCAGAGTAAATATGATCGGGCAATACGCCGACAGGAAAGCGTGTTCGACTCCAAGCATGTCCGTGTCTGAGAGAGGCGTTTTGCCCCGCGGATTTAATTCGGTCCCACGAGTTCGCGATCAACGGAGAAGCCGCCTCGCTGCAACGCGAGTAGCTGAAACTCAGGCCCGCCGACGTCCCACGGGTATTCGAAGGCCTACCAGCGTACTTGAGCACGAATCTGTGTGACGATGTTGCATTTCAGACAGCTGTACTCTTCAATGTGCTTATGCGAAGGCGCTACTTCACGGGGTCAAACCCAACCAAAATCGTTCCTGACTTTGAGGGTGCAGAAATAAAAGGAATATTGTCGCTACTGGGTATCGAACCCCCGGCGGCGCGAACGGATAAGCTTCGCTGGCCACTGCACGAGAGCACTATGCTATCGCAGCTTTTTTTGTTTTCTTTATTGCCTGTAGAGGACTTATGCTCTCGCCGCAGCCGATCACGCCTCGTGTTAAACTGCAACGCACTCTCGCGCTGCGCGCATTGCACACCGCCGTCTTCATCACCTTCCGACACATATTAGATCAGCTTAACCTCGATCAGAGCTTGGCTTGAGTGTAAGGTCTTCGCCAGACGTGCCGATGACCCAGCAAAGCAAAACCATGAGCCAAAGAGGCTAAACACATCCGTTCGCATGTCTGCTCGGTTTAACTTCGTTAAACCCCTACCGCTTTTTATTTTTTGTTGTGCATGTTGCTCCATGGTGCCTATAATTGCTCATTTTTGGTTTATTGCGCCACCGCTCACAGCTTGTCTTTTATTTTGGTAGCGCTAAACCAGCACGTGAGCAATGAACAAAAAAATGAAAATTTTCTTGCACTCGCCAGCGCCGCCGTAGTCACAATGTGACCAAGTGTAAACAAATGGTTTATGTAGCAAGAGTCTTCAGCAGCTGTCTTTGCCGGCTCCGAAAGTGTCAGCAAAAGAAGAATTTGAGGCAGCGCCGTCAAATTGCCGCTGCATTCGTCACGTGATCGCTTTTGTAGCGCGCATTCCAGTTCTTAAAATGAAGCCATACCGTCTTGTTTTCAGCATTAGTGAGATTGCAGTATTTCTCACAAGGTAAACGTCAGCCGTGGGCAGTCTTAGATAAAAGCGAGGACTCGGCCAAGACGGGCGCAACCCAGACACATATAGATATGCTGCTGACCGGTATACGCTAGACCTTCCAGAGTGACACTGCAGGCCAGCTGCGGTGAAAATGAATGCGCAGGCTGGACCCATGTACAAAAATTGGCAGAGGCATTGCTTGGTTAAGCCCGGTAAGTTGCGAAAGCAATAGCCCTGGCTGCGCCTGGTTTGGCTGGTGGTACGTGTGTCTTGGTAGTGCTCATAGTAAAGCTTATGCTTATCGAAGTTTTGCCCATTTGTTTTATATGGCATTATACTCACCACAAAGGTGGTTTCAGAACTGTGGTTTCAGAACAAAGGTTCTGAAACCACAGTTTGGCTTGCAGAAAGTTGGTTCCTTTTAACCCAGAAGTAAGTGATTAAGAGTAGTGCTCGCCAGGCCCGTCTTTTGGACAGTGATCTCGTGTAGGTGCGCACAGATAAACTCTGACGGTCCGAGAGCCAAATAAAAAGGGCTGCATACGTGTGTAGATGACTATTTTGCATTCCCCACGACTTTATTCGGTTATATTTTGCCGCCGGGAGGTATAAACATTAAAGCTGCCTAGCAAGCAGTGGGATGACATTTGTTTAGTGAACGCGATCTTACAGGTTGAACTCATAGCTGAACTGGTCGCCTTTCAGCAGAAACGAAAAGCTACAAGGCTTGAGTATTTCACGGTGTGTGTTTTGTAGACTATAAGCGTCTTAAACTAATATGTTCTTGATATGTGATAACTTACAGGGCAAAACACTTGTCATGACAAACAGGCTGCAGAAGCGAGGAGGGATAGACGTGGTTATGAGATGATATTTACAAACTCTCGCGAGCTTTTGCGGCTATTTCATTTACGAGATATTCCGGTCAGCTAATCAAAAAGAAAAAAAAGAAAACCAAACGCGCTTTTGCGGCTATTTCAATTACGAGACAGTCCGGTCAGCTGATCAAAAAGAAAAAAAGAAAACCAAACGCGCTTTAGTTTGTGAATTTTCTCACATGAGCAAAATATAGCTATCAAATAAAAGCTATATCTTGGGGGCTTAAGGGCCGAAGGGGAGTCAGGCTGTGAGAGACACCGAAGCAGAGGGCTCCGGATAATTTCGTCCACATGAGTTTCTTCAACGAGCAATGATACTACAAAGTACATGGCTGTCATGCTTGCCGCCTAAATAGAAATGCGGCCGCCGAGGTTAGGAGAAAACCCGGATTCCCCGGCTCAGTAATCAAGCGCCTTGACCACTAAGCCCCCGCGGCGTGGAAATAAGGAAATAAATAAGTCAATGAATAAAGCATAGTTTTTTCTCAGCGCGTACTGTAACCCATAGCTCGTCCGTGTCGCTGCTCCAATGCCGCAGTTGTGTACTTCATTCCGCAATAGTGAAGGAATAGTCGGACACCAGCCGTTTCTGTACGGACCCAAGCCCGACTCGGGTCCGCAGCTTTAAGCCCGAGCCCGGCCCGGGCCCGCAACTTCAGGCCCGGGCCCAGCCAAGGCCCGGCAAAACAAATTATGTCCCGGCCCGGCCCGAGCCCGTGCAGTACACTACCCGGTTTCTCTCCGTCTGGCGTGACGTCACAACAGAGGTCAAGCTAAAGCTCAAACGTGGATCCGCCGGGACGACGCTGAAGGCTCGAAACCTAGCGCAGTATTGCTTTCGCAATAAAAACCGCGTTTTTATAAAAAGAAACGAGAGAAAGTAAGCGCGTTCATTGTTGTCCAGAAAACTGCCGCTATCAAGGTTTACTAGTGGCCGCTGTCGACCTCAAAGGGTTTTCAGTGTCTCCATGTTGCCAAGCTTTCAGGTTACAACCAGTATAGTATAGCGTCTATCCTAAGCCCAAATACTGATCCCCAGAAAGCACAAATAGCAAGCGAATGTGAGCCTGTTGCCCGGAAAAAAGCAGCTGCGGACAGGGCTCGCGCAGCCATTCCTGCCCCCTCGCCGACAGCCGCGCCACCAGCGGCGCGCGCTGTCTCTATATGAAACTTTGGTCGGAGTTTGGTGACGAGAAAAAAAAAACATCGAAGGACTATGCTATGGTACAACTATCGCCTCTCCCACCGCGGTGTACGAGTGGTTAAGGCACACGTCTACTCAGCTGGAGGACCTTGTTTACCAGACCACGGAAGCCGCGTTTCTGTGGAGGCGAAGCGCAAAAGGCACTCGTGTGCTGTGCGATATCAGCGCACGGTCATGATACTCAGGTGGTCGAAATCAATCTGGATCTCTCTTCCTTGTTTTGCTCTATCCTTATCATTCCCCACGGCGCGTTTGAGGTGTCCACGGAGTAATGAGAACGTTACTACGTATTTCCTTCCTCAAAAGGTATTTCTTTCCTTCGCCCTCGGATGTGGAGGGTGAGGGGGGGGGGCTGCGATTGCGAACTACTCCCCCACGTTACGCGGATATTCAATGTTCAGTGCCTATATTCCCTGTGTATCAGAGTAAACATCCGGTCTGGAGGTATACATTCGTACCTGGCAAGCGTATTGAGTTTTCTCAAGGGGGAAGGAGAGACCATGACCCTGCTTTTACGTTTATTCGCGTGACTCGCAATTTGGTTTCAAAACGGCTTTTTAGCTAGTAGAGGGGTGAACAGTGGGAGCTTGTGTGGCTCCTGCTATTTATTTATTTTTATTCAAAACAAAGTAAATACGGATGGAAACGATTTTGCCAGCCGCGGCATCTGCCATCGAAGCTTGGAGCACCTGAGCTGCGGCTAGCGGGGTAATTCTCTGCGCGCGGGCGCTCAACCATAGCTAGCGGGTGGGCGCAGACAAGAGAATCTCTGCGCGCGGGAGCAATACGTGACAGGACACGCCACGCGCGCGTTGTTTGTGCGTGTTTGGTTGGGTTTATAGGGTCTTAACGTCCCAAAGCGATTCAGGCTATGAGAGACGCCGTAGTAAAAGGCTCCGGAAATTTCGACCACTTGGTGTTCTTTAACGTGCGCTGACATCACACAGCACACGGGCCTCCGTCTTGAATTTCGCCTCCATCGAAAGTCGACCGCCGTGGCCGTGATCGAACCCGCGTCTTCCGGGTCAGCAGCCGAGTGCTATAACCACTGAGCCACAGCGGCGGCCCTGTGTGTGTGTGTGCGCGCGCGCGCGTGTGTGTGTTGTGTGTGTGTGTGTGCGAGCGTGCGTGCGTGCGTGCGTGCGTGTGTGTGTGTGCGTGCGTGCGTGTGCGCGCGTGCGTGCGCGCGTGTGTGTGTGTGGGTTTGTTTGTGTGTTTGTATGTGTGTGTGTGAGAGAGAGGGAGAGAGAGACCTTTGCCGATTTCAAAGCTCATGCTTGCTGTGTAACCTAATGAAAAGGTGCCCCAAAGAACAAGCCGACCTTGTCGATGGATGGACGACGCAGTTTTCTTTTACTTTTTTTTCCTTCCTTCCTGTAGCTGACCAGTACCAGGTACTAAGCCGACGGCGGACGCAGCCAGTGCAGCATGCCTGGCTTGACTTACTTGGCAGAGATGGGACAGATAGTAGAGGTAGGAGCTGCGCCTCCCGTCGTTTCACTTTACGACCCGACTAATGCAGCGAATGCAGCTGACGAAGCTCTGTTATACTACGAGTCCCCGCTGCAGAAGCAGGGTGTATGTGAAAGGCTTCGGACTTCACGCCGCGGTACGTAGTGGGACGACAGCCGTGTTCCATGTAAGCTCTGTAGAAAGCAGCGCGGGTGCGCCTTCTTCAAATTCGCGTTGTCGTGCGGATAATAAGCTAATAAGATTTGGATAATTGACGCAAGCAGGGCGCCCTTTACGTCATTCCGGGGCTCCCAACTCATAATTTTGATGACGTCGCGTGCTTTCCTAGTCTACAAATTTCTAGTCCTGTATCCTCTACCAATACATCAAACTTGGTAGGTCCATAACTGATCTGGCGGCTGTTCTATCAGGGTTCCCGCAAGGATCTGTGCTGGGCCCGTTACTTTTCCTTATTTATCTCAATGATATGTCTTTTGAATCTCCTTTGCGCTGCCATTTCTTTGTAGACGATTGTGTTCCCTGCCTGAGTATCGAAACAGTTGACAATCAAAATTCGTTGGAACGATTATCTTACGGCTGTCCCTGACTGGTGTCGAAAATGGGACATGAGCTTGAATACGTCTAAGTGCGCCCACATGACTATATCGAGCAAAAAAAATTCTACTCGCCTTCAGGTACAAGATTAACAATAACAAAATTACATCTGTTAGTCAATAAAAAATATTTAGGACTTATGCTCGAACAAAATCTAATTTGGAGCGCTCACATTAAGAAGGTAGTCTCAGGCGCCACTCCGAGGCTCTGGACGCTAAGACAAATTAGAACACTGCACGTCAAGTACAAAACTAGTTGCTTACACAGCCCTCACAGGCCCACTACTCAAGTCTGCCCACGTCGTCGGCGACGCGCATACTGAAGCAAAAATCAACCACATTGAGGGAGTGCAATATAAAGCTCTCCGATTTACCTATAGTGCCTACGGTAGGCACATCTCGGTGAGCAGTCTTCTTACGCTATCGGGCCTTCCACAACTCGAGCAGCGCCGCAAAACGCACCTCCTAAAACTACTGTACAATATCACTAATAGCAACACCAGACTGGATTTTAATCATTACGTGCAATGTAATGCTACAAGACTGTCAGGGGAATGACTACACGCTAAATTTACCACGCGTTAAAAGGTGAAATAAATAAACGAGGCGGCATGTAAAGGAAAGGAACTCTAATTTTAATTGTTGAAATGCTAAGAACCAACAAGAAAAAAGAACAGAACAAAACAAAACACTCGCAATAGGTACAGAAGAGAGCTAAAAAAAAAGGAAACGCACAATCAAGTTTTTTTGTGTCCCAGTGATGAGCCTGGTCGGTGGATGGTGCGTCGAGCGAGGAGGTGTGCCTGGGCGTTGGCGCAGTCTTTATGCTTCGGTCGATGCCCTAACGGAGGCGTGGTGTGGACGGCAGTCTCACCGGCGGCAGGCGTCAGCGTCACAGCGTTGACGCACGGTTGACGGCGCTGTCCACGGCGGCCATAGAGTTTCTTACTATTACCTACAGGGAAAGCTGGCAGCCCGTCTATGGGAGTTTGCATGGAGACCCATCGAGACCACTTCAGCCAACATGGGGGCTCAAAGCATCATGGGGCGGTGAGCTACCGACAGCAGAACTGCAACTTTTGGCCAAAAATAATGCAAAAATAAGCGCTATTCGATAATCAAGAACGTCCTAACATTCAATATCCTGTCTGTAAATTGCAACAAACGGGCAGAAAAGCATTTAAGTGCAAAATTCGCCCAAAATAAGGGATGGCTCGCTTTCCTAATGGCCCAGTAATGAACACTACAAAAACTAATATTTCGTAATTAACAGGCGCACTTTTAAAAGTAAATATGTATAAAAATTTTGTTGCTTAAACACTATAAGAGGTTTTTAATGGCATTTCAGAAGAGTAAAACCTTTTATTGGCGTCGTGTGTCGTCGCGTTTTCACTATAGTATACTATGGGTTTTGCATACTGCGTTCGCGCGAAAGTCGTCTGCGCACACACGAACAGCGTTTTCGGAATGAAACATCTCAGCAGTGCCACTCCGTGTTCCCAAAAAATTACGCCTGTCTTGCAACAAGTAGCTCACCGCCCCATGATGCTTTGAGCGTCCATGGTGGCTGAAGTGCAGCGGCGCCAGCTTTGCCTCTAGGTAATATTAAGAAACTCTATGACGGCGGCCTCAACGCTGCCGCAGGAAGTATTCACACCTGTGTGCTCCGGGCACGGCCCCCAGGTCAGGTAGCCCGGGTAAGCAGCGGTGGCGACGGAGGCGGGCCGTGTTCAGGGGCTGTCGGCCAGGAAGGGAAGAGTGGCGCCTGGGTCAGGAGGTTCAGGCTGTCGACGACGGCTGTCCAGGTCTTTAAGGGAAGAAACAGCGCGACGAAACACGGACACACGTAGAAATGACACACACACGAGCGCTGACTCACAACTGAAAGTTTATTCTGGTGGAAAGACCCTTAAATAGAAAACATGAGGGGGTGGGTAACAGGGCTGCTCAGCGATAACCGGCAACCGGTGTGGTCGCGTCACAAGATGACACAAAAACACAACAAGGAACAAAAGAAAGTTATAAGCGATAAAAAGACGGTGTAAAGGGCCGCGTAACGGTGGTCAGGTAGGTAACAATAACAAAAACTATGAAAAAGTACCCAAAAGGGCGGGGAAAGGTAAAAACTATGAAGGACACAGATGAAAATTATACAGGTGAAAACATAAAAATATAAAAAATGTAAAAACGTGAAGAAGGTAAAAGTTTTAAAAAACGTGCCCAAAAGGGGGTGTGGAACTAAAAGCAAGATAAAAGCGGTAGCAACGAGGATTCCGTGAATTAATAAGCTGTGTGTGGCGCACCAGAACCTTCGGCGTTAGTCAACGCATTCGGAAAATCTAGCTCTTTTTTGACAAGGAGAGGGATGGAGTACTGACGCAGTCTTGACCGGCATAATGGATTTGGAGGGCTTCAACGATTTCACTTGTCAACTTATCTCGTCCTCGCCGAATAGTGGTGCAAAGATTATAAAAACGATTATAAAACGATTATAAAAGTCAGGGGTGCAGATTATTTCAGGGGTATTTTCATCGAATTTGCACTTCTTACAGTGCTTAACCAGGTGCCCAGAAATGGCTATACTTTTAACATTGTTGTGGTGTTCTTGGAGTCTGATATTGATACACCTTCCCGTTTGACCAATGGACCTCTTCCCACATGACACTGGCACAGAGTAAATTATTCCTGAATCACAGGGGACATACCGGTCAGAGTGTGTCACTCTGCACCCTCGGGGTCCCTGCGGGTTATTCACTTTGGAACAGAGGGCGGAAAGCTTGTTGGGAGCCGTGAAGACGAGATCCACACCGGCGCGCTGTGCGACTTTTTTTAGACGGTCACTAACTGTGTGGAGGTAGGGCATTACCACAATATTTCTGCGCTTATTATTTGATGTATCAGGTTCGATGTGCTGCCGGGACTTCTTGATCATGGAGCCAGCTACGGAGACTAGCAGGTGTAGAGGGTAGAATGCTGCTATAAGGCGATCGGTCTGGTTATTGAAGCTATCCAGGAAGAAATGTTCACAAGATTTTTGCAGCGCGTTTTGGAAGCCCAGTTTTACTATGCCACGATTGACAAGTTTTGTGTGGGCTTACGCGAACGGCAGGAGTGCCTTCTTGCCTCTAGGTTGGTAAGACCAGCAGGTATGGTTATCAGAAAATCGGAGGCTTAGGTCAAGAAATCTGATTGACTGCTCGTTGGGTGGTGTTTCATGCGTCAAAGGGAGAGGTATGCATCGTTAAAATAAGGAAAGGGCCTGCGATACTGCTGAGGTAAAATATTCGTGGCTGCAATTTAAAAGAACGAGGTAGTCGTCGACGTAGCGGAAATTTTTATCACGGCCGTCTCAGGGGTCATGTTATGCAGATTTCTGTCATACTGGGCTAGAAAAAGTTCACTTAGAATGGGCGCTACACCAGAACCAATACATAAACCCTGCTTTTGAATATACTTGTGTTCATTCCAGGTGACAAACGTTGATTTTAGGTAAAACTCGAAAAGCTTCAGGAAATCGCGAACGGAAAGACCGGCTTCGTTTTGGAAGCTTATGGCTCCGAAAGAATCAATGGCGGCTTCAATACAAAGCATTAACTCGTTATGCGGTAAAGAGTAATATAAATTTCTACGTGTCATTTCTACGTGTGTCCGTGTTTCGTCGCGCTGTTTCTTCCCTTAAATGCATTAATAACTAGCCCGGAACTTTGCTCTTCTGTCCAGGTCTGGTAACCCGGACGCCTGCGGCTGAGGCCCAAGCCTGGGAAGTCGGGGAGCCAGCAGAACTCGTCCACGTCCGTCGACGACCGCGCTCTTCCTCTTCTCTCCCGCACGCTCTCTTCGCCACGTCGCATTTCCGCTTTTTTTTTCCTCTTCGTACACGACCCCGTGCATATTCTCTAGCCGCAGTGTGGCGCTGGCCCCTTACAAAGGCCTACTCGAGGAAAACATACCAAAACACTTTCAATCTTTTAATGCCTCAATGTAAAGCAAATTCATACCGCCATTCTTTTTTCCGAGATCCGTCCTCGAATGGAAAGGACTGCCTCCCGACGTTAGCGAATCTGAATCACCTGAAACATTTTTGGTTGCTTTGCATCCCCGCTTGTGATAGTAGTGTATGTAATGTTCTCTTGTCATGTGAATTATTGCACAGCAGTTTTGTAAACTATGCACAGGTGTCGCGTCTGATGTATCATTTCTTGTGTTTATTTTTCTGTCATAATCCAATGTATACCATCTGCGTGCATGTTTGTTTGCTAATGCACTGTACTCTGCCTTCCTGCTTTGGCCGCTAAAAGGCGGCTGGCAATATTGTAAAATAATTATGTCCTGTAAAAAATATGGTTACTGTACATCGCAATAAATGAGCAGAAAAGCAGATAGGCGTAAACATGCATACACGCCGCGGTGGCTCACTCGTTGAGGCACTCGTCTACTGAGCCGGAGTGCCCGGGTTTGAATCCGACCGCGGTGGCGGCGTTTGGATGGAGGCGAAGCGCAAAATGGCGCTCGTGTGCTGTGACATTTCAGTGCACGTTAATGATCACCAGCTTGTCGAAATTATTCAGGATACCTCCACTGCGGAACCTCTCCCTATCTTCTTTCAGTCCATCCTTTATCCCTTGTTATGAACGGTATGCACACCAGCCGAAGAGAGTTAAGGCGCAGATTCCATCTACCGGGATGACCACGATGGCGGAAACAGCAGCGGCAATTTAGACAGGTCGTCTGACCCCACGATGACCCCTCCAGAAAAAGTATGACTGGCTGGGAAGTAGCCTGTGGAGTTCTTCACACGCTCGGCTCTGTGCGAACAACATTCCCTTTGGTTCCCCGCAAGAAGCGACCGACGGTGGACAGACGACGGGAAGAAGGGAACGGTGTCTTCCAGTAATTTACCGTGTCTGACAAGAGCCCGCCCGACCGGAGAGAGCCCGCCGAGGTTGTGACCACAGCGCCCCACATGTGTTTGGATGGACACGTGCAGCTTGGGTAATAGCGGACCTCCAAATCGTCCTCGCCAATTCCCACGGCGCATTCCGTGTGCTATGTGCTGTGTAACTCTTCCGATCTGTGGCTCATGTTGAATTGGCCACAGCCTGATGAAGGGGCGGTGCCTTAGGGTGTTTAACAAACGTCCTACGTGAGAACAAACGCCCTGGGCCCTGGCGACAAGGCTGATACAGTCGCTTGACGCTATGAACTTTTAATTCCTGACTGCTTGTTCTTACTGGTACACTATGTAAATATTCCTGTGTGATGTTCTCCTTGTTGTCTCTTCGCAACCCCGTATCCAGCCTCCTTCGTCTCTTCTCCGGCCCGACCACGCTACCCGATCCCGATACCCTTCCCTGACGGCGCCGTTCGGGTGCCCACCCAGATATCTGAGACAGTTACTACGTCATTTCCTTTTCCCAAGACCAGTTTTCAGTTGTCAATTTGAAACCAGCAACGAATTTGCCCATGGAGAGTGAACGCTTTCTCTTCATATTGCCAAATATAGCTAACCGCTAAATATATTTTTTTTGCCTTCAACAGGCACACTTTTTAGGCGAAATATTCCTGTAAAAAATTGTTAGCGCTTAAAATAGTACACTATAGAAGCTCCCGTTTTCACATTGTGAGATACAAATAAACGTTTCACTGGTGTCGTCGAGCACCATGTCCGTGCATGGGCTATGGTTCGTGCTATGAGAAACTTGCTCGAGTCCTCAATTTTATATGAGAAATTAGCTTGCACGCACAAAGTGCCTGCTCACGCCATGTCTTGGCTTCCGCATAGAGATTTTGTCAAAAAAAAACATGAATTAGGAATCAGATACCTGTGCTACCCGTAAGTGAGGGCCGTGTTCATGCTGACAAGTACAACATGCGGGTATCTGCGTGACATAATCCATGAAGTGGAAGTCGTTCCTGCATGCAATGCGCAGCCACCGCCAGTCTTCGAAATGAGGGAAACGCAATCCGCGGCGAGTGCGGTTAACGTAAGTTGCGCATGTCGAAGTACTTTGCGCTTTTAAAATGTAAGCGTCTCCAAGACTCCTACGAGAAATGTGTAGAGTGTTCATAGCAGCAGAATGTTGTGAATTCACAAAAATGTTTGCTCCTTTCCGTGCTCAGGTAGAACAGTTTTATGCCGCACAAAGCCACCTCACTGCGTAAATGGCTCCAAGCGACGGGGCAAAGTGGCCTAGCTGGCACCCGACACTATGCGCAGCTCACTTCGAGTGGCTTCGGATGCTTCGCATCTCTCATGAACTGCGTGCATAGCTGGATAACTACGCCACAAAAAAGAGCACAAAACATCAGGGATAACTACAGGGGTGAAAACGAAGCTGAAAAATAAAAAAAAATCCAATCAGCGCCCCGGTCAACAAGCCACGAGATGTCAATCCGAAACCGCTGTCCTCTTGGCATGCATGAGGCGTCCATGGTGGATGAAGTGCAGAGCCGCCAGCTTTACCTCTAATAAATAGTAAGAAACTCTATGCACTGGCGATTATTCAGTGAGGAAACCAAAATCTTTACTTTAGGCCACTGCACTTGGTCGTGTGCTCAATCCAGGCCACCTTACGAAATCTGAAGTGCGTATAGAAACCCACGTAGAGGTGCGGTCATAATTAAACGGAGCACATATTCCATTATAAGCGCAATCACGCCTTCTATGCAGGAAATAAACATTGTTTGTCCGTGACAAAGCGCACTTATGTCCGCTACCAGCATGCACATACCATAGCTGGCAATTTCAATTCGGCACCGCGTAAAATATTAGATGCCAGTAGCATGCTCTCTTTATATGCTTCTATGCAGATTTATACCGCTGAATGTGCTTATCTTAATTCTTTTTTGCTATAATCGAAACGCGGTTGTATGACGTGTGTGCCTCCACTGTCTTTGCACATGCTCTTTTTTTTTCTTTATATTTCGTGTGTCACACCCTATTAAACAGTTGGTAGTAGCGCTTGTCAGTCATCGTATGTGTTTCTTGTCGGTCCTTGTCCAAGTTTTGCGCCCACTTCATTTGTATCATGCAAAGAAAACATGCTCGACAGCAAGCTCTTGTGATGCACCCTTTAATTTTGTCCACACCCGTACCTCAGTTGTTGATGTCGTTGCCTTAGGGACATGGCACATACCCACGACGGGGGATTGGCCAGGGTTGTTGTTCACCTCGTAGAATGGTGCATACCCACACAGGAGGATCGGCCAAGAAGAGGGGTGGTCAATGTGGAGAAAAGAAAGACACCAGCGCACACCAATTCTTTTATCTTCTTATCGCCTCTTGCGCTAGATTCTCTTAGACCACTGCCACGATGCGGTTCACTCTGGAAAGTACCCCGTGTTATTTGTGTTCGGTCAACCGGTGTTAACACGTTCATACGCATATTTATTGCCCAATTGGCGAAACGATAGATTTATTTTGCGCGCGATGTCGTGGCAAGGAAAAGAACAAAGACCTGTGAGTGGGCGCCTGTGTGTTGGCCAAGCCGGCCAATCCCCTGCAGTGGGTTTGGCGCCATTTTCTTCTTGAGGAGAACAACACCCGAGCGGCGTCAGTCGGAGCCTACCGGGAGTAATCGGAGGGCACGTCGAGATGAGCACAGAGTTCCACTCGTTGCCCAACATCCACGTGCAACGCCCTCTGTCCCCCGACGAAGGCGAAACAGTACCCGCTGTGTCCCTGAGACCTCCATCGCCTACCGCAAGTGTGAGTCCGGCCTCGTTAGGAAATGTTCACGCGGAGCTGCTCCACGTCGGGGGTATTAGCAGCGGGAATTCAACTGAAGCTACTCGCCAAGCGCCTCCAGCTTACGCGGCGAAACGCCGCGCCTCACTTCCGTTACCGAAGCTATGGGATAAGTATGGCTGGCGGAAACCAGAAGCGCCACCCTTATAGCAGCGTTTCGCTTCCGCTCTGACCAGAGCTGTGAGAGGAGTACGCGTGGCTTTGTCCCAAGACACAATATTTGGGAGAATGAGAATCTGGCGACGCTCCGCATCTCGCGGCGGGCGACAGACAGTCCCGCGAATGAACGGCGACATAGAGACCAGTGGTGGGCCACAGGCGCGCCCCGACGAGTTGGGGCAGCGGTTTCCAACCGACGGACAGCCTCGGGCAGCGGTGCTGCCACCGTCTCCGGCCGCGCTCTTCGGCCGAGTCGTGAGAGCCGCCGGGAACGCGCTGCGATCAGGGCGTTTTTCGCTCGCCCTGTTGGCATCGCAGTCGCTCAGCGCGAGATCCAGAGGCCGGCATGCCCGCGTTGGATTCCCTGCCGACGAGCGACGACTCCTCGAGCTGGGAGCCCAGGGCCGCCAGCGAGCGCAGCTCCGAAACGCTAATGCTGAGGTTGTTGTTCCTGGGCCTCTTCATGTTCGCGGCGTCCCTGATGAGTGCAACTGTGTATTTCCGCTCGCATCTCACGCATCTTACAGCGTGAGATGGGGTAACCTTGTTGAGTTAATGTCAATTCTGGAGAATTTTTCTCCTTGTTCCGACATACGCGGTATTCAACAATAGAGACCCCAGTCTGTGTTCTATATGTCACCCTGAAGGACATTCGATAACTGCCACCTATATAGTAACGATAGGGTGGCAGTTACAGTAACGATAACTATCGTTACTATAGATAACTATCGTTGCTATAGTAACGATAGTTATCGTAATTAAGCTCAATAAAAGGTACGAACTGAAGGTGGTACAGTCCTACGCGACTACATCCACCCAGGATGAGCAGATCGTTGAAAGCTGCTATGACGACGTCGAATCGGCAATTAACAAAGTAAAAATCCAGAGGTGCACTTAAGTCTGCTTAGGTGCAGTAATACGAATGCATTTCTCATAGTGTTGCTGCGTGTTCGTTTCTTTACGCCTTTGCCGCTCCTAAGTCGTGTTTTTGCTCTAACTTCGTTTCTACGACATCCGAAGACATGATCCTGATACTAGAGCTTTTAGTAAGTCCAGCAAAGTACCAATTAATTAATTAATTACTAATTGACACAAGTATATTCATATTAATTATTTTTTACCTCAGTGATTAATCAACTGATCAGTTCACTTCAGTTATGGATGAGCCTGCGAAGTAATTCATTAACTGAACTCAGGAATTATTTCAGACCGTTAATTACCTGCAGTTAAGAAATCGTTTTAGTGATTCAGTTCGATATAATTAAATAAACATAATTAAGTAATTTATGAATTCGATTCAATTACCAATGAAGGTATGTCGTAATTCACTAAGTGAACTAGTGTTATAATTCGGCTAAATATTTTATAGCGCCCGGCGACGCTATAAAGCGCCGGCGCTGAGATCGGCGTTACAGCGCGAGCTAGAAGAAAATAAAGATGGACAGCGCGAGCTCGGGGCGCACACCCGGCACGGGCAGTCCGGAACTTGAAGCCTGCCACGCTGGTCGTCTCTTTCTGGTGCTCCGCTGCGACCCCAAAAATCCTCAACAGTGGTGACCCGGCGAACCGTGCCTTCTGTCCCAGCGGCGTCCTAGCATGGCGTACTGGCAGCACCCAAGTTTCGACCCGCCGCTCCCGGCGTTCCGGCCTGCAGGCGTCGGCGGGTGGTTCGCCCAACTGGAGGCTGCGATGTACCTGAACGGCATCACCATCCAGCCGTTCAAACACGCAGTCCTTTGCGACATCCTCCCGGCCGACCTCCTGCGTCGGCTCACCTACTCTGCTTTCGGCGGCCGGCCATACGATGAGCTGCGTGCGGCCGTCTTGGCGGACTTCGGCGCCTACTACGTTCCGCCGCCGCTCTACGACGCAGCGGACCCGTTTTCGCCGCCGCCAGCCTCTGGCCCTGCACCGGCCTCGCTCGCGTCCACGCAGCCTTCATCAGAATCCGGCCCGCCTCAGCAGGCCCTCGCCGCCTCGCCGCCACTCCAGTCCAGCGCCTCCGGCCCGGCTTCTTTAGCACCGACCGCACCAGACGCTACCGCATCGCTTCCGGCAGCACATCCTGCTACCCCGGTTTCGCTAGAAGCACTGTGCGACGACTCCACGGCCCGAAGCCGCAGTCATTCCCTCAGCAGCTCGTTGAGGTGCCTGGCCCACCGCGGTTTGCCACGTCAGCGAACTCGGCGACAGATGCGCCTCGCGCCACCCTGTTCAGCGCCTCCGGCCATACCGCCTCCCATACGGACGATACAGTATCTACGGCACAGCCCGGTGAGCAACTTCTCTTCTCTGCAATAGTGCCGCCGTCAGTCGAGCTCTTCCTCAACGAGTGCCCCACTCCGCCAACGCCTGTACCCTACTGCGTAGCATCGCTGCCAGCCGAACGCTCACCTGCCGCCTCATCGATCATTCCCCTAAAGTCGTCAGTCACTGACCTGAGCGATCGTGCTACAGGCGAAGTGAGTTTGCCGCCACCGCAGCATATGCCACATACCAGCCCCACTAGCTCGGCGGCCACACCGCCTGCCCAAGAGGCCCCACCCCAAGCCCTCATTACGGTCAAACGCTTCTCGGAGTCTGACCCTGGCAGCTCGACACTGCCGCAGCAAGCGTCTGCTTTGGTGCCTGACTTGAACCACCTTCGGCACCGAATGGTCGAGCTACCCACACCGAGTAGTGCGGCAGTTGTCCATCCAAAAGCTGTGTCTCTTTCTGTCAGCCAGCCGTCTGACGTAGCAATCTCAGCTATACGGCTGCAGCCACCCACAGCCGACCATGCCCACCCGCGAATCAGCACTGGCCAGTCGCTCCGGACTGTCACTCCAGCTTCACCCAAGCACCTCGCATTGAGCCCAGCAACTTCCTCCGGCATCGTCACAGCTGTCACCGTTGTGTCGATGGTCACAACACCGCTGCTGTCAGTCCACGGCGCCGTTTCGCCCACTCCAGCGCTTGTGACGACGTACTCGGCGCTCCAGATTCCCACCGACACCAGCTCCAACGTCCCAACACCGACGCCACTTGTGTTCCCGGGCAGCACTACAGTCGGTGACGGTCCGATCATGGCCTTCCCTGCCCCCATGTATATTGTCAGCTCGGCACCCTGCATCATTCGCCCGTTGCGCAGCAGCCAGGCTCGTCCACCTGAGCCCGCGCCCTCCACCCGACGGCTCTTCCCGGTCCCTGACATGAACTTACTGGTTACTCATTCTCTCCTCTCTTCAACCGAGTCCACATTTCGACGTTCCGTCTAGGCGGGGGGCCCTATAGCGCCCGGCGACGCTATAAAGCGCCGGCGCTGAGATCGGCGTTACAGCGCGAGCTAGAAGAAAATAAAGATGGACAGCGCGAGCTCGGGGCGCACACCCGGCACGGGCAGTCCGGAACTTGAAGCCTGCCACGCTGGTCGTCTCTTTCTGGTGCTCCGCTGCGACCCCGCAAATTCTCAACAATTTAATCAGTTAAGTAACCATTTTGATACATTAATGCGATGAAATTGAATTTAGTCAATTCAGTAACTAATTCATCACTTCAACGAAATTACCGATTAACTACTACAGTAATTGACAAATTAAAATATTTAAATAATCCAAACAAATAATTATTCAGTGATGCTATTACGTAATTATTTATTCAACTATTCTATAATTTCCCCTATAACGGGTGATTGACATTTCTTGCGGACACGCTCTGCCGATAGGTCCTGTACACGTCACTGATGAGACAAGAAATGCTTTCGCATTAAAATCACAGTGCACTGTAATGATGGGCGACTTCAATGCGATGGTAGGCAAGAAGCAAGAGACCAGGTGGTGGGCGGCTATGACATAGGCTCTGGGGGAACAGCAGGGGGGGAGGGAGTAGTGAAGATCGCAGTGAGAAATAATTTACAGATCATGAATACCTTCCTTCGCAAACGATGGAAGCCCCTATGGGGAAAAAATGAAACATACTTCCTGCAATGTGTTTCGTGCTGGATGTGGAGGTGCTCCGAAAGGAGTGTTGTCGCCACCACATGATGGTAAAGTTCGAATTAGCTTAGACTTGAAGAGGGAAGGGAAGGACCTAGTGAAGCGGAAGCTCACTAACGAGCTAGCGGTAAGAGTGAAAGTAGAGAAATTCAGGATCTCGCTGCTGACCAGGTGTCCGGTTTTAACCGTGGACGACGATCCTAATGGCCAAGTAATGAACGGCAATTTCACAGCTATCATTACGGCGTGCACAGTAGAAGTGGGCGGTGAGTGAGAATACTTGGAAGCTCTCTCAGGAGACGAAAGATCTGATTAAGAAACGCCTATGCAAGAGTCATATGCATGTGTTGAGGTACGAAGAGGGCAATGTCATAAGCTCTATGGATAACATAGGTAATGTGACCGAATAGTTAGGCACAATTCTATATTGTAGCCTATGTAAACAGGACGTTAATGTGACAGGCAGTAACGGTACAACAATGAGGCATCACACCAGTAACGAAAGAGAAAGTCAAGAAAGACGTCAAAAAACTGGGCAGTTATGCAAGGTGAGAATATACGATTAGCGCTAGCAGAGACACGAAGGAAATGCATTTTAAAGATGGCTCTTCGCGGGTACGGAGGTCAAGCGTGTTGTTGGAGAAAAATCGAGGGTAATCCCAAAAGTAAGGTCTGAAAAGGGCTCCGGCCTCAGGGAAACTATTTGCGTGGCTGCTCGCCATACTGATGTGTTCATTGTTTCCCGTCTTCCAAACAAGCCATGACTAAAGGGACTGTCAGTCTTGGCACGGCAGCCATTTGAAATGGACCTTCCGCTTGTCGCTACCGCCAGGTGCGAAGTTCGCACAGTTAATCGATTTTTGAACGCAAAAGGCTGTCAACCAATCGAAATTCATCGCCAGTTGACGGAAGTGTACGGAGAGTCGTGCATGGATGTTAAACACGTCCGCAAGTGGTGTAGGAAGTTCACCGCTGGTCGTACTGAAATTCACGACGAAGAATGAAGAGCGGAGACCGTCAATTTCTGATGAGACAGTCGCGAAGGTCGAAGAAATGATTCGGCAAGATCGGAGGATCACACTCGACGGACTCTGCATTTTGGTTCCTGGCGTTTCTAGAGGCACTATTCATAGGATTTTGACAGCAAAGTTAAAATATCTGAAGGTGTGCGCAAGATGGGTTTCGCGAATGCTCACAGACGACCATCAACTGCAATGCGTTGACTCGTCCGACCAATTTCTTCCACGTTATGGTGATCAAAAGGAGACCTTTTTCGATTCCATTATTACGGGTGACGAAACCTGGCCATTCCACTTCACACATGAGACCAAACAAGAATCACGTGAGTGGCGGCACTCCTCTTCGCCCAAGCCGCGAAAATTCAAGCGAACACAGTCTGTCGGTTAAGTCATGGCAACTGTGTTTTGGGACCGAAAAAGGGTATTGTTGGTAGACTTCATGGCTGCTGGCAGCACAGTAAATGCGGACAGATATATTGAGACCCTTAAGAAACTCAGACGTGCGATTATAAATCGCAGACGAGGAACGCTGAGCAAGGACATGAGTCTTCTCCACGACAACGCTCGCCCCCACGTTGCCTGCCAAACCGCTGCTCTCCCGCAACAGTTAGGATGGAACGTCATCAGCCACCCGCCTTACGGTCCGGACTTGGCACCAAGTGACTACCACTTGTTTCCAAAGCTAAAAGAACATCTCGCTGTGAGGCGCTTCACCGAATATGATGAAGTGAAAGATGCGGTAAAACACTTCCTTAACCGCATGGCGGCGAGCTGGTAAGACATGGGCATACAAAAACTGCCCCAGCGTCTGCAAAAATACATAGACCGCAACGGCAATTATGTGGAAAAGAATAAGAATGGTCTGCCTTTTAAGTGATTTGTAAATTGCTTAAAATAACCGTTTCTTTCGATTTATAAAATAAATGGAGACCTTAATTTTGGGATGACCCTCGTAGATCCGGGTAGAGCACATTGCGGCGGTTTCCGGAGCTGCCATTGAAATCTAAATTTTATCACCGGTAATGAATACTTTCCGACAAATCCTAATGCGGTGAGATCACGTTTACATGCGCCGCGGAAGTCGACTACTCGTCTCAATCCATCGTCCGTCTGGCGCATTGATGCGACGCGCTTTCCTAGTGCACTATCGCTGTTTACATGAATGCTATGCTATAGAAAGTTTATGCGATGCGCCAGTTGTAGGATTCAGGTAAACAATTCTTTAGGAGCAGTGCAGAAGAGGAATGTAGCTGGTGATGATCAGGTAAGAGCAGATCTGTTGATGGACGGTGGGGAGAGTGTGCTAGAAAAGCTATCCGCCCTGTGTACGCAATGCCTTACGACCTCGAGCATACCAGAAGCTTGGAAGAACGCTAACATCATCTTATTTCGGTGAAATGTTTAGGGGAATCCCCCAAGGTGGAGTAGATTTGGAGTGGATGCCAATGGAGTGGATGCCAATGGAGTGGATGCCAATGAGTAATTACTCCCTTATTATCATCTTATTTCCTAAGGAGGTGGAGTCCAAGCCTTGAGAAATTACAGAACTATCAGCTTACTGTTTGTTGCCAGCAAGGTATTTACTGAGTTACTCGCGAATAGAGTCAGGACAAGCTTAGAATTGAACCAGCTGATCAAGTAGGTTTTCGTAAATACTAGTCGACAATAATCTTAACACTATCAATCTGGTGATAGAAAAATCTGCAGAATATAACCAACCCCTATACAGGGTGATTTTTTTTTTACCTTCAGAGATTTCAGTTTTAAAAACGGCGAGAGATACGCTGGTGGGTCTGTTGAGCTGGTTTGTACAGCAAGGCGGGCATCATGCAACAGATATTGGTGAATAATTAGACAATTATTTACCCAAAGTTACTACTAAACATATTTATTTTTTACTTTGGCTCCGCGGCGGCTCAATGTTTATGGTACTCATCTGCTGACCCGAAATACGCCGGTTCAGTCCGTGCCGCGCGGGTCGAATTTCGATGGAGGCGAAATTCTAGAAGCCCGTGTACTGTGCGATGTCAGTGCATGTTAAGAAAACCCAGGTGGTCGAAATTTCCGGAGCCCTTCACTACGGCGTACCTCATAGCTTGAGCCTCTTTGGGACGAAAAACCAAAACAAGAAGAAATTTATTTAAGAATTATTTCCTTCCATATTTGATTGCGGTGTATATAATGAGTTCGTCGACTTCATGCTCATCCACAACTCCTCTTTCACATTTCTTAAACCGATAACCAAGGCTGAAGTGAGGTAAATTTTTTCTTCCCTGAAATACAGTTCCAGTCTGAGGCTGAATATTTGCAAATTCGCCCATTAAATATGTCTTCGATAGTCTGTGCCCTAATGTAACTATCATTTATGAACGGTACCCTTATCTAACGAATGCCAATTTTTGCGAAGCTGAGGTCATTAAGCTCCTTAACATGAGAGGCAACTCTGTACTAGTGTTTCTATCAACCTGACTAAATTTTGTGTTAAGGCAATTGGCCGTATATTGTCTCAGTCAAATTGATTCCTTGCATCATGATACGTTATTGAAAAAGCTGGAAATATAGGGAATGCGAGGACCTCTTTTGCAACTTATACAATCATTCATGTTTTCGCAATACAATAGAGCTGCTTCTTTCTCTGCATTAATGCAGTCGAATTCGATAGCAACCCTTCAGTCCCGGCGCAAGTTTTTTCGGTTGAAATTCTTATTTTTGTTATTTAACCATCAACTTGGAATAAATTCTTCACCGTATCTTATTCTACAGAACACCAGACAAACCCGACACTCCCACCCCCTTTCTCTGACCCTGTACTTTGCAAAGACTAACTTATTTCAGCACTCTTTCTTTCCGCAAACCATCAGTGACTGGAACAGCTTACCAGCTTCGTGTGTACGGTCTCTCGACCTGATAAGTGACCATTGTTAGTTTGTTTTTTAGTTTGTTTTGTTAGTTTCTTCTTCTCTTCCATGTCACTTCGCGCTGCTCGTGTTCTGTTTGCACTTTGCTAATATTGCTCAATTCGTGGTCTGTTTCTGTATCCACTCCTGCTTGGGCCTCACGGCCTGCAGCATGCCATAAATAAATAAAAATAAAAAATATCTTAATTATAGACAGCAATTTGTAAAATTGAATCCTGTCAATCTGAGTTAAGACCAGTCCAAGTGGTGCATTACAGGGGAGTGTTGTGGGTCCACTACCATTAAATATTTATAATAGTGACCTTAAAAAACAGTTCTATTGATCCAAAATATGTTCTATATGCGAATGACGCGAGTTTGTTTTTAGCCGCTCCTGATTGTAATATAGTCCGAAACGAAGCAAACTCATTCCTCACATCAGGCTTGAGTGGGTTGAACAGAGTGAGGGGGATAGGCTCCTCTAAGAAGACTACTCGGGATATTTGGAGGCTTATGTTTAGCATTGTTGGTGGAATATGATCGTAATAGAAGGCCGGGTCAGCCTGCTTGTCGCCAACTCATTGCAAGGAGCACGGATCAAGGTCAATATGGACTAACAGGTTTTGTCTGAACGTAAGTTGTAGAGGCAGATACCGTGGCCAATCATTAGAGAAAAACTGTGGTGATTGGGTGAACGAAATGTGATTATGACGCCGTGGGACGTGTCAAAGGACCCGAGGAAAGTTCGGACCGTGAAAATTTGGAAGCGGGAGCAAAGATCGGAGATACGCGCTTCCAGGAAAACCGCAGTGTTTGAAACTGATTTTTACAGCCCTTGCAGACCTTACAGAGAAGCAGTAGTGTGTCTCGACGCATGTCGAACGTTTTATTACTCCCCCCCAGTTCTCCTTCAAGCACATTATCTTTAATATTAGCCCGCGAGTCCAAACTTGGGTCATAATTAACGCCTAGATAGCGTACCGACTCCACCTGTGGAACTGGGTCGGAGTGGTAGAATAGCGAGATGAACAAAGGGGTGTCTGGCGGAAATACAAGGAAAGCACATTTGCTGACACTGAGGGATAAAATAATTTGGTCGGACCAGTTTTCGAGACCATTGAGATATTCCTGCAAGGAATGGTAAATAGCAGGAACATCCCTGGCAGAGGCGAAAAAAGCTATACCGTCTCCGTACCCAAAAACTGTGATGTCTTAATGAATGTGAATGTCACGAAATAATGTGTGAAAAAGCAATGCAGAAAGAACAGATCGTCGCTGCACACCTCTTGCTTGAGAATAGGCATTAGAACAAAAGGTGCATCTCTACAAAAGAAAAATCTGTCCTTTAGAAATCACAAATCGAGGTATAAATACAGTGCGATGCATGTAGCTGAAAAATTTTTTTAAGAAGGGCCGTATGCTCAACGCTGTCGCAGGCCTTGGCGACATCAAGTGTCACCAACGCTAAAACTTCCTCCTTGCGCACTGAAAGTAGGATTCGGCTGTCGAGAGGCTGATTGAGAAGTATAGGGAGCAATTGCGACGAAAGCCAATTTGTATGGACCTGAGGTCATTAACGTCATCAGCACCAGAGGCAACTGAGAGGCAAAGACGAGTTTTATTCGCCACTGAGAGGCAAAAGAAGACTTGCCTATGTTCTTTTGCCTCTCAGTGGCGAATAAAACTGGTCGAATTTGTGTTTATCACCTTTGGCCATCATGTCAGAGCTGACAATGCCCGGCGCGTTCGCTGCAACTTGCTCCGTCACGCTTGCAGACTGGCTCGCGCGGGCGCCGCAACCACCGTTGACATATCGGCCTGCCGGCGCACTGAGCTGATTTCGTTCACTCAAGGCACGGTTGAGAGTAGCACAATCGTGGCGCGCAAATGCGCTAGTCACGTGATTTTTTTTTTGTATTTCGTGGGCTTTCTTTGGAGCTCGGAAAAAAGATACAAGTGAGGTTTTCTTTATCGCAAATAAATGTAATGGGGGTTTCTGACGGGGCTCTCCAACTTTGCTATTCGCATTTGCTGTCTAAAGTCAATATTTACGCATTTAGAAAAATTACCTTAATTGCTAATTAATTAATTGCCAAACAAAAAATTGCCTATGATGAGCAAGCCGGTTGGTAGATGTATACAATTGGTTTCACTGGCCTACCTCAAATATTTTATTTTATAACCTTTGGCTAAAGTTAGCGCGGACACCCTGTATATCAACTGTTCCTTTCCATTACTTTTTACGTGCTTTTGCGTAAGTTGTTTTGGTTATGTAGAGAGTTATCATGTTGTTTTAGGGAATTATCATTTCCTGCATCAACGTGTAGGCGCGCTGCATATAAGCGGCGATATGCCAAGTGTGAAACTTATACCGAACACCATTTCTAATAATGTAGCAGATAGGGTTACTTGCGCTAGCGTGGGTACTGCGAACCTAAATGCCGCGCTTTATTTGTGGCAACAAAAATGTTTTTTTTTAAACGCTTCATCACCGTATTCTCCAGGCGCTTATAATTTAATTAATTAATAACGCACCGGTACTGAGGAATCTGACATTGGCAAAGCAAAGTGTGCTCATGAGAGGAAAGTGATTTCGCGAAACTCACTTCGAGGCGAGTGCGATGTGCGGCGAGTATCAATAAAGGTAACCCTGTAAGAAGACACCAGCGAATATAGAGGCCAGTCCCACGCGCTGGAAAGGAACTTGAATTCACCCGTGTCACGGAGATTATGAAGTGCGGGGAAGACAGCTCACAAAGGCAGCTTAGTGACAGCGTAAAGACAGGCCCGCCGACAAAAAACAAAAATCTTAACTGCTGGCATTTGCGGCGCAGTACTATACATCCTGATCGCTAGACTTCGTATTCAGCTTCATGAGCACATAAAGTAGCTACGGAAAATGCAGTTATGAGCTCCTTATCGTCATTAGCCATCATGAACAGCAACTGCTAACACTACACTGGTGGAACAAAAGTATATATATATATATATATATATATATATATATATATATATATATATATATATATATATATATATATATACATTGTAAGCACACAGCGCGGCCTTCGGCTTCGCCTGTAAATAATCATCATCGCTTCGTCTTTGGAGGAGTGGCCGCTAGTGGCAATGAAGCTCGGGCTGTCCTCCCTCTCAGAACACACACACACACACACACACACACACACACACACACACACACACACACACACACACACACACACACACACACATGCGCGCGCGCGCGCGCGCACACGCACACGCACACACACACCCACACATATCTTCTGAGAGGGAGGACGGCCCGAGCTTATATATATATATATATATATATAGTTTTTCGTCTCTGCTCCGGTGTTCTATTTCGCGAAATAGAACACCGGAGCAGAATTTACGAGGTCTGTTAGAAAAGTATCCGACCTTTAGCCGAAGAAAAAAAACTGGCATAACTGGAGCGTTGGAAACCTAATCATCTTCAAAGTAGTCTCCTTGGCACTCCACACACTTCTCCCAGCGGTGCTGCCGTTGTTGGAAGTATTCCGAAAAGGCCTCTTTCGGAACGGAGTTTAGCTCAGCTGTCGTTGCAGCCATAATGTCCTCTCTTGTCTGAAATCGCGCTCCTTTCAATGTCCTCTTGACTTTGGGAAACAGCCAGAAGTCGCAGGGGGCCATATCAGGAGATTAAGCAGTCTGTTGAACTACAGTAGTCTGGTTTTCCGCCAAAAAAGTCTGAATCAAGTGCGAGGAATGTGCAGGAGCATTGTCGTGATGGATGCGCCAATTTCCTGTTGACCTCAACTCCGGTCCCTTGCGCCGCACAGCACCACGTAGGCGACGGAGGACGTCCCTATAGTACTCTTTGGTCATTGTTTGACCCTGTAGGGTGCGGACTCGTGGTGTGCCACACAGAGGGAGTCAAAGAAAGCTGTCAGCATCACTTTGACATTGCTGCGCACTTGGCGGGCCTTTTTTTTGTCTCGGTGACATGAAATGCTTCCACTGTGACGACTGGGATTTGGTTTCCGGGTCCTACCCGTACACTCAAGACTCGTCACCAGTGATTATGGTGTTTATGAAGTCGGGGTCACTGTTTGTGGAATCTAGCATGTCCTGCTAGACTTCAACACGCAGCTGCTTTTGCTCCGCCGTGAGCAGCTTCGGTACGAATTTCACCGCAACTCTCTCCATGGCCAAATCTTCGGGGATAATGGAATGTGCAGAAAAAATGCTGATGTCCACCTCTTCCACAGTTTCTCGGATAGTCACACGGCGGTCTCGCATCACCACAGCGTTCACTTCGGCAATGACCTGGTCATTTCGGTATGTTGATGGCCGACCGGTGCGTGGCTCGCTCTCCGCCGATGTGCGGCCATCTTTAAACCCATTGTACCACTGTTTAATTTGTGTGCTGCTCATAGCATCTTCACCAAAAACCGCACTAAATATTCCGAACAATTTCCACTCGGTTGCCATCCCGTTTCTGGCAAAATTTAATGCAGTAGCGCTGCTCCTGTCGCTCCGCCATTTTCCTTGTGTAGTGTGCCAAGTGTGACAGGTTCCGCTAAAACCATGCGCCGACACTGCGCTGTGCCTGACGACGACGAAGTTCCCCCGCTCTCTTCTCTCTTGGTGCTGGCTACGCCCGTCTACGCTGCCAGACCCTGCACAGCGGTTCGGTCTCTTGAGGACGCCTAATAAACGCACCCCTACACTTGTAATAAAAAACCGTCGAGAGCACTGCGCACTGCTTCACTCAAACGCTGCGTCCCAGCGACTGACGCTATCGGCAGGCCGGAAAATATTCGTACATGCGCACGAAGGTTGAACGTCGGCTGGTGCAAGCGCGCTTGTTTCATATCCATCAGGTGTTCGCAAAAAAAAAGAAAAAAGTGGGATACTTTTCTCACAGACCTCGTATACACCATTTTACGAGGAGCGGGCAGGAGAGGGAGAAATACTCTCAAACACGTGCGCTGCGCGACACCCCACTGTTGCCGTCCTCCCCTGGGCTGATAATCCGGCGCGCGGAGCAACGTCCGCAGCAGCTTAGCTACCAGTCAAGCGCGTGTTTGCGTCTGTACAACAAAAGCAGCAATGTTGTACGGAACACCAACGTATTCTAGACATCATTGTTTTATTGTCGGTTGCGGAAATCGTCGACGAAAGTAGAAAAAAACAAACGCCGCCAGTATGTACGCGCACCATGTTATGCGAAGGTCTCAGCACGTCTGCGGTGTCCATTTCTTCACCGCTTTTCCTCCGGTCCCGAGTTGCATTGGCAGTGGACGTAGTTGGTGAACAAAAAATACTTGCGCCAACAAAAAGCTTAAACGTTAGCACACTTTGTGAACGAAGTGCAGACAGAAACAAACCCACTGCGTGTGCCTAATATCGGGCGCGGAACGAAGCGCAGCGCCTGGCTTGCCAAACTATACTCTGGGCATAACTTTAAGAGACCAAGTATTTGGACGGCCTTGGCAGAGCTCTTTTAATTCAGCAGTACACTATGTGAGGACTTCACAAATTTGGCCACAACTTCGTTTCGCCGCCCCACATGATCGTCAATATCGGGAGGGTGTGGGGATCGCCACCTGAAAAAAATAAACATGTCGTTAGTGCAAAAATACTAATTTAATTTGCACAGTATGGCATGAATAGAAGCGGCGACATGAACTTTTACCGAACTGCAAAGCGAAGAAAAATGCAGCCATGGCAACGTAAGATGCAAAAATACACGGCATACACAAGAAGGTAAACTCTGCCGTGCATTGTGATAAATTATTCGACTGAAATCGCATCGAATGCACTGTAAAAAAAATCCACACTATGCATAACCGTGCCAGAGATACAACAAACGCAGCGACTTGAGCAGTGCCCCGACCTGATTGAGATTGGAATTCTCAACACAGGTACGGCGATTCTGC
Source organism: Amblyomma mixtum (assembly GCF_055824585.1). Taxonomy (NCBI): domain Eukaryota; kingdom Metazoa; phylum Arthropoda; class Arachnida; order Ixodida; family Ixodidae; genus Amblyomma; species Amblyomma mixtum. The sequence goes on along the minus strand of NC_143014.1, from coordinate 424,092,788 downwards.
CTGCCAGTAAGTGGTAATAGCGTTCCATTAGCGTACCAACCTATTAGATCGTGTAATTGCACATTTTCTGGTATTTGTGCACCAGTGAGTACTGGCGGGAGCGGGGAAGGCGAGAATGCGAATTGCTTTCAGTCAACTGGCTTGTATCGCTCGTAGTACGATCAGCCCTACGCAAGCGGCAGGAGGGGCCGAATTTCAATTTCATCGCGCGTATCTCCGCAAACAAACATTCTGATCATCAGAAGTGGATTCGTTTCGGTCATGCACTCGCTGTTTCAAAAATGTTCAGCTTGTAAACGGGGTACTCTGTCACAAGCTCAGCATCTAAACTGTCACACTCGCCATGTCCAAGCAGGCAGCGAAATCGTTCATGAAAAACTGAGCTCCACGAAAAACTAGATATTCATTGCTCACCGCAATCTTGTGCTTCAACACATTTTGCTTTCGTTTTTCTAACATGCAACCCCGTGCCGCATTTGCCCTACAGGCAACCGGCGACAAAAAACTACACGCGTGAACTGCGAGCATGGCACTCACTGATGCTGATCGTTCGCTGCGTCCAGGCATGGTCGCTTGCTCCCAGTTGGTTATTGCAGGAGCTAATGGCGTAGCACACACGAGGATGGTCACGAGGCGAACGCCCACCCAAAATTTCTAGGCTTGACAGGAATAAAACGGGCGAATGACACTTTCAGAGATCGCATGCTGCTTCGGCTGCAGCCAACGAGCTGCAAATTATCAGCCCACGATGGCGTCGGCGGTAGGCGACGCTCGAGTAAAAAAAACATGGCGGCGCCCAGGTATCGAAACTAAAATCATGTATATATATATACTTTTGTCACACCAGTATATATATATATATTAGGGGTGTGCGAATATCAAATTTTTCGAATACGATTCGAATACGAATACTTGGTTCCGAATATCGAATCGAATATCGAATAATCAAGGACAGACACATTTAAACACTACAATACACTTATTTGAGCACCCAAGAACATCACAATTCAACTATCAGTGATGAAATGAGCACAAAAGGTGTGTGTGGCTGCACAAAAAGTATCAAAGTCTCGAACACTGTTTTTAGAAGAGTGTAAATATAATAGAAGATGGCTGGTACACGGCATTGATCAAGGCTAGCTTGCCATAAGCACAAAAGCGCGTTTGCTGGGATGAACATAAAAGGTTGTCGTGAAGGAAAACCGGCTGCTCCACATGGTCAGGCAGAAGTAGTTCCCTTCTAGCTGAAACGACTTCTCCAGCCACAGAAAATGCCCTCTCAATTGGCACTGAACTGGCTCGTATTGCGAGGTATTTCGTGCACAGCTCTGACTTTACCAGCTTCGCAGGTATAGCCACAAAGAAGCTAACCAGTGCAGTCAGCTACTGCATGGCCCAACGTTACGCATTGCTCTGGGCACCGCCATGTGGTTATGTCTCTGTAGATAGGACTTGCGGACCGAAATGAACGCCGGTGCTCGCAACAGAATATTCGGCTGGATACGAATATTCGCGTCTTGTCGAACATTCGAAACAACACGAATACTTGGACTTCGAATCGAATACGAATACTAAAAATATAATATTAGAATTATATTCGAAAATTTCGAATATTCGCACACCCCTAATATATATATATATATATCAAAAATTATTTCTTGGCAGCTGATTAATATAAGATAAAGTCACCAGAAATTGAAAAACATAACAAGATTTAATGCACGACGTTTCGGCTGGGGGACCAGCCTTTTTCCAGTGCATTACAACATTTGAAACAAGCAGCTTTTATAGCATCCGCGAGGTACAGGAAAGAGTGTAAAACACAAATGCAAACAGCGGTGAGGGGAGAGGTTAAAAAAAGGAAAGAAGAAAAAAAGAAGAGAGGAAAAGAAAAAAAAAGAAAAAAGGAAGAAAAGAAGAAAAGAAACAAAAAAGTTGGTTACAACTTGAAAAGGCGGCAGGTGTTCGGAAGGAGGTAACGACAGAAAAGTCGATGACAAGCGCGAAGCTCTACAACGCACAGCTGCCACAGGGTTGTGACCAAAAAAAAAAAAACTTTACTGCACAAGACTGCGGCGCCTGGCAGCCGCACATCGAGAAGGCAACATTTCAGGAGAAAGTTCTAGGCAGGAATGTCAAAGAAACACCTCCGATAAAAAAATAAAATTAAAAAAGAGAAAGAAAAAGAAGAAAAACGCTACTACACAAGAATATGAAAAATTGAAAGAGAATATGAAATATGAAAAAAGAATATGAAAAACTGCCGCGGCCGGGATCGACGCGGGTTCGATCCCGGCCGCGGCGGTTGAATTTCTTTGGGGGAGAAATTCGAGGCCCGGTACTGTGCGATGTCAGTGCACGTTAAAGAACCCCAGGTGGTCGAAATTTCCGGAGCCCTCCACTACGGCGTCTCTCATAGCCTCAGTTGCTTTGGGACGTTAAACCCCATAAACCAACCAACCAACCACTCAGAGAAGGGTTGTGGCAGCACAACACGATACAAGATAGGTCATTAGGAAAAAACACAAGTTTCTAATGAATCCTTACACAACCACTCAATACACAAAAAAGGGAGAATCCTTGCACAACCACTCAACAAAAGAAAAAGACGCAAGGCTAACAACAAACACACACACACAACACCAGAAACGAACCGTAGTCAGTGGCAAGTACAATGTGCCGTGTTAAGACAAATGTAATTCTTCACTGCGCGTGAGCGCGCGCAGAAGGGAAATGCGTGACAATGCAATACAAGGCATGACAATACAATACAAAAATACTTAAAAAACAAAAAATAAAAAATATATAGAAAAGGGGGAAAAATACTAAATACGTGGCAATGCATGTGACATGAAAAAAAGAAGAAAGAAATGCTTGCTATGCTTTCTGAAGCCCGTTCTGTCAGTCTGTGCCATGTCTTGGATATTTATTTGGTACTCTAGGGGTGTAAGCATGATAGCCGGCCTACTGTTGCGTTGATGCCGCTTGAGAATGTGTTAAATTTGTGAGTTTAGTTTAGTTTATGGGGTTTAACGTCCCAAAGCGACTAAGGCTATGAGAGACGCCGTAGTGGAGGGCTCCGGAAATTTCGACCACCTGGGGTTCTTTAACGTGCACTGACATCGCACAGTACACGGGCCTCTAGAATTTCTCCTCCAAAGAAATTCCAGCCGCCGCGGCCGGGATCGAACCCGAGTCTTTCGGGTCAGCAGCCGAGCACCATAACCGCTGAGCCACCGCGGCGGCTTAAATTTGTGAATCAGGTATGATTCACAGCTGTCGCGCTCATAATGCGTTTTGAACCCCGATTGAAGTACAATAGCTTTAAAGTTGTCGAATGGACGCCCAAGGTTGTTTATGTGTTTTGAAAGTGGGAGATTTGGCTGCGTCCGCACATGTGATCTGTGATTGTTGATGCGAATTCTGAACGGTGTAACTATTTGTCCCACGTACTGAGCTTTACAGGTGCCACATTCCAGGAGGTAGACAACATTAGCGCTGTCGCATGAGAAGTTGCCTTTTATCTGGAATGAGAAGGATGACGCTGTGCTTTTGGCGCTGGTAGTTGTTTCCATAATCGGACAGAGTTTACACCTAGGTTTATTGCATGGCGCAGATCCTCTGAAGCTACGGTTCCCGATTGTAGATGATGTTATGATATCACGGATGTTCCTTGCACGCCAATACACGACGCGTGGGGGAGCAAGGATGACTTCTTTCATCCTTTCACTCTGCAGAAGGATGTTGTGGTGTTTCTTAAGAACTGGATTAACATTGGGGATTGACGCCGAATGTGTAAGGACAAGATTGACTTGAGAGTTCGGGCGTGGCTGCTTCTTGCCATTTATGCGTTCGCGCCGGTCATGCCTTGAAGCTTTCTTGATTGAATCGTCGATAACTTACAATGGGTGTTTCGGTCGTGCTAGGTCTGCCCGGAGTTGCTCGCAGTTTGATTCAAAGTCGCCATCCTTACAGCAAATCCTCAGGAAACGTAGGGACTGACTGTAAGCGATGGAGGTTTTACAATGTCGGGTGTGACTGCTCTGGAAATGTAAGTACTGATGTCGGTCTGTGGGTTTTCTGTAAACTGTTGTCTCAAGTTTGTTTCCCGTGATAGTCACCTGGACATCAAGAAAATTCAATGACGAAGCTGAATATGAAGATGAAAACGAGGTGCTAGTGTGAGCGTTGTTGAAGTTGGAAATAAACTCCGTTAGTTTTTCCTCCACGTGTGTCCAGATCATGAATATGTCATGTATGAACCTTCTGTAAAATATCGGTTTGTATGGAGAACTATTGAGGAATTCTTTCACAAGTGCGGCCATGAATATATTAGCGTAATGTGGTCCAATTTTTGTTCCCATTGATGTTCCGCTTATTTGTACGTAGTGCTGGCCATTAAACTCAAAGTTATTTAACTCGAGTATAAGTTTTAAAAGCTCTGCAAGCGGGTTGCCGTCAACCGGTTGTTTAGATTCTAAGCGCTCATAAGCAGAGACGACTGCTTTGATGCCATCAGCATGCGGTATGTTGGTGTATAATGAAGCGACGTCCAGGGTTACCAGAATGGAATCATTTGGAATTACTAAGTCAAGAATTTCGCTCTAGAAATGGGTGGTGTCCTTAACATGGGAGGGATATAAGGGAGGGATATCTCTGATGAGGCTGTCGACAAAACTCGAGATGTTTTCAGTAACAGTTCCAATGCCAGAGACTAGAGCTGTGAATCATACCTTATTCACAAATTTAACACATTCTCAAGCGGCATCAACGAAACAGTAGGCCGGCTATAATGCTTACACCCCTAGAGTACCAAATAAATATCCAAGACATGTTGATGGCAGAGGCTGACAGAACGGGCGTCAGAAAGCATAGCAAGCGTTTCTTTCTTCTTTTTTTCATGTCACATGCATTGCCACGTATTTAGTGTTTTTCCCCCTTTTCTATATATTTTTATTTTTTGTTTTTTAAGTATTTTTGTATTGTATTGTCATGCCTTGTATTGTATTGTCACGCATTTCCCTCCTGCGCGCGCTCACTCGCAGTGAAGAATTACATTTGTCTTAACACGGCACATTGTACTTGCCACTGACTACGGTTCGTTTCTGGTGTTGTGTGTGTGTGTTTGTTGTTAGCCTTGCGTCTTTTTCTTTTGTTGAGTGGTTGTGCAAGGATTCATTAGAAACTTGTGTTTTTTCCTAATGACCTATCTTGTATCGTGTTGTGCTGGCACAACCCTTCTCTGAGTGGGATTTTTCATATTCTTGTGTAGCAGCGTTTTTCTTCTTCTTTCTCTTTTTTTCTGTTATTTTTTTATCGGAGGTGTTTCTTTGACATTCCTGCCTAGAAATACTCATCAATTCGCGCTACAAGGAACATACACACGAAAACACAAACGGACGGAGTGCGTAAACGCGCTTCGTCCGTTTGTGTTTTCCTGTGTATGTTCCTTGTAGCGCGAATTGATCAGTATGAAGCTCCAACTAGCCCCCGCTCTTGCATTGTTTCCTGCCTAGAACATTCTCATGAAATGTTGCCTTCTCGCTGTGGTGGTGGTGAAAAGCATTTATTTAGTAATTTACAGAGAGGTGCTCGGAGAGAGGCCCCTAATGGGTCTGACCCCTTACAATACTAGGCGGAGTCCCTCATTCCGGGATCCCGTTGGTCGAGACCGCTACACAAGTCCGCCGAACCAGGGCCTGTGGGGCCGATAGTTCCTGGCAGCTGAGCAGGGCCGCCTCCCAGTCCTCTCGGGTAGGGGAAGGGGTGATTGGGGGGAGAGAAGGATTTTTTCTTCAAGCCCAAACCATGTGGAAGGTGTCGACCATCTCCCCACAGAATGAGCAGCGGCCGTCAAAAGAAGGATTAAAGTGCTTGAGAACCGCCGGGCACAGCAGGGTGTTTGTAATGAGCCTGAGGAGAATTCGTTCGCCAGCTTTACCCAGTCCTTTCATAAGAACTGGGTATCGCCGGTGTTCGGCACGATAGTGCTCAGTAATTTCTTTAAAAGAAAGGAGAGGGCTGGGATCTGGGTTAAGCTCCTCGCAAGGGACGCCTGGTGCCCGGTGAGTGAGTGCGCGGGCTGCCTCATGGGCGGCTTCGTTACCTGGCATGCCTTGGTGGCCGGGGACCCATATGATTGAGCGATGAGTTGGATCACCGTCGCGAGTACTGCGGTGTAAAATTTGGTGAGCGAGTGGAGTGATCCAACCGAACTCAAAGTTACGACAGGCTCCGCGAGAGTCTGTGAGGATGAATTTATAGTCGGGATGGGAGGCTGCGAGGGCGATCGCCACCTCCTCCGCATGCGTTGAGTTGGGCACTCTGAACGAGAGGCCGCCCACCTGTTTTCCCTCGTGTATGACTGCAGCCGTGTACCATTCCCCCCTGGAGCGGTAGGGGCCTGCAATGTCGACATAGAAGACGTGTTTCTTTGAGCCATAGTGGCGGTGCAGGGCATTCGCCCGCGCCTGGCGCCGGCCATTATGGTCCTCCTTGTTCATCTTAGTCGGAAGGGGTCGAACGTAGAGGGCGCTTCTCCACAGTTCTGGCACTCGAACCCGTTCCATGGTATGGTGATCATGTCTGATATGTAACCGGTGCAAGAGGCGGCGACCGGACACGGTCTGGGCGAGACGCGTGTATTGGTTAACGAGATGCGCCTCGCGGAGTTCTCGATAGGTGTTCACCACCCCAAACGCGAGGAGTCGCGCGTTGGAAGTGGATATCGGGAGGTCGAGGGCTCTCTTGAAAATTTTGCGGAGTACAATCTCCAAGTGATCTTCGTCATGTTTCCGTAATCGGAGGTAAGGAGCCGAGTACAGTACTCGACTAGTTACGAAGGCATGCGCGAGCCGCATCGCGTCCTTACTTCGCAAACCTCCTCGCTTGTTGGAAACGCGGCGAACCATTTGGCCCACGTGGTCGCCGACTTTGCGGAGTTTGGCAAGAGTTGTGTCTGCCTTACGATGTTGATTAATGAAGAGACCGAGTATTCGTAGCTCCTTCGCTTCACGGATGGGGCCGCTTGCGAGAGAAAGCTGAACGGAGATTTTGCATTTCGGAGAAGATCGAATATGCACAAATTCAGACTTGGACGGGGAGCACTGGAGGCCGCAGTACGTGGCATAGTGGTCAACTATGCTCGCCGCTGCTTGCAGGCATTCCTCCATCTCTCCTATGTTTCCCGTAGTGGCCCAGATGGTGATGTCATCGGCGTACAGCGCATGCTGAACACCGCCGACAGCCGCCAGCTGTGCCGGGAGATACATCATAGCAATGTTAAAGAGAAGCGGGGACAACACAGCGCCTTGTGGTGTGCCCCGCGTTCCCATCTCAAGCGGGCCGTGCTCGGTCTCTTGTATACGTATATAGGCCAAGCGGTCTGTTAAGAAATCTTTGATGTAATTGAATGTACGAGGACCACAGTTGGTCTCGCTAAGGTGCTTTAGTATGACGCCGTGTTTAACATTGTCAAACGCACCCTTGAGAGCGAGTGCTAGGACTATTTCGTCGTTGTGTGGGTGTTCTATGGGTTAGAGAACCTCGTGATGAAGCTGTAAAAGGATGTCTTGAGCGGACTTACTGGGTCGGCAACCGAACATGGTGTCGGCAAAGGAGTTCTTGCTCTCGAGATATTCTGAGAGGCGGTCACGGACCATCGTTTCCATCAGTTTTCCTACGTATGAAGTGAGGGAGATGGGCCGGAGGTTGTCTGTGTTTACCGGTTTCCCCGCCTTTGGGATAAAGGTTACCAATGATGTCTTCCAATCCGGTGGCAACGAAGTGTCCCCGGTCCAAATGGCGTTAATATATTCGAGTAGGGTTTCGTATGCCCGATCAGGAAGGTTCGCCAATAATTTGACTCTGACCTTATCCCTCCCGGGCGCCGTCCCCCTGCGCATTTTGGCAAGAGCCGCGCGAAGGTCGTGAAGCTGGAAAAGTTGATCCAGTTCCGGATTATCGCAGCCTGCATACGAATAATCCTGCCCGCGCGGGTCTTGATCCTGATTGAGGTATTGTGAGCGCAAGGTGTTCGCTAGCTGCTTCGTGTTTCCTTGAAAGTTGTGTATCGCGCTGTGCGGCTGCCAGGCGCCGCAGTCTTGTGCAGTAAATTTCTTTTTTGGTCACAACCCTGTGGCAGCTGTGCGTTGTAGAGCTTCGCGCTTGTCATCGACTTTTCTGTCGTTACCTCCTTCCGAACACCTGCCGCCTTTTCAAGTTGTAACCAACTTTTTTTTTCCTTTTTTTCTTCTTTCTTTTTTTTTCTTTTTTTTAACCTCTCCCTTCACCACTGTTTGCATTTGTGTTTTACACTTTTTTCTGTACCTCGCGGATGCTATAAAAGCTGCTTGTTTCAAATACTGTAATGCACTCGAAAAAGGATGGTCCTCCAGCCGAAACATCGTGAATTAAATCTTATGTTTTTCAATTTCTGGTGACTTTATCTTATATTAATGAATCAGCTGCCAAGAAATATTTTTGATATATATATATATATATATATATGTATATATATATATATATATATATATATATATATATATATACATATACTATATATATATATATATATATATACTATATATATATATATATATATATATATATATAGTTTTTTCGTCTCTGCTCCGGTGTTCTATTTCGCGAAATAGAACACCGGAGCAGAGACGAAAACGGCGGTCCCTCAGTGATTTGAGCGCGCGTGCGAGAGACCAACTCCTTCCTCTGTTACTACTAGTGCATGCACTACTTCTGTCTCTTCGAAGGCATGTATCACTATATATATATATATATATATATATATATATATATATATATATATATATATATATATATATATATATATATATATATATATATATACATATGCGAAATTAAGAAACGCTTCATTTTGGTAAACGTTTATTGGCAGTCGACATTTCGGCCAGCCTGTCCTTTTTCAAGACCTGAAAAAGGACAGGCTCTGTCCGAAACGTCGACTCCCAATATATGTTTACCTAAATGAAGCGTTTCTCAATTTCGCATTTTACCTCTAGCAACCAAGTAAGTTTATATGTTTGTGCTATATATATATATATATATAATGTAGAGCGGTTTATTGGCAGGTTGAAAGCGCCGGCGACGAAGACCCTAGCGCATGTAGTCTAAGAACCAGCGAGGCGAGAGACCGCAACACAAGCAGCAGTTCTCCAGCTCGAGCATCCGACGGGCGGCACTAGCGCTTCGTAGTCGTTGGCGGCGGTGCTGAATCATCTTCTTCATTCCAACCGCCCCGGCGAAAAGAGGGAGCCATCCTGGCTACTCAAGACTACCACGAGGGGGCTGCAATAGATCTTCAAGCGGCTGACATGAACGACGTCGCGGCCACGGCGGCGATGGTCCAAAGAAAGTGTCCCCGGTTCGATGATATAGTGAAAAGGTGACGTACGCTCAAAGATGGGGTATGGGCCGATGTGCGTGGCCGAAAATTTGGACGCAGCCGGAACAGAGAGCGAGACGAATGAGCCAGTGGAGAAGTGAACGGCGGGTGTGTCTGATCGGACTCATGTTTGCGGAGTCCTTGACGTTCTGCGGTGAAGGAGCGAGCCAACTGGCGGCACTGCTCAGCATGGCTGGTTATGTCAGAAAGGGAAGTGTATTCCGAGCTGTCGGAGTAGGCAAGGATTGTGTCCAGCAGACTGGAAAGCTCGCGCCCGAACAAAAGAAAACATGGGGAAAAGCCGGTGGTTGCTTGAGATGCGGTATTATATGCATAGGTCACGAACGGAAGAACCTGATCCCAATAGCTTTCAGGCGCGCCGCTTGTCGGCCCCATCATGCTTCCGAAAACGCTGCGGCCACACGCTCGCGGGTTGCAAGTCATATTGAGGGCGATAGTACATGATTTGGGGCGCTTTTAATGTACTCACAGCCAGCTTTTTATTCGCTTTTTCTTCCATGCTGCCTTACTTGCTGGTAGGCTCTGGCTAAAGGTTACATTAATGTGTCAGTACAGGCCGCTTCTTGCAGATTAAACTTTGAGACACTGGTAGATCATTTTAATACCCTGCGTAGCCTTAGCTTGCCTTAAACAGCTCATGAATCTGTGACGAGGCTGACATAATATGCTCTATTTTTCGTAATGCTGGCTCAAGTATGTCATGCCCTTCGGTAAGGGATCAAGATCAGCCAAATGGACCACTTTACAGCACCTTTCTCTTAAACGGCGCCACAGAAAAATTAACCTTCAGGGCTGTTGCGAAGAGAGTGAACAAAATGATTGTCGGAGATCAAGTTTAGATTTTTCTAATGATGTCATGGATGCTGTCACCTCTCACATGGAAAATGCAGAAACTACTCACAACCTGATTTAAAGCACTTTTCTTCAGAGAAAATGCTTCTAAACGTCCATAAAAAAGCGAATGTGATCTAAGACCCGATTCCAGCTTCTGGAAGCAAATCAATGGCACATGAAAATATCATTACTCTCCCTTCAAACAATGTACTGCTGGTTTGGATGTCTGGTCTGAGGAATTTGTCTGGCTTAAGTGCCAGAGTGCTGCTTTGTAGTGTCTAAAGAGCACATGAAAGGGTCGAAATAATGTTTTGTGTATGACTTAATCTACGTTTGTCGCAGTAGAACTTCACTGCACTGTCTGATGGTGCAGGTTGCATAGGACATTTTCCTGCATGGTGCCGGTCGTCTGCAAATTTTATTCGAAGCATTTAGGAACACTCCTGTTACAGTTGTTGTGAGCAAATGAAACTAGTAATTTATCTCTGCAGTATTAATATATTGTGTTGAAGTTCTAGCTGCCGGACATTATTACCACATACTATAGCTTAGTTTAGTTTATGGGGTTTAACGTCCCAAAGCGACTAAGGCTATGAGAGACGCCGTAGTGGAGGGCTCCGGAAATTTCGACCACCTGGGGTCCTTTAACGTGCACTGACATCGCACAGTACATTGGCCTCCATACTATAGCGATAGAAAGAAGCACGAAGAGCGCTGCGCCAACGCACTTCACTGTTCGATTTTCTTTTTATCGTGCTTTTACCTGTGTTGTTAAAAAGGACGCTATAGTCATCCTAGAATGCTTCACGGACAACTCTAGCGCCTTTTTGCTACCTGCGAAGTAAAAGCGTGATGAAAAGATATGCTAACAGCCGAGCGCATTGGCTCCTATTTGTTAGCGTTTCGTTCCATCGCCCCTGTACATCAGTTAGTGCCAAAATTTAATTCTAATAACTGACATGCCACCCTTTGGCTGCAGTTTTAAGAAAAGCCAGAAACACCGCTCTGAGGCTTGCTTTTTATCTCGGCAAATTGTGATAGTGCTGGCATCAAACTTCTATTTGTTTGTATCTTGGAAGGTCATCAAGCAAATCGTTGCATTTCACATTGTATCTCACAAAATTCATAGATGCAGTTCCATAGTAGAGCTAACTGTGAACCACTGTGGTGCCCGTGACTCAATCTAGTTGCATAATGCTGAGAGGTTAATAAATTAATAACGCAATCACAAAAATGTAACTGATTACAAGTAATCAATTACTTGTAACGCATTACATACAACTCAGCTTGCTAAATAACTCGATAGATGAATTGCAGACCACGATCGAGAACCTAGACAGGGAAAGCAGAACGGCGGGCCTAAAAAAATTAATATGAAGAAACTTAAAATATTTTTTAACAGCCTTGGAAAGGAACAGGAGTTTACGATAGGCTGCAGTGCACTAGGATAGCTAAGGGAATGGATCTATCTTGGAAAGGAGGAGGAGTTCACGGGATACGTTAAGGGAATGGGTCTATCTGGGACAGGTATTAACAGCAACTATGTGAGTGAAATAGGAAGGAGAATAAAAATGGGATGGAAGTACACCCGGGTAACGAAGAACAGCTTAAAAGTATCCCTCGATGGGAAAGTTACGACAGTTGTATCGTGCCAGTGCTCACCAAGGGGACAGAAACTTGGACATTAAAGAAAAGGCTTGAATTAAATTGGGAGGTGCAACGAGCTACGAAAAGGAAAATTATCATAAAGAGAGCAGAGTGGGTTAGGGAACAGACACCAAGTTAATGATATCTCAGCTGAAATCAGCAAGAGGAAATAAACACGCACAAGGGACGTACTGCAAAGAACACATAACCATTGGTTCTTAGGGTCACAGAAAATGTCACGGTAGTGGGGTTTAACAGTGAGTCGGGTAGGGGTGTTGAGACTAGGACATTCGCGGGGATAGGGTGAGTGCAGCTGATGCAGGAGTGGGTTAAGTTGAGGTCATTGGGAGAGGCCTTTGTCTTGCAGTGGACTTGGTTAAGCCATGACGAGAAGTGGACTTACCTTGCAGAGTGTGGAGGACGTGTATGGTTAGTTTATCCTGCAGACTGAAATTTACTATAGTCGGATGCAACTCAAGAACGTAGCGGCAAATACCCCTCAAAGGAGGCCCTTCGGCCAAAGGCGTCTACAAATTGTCATGTCGTCGCGTATATCCCATTTCACGGGGGATACTGCCAGCCACCTGTCGTGTCACACTAGGGGATTAACTGCAACGTCATGGGAAGCTGTCGGGGTTGCGACGCGCGTCTGTTCTTTCCATCTTTCCTCTCAAATCTTTCAACTCTCCTCTGCCTGCACGTGGCAGCGAGTGTGGCGCAACTCGAGCCAGTGGGCAGGCCCGTGCAGTCTTCTTTTCATCCTTCCTTCAGTCGCAGCAACCACAACAACAAACGGTCGGCGTCACTGGCCGGAAGGCCTCCTTTGAGGGGCATTCGACGGTGCATTTTTAATTTGTGTCGGAGTATAGCGTGAATTACAGTACCTCCATTGCATAACCAAGCTTTTCCTTTTCCTTCTGGTTTTTTTTTTCTGAGCACGCGTCTGAGATCGCCGCCAGCGGGAATGGTGTGCATCAAAGCAGCTGAAGCAATGCGCGAAGCTGAAGCCATGTGGAAAGCGAAACTCAGCGTAACGCTAAAACACTAGAATCGCAATACCGGAGAGAAAACACTGGTGCAGCCCAAGCTGACAGAGCTTCTGTTTAATGCATTCAGTGTGCCGAGGTCCCCGTCTGCCATAGGTTAGAATACAAGTGCAAAGCGTAATTTCCCAGAAGAATGTCGAAAGGACAAGAAAGTTGAGTGGATGCTGATGTAGCCGTTGGCTGTTCTCAGGAGGATGCTAATGAGTAATTACTCTCTACTTTACTCCCTCCCTATCTACTCCACGATCCACCTTGGTGGGATTATCTAAAATATTGAAACCACACCGTTTCCACTTCGAGCAGGTCAATTCACTCTCGCCTTACCATCGCTAGCCATCCTGGTTAGCGCTGTTTGTAGAGAAACTGCCCCTGATAGGCGGTGGTCTCGTGTTGCAACCCTGGACGAGAAAAATTTTTTCTTCAGCTACAGAGTTCCTGTGAAAACTCTATAGCTTTCCTCTGCACCCGTATGAAAGTGCTTGGCTTGTTATTAATGAGTAATTACTCCCTTATTAAGCAAAGCCGAAAGTTGGGCAAGTTGGACAACGTTCATGATGATAAAATAGCGCTGGTCGGCGTCATTCCCTTTCCGTCTGTTGTGTTCCTTTAGCTCTATTTTTTCATCAATATACTCCCTTATTACAAATCTGCTCCACATTGGAGGATTCCCTTAAACAATAGGCCAAGAAAACTATTGATTACATATGAGCTATATTCATGCGCAGCGAAATTTCAATCTATTTATTTATTTGCAACGTACCTGTTGCTTGAAGACAAAGCAAAAGGGCAAAGTTTTGCAGTCTTTATTTTTGTATTATTCAATTTTTTTTATTTCTTGTCCATTAATAGACATTTAACGTATAATATTGCTTCTGTTACATTTGCCAAAAAATTTGGCGCTGAGAATGGAAGGCATGGCTACTTTTGGCTACTTTTAGCTTCAGTTCTGGCTGCTTTTAAAATCTGCCAACGGGAACTCTATCGCGCATCAAGTGTCGCTATTCGTTCTGAGCTCTGTCCTCTTACGGTATAGACCACCGCGATTGGTAATCAATGACCGAAGCCGCCAATTCACAGCCGATATTGTTGAAGAGCTGTTCCGTTTGTGCACAGTTACCTAAAGGCACTCAACGCCATATCACCCAGAGACAAACGGTTTGTCGGACCGCACGAACAGAACACTCGCCAACATACTTGCCGTGCGTACTCTGACCATAAGAACTGGGACAGCTTACTGCTATTCATCGCCTTCAATACCTTCAATACCGCCACTCATGACACGACGGGATACAGTCCATTCCACCGCTTATATGCTCGCCCGCCGCTCTACACCTTGGACACCATCCTACCATTTTCTACCAGTGAGAACCTTTGTATGGCCGAGATCCTGCTTCACAAGAGCGCTTCAAGGACCGATACGATAGCCACCACCGGCATGTTTTCTACGCTCCAATCGATATGGTCTGGCTTTGGCGCCCATGATTTCGGATGCAAGAGCGTTTCACCAAAAATGGCGACGCCATCAAGAGAGCATACCAAATATCCATTTCATGCCGCGCAATACCGTGTCCATAAATGTCAATAAAGTCGCAGGCGAATTGCAAAGTGGAAGCGGCATCGCATTAAATTCAAAGTGGTCATCCCGCGTTACAAGCGCCGTTTTTTCTTTGCCGGATGCACCGGAATCTGTCAGTAACCTTATCGCAGATCTACGCAGGAAAAGTAAGAAGCACCAGAGAAGCAGTCTATGGCGTCACTAATGCAAGGCAAAGGTCCTTTTCGGCGATGGCATTTAAACTGCGGTACTTCACACAGAATCGCCACGTGCCGTCGTTCTTGCTGACAAGAATTACGGGGCAGCCCAAGGGCACGACGACTCCTGAATGACCTCCGCCTCAAGCATCTCTTGGACTTGCTGGCAGATTGCTTTGTTCTTCGACGGAGACACACGATAAGGCTTTTGACTGATCGAGCGAGACTGACGGCTGTGGCAAAACTTTGAAATTTGTGCAGGATTCCCGCAGCGAAAACAATCCAGAGAGATACTACGGAATAGTTTAAGGCGAAGATTTTCCCCGCGGTCTTTCAGTTCACTGCATCGAAGATAACGTTTGCTGTTGGTCATGCTTAATTTTCCATCGCAATTCCCCATTATAGATCGAACTACTTTATCTATTTATTTGTACCTCACAGTCCCCGAAGAGCGTTGGGTGAGGGGGGCATATCGAAAAAGGAATATGCGAAAGTAAAAAACCACAATAACGGTACAACGAACGCGGTACAAGGCAAATACACGAAAGGAACACGAAGCTGATACAAAAAGGGAGTTAAAATAACATCAAACACGAAAATATAAAAGAAAAAAAGAGTGAAACACGAACATGCGGAAAAAAGGTAACCAGGGGCAACAGAAACAGTGGTAAACCAGAAAACAACGTCAAGAGAAAATGAAACTGTCGTACATTTCGAACATTACTAGGGCAATAAATGTATACATAGATGTTTTTTAAACTCCCCAGGATTAATGAAAGAGACTATGTTGTCAGGAAGATCATTCCAGAGCTTAATTGCTCTAGGTAATGCAGAAGAATTAAATGACAGGGTCTTACCATATATCCGGTTGAAGCTGAATCGATTATGTAAGCGTTGTGAATAGCAGAAAGGTGATTCCAGAGGTAACACCGAAGGACGGGTGTGAACATATTTATGGAATAAATACAGAAGTTAAATGGAGTGACGAATTTCAAGCATCTGTATATCATTAAGGTTTTTAAGCTGGGAGACACTTGCGAGGGGACTATAATTGCTAAAAATGCACCGGGCAGCTCTGCTTTGAATGGACTCGAGCATTTCTGTGAGATATTTTTGATGGGGAAACCATATAGGTGAGACAAATTTTAACTGTTGGCGAACAAATGTCAAATATGCAAGTTTTCGATCGGAGCTAGGTGAGTTGCGAAGGTTCCGGCGTATGAAACCTAACGTCCTCGATGCCTTGTTGCAGATTGCAGAAATATGAGAAGACCATGAAAGATTTGGTGTGAACTGAATTCCAAGGTATCTGTACGACATAAACCTTGATAGGAAGGCATTATTTATAGAGCATATGAAGTTGAAATAACATGCTTGCGGCTAAAAGTCATTGATTTACATTTATTAGGGTTAAGAATCATGTGCCAGTTTTTGCACCAATCAACAGTAGAGTCATGATCATTTTGAAGGGTCAGGTGGTCAGTCTCGGAAGTGATCTAACGGTAAACGACACAGTCATCTGCAGAAAGGTGTAAGCGGGATGAAATTTTATTTGGAAGGTCGTTAATGTAGATTAGAAAAAGTAAGGGTCCAAGTACGCTTCCCTGTGGTAGGCCTGAGGTTACGTCACATAGTGGTGAGGAAGAGCCGCTGACAACTGAATTACTGCCGCATTGAGAGAAAGTTTCGAAGCCAAGATAATGTGGGGGAATCAAGGGAAAGGGTAAATAATTTTTTAAACAGCCGGCCATGTGCAACTAGAATATCAAACTGCAACATCTTATGATACATAAACCCGTCAAGATACATAACCGGCCCTATGGTATCGGGAGCAGTGGCTAGAGCTAAATTAAGTATATTAGAACCACGCGTAGTCTGGCTAATCACTTGAAATAAGTTAAAATCTATTGTTAGGTTGATGAATTCTGTTGCAGCATGACTAGTTGAAGACAAAGAAGACCAATCTATTTCAGAAAAATTAAAATCACCCATCAAGTGGATGTCACTAGGTGAACTATGTTCAACAGCGGCAGAAATGCTAGACCCAAGATCATGAATGAAAGAAATCCCGCAATCAGGCGGACGGTAACACACCCCAAAAAGTAAATTCGAAAATACAGTTTTGCAGAGATCCCATACTATTTCGAGGTCAGAAATGGATTTGATAACAGTGGATGGTAACGTTTTTTTAAAAAACAAGAAGCACCATACCCCCTCTTTTATCTGCACGGCCATGTCTGTAGATATTGTAAGCTTGGGCGTCTGGAAATATTTCATTGTCTTTGCTACCGGTGTGCAAACAAGTCTCAGTTAAAGCAACTATATCGGATTCACTGTCTTGCAGAGGAGAACAGAGGTGCTCACGATTAGGCATCAAACTTCGATATAAGAAAATTTCGCATTTGCTCAAGTTTGTCTATATGTTTGGCTGTTTTTGTTGTATAATTTGTACACATAACATGTATTTTGTATATATTGCCGCCAGGTGTCCCCGGGCGGCGCCGAAAGGACGATGAAGTGCGGAACTCGCGTGCTCTCGGAGCTGGGACTCTGCTTCTCTGTTTGCGGCCTGTGCCTAGACTGTGTGATTAAGGACCCATCTGTGACATTTGTGGTGGAGGTGCTGGGTGCATCACCCTGGAATATGTCGCACACTCCTCCTAACACCGAGGACCCCAGACCTCTCCCTATCGACACGCCAGTGCATCGGGTCAGTCGCGGCAATCTAGGACTGCCCCCTGAGCATGGGCTGTTGGAGACTACCTCGGCACCTGGCCGGCTGCCTCCTGAGCTCAGGCCATTTGACACTACCTCGGCGCCTCCCCCTCAGCCAGTCATGCAAGGCGCCGCGTACTACACCCTCCAAAACCCACGGCTACCAAAATCCTTTCACGGGACTCAGCTGGAGGACGTGGAAGATTGGCTCCTCCAGTTTGAACGTGTCGCCGCATTTAACCAGTGGGATGACGCCGCCAAACTGAGGAACGTTTTCTTCAGCTTGGAGGACGGTGCTCGGACGTAATACGAAAACCGTGAGGACGCTCTTTTGTCATGGCATGAGTTCCGACGTCAATTGCTCGCCGCGTATGTCAGCGCTGATCGTCGGGAGCGAGCTGAACGCGCCCTGCAGTCCCGCATGCAGATGCCCAATGAAACGGTTACCATGTACGTCGAAGACATGACGCGTCTCTTCCGGCGGGCTGACCCAGCCATGTCGGAAGCCAAAAAGCTGCGCCACCTAATGCGTGGTGCGAAAGAACAGCTTTTCGCCGGCCTCGTGCTTGCTCACTTTGATGAGGAGGCTGCTACCGAGATACACACCGACGCTAGCAATATTGGGTTTGGTGCCGTCCTCGTTCAGCATCAAGAAGGCGTGGAACGTGTGATCGCGTATGCGAGTCGCACACTCTCGCGCACCGAAATCAACTATTCCACCTCAGAAAAGGAGTGCCTCGCCGTCATCTGGGCCACGATGAAATTTCGGCCTTATATCTACGGTCGCCCTTTCAAAGTCGTCACAGACCACCATTCCTTGTGCTGGCTGACCAATCTCCGGGACCCATCAGGCCGCCTGGCACGCTGGAGCCTTCGCCTTCAGGAATTTGATTATACAATTGTCTCTAAGTCCGGATGTAAACACGAAGATGCCGACACGCTCTCGCGCGCACCCGTCGAGCAAGCTGATGACAGCTCAGAGGACGATAATCGTTTCCTAGGTGTGGTCAGCAGTTCGGACTTGGTGGCAAGGCAGCGTGCTGACGCTGACCTGCGGTCTGTCATGGATCACCTAGAGGGCCATGCTTCCAACGTACCTCGACCCTTTTCCCGCCACCTGTCCTCTTTTTGTATTCGCAATGGCGTACTCTACAAGAAAAACTCACGTAACGGTGACCGGACCTACCTCCTAGTCGTGCCATCAGACCTCCGCGACGACATCCTTTCAGCGTGTCATGATGAGCCCACATCTGGCCACTTGGGATTTGCACGCACGCTCGCCCGAGGGCGTCAGGCTTATTATTGGCCTAAACTTGCAGCGACCATCCATCGCTACGTCAGAGGTTGCCGTGAGTGCCAGCGTCGTAAGTCGCCACCGCTAAAGCCTGCAGGTTTGCTCCATCCAATTGAACCACCTCGCACACCTTTTGACCAAGTAGGCATTGATCTTCTGGGCCCATTTCCTGTATCAGCATCTGGCAATAAGTGGATTATAGTTGCGATTGATTATTTGACGCGCTATGCGGAAACCATGGCGGTGCCGCGCAGTACATCCTCGGAAATCGCGCATTTCTTCATACACCACATCGTTTTACGACACGGCGCCCCGTCTTCCGTAATCACCGACAGAGGCACTGCGTTTACTGCACAGCTCATGCACGAGCTGTTCCAGCTGAGTCACACGACCCACCGCAAGACTACTGCATACCACCCGCAGTCAAACGGGCTCACGGAGCGCCTCAACAAAACCTTAGCGGACATGCTCGCCATGTACGTCGATGTACAGCACAAGACCTGGGACGAGATCCTCCCGTACGTGACGTTTGCCTATAACACGGCGCTTCAGGAAACGACTCGCTTTACGCCGTTTCGCCTCGTCTACGGGCGTGACGTACAGACAATGCTCGACGCCATGCTTCCGTGCGCCCCTGACGACCAGGAGCTCACGTCGGACGCCGAGGAGTTTACCCGGCACGCAGAGGAAGCCCGGCAACTGGCCCGTATGCACATCCGACGGCAGCAGGCCACGGATGCACAACGCTACAACCAACGACATCGACACGTAGAGTACCACCCCGACGACAAAGTGTGGGTATGGACCCCAGTACGTCGCCCAGGCCTGTCGGAGAAGCTCCTGAGCCGCTACTTTGGACCGTACACAGTGTTGCGCCGTATCACGGATGTGACGTATGAAGTCCTCCCCGATGGCACTGTACCGAGTTCGCGCCGTCGACCTCAGCCTGAGGTCGTGCACGTACTGCGCATGAAGCCTTACTTTACGCAGTAAGGAACGTAGCCTCTTCCGCGTGTTCTTTTTATTTGTACCTGCAGCCGTTGAGCGGCATGTGACAGTTTGTTCACTTGCTTACTTCCTCCCGTTCACTCAATGTGCGCCCACGTTTTGGCTTTCATTTTTGGGGGAGGGGGAATAATGCCGCCAGGTGTCCCCGGGCGGCGCCGAAAGGACGATGAAGTGCGGAACTCGCGTGCTCTCGGAGCTGGGACTCTGCTTCTCTGTTTGCGGCCTGTGCCTAGACTGTGTGATTAAGGACCCATCTGTGACAATATGTTAGATACAAATATAACATAATTCTAATATTTTGCTGTTCTTATGATTTTCGTACCATGCATGCAAGGGCCACGTCCGTGAGCGAGAAAACGACGTTCGTTAGCTGATCGTTTGTATACAACTTGTTACAGAGGCTCACTCGTTGGTAATGCGGGAGCCACTCGTCCGCGTCATCCCCAGCTGCGCGCGCGAAGGTAATGCGTTCACGGTAATGCAGCCAGGAGCTGCTGAGTGCAGGCCCCGGGGTGGCTTCTCTATCCAGGGACACTTCTGGCAGGGGAGGTGGTGGGCCGCCAGGACGTCGACTGCGGCGAGGCTTTGGCGGATGCTCCGTTCTTCGTTAGAGCGTACCTTGCAAGCCTCCACCAAGTTGTTATTTACCATAGAAGGCCTATGCCTTTACTCAAGGTCGGTTTACGCCAGGCGGACCAGGCGTACCAAGTCAGCTCCCGATGTTGTTGTTGCCTCTGAAGCGATGACAGATACCCACGCTGGGGATGGCCCTGGGTCTGGTGCAGATAGCGTCCAGCCGACCCAACATCCACTTCTCTCTCAAAATCAGCCCTCCGTCTGTCTATCACCACGTCTTCGCTCGTCCGTGGTAATATCATCAGACTTAGGTAATGTGTCCACTGGGAATATTAACGAAATCAGACACTGATGTCAGGTTCACTTCACCTCGTGAAATGTCAGTGTGGCAGCATGCTGCTACACGGGGAAAGAAAATGACATCCAGAATGGAGCTTTTCCAGCAGCGTACTGCACATGTACTGTGGTGAGCTTTATGAAAGGGAATGCGGGAGTGTGTGGCAGACAGTCTCGAACTCTACTTGTGGCGATAAATACCGGCCGCGTTTCCCAACGTGGCGGAACGGGCTCTGCCGCCTTGTCTGCTTCTGGCATGGAGGATCGAACCTCCCTTTCCACGTCGTTTCTGAAAGCGGCCACCGCTTATTGCCACAAGTAGAGTTCGAGACTATCTGCCACGCACTACCGCGTTCCCTTTCATAAAGCTGACGACGGTACGTTGCCTCCTCGCCACCATTCTCGCGAGACGAAGCCGCCGCACCTGTTCATCCAGGACAAGTTATTCCTCGAGTAATGAAACGACGGACTTCGGGACGATATATTAGGTGCTGTGCTAGTATCTTCTTGGCTCAGGCAGATGTGGACGTAGTCCCCGCACCAACCTGAACAGAGGAAGAAGACTAAGTTTGGCTTGCTAGCTGCCTTGAGTAGGAAAAACGCGGATCAAGTGCCAACCTGACTACCTAGTGCACGGTCTGTCTGTGCACGCGGACAGCGTTAAAAGCTGAGGATAATGAATTCGCCGAACTCGCTTCGCACCCAATACATTCTGCGGCGAAAATCGCTGAAGTGGATCGTGTGACGCTGCGCGAGTGACACTAAAGACGAGTGTCACTCGTTGAAAGTGACACTGAACTTGCCCGTGTGACAAGGATTACAATACCATTGGCTCCACTCACAAAACGAGCTCGTAACCGCCTCTGGCTTCTTGAAGGGAAGTACACGCAAGTCCAGCTCTTCTGGACAATAAATAGGGTGCCTCGATGGCGGAGGCGAGCGGGTATAGGCCGATTCACACGACGGACCGTTCGCCCGCGGCCCGCGCACTACGTCTGCATGCGTCAGCACATTGAGGGGCGCGCTGTCGGCCACCATCCATCCATGCATCCAGCGCGCCTCTCAAAGTGCTGACGCATGCAGACGTAGTGCGCGGGCCGCGGGCGAACGGTCCGTCGTGTGAATCGGCCTTATCCAGGCCCCTAATGGGCCAGCGTACCGCATACCTTTTACCCGCGCGCTGGGCTTGAAAGGAATATGGTCGCTATGGTCCCACGTTGCCGGAACAACAAGCACCAAATTTGCAGGGAAATGCATGGATTGGCGGCCGTGCAAAGCATTTGGGCTTTCTTCCTAGGGTCTGAATACACATGCAAGTTGCGGCTTAGAAGAGTTGCAAAAATCATTTCTTCCAGTTTCTTCTGAGTGTTTATTCACAACGTCACTAAAGGTGTCTCTCCTAACTCTGCTGAAGATTATTTTGCATTTTATAACACCAACGTTACGATGGGAGATACGCAGGACACCACCGACGTAATTGCCACGCAGCGATCGAGCGTCACGCAGCGGCCACCTTATACCTTCCAAATCCGTTTTCGGGGAGAGGCTCTTTGCGGTGCTCTGGCAGTAGCGCAAAGCCCGGACGCCCAGAAGTTATTCCAGTGACTCCACTGGACAACACCTGCTAACGCTATCTGTCCGCCGCTGGCGGCAAGCTCTCCGTAACTGAATGGGAAAATTTTCAACCTTTAATTTTAAGACAACTGCTGAATATTGATAGATGCTTTGAAAACGCATTGATGAGAAGGGTCTGATCTTCCTATACGCGTCGCAAAATCTGCCTTAGGGAAGGATTCCAAAGCTCTCACCTGGTAGTTACGACTAACATAGAAACTAATGGGGCGTAATTTTGACTGCAAAGTACGCAAAACGAGAGGCCTGCCGTGAGTAGATGTTCGGATATAATTAGTTGTTGCGATGAAATCTTACAATAGGCTGAAAATTATGGAGTCGGGAACGTGGAAATTGCATATATTTTGGGGTCGAGAGTTGTGGTGAAGCTCGCCGACAAGAACCGAGAAGCCGGTTTTAGGGCGATAGACTGACGAGCAGTTTGCAGCGAAATGGCGAAAGCAATGGCGTAATTTACCGTCAACAACGCGAAAAATATGCTTCGTGACACTGAAACACAGCGGCAAACACCAAGATATATGGATGGCTTGCTTCGTGGCAGGTTACGTACGAACGTACAGAGAATACGCGCGCTATAACTTCCCGCACCGACCAAGTGGAAAGAGCAGCGCAAAAAGAACGAAATAAAGAAAATAAGTGACTGCCATGGGCTGAACCAGATTGCAAACGCAATAGAAACACGCACACACACCCTGTTTTCACAGAATTTCCTCTGTCTTCCTTCGCGGTTGCAACCATCCGTTCCTTCGACCGAACGACGCTTCCTGTTGCTTACAGACATAAAATGCTTTGTTGGAAGCGAAATATGGGCGCCAGTGCTTCGTTGGGCGGCTGTGAAGCTGCGTAATGCGCTGCAGTGGGAGTTTTGGCGGCAAACGTTCGTGTGTAGCGATAACTGTAGCGTGCGCTTTCAGAGAACGACTGTAGCCAACGCTGCGAAAACCAACATTCCATGATCCCCCATGCAGTGCGCATCAAGATGGAGCTTATCAGTGGCAACTTCCGAGAACCAACAAGCTGTTTAAGCTTAAGCACACATCGAGGGACAATCCTACTGTCGCGGCCGCAGTATCTGCCCTGAGTGAAAGGAAAGCGGAAAAAAAAATTGCCGACGATTACGTTACTTTTTAATGTGAAATTTGAGCGCAGCTCATCAGCTGTTTCTGCTTTTCGACAGATAGAGGCAAAGAATTCGAGCAAGACATGTATGTACGATTGCAGACAACTTGTTATTTTTCACACATTTTTGTTCTTCAAGAAACACTCCACTACCAGTTCTTGACTCTCATGAAGGAAGTTTGTGGTCGAGGAAATAGATGGATATATGCTCGACTTGCTGCACCAATGCTGGGTTCTCAAAGACGAGGTCTGTGCAAGTATTTCGCGAGGTTGTCACAGCCGTGGGAGCCGTTATGCGAGCGAGAGGAACGGGAAGTTATTCCGCATAAGTGGTAAGGAATTCCTATTTGCCTTTATATCTACATTAAAGTCCCCACCCACTTTGCCACCCTGGCAGGTGGCAGTTAATGGTTGATCGCGAGAGTTCGCTCACCGTTGTCAGCGCTAACGCATGCAGCCCACATCTCTCTCTCTCTCTCATCACCCCACGTACCTATAAGCGCGCTTCAGGCGTCCACTTACCCAGGAAGCCAGTCATGCGCACTTCTCCTTTCCTTAAAATGACCAGAGTGTAAAACTTTGTCAACGCCAACGCCAATGAACACAACGAACGCTGACGGCCTAGGGCTTCAGCAGCGCGTTTCTGGCACAACATTGTCAATGCAGCGCACATCTGTCACTACTGCCACATAGCTTAAAGGACGATTGAGGTGTCCATTGCTCCAAGAGGGCAGTTATGCGACTTCCCTCTGCTTTCCAAGCTCCCGCTCCATTGGTTTCGCAGCTTAAAGCGCGACTATGGTGTCCACTGCTGGTTACAACGGACAACGGCGACGGCGACGCAGCGAAACGCAGAAACGGGCGCCAAGGAGCTCTGCTCAAAAAAAGCATGACGTATTAAGCAATAGCTTTGCTCAGCTGACAGTCTTGACCATGTTCTATCGGTCAGCGTGCTGCAAAACTGCCTTCAGAAACAACGGTTGTACACCCCGCTGATTTTTTTAATTCACACTATTTAATTTTCTTCGCCACTGTCTAGATATGCGCACTTTTTCCTACTCTGGTTGTCGCCTAATTTTGGTTACGGCGTGTGGATGGGGACATGTGGTGAGGTTGGGTTGCGGACCATATATCTATAAACGTTGTAGTGGACCATAAATATCAGCGCTGCTGCCGCTGCAATTCGCCCTTCGTGGCGCGAGTATAACCTGCAGGTTAACCTGTGAATGAAACTGTAGTTTCGACCTAGAAGATATGAGAGAATTTTGTCGAGAATTCGCATTTCTTGTGTGCGCTTAACTGCTCCAAACGTGTTCGTTTGTTGTTGTTTTGGTTTTGTTTTCCTTTGATTTTCATTACAACGTTCTTTTTTTTACTTCGATGCACTAGGCGTCCATGGGTCGGGTGTTTGGCCTCTGTAGTACACCTAAGCCTTGTAAGGAGGAAGAAATACATAGTATTATTTCCTCGCCTCGCTTGCTTGGCGGCACGGGCGAAGGAATAAAAAAAATCGGTAATCACGGCTGCTTAATTGTGACGGCCTGATTCCGCCTTTGGTCTGAGGCCATGTATCTGAAAGTTTCGGGATCACTACATGCATAGTGATCAAAACTGTACGAAAAAAAATGCTAAGCAGAGCTTATGCCCCGCGCAGAGGGCTATTGCAGATCGTGTTCCAAAGCGAAAATCTGCGTTAACGCCGGTAGGTGCTTCAGCGGACACTTGAAAGCGTTACAGTCTGCGCGGGAATGTGCATTGTGCTACAGCAAAACGTTGCATATCCAGGCTAAACATGACACACTCTCCATCTTACTTAAATGAAAAAAAAAATGGAAGATGCTTAAGCTTCGCCTTTAGGAGCGTAACGCTACAGCGTGTTGCAGCGCTGCCAGGGAGTCCACGGAATGCCACCGCCCGTTCGGCGCGACGCCTTGCCGTCAGGAACAACACCTTTGAACGCAACGCATTTTTGAGGAAAGGAAATGGCGCAGGAATTGTCTCACATCTCGGTGGATACTCGAACCGCACCGTTAGAGAAGGGAGGAAGGTGTGAGAGAGAGAGAGAGAGAGAGAGAAAGAGGTGCCGTAATTAAGGAATCGAAAATTGGGTTTGAGGAATGAAAATGACGCAGTAACTGTCGCACATATCTCGGCGGACACCCGCAACAAACATCCGATTATAGGTCGACGGTGCGAATTCCTGCCGTAAGCTGGGCTTTATCTTAACAGGTAAGTTTATGCTGCACGAAACGCTGAATCGTATGACACCATCCGGGACATCTGCGGCGAACGGTTGGCATGATACGATTTTTTCCGACGCGCGGTGCCGACAACTACTACTGCTACGACGCCGGCGGCTTTTCGACCGAACGAGATGTATGCGCTGTCGCGTAAAAACGTGTTAAAATTCTTGGAACCTCAATCTTTCGCAGAGGCGTACTGTGCGCGGAGCAAGTAAGTCCGGAACCCCAGCGCGCGGAGTGAGACCGTGGGCGGCACATGCCTTCAGCCCTGGTGAATGGAAGGCGTTTGTTCGTTGCCACGTCTTTTCGGATACTCCGTTTCGGGCTTCAAACGTGCTGCTGTCATCCAGGGTACGTATGCATTTGGAATTTCACTTTTAGACAACACCTGATTACAACGCTGTCACGATATGAAGGTAATCCCTTTGCGACTTATTACGCGTACCTGTGCGCACGGGTTGGCACCGACGCAGAAAGAAAACGCGGTCGCATAGCTGTGAAGTCTCGTCTTGAGTTAACAGAACGCAAGAAAAAAGTGTGTTTTAGGGAACGACGCTCGCATCCCCAGAACACGCCAGCGGTATCGGCGATGCATTTCGATTTGATAGGTAACGTGGAAAGACACTGCCATATGAAACAGCAGCTGTCATACCCCAGCTGTCACACGAGCACTTTCGGTCCTCATTGATTCAATGCTTATCGAACTCAGTGCAGACCGGAGGTTGTCACATAGTCACTTTCAAGCGAAATCGAGCTCGCTCCTGTTTGACTCATTGTCGATTCCTCGAGTGCGTTTGGATCACGACCTATTGTGGTTTGAAGTTCCACGGCCGGTCGCGACTCCCGTGCGCTCGCGCGTCGAGAGCGGCCGTGGAAGTTCCAATCTAATGCCTCCGGGAGGCGTTGTCCGAGCTCAATCGAAAGCACTCTCTCTCTCGCTAAACTATAAGCATAAACACTAGTTCAAAAACAAAACTACAAGTGTTACTGCTGTAATAAATCAAATATCAGACTGAACATTTGTTGGCACTATGCCTGCTTTTATGAAAACGTATTTATAAATAATCTCAGCACCACGCTCCAAGCTTCGCCGTGAGTACAGTGTTCTAGAAGGCATTCTAGAACACTGTACAGGGTAGTCCACTCTAAGTACGAACACGGCGCAGCGTGGCTGCACTCCGCGGGGCGCGCGCGCATCCGGCGCGGTCGCGCATCGAAGCTCTGCGGCGCAGGCGCACACGGGCCCGGAGGCGGCGCGTCGTGTCGCGAGAAAGCGCACTAACTACAGTGCGTTGTCGCTGGTT
Source organism: Amblyomma mixtum (assembly GCF_055824585.1). NCBI lineage: Eukaryota > Metazoa > Arthropoda > Arachnida > Ixodida > Ixodidae > Amblyomma > Amblyomma mixtum. The sequence goes on along the minus strand of NC_143014.1, from coordinate 424,065,840 downwards.
GCGCGCACAACTCAGCGGCATCTCGTCTCAGAGCCACGATCTCGGGGATATGCATGTATTGCTGCAAACCGTTTATTTCAGGCTTGAATTGATTTGGTTTATGGGGTCCGAAAGCGACATAGACTACAAGTGATGTTATAGTCGTGGACCCCCGATTATTGTTGGCCACATGGGCGTTTTTAACGTGCGCTGGCAACCCACAGTACTCGGGTGCCTATATATATATATATATATATATATATATACAGGGTGTCCACGCTAACTTTAGCCAAGGGTTAAAAAATAAAATATTGGAGGTAGGCCAGGGAAACCACTTACATACATCTTCCAACCGGCTTGCGCATCATAGGCAATTTTATGTTTTGCAATTAATTATTTAGCAACTAAAATAATTTTTCTAAATGCGTAAATATTGACTTTAGACAGCAAATATTGACTTTAGACATCACGATCGTCCGTATACGACCCGTCGATCCCCGTCCCCACGTCGCCGTTCACTTTCACCAATGCGCCGTCGTCCTACATCTGCTGACGAGGGAAACTAAATTCCGCAGTTCCCGAGGCAAGAACTGCGTGCTCTTCAAACAGCTCAATGCCTCAACTTTCTCCCGCGAACATTCTATTGGTTTCAGTCGATGGTTTTTCTGTGCACGCGCTTGTCGATACGGGTGCTGCTGTGTCAGTGATTCATGAGAAACTGTGCCGTCGGTTACGAAAAGTGACGACATTATTTTCTGGTTTGTCGCTTCGGACTGCTACCGAAGAATTGATCGCACCTTTGGCCGCATGCACAGCGCGGGTCGTCATTGCCGACATTTGTACAGTGTTGAGTTCGTGGTCCTGCCGTCTTGTTCCCACGACGTGATTCACGGGTGGGACTTCCTGTCCAAAAATAACGCCGTGATTGATTGCGCCCGCGCTGAAGTTGAATTTTCTGCCTTGTGTGACGAACCAGCCGACGACCTCCATTCCCTGTGTCCACAGAAGATCACTGTAACTGAAGACGTCGACATCGCTCCGGAGGCTTCAGCGCTTGTATCCCTCTCGTGTCCTGCCACACCCGCCGTCGCCGTTTTATTTACGCCATCGTCTTCCTTCGTCCATCTCAAAAACCTGCCGCTGCCGTCTGCTGTTCTCGATGTTCACGCAGGTCTCGCGACGATGATTATCTACCATCATGCACGCTTACCCTGCTACGTGGCGAGTCTCCTGGTTCAGTTCAACCTGCCCACCTTCTCTCTAACCTGGATGCCCCTGTGACCTCCCGCAGTTCCTCTATCAATGCTCTACTCGCCGCGGTGGCTCAGTGGTTACGGCGCTCGGCTGCTGACCCGAAATACGCGGGTTCGATCCCGGCCGCGGCGGCTAAATTTCTTGAAGGCGAATTTCTAGAGGCCCGTATGCTGTGCGATGTCAGTGCACGTTAAAGAACCCCAGGTGGTCGAAATTTCCGGAGCCCTTCACTACGGCGTCTCTCGTAGCCTCAGTCGCTTTGGGACGTTAAACCCCAATAAACCAAACCAAACTATCAATGCTCTTCATCCTGATTCAGCACCTGATCCGTTGCCCGACGCCTTCTTCCAAGCCGCCATCGACGACGCTCTTCCTTCCGCCTACCGGACGCAGCTCTTAGCTCTCCTACACACGTTTCGCTCCTCTTTCGACGTCGCCCACACTTCTCTAGGCCGGACTTCCACCGTCGCTCATCGCATTGAGACCGGCTCTCACCCGCCTATTCGCCAGCGGCCATATCGTGTGTCGGCGGCAGAGCGCCGCGTGATTAGCGAACAAGTTGAGGACATGCTGCACCGTGGTGTCATCCGTCCGTCTCACAGCCCTTGGTCCGCGCCGGTGGTACTTGCCAAGAAGAAAGATGGTTCAATCCGATTTTGTGTCGATTACCGCCGCCTCAACAAGATTACCCACAAGGACAATTACCCTCTTCCCCGCATCGACGACGCTCTTGATAGCCTCCAAGGCGCTGAGTACTTTTCGTCCCTTGACCTACGTTCCGGCTACTGGCAAGTACCGATGGCTGCACCTGACAGAGAAGAGACAGCATTTGTTACACCCGACGGCCTCTACGAGTTCAACGTGATGCCGTTCGGTCTTTGCAACGCTCCCGCCACATTCGAAAGGATGATGGATAGCATCTTGCGGAAGTTCAAATGGCAGACCTGCCTCTGCTACCTGGACGACATTGTTGTCTTTTCCGCCGATTTCACCACACACCTCGCACGCTTAAAGCAGGTTTTGAGTTGCCTGACTGCGCCGGACTGCAGCTGAATCTCAAGAAGTGCCACTTCGGAGCTCGGCAGTTGACCATCTTGGGGCAAATCGTCTCCAAGGAAGGCATTCTCCCTGACCCGGCCAAGCTCCGTGCTGTGGCGCAATTTCCTAAGCCGGTTTCGCTCAAGCAACTTCGAAGCTTCATAGGATTGTGCTCTTATTTCCGGCGCTTCGTACGCAATTTTGCGTCCATCATTGCGCCGCTGACGAAGCTACTTGGCGGGACCAATGACATATCTGGCTGATCGGCCGAGTGCGACGAAGCGTTCACTACCCTGCGCCATCTTTTGACTTCGCCGCCGATACTCAGACACTATGACCCCACAGCACCTACCGAGGTCCATACGGATGCGAGTGGCGTTGGCCTCGGAGCTGTCCTGGCCCAGCGCAAAGATGGTTTTGAAGAATACGTTGTTGAGTATGCGAGTCGCGTGCTTACCAAAGCTGAATCCAACTATTCCATTACGGAGAAGGAATGCTTAGCTATTGTATGGGCGCTAACGAAATTCCGACCCTATCTATACGGCCGCCGGTTTGACGTCGTCACGGACCACCATGCACTCTGCTGGTTATCGTCGCTTAAAGATCCATCCGGTCGCCTCGCTCGGTGGGCTCTTCGCCTTCAAGAGTTTGACATCCGCGTCGTCTACCGTTCCGGCCGTAAGCACATGGACGCCGATGCTTTGTCTCGGTCTCCCCTTCCCAGCGACGCTGCCTGCTCCTCGGCGACAGATCCCGTACTTTCGTCTCTTACCATCGCTGATATGCCTGCGGAGCAGCGGAAATACCCGTGGCTTGCGTCCCTCATAGACGCCTTGTCTTCATCACAAAACGTTGCGTCTTCTAGAACTTTACGGCGTCAAGCTCCGCACTTTGCCCTCCGGGACGGCCTTCTACACCGCCGCAACTACATGCCTGATGGTCGGTGGTGGCTTCTCGCGATTCCCCGCCATTTAAGATCCCAAATTTGCGCATCTTACCACGCTGACCCACAGTGTGCGCACGCTGGTGTGCTTAAAACATTCAAACGAATTTCTCAGCCTTACTATTGGCGCGGCATGTACGCCTATGTTCGAAAATACGTCCGATCTTGCATCGCCTGTCAGCAGCGGAAGACTTCCACTCTCCGTGTGAACGGCCCCTTGCAACCACTCCCATGCCCAGCACGTCCTTTCGATCGCGTTGTTGTTGACCTTTATGGCCCGCTTCCCTGTACGGTCTCTGGGAACCGTTGGATTATCGTCGGCGTCGACCACCTCACCCGGTATGCCGAGACAGCCGCCCTTCCTGCTGCTACTAGCCGCGAAGTTGCTATGTTCCTGCTGCACCATTTTGTCCTTCGCCACGGCGCGCCGCGCGGTCTGCTCAGTGACAGAGGCAGCGCCTTCCTTTCACACGTCGTTGAAGCTCTGCTTACCGAATGTCGCATCGCAAACCGGACCACCACTGCCTACCATCCTCAAACTAACGGGCTCACCGAGCGCTTCAACCGTACTCTCGGAGATATGCTCACGATGTACGTTGCAGCAGATCAGACCAAATGGGATGCCGTCCTTCCTTTCGTGACATACGCGTACAACACCGCCACGCAATCAACCACCGGCTTTACCCCTTTCTTCCTTCTGTATGGGCGTGAGCCGTCGTCCACGATGGACACCATATTACCTTATACTCCTGACGCCTGCGAGTGGACACCTCTCTCCGAAGTCGCAAAGCATGCAGAAGACTGCCGCCAGTTGGCGCGCTCTTTTACCTCTGAATCCCAAGGCCGCCAAAAGCATCGCCACGATAACGTTAACAGGCAACACGTTTTTCCGGTTGGATCATTAGTTTGGCTCTGGGTTCCCGGCACACCACCAGGATTGTCATCAAAATTCCGCATGGAATACCACGGGCCTTATCGCGTCGTCCAGCAAACGTCGCCGGTCAATTACATCGTGGAGCCGCTCAACCCCTCTTCGGAACTGCGCCATCGCGGCCGAGAAACCGTCCACGTCAGCCGCCTGAAGACTTACTACGACCCGCTCCTCCTGACCTCGCCATAAGTCGCTAGGATGGCTAATCTTCGTTCCCGGGGCGATTGTAGCGAACCACGACGGCCGCGCCTGATACCGCCTAGGCCGATCGCTGCCGGAGCGCCGACGACGACGAAGTGCCGCCGCGCTGCACGAGATCGCTTGGGTTGGACTGGCGGTCTTCTGCGCTGCCCACCGTTCTGCTCGCCGTTTTGTGTCGCCCGCTGTGAACACCACGCCTTGTACCATTTGTGCAGAAACCCCCTTTCAATATATATATATATATATATATATATATATATATATATATATATGACAGAAGCCAGTGTTCGAAACGGAAGTGGCAGGTCTGACCCTGACAGCGGCGGCCCCGTTTCAATGGAGGCGAAACGCAAGGCACCCGTGTACTGTGGGATGTCAGCACACGTTAAAAACGCCCATGGGGTCGACAATAATTTGGGGTCCTCGGCTATAACGTCCCATGTGGTCTATAACGCCTTCGGGCTATGCATGTATTGCTACAAACTTGTCATTGCGGGTTTGAATTGATTTCGTTTATGGGGTCCGAAACCGACATAGACTACATGGGACGTTATAGTCGAGGACCCCAAATTATTGTCGACCCCATGGGCGTTTTTAACGTGTGCTGACATCCCACAGTACACGGGTGCCTTGCGTTTCGCCTCCATTGAAACGGGGCCGCCGCTGTCAGGGTCAGACCTGCCACTTCCGTTTCGAACACTTTAGCTTCTGTCATATATGACAGAAGTTAGGCGCGCAGAGAGTTAGGTGCGCTTCACCGCACAGCAAGCACTGAGGGTGCCTCGATGCACCCTAGTAGCAGGCGACACGAAGCGCCGCATACAGACCCGTGTGCGCCTGCGCCGCAGAGCTTCGATGCGCGACCGCGCCGGATGCGCTCGCGCCCCGCGGAGCGCGGAGGAAAGTAACGGACACCCGAACCGCGTCGTAAGGGAGGAGTGAAAGAAGGAAGGAAGGAGTGAAAGAAGAAAGAGGTGCCGTAGTGGAGGTCTCCGGAATTATTTCGACCACCTGTGCGATTTCGCATCGTCTCAACGTGCTTGATGGGGTGTGTACGCCGGAGTGATGGGTCACGGCAACTTCTGTTGTGCTGTGGGATGCACAAATTTTTCACCTGGGACAATGGGCGTGCTCTACCATAGGTTTCCTAGCGATAAGAATCTTCGCGACAAGTGGGTGAGAGCTGTCCGCCGTGTCAACTGGTCTCCGAGGAAGCATTCCCGCTTGTGCTTAGAACATTTCGCGCCAGATTGCTATGAAGACAGCGCGTGTACCTCAGAGAGAGCTTTGGACTCGCTAAGGCTTCGTTCAGCCGACGCTTGAAGGCAGATTCTGTGTCAACGTTATTCGAGTACAACAGCCTATCGCAGCGGCCAGCTGAACGAAGCCCGGCCGTCAAAAGGAAGCGGACCATGGTAACCGTGCTGAAAGTATGTTGAATTGTAGAACTGTAGCTGGCGCGAATTCACTTCCAAAAGCTCGCCATCGAGACAAAGCTTCGCAAAGAGAGGACTGTTGGTGATGCATGCCCCTGTAAGGACGTTGTGCACCACGGCAACGTTCCGGCAGCAGATTCTTTCATCAGATTGGGTCGGCCGGCACTCGCCACACGAACAGTTGTCAGCGGGAGCATCACATTAACTTTTGTTCTGACGATTGTGTTACAAATGCATGCACGAGAAAAGACTCAAGTACTTACTTCTCCGAGTTGAGACCGTCTCCATGCTGCAGGTGACGCGGCCTGTGGTGTGACTCGGCTGGCTCGCGCGGCGGTGGATCATACCTGAAAGGCGATTCGTCCAGCCCGAAACCATCGCATGAGTCGTATTCTAAAGACTCGCTGGTCTCGGAAAAGCTATTCTCCGCACTTTCAGTCACGTCGACAGCGGTGCTCAGGGTACTTCAGGTATCTTCGGGGACTTCACAGCGCGGCGAACAAGCCAGTGACGTCATTCGGTTTCGAGTTTTGCGTTTTTTTGCTGTTTAAAAATTATTTTAGGGTTGCTTTTGAAAACCTTGTATCGTACACAATACAGGAGGTTCTTAGGAACACAAAACAGCCATTAACTTAAAATGGCTGAAAAATCGCCGGAGTTGCCCTTTAATTATTGGTTCTCATTGTTTTGCGGATTTCAGCTATTTAAGCGGATTTGTAGTGGATCTGAACAAAATGAGAAATTCTGTCATTGGGCTTTAGTAAAAAAAAAAAAAAGTGGCCCGCGGTTTATGTGCGAGGAAGGAAGTTTAGGAGCGGCGCCGGCAGCCTGCTCGTTGGCTGGCCAGTTGGCATGGGGCGTTATTATGTGACACGCCTTGAAGAAGCCAACGGAGAGATTCGTAGCCTGCGCCTCTCCGCACCTGGCTGCTGTAGGGCGTCAACTGATGCCATATGCATGAATCGACCCTGCGAGGTGCGGCGAAAGGCGACACGCCGCCGGCGCAGGCGCCTCGGTCACTTTTGCTACCCACACCTCGCAGGTTACCTCGGCGCCAGCCTTCTATCTTACAGTCGCTCTGCACTTTGAACGCAATTCTCAGTGCTTCCGCCTTCCCCTTGCTTCCGTGCAGAATAAAGCAGTCCGCTTGGTATATCGGCATTGTCTGCGGCGCTGCGCCAGAAAATAATCCATCCCAGACGGTGCGCACGTGCATGGGAGATTGTCATGCCAAAAACGCCAAAAGTGAAGTACGTTCAGAAGTTTCGTGTCGAATGGCTTAAAGATCCGGATCTGAGCAGCTGGCTTCTCTGCAAGACAGCACCCAATGGATTGAAGGTTGCCGAATGTAAATTCTTCCGCTGCCAACTCGGATCCAAATACAACGACCTGAAGGCGCACAAAGATACAAAAAAGCACCAGAATGCTGCCAGCGTATTGGGCCCGTCGCAAAAGCAGACTGCCTTCCCGAAACGAACTGAAAGCGGTGCAGCGAGTACAGCAGAGAGTAGGGCGGCGTTGTTCATAGATGAACTTTGCAGCATTATGACTGCCGACCATCTGGCAGAAATCATCAAGAAATCATTCCCAGACAGAGCGGCTGCCAAAGGCTACCGAATGCTTGCCGCCAGAAATCACGGAGTCTGCGTTACGTCATGCGCACGTCATGTTTCACGTCACTTAGTCCTGTGTCGTCATAAGAGAATCCCAAGTTTGAATCAGAGCGGCGGGAAAAACTTTTTCGACTTCGAGTCCAAATTTCTTAGAAATACATGCATCTTTCGCTGCCGGCGAAGTGGCAACAGAGCCGTGAAATGCCGAACTATCGGATTTTGCGGTAAAAAAAAATACTAATAGAGCTCTCCTCACTGTCCCTTTAAGAAAGAGATGCTTAAAGTTCTTGGTTTCTCTCATCGAGCAAATACGGCAGAGGCTTCCTAACAACGTTGAAACTTTAAAAAACGTGGGACAGTTGTCAGTAGAAAAAGCCTTGTGTGCACTGAAGTTCTCTCTTGTCCCACTGATGGAAGCGGTAGGTGTACAGCCAGGCAAAATAGATGCGGCGGAAAGCCAATGGCAGAGCATCACGACTCTCGCATAAAAACCTCGAGCTTCTGGTGTGAAGTAAAAAATTATAGAGGGGAGAACTTATTCAGAGAACTAGCAGGCTTTACTATCTCAATTCTGGTCCTACTTTATTCGAACGCGGAAGCTGAGAGATCGTTCAGCCAAACGAACTTGCTCAAGACAATACTGCGAAACAGGCTCGCTCCAGCTGCAGTCAATGCCATAGTATAGGGATCAGAGCGGGGCTGAAGAGGTACGATAAAGAATGTTTTGACTACCAACTTCCAGAAAAATTTACCCGACTTATTGAAACTGATACCAGTTGCAGTGGACAGAGTGAACCATCAGCATCCGGAAGTGCTACGTGTCGGCCACTTTACCTGCAGGTGGATGACGAAGATTCCGATGAAGATGCTGACGCATTTGTGTTTTGACGTCGCAAAGTTTTTCCGTAGCTTTGCTTCAACGCTCGCATAGAGTTGCTTTGGGCTAGGCGTGACTAGTCCAAACATATTTACACTCCTCTCATGTTTTTTTTATTGCGAAAGCAATACTACTCGCACTTGCAAAGTTTCGCGTGACCCGGCCGCAGTTACGTTTGACCTTTAGCGGAGTGAATATGGGCGTCCAACTCGCTCCTTCAGATAGCTCGGCTGCAGTTACGCCGCGCCGCGCCTGTGGCGCTACTGCCGCTGGGACTTCATACCAGCTATAGATTGGGCGACCAACTCGCTCCTTCAGAGAGCCCGGCTGCAGTTACGGTGTGTGTTTGCCGCGCTGCGCACCTGTGGCGCAACTGCCGCTGTGACGTGATATCAATTGTAGATTATGTTTCCTTTCTCTCAGTCGCAACAACATCAAAAACAAAATATAAAAAATTACCGAAAACGCTTTGAGTCGTCGCGCAGCGGCGGCCGGTAGCCACGCGTGACCTGTAGACGCGGCGCACTGCGTTCCTTCAGTTGGAGGCGCTGCGCTTTTGCTTTCGCAACCTACCAAGCTTAACCAAAGCCCCCGCCATTTTTTTTCTTGTAATTGCTCAAGCAATGTGATAGATGTACTCTGTAACGCTTGTTGCTATCTCCTAATGTTTATATACAATAAATCCATGAAGAATGGCACCTTGTGAAGGACTTTTTATACAGGGCATTGCGTACCGCTGAGGACGCAGCTAGGAGGCGCAAAACGATGCGGCTATCTGCCCTGGACGCTGCCAACGGATGTTGCTCAAAAAATAATGTGACTGTAAGCTTGACTCCTAGGCACAGTTGCGGGATAAAATACGCCACCTTTTACTTGACCTCATGCTCATGACTGGTTATGATACGCGCACAAGCAGACGCCGCTTTAAACGCCGCTGCGCATTCTGGTTTCGTTTTTGCTTTTCCACTCGTTCTGACACTGGATCGCTACATTTGTTTGCATTTCTAAGCTAAAGAAAGACGCACTGTAAGTATTTTTACACCTAGCATCACAGTGCATATTAGCGGATATTTTGGTGTTTTTCGAAAATATTTAGTGGACTTCTGAATCCATTTTGGCGTAATGCTCGGAAACAGAGGTGGCAACACTGCCTTAATTGTCGTTAGTGTAAACAAAAATGGCGTCCTGCTGCGCGTCGGTATGAGCGTCGGCGCGCAAACTGTGGAGCGAGCGTGGGACAGCCGCTCTCATCGACTGCTGGCAAGGCCGTCTAGATGATTTGCGGCGCCAGAAAAGGAACGTCGCAGTGTACGCGGAGGCATTGCGGACCCTCGGGTTTCTTTGTACAGCAGCGGAGGTGAGCCACAAAATCAGAAACCTGTCCCAGATGTACCAGTAAGTGTTTGCTACGAAGCACTTCTTATTAGCGGACCTGCGCATTTTAACGGCGCAGCATTTTTCGACGCCCTTCAAGTGCGTAGACCTTGGTTTTTTTCACCTGCACCTGTTCTGTTTAGTTGCTTTGAATTCACGTTCAAGAGATGTCATTGCACTTTATGGAGTGGTATCGTTGTTTAGTTTTGGTTCCGGTTTTCTGAATTGCCTTGTGGCTATGTTGTGGCTGTGTGCGTGTGTGTGCTGCATGGTTGGTACTCATACGGCCGGCGTTATTGCGACCCGGTCGCAATAACGGAAATCCAAGCCAAATCGTTATTGCGACCCGGTGGAAATAACGGAAAGCAAGCCCAAAGCACGCAGGGAGGAAAAAAAAGAGGAGAGGCCCTTTCCACACAACACCCTGGGAGAAAAGTGTGTAGGAAATCACGTGGTTTTTCACGATCGTGAGGCCATCTTGTTCGGGCAGCTTAGCAACGGCGTAGCATTTGCGGTGCGGCGTAGGCGTACTTTTCTCAACTGCTCGAGTTTGTTTTTGATCGTGCTCACAAGCTGACATTGGCGCCATTCACTCATATCTCACGTTGAATTCGCTGCAAAACTCTCGTTGTTGCGTGCATGGATTTCAACGTGCTCGGCGACCACGATCGCACGGGCATTTCGTCTACTGCGTTGCAGGTTTGCAATTGCTTTTCTATCTGATGTCATGGTCAAGAAGTGCGAAAAAGGCGAAGCTCTAACTGAATTAGAAGGCCTTTTCTCACGTGTTTATTGAGCCCATGTCCTGTGATAGTGTTATTTGGGGTAAAAAGTACTTAGTGAAATGAGGATCCACATGTGTGCTGAATTTCATTGATGCCTGTGGTTATGTTGAAGAAAAATAATTTAATACATTCATTCCGTACTATAGATCGACTTTCATTTTATGTATTGTCGATCACAAGTAAAGTGTGCCACTATGCAGTGACATTACAAGCTAGTATTTCATCAAGTAGCAAAAAGCGGTGCGTACAGCTGTAGCTCTGCACATTAAACATGAAACACAGTATTGAAATGATGCACAACACCGTGAAACTTATACTGCAGCCATTGGGTACTCCTAAACTTCTAGAAGTCTGAAATGCTATGGTAATATATATTATGCACAATACTAGATCTGTAGATATGTGAAATATGCTATGTTGCCATGCTACAAAGGGTGGATTGATGGAGGGGGGTAGTCACATTTTAAACATGCATTTCTTGGACTTTTTTCATTGAGATAAAAGGTGTTCAGTATGGTTATCCTGTGTAAAATTTCAGATAAATCCTCCCCTGCCGTCTACTATATGCACTTTGGCCCTCTCTGTTTCTGTCACCTGTGTGAGTGGCTCTTGGAGTTGTGAATCAAAAGTCATTGCTGGCATGTCTACCATTACAACACGTTATGATATTACATTTTGCATTTAGGGTCAAGAACTTTTAGTATACTTGCCCATCCTCACTGCTGTATACAAGAAAGCATTTGTTGCATCACCAGTCGCGCGAAAACATGCTATTAAGATAAGTATAGTATTTAAGACCAAAAACAAAGTACCGCAAAATTTTTCTTGCCCTCACTTCTGCAGCAGAAGGCACTGTTGACACAGCCAGCTTCCCAAACGTACGCAGTGGAAGCAGATTGCAACATTCAGCAACAAGAGCTGCATTGAAAGGCAGGTTGAACACCAAGGTGGGGTGTGACCTTGCATGGCAGCATTGTTCACGGTTTAGCCGAAAGTAGACAAGTGCACACTCATTCAGCATAAAGCTGGGAGGTTTGTGCTATCCACCAGAGAGTGCGATTAAAGTGTGGCCAGTGTGTGGGACAATTTTATGCGAGCATAGCATGCAAACAACCCAATATCAATAGCCTTGCTCAGGGATCTCATGCATGAACCTCTAAACTCATTATAGCAAAGGTGGATTTTTTTTACAACCTCATGAGCACATTTGACAGCTGTCCACTCAAAAATCATTATGCTCTAAAATAGAAAGTGTTACAGAGTAACATTCAAATATAAGCCTTGTGCCAGGAAGCTGGACATGAAAGGCTTCCAGAGTAGCCATATACGGAAACATTTCAGGAAGCTTAAGTTTAAAGGCAGTACTTTATACTGGATTAAGGTGGGATAGTTTGTTCAGAAGCTTTATGAAATACACTGTGAGATCCAAGACGCACAGCATTACAAAAAGAAAGAAAAGAAAAACTGTAAGTGCTTTCAGGCAATCGGTATGTGAAATCTCTTAATTTCAGAATGTTCCCCAAAGCTCTTACAAAATTTGATAAAAAATTTTTTCAGAAATGACTCAAAAAACCTGAGCTACCGGTGACTATTGCATGCAATTCTCAGTAAAGAATGCAGGGGCTCGTTCGGTCGAATGTGAAATTTGCCATTGATTTTATATGCGACTGTTGTTGGATATAAAATCTGGCGCCGCCATGGCTGCCAGGCACTTACGCTTCGTGTTTCTACAGGTTATGCAGATGGTGGCTGCTTATCATGACAGCATCGATGCACCGTGTCCCGTTCCTGATTACACCATTTGCAAGGACTGTACGTGCCAGCCCTTCATCTGCGCTACCTTAGATTTCAAGTCACCACTGGACATGACAGCGCTGCCTGCGGTTGATTCTCTCGCTTGCTGGCCACCATGATCACCCTCGGACGAAAGACTACTAAAGCAGCCGCCGCAGCCGACCATTTCGGGATCTGGCACCGCCATGGCTGCCAGGCACTTACGCTTCGTGTTTCTACAGGTTGGTTATTCCTATCGTTGTGTAAATGGGAAACCTTTTAGAAAACTGGCATCAGATCCCACCCAATGCCTGTACATGCTTGCATGTCGCACGATCTTTTTAGGATTGTGCTGCTGTATTGCCGTTTTTTGTCTGCTTTCAAAGTTGCTCTTACTGCTTGCCGGGGATGTCGAACTGAATCCTGGTCCTCTTACCGAAGAGCAAGAACAGGAAATGTTTAATGCTATTATGCAGTTACCATCAATCTTGGAAAAACAGTCCGACATACTTGACGAAATTCGTTCGCTTCGTAGTAATCAGCTGGCCATTGAACAAAAAGTAGAGGAGCTCGCCGCCAAGGTTGTGTGCGCTGAAGACCGCGCTTCATGTGTCCCACAGTTAAAAGAATCGATAGAAAGGATCTCGTCTCGTGTCGAATCGGTTGCTTCCTCGTTTGCGACATTCCACAAAGGCCAAGACGATCTAGATAACAGATCAAGAAGGAACAACCTCATCTTTTTTGGCCATCCAGATTCCGAGAATGAAACATGGGCACTGTGTGAAGAACGAATTATGACTTTTTGTGCTGAGAAACTAAGTGTAGAACTTAGCTCGATGGCTATGGAAAGAGCGCACAGACTTGGGCGTTACTCACCTGAAAAAAACCGGCCGATTATAGTGAAATTCTTATCTTTCAAAGACAAGCAACGCTTACTTGCAGCTGCCTCAAAACTAAAAGATACAGGTTTTGCTATCAGTGAAGACTACTTGAATAAAGTAAGGCATGAGCGGAAGAGGCTGATACAGTTCGCCAAGGAACGTGGCGATGACTACAAACTTAATGTCAACAAACTAAAGTTGGCGAAACAAGTTTACATGTATGACAGCGCTACTGATTCCGTGAAAAGCATAAACCAATAGCCATCAAAGAATCCTGCATCGCAGAAAAGAGCAGACCATAAAACCGACTTGATAATTAATGCCGTCAACTGCCGTAGCCTCAAGAACAAAAAGGAGTTTGAAGCACTCTTGGAATTGGTCAAGCCACATGTGGTTATTGGCACTGAGTCATGGTTGGACGAAACAATAGGCTCCTGTGAGATATTTCCACCTAATTACAATGTATACCGGAAGGACCGTAATAAGCATGGCGGTGGTGTATTTGTCATTGTCGATAATGGACTAAACAGCATACCTCTTAACACGGAAAGCAAGACATGCGAAACGGTCTGGTGTAAGGTCATACTGGCTAACGGTTCCTCGATGGCTATTGGTTCATTTTACAGGCCTCCAGCCCTTAAAACACCACAACCCCTATTTGAATTAAGCAACATCCTATTAACCCTGGATGCATCTTACGTCATTTTAGGCGGTGATTTTAATTTACCTAATATAGAATGGGTCTCCCTTAAGCCAAATATAAACACCACATCGCTTCTTCATACTGCTTTTCGTGAAATGATTAACACTCATTCCCTTTTTCAGTTTGTGGAGTGCCCAACTAGAATAGGCTGTAGTAGTGCAAATGTACTTGATTTGATTTTCTGCAACGATCGCACCCTCATTTCTTCAACCACCACAATTCTCGGTTTAAGCGACCATGAAGTGGTAATCGCAAGATTATCCTGTTTTGCCGAGCACCGCAGAAAGCTGCCACCACGAACAGTATTTCATTACGACAGAGGAGACTATATCTCGCTATCGCGTGAACTCGACGCCTTTCTCCCAGAATTTACACATCACAGTTCCAGTCTTGATATACATTCCACTTGGCACTTACTGAAGACAAAACTCCTGTCCTTAGTGCAGACGTATGTTCCATCACGCACCATTTCGTCGAAGTGTCGAACAAATAAGCTTTGGATGAACGCCGCCATTCGAACCTTGATAAACAAAAGGCACCGCTTATACTGTGGGTACTGTCAATCACCAGAGCCTTCCTTGCACTGTAAATTGAAGGAGCTGAACAAGACTATAACGCGAGAGATGCGTAGGGCCGAACGTGCGCATCTGGGTGTTCTAGGCGGAAAAATGAAGAACAATCCAAAGCAAATATGGAAGTATGTAAAAAGTAAGCAGCGTATAAAAGACAACATTCCCAATATTATAGATAACTTCAACTGCAGCTCGGATCTGGAAGGCAAGGCTGAACAGTTTAATCGTTATTTTCACTCAGTTTTTTCTCGATCGGCATGCCGTACAGACGATTTGCATATCGTGAATGAGTTTACTGAGATGAGTGGCATAGATTTCTCAGTACATGGAATAGTGTTACTGTTGCAGAAGGTCAAGGTAAACACGGCACCCGGTCCTGACCGTATCCCGAACTATATCTTGAAGAACTGTGCAGTTTCTGTCGCTCCCTTTTTAGTAACTCTATTTCAAAAATCAATGGATGTCGGTGCCTTGCCCGATGACTGGAAAAGCGCGAACGTAGTTCCTCTATATAAAAGTGGTGACAAAACAAAAACTGTAAACTATAGGCCTATCTTTCTAACAAGTGTCATATGCAAATCGCTAGAGCACATCGTTTACACTAATTTATTTAAGCACCTCCAGGATAACAACTTTTTTGGTCCAATGCAACATGGCTTCAGGAAGGGCTTTTCGTGCAATATGCAACTGATAGAGTTTGCTCATGATGTCGCTTTCTCAATTAACAATGGTAACCAGGTTGACTGCATATTTTTGGATTTTCAAAAAGTTTTTGATTCTGTCGCACATAACTTATTATTACTGAAACTGTCTACCCTCAAAGTTCCACCCACCCTGCTGAAATGGCTCGAAGCATATCTCGTCGGTAGAAAGCAACGCATTATTCTTGAAGGTGTAAGTTCATCAGATATTGCTGTTTTATCAGGTGTTCCCCAGGGATCGGTTTTGCGCCCTCTTCTTTTTTTAATATTTATCAATGATATAGTTGACCGGGTTTCCTGTCTGGTCAGATTGTATGCTGATGATTGTTGCATCTACCGTGACGTCACTTGTCTAAGCGACTCCTATGAATTGCAAAGTGACCTCGACTCTGTCCTAGCATGGTGCAAAACATGGAACATGCGATTAAATTTTTTGAAATGTCAAGTTCTGCAATTTACAAATAAAAAGCAACCATTACCTACCCAGTACTCTTTAGGCGGCAGAAACTTATCATTTGTTAAAAATTACAAGTACTTAGGTGTTATCTTCGCAAACAACCTTTCTTGGAACGATCACGTAAACCATATTGCTGCCAAGCCTAGTCGTGTGTTAAACTTTTTAAAGCGCAATTTCAAGCAGGCACCTGCTGATTTGAAGGAGACACTCTACTTGACAAACGTGCGTCCCATCTTAGAATATGGTTGTGCGACTTGGGATCCTGCAACAAAAACACTTATCAGCGAACTCGAACGAATTCAAAAACGAGCAGCAAGGTTTGTGTCCGCAAACTATGATTTCACCAAAAGCTCCTCTCAGATTTGCAAAAATTTGGGCTGGCCTTTACTACAAGACAGACGCAGATACCTTAGACTTAAACTATTTCACAATATTTTTATAGGCTCAACAGGTTTGTCTAAAGATTCATACATGAAAGCCCCCAGCTACATATCCTCCCGTTTAGATCATTCTTTAAAGGTTCAAGAATACCAGTGCCGTATAAATGTCTTTAAAAACTCATTTTTTCCCAGAACAGTGTATGACTGGAGTAAATTGCCGGAAGACGTTGTCTTAGCTCCGCAATCTTCTTTTGAAAATGCTCTGTCGAGACTTTTGTTGAATTAACTTTTCTTGCGTCTTTCTTGCTTTCATGGTTCTTTTGTTATAAGTTTGCTCAGTATTGGAATGCGTTGTATTTTTATTGTTTGTTTGTTTTATACGCAGTGTCATCTGCATGACAATGTATACTTTGCAATTGTATCCCCCCTACAAAAATGCCCTCAACAGGTGCTGTAGGTACCTGAATAAATAAATAAATAAATAAATAAATAAATACCTTTATGCACTCGCTGTAGTTTCTACCGGCATCTTGGTTATACCTGCAATTAATTCGATCCCGACTTAACGCATTCATTGATGCCACATGCCCTTAGGTTATTCTAAACTCAAGGTAGACACGTGCGCCAAAGCAGATCAGTAAATTTTTATTCTTTTCACAATACAGCCACTACCAGCGGCGTAGGCTGAAATATTTTTCGGGGAGTGTTATACGCCGCCGGTAAAAAGCAAAAGAAAGAGACCCTGCACTTAAACAATACCTTAGAGATTTTTTTTCTTTAATAAAGGCGAAGGGTTAGTTTTGTTCACTGTAATATCTACATAAAGATACAAATGCACTCAGGATCCCGAGAACTTCATTCATAAAAAACATTTATTTTCTCACAAAAAACAACTCATACGGAAAAACGTAGCTATTTACAATATTTTCACATCATATACAACAACACAAAAGCTTCTGCTCTACAGCAAAGTCATCAACTGCAAACAAATGGCATTCTACTTCTACCCCATACATGCAAACCTGTGGGGGCCTGTGCCCATGCGGTAGCACGTTCCTTCGTTGGCTTTGAAGCGCATGCGCAGTCGGCGCGGTGGCGAAACGTCAGCCCGGACAAGATGGCGCCGAGCTTGTTTCCGGCTTCACAAAATGTCATGTGACGGCCTCTCCTCTAAATTTTCCTTCCTCCAAGGCCCAAAGCGTTACTTTCAACCATGAATTGCCTTGGCTTTGTTTATTGTTGTCGGACGGGATTTGGGCCGCCGTTTTTGCATCGTTTGCTTGTTTGATCAGCCTCTGTCAGTGCCTGGACGTGTGATTTCGGGGTCGCGCTTCGATTTTAGCCGGTGTGGTAAAGTTTCCTATGGTCGTGCAGGCGTTTGGCATCATTCTCACCGTGTATATGTGACTTTGGCTTTTGCGTGGTGCGTTGTGATCGATTGATTCGTTGTGAAAGGACTCTTGTGTGCTTGCGTTGTTTGGGTGCTCGCGCTTGTGCAGTGCCTTAGAAGACGCTCCAGCTTTCTCCGGAAAATCTTCTTATAATTGATTGACGTAAATATGCTTTTATTTCGCGTAATTTATGGGTTGGTCGAGTAGGCATATGTGCGCTCATTCATTTCGAGCATTCAACCTGATTTGCACAGATGATATGCAAGTCAATAATGTGAATTCATTACAACGTCGGGCCAGTGTCATAAATACGATTCAGGCTTGGTGGTTTTGCAGTCCCCGAGGCATTCGTCAGTTGAAGCGAGCTGTGGTTCCGTATGTACAAGGTTGTCCACCCTGAACACGCGAGTGCGTGGCCCCACTCTGGAGGGCCACTGCGCACGGCATGGCCGCTCATCGCAGCCAAGTGGCGCAGGAGAGACCTGGACGTGGTGCTTCACGTCATCTACCACTTCGCTTCGATGCGAGGCCATGCCGTGCGCAGTGGCCCTCCAGAGTGAGGCCACGCACTAGCGTGTTTGTACTAAGAGTTGACGACCCTGTACATTCCAGACGAAGGGCAGGAGTTTTCAAAACGCACCAGAAGAATATTGCCCACGTGCTAACTAGTAAAATGCGCGGGGATTTTGCAAATGTTGAAGATGCTGTGCCTCGTTCGAAGTTCTGTGAAATTGTTTACCTTGCGACGATTAATTCGGTCTACATCGGGGGAGACAGCTAGAAACATACCCAGGCGGCTGAAAGAGCATTGCAGTGATGTCGGCAGGAATCAAACAGCTGCTGTGGCAGAACATGCACAACCAGGGCGTGAAATTGCTGGGGAGAATGTGGAAATCTTTGCCACTGAACGAAATTTGTAAGTGTGGCTGCACCTGGAATCCTATATAATATAGATGATGCTGAAGACAGTCATCAGAACAAAGGGGGAAACCTTCACCAGGCTTATGCAATGTCATTGCCCCGACTACACGAAAACAGCGCAAACTTCATGAAGGACGCAGAAAGGGGAGACGAGACACAGGCGCTGACTAGCAACTGAAATTTATTGCCCTGACACATCGGTAAATATACTCAAGGCATCAAAAACAACAAGAAGGATAAGACATGAAACATAGACAATGGCAGCAGGAGACGAGCAGGAAATCATGACTGCTGAGCTGTCGCAAGGAAATGAAATTCCTTATCCAGAAGGCCCACAGGTGGGGTGCTGACACAGCGTTCTTAGGCTTGCGATTTTTTTGGCTTCAATTATTTCTCGCGTGATTTGGTCACTGCATCTGCTCACCTCAGTGAGGAGTGCATTTACAATCGCGGCAATGAATGCCCAGATGTCCCAAGATTCGTGTGCTTACATTGTAGTTGTGCTCTGACAGTCTTTTGTTAAGGCATCTGCCGGTTTGGCCTATGACCATTAGTTAAGGATCTGCCCCGATTAGTTAAGGAGCTGCTTTTTCATGACCGGTCCTTCATTTTGAACGAGCAACTTGTTAGGGTTCTGAAATGTCAATCAACATGTTCGACATGGTCAGTGACCAAAGTTTCATTCTACTATTAAGGCAAAATGGAAACTCCACGACAAAGTGTGCCCTATGCACCGAAGCTAACAGCAACAACCAACCAGATTAACAGCATAAACCAACCAACCATAACTGGCTTGTCTTTTGAATTTTTGATTTAATTGTAGTATTGCTTTGCATTGAAGCCATACAATAATGATTAATTTCTTCCTTGTGTACAGTGCTTCAGCCAGGAAATAAATTGATTGGTTGCAGCTCATTTCTCATGTTTTCATTCCTTGTTTGTGTGCTTAAACTACTCAAACTGATATGCTTTCAATTCTAAGCCAACTTTCTCAATAATAACTCACCTTGTAAGCAATGCATATAAGTAGAAGTAATTCACAAGGCACTTTTCACTTGGCCGTAAGTGTCACAAAGAGACTCAAAATCGGCAACTTCGTATTGTTTAGCAGCAAGGAAAACCTTTTTTTCGTTGTAATAAATCTTGCTACTGTGTAAATATTTTTGTATGTTAGTGCTGTTGAAATGAGGTCCTCGACGTGAGCATGGCCGGCCGCAATTTCATGGCACTTTGTGCACTGCCAACTTCATGCTTCTGCTAACAAGGTTTGTTGAAGTGCTGTTTAAAGATCTGGGAGTATGTCTTGTTGGGACCTGCTTAATAAGAACCACTGAAACTTGCAGAAGCACAATGAGTCCTTCAACTGGGGCCATTTGATCTTGCAGTTTATTGATCATTTTAATGTTGGATAGTTGTAATTCAGCTCTTGCTGTCTTATTAATATGAGTTGTAGACACCTTTGACCATGCCCCAAAATCTCAACTTTACAATCCAGAGGTATGGACACGTTATTCAAATTGTGCTTGTAGGTACTACATGTTTCAAGAAAATATTTTACCATTTTTGGCATTTGCAGAGTAGCAAAGATGGGCATTAAATTTGAATCAAAATAGTTATTTTACCACACATTGTAAAATTGTCTGCAGTTCTTGTTAAAATTTGGGAGTGATATTAGGATGGCATGATGTTTTTAACATTTCAAGTGCCCTTTCTTTGACGCCAAATTTGTCACGACAATATTGATATTTCTTTTGCTTTACTATAACTTTTTCTTTTTTTTACCATTCAGTTTCAACACTACAGACAGTCTTGTTTTCTGTTTTACAACTTCTATTTCTTTCCTCTGGTGCACTGATGTTCAGCTTTTCACGAGCACTACAATGAGCCCTATATTTCATCACGTAATGACCACATGTTTGAAGTCTGTGTTCTCACATGTCATATATTCATTTTTTCCACACACCAGTAATGACTGGAACCACTTTTTTGCCTTTGCCACTGCGATCGCCAATAACATCGCCTTCAAAAAAGGTGCAACTGATTTGTTTTGTTAATAATCTGTTCTGTTCACCCATTTCTCTAAATAATGCCCTTGAGCCTTGAGAGTGAATAAGTAAGGTGATGGAACAGAATATTTTAGTGCATAATTTCTTCAAATTCAAATTGAATTTTCTTTTCAAGCAAAGAGGGAGCAGCCACAAAAAGCTACTGCTGTCAGTGGCTTGACAACGTGACCCAACAGGTGATGACAAATGCAGTGTATATACCGAAACACTGAATGAAAAGAATGGGCAAGCCGCCCTGGTGGCTTAGTAGTTGTGGTGCTCAGCTACTGACCCGAAAGATGCGGGCCTGATCCCGATCTTGTTGGCCTCATTTCAATGAAGGTGCAATGCTAGAGGCCTTTTGTACTCTGCGATGTCAGTGCACGTTAAGGAACCTCAGGTGGTCAAAATTTCCAGAGACCTTCACTATGGCATCCCTCATAGTCTGAGTCGCTTTGGGACGTACGATAAACCTCATAAAACCAAACCATAGACAAGCATGGGCTCATTCTACTTGGTCATAAACTGGACACACATACTCATTACAGCATATTGAACAGCAAAACAAAAGCAAGTGGTCAACTGTCCTATGTACGGTACAAAAAAGAAGTAGGTGAATGAGCAACATTATTTAGAGACGTGGGGTGAAGCAACAAATCATCCATTTAATTTACACAAAGGGAAGAAAGTTGATATATGGCACCCACCAAGCTAAAGAATAGACAGGCACTGCAACATAATCACCAGTAAACAAAATATATTAAGAGGCAAACGAGGTTTCAGGCAAGTTTGTTTGAGACTTCAGATGTAACTGCAGCGCAAACACCCATATCCAAATTAAGGAACACAAGCATGCATGGATGCTGCAGCAGCCGCATGTGTGTCTGACAGAGAGAGAAACAGATTATGATGCAATATGAAGCGCCGTGGATATCTTGTGCCAGGGTCACCAAAGCCATCTGGTCCATATCAGCTTGTCCGATGCTATGGGTAATGCTGTAATTGAAAGGCAATGGGGCTCAGCATAAGTTAAGCACAGCACAGTGAGCTATGGAAAGAGAAATGATAGGCATAACAACAAGAGATCGGAAGCGGGCGGAGTGGGTGAGGGAACAAACGTGGGTTAATGACATCCTAGTCGAAATCAAGAGGCAAAAGTGGGCTTGGGCAGGGCATGTAATATGGAGGCAAGATAACCGCTGCTCCTTAAGGGTAACGGAGTGGATTCCAAGAGAAAGCAAACCTATAGCAGGGGGCGGCAGAAAGTTAGATTAAGAAGTTTGTGGGGATGCGGTGGCCACAATTGGCAAAGGACAGGGTTAGTTGGAGAGACATGGAGAGGCCTGTGCCCTGCAGGGGGCGCAGTCAGGCTGATGATGATGATGATGATGATGGGGCAAAAAAAGAGGGAATGTTGCAGATTGGCATAGGGATCATAGCAAATGGGGCATGCAGTGGAAGCTCTGAGACGGTCGACAAAAAAATAGCCAGGGGTGAGGGGTGTATTTTAAGAGGATGCACTGAAGAAAATGAAGTTGGGGGTTGGTGAGAGGTCTGTCAGGTACAGGAAGGCTGCAAAAGAGATCCTCTCATGTTGTCATAAGAAGATTATTTTGTGCCTTCATGCAAACGTGAGTGCTTGTGCTGCAGTTTGAAGTATTTTAGAAGCATTTCTTAGACATAGAGTTGTTTTAATGCATACAAAGCATTATCATCATTGTTACTGTTATTATTAATTAAACAAAAAAGCCTGCAAAAATGTCGCAGATTAACTCCCTTCACGGAAGAGATAAGGTCTCGCAATGCAGTGATGGTTTGTTGAATAATACATCATAAAAAGCTGATAATTTCAGTCAATATTTCAGGCTTGCAACAAGAATGGCAGTAACTCTACATGACACCACTTGCGCACTAAAAAAAACTTTCACCTGCTTTAACATACATTCTGAGGCTCTTGAAGGGGGATCTGGCCAGATTAGTGCACTTTTAGGTGAAATATGCCCACCTCATTGCTACCATGGTATCATCATGCTCTTGCAAACATTCTGTTCTTTTTGACTGAATGGTTTCAGGAAAATTCTGTCATATGATTTGATAAGCTTTGATATAGGCCACTATTAAAGGGAAGGCAAAAAATGCATTGAAAACTGCTGACCAATTTAACTGTTATTGACTCCATCCCAAATACTCGAAAAATTCCCATTTGAATGCATGACAAAATTTTTTAACATTCTCTGTTTTTTTTAATCATCAGGAAGGCGATATTAGAGGAAGGGGCATTGCATTAATTCTTGACAAATTTGCAGCTGAGCTGTATTCGTCATTTGACAAATTGTTTAACTGTACTTTCTTTCTCAGTGTTCAGCAAATCTTTGATGTGATGAAACATAGGATTTTACCAAGCAAACTGTACCTACTTGGCTTTTGAGTTCCCTTTTTTGCTATCCTTGAGAAGTTTTTGTATGGTTGTTCGTTATTAAATTAAATAACCGAACTGAACCTGGTGGTAAACTACCAATATATAGAGGCTGGTAAACTGCTGGATTCTATTTTATCTTCCATACTCTTCAAAAAATTTAATCACTAATGGCTTCAGCTCAATAACTTCAGGTGCTTGGTCTTCCAGTGCATGGATAACACAGTTTTGCTCACAGATCAAGTACACTTTGAGACAGCAATGCATTAGTTGCAGGAAAACATAAATTATATGCTTAAATCATTTTCTGACAATGGAATTTCTGTTAACACACAAAAAAAATTGATCTCTTTCAGGAATATTTCAAAGGCTAACAGACAGAGTGGTATTTTACTTAATCGTGGTTCTCTCTCCTGCAGCTGTAATTCAATAGAATATGTGAACTAAATCAAATATCCCAGCATATTCTCTTATACTATAGTGGTAGCTTATTATGGTATTTTTGTGCACATTACGAAAGATTCTGTGGTTGCTCTTTAATGTGAAATCCTTGGCTCTAGTATCCATGAGAAAAAAAACAATATAATAACTCAGATATGATACTGTTAGGTAAGGTATTACAATATTTGTTTCAACTCCTTCATGTTTGCCATGTGGGCAATATAGCTTGAAGAATGTTTCAAATGTGTTTTGAATAGCTGTCTTATGTCACCAAGTGTTTGCATTTTCCTGTGTCTAGGTCTTTCCATTGTTTTTTTTACAAACAGACATTACTCATCGCCATTTTTAGATATGAAACTCTTCAACAAAATCCACTTCCCATCGAAAGTTGTCGAACCACAAAATTTAGCTAGGTACAGTAAGGAAGCACTCTGGCATATATGTGCCTGACAACTTTGGTGGATCACACAAAGAGCTCTTTACTGTACCATCTGTGCACAGCCTAAAGGGGTAGCTGAAACTGCTGTATTATTCTTCAGTGTTTTGCTGCATTACCATGCGCAGTCTACTGGCAGTGAAAAAGATGTGTGTGTGTGTGTGCAAGTTAAATGAAAGTGCCTTTCCAAGATGGCATCTTGGGAAAGAATATACTAAATAAGGCGAGGCTGAAAATGTTTAATCACAGCACAATAGAATCTATGTCATGAAAAGCAATTCTACTTGATAGCACACTTCTTGCAAAATCACATTCTCATTATTGATACACTAGGATCGGTATGACTGTAACGTTTCAAAAAGAAAAAAAATTAATCTGTATTTGTTGTGCCTGTAATAATTGTTTCTTGTAGCTTTTGCTTGTTTTGATTCGTTTGGTTCCGGTAGGAGTAGTTGCACAGTTTGCCCTTATGTATCTACAATTGTCAGGCTGTTTGTATCCTTTAATTTAGTATTGTGTGAATGGAAGAAAAACAGCAAAGAGGTCTGTTACACTGTCAGGCATTCATGCCTTTTTAAAAATGTATAGACAGAACGAGTGCAGTACATTTTATTTGTTCTGCTCAGTAAATGGCCTGATTTGAAACTTTGCAAGCATTGTTCTGAACATATTGATTTATGATTAATTCATACTGCAATCTGGGCCTTTAAATTCTTCTACAGGGGCTGTTGGCTCTTACTGTACTGTCTGCATCATTTTTTCAGTGAGCACAGGTTCATTGATGGTATATTCTTCCATGCTTCACCTTTAATGGGGTAAAATGTGTGCTTTACACAATTTTCTTGCCTCAGCAGCTTTGATAACAACTAAAGTCAAGAGCTTTCAACCTGACATCTTAATAATAAGCAAATTAATAAGCAAATTATTTCTACTTCTATTTAATAAGAAAAGTTCAGCTTTGTGATGCCCAAGTAACCATATGACCCATGTCCCACATTGCAGTTGTAATCCCTACTGTATCTCTTTGCTTGATGAAAATGCCATCATACCTTTGAATGAAAATTAAGTGGGTCTTGTACTACTATTGCACTTACTTGAAGGAGCTTTGCACCTTTTTTCTACAGTCATGAAGGCAGTAGCTGATGAGCTATAGTCCAGGTGAAATATAATTTGCTTTCACTGGGCAATTGCCATCTGGATTTGCATACGTGCAAGAGAAACATCCTAAACTGAGAATTTCACATAGTTGCAGCTCATGTGAACTAATATCGCCCAGTCTCAACCAGAAATCTGTTGGCCACAGTTTCAAAGTAAGAATAATAGCTGTTTGCTAATATACGATGCCACACCTTCTCTTGCAAAGCAGCTTCACTGTTCGAGCTGGAACCAAATGAAACTGTGTAATCAAAACTGAGGTGTGCCTGAAACATCATTGCAAATATTTCCAGTTAATGACATAATAAAAGCTAAATCTTTGTCCTGGGCCAATAGCAGGTCAACTTCACAAGCATGACAGATTTCGAATGGTCACCAGCTTTGGAAACCACCGGGTTGTGTGTGATCTCAGCAGGGGTCAGTAGGGATTTGTCAGACTAAACTGTCTACATTTTCAGTTGATACCAGTCAAAAGTCTGCAGGTATTGCAGCTGTGTTAAAGCTTATGCTGTAATCTTTCTGTGCAAGATATGTCCTTGCTGGGATTATTTCTTTTATAAGGAACAGCTGTTAAAGGGATCTGCTTTTACACTGGCTGAGCTTGAAGAACAGTAGTAGGGAATAAAGTGTATACTTTAGTGACTGCAGTGGGAACTGCTCTAGGAAAGAGCTGGCTATGCACTCATAGGCGTGGCTGTGAGTGCTCCTGGCCCATGCAGTTTCGGCCATTTGGGCACCCCAAACTCGATGCGCTGCAGCCGCGATGAGAATCACAATTTGAAAAATCTAAGAACTGATGCGGATATTACGGTCAGCTATAATCAACATCTCAATAAATAAGGTGCATTACTGTAACTGGTAAGAAGTTAAATATTATATATTAATTCACAAGCCTGCGCGTTAAATGAACATCTTAGCTGTATTTAATGTATTTAAAAAATTGCCGCATCTTCAGTGAAACACTCCGTAGGCCATCAATTTTGGACTAATTATAGCTTGTAGAGTACTTTCTCGAAGATAAATTAGGATTGGGATATATACTTTGCAATTGAAAACTCTCGCATTCACCTGCTGAATTAATTTTATTTTATTTTTTGTGTTTGCAATACACGCTTTACTTATTTTCTTCTTCAGTGACTACTACACATTTCACATTGCAGTAAAAACCAGTTCAGCTGCAAATGTCGGTGCACATGCTACGACACATTTCACTAGTGATTACTTCTCTGTTGCAAGCGATCAACCTGTGCCAGCTCGCCCCGTTACCCATGCTTCTGGCCGAAAACCTCAACTGCAGTCATGGAGTCAGCATTTTTGAATATGCATGACATCTGTGGTCATGTTGTCCAGGTGGTGGTGTACGTGATTTCTGTGCATCTGGGAGAGACAATATGAAGTTAAATTTTTGGGCTACATATATATGTGTACAACCTAAAGTGAGAGTTGAGAGTGCACTCAAGTGTCCACATATAGTTGTTAAATGCGCCAGAGCGTCGAATGCTACAAAATACATTGCTGCAGAGTTTTTCATAGGACCGCAAAAAAAAAGTAACAGCCAGGAAACGTAGCAGATGAATGTTTAGTGTGAAAAGAAATTGTGCACCATTGCCTGCAGTTTTTTTATTATTATGACATGTGCGCCATATCCTTCTCTGGAATTAGCAAGGCTGTGTAGTTTTCACGATCATTCTGCATAAGCAAAGAAGACCAGACAACACGAGTGATGAGTGTGCTATTTTTTCCATGATGCTATGCCAACTATAGCTCAAAAGTTGATTCCGCTTCTGAGCATCTGTCTGTGGAAGGGTTTTAGCAGCAAAGAGGGAGCGTGCCTAGAGCATGCGAAGCTGCGGTACGCGTGCTCCTCTTCGCTGTTATCGCGGTGGCCGCATTAATCCCATAGAATCATCGCCTATTGGAATCTCAAATTTGTGTATCTTAGGATGCAGGTGACAAGAATAAAGCGGTTGGCAGAAACAAAACCGTCGGAGCCAACGCGCGCAACCGCATCTCGTACAGTGCTGCTTGTGCCGTCTGCCGTGGCATAGTTTCGTTTTCGCGTTTTCGGGTCGTTCACGCTGGCATCACAGCGGCGATGTAACTGTGCCAACAGCCTCACCAAATATCACCTATTCTGTAAGCGTGCTCGCTTTGGTGGGGGGGGGGGCTTCCCGCCAGAAGTCGCCTAAAATAGCGGTGGACAAGCGCCGATAGAGTGCATAGTTTCGCTTTTTCTACCCGGCACTGACATTGCACATGCATTGAACGAATGCCGGAATGGTGTAAACTATCACTGCGAGGCGACTTCCGTGGCATACGATGCGGAAATGATGCAACAGTTACATTATGTAAGATACAGGCGATCGAGTTTCAAGTACGTATACGTGGGCTTTGATCTATGGCAGCTGGACTGGCTCATGAAAACGTAGTACAGGTAGAACGCAGCAACCGCAAACATAACAGTGGGGTTCTACTCGAGGTTTGTTGTGCAGGAAAAAAAAAAATTAATCCTTCCACTTTTCATTGGGATGACTATAGAAGCACCAGCTGCTGAACGACATATAACGCGTACTTCCATCTCGTATCGATATCACCGTTTTGCTGTACCGCACGCAAGCACCGCGATCAGTGCTTGTAAAACCTGTTGTGCACATCCCTTCCTCAAACACATGCACTCACGGTGAACTCTCATTGTTTCGTGCTCGCTTTTTTAGCTCACACTTTTGGTCAAATTCTATTCGAACTGAGGGTGCCAAGAGTAAACACGTATGTGCAGCCCAGTGGTTCTGTAGCCGCATGCTCTCTTTGTACAGTCTTCTATTCATGTTTGTTGCAAGTAAACTTTTGAGATTTGCGCCAAGACTTTTGAAGATGAAGGCAAGGATCATCACGTTTAGCGCCAAATTGTGTGAACTGAGGGCCCCAAGAGTGGACACGTGTGCGGCCTGGTGGTTTTGTAGCCGCGTGCTCTCTCTGAGCAGTCTTATATTCACGTTTGTTGCAAGTAAACTGATGAGATTTGCGCCAAGACTTCTGAAGATGAAGGCAAGGACCATCACGTTTAAAGCCAAATTGTGCGCGCGCCATGAAAAGGATATATATCGTTGCAAGGCAAAGCGCCAATGGTTGGGCATATCTCGACATCTCAATACTTCAAACTGTTAAGGGACTGAAAATTTGTTCAAATCATGCCGATTTGAAATAAGGGTAAGAGGACCGAAAATAGTTCTTGACACAGAGTTCGGAAAAAACAGAGCCCGACCAGAGGGTTTAATGCATTCACTGGCCTTGTCATTCTTATGCGACTGCTCATCAGCACTGGCATCATTAGCGGCACCTGATAGATGTCACTCGATCGGCCTCGCATGTTCTAAAATAAACTGGCCCCACGTCGTGACAGGAACGCAGGGAAAAAAAAACTGCAGTGAAGCAGCCACAAAGACCACAACCTACACCAAGCAACGCGCGCATAGTGCGTGTAATGGCCTTTCATAGACTATCGGTCCGGGGGCTGTCGAAAGCACGATGGCCGTGTGCAGCACGCTGCATTGCCATGCTTCATCATCGGTCAGGACAGGTAAGCTGTACGGCTGTTGAATAAGCGTGTACTACCGGCAGTTTTGTCGCACTGAAATACGATATTTTGACGGGACCGAAGTACCTTTTTGTAAATACCGCAGATTTGAATGAAGCGATTTCCGTGTATGTACAATACACACCCTACATACCTCTCGGGCAATAATGGCCCTTAGCAGCTGAGAAAGGTCAGAGCAAGAAAAAATTAAATCTGACATTAACAAGTGATGGGAATTCAATCAGCCACTGTTCTTTTTGCGGAAAGATAGGTCAGAAACGGTAAGAGAAGACTGTAAATCGAATTTACCAAATATCATTTCAATCATTTAGGGCCCTTTGCTAACAGGTAAAGACCAGCATTACCCAGTTTGTGCACCCAAAGCATCATCATGAAAACTGGGTGAAACCCAATTCCTGCTCAAAAAGTGCCTTCAAGAGAAAATGTAGTTTGCAGCAGACTGAAGCTACTGTATAGAAATTGGCAGATGTCTTGAACCTGAGAACAATGGATGAACTAGCCACGTGATGTTTTCTATGTCATGTTGCATGGCATGAATTACCGTGGAAGAGTTTTCTTTATGCTCTTTTAGAGTGCAGTTTAGGGAGATACCAATTTCACTAACTGCCATCGAGAGCCAAGTGATACAGAATCCACCTCGTTTGCAGTGGGTTGGAACTCCAGTATAGGACGGTTGCCTAGCCTTTTTGAAATACTACAAAGACCATTAATTTAAAAGCACCGAGATTACATATTCAGCAACAGCTTTCCTAGCACTGTCAGTGCTGAATGAGGTGGCGGTATAGGCAGAAGCATCTCACAGCAAGGGATGGTGCAATCAGAAAAGGCACTACCTTCCTGTAAAAAAAGTTGAAATTGGCCCCTCTTATGCATCGAAAGTACACATGCAGCGCCCACGAACATTCATTACCTGGTTTACATTTTCACTGGGCTTCAGTTCCCTTTTAGCAGTAGTCTCAGAGCAGCTTGTCAGTGAAATTTCTTTTCCTCGTTAACTTTGTGCAGCATTTTCTGTTGGAGGGGCATAAACAGAAAGGCAATATGCGGCTCTGCAGAGGAAACAATGTGGTGGCTGGGTATGGTCTCAACCGACTGTTTTGTAACATGGCTTTTCTATAGGGTCAACCAGGTTGTTAGTAATCTATTCAAATGCTTCATTAATCACTGACAAGGCATATTGGTAGGAATACTTTATTTGGCACAGCAGTTCTGGCCGACATGGGTCTATTGTCATTCTGCTTGTAGGCCAAGGTGCAGACTTGTGAGCACGTTGTTGAGCCAGTAGCCTGGAACGATGAATAGGTGCCTTGGACTAGAGAATGCTGCGTCATGCAAGGTCGGTTGCTGCAGTCCCTCCACTAGTGTCAGCCATATGCAGGGTTGGATGCCATGAAAAGAGAAGACTGTGGTGTTCGCGGGTCCCAGCAAGGAAGAAGCGATAAGAACACTGCGTAGTAGTTTATTGGGCAACAGCTGAGATGGTTTCTCCCGGTGGCGCTCATGCAGGTGCTCGCTTTTGTAGAGCCACGCCTGACGTCACTTGGCGCGTCATCACGCGTCTCACTTGGCTCACACAGAACGCCGGCACGCGTCCCATTCGGCTCACACAGAACACCGGCACGCGTTTCATTCGGCTCACACAGAACGCCAGCACGCGTCTCACTCGGCTCGCCCAGAACGCCGGCACGCGTCTCACTCGGCTCGCACAGAACGCCGGCACGCGTCGCTTCCTCCACCGCAATTTGGAGAGTCACGATGGCTGTTATCGGTCAGACGGCTTCCTGACTCGTTGAGGATACCGCCTTGTAGGGATACTGCCTTGTTTCCGCTGACCACGGGCTAGTTGCGGAGACAGCGATTGATGAGGGTGGCGGACAATCTGAAAGTTCTGGATAACCGATGGTCTCCTCCCCTACCGCAAATGGTGATGGCGTGTTCGCAGCTGAGGCTCGTTGCAAATGGTCCTTGTGTCGCCTCCACGTGCAGGATCCGTGGGGTGTCTGCACCTTGGCCTCATACGTCACTGGCCCGGTGCGCTGCCCGATAGTTGCTTTGAGCCATCTTGGTCCGCTCCTGAAATTGCACACCAAAACCTGTTCAGCTTGTGCAAACTGCAGATTTCATCCCAGTCCAAGCACAAAGTTTCGGGCCACTCGCGTCCTAAAAGAGCTGGTCCGCCGTAGTCTACGACGTACAATGGAAGGTCACCAACTTGATCCTTGTACCTTATGGCTGCTTTCAAAACGCCGCAGGGCTGGATAACTTCTCCTGCGTATGTTTTCAGTCGCAGTTCCGTCGAGTCGAGTCTTAAAGGCGGTCTAAGTCTCTCGAACTGCTGTCTTGATATTACAGACACCGTAGCGCCTGTGTCTAATCCCATTCGCAAAGGTACACCTTCAATTTTGACATCGGCGGTGATGGGATGCCGAATTTTTTGAGGCAGCGTTTGGAGGTTTCCCATGTCGTCACTTTCAAGAGTGCGTATCCACTTCCATGAACTCATTGGATACTGCTTGGGACGACGACAGGCACGCTCAACGTGGCCTTTCTTGCCGCAGTTCGTGCACTTATCTGCTATGTGTGGACAGGCGCAGGAAAAATGCTTGTAAGAGCCGCAGCGGTAACACTCGAAAAAATGCTTTGTTTTGGCTGCGTCTTCAGCGCTCATTTTGTGGAAGTCATCGACAGCTTCTCTATCGTGTGCTTCCTGATCATTTCTCTTAGCTTCTTCCAAAGCAAGTGTGCGCTCAACGGCTTTTTGGAATGTGAGCGTTTTGTCTTCTGCAAATAAGTATCGCTGAATGTCAGTGCGGAATAAACCGCACACAAACCTGTCACGAAGCGATTCGTCCAAAAAGGTGCCAAATTCACAGGTCTGAGCTAGTTTTCTGAACTCGGCTACGTACTGTGCGATGCTTTCATGTTGCAGCTGACATCTTCTGTGAAATTTTGCTCGCTCTCCGATCACAGACACTTGAGGTGAAGTGATTGCGAAGCGATTCAGTTAGCTCCTTGAACATCTTTTCTGACGGCTTATCTGGTGCGGTCAGAGATTTCAAGACGCTGTATGACTTCGGCCCAATGACGCTTAGCAAAGCATGCACCTTGAGGTCTTCTGGAACTTTGTTCACCGCGAAAAAGGAAATTAGGCGCTCTTCGTAAGATAGCCAGTCACTCACAGTTTCGTCGAAGGCTTCTACTTGACCAATCTGACTGGAGGCTGCCATCTCGGACGTCTTGTCGCCTTTTGTCGTAGGTGCGGTTGAATCAGCGTTGCTCTTCGGACTGTTGCCTTGGTACTTCGTTGTCCAGCTTCAGCGCTTCTTTTCTGCATCTTGCCTTGCTTCCACCATCCTCATCGCCAGTTGTGGTGTTCGCGGGTCCGGCAAGGAAGAAGCGATAAGAACACTGCGTAGTACTTTATTGGACAACAGCTGAGATGCTTTCTCCTGGCGGTGCTCATGCAGGTGCTCGCTTTTGTAGAGCCACGCCTGACGTCACTTGGCGCGTCATCACGCGTCTCACTCAGCTTACACAGAATGCTGGCACGCGTCTCACTCTGCTCACACTGAACGCCGGCATGCGTCTCACTCGGCTCACACAGAATGCCGGCATGTGTCTCACTCGGCTCGCCCAGAACGCCGGCACGGAACGGCGAAATGTACGCGCCGGCGGGGCAGAGATGGAGACCACTTGTTGAGGTCGCCGGGAAGGGGTGAACGCGTTCGCATTTTTTGGAGCGAGCGGGAGGAACCGCGGTGGCAGCGTCCTGTCAAGTCCGAAATCCGACAGCGTTGTCCCACGGCACAATCCAGCATTTTTTTTTCCTCGTCCGGAGGCTGCCTCCTTCTCTTCGGCACGCGGCTCGTGCTAACCATGCACATCACTACAGGGTCCCCTTGCCCCTATACGGACAGTCGGTAAAAGGAAGGGGAGAAGGAGGGTCCAGTAAGTTCATGTCACAGGCCGGGAAGAGCCGTCGCGTGTATGTGTGCGAGCTCAGGTGGACGATCCTGGCTGCTGCGGAACGGGCGAATGATGCAGGGTGCCGAGCTGACAAAGGATATGAGGGCGATGGAGGCCATGGTCGGGCCGTCACCCACTGTAGTGCTGCACGCTGGCACAAGTGTCATTGGTGTTGGAACGTTGCAGTTGATGTCAACGGGAAGCTGGCACACAGAGTACGCCGTCACAAGCAAGGGAGCGGCCGAAACGGCTCCATGGACTGATGTGGTCTTTACCGTGGTGTCGTGTAGCTGCTGTAGCGCCAGCTTCAAGTCCTCCAAGCAGGTGGCAACGGCTGGCTTATATGGCTCAGGTGCCCCTGATGTAGGGCGCGAGCAGTGCGGTCCGGCCTCTAGGGTTGGCACAGATGTGACCATCGAGACAACGGTGACAGCTGTGGTGATGACAGAGGAAGTTGCTCGGTTCAATGCCAGGTGCTTGGGTGAAACGGAAGTGACAGTCCGGAGCACCTCGCCAGTGTTTATGCGCGTGTGGGCATGGTCGGGTATGGGTGGCTGCAAGAAGGTTGTGGCAGTGACAGGCCGTGTAGTTGAGAGTGCTACATCAGATGGCTGGCTGACAGCAAGAGACACAGCTGGTGGATGGGCAGTTGCCGCACTACTCGGTGTGGGTAGCTCTGCCATTTGTTGCTGAAGGTGGCTGAAGTCAGACACCAAAGCAGACGCTTGCTGCGGCAGTGTCGAGCTGCCAGGGTCAGACTCCGAGAAGCTGTTGACAGTACTGAGGGCTTGGGGTGTGGCCCCTTGGGCAGGCAGTGTGGCCTCCTGGGTAGTGGGGCAGATAGCTGACAGATTCTGCGGTGCCGGCAATCTCACTTCGCCCTTAGCACGCTCGCTGAGGTCAGTGACTGATGGCATTGGTGGAATGAGCGATAAGGCGGCAGGTGAACTTTTGGCTGGCAGTGGTGCTACGCAATAATAGGTTACTGAAGTTGGTGGAGTGGGGCACTCGTCAAAGAAGCGCTCGGCTGACGGCGGCACAATTGCAGATGAGAGAAGTTGCTCGATGGACTGTGCCGAAGGCACTGTAACATCATTCTGGTAGCCGGTATGGCCAGAGGCGCTGAACAGGCTGGCGCGAGGCGCAGCTGTCGCTAAGTTCGCTGACGTGGCAAACCGCGGTGGGCCAGGCACCTCAACGAGCTGCTGAAGGAATGACTGCAGACTTCGAGCCATGGAGTCGTTGCACAGTGCTGCTAGCGTAACCGGGGTAGCAGGATGTGCTGCCGGAAGCGATGCGGTAGCTTCTGGTGAGGTCGGTGCTAAAGAAGCCGGGCCGGAGATGCTGGACTGGAGCGGCAGAGTACTTGCCAGTGACAGTTGTTTGTGGCGTGCTGTTTCCGTAGGATGCAGCGGGAGACAAGTGCGATGCTGGTGCGGGCGCTATCGAAAGCGGGCCCGCTTCGTCATAGAGCGACACTGGGTAGTAGGATGCGCCGTAGCAGGCGAGGACAGCAGCGCGCAACTCGTCGTAGGGCCGGCATCCTGAGGCAGGGCAGGCGAGTCGGCAGAGGAGGTCGGGCGGGAGGATGTCGCAAAGGACTGCGTGTTTAAACGGCTGGATGGTGATGCCGTTCAGGTGCATCGCAGCCTCCAATTGGGCGAACCACCCGCCGACGCCTGCAGGCCGGAACGCTGGGAGCGGGGGGTTGAAATTCAGGTCTTGCCAGCCTGCCATGCTAGGACGCCGCTGGGATAGAAGGCACGGCTCGCCGGGTCACCACTGTTGAAGATTTGCGGGGTTGCAGCGGAGCACCAGAGCAAGATGACCAGCGTGGCAGGCTTCTAGTTCCGAACTGCCCGTGCCGGGCGTGCGCTCCGAGCACGCGCTGTCCATCTTTATTTTCCTCTATCACGGGCGGGTAACGCCGATCTCAGCACCTGCGCTTTATAGCCTCGCCGGGTGTTATAATAGTAATAAAATTCAGAACAAATACAACTGAATATTCTAGAGTAGTTCAGATATCAATACAGATCGTTAAAATTGCAATACAAGCATGTTTCCTCAAAATGCAGCAATGAAACGAAATATTCCACACCAATATTTTACTCCTCATAATTTATCACATCCTAATGCTTATTGAGCATCTCAATGAATGAGGGGAAATCATGTAGAATGGTACAATTGGCCTGAAGCATAACTGTGTGCAAGGAAAAACGTGACAGCTTGAATTTGTAAGCTTGCAAGTGGAAATGCTCTTCTTGTCACAGTTCACACTGAAAAGGCGTATGACGTGATGTGGCACACTGCTGAGAAACAAAAGATTACACAAAAAATCAATGAACAGCAGCTTAAGCTACAACGCAAGTGAGAGCTTTAACAAGACTACGTCTTCCACGCTGCCTCGTGACACCTAGAGACAGCTCCAATCGTGGAATGCTGTCCCAGATGCATCATTCTTGACGGGACATGGCCCGCTTAACTCTTGTGTATGGGTTTCACCACAGTGGAATCCCTAGCCATAACGGGCCCACAGATGCTGGCACATTTCAATTCAGAATCTGTGCAGCAATTTCGGCAGCTGTTTTCCTTCTCACCAGACAAAAAGTGCCTCAGTGATCTGGGCTCTTAGATTTGGAAATTTCTTAAAATTATGCTCACAAGTTTCTGCTGTCTTTTAATGGTTCATAAGAGTGGTGGTCGTATGTGCTTTTACAGAAGAAACAAAGAGCACCACTTTGAGAAAATGCTGGAAAATTCTCTAAACAAAACACTCCACATGCTTTCAGGGGATTCATAAACTGCTCATTGTACTGCCAGAGATTATTTCAGGCTTTCAAAGGTTGGTTTTTCCATCAGTGAAAAGTACTGCCGTTTTCTGCCTTTCCAATGAAGGCACCCTGTGCTCACTCTGGTATCCCTTTCGACAGCAGCAATGCCATGGGACAAGCACTAAGAGATTTCCATAAAAAAATACCAGCTTTCTATGAACTCATCACAGCTCTAACTACAGAGAAACTAGCCTCTATTTGTTTGTTTCTGCAATGGCCTACAAGATTGACAAGGCCTGAGAGCAAGATTTCCAGATTGATTTTGATGCCATGCTGGGGTGGCGTGGCTCCTTGCATGAATACACTGAAAGTGCATGAATTCTGCACATTGCTATGACTACGGCTTATTTAACAGAAAATACTTTTGAATGCAGCTATGTCTATCCATATGCACCAGCCCAAATTTACTGTCGAGTCCGGGAACCTGTACAGAACGAACCAGTATATACGATGCTCACATCACGGACGACAAGAAAAAGACACCCAAAACAGACAGGTTGCCATGCCTTATACATGTTAGAAGCAAAAATATGCCACACGAATGTGAACAGACTGTGTGCTGGGCACTTACAGTATCGTTGAAACTTGCGGCAGACCACTGCGTTAATTTCAGTCGGTCCTTTTTTCCAACTTGGCCACTTTATTGATCGTATCCCTCACAATTCTCTCATTTTTCCAGGTAAAGAAAATTCTGATCATTCAAGGTTGCTACACACCCTGCAAAGCTATCACAGCCCTTCAGAGAAACACAGTAGAACCTTGCTATTCTGTTCTTGGTTCGTGTAATCTGCCATATAACAAACCCAAAAGTTATGCGTTGCGCTATTTTTCTTCACAATATAAATCCTGGATAACTTTCTGAAACGATTCCCTGGTGTACATGTCCATAATTTCGTCAAATTCTGACTGCATGGTGCATTCAGAGACCAAGAGGAAATGCCAGCCAAGCTAATCATCATTCATACTGGTGTGGCACCACAGGGACAGGGACAGAGACAGAGTGACAACAACACAAGTGCTCTTTGCCCAAATGCCCACTTTGCTCTTTGCCCACTTTGCCCAAATGCACCTGAGCACTGCGGAGAAGGCTATGCACAAAAGCAAGGAGACAAAGTATCTTAAAGGTGCACCGAAGAGGAATCTGAACTCGTCTTTTGGCCATGGGAACTCAATCTACACGTTCTGAGCACTCTTAGAAACTTCGATTTATTGCCCTGTGTGGCCGATTTCCCTAATTAAATCGAATTAACGTCCGGCTCCCACTTTTTTTTTTTTAATTCTCCCTTGTACGGTGCGCGGAGTCGACCAACGCGGGGAGTGCCTTTCACCCAGTCCCGTGGCGGCTTGCCGCTCTGCCATCGGCGGAGTAATACGTAGTAGTCCGTAGAAGCAAATAGTCCGCGCGTATTTTTATTTCTGCGGGCTTATTTTGCGGTTATATTATCTGCAAATTAAACTATTTATTCACGGAAACCTAAAAAACAAAATGAAGTGAAAGCAAAGCCTCCACGGAGCTGGCTGAAGGGCACTCCACGCGTTGGTCGACTCCGCCCACCGTACGAGGGAGAATTAAAAAAACAAGGCGGGAGCCGGACGTTAACTTGATTTAATTAGGGAAGTCAGCCACACAGGGCAATAAGTCGCAGTTTCTAAGAATGCTCAGAACATGTAGATTGAGTTCCCGGCGGCAAAAAGACGAGTTCAGATTCCTCTTCAGTGCACCTTTAAGAGCAGCGGCAGATCCTTCACACTACACAAGTGCAATGGGACAAAGTATCTGAAAATGCCAAGGAATAGTTGGTGGACTGGACGTGCCATGAAGCTCCAGCCCCATGAAAAACGAAAATATGGAAAGAACTTGCAAGCGCTAGAAAAGGAACTTTCCAAAATTTGTGCCAGCACACACACACACACACGGCGCTCGCAACATCCAAGAAAAAAATAATAAAAGAAGTAGACAAAAAAGGGGGGGAAGGTGGCAAAAAATTTGCAGACGCTTTCGCGTCAGGATTTTCCATTCATTGAAAAGCAGAATGAAATCACCTTGAAATCAGTGGGTGGCCAAGCGGCTGCCTAGGGAACTTCTCAGTGGCCTTAAGTTCTTACGCAAACGATGATACACCACCCACTTTGCCACATGTGACAACGCCCATGAGAAAAATGAATATTACACACCACACGGCATGTGCAAAGGAGAGAATGGCCAAGAGCATTTTGGCGCAGTCTTTGTCGTAAGGCAAAATTCCATTAGGAGTAGTTTTCCAGTTTTGTAGCACGTGACCAAAAGACTAACAGTGCACCATTTTTTTTTAATGCATATTATTTAAAAGGAAAGTTCACGAGTGCTCTTAATGCATACACCACACTGACATAATAAGACTCGTTGCTGACATGCCTAGCCTACTTGCAGCTGCTTGACGCGTCTGGAAAGAGAGCACTCTCCCCTCCCATCGTCAAGAAAAGGGGGGTGCCAGCCTGTCCACGCCACACCCGAGGCCCGTCACTAACCTGTTTGCAGGTGCTGGGTACGAGCAGCCACGACCCTAGCCATGCAGATGTGCCCATTGCTATAGCTACCGCTTATCGCTGTCACATGACTTGTCTCTCTGCAGCAGATTTCAGTTTTCCTCCATGCACCGCACCTACCATTGCTGCGTTGCCGGCTGATCTGCGCCACTGTGCAGCTGTGGTCCAGCCCCATCTCAGTGCGTTCTCATATTACTGACGTTTTCATGGATAGCGTGCTTCCCACATGAAATAAGCTGCAGTGTGTCTCACATCAGAGCGAAGCTCTTAGTATTTACAGCCACACTGCCTGCGAAGGACTCTTTGCAGATGTTCTGCAGCAG
Source organism: Amblyomma mixtum (assembly GCF_055824585.1). Classification (NCBI taxonomy): domain Eukaryota; kingdom Metazoa; phylum Arthropoda; class Arachnida; order Ixodida; family Ixodidae; genus Amblyomma; species Amblyomma mixtum. Next base: position 424,027,896 of record NC_143014.1, on the reverse strand, counting down.
GATGGCGGTGTCATCATTATCATCAGCCTGACTACTACCACTGCAGGGCAAAGGCCTCTCCCATGTCTCTCCAATTAACCCTGTCCTTTGCCAGGTGTGGCCGCCGTATCCCGGCAAACTGCTTAATCTTATCCACCCAGGTAACTTTCTGCCGCCCCCTGCTACGCTTGCCTTCTTTAAGGACCCTTAAGGACCAGCGATTATTTTGCGTTCAGATTACGTACCCTGCCCAAGCCACGTTCGAGGCTGAACGGTAGCTATACAGTTAAAAGGTTTTGTGTGCACGTTTTTAAAAATGCATCAGGTATCATTTTTTACCTGGTAAGTGGATATATTTAGGCTGCTTTCAGTTTGGGCGTATTGCCGCTTTGCACATATACTCCGTTTCATACATCAGGTGCAACGCTGTCAAAGCTAGCGCTCTTTTTTGTGCAGCCTGCATCCGTGACAGAGAATAGTGCGTTGCTTGTGATGAGCGAAAAATAACAAATGCTTTGCCGACAGGCTTTGTGGATAATACATTTGTCATCACCGTGACAAAAAACGATGTTATTGCGAGCGAATCGGTCGAGATCTGTGATTTTATATTTTGCGTTTGTTGTCTTTTTCCATTTCACGTTTTCGCTGTCCCCGCTGGCCACCGTGTTTACTCTTTCCGTCCGCCTCCCTTTCACTTTTGAGAAAATGGCGTCCAGCTCAGCGGGCGTGGCCAGCTCTCCTGTACACATTTTCCCGAAGGTTCGTGCATGCCAAGCAAGTTATTGCGAATGTGTTCTGCCGCACCAAGACCCGTTTTCCGGAGAAGGTTGTTCGGGAAGTGCTGTGAGCGAGGACACCAGAGTATCTCTCCGTGGCGTTGCCGAAATCAAGGCGGAGCGTCTGTGCGGGCCTGTGGCGTCTCCGAAGAAAAGACCTCGCGACGTGAAGATTTCAGGCTCGCGAATAGTCAAGAATGACAGCTTCACAGTCCATGCCATCTGTCTGAAAGTGCACAGTATGTACGCGAAGAGGGAAGTCCCAACACTGGGCAGTGTGCTAAAGGCTGGCAATGAGGACGACGACCTGCCGAACTTCAAGAAAACCACATTGCGGAGGTTGATGAAGGATATCGGATTCACATTTCATAAAAGAAAACGGAATCTTGCACTGATCGAGCGAAGTGACATCATTGCCTGGCGTCGCAGGTACCTGCGGGCGATCAAGCAATTCCGAGGACAGGGCAGGTACGAGGCGTTCTTTGCTTATTTTTTTACGCAGCACGTTTAGACTGGCTTCACATAGAGCTTGATGTTAGCTTTGCAACCTCGTAGTCGGAACAGTGAGTGTTGCTTCAGGATAACACATTTAGAAGAAATCGTCTCAACCACGTTGCTGTTGCCGACCTTTTGCGTAGTGGTGATGTTTCACGACCAGTTTTGCGCTACGTTTCGGTGGGGCACGTGTCTGCATGGGTCAGATTAAATCACTAAATCCCAATTGGTGCGGCAAGCAAAAACAGCAAAACTGCCAAAAATGTAGCACTGTAATCGGTAGTGCAATCTCGTCGTCAACGTAGGAACGAATGGACACCCACTGTACACTGCGAGTTGCTCCGGTGGTGCGAGTTACTGGCGCTACTGCTGCGAACGTTGGCAATTTTCGTTCGCAGTCGCCGCGAGTGATTTCAAACGTTGCCGAATTAGTCAAGTATCCCATGCAAACATACAGTGAATATAAACTGGCTACCAAATGCCGCCTGGGCGTGAAATATAAGCCCGAACAAGGGAGCAATTAAGTTGAGATAATTCTTTTTCTCGAGTGTCTTTGAGCGGCTGTTTGTGAGACAGGGGTCAGCAGTGCGTTTGTTGCAGTGCATTGCCTACTTACATGCTGCAGCGTGTTTGTTTAGTTGGAAGCATTGACTCGTGTACTCGGTTGTTTTGCATTTACAGGTGCATTGTCTACCTAGATGAAACCTGGGTCAACGCAGGGCACACAAAATAATACGTCTGGCAGAACAAGACTGTAAAGTCATCTCAGGATGGCTTCCTGAAAGGTTTAACAACGGGATTGGTGGTGCCTTCGGGCAAATGGGCCCGTTTGATCCTTGTACATGGTGGGGGCAGTGCAACAGGATTCGTGGAAGACACTGCTGACTTCTTCAGAGCAAAAAAGGGAAACCACGCTGACTACCACTCTGAGATGGATGGCAACTACTTTGAGAAGTGGTTCACCTACATGTTTTTGCCAAACATTCCGGCCAATAGCATTGTCGTCATGGACAATGCTCCATATCATAGCATGGCTCTTGAAAAAGCACCATTGGCTGTTTCCAGAATAAACCATTTCTCACAAACACTGCGGGGTCAGCAATTTTTATTGTGGCTGCCGTGGTGGCTCAGTGGCTATGGTGCTCGGCTGCTGACCCAAAAGACGTGGGTTCGATCCCGGCCGCGGCGGCTGGAATTTCTTTGGAGGAGAAATTCTAGAGGCCCGTGTACTGTGCGATGTCAGTGCACGTTAAAGAACCCCAGGTGGTCGAAATTTCCGGAGCCCTCCAGTACGGCGTCTCTCATAGCCTTAGTCGCTTTGGGACGTTACACCTCATAAACCAACCTAAACCAACCAATTTTTATTGTCCTGTCTCATTTATTGTTTGCTCTTTCGAAATATTTTTACCTAGCGTTGCACAACTTTTTCTGCATTCTTACTTGACGCTCCCACAGCTTGAAACTCTTTTTACCTGGCTGCATGAAAATCCTGCCTGAGCAGCTTCTGCTCTTCTAGGAGAGCAGGAAAATCGAGACAAGCTGACTTGCCTCTGTATTGCCTTCATATACATTTGTGCACGGCAACAAATCTAACTCTTGAGGCAGTACTATTTTCTCTCACTGTGTGAATCAACACTATGTTCTAAATTTAATACTTAACACAGGAAAACAGGCCATATTTAGGTGGTGTGTGTAAAAATAATTTGACCCGAAAGTTGCAGACGGCCACTTCTTAATCGGGGCCACGGCGGTGCACTCACCACTGTGCTAATTAAACCCGACGAATGAACGTCATCTTTCGCACAAACCTCTTGCTTGCATCTAAAAAGTATAGTCACAATGCTGCAGAACCGGGAAGAAAACCGCTACTGGTGATCAAAAGCCGGTGAGAGCTCATTGACAACGAATTTCGGACAGCTCAAATTAACACGGTATGCATCAAATGAACAGATGCATGCAGTTCATTTCAGAACACGCCATAATATTCAAGCGATTCTGAACAAAAAGAGTTTTCTCATTCAAGTCACGCGAAATTCATCTTGCGGTGAAAAAAAAAAATCTGCGAAAAAAAAGTTTCACCATCCGGGATTTGAACCCACACACCCCCACTGCCTGTCAACTCTCCGGAGCGACGCGTTAGACCACATGGCCACAAAACAGCACGGAGTGATACACCTCTCTATTTTTTTCTGCAGACTACTTCCGTAGCCTTCTCAGTGTTGCACATGATGTATAAAACGGAGTATAGTTTTTATGCAGTTCTACGAGGTACACCTTAAAGAGGTTTCACTGTACATATGAATAGTAAGGTTGCTGAATTTGATATGTCTCACTGTGAAATCTGAACCGACTGATACACCTCCTGCAGTGAGGCCCATGACCCAAGTGTAAAAGTGAAGTTCTGATCTACTGCTATGCGATGCATTCAGAACAGGTGGTGTCCTTGATGGCCTCACAGATAACTTTGACAACAATGGCAACACAGACATCAAAGTTTGCTCTCCACCATTGGTGCCATGTTTGCTGCTGCTCTACTGTCATTTTTCACAGTGGCCCACTCACAACTCACCTCAATTCTGACCGCGGTGCCAAACCAGCGAACAACCTATAAGTGGTACTGTGCGGATGGATCTTATGGCCATGCCACTGCTCTAATTGCATCACACCACTTTCTCTCAGTCCCATGGCGACATTCCGAGCAAAGGTGAGGGAAGAAGGAAGTTGGAGCATCACGAAAGCCAAATGTGCAACAAGGACACAGTGCAGTGGCCTCGCTCAAAGCTCTTGCCCAGAGATCAAACAGCACAGGTATTTCTGGCTGAGCTTACAACTTTTGTCACACCCAAGTTGACAGCTCACCAGCCACACACACCGCAACAATCACACATGCCAACAATGCAAGATATGGCGATATGATGTTAAGCCATTTTAACCAACCCGAAATTCTTACCACTCAGTCCAGTAGATAAACTCGGTTCTCTCTGGAGATACACCCAGCCATTACTTTTCATAGCTATGGTAAATTATCATTTTGACCTCTGAGATTCCCTCATCAAGAGGCATGAGGGCAATTAACTGTTGTGTTCTTGGGACCAAGAGGCATTAAGCAATAACTACAATTTCTGGGTAAACACTCCCTGAAGGGGCCACAGAAAATCCTCCACCAAAGCTGCAAATTATACTGTTTGAGCAGGAACTCCTTTTTGTTGTTTATTTATCAGTTCATCTGTACCTCAACGGCCCAAAGGCAGCATTAAGGGGTGGGCTGACATGTAACCTCCTGCCACAGAATTTTTCACAAAAGGCAAACTGAAGAGGTAAACTGCCCATCCACATCCTTGAGGCTTTTTTCCCTCTCATAATTCCTACTGCACTGGAAGCCCTACGTTGGTGCTTGAACCTGAATGCCACACACCCATAGGTGTTCCACACACATGTTTTATCAGCATAGCATCATGTAAGATCATGACAATGCCACATTTGAGGTCAAGAGGTGCAAATACACAAAACAGTAGGAACGAAACGAAAACACTAATGCTGTGTGGGTCATCCCTGTGGTCCATCTTTTGGCTGCCTCAAAAAGTGAAACTACAACAAATATCTACTTTTAACTTGTGGGAAAAAAAGAGACAAACATAGAAGGAACAACACAAACAACGCCTCGTCCTTGTCTTTCCATGTGTTCTTCAAATATGGGAACTACTCCCTCGTTCAGCTACCTGTCCTACCTAAATTCGTCTATGACTTCTAGCCTCTCGCCACTGCTTGTCTCTAGGGCCACAAGCATTCCCAGTTTCACAGCAGGAAGCCCACTTTCAAAATTATAATTTTCTAGATCCGTGACAGCCTAGTTGCTTTGTTCACTATGCAGGAAGGTTCTGTTCACTTGGGGTCTGCAGGTGAAAGCCATCTTAATAGTGAATGTTTCCAAGTTTTCTTTTTGTTTCTTCTTTCCATGTGACGGCTAGGGTGAAAAACTACCGCCCACCCGATGCAAGGCAAATAGCCACGTAATCATCATTACCACAATTACCTGTCGCAAACTGCAACAGCGCCTTGCGAGCTTTATGCACCTCACAAGCTTCCAAAATATCAAAGGGTATCAAGCACCTCGTCCACAATGTTCACCTCCTTCAGGTGTCTGCAGCATCACCTGTAAAAAGGCTTTAAGCTTAGAGGCCTTGCTTGCTTTTCCAGTTGCCTCATGCGCTCCATGCTAGTTAGCTACCTGGGTCTAAGAACCTTCCCCATGTAAAGCCGATGCATCAGTTCAGGTGGCACAGCAGTCGCTTTAAAATTCACAGAAGGTGGAGAACTCGCCCTGTGGTGCCTTAAAGCCTTTGCTGCTTCCGCATTTTATCGTCTCATTTGTTCAGCCTCTGCACCAGCAAGCGAGCGCCGGACTCGAAGCAGGAATCGGGATGGTCCATGCATACGAGTAAACTGCATTTCGGTTTTTCAAGTGGTGTTTTCTGAAATGAAAATAAATTTACAAGAAGAACATGTTTACGCGCTCCAGGCACCAAAGCGTAATCGCTTATCTCGCCGCAATTAGTGCACCTGTTTCGGAAAGCGGCTTGTATGGATTCACAGCAACGTAACTGTAAAATGTACCATTAAGTCAGTATTCCACACACTTTCCTAGCAGCGGGGTCAGAAAAAGTCAGACCGTGTACAAAGCTCATCGCATAAACGGTTAGCTCAACTGCGCTGTTGTCAAAAGTTTCCCGCCTTTTTTTCGGGCGCACGCTAAAGCTGGTAATCATGCGTGTTTTACATGACCAAGAGTTACGTTGGTCCAGGCTGACAAAAGGTACAAAAATATACTGAGCGCATATTCTTTTCTGTCGAACTGCACTGAGCTTTAGAGAAGAACTCATGACAAAACAGATGACTCTCACCTTTAGGGCCTTTGTGTCCACTGCCGTGCAAGCGGGCTCAGTGCTAGTCCTGGGTGATCTGCAAATATTTTGGTGCAAGGAAGTTGACAACAGAATGTCGAATGTCAGATAACGGGCAATTATTCAATACTTGCATACCAAAAAACAGAAAGAACAGAGAAATTGCTCACGGGCAACACGAGCGCGCGCAGCACCCACTGACCGGCCATACAGCTACTCTCAGCTACTGCAAGCAATGCTTGCCTCGGCTCAAACATGAATCAAACAACAACAAAAAAAAAACGGCCGGACGTGACGTCATTTTTTAAACCGGATGCGACGTCACGGGTGGAAATAACGGTTTCGTTATTTCTACCGGGTCGCAGGAGATACTGCCGTACTCATACGCACAACACAGCCACTAGAAAATGCAATAAAAAAAAAGCCAGAACTTAACCCACAATACTACATTAGTTTTGTTTTGTTACCAACTCCCCCATGGTCGCTGAAATGCATTGAAGCTATGCGCACTGAAATGCAGAGCACGTTGTGCGTAAATTTTATTGGAATTGGCATGCAATTTTGATTCATTGCATCTCCAATTATTTTATGGCTGGCATCTGAATGTAAAATCTAGTAGGCTTGTTTCTGTTTACATATGCACCTAATGTACAGGTGCACCAAAAGTAAGACGGAGCACGCGAGCGGTGGGCGAGCTGCGAAAAACTGCATGCCAGCGCACTGTATCAACAGATGCCATGGAGGAAGGAAAAAATCAGGAGAAGCCCTTTCCACACAACACCCTGGGAGAAAAGTGTGGAGGAAATCGCATGGTTTTTCCACGATCGTGAGGGGCAGCTTAGCAACGGCGTCGTAGTTGCTGCTTGCAAACCGGGCGGTAGCAGACGGCCGCAGTGTAGCATCTGTGGTGCGGCGTAGGCGTACTTTTCTCAACTGCTCAAGTTTGTTTTTGATCGTGCTCACAAGCTGACGTTGGTGCCATTCACTCATATCTCAGGTGGAATTTGCTGCAAAGCTCTCGTTGCTGCATGCATGGATTTCAACGTGCTCGGCGACCACGATCGGATGGGCATTTTGTCTACTGCGTCACTGCTCGGAGCTGTCGGTAGACCACCGCTGCTCACTGAGGAGCACTCGCACTGTTCGTTCACCAGTGATTCAATATGGCGTGCGCTAGAGAGGTCGTTGGCGAATTGTGCGGACGTTTCGCGTCCTATGCGTGCAGTGTGCCTGTAGTGTGCCTGTGCCATTTGTGCTCCCGTTTCCATTGGCAGCAAAACCTTGTTGATACTTATGCGTGTTCTTGCAACGCTCCATTGATTGTCATTGGTGTTAGTGTAACTGTCATTTTTGTTTTTCGCGATTGCGTTTGTGTGAGCGGCGGGGGCCATGACATTGGCGGAGGGCGATATTTTGAAGAAAGCAGCTGCGCTCACTTTCCTCTTAGTATACAGAAACTTTGTTACACGCCCCGTTTCAAGATTGTAACGTTTGAAGCATCTAGCGAGCTCTACCTTCAGGGACGTGCCGGGCTCAGGTGTATTCGTACATATCATGGCCAAGTCTGTGTTTCTGGTCGTGCGCTGTGTTTGAACCGGTTTCCTGTAGCAGGTTTGCAATTGCTTTTCTATCTGATGTCATGGTCAAGAAGTGCGAAAAAGGCGAAGCTCTAACTGAATTTGGAGGCCTTTTCTCATGTGTTTATTGTGCCTATGTCCTGTGATAGTGTTATTTGGGGTAAAAAGTACTTAGTGAAATGAGGATCCACATGTGCGCTGAATTTCATTGGTGCCTGTGGTTATGTTGAAGAAAAATAATTTGATGCATTTATTACGTACAATAGATCGACTTTCATTTTATGTATAGTCGATCACAAGTAAAGCGTGCTACTATGCAGTGACATTACAAGCTAGTATTTCACTAAGTAGCGAAAAGCGGTGCGTACAGCTGCAGCTCTGCGCATTAAACATAACACAGTATTGAAATGATGCACAACACCATGAAACTTATACTGCAGCCATTGGGTACTCCTAAACTTCTAGAAGTCTGAAAAGCTACGGTAATATATATTATGCACAATACTAGATCTGTAGATATGTGAAATATGCTATGTTGCCATGCTACAAAGGGTGGGTTGATGGAGGGGGGTAGTCACATTTTAAACGTATTTCTTGGACTTTTTTCATTGAGATAAAAGGTGTTCAGAATGGTTATCATGTGTAAAATTTCAGTTAAATCCTCCCCTGCCGTCTACTATATGCACTTTGGCCCTCTCCGTTTCTGTCACCTGTGTGAGTGGCTCTTGGAGTTGTGAATCAAAAGTCATTGCTGGCATGTCTACCATTACAACACGTTATGATATTACATTTTCCATTTAGGGTCAAGAACTCAAACTTTTTAGTATATTTGCCCATCCTCACTTCTGTATAAGAAAGTATTCCTTGCATCACCAGCTGCACGAAAACATGCTATGAAATTAAGTATGGTATTTAAGACCAACAGCAAAGTACTGCAGAATTTTTCTTACCCTCACTGCTGCAGCAGAAGGCACTGTTGACACAGCCAGCTTCCCAAACATATGCAGTGGAAGCAGATTGCAACACTCAGCAACAAGAGCTGCATTAAAAGGCAGATTGAACACCAAGGTGGGGTGTGACCATGCATGGCAGCATTGTTCACGATTCAGCCGAAAGCAGACAAGTGCACACTCATTCAGCATAAAGCTGATAGGTTTGTGCTATCCACCAGAGAGCGTGATTAAAGTGTGGCCAGTGTGTGGGACACTTTTATGCGAGCATAGCATGTAAACGACCCAATTTCAATACCTTGCTCAGGGATCTCATGCATGAACCTCTAAACTCATTCTAGCTAAGAAGGATTTTTTTTTTTACAACCTCATGAGCACATTTGACAGTTGTCCACTCAAAAATCATTATGCTCTCAAAGAGAAAGTGTTGCAGAGTGCCATTCAGATATAAGCCTTGTGGAGCAAGCTGGACATGAAAGGCTTAGAGGGTAGCCATATACTTAAACATTTCAGGAAGCTTAAGTTTAAAGGCAGTACTTTGCACTGCATTAAGGTTTGATAGTTTGTTCGGAAGCTTCATGAAATACACTGTGAGATCCAAGATGCACAGCATAAAAAAAAGTAATTTAAATCGGTATATGAAATCTTTTAATTTTAGAACGTTCCACAAAAGCTTATTTGCCTTGTTTGACGCATCATTTGGACTGACTTTTGCTTAGACACGTAGATGTAGTGGAGGCATACGAGTATTTAAATATCTTGTTGCTAGGTTTTGTGTATACATACAGTGACTTTGTTTCCAGCGACACTTTTTTGTCCTTTGTCAAGTTGTTCAGTAAGGCATGTTGCCGGGCTAGTTGGTTTAGCATCTCGAAATTTGGAATAAAACCACCTTGGCGCAAATAACTTCACAATTTCCTCGTCTTTTTTGTCCTTGTGAAATTATTTGTGCCAAGGTGGTTTTATTCAAAATTTCAAGTTGCCAAGTTGTATCTTCGCATTTCTAATACTCCATTTTATCTTCGCACTTAATTGTATTGCATATTTTGCGGAATTCCTCGTTTGTTCATTTGCTCGCTGTTGTGACTAAAATTTTGGTGCAATTACTTGCAATACTTGACCGGTGACAGCTGCTGCTGTGCAGTACACTAGAACGAAGGACTGCGTCATTGACATTTTTCCCTGGCTGTTGCATATGTACAAAAATGTAATGGTTCTTGAACGACAAAAATTCATTAAAATATTTGTCCTCTACTTGCTCATTTCATGGCCTTTACGTTTTTCATATCAGTGGCATGCACTGCTATGCTAGTTTTGGACTGATGTAGTTGTAGACTGTGTGATATTTTGTTTACTTAGTAAATACGCAAAAACATGGAAGCATTGGTATCAGTTAACACGATTTTTAAGACATACAAATATATATTCTTTTATTTTTAAAAGTACACATTTCTCTTGTCTAGACACTGAGTAGCTTTATATAATGCACAATGGCATTCTCAATGGCAATGTCGTTATTATTCTTGCGTTTGATCCCTCCACAAATTCTATGAGGAGGCCACGGTGCAACATGAGCCCCCCCCCGTCCGAACAAAATTTCTGGCTACGCCACTGCCAGAGAGGCTCATAATCTCCGCCGTCAGAAAACAATGTAGACACAAGTGACAACGGGTTCTGCATGTCAGGATGGGCCACCGCAGTAATTGAAAGCGAAGCTCACTTCCCGCGCTTGCAAGAGTTGAGATAAGCATTTTTCCCGGCTGCTATTAATTGTGACCACGGCCGAGCAGTTGGAGATGGCGCGGAGAAGACGCAGTATGAAGCAGTAACTGAAAGTAGCCGCCTGTCTCACACGGGTATTTCCGCTTTATTACCTTTTCCGCTGACGAACGTCGGTATAGGTCACTCTAAATCACCAAGCAGCCAAGCGCCACCCGCGCCGGGGCCTGTTCCCATGCGATAGCACGCTCCTTCGTTGGCTTTGAAACGCGCGCGCAATCGGCGCGGCAGCGAAATGTAAACATGTTTGTAAACATCCGGACAAGCTGCCGCCGAGCTTGTTTCCGGCTTCACAAAATGTCACGTGATGGCCTCTCCTCTAAATTTTTCTTCCTCCAAGGCAGATGCGCAGCAGAGAGCGAAAGGGCGTCGGCGCATCCGGCTGATCCATATCGATGATCTGATGCTCGCCGTATCGTCGGGTCAAGCGCAGCCACGCCGCTACCGTCACTGCTCGCCAGGGGCGCTTCCAATGCTTCCAGCAAGGGTTTATTGTTTGCCCACATCGTGCAGGAAAGCTGGCCTTCGGCGGCATGCGCTTTCTGCTTCGTCAGGAGTGCCACCATTCTCAGTCTTGTGAGCGGTGTGATTTACGCTTCACTTGGCGGCGAGTTTGCTGCGCTATGGAGTTTAAAAGCTAGTGCATTGGTTTGGCAAGTGAGGTCAAAATTTTGCTTGGCTAAAGGGAATGCATGAAAAAAAAAAGCATGCATGTATTAGCTGCGTTGTCTTTTGATATAAATAGACGCTCAGAATATAACCTATCTAGGATGACTCTAGCAGAGACAACGTTTTTTGCTATGAAAATTTGTTTAACTTTGTTTTCTCCAGTTTAAGAAAGGTAATTTGTGCTGAAGTAAGTGGTCTGCAGTTACCTTGTTTCGTGTGCCGTTGGTGATCTCTTGAGTGTCATAACGACAACGGAGCCATGCTTTTCTTTTTTCATGCGTTCCTTTTAGGCAAGCGAAATTTTGACCGCCCTTGTGAAACCGATGCAGAAACGTTTATGCTCCATAGTGCAACAAACTCGTCGCCAAGTGAAGCACGAACCACGGCGTTCACGCTGATTGAAAATGGTGACATTCCCGACGAAGCACTGAAAGCACCCCTGGTGAGCAGTGATGGCAGCGGCACAGCTTCGCTCGACCAGACGATGAGGCAAGCATCAGATCATCGAGATGGGTGAGCCAGATGTGCCGACGCACTCTTGCTCTTTTCTCGGCATCTTCTGGTAGAGCACACTGGCATGCAGTTTCTCCCTATTCGGCCACCGCTCGCGTGCTACGTTTTACTTTTGGGGCACCTGTACGGGCTTTTCTTTTTGCTTTTAAATGCAGAATGGTCTGCCATTCAGCAGGTATGTAAACTTGTGCAACTTTCGATCCTTTTCAGGGACTTCAACAAAAACTGAACGACAACAGGCTCGGGCGCCATCCAATGGCCCCATTACGCTTGGATCCATTCATTCTTGGGGTCCTTACCAATGAATCGCCCCTCCCTCGTTCAAGAAGCCCGTTTCACTGGCTGTGGGAGCCACTGTAGAGCAGGTATGTAGATCAAATTTAAGATTTGCAAGGCACTTGCCAAAAACGTGGTGCTCTATCGTTTTCTCATGTTTTCATTTAGATCACCGTGAACTTTGAAAAGTGGCCTGTATTGGAGTAGCTATGATATTGTGGTCATGAAATATGTGGAATGCTGCAATGCTAAATAAAAAGGTCAAGGCGATGCCACATACAAAATGGAAACAGCTTGACATTCTAGTCTCTTTCAGCACTGCTGCACGTTGCGTAGCTCACAGCATGTACTAGGTTGCATTTGAACCATAGTGAGGTTTATCTCTAGTTCCATCATCTCAGCGTCATATATTTGTTAGTGCTGTCATCCTGTTTTTTAGCGCTGCAAAGAATCGCCTAATTCAAAGCATCGGCCACCTTACCTTTCAAGTGTGGTCATGATGTCATCAGAATCTGCCATAGATGGCCCCTTAACGCATTTGCTCAGGCAGTAAGTAAAGAAATCATGTCCTTGGAAGAAGCATTGCCAATGTATTGGAAAAGCCTGATTAAAGGTTAACTTCTCTCCTCTAGATCGGAAAAGAATGTAAGTGTGCCAGAAACAAAATACGTCTAATATCACTGCTTCAGTACACAGCTAGTAACTGGAGGTATCCTTGTTTGACACGCACAAAAATGATGGCACACTTCTCACCTATCTGTGAACCAAAGACATTAGCAGGCAAACATCATAAATTGTTGTTTCTCTGTTCTATGTGGTGCAGATCACTCTTGACATTGCAATGGGCACTGACACCAGCAGTGCTGATGATGGGAGCCCCGTACTTGCACCTTCTGAAGAATTCATTCAACGTGGACGACAGTCTAGTCGATGAAAGTGCTGCAGCCGAGTCCGCGGCTATTGAGGACGGAGGAGCTGAGGGGCAGGGAGGCATCTGCCAGCAGCAAAACCCCTAAACGGATGCGGGCAACTGCGTCGTCAGACTTCAGACAGGCTTTGCTCACGGAGCAGAGGATGTTCCATGAGAGCTTCGAAGTGTGTCATGCCAGAGAGGTTGAAGTGAGGCAGCAGCTCTTCACCCTGCAAGAAAAAATGGTGAATGCAATTACAAAGTTTTTTGAATCACTATAAGAATTTTTTTAAGGGCACTGGTTCAGCCACATGCTTTCCATGCATATTGATTCATAATGACAACCTATTTTATTGGCAACTGTACCACACAGCTCATTACGGTTCGTTTTAATGTAGTTGCCATTATCTCGGGAAATTTTCATGGCTTTTCCAATTTTTTCAGCGGTGTATGTTTGTGTTTTGCCAGTTTTTACTTTACCTACCAGTGTTCTGTGTGTGTTAGTTTTTAGACTCGTCGGTTTTCTCGATATCTTACCCCTGCTTTCATCTCGGCAAGTCACGCCATACACTTTTTATTTGTTTTCTTCAAGGCTGTGCAGTACGACATTATTTATGGTGGCTCCAGTTTTATTGATTTTGTTTTTCATTCTTGCTGTTGTACATTTGTTGTACTTGTTTCAGTGCCTGCGCGATGCTGTGCAGCAATTTGCGATATTCAAGGCAGTGTTAACCACATGCAATATACATACCTCGGCATGATGAGAGGTGGCTCAACGACACTCTTGGTCACTTGTACTCACATCCACCCACTCACACTCGTACTCATGTCACTCACACTCACAACCACTCACACTTGCACTGATGTCCACTCGCACTCACTCACATTCATGACCACTCACAGTGACAACCACTCACTCACACTCATATCCACTCACACTCATAACCAATCACCCACACTCGTGCTCGCAACCAGTCACACATAACCACTCAGATTCACAACCACTCACTCGCATTTCCACTCACTTGCACTCACTACCACTCGCAGTGGCAACCACTCACTCACACGCACAACCATTCACTCACACCCATGTTCTTTCACTCACATTCACGCTTACTCACTGTTTTCTTGTTTGTTGACAACAGGAGGATGAACGGTTTACTGCCTTGACTGTGCTTGTGGCTCCTCTGGCAGAGTCTTGGTCGCACAGATGTGGTGGCGAGTCGCCCGGGGCTCTGCCCGGCTCTTTGGCCACTTTTCACAGTTTCAATGACCGAAGGAAGTGGTCACTCATCACGCATTACTTCCATGTCCTGAACCAATGTTACGCACATGTGCTTCCGGGCTTGCTGTGGAGACGATGAGTGTCTGTTTAGCGTCAGCTGAAATGCTTAGAAACGTTTTTGAATGATTTCCATAGGCGTGTGCAGGGTTCTTCATGAAGGGGAGCCAAGTTTCAGTGCAGCATCCTCTTATCCCCAACCTCCTCTCCCCTAGGCGCCTGCGGTCAAAACGGAGTGCAAAGATGAGGAATGATTTTAAAATATTTATTTCAGTGTGATGGAATTTCGATGTGTACGAAATATTATTAAGCAGTAGTTTATACTTTCATGTGCAAGATCGGCAGAGGAAGGCAGTCCCATGCTGCTGAGGCATGAATGCACCAACGCGCTTCCGAATGAATTTACATTTTCTCTAAACCACAGAAATTATGACACATCTGTCTTGTTAACTGCAAAAAAGAACCTGAAAAGGTTGCCTCAAAGTGACCCAGCTAGTAAACATTTTTTGGAATACAACATCATGGGTCTTCGGCTGCCTGTATCGCCAGAAAATCTGAATGACCGCAACACTGCACGATAAAAAATGACGTGCCAGATCCGACAAAGTAAAGGTATAGGCAGACCTGGCGCCCCTTTGATGATTAGAGAGGGTGGTCACAACCCCTCCCCCTGTGTACATGCCTATGACGGCATCTGACAATGGTCGTCGATGGTGTCCAGTACCTATGTTGGGTTTGCCTTGACAATGACGTGTCCTCTCATCTGCATGAATACATTGGAGGCAAGTGGTGACTGAATACCTTTAGCGGCATTGGAAATAGAGAGTATCTTCGAAAAGATCAAGTGAGTTCCTCACGAAATGGGTAACGACTGGAATGGGCCTCAAGTATAGTTTTGCCCTGCAGAAAAACGATCAAAAGGGGAGTGGCCATTATTAGTCCCTGTAGGACAGACTCTTGGGCTTTCTTTGGGGCATAATTAAGAGCAGGGCTGGCTTTGTCTAGCCAGAGCAGGTATGCATGCGCGATCTGTGGATATGCGTGCGTGCAGTGCGTTGTCTGCGCGGCACACAAACCCCATCTGAAGGAGGCCTCAGAAACCAGTGCAGTGCTCTTGCTTGAGGCCGGTCCGTGCAGAGACCACATTCGCATCTGCATGGGCATGGAGGGCGCTAACAATGCACCTAATTTAGAGACTGGATAAAGGTATAAGGTGACTCTAACCTAATTATTCTCCCATAGTTCACTTCATTGTTTGTGGAGGAAACGCTCATGGAAGAATGTGTATGCAGCTAGCTTGTGAGTCGGTTTATAGTGTATGCCCTGAAACAGTGGAACTTTACTGGAAAAAAGACCTATCCTGAAGTTCTTAGAGGAAATCGTAGTGTCCGGTTCAAAGGATTCCTCAAGGTGTCCAGATATCAGTGTGAGT
This sequence comes from Amblyomma mixtum, assembly GCF_055824585.1. Lineage (NCBI taxonomy): Eukaryota > Metazoa > Arthropoda > Arachnida > Ixodida > Ixodidae > Amblyomma > Amblyomma mixtum. Next base: position 424,012,357 of record NC_143014.1, on the reverse strand, counting down.
AGAACTACTGAAATTGGAGTGTCCAGATAGCAGTTTGCCCCCTTACAGTTTTACAAACACAAAGATAAAACAAAATCGTATTTCACAAGCCCATTTCACTTGCCCAGTGCCAAAGATTGGGCACCACAAATTGGAACCACGCCTGGCACACATGCAGTGGAAGCTTGTATGCAGTTCTTGACTTCCCAGGACAGCCCGCAGCAGCCGAAGTTGCCAGCGGTGTAGTTCCATGTTCATGGCACTGACGGGAGCCTTTTCATGACCCTACAGAAAAACCGTTTTGTTTTCAACTCTAGTGAGAGCATTGGGGAGCTTAGTCATCAACTCTTTCCTGTTCAAGCACAGTCCAGTGTCCAACATGTCGGCACCATTCAGACATGTTTATGAAAAACTCTTCCTCCCCGCTCTCAGTCTCCTGTTCTCTTGTCATATTTTTGGCTATGATGTCCGTCCGACAACTTTTCTTCGCTGCTTTATCAGTACCGGCAGTTTGAACAGCAGCACTCTCTTGCTCAATACTTTTAGGTAAAATGAAAACTGTGTTGCCCCTACCTTGATTCTTATTGGCTTTGATTCGCTCGTACTCCTTTTCTTTTGCAGTTTTTTTTCTAGAATGAAAATGTGACAATACTCAGAAATGTATTTTAGGTCCCTTTCCCGAGTATATAAGAAATTCATTTGAACTGTACGGCCAACCAATCAAAAAGTGTGCGCCCATTTTTGCTGCCACCTCATTCCACTGCCGAAAATAGCCGCACCATTTCTTCATCATCGCCACGAAACAATGATTTCTGGAGCAGATTAAAACATTAAATACTACCACTTTGGCTGTCTCCTTGGTGTGAAGGCGTCGCCATGCCTGATGCTATGCATACAAAAAATAAAAACCACATGCTTAATTTGTGACACAGTGCTCCTTCAAGTACATGACAGAAACGAGAACCTCTGGTGTTACCGAAAAGCACACTTGGTTTTCTCATCATTTCCAGGCTTGAGCCTAGCTTGGGTGGTTGAGTAGCCAGGCCAAGTAGATCAGGTTCTTTGCATGGTTCCGGCCCTAGTAAAAAAATTTGCTGCCAGAGCAGAGCTCTACAATGCACATGGCTTGGCACAGAAAAACCTAAGCGTGCACTGCAGTGCTCGAGATCCCACCTTGTGCTAGTTACTGCCAAGAAGCTGACAATAATTTCGGCAGCAAGCATTGGAACACTGTGTATATGAGCTCGAGCCACGTAGGAGGCGTGTCAAGAGACGTCTGCCTTTCTAGCAATGGCAGTGCGAAATGCGATCAACGGATCTGACACAACTTGTAATGGCTCACTGCACCCGTGAAGGGCCTGCGCCCATGCCTAGCGGTGAACTAGTAAGGTGAACTGGAATAAAAGATTGCCATTTCCTCTCCAGTGTAATCCTTAGGTTCTAAATAGATGCCGGCATGATGCCTCATGCTGCCTTGAGCGTCCTCAGCAGTGAATATATACTTCCCTCAACTGTCAACAACATGAAAATAGCTAAACACATGTGACAAGCTTCAGTATCACATGAAGTTTGCTGCCACTCATGTCCACTCACAACCACTCACCCCAACTCATGTCGACTCATCACTCATCCTTCATCTTTGGCCTTTACTTGCAGGATTCCAGACGCAACGATCATACCCTTAAAACACTCAAGGCATCCACGCAATCCGTGTTGCAACTTCTATGCCGCGTATCCTCCCTGCACAAAGGTTTAGACGAAGCGGACAACATGAAGGTAGTGTATGCTTTTACACTTAGCCAAATTTTATACGCCACCCCATATCTTAAGCTGAACCGCATGGAAACAGAGCGAGTGAACGCCATGATTCATCTAGCAACCAAGGCAGCCTTAAACCTATCCCGCAGCACTAGCACAGCCAAGCTCCTTGAACTAGGCATGCATAACACCTTTCAGGAACCAGTAGACGCGCACCTTCAGACACAGTACCTAAGACTTGCCGCGAGCGCAACTGGCAGGCATATCCTTGCTTCTCTTCGCATCAACATTCCCGCTAATCAGACATCCCTTATAGCCATTCCTCAACACATTCACATCCCTCTCATTGTGAAACCCCTTCCCCGGAACGTTCATTCCCAGTACCACATTCCTCGCCGCATGGCTCGCGCTAAGGCCCTACACAAGTATTACGGACAAGCCCAGGACGCCATTTGGGTAGACGCCGCATGCACAGCGCATGAAGCTGTAGCAGTTGGTTACAATCCAGCCCTAGCACAGCTCCTCTCACACCGCCTTCCCTCGGGCTGTACGCCTGAGGAGGCAGAGGAAACCGCCATCGCCCTAGCCTTTGTACATTCCAATGCAAACTACATCTTTAGCAACTCCAAAATGGCTCTGTTCAACTTCACGAGAGGCAGGATTCACGCCCCTGCTTGGGAGTTGTTGAACACCCCCTCCAAACATTTACCACACAGGGTAGAGCTCCAGTGTGTGCCGGCTCACTCAGGGAATCCAGGAAACGAGGCTGCCGATAAATTGGCCTGAGGTTTGATTTGCCGGGCTCAGGACGGCCTCGGTCCAGGCATCTCGAGAGAACGGGCACACACCTTTGCAGAGCTGATGCAAATGCCCCGCTTGGACCGTCGGACTTACCCTCCTCCACATCCCTCCCTTACCCATTCCCAACAGATCCTCTTGAGATGCCTCCAGACCCGCTCTCTCTCATCCCCTCAGCTGCTATCTCTCTACTGTGGCACCTCCCCTGCATGCACCCTGTGCAGCGACCCTCATGCCACACACTCCCACATCCTTTTCGGCTGCCCTGGTAATCCTCCCCCGCAGGGACAGCCCACGTTATCAAGTTGGGAGGACTGGGAGGTCGTGCTCTCGTCTCTGACCCGCCATCACAGCTTGCTGCGGTGCTTCGGGGTGCCGACATCATGAACTGTTGCATATCCATAGCGTGCCCGCAGAACGCCGAACCAAGGAAGCAGCCGCACAGCCAGTAGAACCAGAAAAATGAACGTTTATTCAAAAGTGTAGGACGTATTTATAAGCAGCCGAGTGGCCGGAAGATAGGAAGGAGCACGTGTACATAGCGATAGCTCGAAGCTATGAAGGATCGCCAGATAAGGCGATAAGAGGTGCGCGCACTTCGGAAACGCACGTGAAGATTCCATATGAACAAACACCACATGAACGTTCCGACATAGAGTGGGACCGTGCGGTGGTCCAGGGACCCAAGGGGGTCTAACACACTTGCCTCAATAAAGTTTTTCTCTCTCTCTCTCATCACTCATGTCCTATCAGCACTCATCTCTGTCACACTCACATCCACTCACTAACACTCATTTCCAATTTCATCCACTCACTCGCACTCATCTCTATTCACACTCGCATCCACCCTCACACTCATGACCACCCACACTCACTCATCTCTACTCACTCACATCCACTCATTGACACTCATGACCACCCACACTTGCATCCACTCGCACTAACACAACCATTCACTCACACTCACAGACATGAGTGTGACATGATATGAGTGCACTCATGAGTGAGTGTGCCGACCTCTGTAATATTACATCATCTGATGTGACTCCAGATTTTGTCTGTTTTTTTTTCTTGCTCAATTTTTGCATTTGTTTTGGCACCAGCGCAGTGATTTGTGATACTCAAGGCTGTGGTAACTATGTGTTATGCGGCATTATTTAATATGACTCCTTCCAATTTTATCTATCGTTTTGTTTTTCTTTCTTGCTTTGTTGCATTTTTTGCACTTTTTTCCAGTACCAGAGTGATTTTCAATCAAGGCTATGTTAACCACATGCATGTCACGTTATCTCAGGTTACTCCTTCCGATTTTAGTCGATTTTATTTTTCTTGTTGTTTTGTGCTTCTTGCAGCTGTTCCAGTACATTAGCAATATTTGGCACCGCTTTGTGATATTTTTCCGGGGATATATTCTGCAGCAGCATAGCATTGTGGGGATGTTGGTAATTCATGTTTAAACAACGGGCTCAGTGTGCAAAGATGAAGGACAAGATAAAGCTAGCCAATGTTTTTCTTTGTCTAGTCCTTCATCTTTTTGCTTTGGTTCCTTTGAATGTGACACATACCTTGTTTTGTTAAGTGTTGGCAGTTAAGCCTATAGAGAGGCTTCCTGTGTAACCTTTCATATTTTGTGTGCATCTTCTGTGTGTTCTGCTGTCATCTTTTCACACAGTTTCTGAAAGTGAATGCATGCATCAACTTGCCAGCCAGAAAACGTGGTTATTGTAAATGGATAGCACTGTTTACCTCAGTTTTATGCTCGCGTCTTGTAGGATTCTAGGATTGCAACTCATACTGCTGCACCAGTTTCGGTTTGAGCGTCTGTAACTCTCTATTGCACCTTATACAGGGCCTCGGAAACCTTTGCATCAGAGGTCCAGTCTTGCATGATGTCTCCAAATGTTTCGCAGATGTTATTCAGCGTACAGCAGGTGCGAATCACCATTGGAGCTGTATTTAGGCTGCACACCATCCTCTTCATGCAGAACCTAAATGTTGCCTTCATTGTGTCAGACGCATTCTCCACCGCCCTTCTAGCTTTCGAAAAGTGGTAATTTAACCATTTCATGTCGGCATTCAATTAGATGCTATGGCTGACGGGTTACATTAAGTCTGCTCTGAGGGGAAGCGCTTCATCTCAGGGTATTAGTGGAGGCACAGCACTGATGACAACAGCTGGAGCCTGAAATGTTGGCCCTTTATTGAACTTTGCCTGCAGGGAGTGTTGATAAATGTAGGCATTGTGGCAGCACCCTGGTGAGCCAATATTCGTGTACTAAAAGTGGCACTGGTGGTGTACGGAGGGGAGCAGCACAATGCTGTGCCTGTCAAAAAAAAACAGCATTAACCCTTTCAGGCGCCCTTTTTTGTTTTGACTGAAATCAGTTATTTTTTTACCTAAGCAGTATATTCAGGCCTCGAGGATGGGAATTTGTTAGTTTTCAAAATTGAAAGGCCAGCACGTAAGGTTTTAAACGATGTGGAGAATTCCGTACGAAGTGTCAGATTTGATAGAAATAGTAACATCAAAATGTTCTCGTGTGTCAGGTAAACAGCTTAGGGATCGTGTAATCACTTTGTGTTTCGAAGATTCGCATTACGCTCGAAATTGAGCAAAAACAATCTATGTTTTCACTCACGGCAAAATCTGTCTGCACGAAAATGGCGGACAAAGCGCTACCTAGCTCACACTTATGTGAAATATAATTTACTGCATTTGCTACACGGTACAAAAAAGCAACTTATTTGGAAGAAGAAGGGTGCTCAATTTGACTGAAATAATGAAATCACTGTTAAGTGTTCCAGTTTCTCAGAAAAAGATGTAAGTTTGCCACTTATGCAATTGTGTAAAAGCGCCTGTAAGAGTTAAAAGAATTCTTCACAAATCATGAACGAGCACAAGGAGTTGTGAACTAAGACTTTTGCATTAGCAAATTCGTATTGTTGCAGTGCTGCCTTTATGGCTTCAACATGTAAGCTCTACATAAGCCAAGTATAAGGTAACTGACCAGGCTTTGTAGTTGTAGTAGTCTTATGTGTTTTCCTTTGGTGGTTACATGGGAAAATGGCACCCGTCGAGTGCACCCATCGCTTGTGGAAAATTGCAAACGGCACTGAACTCTCTAATGTGGTCGCCCATTGCGTCTGGAGAAGGCATGTTGATACACTTGTCCTTGAGTAGGCACACTATGGTGTCACAAAACTCCTGATAGATGGGGTTGAGAGTAGATCGCCCCAGGCCGAAAAGATTGGCAACAGACCTATCCTCTGTGAGGAGCACAGCTTGTGCATCTCCACTGCAACGTGCTTCTCAACAGAGATGGCCAACAGCATATTTGTGTCGATGCACTTCAGCAGGGGCCAGCAAGCTTCGACTATGCATCGCAACGGCATCACACAGAAACTCTGTTTAGAGAACTGCTCACTGAGGTGGGGGAGGGTGTTCTCGAACCTGCCTTTGATGCGATTGTACATTCACCTGTCCTGGTGGACTGTAGATTTCCATGCAGCTGCGACACACCACCCGTTCGTAAAAAAACAGCTGCCTTTTTACACTGTCTCTCCTCTAGCTGCCTCAATCTCGGCTTCAAGGTCAGCAGCCGCCACCGTCTTGAGAGCAGTCTGGCGTTTCTTTTTTTTTTCTGATAATAAACTGCACAGCTGTGAGAACAAATCTTTTGATTTTGGCGCCAACTGCTATCACAGCGTCTGGCTACAGATTTGGCTGCCGCTGCACCCGACTACGCAGTGTCGCCGGACATCACCATGTTATGGCTGTCGATGGAAAATTTGCCGCCACCTAACACATGGGAGGGAAACTTCTCATTGAGGATTGAAAATGCCTCTATAGCACCGGATATTTCGAACGTGCTGGAAAATCTTAATGCAGACCGAGTTAAATGAGGATCGAAAGTGTCTGTGATGGATATTGTAGCCAGGCTATTATGTGCTCTACGTAGTTGCATTTTTGGCTTGCTGTATTGCTGAGTTATGTTCATTTTTGTGGTGTCTTCCCCCTATGGTCGTTTTTTTGTGCTACCTTTTTATTCAAGTATGTATCACTAACTAGCCCAGCAAAAAGTTTTATTGATCCTAATTGGCTCTGTGGGTCAGGACTGAGTATGTTGATGTTTTGCCGTAACGTGTTTTGCGCGCCTAAAGTCAAGGTGACGCTTGCCAAGTTTTTCCTGTGGCTGTAACCAACCGAACTGCACTTCTAGGTTTCATGATCTACATTGCGGTTCAGCTGTTTTATACAGGCGGAGTTATGCTCAATGCATGGCGACATTTTGATCTCGTGTAGCTGTCACAGAGATTGCTGAACTTTGAAGGGGCCATCATAGTTATAGTGTGTACCTGTAGTTACGCGCATCTGTTTTCAGTTTTATTGTGTGCGTTACAGGAGTTTAGGTGTTGCTTGTTATTGGTGCCCCATAGCTTATCATGCTGAATGTAATGCTGTTTTAATAGGCTATTTTAGTGTTACTTTGTTTTTTGCCATCTGCCATTAGGTCAGGTATCCCAAACAATGCTTGCCTAATGGATGTACATATGTCTGCATTCATTTAGGAGTGTGCAGCATGGATCCTGCCACCACAAGAGAACTGCTGAGCTGTATAGCATTGAAAGGTGAGTCTCAGTTGCCACTACAATGTATAGTTTTAGTTTGGTATTGCATTTGGTATTGTGTGGTGCACATACGTGTCCTGCTGCTTTTTATGGCACTACCATTTGAAGGAGAGCAGTGCAAAGATTTGGGTTAAGGCATTCAGGAAATGAAGCGCAAAATTTGTAGGTTTTTTTTGTCTTGTGCGATGTCGTGTGAAGCAAGCTTCTTAGCTTCCTTCATACGTATGTCCTGAGAGGGACCTCATGTCCTTATCATTGTTTGCTCAGTTGTTGGATGTCAGTTTTAGTGAAGAGATTGGGTCTGGGTACATGTGGATGCATTCAGAGTACGTTTGTGGCATGGTACATGCAAAGTACAGTAGCTGAGAATTTTCTCATGTTCATATATTCCAGATTTTGTGTGAATAGGAATAGGCTCCATTGTAAGCGAGTAATCATTATTGATATACAGGGCAGGCACAAAGGTTTAAAGCTGTGAAAATCGGTAGGGAAACAGAAAATTACGTTAAACAGTCAGCGCTTGCATTGTGTGTGGATTCTGGACAGAAAGCAGTGTGGGTTTTGGTTGGGCATCATTATTCAGGGTAGTGCATTGCAAATGAGTGGTAACGTGTGCTCCGGAGGTCTTTTTCAAGGCATAATAGCCAGGCCTTCAACATATGATACAATGTTTGAGCCAACATTGGCTTGGGTGGCTTGTGTATGATGTCAGTGGCACCACGATGATTGGCTACATAGCACCCACCAAGCTACATCGGGGCTAGTGCTAATAAGCAGTTTGCACGAATTAAAATTCCTTCCCCACATTCCTGATTCAACATCACAGTGAATGGTGTGACACCGCTGCAAGCTATCTGCTGTGAAGTAGTGTGCCCACCCATGTACTGAAATATGCATGTTTGAGAATCCCTAGGGGGTTAAAGGAATGCAGAGCTTTGTATTACAACATGGCTCACAGTCTACTTTTGGTGAGGCATGTAAGGCATGCTGAAGCAACATAACACGACTTGGGCTGCAGGGGCAGTGCTGTGAACAGTGGCACTTGCTCAGCTGTGTATTGCTTTAGTAGGCGATAAGGCTAGTATAATGCTCTCACTGGTTCAAAGAATTGATTACACTGTTTAGTGCCATTTCTTTGTTGTACTTTGTATAAGAACTATAATCTGCTATCAAGACATGGCAATTTTTTTAATGGGTATAGATTCCATACATTGTTGACGATGTGGAAGCTTTTTGTTCTGCCTGGAATGTGACCAGCGCACATTGCCTTTCTGGAGCAGCTGATGGCCCTCCGAACTCAATTACTTCGTACGCCTTATGTATTAGTCTAGTTAAGTGTTTTTGCATGGTATTCAGACTAATGATTTTAATGATGGTCCAGTGAGGACCCTGAAGCAGTGGATACTTATTTGTGCTTTAGTACAGTTCATTAAGCTCATGAGGGTCTAGAGGTAGGTTCAAAACAACAGTCACCTGTAAGAGAGATAAAGGCTGTTGGTTTGGCCAGGTGAAAGTGATAAAGAATGAGAAAAACAGAAGTTATCTTCACAGCATGCTTGCTGGGATGATGACCTCACAAACTGCAAAGATCTCGTGTGCTATTGGCTTGTAGTGTTTGTTTCTGAAGTTATGTTTTACTTCTTCTGGGATTGATCTGTTATTTCATAACAAAGAGTACCTTTTCTGTGCTATTTAGCAATATTTGTATTATTTGTAACAGTCTCAGTGGTTAATAATGTCCATTGAGGACCAGAAGTTTATTTTTGGCTTGAGTGCTCAGTTAAACCTGGCTTTGCTTATTGACAGTGAAGCTATTCTTACACCCAGTTGTACATTTTCTTCACAATTGTGTGATTCATGAGTGAGATATGGTGTAGTAGTGTTATTCATAAGAGGGCATTGCTTTTCAGTATCTATGCAGTGTTCATTTAGTGACACATGCCTTGAGGTACTTATAAGAACCTCCAATTCGATGTAACATTTGGTGCCATGTACCAGCCTCTGAACCTTTGGGCCTTATTTTTGGAGATTTTAATATTTATATTTCAGATGCACAGCAGTATTGCAGGTTTCTCTTAGAATGATTTAACATGCTTAATTTAACAGCACAGTGAACCCTGTAACAGCCACTGCCAACACTTTGACCGATGATAATTTGGCAACAATGATATTAGTGCCCATGGCGATAACCAGACCTCCACATCATTGTTGTTGCTAGTCATTTGCCAAAAAGTATAAAACCAAGTTGAATTAAAGAATGCAATAAAATTGACTAATGTATTACTAGAAGGAAGATTCCTTCAAACTATACCATATGACGTGAGCATGAGTGAAAAAATTTCACCTCTGCTACATATAGTGTGGTCACCATGGTGAGCAAAAGGAATGTCACTCTTTTCTAATGCATCAAACCAAGAAAAATGCCAAAGAAGTTAGGGATAGCTTTAACAGTGTTGTTGGCTTCCCTTTAAGCCAGCATATAGAATTTTTCATGACCCTCGGGAAAGCAGGTCTTGTGGGCTGTGTATGGAGAAGTGGAGGAGCTTAATCCTCAACTCTTTTCTGTACTACGAGCATAGGCCAATGCCCAATATGGTGGCGCCCATTGACTTCTTTTGAAAAGGTCTGTATTACCTGCTGTAATTGAAGATGCGATTCTTAGCTCGGTTAGCATCTAGTTTGATAGTATTGGGTCCACCTTAGCTTGACAATATGGCCCTATAAATGGCGCCCCATTTGAGCTAACCTTCATTTTGATTTTTTCCTTCAATATAAAATAGCCAGGTAATTATTTAATTATTAAGTATCGTATCCCCATGCAAAAAATCGGGGCTTGATACTAGCATTGCCAAGATGATTAAACGCTCAAAATTCTTTAGAGTGCTCATTATATCGAGACAGGGTAAAGACTGAATGTAGTTCCTATCTGTAAAAACGGACAGCATGCTGAGCTTAGTAGGTAGACATCTATTGAAGTTCTAAACGTAAGTAATGGAATATTTGGGAAATCACTTCATAATCATATCAGAAATTTTGACTAGATGCGGTGTTTGTAACCCCAGCCAACATGGGTATTTAACGCATCACTTGCCCACATTAATTGTTCTTGCTTGAACACAACTCGTTAACACTGCCCTTCATGGCAACAAGGTTGAAATAGTGATATGCTTGGATATTGAAGAGACATTTTATACCAACAGTCAGCACATGTTATTAAATTAGGTGTATAATTATTGGTGCAGACAGAAATCATTAGACCTTTTTACAAGCTATCTTTTGAATTGTAAGCTGAGTGTTATCAGAACTGTAATTTTTCATGCACAAACATTACTTGCTAGCGTAGCCGAGGGCTCTGTTTTTCAACTCATTTTCTGAGTCTTTGTAAATGATCTCCCATCTGAAACCATTCAGAAACAAAAATGTATGCTGCTGACAAGGCGTTAGCTTCATGGAGGACACAGTGCACGACTTGCAGGTTGAAGTAGGAACTGTTCGTCTAAACATTATTGTTCAAGAGCCTAATATGCAGGCTTTCTTTCAAAAAGTCTAGAACTGCATTTAATAGCTTCGCCGTATATGTCGACCATAAAAGAATACATCGAGTCAGATCTTGTACATAACTTGCTATTATTTTCGTTCGACTTGCATTGAAAAGTGGAAGTCATGAACATAGCCTCCCCTACTTAGTATACGACTGCCAGATTCTGTTAAAGATGTGAGGGTTTCAATTTATATATTCTTTGTGTACATTGTGTTTATTCATAATAAATCTGGAGCCTTTCACTGCACCTGCCCACATAGGCCATGCTGTTTTCGTATATTAAGGGGGGGGGGGGTACCACGGCGGCCATCTTGGACAAGACGTTAGTTCAACCACCAGGGCGGCTCCACTTGTCCGTGGAAGCGTAAAAGCGCTCCTCTGAGACGGTCTGGTCCTCCTCTCTGCGTTACCTTGACCTTCTCTTCCTCGCATTGTGGCAGAAGGAGGCGGTTAGTCACGGAAGGGGGATAAACGCCCCGACAATGACAACCGCGCTCGAACATGTTTGGCACACTCATACTGCTTTTTTTGCCCCTACGCACCCCTTTGCGGCCCTGCCATGGTGCCTAGCGATTCTTTTTTACGAGGTACTATTTCGAATGTGGAAAGTCTATATCTTTGACATTTACAGATATCATATTTTGTTTCCATTTTTTCCAGAGTTGTACACGTTGTTTTGTAGTTATTCTTTTCTCAGGACCCTGAACAATATTTTGATGACTAGCAGCGGTAGCCACGGCAAGCAATATTACAAAATAAAGCTTCGTAGGTTCCACTGGCATCCATAACAAAGGGCCACAAGACATCTATGGGCTATGGCCTTCGTAAAACAATATGGATGATGTTGAAATGGATGCAGCAGAATAGTAGATGACCTCTTGGTTTTAAAGGGCATTTGTCATGTGTGTTGTCACAGCCTTTTCTGCCGTCAGAGGCACGTGACGCTACGCAGCTGCGGGTGTCGCGTAAGACTTGTGTGCTATTGATTCCCGTTCGCCATACAAACGTTTATTTTGCAATTCTAGGAAAAACACCTGCAGTGAAACATCAACCCGAGATTTCGAAGCATGGCGAGTGTTTTTATTGTTTACTCACACACTGCCAGTGCTATGTAGAATTCTAAGAGAAAGCTGATATGGTAACAGTAAATAAGAGAAAATGGGCAGAATAAGGCATATCAGAATGGTAGAAACATATTGCGTTCAAGTACTAATGTTGTTGGGTCAGTAGCTGCAAAGAGGAAAAAAAACCAATATCACAGTGTGTTAGCCCCCTTCATCTCCTCCCCATTCCCGATAATAGCTTGGGAGAGGTAAACTCTTTTGTGCTTCAGTCTGTGACATAGAGATGCGTTGCAAGTAATGCTGAACTTTTTTTTTCTGCCCGCGCATCCATGCATGATAACAGAGATCCCGAAAGCGCTTACGGCCGCAGCCGGCAACATTCTTTTCGTTCACTTTTTATTGCCAAATAAACCACTACCACCACCAAGGCTCGAAAAACGAAAAGGAAACACTGGCTGTGAAACTTCGACTGGAGACTGCGGGACATAGCTGGCAAGAGCTAATAAGTACTCATTACAATTGCGTCGAGTTTCTCCCTACTGTGGCCTTAGCATATCATTTGCATCCATTCATTGGAACTGCATTTTGTTGCCACTTGAGGCAACGTTCCTACTTTTCTGGTATGATTAGTGATCAGCACGAAATTGTGATAATTCCAACAGTTCTGATTCCCTGCTGTCTTGTGAACACGGATGTGAGCATGCGGCAGCACCTGTCTAGAAAATAAGCGATCGAATGTGGATATTGCACTACCCCCCCCCCATCTTTTTGTACTGGCACTGTTTGTGTAGTAAATTTGTATAGTAAAAGGCTCATTTTGTCTCCATTCCGGGGAATGCGGGAAGTCAGAGCTATACATCGTGGTAGTCCTCTAGCTGATGTCCACAAAATCAGTGGACTTTTGCTTTCACATCACCTTTCAACTGAAATCGCTTCTGCTGCTGAGGCAGTGCCCGCTCGAGTAGGAGAGCCAGGAGTATTAAGAAGGGTGAGGTGGCGTTCCTGGGCCAGACAATGGAGGAGGCGGCCGGGTTTGAGGGTTTGTGGGTAGCCCCAGAGTGTGTGAGGGGCATTAAAGTCACCACCAAAGAGGAGATGGGAGGTAGAAGAAAGAGAGTGAAGGAATTTGCCCAGAGAAGAGAATAAAGAGGAAGTGACAGGTGGGTTGTAGAAAGACAAAAGGGCGAGTGAGACGCGGGAAGAAGGGTGGTAATAGACCACACCAACTAAATATTTAAGAAGGACGGAGGGGATATCAAGTGGCTCCACGAGCACATCGCTACGTACATAAATAGACGCAAGTGGTGTGGCCGTAGTGGCATGGTAGGCGCGGTAGCCTGGGACAGTGCGGGCCGTCCGGGTCTCCTGGAGAAGGAGGAAATGGGGCAGGGAGGGGCGGGCGAGTAGATACTGGTGGAGGGGGGTCTTATTATGGCACAGATTTCGGCAGTTCCACTGCACAATCTCGAGGTCCTCACCAAAAGCCATTATGATAGTGTAGAGGTAGAACTTCGTGAGGGTACGCGTTCCTTCGTTTTGGCCGGGGGCAGTGACTCATGCAGGGATTGGAGCGTAGAAGTGAAGGATTCTAATTGTTTGGATTGTGCTTGGAGGGTGGTAAGAATCTGCAGAACCGATGTCTCTAGCTGAACCAAGCGAGTGTGGTGTGCCTGTGTGGTGGTTTCGAGAAGATCAGCCAAAGGGGCGACCTGGGCGGTGGAGGAGGGAGTGGTGAGTGTGGCAAGGTGCTCATTTAGCTTGGTAAGCTGGGAGGTAAGAGAGGAGGTGGTTGTCTGGAGGGTTTGGGTCAAGGCGTGGATCTGTTGTTGTAGGTCATGGGAAATGCGCTGTTGCTCTCGCTGCTGGCGTTCCAGCATAGCGAGCCGGAGGTCGAAGGAGCGGCTCTCGTCAGTCAGGGATGGAGAGGGTGGTGCAGTGGAAGAGACGCTGGAAAGGGACGCTGGAACCGAGGAGCCTTTAACTTTGGCGGCGTAGGAGCCTGGTGGTGACGTGACCGGAGCTGACGGAGGTTCATGATTAGAGGAGGAGGAGGGGGTGGGTTGCGTGGCCCGGCGCAAAGCTAGGCGTCGTAGGTATGCAGCTTTGGCACACTCGCGTTGTTTACCAAGGAGAAAGGGGCAAGTGGGGTCGAGGGAGGGGTGGGTGTTTACCTGGCAATGAACGCACCAGGGCTGGGCACATACATGAGCGGAAGGGTCGGCGGGTAGAGGAGCAGCACAGCGACGGCACTTTGCCGGAACGCTGTGCTGTGGACACTGGTGGGTGCAGTGTCCAAGAGCGAGACAACGGGTGCAGGTGGGAGGCTTAGGCTTATGGGGACGGCACCGGAAGGCAACACGTTTGAAATACACAAAGTGGGGGATTACGGTTCCAGCGAAAGTTATGAGCACCGACTGAGTGGTGCCCATCATGCAAGCAGCAAGAATATCGGTGTTGAATGATTCGATATCATGCATGAGGTCATCAGGGGTGAAGTGGCCACCGACGTTATGGATGACGCCGAGGCATGAGATGGGAGGATTAGGGGCATATGTTTTAATGGTGATAGGCTTACCGTGAAGCTGAAGATGCGTGATAGAAAGCAGGAGGTGGGCGGTGAGAGGGGAATGAGTTTTTAAAAAGACGAGGCTTTGGGCTGGCTTGGCCTGAAGGGTAATCTCCGCACTGCTCTCGGAGGACAGTTGTGCAGCGGAGACGACTGCGGCGAGCACGTCGTAGAGCGGTATCTTGGGGTTGAGGGTGCCAGGGGGAAGCTGGATGCCAACTGTGATGAGCTCGGTGCGGGGCCGGGTGGCGGAGGCAGGCTTATGGCAGGCACCGATGGTGGTCCAGCCGACCTCAGAGGCCGGAATGAGATGGCCGTCGACCGGGGACGCCGTAAGGTCCATGTCTGCTGTGTCGTCAGCCTGAGCCGCAATCTGCGACGCAGGTACCAAGGTGCTGGACTTGCTGTCAGCGGGAAGTGTGGTCCGAGTAGGTGCGGCGGCACTGGCGGCGGCGACGAACGCAGTCGACTGCGATGCGTCTGTGTGCCCGAAGCTCTTGGCTTCCCTTAATGCGGGGAGTTGGCGAGCAGTGGACGCCGCGGCGGTGACGAACGCTGCCAGTTGCGTTGCGGCTGTCGATTCGGAGCTCCCAGCGTCGGTGAACGCGACGGGAATGGGCGCGGTGGTGTGGCCGGTGTTGAACACAGCCGGTTGAGACATGGCTGTAAGCGTGGTTGGAGTAGGCCCCGCGGCGGCCGCGTCGGAAGAAGTTGACACCGGCGAGGTATGGGTGGGTCTCGGCTTCAGGGGCTTGTTGAGGCGCTGCATGCCAGAGGTGCAGGCGCGGCGCGTTAGGGTTAGTGAGGCGCCGCGCCGCAGCAGATTTTTGGAGGCGCTTGGAGCGCCAGCTCGACAGCGGGCCGTGATGCCAATGGTGTCCACGTGGTGCGGATGTCTTCCTGATGTGATGGAGTGTAAATCCAGGGGCGGGCAAGGCCCTGGACCAGGCCAGGGGCAGGTGAAAAACGGAGCACGATAGTCAGCCAGCTAACCAGTGCGGCGCCACCTAGCGGATCGACTGATAGTGTTTAGTGTTGCCCTCATCAAGAATAGCATTCTTCACCCTGTCGGAACAAACACCAATTTTCTGCACTCTTCAAAATGCAGTGTTGTACATGTTGACAAGCAATTCAATTTTTCCACCTCTTCTTTCTAGTTGCAGTCATTTTTATTCTGTTTCATAATATCTTTCTGTATAGTTTATTTTGCTCTGCAGAACCTGCATAGCTTCTTGGCTATAAATTCAAGGAAAGGTGTTTGTTCAAAGACAGTCGGTGTCAGGTGCTCATTTACTGTTTTTAAGCAAATGCGCTCATATGTTTCTCTGTAGTTCCTATATACTGTTGTTACCTTAGAAGTAATTTTTGTGTGCATGTACTACACTTGTCTCTGAGAATGAATTCTTTCAGTTGTCATGTGCTGATCTCCATTTTTCGTACCCCAGGCATCGGGAAGCATCTCAGTTCATCTGTTGGAGTGCTGTTGACTCAAGTCAGCAACATTGGTACTGACAACTTATTCAGGTGCGGCAAATGTATTGCTGTCACTTTTATGCATTATAGCCCAGAATGTAAGGTTCAATTCTTTTCAAAGGAGTATTTTGAGGGCATTTTGTTTTGGTGTTGCATTTAGTGTCGAGGTGAGAGGAGCCATTTAATCCATGAACATTTTCCGCAGCAGTGGCCTAGTCGTCTGAGCGTCCGCCTCGCATGCGGGAGGTTCGGGGTTCGATCCCCAGTGTCGCCGGGTGACCACCGGTGATACAGTGGGTACCAGCTCTCCCCTGGTCTGGTGCTCGGCTTCTTCAAGGGTGAATTGCGTGGGAAATGGGTCTTTGAGTATCGAAGAAAAAACCTTGTGTCTTGGCACTCTTTGGTCGCCGATGTATTTCACCCTGAAAATTCATCATCATCATCAATACGTGAACATTTAGGTCTTGCTGCGTTCTCGTAGTGATTGACTAGTTATTCCTCTTTGCTACAGTCTCTATAGGTAAAGTTCTAGAGCTGGTAAACTTAATCCGAATGCTCTAGCACATAGCTCGCACTGACATTAGCTGTGGAGTGGGTACATACATTCGTTTTTTAGGAAAAGTAAATCTGAACATAGGACTAATAAGCATGCTTACTCAACTATCATGATGTTGTGAGCTCTAAATTACAAAAATAACCACGTGCATAGAAAATATATGTAGTGCTCCTGAACAGTTTGCCCTTATTTTGTACTACCCACATGAGTAAAAAAAAGCTTAAGTAAACAACCTTATGTCAGTAAACAATTATTTTAAAAGTGAAATTTGTGCACGTCCTTCTAGAAATGGACTTGCAGTGAAAGGCAATATTTGATCCTAATTAAAAATCATATCCTGTATTAGTATAGCCTGTGGGAAGGAGTGGGTGGTTAAATATATATTTTGGCTATTGTGTATATCACTACTCTTGTACACATTTAGTGGCTGGGCTTTTCAGTTTTTATTTCTTGAAAATTTGGAGGAATTTTTTCGATGTTTATTTCAGAACGCAAGTGCCAGGTTTATTTTGGTGAATATTGTTTTCGAAAAATGCATTACTGACTTTTACGGTTATTTGATGTGCCAGTCCAACAGACATAGACATTGGCAAACTATCTCGGTGTATTTGTCTGCAGAAAAAAGTTTGTCAGCCAGTATTAATGTTTAAATGGTAGTAATTTGACCTCTGCTTTTAGAAGAAATTGCTGCAGTCATTAAGAAAGTGAAGCTAGTTAAATGAGATAGCTGGCAGCCAAAAAGTGCACGTGGCAATTTGCTTCTAAGAACTAGGTTGACATGTCATTGGGTTGTGGCACCGGGTTGAGCAGGAGCGTGAGGCATCACATGGTTTGTGTGTGTATGGTAGCGATGAAACTGTTACTCAGTTGTCACGGTAGCCAGAACATGGTACTTTTTTGTGATGCCCATTCATGGTTTCATCTCAGTGTCCTGCATTCAGTTGGTAAACCTATTCAATCAGCTAATTCCTCTAAGTGGAGGATGATAGTAGACAAACAGTGCTTGGCTATCAGGAGGAGAGGAAGAGTGCTTCCTGGTCTGCAGGGGTGTGTAAGCTAGTGGAGCAATCCCTGAAATCGCACAACTGTGCTAATGCTTATCGAATAATATCACCGTCCCATCACACCCCTCCCTTCCCTAATGAGTCAATTTTCAGTTTTGCTGGAGAGTAACTCATGCTAAGCAGTGAGGTAGCTACACCTTGCAAGCCAAAAATGCAGACCTTTTTCAATTTAAACCGAAAAAGTCTGAGCCTTATATATGATGCCTGTGGAATGCACGAGAGGGTTAACTAAGCTTTAAAATTAGAGGTTGGTGAAGGAGAGCTCTTATGGAAATGTCGCAGAGATATTTTTGCTGTCCGTGCCTCTGTTTTGTTTGACTGCAGCGTAGCACTGATATTTTTTGCTTGTACAGTAATTTCCAGAACTTTTAGAAAGGTTGATGCCCTCAAAATGTCTTTGATCTTGCGAGTGCCGATCATCATGTTGGCAGAGGGTAAAGCGACATTGAGTTCAAACTGAAATTGTCTACATTGGCAGGTTACTGCATTTTGTTGACAAAAAGGCTGTGCTCCTGCCCCGTCCCATCGTTGAGCTCCTTAATGGGTGGCTGGAACCACAGCTGAACAACACATATATTTTTTGGCTCTCCCTATCCCACAAAACAATTGGCCTGCAGAGAAAGGGCAGACCGATGCAAGGGCACAATTTTTCCAGAAACCAAAAACATTTACAAAGTACCATGCTCTTCATAGTGAAGAAACAGAAAAAAACCCACTAGAGCCAAGTCACCATTCTTAGTGCCCAAATGCCTAACTGATGCCTTGGGCCAGGGGACTATTTAAAATGCCTAGTGGTGACCTGCTGCTTAAACTCAGAGACATTGCCCAGTACTGGACACTTTCCAGCCTAGTGTCCATTGGGGAAATCCCTGCGCCAGTTACAGCACATCGATCTCTAAACACCATCCGCGGTGTGTTTTCTGAATCAGGTGGTGTGTTTTCTGACTGGTTTCAACTTTTTCAAGTTAACAAACTTTGCCAATGTGGTGCACAGAGGAGGTGCACCACATAGCACTGTGGCATCTTCCCAGGCCACTACCACTGAGTCTATGGCAGGGCCATCCATGCCCAAGGCAGGGACAGCGAACGCTGCTCTGCCATCTCAAAAGCATGGAGCACGGGTCCATGGGTCGGCATCCCGCAGGAGTTTCCCCCTCTGGGGAAGTCCTGAAACCCACACACCCACGGTCATCTGGCACCTCTGGCGAGGTGATGGATGTAACTCCCAGTCCACCCGCTTTGCAGTGGTGGACCAGCTCTCTTGAGCGAAGAAAAGACAGAACCCTGATAACGGGTCCAGAAAAGAACTAAATCCCTTCCGTATCAACCAAAAAACATACTGTAAGAAAGAGAGTTGGGGTTTGGTGCCCCAGCAGCTAGCGCCGACGAAGGCGAGAAAGAAGAAGAAAGGAGAAGCTGACAAAGTTCGGGTTTGCGCTTCCGAACGCCGGCCTGCTGAGCAGCACCGCTAGAACAAGGACTGTGGCCGTCAACACTAACTGTGCGAGTCCCCTCATTACACTTGGTGGAGGTGCTGAGTGAGAGTCGAAGGACGCGCGGAAGCGCTGCAGCAAAGCGATGAGCTGGGCGCGTTGGTGAGGTGGTAGAGCGGCATTGACAGAATGGGAAAACATATCCGGGGAGGACGGGTCGGCAACGGCGATGGGAGGAGTGAGGGCGTTGATGTCATGAATGTCAGGGTCATCAAGGACAGGGGAAGCGTCGTCGAGATCAATGACATCTACCGTGCCAAGTGATTCTCGCCGAAGTAAAGTGGTGGGAAAAGGCAACGGGTTTGCGATGTACAGGGCGCCACAACCACCAGAAAGTGTGAGCACGGCATGCGGGAGCATGACAGATTTGGGATGTGCACAAAGGGCAGAGGGCGAATAAAGAATACAATCCAAACATGAATTCTTGGTTCAGTGTAACTGTAGAGAACTACTCAGGAATTAGTTACATGACACATATTCTAGCGTCAGTGTTGCCTGTAGCTTTATGTCTCCATGAAACCAACCTTGGTCGACAGCTTGTGAATATCCTGAGACATTATAAAACATTCCAACGTGATCGCGAGCATGTGACTAGACTCTCAGCAGTCGTTGCAATAGTCATTGAAAGCAGCGTCTTTGCTCAAGAAATCAAACTGAAAGAACTTGAGGTGGTTGCGGTCAGCATCGTCAGTTGCAAAACGATAACAATCTGTTCTGTTTATCTTCCTCCATAGTTTGCATTAACAGTCCAGAATCTACAAGAACTCATCAACGAACTTCCAGAGTCATATCTGGTAGTTGAAGATTTTATTGCCCATTCTCCTTTTTGAGGAAGTGAATGCTATGACTCTAGGGGCCAAGCTATCGAAGATTTCATCCTCACAATTAATATATCTCTTCCAAATATAGGAAAGGCCATATACTGCTTCCCAGCTTCTGGGAAAATGAGCTCTTTAGATTTGTCTATTGTTTCACCGGCTGTTTTTAGCAATTTTAAATGGAATATCACTGACAACCTGTATGGCAGCGATCACCTCCCTGTACTAATTAGTTTATCAGGTACACCTGAAATTATCCCATCAAAACTGCACCATTGGAGGCTCCATTTAGCAAACTGGCAACTTTTTAGAGCAAAAGCTCCTTTAGAAGATATTGGTTTAGAGAAATCTCAGAATTGATCAGGTAAATGAATCATTTACAAATTGTATCAAAACTGCCGCACACCTAGCTGTTCCTCAGCCTTCAGGAGTGTGTGACAAAAACCACAAAGTGTGGTGAGCACTAGACTGCAAAGAAGCAAAAAAACAACAAAATAAAGCATGGGCTAAAATTTTGAGCTACCCAACACAGGAGAAACTCGTAAATTCTAAAAAAGTGAGTGGCGAATGCTTTATGTGCAAATTTTGTGCCCATTTCAATGTTTTTGTCATTTTTGTACCACATTACTTGCTCCTGTTATATCCCGTGATCACGGTTGACAGCATAAATAAATGAAACGAAATGAATGGAGCTAAGGCTCGGTACGTCTGGCGCAGTGCCGAGAAAGCCTCATGGCACAGCTATGGTTTATCTATAAACAGTCAAATCACATCAAAAACAATGTGGGAGCTGGTTCGAAATTTAAATGGCAGGTTTTCACCATTCACAATTCCTCTTTTGACAACATCTGGTACGCAAACCAGGATGAGGGAACAGGCAGATATTTTGGGAGAGCACTTGGCTGCAGTCGCCATTTCGTCACACTGTACGAGGTGATTTCTAAAGCGGAAAAACATGGCCAAAAACCACCTTCTAACGAGTGGAGATGCAAATGAACGATACAACAATTTAACTACCCTCGGAGAAGTCAATAGAATACTGTCTGCCAGCAAAACAACTGCTCCAGGATCAGATACACTGTGAAATACTTGCCCATCTTTGCCAGCCAGCCGTAGAAAAACTCTTGAATTTCTTTAACAAAATATTCATAGAATGAAAATACCTAAGGAGTGAAAAAGAGCCATCATAGTGCCATTCCTGAAACTAGGAAAACCACCAACTTCCCCTAGTAGTTATAGGCCAGTATTCCTTACAAGCTATCTCACCAAATCTTTTAAAAATGTCCTCAATATTAGACTGACTTTTTCCCTCGAATCCTGCGAACTTCTTGACATCCATTAATGCGGCTTTAAAAAGGCATGCTCAACAACTGACCATCTAGTCCGCCTCGAAAACACAATCATAGAAGCTTTTATACACAAACAGCACTGTCTTGCTGTCTTCTTCGATATGGATAAAGCTTATGATACATGGCGGTTTGTGATCCTCTGTGACCTAGGGGGCCTAGGTATCCGCGGTAGGATGTTGAACTGCCTGAATGACTTCTTTTCCAACCATTCTCTTCATGTACACCTAGGCTCAACCCTCTCAAGGAGAATCATTCAGGAGAATGGAGTATCTCGGGTGTACAACAAGCACGACACTATTTATTATAAAAATAAATTCCATCACTAAGATAATCCCGAAAGCCGTCATGTATTCTGTCTATGTTGGCGATCTTCAAATAGCCTGCACATCCTCAAATGTAGCAACATGCTGGACACAAATACGAATGACGGTAAAAGTACTAACGACATGGGCATATAAAATTAGTTTTGAGTTTTCCACGCAAAAGTGAGTAGCTGTTCTATCCTTGCTAATAAGAGGGCTGTAGACTGATCGCACCCTTTTCCTGAGTGACGTCACATTAACAGCAAAAGACGAGCATAAATTTTGGGGATTAACTTGACTCGCATTCCTGCCACACATAAACATTCTCAAAAAGAAAGTTTCTCAATCCCTGAATGTACAAAAAATACTTTCACGAGAACACTGGGGCTCCAATAGGACATGTTTCTTACAAATTTATTGCTGTGTAGTATACTCTACATTAGATTGTGGAAGCATAGTTTATGGGTCAGCGTGGCCATTGTACCTTAAACAACTGGATCCAGTGCATAATTTAGGTTTGTGTCTTTTCACTGGGGCATACACGATGTCGCCCATAAAGAGTCTGTATGTAGACTCTAACGAACCATCACTTACATATGCTAGAAAGGGTTTAAAAGGAAAGAAATAAAAGTGCCCAGCCAGACACAAGAGCCATGCTCACATGCTCGTACATTCTAAAAATCCGTTCACTGCAGAAGCATATGTTGCCCCATTGCCACAAAGTGCCCATCTAGAACATTCTTTAAAACAAACAGCAAGCTACCCGGCTACTGCTCTTGCGGTGTGCCAAAACTTTGGCGTACTAGACGCACTGCCAAGCATTGCTCGAAGACTAGATCCACTGCCGTCATCTGACAATTTCCCTGCAAGTTTTTATTTCACTTTTACACAATGCTGTATAAAACATTAGAAAACAACGTATGATGCAAGAATTTCTTACACTCGAGAAAAAGTACAGTACTTCGACAGCTTTTTATACAGATGGTTCAAAAACTGATGTTTACGTTGGAAGTGCAGTGATACATGAGAGTTGTGATAATATAGTTAGTCCGCAGCGTGCACGCATCTTCACTGCCAAATGTTACGCCATCTGTGTAGCCATAGAAAAAATAGTAAATGAGAACCTCGCAAACAGTACTATTTACACTTTACACAGACTCGCTAAGTGTGCTTACAGTCCTAACTCTAGAAATGCAATCACTGCCCTGCTTGGCCGCATCATGCACAACATAACCACCATAGCTCAAGGACAAAACATAAAACTTTGCTGGGTTCCAAGTCATGTCGGCATAAAAGGCAATAAAACAGCAGATTTGCACACTACTCAAGCTTGTGGTAAAGCAAATTAAAAATGTAAATGTGCCCTATAAAGATTGCATGAACTTAGTGCATCGGGAAGAGAGGAAAAATTGGCAGTTCACTTGGAACAACGAAGTAAATTACAAACTGCACTTGGTAAAACCACTTTTAGGTGAATGGAAGATAAGTGTACCAGGAACGTTTCAAGGAAGTCATTATCTGCCATCTCCGTATAGACCACACACACCTTGCACACAACTTTCTGCTGATGAAACAAGACAAACCAGTTTGTACATGTGGAGATGAACTTATAGTATAAATCACATTTTATTTTCATGCTCGAACCTCAAAAAGCTAAAGAAAGAGTGCTTTTCACAATTTTATAATCAGTGCAACCCTTTTCACGCAGCACTGCTCTTAGGTGATACTGCTACTGTGGTTATGTCTCAGGTTTTTAGATTTTTAACAGAAGCATGTTTTCTTGAAAAAAATGTAAACCATGACACAGTGCTTCACCTGATGCCCCTCAGCCGTGTTCTCATTTCTGAGAAACAGGCTGCAGTTTTTATTTGTTTGGTTGAGAGCCTCGGCATCCTTGCCCAGCCAAGGATAGCTGCTGAGGCTATCTGGCCTTTGTTAAAGCTTTTACCATTCGCGATTCCTAAATTTCTTTTCCTCTGTTATTACTAGGTAGTTTAAATTTTTTAGGCACACTACACCACCGATCACTTTCCGCATATTTATTAAATCTTGCTGAATGCTTTTCCTATACCTTGTTCTTGGCGCAAGAAGGCCTTAGCTGCCTGTGTGCCGTTAAACACAACTCACCTTTGAGCAGTGTGCCTCCGACACTCAAGAACGGTTTCGTAACAACAAGCGAAATTTCTAGCGACACCATCTGCCTCTCCGCAAACGGCGTTGGAAATTCGTAAGGCCTTTATAAATTTATCCCTGCTGCACCCTTTTTTCTTTACAAGCCTTAGAAGTCACACACGCAAAACTGGGTGCGCCAAGCTAGAACCTCGGTTGGAGTGCTGCCTGGCCACACTTTCCAGCGTAGTGGGCGGCTAGAGTGGAAAATAAATGGCAATGATTGTTAGGAAGTGGTTCCTCACTGCCTTCAGTAACGTCGTTATTCCTAGGTAAGTCTGTCTAATGTGTAAGACCAGAGGTAAGACAAGAGTCCGTGTTGCTGCAGTTATTTGGCCATTTTGCAAGCTACGAGTATTTGTGCTTACTCACATGCGCTTCTCTGTACTCCACAGGCAATGCGCATGTTGCGATGCCATATGAGTTTAAAATGTGGCCCTGGAGTTTTTAAGGCCCCTATCAATGAGCCACCCGGGTGCACTTTGCGCACATGCGTTTTTCAGTCTGTGGGAGGTGACACTTGATGCACGCGATGCAGAGATCTGACAAGCGCGATGGGGCCCTTCCTTCTCTGCACGGGCAAGAAATATATTAGTGGTTTTTGAGGAAAGGAAATGGGGCAGTAACTATCCCACTTGTTGGTGGACACCTCAACAGCACCGTGAGGTAGGAGAAGAAGGTGCAAGTGAAAGAAGAGAGAGGTGCTGTAGTGTAGGACTGCAGAGCAATTTCGACCGCCTGGGGATCTTTATCATGCACTGACATCACTTAGCGCACGGGTGTGTTTTGCATTTCACCTCCATCGAAACACAGCGCCGTGAGCTTTACCCTAAGAATGCACGGCTTCCCTCCAGGTTTTCGCGAAGGTGCGCAGTAGCCATCTTGCGATTGCGTGCTTTCTTGCATAGAACCAATTCATATATATATATTTTTTTCTTTCCTTGACTGTGCCGCGTGAACACCCCATTGGGGGGGGGGGGGTCACCATGGTTCACGATCGCTGCGAAATATTGCCTTAACTGAAATTTTGCCTTAACAGTTCATTTTAAACAGATATTTTTTCACATTGGCACGTATATCAAAGTGACCTAATGAGCTCACAGTGCTGATATTGTCAGAGAAATCATCTTAACCAGGTTCGTCTTCACACGAGCTTGCTTTATGTGGTAGGTACGTTGGAAAGGAGGCATTGTGTTCCTCGGATATGCTGTCTGCTTTGTAAAGTAGATGGCCCCAAAATTAGTGGGTACTTTGCAAGTTGCTGGGATTTCATGAGGCAATGCTTAAGGTGGGGTGAGACTTTGTTTGGTCAAAAAATTCAGTTTTGAGATTTTTCAATCATCTGATAGAGAATTTTTTTATCTTTAAGAAAATATATTACACTTGCATATTCGCGGTTTCAAAAATAATTTTTTGTCCGTTTTCTTCGCAACGTTGACAGGAAAAGTGGGTGTATCTCGACCACTGATCTCCGCTGCGATCTCGACGCAATCTCTTCGTTTCCGATACATGTAGAAAGTCAATGCTGTGAAGGTTTCGGTTTCGGCTTTGAATTTATTCTTGGGAGTAGTACATTTTCAAGCCACTAGGGCTCCTCCTGTTGCTCTTCTGTTTATGGCTGCGCGCTAAGCTTTGACGCTGTCCCCTTGTGCTGTCGATGTACTAGCAATGTACTAGCAATTAATCTAGGTGAGGTGTCCTGAAACCATCTATGCCAGTCTCAAAACAGTTGAGACAGTTGTCGGTGATGCAATTACATGCTTTAATGATGGAAATGTAGCACGAGTCAGGGTGCTGAAACATTTGGGAGCCACCCCTGGGCCTCTGTGTGTGTTAGCATCTATGGACAGACGGAGGGTCAAAAAAATGATTTCAAGCCGAGATCTGGAGCGAAACAAGAAAGAGGGGCCAGAAGCAAAGAGAATGGGTATGGCGATGCTGGCACTTCAAAAGATTACAGCCCAGGGAATTTTTGAAGAATAAAAATGCTTTCAAAGACTTTACCGGTGTTTTTCTCAAAACAACATTTTTGGAAGTTTGTGTACCTTTTTCTCGGGAACTATAGGGCACAAGCAAACAAAATTTCTCTGAGGTGTTAATTAATGGCAGCTACATAACTGGAACTAGAATCAATAGCCTAGGTCCATTTTTGTTTTTTATAGCATAAAAAGACCGGTCAGAACTGGCAATTTTCATGCATCGGCAAAAGCAAAAAAATTTAACAAATCTAGCTTTCCTTGTAGGAATATAATTCTAGTTCCACGTCTGTAAAACATTCGTTGCTACCTTTGTACAAAATTATAACACTGTGATTAGTAGATCTTAAATAAAAGGTACAAAAGTATAAAAAAGTAAAAACAAAAATAAAAAAATTGCTTCAAAATTTAAAGCTAATTTTTGTCTCTGCTCCAAGCTGCGCCTATCTTTAATATTCCTTTTAAATTTTATGACCATAGCTTTTATTACTGCTGTACAGCCAAATTTTGAAACTCGATTTCAAAGTCTCACCCCACCTTAAGGCAGGCACACAAAAGCATTTGCATGACATCCTGTTGTTTCTTCTTTGAGTCTGTTGCACCATGTAAAAAATATCTAAGAATGTTTCAAGTGTTCAGTGCGGTTAGGCATAGGCAAGCTGCTAAGAGTAGCTGCATGTAGTTCCAGCAGCGAGCCAGTTTGCATCTAAAAATTCATAACTGCATCATTCTCTCTCCTATGCCAGGCTAACCTGTATTGTAGCACATAAAATCCTCTGCCAAATAGAGAAAGCTGTCTTATTTTGTTACAGGATTGAGTTGGAGGCCACTTGTGTTGTACCTGTGCGTTTTGCAGTGTTTCCCACAAGGATCTCAGTAGTCTGCTAAATTGTCGTTCTGCTGTGAGCTCTGACGGCGGTCTTTAAAAACAACGAATGCAGTGTCGTTCAAAAATGGACACATGCAAATGTCTACCTTGCATTGTGCTCATCACACCTAATCTGCACCTTTTGTCAAAATATATGCAGCCCACCAAGTTTGCTTCTGGACCATGCAGTGTGGTGTCTTTGATTTACCAGCTTTCTGAATGTCTCGAGGCTGCAAGGGAACTCTAGTGCTTGCCCCCTCCAAGTGTTAAGCTTTCACAGATGCTGCATACTTTCTGTGGATGGCACAGAATCAAACCCCTTGAGATGTATACTTCTAATGGAGTGGTACTTTGTGTAAGAATGACGGTAGTAATAGGAATTAATTTGTTTAGTACTCACATGAGTACATAGGCTCCTGTGTGGGTACACAAGACAGGCAGATCTGTGGCCATCTATTGGAAAGAGAGGTTTTAGATGTGGAGGGTCAGGAGGCCAGCTTGTTCAGAGATTTTTTCTTTGCCTTATTTAAATGTAAAAAGGGCACTAGTGGTTCTGTGACAAAAAAGAAAAATGAGCGGCCGCTTAGACAGTGGCCAGCATGTCTTGGGAGGACACAACGAGCCCATCAAGACGTTTCACACCTTGCTGTCAGCACTTCCAGTTTCATGGCATCACGATGTGTCGTCGCTTCTAGTTTGTTGATGTTCCCTAATATGTGCTGGCACATAGCATGAGAAAGTGAAGCTTATTTTCTCGATCGTGTCCGAGCCTTCTTCTCAAGAGCATGCATCACGTCATGATTAGCCATACACCTCATGATATGCACCGACCATGTGTGATCATGAGACCTCTTAATTGGCATCGACCTGGGTGTAACAGGAGATGCTGCTAACCAAACCGATGAGCTCGTTATGCTGTCCCATAAAACTTCTGCACTCATGGATGTGGACAACTTTGCAATGTATATTATCACATATGTCCATAAGCTGCTGCAGCACCAGGAAAACTAGTACGAACGATGCTACGGATGAGGTGGCGCACATCCCAGTTAAATGAGAACTGTGATAAAGGCAAGTTAATGGGTACACTCAGTTGTCAATGGAAGCTTAGAAGACACCCTTATAACCCTGACTTCTCAGCAACCAGTGTGTAGAATGAGACTGGAAACACAAAGAATGCAAGGCTGAGCATCAGTGGAGATCACATCCACATTGGCTTTTCTCTAGCTGTTATGAATTTGTGTGAGGCTTTTAGAGGGGGTGAGGGTTATAGACTAGTTACACGAATATAACGCAAGTTTTTTATTTCCCTCTATTCATCAGTCTCAGAAAGCCTGTCATGTTATATTTGAAACCAAGTTACGAATGTAACAGGATTTTTTACTTGCTGTTTCTCACGATTGTACAGTGACCTTCACCACTAGACTTACCATCTCCTAGTAGGAGAAGGCAACATTTTCATGACTTCAGGCCGTGAATGGGCACTGGAGAAGGCGGCGATGAAGGAATAAAGAAGGCGGCACAGGCCATTGAGAAGGAGAAGGTACTAGAAGAAGCTTAAGTAGTGGAAACAAAAAAGAAAATGGGCACTGGGATTGAGCTGCTTGAAACACACGGCGGCATTGGCACGTGTTGATAGTCTGATGCCCTGCAGCGGTTGATAATGTCACACATTTCTGGTGTGTTTCCAATGAAGGCAACATATCTGATGCTTTGCTATTCTTGTGCACCATCTGTGTTTCTATTTTTATTCAGCCTTCTGTGCCTTGTTTGCACTTGCATGGCTTGGAAACTGTGTTGGCTTTCGAATCATCATTCTTTTTTTTTTTAAATGTCAAGTTCTCCTTCCCGTCATATTCGTGGTCATGTTTGGATACGTGCAACTACGATATCTTTTTGTTTTCTTCCATCGCTATGGTAATGGGACCTTTCTCTTACGCGCAGATTTTTTTTTGCCGGACTCATTGGAATCACATTGAGCATTAATACAGAAACACTTCCTTCCTTGAACATTCTGCAACCCATGTTTCCTCATATCAATGCACATGTTGCAGAATGCCTGTTGGTGACTTTGGGCAGACACGAGATTGGGCCATGGGCATTTCTTAACTTTTGAATGCATTTCTTTACTTATGAACTTTTTGCTTTATTAGGTAGAATTTTTGTGGAATATGTATGGACATAGCTGTCATTGTGAAAAGCTGTAACAATATTGATGAGTTGTGCTGAATGGTTTGTTGCTTTTCTTTTTTTAAGTCATTTCGTGCTGCTGTTTACCTTTATGGAGGGTGTTCCTAACTGTTGCTCCTGAATCTGCAAAATAGGTGCTTTTCTACGGAATGCATTTTACCAAGTTTGCATTTTGCTGTCAGTGTGATAAGTAGATACACACTGCTTTTGTGTGTGTAACTGGTTTAAATGGGTCATGGTGGTTTAGAGGAGCGTTTTCATGAAAATATCGATTTTCTGAGTTCGTCATATTTGCATTCGCCAGGTTCTTTACCATCGACAAGTACAGTTTGAAGCCGGGACTAGCATAGTTTAAGAAACGTTTTCCAAAAATTGTTCAGACACAATGTAGGAACTCGCGAGGGTGCATCAAAATACTTCCGTTCCCAATGTTTTCGGAATTTAAAACCTCCTGCTATGATGCACTCTGTTTGGTCTAGCTTGATGGTGCAGCTCGCCGGGTTTCTTTGGCGCCAGTGTGGCATGCGCTTAGCCTGTTCAGTGCTTAGAAAAAACGCCAAGAACAAAGATGCGACTTCACTTTGCACAGAAAAGGAAAGGACAGGCGTTTGTTGCCTTTGTCCTCATCCAACTTCGCCCTCATCATCAACGATGATGGTGCTAAAGCCTTTCTACTTGCTTACGCAGTTGCTCGGGATCGACTACAACTTCCCTGCTTTTTGCCTGGATTTGCCTGGAGGACTACCCTTGCTGCCAAATGCTGCCCGTTCCCACGGACTCTTCTCAGCCGGACATTGTCCTGCCACTTTGAACTTCACGCCGTTGGACCACGAAAGCGCGCTGCCACCGCACTACAACAAGGAAGATGCACTGCCACCATCATCAACCAGCGTGCAGTGTATAAATAGTCGATTCATGCATCCACTCGTCAGTGGGCGTGGGACAGCAGCGATGATGGTGCTAAAGCCTTTCTACTTGCTTACGCAGGTCAGTTGCCCACTTTCACTATATTCTAAGCGTACTAGTAATCGCTGTTTACTGCTTGTCCCATGCCCACACACTTTGGGATGCACTATTGCCGATTGTATTCGTGTAGTGAAGTTGCTTTTGTTGTCAGGGGATGTAGAGTTGAACGCTGGTCCCAACAAGCAAGGCCTGTGTAATGAGGATATATTAGTTGCAATTAATGACCTCAAAATATTATGGAATCACATCTTGGGGAAGTAATGGCATCTCTGAGCGAGGTAAAGGCCAGTCAAAAACAGCTTGAGGCCGGTGAGAAACAGTTAGAGGCCAGTCAAAAGCAGCTTGAAGATACGGTGTCAGATGCATTACATTGACTGGCAGCTCTCGAAGCAAAGGCAAGCGATTCTACAGCTCTTCTGGATGGGGCTGACGTGAAACACTTTGTAACTAAAGCAGTTCATGATGAAAGCTATCTTCTGCGGATGCGCCTTGGTGAATTTGAAGATCAGTCTCGAAGAGATAATCTTATATTTTACGGTGTCGATGATGCAGCAGATGAAACATGGGCGGAATCTGAGCAGAAGATACGGAGGCACCTTCTGAGCTCATTTTTCCTGGAAATAACCGATGAAGGCATTGCAAGGGCGTATTGCCTTGGAGCTTTCGTTCAAAAGAAATCCCGACCGATCGTCGTGAAGTTCGCGTCATTCAAAGTTAAAGATGGAATTCGGGCTCAGAGAACAAAACTGAAGAATACAGGCTTGTCTATACAGGAGGACTTTTGCAGAGCAGCTAGGCTCTCGTGGAAACAGCTCATGGACTATGGTAGAGCGAGTGGCCATAAATACAACCTGCGTTACAACAGGCTGTACATAAACAAAAAATCTACGTATATTTTGCCGACACAGATGCCGTATGCGAAGTTGAAGCGCCTAACGGTGGGACTCTGAAAATGATGCAACAGCCCCGCCTGCATCACCTCCACCTGCATCAGACATGCCTGCATCAACTTCTTCCTCAGGTTCACCATAGGAAAACGCAGCCGTTCAAGCATTACCGAATCCAGATTATTCGATGCCTTTCACTAACATTCACAGAATTTTAAATAAACCAGACTCATTGTTAGCTCTAGCCGACACGTTGCTTGCCAATGTGATTGTCCTGACCGAAACGTGGCTGTCTGCAAAAGTTGATTCTCGAGAACTGTTCTCTTGTGAAAAAAATTATAACATTTGTAGATTTGATTGCTGCGAGCTAGTTGGTGGTGGTGTTTTGATTGCTGTATCAGATCAAATTGCTTCCTATAGAGTTCCCGTGAATTCTTCACTGGAATTTCTCTGCACTTGCTTGCATTTGAACCACAAGGATGTTTTATTCTGCGTATGCTATCGACCACCCAGCTCACAGCCTTGCTTCTGCGATGACCTACATGACACCGATCATTCGGTCCTTTCTATGTTTCCGAGGTCTCCTCTTTATATTTTTGGCGATTTCAACCTTCCCGCAATTTCATGGAACAGCCCCTCTTTTCATTTCTTACATCCTCTCTGAAAATGTCCTGCATTCATTGAATTGTGTTCTGCGTTCAACCTTGAATCTTTAAAGAACCAACCCGTGTTACTCAGATATCTGCCAACATACTTGATCTTGTGCTAACCACTTCTCCTGAAACTATATCTTCAATCAGCTTTCTTCCGGGCTTAAGTGACGATAGTGCAATCCACCTAACTATGCCTTCACGCTCGGCTCGCTCTCCAAAAAGATACAAGCTACTTAGGAACTACAGCAAGGCAGACTCTCAAGCTATTAATGCAGAGCTCGAGCGCTTTTCCGACACCTTCTTCGCGCAGTTCTGGAGTCGGACCACTCAAGAAAACTTGCAGATATTTAAAACGAAGGTGAATGATCTCGTAAAAGAATTTATTCCCATTCGTCGCGTTTCCTGCTCCAAACAAGCACCCTGGTTCAGCGTATCGCTAAAGTGTCTCCTAAATAAGAAAAAGCGCATTTTCCGGCAGCTGAAAAATTAAAAAATTGCTGATAAATGGCACCTTTAGCGTGCTGTCACGTCAGAGTACAAGCAGGCGCTGCAGAGCGCTAAGCATGTTTTTATCGTGACATACTGCCTCGTTTGCTCGTTTCCAACCCACAAAAATTTTGGAACGTCATTGATATGCACAAAACAAAAGAGATGCGACTTCGCTCCATAAATAATATCTCAGTTCCACCTCACAAGTGCTGCATTGCTTTGAAGAATACATTTTTCTCATCCTTTACTAATTCCATGGTTTCCACTTTACCTGATATTGCGGTTTCAGAATTGGTTCACATGGTTCACCAGGGTGGAGATTTTGGCAAGTCGGTAATGATCCATAACATAAGAGTAACGCAAAACCAGGACGACTGAAACCTACAATGTAGCGCCTGTGTTGTGGGTTTGTGTTCTCTTCCCTTTTGTCCGTCGTCCTGGTTATGTGCTACTCTTATGTTATGTTATGGTTCACATGGAGCCTATAAGCCGCCGTGGTGGCTCAGTGGTTATGGTGCTCGGCTGCTGACCCAAAAGACGTGGGTTTGATCCTGGCCGCGGCGGCTAGAATTCCTTTGGAGGAGAAATTGTAGAGGCTCATGTACTGTGCGATGTCAGTGCAGGTTAAAGAACCCCAGGTGGTCGAAATTTCCGGAGCCCTTCACTACGGCGTCTCTCATAGCCTAAGTCGCTTTGGGACGTTAAACCCCATAAACCAAACCAAACATGGAGCCTATAACTATCAGTGATGAAGGTTTTGCCAGGCTTATTCAGAAAGGAAAGCTTGCTTCAGCTGCAGAAGTCAACAGTATTAGTTATAAGTTCTTGAAGAGTACATTTTTATATTCATACATGGTGTTGTCCGAAATTTTTACGCAGTCCATCCGCAGCGCATCACTGCCTGACGACTAGAGGATTGCCAAGGTGGTTCCGGTCCACAGGTCTGGTGATGTTCATAATCCTAATAACTACAGACCCATTTCCTTAAAGGGGTGGAGACACCAAATTTTGAAGCTATAAAAAGCCTGCTATGGGATTCCTATGTATGCAAGGGCACTCACAGGCAGGTGTTGGACGCAACAAACGTTTAAAAAATATTTTAATTCCGTTCCAAAGATTACCTAAATGCTCACTCTCACGATCTAGACCCATCGCTAGCGCCATCAACCATGACGTCACAAGGGGTGTAGAAAAATCAAAGTTTTAGTGACGTCGTACGAAAATACAGTGACGTACGATGAGCGGGGCACAGCCGCGTGAGCGCAGTCGACGCACCAGCGAGCCGCGTTTGCTGCTAACCGCCACTCGCTCGGTTTGCGGCGCGCCGTTGCGAACAGCGTCGCAACGTCCGATTGCAGCTCGTTGCCTGCGTCCGGCCTGCTAGATGTCAACGGCGGGCCGCTCGCGGCAACAACGACGGTAAGCGGCAGCCAATGCGAGCGCGGAGAGCGGCAGCGTCATGATGACATAGGGCGCACTCCTTGGAGCCGGGCGGTCTGCGCCAGTCTTCGTGCCGAACGCCGGCATCTAAAGAACGCAATAGTATTGTTTGTTCACGTTCATAGCAAACTCTGGGATATATGAATATCAAAAGTGCATCGTTTCTGACGATCGTTGGCAAATACCAAGTTCCTGGTAGAAGTGATGACTGCGATGCAAGCAAATTTCATCAGCCAGTTTTGTGCTGCTGCTACCTGGTGCGGTTCGCCTGCTGTCTGCTAGCTCGAGATCTGTTGCTGAAGACGTCGTGGAAATCGAACATATCTTTTATTATGGGACGAGTTCACAGTAAAGGGGTGCCGAGCGGAGCACGTTTCTGAGCGCTGGCCAGTCCCGAAGCGCCCTCAGCTGCGGAGTCGATATGCGAAAGCAGCTAGGCCTAGTGACGACTAGGGCAGTCTGGGACCAGCGCGCAGGTCGTCGGCCGGCGTTGCCGCAGGCAGTGTCGCTGCCGAATGATCCACTTTTAGCACAGTCATGCTGTCATATCTCGAATCTAGAAAGCATCCTTTCTGGTAGCATGGCTGTTTTGTATTTTCTTGTGCGGGTGAAGTACGCCGAGTCTGCCGGCCGGTAGGTCAGCCTGGATACCGTCTGCCGACGTCATAAAAGCGAGCTAAAGAGTGTTCTTGATGTAAATAATAAACCATGGGACAAGAAATGTGAAATGAGTGTCATTTTTGAGGATCGCTGACCAATACTGAGCTGCTAGTAGAGGTAACAACTGTGATAAGAGCAAATTTCTCACAACCGCGCCTAGCAGCTGCCGCTGGCGCGACGTTGGAGTCCGGCTCGCCTGGCGCCCGCTAGCTCCGCTGCCGAAGGCGTCGAGGAGATTGACCATACTATTATTTTATTGTGAGATGATTCTGTTAACACTACAGCTATTTGTGAAAAGTAGGCCTTTTATTATAGCGCAGGCGACTTCCGAAGCGCCGGCCGCTTGCTAAACAGGCTATAGGCCTAGCGACGACCACGGCAGCCAGGCAGCAGCAGAGCTCGTCGCCCGGAGCGCCCGCGAGCGGTGCCGTTGCCGAACGCTCCCAACATAAGCAGACATATGCTTTGTCGCTGCTCGAGTATAGCTGGCAGTTCTGATAACAAGGCGATCTTGTCTTTTCTTGTGATATTTGTACACCATCCCAAGCAGCGCTCAGGTACTGCTGCACGGCAGCGAAGTGTGACACCGGTTGTGGGCGCAGCTTGGGTAGAGTGGTGCAGCGATGCTTACTGGCATTTTGCAAAGTGTTTCGCATCCTCACGCGAACCCGCGAAGGCGATATTAGATGTCCTCACTCATTGGAATCAGATCTGTCAGAATCCGAGCTGCTGGGACTAGACGTGCAGTTGTTTGTTTTCATGCGCTGGTCAGCACGTGTGTGGGAAAGCAGACGATGTAGCAGTAGGTGCGTCACAACTTTTGTGGGCCCACGTGACCAGGCGAAGTAGTTGATCTTCCCCCTCTGTGACGTCACTGTACAACTCGGCGTTCCGAAACCGAAACCGAAAATCGTTCACCTAAAAATGCGATAATAAATTATTCACTGTGAATATATGTATATTTGAGTGTGTATCATGCTTCCTGGAGCCATAAGAAGCGTTTGAAACTAAGAACGCGCGAACCACAAATTTGGTGTCTCCACCCCTTTAACGTCTATTCCATGCAAGCTCCTTGAACGTATCTATTCGAACCTTGCTGATTATCTGGGATCTAATTCGTTTTTTACAGATTCACAGCATGGTTTTTAAGCATCATTCCTGTGAAACTCAGTTAATTGCATTCACTAATGACTTGATTTTTGCACTGGACCGCTTTGCTCTCATTGACTGTATATATATTTTCTTTGCAAAGGCTTTTGACACCGTGTCACACCAACTGTTGCTTTATAAGTTAAAAAAATTAAGTATTGATAATGGTATCTTAAATTGGATTGAGTGTTTTTTAGTAATCGAAGTCAGTATGTAAATGCTAACGATCATGACTCCCCCATTTCCCCCATAACCTCTTGCGTTCTGCAAGGATCAGTTCTAGGACCTCTTCTTTACGTTATCTATATTAATGATCTTCCTTCCTCAGTTACTTCAAAAATAAGATTTTTCTCTGATGACTGTGTTTTATACAGAGAAGTTTCTAACCCAGATGATGCATGCACTGTTCAAAATGATCTCAACATAATTGGAACTTGGTGTAATACCTGGCTTATGAAACTAAACGTTAACTAATGTAAATTAATGAGAATTACGCGTACGACTAGTCACAACATTCCGTGCTCATACTCCTTCGATGACGCCCCACTTACCCAATTTAACAAGTATAAGTATCTTGGTGTTGAAATAACAGATGATCTGTCCTGGAAGGCTCATATTGAATACTATATTACTAACAATGCCAACCGCATGCTTGGCTTCATCCGTCGCAACTTTTCCCTTGCCCCTATCCCTGTGAAACTACTGCTCTACAAAACACTCGTCCGTTCAGAAATTGAGTACGCTGCTCCACTATGGGACCTATACACTAACTCTCTCATTGTGTTGCTTTAATCCATCCAAAATCGCTCTGCAAGATTCATATTGTCTAATTATTCCCACCATGCCAGTGCTTCAGAAATGAAAAGAACGCTTAATCTTCTGGATCTTGCCATACGGCGCCACATTTCACGCCTCTGCACATTTCATAAAATATATTACGGCAACGAAAACCTAAAGCAGTCCCTGTTTATTCCTCTGGTGGACATATCCTGCAGAGATCACCACCTAAAGGTGCACATTCCACAGCGCAGGACTGTCCCATATTTTAATTCCTTCGTCCTGAAAACTGCCTCGGACTGGAATCACCTGCCGTCCACGTTGTCGTCATCAAGGATTCTGAGAAATTAAAGGATACTGTTAATGCTTATCAATTGCAACTGTTTATTTGTTTGTTTCTTTTTATTTTTTATTTTTCTCCCCAGTCCTCTGTAATGCCTGACCGGCCTTGAGAGTAATAAAATGAAATTAAATCATCATTATCAGCCTGACTACGCCCTCTGCAGGGCAATGACCTCTCCCACGTCTCTCCAATTAACCGTGTCCTTTGCCAGTTGTGGCCACCGTATCCCCGCAAACTTCTTAATCTCATCCGCACACCTAACTTTCTACCGCCCCCTGCTACGTTTGCCTTCTCTTGGAATCCACTCCGTTACCATTAAGGACCACCGGTTATCTTGCCTTTGCATTACACGTCCTGTCCAAGCCCATTTTTTCCTCTTGATTTTGACTAGGATGTCATTCACCTGCATTTATTCCCTCACCCACTTCGCCTGCATCCTATCTCTTAACATTACACTTATCATTTGTCTTTCCATAGCTCACTGCGTTGTCCTAAACTTAAGCTGAGCCTTCTTTGTTAGCCTCCACATTTCTGCTCCATAGGTGAGCACCAGTAAGAGACAGCTGTTGTATACTTTTCTCTTGAGGGATATTGGTAACCCAAAACCATCGGAGAGTAACAATGTTGGCAATTTAACAACAGGACAATGCCACGTGAATCGCATGCCAGATCCCCCTCGTGGGAGTTGCGCACGCAAGTCTGGCAGCGTAGTAACAATGCTCAAGTTACAAAAACTGCGTGCTGCATACTTTATCACTGTGCAATGCAATTAAGTTGGCTGTTTTTATATGTCGAGCACTCACCCCCTTGTTCGCGCTGCTTACTTGTTGTATAAGTCCTATTTCAAATCTCTACCCCTCCCCACTTCTTCCCGCCCCCTCCCAGTGGTGTGGCTGGTCATTTTGTGTGGCTGGAGCAATTAATGAAGGTGATGCCTTGATTTACCTTCGGCAAACAAAATATTTTAATAACTAATTCAGGAAAACTTGTCTGGGTAATATCAAACTGGATTATAATACCCACATATACCACTGCGGGGCGCACTCCTGGGCTATATGTCATCCTCCAGGCTCATCTTACTCGTCGTTGCTCTGTGAGGCTGCGGGGCATAGCCATGCCTTTAGTCCATGGTCATTTCGATGTCTGAATGATATAAATGTACTCTCACTGCCACTTTCTAGACTGTAACTTTCGCTGTGTTTCACGTTTCCATGCCGCCAATTCTGAGCGTCCAGGTGCCGCACCTGAACCGGTGGCAGCACGGTGCGACCAGAGGAGGCCGCCGCGAGACGTTTGACGTCACACACTCCTCCCGCCTGGACGAGCGGCAACTGGCGCGTGCGCACAAAACCTGCAAAATAACACCATCCGCGCAAAAATACTTGTAATAAAGACTGCAACTCTAGACAATCGCTCCTTCTAAATACATTTTTGGCGATTTGACAGAAAGTCGCAATTTAATGTAGTATCCCTTTAAGGGATGCAATGCTGGGAGCAGGCTCTTTATTTTCGCCTTCAAACTAATAATTTTGTTGTTCTCATCCACTTTATAGCGGGCTGCTATATCTCTAATGTTAGCTCATTTCAGAAACTTCTACCTGCGCTGCCCTGCTTAAACATTGCAGTAACTTCCAATATAATTTTTTAAAAATTGACTTGCGAACATACAGTAGACTCATTAAGGTGCAGTCGGTACTGATGAAGAATGCGAGAACACCTGGTTGGTTGGCTATACACTCGGTGTGAAATGAATGTAAGAGTCTTTAACTTCGCGTGTCCTTCGGTTAGGAGAGACTCTTGCAGTGGCAGCGACTTTTGCCAAATCCGTGCAAGAATACTCTCGGAGCGTCCACGGGGCTCTATCGACGCAAGCAGGAGGCTTAAAGTAAGCAGAACTATAAAACGGCCAAATTGAATAATCGGCGTGAGCCAGTGGCAGGGCGGCGGTGCTTCCTTCGTGCTGAAGCTTCCCATGCTCCCGCTCAAGCGCTGCCCACCTAGCACGAACCTCGTCCAAGACAGCAGTTCCGGAAGTTGAAGGTTCGGCTAAGTGCCGTTGTACGGTACGGTCGCTTATGGGCGGATCCGCCAGACAGGTGGACTGGCGGACCGCCCGACCAGACAATAGGTATCCGCCCCGTCCGGCGGGCGGATGGAAAGTTGGTCAACTTCAACTTTTGGGCGGACGAGTGGATCTGCCTGGCGACCGGATTGTAGCGATTGGCTGCTTTTTACGGGAACTCTGCCGTGGCAAGATGGCTGTCCGTCGACTGAACTGGGGATCGAGGCATAGGTCATGGCTGTAGTGGCGGCAGCTATACCGCGAAGCATATTATATTGGCCACAATCATGTTGATATTACAAGTGTTCAGAGCAACTGCGAACTTCTCCGCGTGCAGCAGCGGCGAGCGACAGTTTCAGGAGTTGAATTTTGTAATCATTGACGCTGATGGAGTTGACAGAGCGCCTCTTCAAACTGACGCAACACCTACGCGCTGGCGGTGTCACGAAGTGTTTATATGGAGCTGTTTGTGGTTGTTAGAAGCGTTCCTAATTCCTGCAAGGATCATCACGCACAGCGGCAAGTAACAGCTGCTCATGGTGAACTGTACTTGCATGAGTGTCCGCGTAGTGAAAGTGATTGCGATCGGAGCGAGTGCTTTTACGTCAAGGCAGTGAAATGTGCACCTGCGAGAGCTTACTACGCATGCCTGCTTTCTGAATGCTGAAATGAACGTGGCGTTGTGCAGCTAGTCGCATTCGTTGCGATGGTTGTAGTGATCGCGACCGAAGCGTGCACATGACGTTGTTTCTGCTAAGCATTCATTACCATTTTGATCGCGATTCATGTTGTCACTGTGCTTGAGAATTGCCATGTGTGCGACGTGACGCGAGCTTGGCTGCACGGCGGTCGGACTGTTTTCTGCGGCGACAACAGCGATGTCGCCATCCTTCTGCGCCTTGGAGCTCCATTCAGTACATTTTGTGGTGATGGGTGCTTGGGTTACGACTCTCCGGAGGAACTGTGTAACCTCTCTGAAAACATCGGTACAGTGCAAATGTATCTTCGGGAGCATCATTTCTTTTTATTTCCTGCCGGCTGTGCGCACATTTGCCTGCAATAAATATATCGCCGTGATGAATGGGTGACTGAACACTTCCTCTAGCCATTTCGATTTAGGTTGTAACAACATGGTATTACACGATTACAAACAAGAATCACTACCACTTTTAAATCACGGCTGGTTGACAGTGTACAAATCTCTAATATATGCCAACTCGTCAGTCTTTTTTTCATGAAAATTTCAATTGATGTAGCGCAGAAAAAAAAGTGTGGCAGGAGCTTATGCAATCAAAACTGTCCACAGAGCAAGTTGGGCATAATGAGTCTTGACGAAAAGGAAGAAAAAAATATTGAGAAAACCTTTGCCATTGCTTTTTCTCTTTTTGCTTAGCAGTGTTAAGTCAATATTGACAAATGCTTGGCAGTATTCAGTTTAAATGGGATGTTGGTTTCCGCTGCAATCAGAAAAATGCAGTGGTCTTCAAAAACCTCATGGGCAATGATAGTGTTTGTTGTTGATTTTGCCCACGGTCCTTTTCGATCCGGAGATCAGTTGTACGAAACTGGATGTGTTCGCAATGCTATTGTTGCAGACCTGCTCGCGAAATTGGCTTTATTGGTGTTAAGCGGTTGTTCAGCAGCACTTCCTGGGCCAGCCACAACAATTTGTTTCACAAGACAACATGCATTTGCATATGTCTATCTGTCTACATGCATTTGCAATGCACTTGCATATGTCTGTCTGCTACCACCTTCATTTGCCTGTGACTGCTTGCTATGGACATGGTTACTTGCAGACTGCAAAATGAGCTCTGTGGAGCTGGTAAAGCTAGGCTAGGAACAAAGATAATGGGAACAACACCACTGCACAGGGTAGCAATTCTTGCTCTGTCGTCGTACCTTAGCACAGTTTCAACATGCCAACTTGCCACTGGTTCACCCCAGCGTACCCTATGATTAAGTTCTGTGAAATTTACATTAAGCAACTAAGTGAGAGGAAGCAGGTTGTGTAGGCATATCTAGTGCATGCTGTGCAGATAGCTTCCTGCCTCATCATAGCCTGGCCCCTCTGTGTTTCTTACCCTTCATCACCCAGCACCTAAGGCCCATTTTTGGGGCATTGGCAAATCACAAAACTGCAAATCACAAAACACATTTCATACTATTGCCTCTGCTAGATTGTTTTGGCCCATTAAATTTTTTGATACAAATTGGCAAGCTTTTAGAAAACATTTCTGCAATAGCCATCTTTCTCTTGTTCTTCATGACATGCACCCTGACTGCAACATCTCCCTATGATGCTTTTTTCTTTTCCTTTGAAAAAGCATGTGAGTCCTTTATTTATGTAAGGCTGGTTTTCTCATTCTTTAACTTGCATCGAATAGCTCTAAACTGCATCCAAGCTTAAAACAGCCAGCCGTCAGCAGATTTCCCTTGCCAGTTCTCATGCATCCTGCCTTTTCCTGCAATCTCAGACGTCCCCATGGCACTCTCTTGGGCCTCAGCTTTTTATTACTTGCATTATTACCTTCCCTTCAGTGTTTTGTCATATGCCTTCACTGACAGCCATATGGAGTCTGCCACCTTGCAATCAACACGAGCATTTCAGTTCTTCAAACAACATTTTACATTCTCTGGATTGGCCTGTTTGCTAATGTTACTAAGAATTCACTAATATTTTTTTTTATTTTCAGCATTAGATTTTGCCGACTTATAAGGCCTTCCAATAAAGGTATATTCACTGTATACTGGTTCAAATACTCACCTAATAATCCCCATACACCCGCCTACAACCTATGATATTTACACCCCGACGTGTCCTTAGTATCATTGTCTTCCAAGTTGCTTGTGTTAAAATCCCCTTGTGGCATTAGCTTGGGTATTCTAATGGTGCATGCCACAAATCTAACTTAACTAAAATTCTGGAATGAGTTCAGACCTGAGCCGCTTGTTTTATTCTCTCAGACTATTTTTGAAGCTCCAGTGTAACAGCACTAAAGGTGAATCTTCAAATTTCTGCATGTCGTGCAGAAACTGCTGATTTTTTAACTGTTTATCGTCACATAACCAACTAATCTGTTCTGACTCATGGTTCCTTCTGCACTAGTTGCACAGGCAGTGCTGTGTCTCAGTTAGCTCATGCCACTGCATTTCAAGATTCATTGTTGTTTTTGCCACAAAAGGCTGGAATGGCCTTCCAACTCACAGGGCTAGCTATCCTCTTGTGCTTTGAGCTGGTCACTCTAGAAATTCATGCAAAATGATGTTCATCCAGAGAATTAGGTAAATCTCCCAAGGCGAAAATTTGTGATAAGGGAGTAATTACTCATTCGCATCAACTCAAGTGAAGCCATAAGGCTACAAAGAAAACCTACAAAGCTTTCCTTTGTAGTGGTATGGCTGTACTTGAATGCTAATTGTTAATTACTTCTTATTAGTAAATTACAAACTCATCAAGTTCCTACATGGTGGATCATGTTAGCTCACCACTCAAGTATTGTCATTTAGTACTGTTTAGGTATAATAAACGTTAAAATAAGTTCTAATGAAGTGCTTAGCCACTTGCTCAGCTCAGCAAACCAACACAATGCTATCTTATGCGTAAGAACTTTCCTCACAATCTATTTCAAGTAATATAGAGGTAGATTTACACAATAGTTTGTCGGACGGTATACAGTTGCATTTAGGCTAATTTGCATACTGCACAAGCTAGGTGTAGCCAGCTAAACTCATGCACTGAAAAGCTAAGCATGCATTACTGTGCCTATCTGTGTCAAACTTTCCTTGGTGCTTCTCTCTTACTGTCTCTTCAGCTAAGCAAGTCATCGACTTCATAACATGGCTCAGTGAGAATGCTGCAAATGCATACTTTTGCATGTGACTTTTATATATTCAGGATAGTGTTAGCAGGACCGCTGGTTCATCTTAAGCACAAAACCCGCCAACTTCAAGTTGCAATATCTCCAGTAAGGGAGCTATGATGTCGTGCAATAAAATGAAATTACAAATAAGCTGTTTTAAGTATGTGACAGGTATATGTGCATATGTTCTCTGATACAGCGTTAAAGCGATGTCTAAAGTTATTTTCACTGATCAGTAAAATGTAGAATGGCTGAATGTAACGATGACCAGTTCCCAAGGTAGCAAGCAAAAGTGAGCATTGCTAACTGTTAATAGATGTTCATACCACTTAACATATGCTGAATTTTAGAGTGCTTTTAGTTGCTGACTATCAACATGTTCTGCTAAATACACCCATATCACTGCCAGGGTGCTTGCAAAGAAAAATAAACTGAGGCATTGACAGGCAACAGAAATTTGGAAAAGATCAATATGAAGTTAGGCCAGAGAATGCCAAAGGAAAACAGAAAAGCAGTGATGGCTTTTGTCATTTCATGGCATCTCTATACTGCAACTTGAAGTTGACGGGTTTTGTGCTTAAGATGAACCAGCAGTCCTGCTAATACTATCTTGAATATATAAAAGTCACATGCATAAGTATGCCTTTGCAGCATTCTCACTGAGCCATGTTATGAAGTCGATGTCTTGCTTAGCTGAAGGGACAGTAAGAGAGAAGCACCAAGGAAAGTCTGACACAGTTAGGCACAGTAATGCATGTAACAATTGCTCTTGCTCTCCTATTCCATACCTCTCAAGTGTCAATTATCTCGGTGTCCATTTCGATTCTAACATGTCCTGGAACACTCATTTGGCTAATGTTTGTGAAAGGCTGCACAAAATAGCCTGCCTGCTATATTCTATTAAAGCACTATGCCCAATTTACATAAGGAAAACAATAGCACATGCATTGGCGTACACTGTGCTGCGATATGGAATTTGTTCTTTTTATTTCTGTTCAGTGTTTTGGCGCAACATAGTTAATTCTTTACTAAAATCTATAATTCGAGCTGTGATGTATTGTGTGCACATTACTAACAATTCCAGTCTTTTTTCATGCTCGCACATGCCGGCTGCATTTAGCGTCTTCGCCAAATGCAGCCGGCACAGCGCGCTAGCGCGCTATGGCTGCGCAGAAGACGCGACGGGGACACCTCTCCTGGCCACGTCATCAGCGCACGTGTTTGCGGTCCGATGGGCAAAACATGCGCCGTACCGAGAAGGCTCACACCCGGAGAAGAAAGGCTGCTAGGCGATTCGAATCGGGAAACAAAGGTTGTGGGGGAACGCTCGGCACCAGAAAAACCGGTTCAAAACCGAAAGTCGACGATTTTGCCCATCGGGGCACACATTTTTTGACGTCACACTGTTTACATCAGGGAGAGGTCTATTGTCTGGTCGGGCGGTCCGCCAGTCCGCCTGCTTGGCGAATCCGCCCAAAAGCGATCGTACAACGGCCACTATGCGCACGGGCGTACGATGAAGCCTGTCTGCACATGCCCGACGCGCGAACAGGCGGGAGCGGGGCTATCCATAGCGGGGCGCAGATAGCTGTGCATGTCAGATGGGCGCCTGCGCACGGGCGCTCCCGCGCGCGTCGAAAGGGGGTCCGGTTTATAACAATCGGAGGACAGGGTGGCTTTCGGGGACTCTCTTCTTGATGGCTTGAAGCTCTTTCAGGTTCACTCAAGTTTTCTCGGAAGCCTTTGAGATCCCCAACGATCCGTTATTCACGGCTTGCCGTTCTTTCAGTCGGCTCGCGAGTTGGAGCGAGCCAGCACCA
Source organism: Amblyomma mixtum (assembly GCF_055824585.1). Lineage (NCBI taxonomy): Eukaryota > Metazoa > Arthropoda > Arachnida > Ixodida > Ixodidae > Amblyomma > Amblyomma mixtum. Next base: position 423,968,655 of record NC_143014.1, on the reverse strand, counting down.
GGAGCATGGAGACGCAGGCCCGTTTTCGATGTCCGTCGCGGCGCGCTGCTGGGCGCGCAGGCGCTCCGCAGGTACGCCGAGGAAGTGTTCGTCGAGTTGCCGCTTAATACACGCTGTCACCGGCGCTGGCCTTGGTGTTGCGAGGTCATCACCGGCCGGTACTCGGTCAGCCTAAAAACCCGCCGACCGGCTTCTCATTCAGCGGCGAGTGCAACTGGGTCTTGTCGACGGCGAGCCTCGCCAGCGCAAGCGCGGCAGGCGTCATTTTCATTTGTAGGCTTTGCGCCAGTAGAGTGCAATTTACCCCTTACTTTCCTCATTTCTACCATCGCCGCCTCTCCATTCGTTCTCATCTTTTTCTCCTGGCCGCTTTGATCGGTGACCTTGGACGGGCATCATCCACGCGACTGCTCGATGTGGGCTCTGTGCAATGGCTCACGCCGTAAAAAAAAAATGAGGGAACCGTTCCTTCCATGATCTTCTCCGCATCCAGCATTCACCCCGCAAGGCTTGTTCGCGCGGAGATGCGAGGAGAGTTTTTGCGTTTTGCTGGCTCGTTCGCCCTAGTTTCGCAGGGTGCCTCCAGCGGAGGTGAGCGTTCGTAGGCGCTTAGTGCTGGTTGACTTGGTCCTTAAATAGTAAGAAAGAAGTGATTTTTATACCCGTGCCACACGGGCAGATTTAATGCCATTAAGTGCTTACTGCCTTAAGTTTTAATGGCATTCGTGCGGTGCCACACGCACAAATTTAATGGCATTAGCCTTACTGCCATTCGCGACCTACTGAGTTCGCCACAACTCATTCGCCCGTGCAATGCCTACTCTCGTTCCCATTCCACACGCAGAAAAGCATGCAGCTTTGTTAGTAGCGACTTCCTAACCAGTAGGAAATAGTTAATTCTTAACTTTCAGTCAGATGAGGCAACTATACTGCATTTTCGATGCGAAGAGCGCCATTTTTATCAGCCTTATTGACAGGTACTCTCGACTTGGGTGCTGACATGCGAGTCTATGGCTACTTTTTCTACTTGTAAAGAAGGAAATGCCGTATATTCTGAAAAATCGATTTTATATTACATTTGAACAACATTTCCCATATATTGTGCTCATTAGCAATGTTTATATTCAGATGAAGCTTTTAACTACCTTGCAAGCGTTATCGTCATCGTCACTTTCGATAATGGCATTAAATGTGGACGTGTAGCACCAACTCCGAAAATAATGGCATTAACAAACTTAAGGCCTTAAGCATTTACTGCCATTTCTTGTGAGCGTGTGGCATGGGTATTAAAGTGCTGCGGCGTGTCGAAGCGATTTTTTCGCTCAGTTGTGTCAATATATTCTGTGATCTTGATGGTGATGAAACGACCCATATATTCTCACAAGCACTAAGATCAGGTGTTACTGGCTTTGCAACCCTGTTACCACAAAAGCTGTTGCGAGGGGAACACAAGGTGCGAATTTATTCGGGCGAAGTCGCTTAACACACGTGCTTTTTTTTTCCAGGCAGAAGTCTACCTGGTGCCTCGGAAAGTATTTTCTAGTCGGGCAATCACGTCTGAGACAGAGAGGAACCCAGGCACAGCTGGCGTCCAGCCTTTCCTCAGGCTTCCACCGCCGGCCTCAGCTGTTTGGACGGTCATGCAGCAGGCTGCATCCTCGCCGTTCAAATAAAACTGTCCATCCCCCGAAACTTTCAGTTCTGAGCTTATATTTGGACATCCGCTGTAATTTCTACAACAAACGTGACACACTGGCGCGCGATGGCTGCCCTGTGCAGAGTGTCTGCTTTGTAGCATCTTTCCCTGCCCGTCTTCTGGTACCAAGCAGTACACAGCTGTTAGAAGACGTTACGTAATTAAGCGTTTGCCACTCGTGTTTTGTCAATGTCTTTGAACTCGGAAAATATTTGATCGTAAACACCTGTCACTGAATCATTGAGCATGTTTTTTTGTACTCTTACTGGAAATAAATAAACATGACTGCTTCTCATCAGGTTGTGTGTCATTCTGCTGCTGACGTAAAAATCAACAGCACTGAAGATTTACCAAGATATATTTTTATATCAAAATTATACACGGTCCCTGCAACGGTTTTCAGCGAGGGTAAGAAAAGTCGAGGTACTGATAAATATTGAATAGGTCTCCCTGAAAAAAAAAAAAAAATTCTAGCATTTGTAGCACCATAAATATTGGCTATTAAAAACAGGCCTCCGACTTTTCTCAACTCGTACATCGGAGCGAGCCAGAAAAACAGGCGGGGAACCTTCCCCGCCAGCGATCAACAGCCGGGTTGTTTACTTTCTTTTTCGCCGCCCACTCCGCCTCCGCTGTGGAAGGGAGCAAGGTGTCCAGCCGGTTGTGCACGCCGTCTCCTTCGCGTGCTTCGTTTGCAAACGTCAGTGGGGTTTTCGGCCAGCCTAAGAGAGCCCCTGACAGGTGGCATCACGTGTGCCTTGCGAAGGCGAGAATTCGCGCGCACCTTCGGCCCTGAACCTTACCGCGAGGTAGGGCGAATTTCGCAAATTTTTCCATTCTCGTCTCGACTTTGAAGACTTGTACGCGGTATGAACGCTGAATAGTCTTTTTTACTGCATATAATGTACGCACCTTGAAGGCAGTTTCACGGACCCTTTAAACGTTCGCCCTGACGAGATGCGGCTGGAGTTCCTGGATAGAAGGGACACTCTTGTATGGCTTGCAGCAGGGTTTCTGGAGCTTTGGGTCTAGGTGCGCGGATTCGAAAAAAAAAATGCGCTTCTAGCCAATAACTGTGGTCTTGAGACACGGAAATGCGTGTAATGATGAACGTGCGTAATCAAGTAGGGGCTGGAAGCAGCAGAACTAAAGAGCACAAAGCCTCCTAGACTAGGTTGAATGGCGCATTAGAAGACCTCCGCAGTGCAAGCCCCAAGCATAGCGCAGCCTACGTTAGCACGCGCAGTCGTCTACTCAAACGTTCATAACTTCGCGCATACGTGTGCAGGACCTCCGTCACTCTGATTCAGCTGCTCAGGTTAAACGGTTATTGTCGCACTAGTCTGCAATCACTACGTTAGCACATTTCTACCCGCCGCGGTGGCTCAGTGGTAAGGCGCTCGTCTACCGAGCCGGAGTACCCGGGTTCGAACCCGACCGCGGCGGCCACTTTTCGATGGAGGCGAAACCCAAGAGGCGCCCGTGTGCTCTGCGATGTCAGTGCACGTTAAAGGGACTATGCAGCAAATTAATTTCGATTACGTAAAGCAGGCGACAGATAGGCATTCCATCACTCGTCACCCTAGCGCAAGAATTTTTGAGCTAGCTTCAATAATAACGAAGTTATAGACGATTAAAAATCACGCTGCTCCTCTCCCCCCTCAACTCATACGCGCGGAGCACCAAAAAAAAGTAATGAAAACAGCTCTGGGACTGGGCCCCGCCCATGATTACGTCATTCGCTGACGTTCGGTTTGCGAATTCCGGTTGTCGCACCCAGCAACCAACAGCGTCGGCAGCGTCTCTCCCGTCTCTCTCCGCCTTCCTGGATCGCGGCGCACGTCGGTTTTCTTTGCTTATCACTGCGACAAAGGCACTGCGAGTGGTTCCCGATCTCCCTACAGAAATAGGCGGCAGAGGTAAATTGAAAACATATGTGTCAAGGCAATGCCCTGGCTCGTGCCCGAGGGGGTTGCGCGGCAGCTCGAGCAGACAATTTTCACGGCTACCGGAAGCGTACCCGTGACGTCAAGGCTGCCGTGGCTCCAGCGAATGACAACGTGTGGTGGCCTGCCGACGTCACGGAACTAGTGATGTCTATTTTCCCGATTTTAGTTTCAAAGTAGGTCAGTACGAAGGCACCAATAGGCCCGCGAATTTAAAAAAACGCGGTTTTTAAAAATTGATAATAAATTGCCGGATCAGTTCCGAAGACTCACACTTGGTGTGAATGCTTCTTAGCATCATTTCTAAGTACTGAAAACATTTACAAGTGACTTTTAATTCATTGCATAGTCCCTTTAAAGATCCCCTAGATCGTCGAAATTATTCCGGAGAACTCCACTACGGCACCTCTTTCTTTCTTCCTTCTTTCACTCCTACCTTCCTCCCTTCCCTTACGGCGCGGTTCAGGTGTCTGCCGAGATATACGAGACAGATACTGCGCCATTTGCTTTCCTTAAGAAACCAATTGAAAACCAATTATCAATTTCTGGGACGGTATTCACAAGGGCGATGAAATCCATGCCTAGGTGGGGGTGACTAAAGGCGTCCCGCCTTCAGAGCAGAGCACTGCTGAGGCCTCATTGTGAGATAGCTGTATTACCCCGAGTCTCAAAGCCCTGCCCGGACCCGCTACTTATTAAATAGCTAATGAGCCAGGCTCGGACTCATCATGTAGTGTGCGAGGGCCGGCCCGTACCCCCTGCAGCTTAAGAGGTGCTCAGTGTGCGCATCTAGTCTGCTATTATCGGATACAACTCGAGAAGTAGCGGCAAATGCCCCTCGAAGGAGCCTCTCCAGCCAAAGTTGTCGACCCATTCTCCCCCTTCACCGAGCTGCTACCATGAAATCGCAGGAGGGGGCAGATAAGTGGGGAACAACCGCTGCTTATTCGTATTAACCGGGGCGTCGTGAAAATCGTTCGTCGCCGTTGGCTGGAGGGTCTCTTCTCAGAGGCATCTGCCACGTCGTTCTTGATAGTTTATGGTTTAGGGGTTTAACGCCCCAAGGCAACTCAGGCTATGGGGTTTTTCGTAGTGAAGGGCTCCGAATATCTCGACCACCTGGGGTTTTTTAACGTGCACTCATTTTGCACAGTACACGGTCTTCTAGAATTTCGCGTCCGTCGAAATTCGACCGCCGGGGCCAGGATCGAGTGCGCGTCTTTCGGGTCAGCAACCGAGCACCGTAACCACTAAGCCACCACGGCGGCTCTTGATTCTTGAATTATATCGGGCTATGCACATGGAAGGAAGGGGCCTGCAAAGCCGCTTAAATTGGAATAACGCGTGAAAATATTGCTTTGGTAAGCACAAAAACAACGAGAAGGAAAAGCTCAGTCGGCCGCTCACATTTTTGGAAACTGATCTCTGAATGTCGCCGAAATTCCGACAGCCAAATGAAAACGAGTTCAGAGCAGGCTTAATGACCTACTTTGCATCTTTGCATCGGGTTTTCTTTACACCCAATTGTGTCTACATATAGAACGTCGTCGAAGCCATAGCAGTGACAATTTTTTTTTTGATGAACTTGGTTTCGCGGGTAGAATTAATTACCGCGTTTCAATGTAGAGAAGGAAAAGCGCCTTTCTATTGCGCAGTATGTCTGAAAGACCCGAATTGGCGTGCATAAATATGCTCTGCCCCAACGGCATGTCGTGTAACGTAGAGATGTGCCTTTGGGAGGAGGAAACAAGGAATCAAGGACTGCCTTGTAACAGTCGGCTGCCCGTCGAGCAGTCGAATGAAGGTCGACCTTCTCCAGCGGTTCTTACACAGCTTCAAATGTCCAGTTGGAAGATACAAGTTGCAACCGGGCAGATGCGGAGGCTAGTCCAATCCAGCAGTGCTCTTGTTTTAGTAGGCGGACACGCTCAAGGGGAGGTTATTAAGCGCCCTCCTAGTTTTTATCTTCGTGTTTGTTGCGATACCATTAGGTGGGTCATGAAGGCAAAAGCTGTCCGTCGGTGTCTGTGTGAAGCCTCCACCAGCTGAGTGGTGCTTAGGTGGACTATCCTCTCACCACCTGTGAACCGTCCACCTCTCCTCCTATCCCCCCTCTCCACCTGTAGGGGGAGAGCAGGGAGACGCCCGAACCATCCAGCAAACAGTGAAATGGCTAAGAAAATGACCCAGAAAAGAGTAGGCCTGTACGCATTAAACATACAGCCTGCCAGAAAACTTTCAGTGCAAAACGAGGCTTGCAGGAGCCAATCCTTCCCGTGTTGGTCGGGAAGCGCAACCAGCGTTCCACCAGCCCCACCGGAGGCTGCGTTTGAAACCCGCGAATGCAGTGGTGCATCGCTTGAACGCTACGCCACTGCACAGGTAGTGGTACGAGGACCCACCGCAATCTGTGAATGGGGCAAATTTCGCGCAGTTGCGTAGTCGGAATTGGAATAGAATCAGATATCGAATAGATGGGGAAGTGAAAGAACGAACTCAGAATTGGAATACATTGAGAACTGGAATAGATTGGCGATTGATATCCGCATGCTATCGCATTTCCTCCGGATCAAACCAATTGATAGCCGGCAATATTTATTTCTTTTTTTTTCATGTGTCTCTCAACCGGCTGGTATGCACATGCCGTGTGCGCCCGCTACAAAGCGAGCAGCCAGAAGCAATCCTCATCACGATAGGAAATCTGCGCATGGCTGAAAATGCTGCCGAAGCAGAAGCGCAGCGCGGTCGTCGAGAAGACCCACCTTTGGAGGTCTCTTTAATGCTTCAGTTAGCCTCAAATACGTAAATAACAGAAGACCTTCTTCACTGGGTCGCAGAAATCACCCACAACAGCTGCGCTGTAAGAATGTAGCACCGAGTACCGTAATTATACTGCGAGTTCTTTCAAGCTACGTTAAGAACAATGTGTGCAGCTCCGAACCTGCGAGGTTCGGAGGAGGAAGTACAGAGGTGCATCAATCCAAAATGAATTGCTGTGGCGCGTGTACTCTACACCGCAAAGATGAAAGATGTGCAGAACGATTCGGAAACTTTTGTGCGTGAAGACTACAGTCGAGCGGACTCATCACGAACCTGATGGCCATTATAAGTGGGCTGTCACGTCTAGTATGCTAATGTGTAATTAGAGAAATCTACTAATTAAGAAAGTGTAAAACCATTAACGTTGCCGCGTCATACCCATAAGGCGGAGCTTAAGCGTGCCCCTAATTTTAATATTACTGCTTGGTATGACGATATCCTTTTCTCGAAACGTTGGCAAGCACCCCGAGGATTTTCCCCTCATTCACTTGGCGATTCTCAAGAACCACCTGCCCAGCTAGCCTCTCTCTACCATGCTTAAAGGTGCATTTTGGCTGATTTTAAACACGCGTATTCTGGGAACGGCGACGATGTTAAACGTTTTTTCTTTGATTCAGGGGCCACTTTGACGATCTGAAGTGCGCGAGGCGAAAGCCTTTCCACGCAGTTTTGGCCGCACGGTCGTTGGCACACACGAGGCGGCTATGGGTCTACTTGGTTTGGCTAGCCATGACTAATTGGGTATTGTCATGACCCATGACTTACTAGTCATGATTGGTTAATTACTAACTAGTCATGACTAGTTACACCCACTGCAGGGCAAATACCTCTCCCATGTCTCTCCAATTAACCCTGTCCTTTGTCAGTTGCCGTCACTGTATCTCCGCAAACTTCTTAATCTCATCCGCCCACCTAACTTTCTGCCGTCCCCTGCTACGTTTGCCTTCTCTTGGAATCCACTCCGTTACCCTTAAGGACCAGCGGTTATCCTACCTTCGCATTACATGCCCTGCCCAAGCCACTTTCTTCCTATTGATTTCAACTGAGATGTCATTAACCCGCGTTTGTTCCCTCACCCACTCCGCCCTCTTCCGATCTCTTAGCGTTACACCTATCATTTTCCTTTCTATAGCTCGCTACGTTGTTGTTAACATAAGCTGAACCCTCTTTGTTAGCCTCCACGTTTCTGCCCCATAGGTGAGCACCAGTAGGATACAGCTGTTGTATACTTTTCTCTTCAGGGATATTGGTAAGCTAGCATTCATGATCTGAGAGAACCTGCCATATGCGCTCCACCCCATTCTTATTCTTCTAGTTATTTCCCTCTCATGATCCGGATCTGCAGTCACTACCTGCCCTAAGTAGACATATTCTCTTACTACTTCCAGCACCTCGCTACAAATTGCGAACTGCTGTTCCCTTGCTAGGCTGTTGAACATTACTTTGGTTTTCTGCATGTTAATTCTTAGCCCCACCGTTCTGCTGTGCCTGTTTAACTCATTGATCATGCTTTGCAGTTCTTGTACTGAGTGACTTAACAAGGCAATGTCATCAGCGAATCGCAAATTACTCAGGTATTCTCCATTAACTCTTATCCCCAACTGTTCCCATTCCAGCCCCCGGAATACCTCCTGTAAGCAGGCAGTGAAGAGCATTGGCGAGATCGTGTCTCCCTGCCTGACACCTTTCCGTATTGGAATTTTATTGCTGACTTTATGGAGAACTATAGTAGCTGTGCAATCGTTATATCTTCCAATATTTTCACATAACACTCTTCTACACCCTGATTCCGCATTGCCTGCATGACAGCTGAGGTTTCCACTGAGTCAAATGCTTTCTCGTAACGTAATCAATGAAGGCTATATACAGGGGTTGCTTATATTTTGCGCATTTCTCTATCACCTGATTGATAGTGTGAATGTGGTCTATTGTCGAGTCGAATGACTAGCTAGGCATGACTAATTAGTTGATGACTAACTAGTCATGATTGGTTAATGAGTAGCTAGTAATGGCTAACCAGCCATGAGAAACAAGTCATTAACCAGTCATAACTAGGCATGAATGGTTAATGACTAACGAGTCATGAGTGATTAATGACTAACCAGTCATGACTAGTTAGTCATTAACCAATCATGACTAACTAGTCATGAGTGGTTAATGACTAGTTCAAATGCCAAATAAGTAGTTAATTCAAATGCCAAAGGCCCTGGTTCGATTCTCAGCCTCGACCGTTTTTTTTTAGTAGTGTCGCCGAAACGCGGACACATTTGCCGACATGGCTGCTAACGACAGTATGAGGAATTAAAGGCTTTCGCCTTAATATTGCGTTTGTGCAGCTGTTACCTGTGGAGAGAAACAGCTGTGTTTGCTCCCCCTCATTTGAGTTCTCCATTAAAGCCTTCTTTCCAAAAACGAACATTGCAAGGGCGGACTCGTAACACTGACACTAATACGCCTTGATAAAGGTGCCAGCAATTGCGCGAATCTCGGAACGAATGCAAGCAGAGAACAATGCGTCCAAGCCAACATTGTGGCGGTGGACCGCAGTCTGGCAATGCTGTCATATCAGGGACACATGAAGGCGTTGGGAAAATTGTGGCGGCTGCCAACTTTACTTCAAAAACGCCGGGGAGCAAAAGCCGGCTTCACGCCCCCTAGAAGCGGGCGTGAAGACGTCTTTTGCACAACTTCCGCTGGCCCTGTCTACGGGAAGCATGCGAGCAACGAACTGATCAAGAGCTGCAGCAGACATGGCGAATCCTGATCGTGGTGGGCATCGGCAATGCCCCCGAAGCACGCGATAGACACGTAGCCGTCGCTGTCAAAGGGGTGCAGTTCCACGTTCTCCAGGGCGCTGCAGCGCTCAACTATGGCTCCCAGTATTTCTGCGGTGGCCTCCTGCTTCCCAGTTTCGACGGTCATGAAGCGGAGGCGCAGGGCGCGAGATTCTGGGTTGTTTTCCAGCAGCTGCCAAACGTTGGCGTACGCACCGGGGTACACTCCATCCGGGAACAGAGACCACGTCAGGCTCTCCAACGAACTCTCCGGCGCGATGAGCAGGGAGACGATGTCCGCGGGATACACTCTGCAGCTCAAGCAGCTGAATGAGGTCAAATTCGGACACAGGCGAGCGCAGCGGATAACGTTGGCCGGGTCAGTCATGATGCAGTTGTCGAGGTTCAGCTTCCTGACGAACTGCGCTCGCCTGGGTGTGAAGAAATTTGCCATGGCTTCATGGCTCACGTTGGGGCTGCAGCGGACTTCCCTTAGAACACCGGCATCATACACAAGGCTCTCGAAGCGCTTGCTTGTGTCTTCAATTGCCAAGAGCGAGCAGGTGTCCAGGTGCACGAGAATTCTAAGCCAGACTTCGTCCGGCAGAGTAGAGAAATCGTAAAACCGGCGGCCCCCGGACATGGCTTGTGCGTCCAACACAGCGGCTTGAAAGCGCCAGCACCTGAAAGAGCGGAGCAAAGGCGAACGTGATGGGCAAGGCGATATCCGAAGGACCCCTGCTCTGCCTTCATTATCTCTCTAAAGAACCGATAATCACACGTTCTTCAAGGAACGTATCTCTCTTGTCCAACGTTTTGTTACTTTTATCCGCGAAAATGACGCGCTCGGCACGAGACATCAACGGTAGCCGCCTAATCCTGGGCGCTGGAAGGCACTCCCATATTCACAAGCGACCGCTACAGGGACAGCGCAATAACACTGCACGTGAGTGTCCCACCTATGGGCGAGGAACTAAATATTCAGAGGGCACTTTAGCTCTCTAAAGTGCTGCAAGGCGAAAGCCTTTCTGGGCGCGCTGTTTTTTTACATTTTTCACACAGTTTTTTATTGTTTTTCATTTTTGTTCTTTTCTTATTTTTTTAATTTATTTTATTTTATTTATGAAACCCATGCATTCACTACATGCGCCTTTATTCATGCTCAAACCCTGAGCTTTCGTGGCGGAGTTTTAGCATCTCCACTTCAAATGCCAAAGGCCCTGGTTCCTCCCAACCTTGAGGCAGTTTTTTTCTTAAGTGACGCCGAAACGCGGACACACTTGCTGATACAACTTGGTCACGAAAGTATGAGGCATTAAAGGTTTTCGCCTTAATACACTTATCAATGCGCGCGGTAGCACGGTGCAAAGCATCGAAGAACAAACTCCACCACAACGGCGACGCACAACGCGCACGCTGACATAAGGCGCCTTCCCAAGCGGCTGCCAATGCACGGCGACTTGGTCCCCTCCGCCCAGCAACAGACGTCAGTGATTAGCCATTGGCTTCGCCGCCAGACGAGACGCCGTCCGGCCCGGCGTCGCTGCTTTGAGTTCCAGCTTTAACCCGTTCGCAAACGAGACTATCACCCACATCGGCCGGGCAGCGGACGCTCCCGAGAAACCACGTCAACGGGCGGCAAGCCGCGCGCCACGGAAGGCGAAGCAGCCGAAACGCGAAGGCAACAGCCGCCATGCAGCGACACGAATCCGACATATCGGTGCGCTACCGTGTACCGCGCCGTTAAGCCATCTGACTCTCAATGAACCACGCGCAACTCATGGGTTATCGAGCCCGCGCAGCGCTGTACTGCGCTTGACGGACACGACGTCATGACTCCGACACTCGCGCGAAGGCCCCACGGCCGCCAAACAAGATATCTGGAGAGGCTCGAAGCTTTCCCCTATCTTTTGATTTTTTGTTTCACTCCGAGCAACATTTTCCCCTCTAAAAGTCACAGTACAGGTAAACCCGAATGCCCGGTGTGAACGAACCATTAGACAGTTTTAGCATAGCCTAGTTCTTCATCAAATAGTCTCTCTCTCTGTGGCAAAGCGGAGATGTATTAGTGCAGATATATACCCGATCAACGTATACGCCTGCTGCGCAGGGGCGCGCACCGGCCACTGCGTATGCACAGCGGCGCATGGGGCCATTGTGGTTTTCCGTTTTCCCACCAAAAATTTATCGCTCGCATCCCAATCTTCTTTTAAATGCGTCGTCCTTGCAGGCTTCGCGCGCGCGTTCGCGGAGCCCGGCTTGAGCCGAGCCCAGCGCGCACAGCGTTCTGCAACGCTGTGACCTCTCGCCATTCCTGCTCAACATCGCCATGTTGTCACTTTCAAGGCACATTCGTGCGGCGTACGTGACTGCGCGCAACCACAAACACGAGCAGAGAGGATTCCTTCGCTTCTCTACAGGTTCGGCTTTCGTCTCCACCGTCCCCCTCAGTACACCCAGAACACGCGTATTTTAACCTATGTTTCGCGCATAAACGCGACCCCACGCCATCCAACGCTACCACCAAGCCATTGTGCCTCGCAAATTACAGCGCCGATGCCGTGTAGGTCTACCATGTGGACAAGCAAATTCTGCAAGAACAGAAAATTTTGCCGGAGAAACAAATTAAATAAAAAAAAAATGCGACCATCGTCGTGGTATACCTACAGCAGCGCAATTTATTTTTCATAGCGTGCATGAATAAATAAGGCGTTTTCAAAACGTGAGACAAAAGACTTCGCAGACGTACAGCCGGCCAAATATTTAGCTAGGTCGCTCGACAGCCGCTTTTTCTGCACTCTTGCGCTTTTCGACGAAGCAAACTTACAGGAAGCTCAATATTAAGCGCGGGCTTGGGGAGCCAGGGCTTAGATTTGATATTTTCGCAAGTTTGCGCCCTCCTAGGCTCCAGGAGCACGGAACGCGTGGCCGTTACGAACGCCAGCTAAAAATTGGGCAGGCTGTATACACTTGTAGCGCCGGCACGAATTGAGGCAGCGAAAAGTTCGCAGCAAGATTCTGTTCTGTGATGCAGGAATCAATCGAACGATACAATTATACAAAAGAAAGTTACCTTTGGTTTTTCAAATGTGTCGTTTGCCCCCGGTGCGGACCGTTGCGTCTGCGTTTGAAGAGCAGCTCGATTGAAGCGCCACAAATGCCTCTACGGTGAGCTAAAAAGACGGTTAAACAAGAATTGTAGCAATAATTTTTGCCTTATTCATTTTTAAGTTGTATTTTAGCATTTAAAATTAAAATACTACTCCAAAAATGTATTGTAGTCAAGCATGCAAAGAATGTAGTGATAAGAAGCGCTCGGGCAGCCCGCAAGCAACCCGCGGGCATAGAGTTCCATACTATTACCTAGAGGGAAAGCTGGCGGCGCTGCATTTCAGTCACTGCAACTCTGAAAGTACCGCAACCAGCGGGCGGCGCGCGGGCAACATTGGGGTGTAGTTGCCAGAGGTGGTCCAGCGCGGCGAGCGCGTCGTCTGCTAGGCGAAGAAAGTCTCCCTTGAGGCCGCCTTGTTCATTGGTTTTGCGCAAAAATAAATCAATGAAAGTATTCATAATTGAGAGCTTAGATGAGGTGAGGGTTTACGAAAACCTTGAAAGCGTCGCACGACAGTTGCGCAGCCTCTCGTATTCTTTAGCCCACGGGTGTGCGCTAACAACGCAAGAAGCAGGCTTGTCCTATCGCTTCCGTGAGAGGCTCGCAAATGCATGTTTTCGGGACCCGGAAAACTTTAAAACCGGTAGGCTGCGTACATACCAGCGGGATATAGCAAAACGATTAGTAAATCAGTTCACTTGGAAGTCTGATGCATATGACACGTTCCCTTTACGTTTACTGTTTCCTGCCGCCTGTTCTTCTTTCCGTGTGGTCAGTCGCCGGTCGGAGGCTTGTGGGAGGTAGTTGGATGACCCCAAGGTCGACGAGGGGGCCAAGGCTCTAACTGTGCAGAAAGTTGGGCAAGTTGGTCGATATGCATACTGAAAAATTTGCGCAGAAAAAACGAGGACAAAGCAAGCTTGTCTTTGCTTTGTCCTCGTTTTTTCTGCGCAAAATTTTCAGTATGCTCTAACTGTGCGGCCAGATAGCCAGATAGCATGCGGACGTGCTGTGGCTGTATTTCGATAGACGCGAAATACAAAAACTCCCGTGCGCAGTGCGATGTAAGTACGCGTTAAATAACTCCAAGTGGCATAAATTCCCCCACTGCGCTTCACTTCGGCACCCCTCATAGCTAACGTGTCACTTCTGGACCTTAAACTCCGCAATTTATTATTTTTTATTTAAGCCTCATTAGCCAATATCGATGACCAGTAGGGAAAAAAAATCTCGTAAAGCAACGTCTCCAAAGACATTTATAGCTGTCACACTCACACAAACACAGACACACGGCGCACAGAGACACGCACACTCACGCACAGACACACGCGGTGCACAAGGACACGCGCACACATAGATACGCACGCAGACACACACACTGACAGAGACACGCATACACAGACACGCGCGCGCACCAGAGACAGGCGCGCGCACACACACACACGCGCACACAGAGACACACACGCAGATATACGCTCAAATAGAGGCACAGACATGCGCGCGCACACAGACAGACAAACACGCACACAGACGCGATACTGAACGTGCTATTTCGTAAAACACGCCGTCCAACCACCTCGGAAGCACTGCCCCCCTCGGCGCCTAGAGCGAGTGGGCCATCTATGGAGACGCCTAATCACGTGGTCGCAACTGACCAATAGGCGGCGCGGCGGCAAAGAGAAAACAGCTGCGGTACTTTCAGAGTTCCAGTGACTTTAGCCACCATGGACGCTCAAAGCATCATGGGGCAATGAGCTACTTGTTGCGGCGCAGTCGTAATTTTTCGGGGACATGGAGGGGCACTACTGAGATGTGTCATTCCGAAAACGCTGTTCGTGTGTGCGCAGACGACTTTCGCGCGAACGCAGTGTGCAAAACTCGTAGTAGTGAAAACGCGACGACACACGACGCCAATAAAAGGGTTCACTTTTCTGAAATGCCATAAAAACCTCTTATAGTGTTTAAGCAACAAAATTTTTTTTGAAAGCACATTTATTTTTAAACGTGCGCCTGTTAATTACGAAATATTAGTTTTTGTAGTCTTCATTACTTGGCCAATAGAAGAGCTAGCCATCCCTAATTTTGGGCGAACTTTGCACTTAAACGCTTTTCTGCTCGTTTGTTGCAATTTACAGACAGGATATTGAACGTTAGGACATTCTTGATTATCGAATAGCGTTTATTTTTGCATTATTTTTTGGCCAAAAGTTGCAGTTCTGCTGTCGGTAGCTCACCGCCCCATTATGCTTTGAGCGCCCATGGTGGCTGAAGTGGTCTCGAGGGATCTCCATGCAAACTCCCCTAGACGGGCTGCCAGCTTTCCCTCTAGGTAACAGTAAGAAACTCTATGATGGCGCATTGAGCCCATACATGGAGGAAGGAAAAAAAGAGGAGAGGCCGTTTCCACACAACACCCTGGGAGAAAAGTGTGGAGAAAATCACGTGGTTTTTTTCCACGATCGGGAGGCCATCTTGTCCTGGGCAGCTTAGCAACGGCGTTGTAGTTGCTGCTTGCAAACCGGGCGGTAGCAGACGGCCGCGGCGTAGCATTTGCCGTGCGGCGTAGGCGTACTTTTCTCAACTGCTCGAGTTTGTTTTTGATCGGGCTCACAAGCTGACGTTGGCGCCGTTCACTCATATCTCAGGTGGAATTCGCTGCAAAACTCTCGTTGTTGCGTGCATTGATTTCAACGTGCTCGGCGACCACGATCGGACGGGCATTTCGTCTACTGCGTCACTGCTCGGAGCCGTCGGGCGACCACCGCTGCTCACTGAGGAGCACTCGCGCTGTTCGTTCACCAGTGATTCAATACGCCGTGCGCTAGAGAGGTCGTCGGCGTATTGTGCGGACGTTTCGCGTCCTGTGCGTGCAGTGTGCGTGTGCCATTCCCGCTCCCGTTTCCATCGGCAGTGAAACCTCGTTGCTATTAGGCGTGTTCTTGCAACGCTCCAGTGATCGTCACTGGTGTTAGTGTAACTGTCATTTTCGTTTTTCGCGATTGCGCTTGTGTGAGCGGCGGGGGCCATGACATGGGCGGAGGGCGATATTTTAAAGGAAGCAGCTGCGCTCGCTTTGCTCTTAGTTGTGAGATGCAAGTCACTCGCCGCCTGGAACAGCCAAACTCATAAGTGGACTGGCAACCCTGACTGGCTCCGCGCGTTCCCTCTCGGAGTGCCGAGGCGGGAAGAGAGCCTTCGGCCGCGAGCTGAGAGGCCGCCGTCTGTATTTCAAGCCCTTTGTTTGTGACTGTTGTTCAACAATAGAATAAATGCATCCGTGCTCACATATGGCGCAGTCGACGTCCCGAACATCGGTGTAGCCCACCCATTCGAAGCCGCAAGCCACTTCACCGAAAGCCAGAGTCAACGTGTGTCGAGCCCGCCGCCCGTCTCACCGCCGCCGCCGCCGCCGCCATGCCGCTCATAAACTGGGAGGAAGCCACCGCCTCGGACCTCGCTGGTTTTACAGTGGACTTCTTGCGAGATGAACTATCCCAACGCAATTTGGACAATACTGGTTCTAAGGACGAAATTATTT
This sequence comes from Amblyomma mixtum, assembly GCF_055824585.1. Taxonomy (NCBI): domain Eukaryota; kingdom Metazoa; phylum Arthropoda; class Arachnida; order Ixodida; family Ixodidae; genus Amblyomma; species Amblyomma mixtum. Next base: position 423,952,769 of record NC_143014.1, on the reverse strand, counting down.
GTCGCATCCTTGCTGACACTGCCGCAAAACGAGTCTCGCCACCGGAAACAACTGTATCAGTCACCGAGACACAACCCGCTCCAACTCAAGGTGACCAGTTTTTCCAACCTATGCCAGTGTTCAGCGCCGACCCCGTACAGAATATGCAAATTTTGACCGCCTACCTTCAAAATCAACTAGCTTTGACACTGTCACAAGCCTCTACGAGAGCAGTGCACGTTACAACTTTGCCGGACTTATCATCAACGCTTCCGACGTTCAGTGGCGACGGAGGGTTATCCGTAACTCGATGGATAGACGACCTCGAGCGCACCCAACAGCTTGCCTCTTGGGAACCCTCTACCCTGGTAGCCATCGCCCTCTCAAAACTTCGTGGCCCAGCCGCTGACTGGAAGGAAACCACTGGCCACCAGCTAAAAACTTGGTCAGAGTGGAAGGAAGCGCTTATAGCGCAGTTCGGCGAGCGACTGTCGCTTATACAGTGGCAGGAACTTGTCGGTGCGCGTGAGCAAACCCGCGGTGAGAGCCTGGTTACCTATACTCTCGCCAAGCTCAAGATAATTGGAAGGTGCCCGCTTTCATTGACTGACAAAGAGCGCATCGAGTATTTAATTCAGGGCATCCGTGATGAGCAAGTGGCTACAGCGATCGTCGTTCAACGCCCGAAGACTGTCCAGGATTTCGTCAGCATCGCTTCAGAAGTTGATCGTGCCATGGACCACTCTCGCATGACTAGACTGACAAAGCCATCCGCGCCATTTTCAAGCCGACAGCCGCGTCCTATCACCTCCAGTGCTACAGCCACGACCGAGACCACTGCAGACATCCGCCCGCCTTCCCGACCTATAAATAGCACCTACCAGCAACCAAACCGTCCAAGGCTGCCGCCCCCGAGAATATCCAACCTACCAGCTGCTGACCAAGAACATCGGTACGAGGCAATCTCTTCCAAGTATGGTGCACCTGCCTACAGACGAGGGCAATACCTAAGCGAAGCAGTATGTTATAGCTGCAAGAAAAAGGGCCATCTGGCTAGCAACTGCACCGAGAAAGGACAGCCCTCCCGAGACAAGACGCAAACAATCCCTAAAGTGCCAACAGCATGTGTTGGCCGCACTGAGGACCCTTTGCTTGGATCCATGCTCAGCTGTGCGGTTATCACTGCTCGCGTCAAGGGCCTTGGAGAGATCAGTGCCTTCCCAGACAGTGGCTCGAACGTCACTATCCTCGCTGCCAGCTTAGCTGAAAACCTCAGCATAGAGCCGTGGACAAAGCCACCCCTTCTCGTCGTAGGAGGAGGCTCCGTCATGCCCCAGGGATCTGTCTTCTTGCGAATCAGCGTAGGCCCACTCTCTGCAATTGTGGAAACCGCAGTCCTTCAGAGAAATGCCCTTCCCCTTATCCTGGGAGAGGACTGGTTTTATGCTGCTCAAGCGGAACTTCATTTCAGGCCGCCACACCTTCCTGTTATCTGCCAGTCCTCTACAAACACTGTCGTGCTGTGCAAAGAGGAACTGTTACCACGTATGTCCAATGTAGTGATACTTAAAATATCAACTCTGTCTCGCTTTGACCCACCTCATACCACCAGCGAACCCCTACAAGTGGATTTTGAACCAGACGAACACGAGCCCGTGTGGAGCAAGCTCAACAAGGCAGCCCAGTCTCAAACTCAGCCAACAGACTACAAGAGCCCAGCCCAGCCAGCCTCATGCAGCGTAATTCCTTCTGAGCCATGTTCATCCACACCCAACAACAGTTTCCCTGACATCATCATCGGGACCCAACTCAAGCCCGAAGAGCAGCAAGCAGTGAAGGAAATAGTGCACCGCTACTCACGTCTCTTCGCTACCAGCCCTGATGACAATGGCCTGTACGAAGGCATCGAGCACGAGATCAACTTACTGCCGGACGCAAAGCCTTATGGACGGGAACCATACCGCTACTCGGCCAGTGATCGGAAGTTCCTCGAAGCCCAAACAGCATCTCTCCTTTAAAATGACATCATCCGTCCTTCATCTAGACCTTGGGGATTTCCTGCCAGTGTCGTGACGCAGAAAGACAAAAAGAGGTTATGTGTTAACTACATACCTCTTAACAGGATGACTATGAATGTGCTCCAACCACTGCCTCGCGCTGATGACATTTTTGACGACCTTGCAGGAAGTTCTCTCTTTGCAATCGTTGACCTCTGCTGCGCTTATTGGCAGATTAAAGTAGAAGATGAAGACCAAGAAAAAACCACCTTCATCACGCACCAGGGAACATTCAAGTGGACAAGAATGCCATTTGGGTTGAAAAATGCACCAGCGACTTTTCAGAAAGCAATGCACCAAATATTTTCTCGACTCAAAGCCCGACACTGAGGATGTGGTGTACGCACATATCTTGACGACATCATCGTGTTCTGTGATAACTTTCCAGAGTTTCTTGACCTCCTAGACGAGACCCTCACTCTCCTTCTACAAGCCGGCTTCAAAGTTTCTTTGAAAAAATGCAAGTTTGCTGTCCCCAGTGTGAAGTTTCTGGGATTTATGATCTCGGAACAAGGGAAACAGCCAGACCCATCAAAGATTGCCGCAATCATGTGCATGCCGATGCCACGCTCGTCAAAGCACCTGTTATCTTGGCTTCAGACAGCTAACTTTTACAGGCGCTTCATCCCGAACTTCTCGAAAGTTGCCGCACCTCTGCAAGCCGCCATCCGAAAGGTTGACTTCGAGTGGACAGTTGAGTGTCAACAAGCCTTTGAAGCCCTTCGCTCCGCACTTACAACAGCACCTATAGACCTTTTTCAGTTTTAGCCTCGCTCCCAGCGCGCCGAACACCGCCATATTGCTTTCCTCCTCTCTGGCTGGTTCGGAAAGGCGGTGTCCGTGCGTCCCGTGCGTCCTCTGCGGTTCTCCGTGTTTACTGTATGCGGTTGCTTAGCAATAGGAGCCCGATTTGGGTGTATGTGCGATTAAAGCTGCAACGATGTCTTCGGAAAACCACTGCGCAGTCGTCTACTGTTCAAACAACTACAGGAAGCGAAGGCGGCTTGAAGCGGAGCAGTGTGAAAAACACAGACAGCCACGGCGGCAGTGCGGTTGCGGGCTGTTCACGCGAGCACCTACTGCTGATGTCGCTAAGATATGTGTCTTCTGTGACTATTGCAAAATCAAAACATAAGTAATAATTCGGGTAAATTATGCAGCAGCACTGCGGGTTACGTGAAGCATTTGTTATAACTGCCGACACTGGCGACTGATCATTAACGACAACAGCACTGTAAACATAGCTATTTGACAGTACTTGAAAGCCATGATGGATTGCGCCAATGCCACAGCTGTTTGCTTAAAGTAAGTATCCGATAAACGAGCAGGACTTAAAAAACTGAAGGCCGCAGCTTTGACGTGTCCACCTTGCATCGTGACACCTCATGCTTCGACTAAATACTATTTTCAACTGGCGCCATAATGCAAAGTGCCGATTGTTTAAAAAAATGTGCTATTAGGGACGTGCAATCAGCAGGCACGCAGTGCCCACCCGACCACACGCACGCGCTTTCTCGCTCTTTCGGCCTTAGTCAGCGGCCTCACCTGAGACGGACCAAGCAGATACGCCCCTCAGGAACTGTCACAGCAGGTGCACCAGTTTCGAGTGTGTAAATTACATCGCGCCCGAAGGCCAGATGCCTTTCTACTACATCTTTTTCCGAGTTTAGCGAAATGTGGGACGACGCGAAGCTCTAAATCCAGTTTCCTCTGTTCCTGCGACACTGCTTCGACGCGCGACGCCGACGGATGCACTGGCGCTCCGAAGAGCGCTGCCACACACTCGCATGTTCACGCTAAGAGTGGACCACCCTTCATTTGCACGCTTCACGAGTTATTTTACCGTTAGTACGAAGTAATCAAGAAATTTATGCAAAGCCAAAAGGCGCAACAGCATTCTGTGCGCTTATGCGCTCCAGCCGTGCCTTCTCCATGTAGCACTACAGAAAATACTGTTTTTTTAGGACAGTGCAGATGGAAAATGTAGTGAAAGACGCGGTCGAACGCAGTTTCAATCTGTTCGTGTCACCGGCGCAACGCAGAGCAGGCCGCTTGAGCGCTTGACAGCAACACTGCTGTTAGCTCGGAACGGAGCGGTTTTTCTTTTATAATTATTACTACATAGAAGCGCTCAGCAAGTTTCGTGCCCGCATTAATAAATGTCTCTATTATAAATATCAGAAAGCCGTTAAATGAATTGCGCACACTTGCGTAGAAGCGCACCTCCAATGTCGATTTTCGGCACAACTTGCAGGGAGACATCCGCATCGCCGCTCGCCGAAGCACGGGCCATTTTGTTCACAGTTGCTCAGTGCATACACTGCAACACTTTACAGGTCAAAATCATGCAAAAATCAACACTCGGATGAGACTGAACAGCGCGGCGAGTACTCGCTTCCTGTATCGCAGCGGCGTCCACCCAAGCCAACATGGCGGAGAAATCGGCCAGACGCAAGACGGCGCTGCTGTCGAAAGATGGCCGCGCGCACCTGAAAAAGGTCTATACTGGGACACTTCCACAATGAGGCACCTACAACAGTCACCACAGACGCATCAGCAACAGCCCTCGGAGCGATACTCACGCAGCGCCTAGACGACAAGGATGTGGTGATTGAATACGCAAGTAGGTCACTCACTGAGCCTGAAAGGAAACTTCACAGCAACGTTTGGTAGGCTTTGGCGGTACACTGGGCCATAACTGATAAGTTTCGACACTATTTGCTGGGCCGCCGGTTTCATTTATTGACCGACAATTGGTCAGTAGCCTGCCTGACAACTAACTTCAAGCCTTCACGGCGCTTCACTAGAATGCTGCTCGACCTGTCCGAGTTTAACTTTTCGGTCGAACACAGAGCAGGACGCCAGAACTGCGTGGCCGACATGCTATCGCGGTACTCCTGTGCTACGGTCCCCCACACAGCTACTCTTGCTGCCATGCAAGCAGATGATGAAACTTGCAAGGCCATTCGCGTCAGGCTTACATCAGGCGAAGACACCCAGGACTTTATCGTTATTGATGACATTCTGTGCAAGGTTGTGTCCCCGGAGCTACACATCATTGTCGTTCCCGCCAAGATGCAGCAGCAGGTTCTCGAGCTCGTACACGATGCCAGTGGTCACATGGACGCCTCACGTACGTTGGCGAAGCTGCAGGAGCGTTATTGGTGGCCGCGCATGGCAGCCACAACACGAGACTATGTTCAGGCCTGCCAACTATGTCAAGTGTACAACCGCCCTACCACACGGTCAGTTGGTCCCATGTGTTTTATGCCGACAACAGAACTTCCATTCAGTGCAATAGCCTTAGATCACATCACAATGACCCCAGCAGAGGACAAATATATACTTAATGTCATTGACTTTTCAACGAGATATATTGTTCCAGCTGCTGTGCCTACAACCTCTACAAAAGATTCCTTGAAACATCTCCACTCAGTGTTTTACAGGTTCGGTGCTCCTGACGATTGTTTGTGTGACCATGCCAAGTCATTTGAACCACACCTGTTCAAGAACTTCATGCATATGCATGGTGTGAACATACACTTCTCAGTAGCTTACAGGGCAGCTAGCAACGGACTGGTGGAACGTGCCAGTGCCACACTTGTGACTGTCCTCCGAAAACTGTGCAACAACGATCAGGCACTGTGGGTCTCCAAACTCGATGAAGCAGCTTTCGCTGTCAATGTAACCCGCCACAGAAGTACAGGATTTTCGCCATTCGAGCTTCTGTTTGGATTTTTGCCGAAACTCCCATATCAGAAAGTCCGCACAACGCAAGCCGCCGACATTCGTGACAGGCTTATGAACTTGCCAGACCTTCGCAGCGAGGCTGCGAGTAACTCCCAGGAAGCTCAAAGGAACCGCAAGAGAGTCTACGACCGCACCCACCGCAGCGCCTCATTTGACGTCGGAGACTTTGTCTGGGTGCGAAGGCAAGAGCCAGTACTTGGTGGAACTGAAAAGCTCGCGCCAAAGTTCAAGGGACTCTACCAGGTGACACGGAAAAGGACACCCGTCACCTACGACGTTCGGCGCATAACGAACTCCGCCACACCCTCACCAGATGCGCGTACAGTGCACATAAGTCAAATGAAACTGTACCACCCTCCGTACTTTGACCCAGTGCTAGTGGAGCCTACATGCGAATCCGTGCAACCTATCCCGAGTCCTGATGAAGACGAGGCCGAGCAAATGCCACCTATGACCAATGAGCCGGATCAGCCAACTGGTTCAGCGAGTCAGCGAGCTCAGCGTCACCGTGCACCACCCAAGCGACTGCTTGACTACGACTTTGCCTTAGTAGACTAATGTTCCTGTCCAAGAGGACCTGGACTTGCAGGCGGGGTGGGATGTGAGATGCAAGCCACTCGCCGCCTGGAACAGCCAAACTCATAAGTGGTCTGGCAACCCTGACTGGCTCCGCGCGTTCCCTCTCGGAGTGCCGAGGCGGGAAGAGAGCCTTCGGCCGCGAGCGGAGAGGCCGCCGTCTGTATTTCAAGCCCTTTGTTTGTGACTGTTGTTCAACGGTAGAATAAATGCATCCGTGCTCACATAGTATACTGCTGAAACATTGTTACACGCCCGTTTCAAGCGTGTGACGCTTGAAGCGTCTAGCGAGCTCTAGCTTCTGGGACGTGCCGGGCTCAAGTGTATTCGATCATATCGTGGCCAAGTTTGTTTCTGGTCGCGCGCTATGTTTAGACCGGTTTCCTGTTGCAGGTTTGCAATTTCTTTTCTATCTGATGTCATGCTCAAGAAGTGCGAAAAAGGCGAAGCTCTAACTGAATTAGGAGGCCTTTTCTCACGTGTTTATTGGGCCCATGTCCTGTGGTAGTGTTATTTGGGGTAAAAAGTACTTAGTGAAATGAGGATCCACATCTGCACTGAATTTCATTGATGCCTGTGGTTATGTTGAAGGGAAATAATTTGATGCATTCATTACGTACAATAGATCGACTTTCATTTTATGTATTTCGATCACAAGTAAAGTGTGCTACTATGCAGTGACATTACAAGCTAGTATTTCATCAAGTAGCGAAAAGCGGTGCGTACAGCTGCAGCTGTGCACATTAAACATGAAACACAGTATTGAAATGATGCACAACACCGTGAAACTTATACTGCAGCCACTGGGTACTCCTAAACTTCTAGAAGTCTGAAAAGCGACGGTAATATATATTGTTACGTAGCCGTTGGGGCTCGTTACCGAAAGGCTTTAATGGGGGGTTGACCTGGACGGCACCGGAGAGCAAGCCAAGAGCACCCAGAGGATGCCGGGACCGATCTTCTTCTTTCACTCGCCGGTGCACGCGACTTGCGAAGAGCAGCCGCCCAGCGGCTGCTTGTGGAAACGTGGCATAACCCCCCCCCCCCCCCCCCCTAAAAAAAACATCGACCCTATGCATGCGCAAGAAAAGAAGGTAAGAAAAGCAGTTCACAAGAACATGGAAGAAAATAAGCAGTTCGTAAGCAAGGATGGTGAGAAAATGAACAGTCACAAGAAGCATGCGGTGATGGCGTGGCGGTAGGCTTCTAGCGGAGCTCGCGCGAAAAGTACGGCTTCATTCGCACGACGTGGACGACTTCGGGCTTCTGCTGGCGGCGATGAGTAGTAGAAGAGCCGTCGGGAAGAAGTTCGTATGCGACGTCACTCAGCTGACGGACCACTCTGTAGGGACCGAAGTACTGCTTTAGCAGTTTCTCGGAAAGCCCTTAGCGTCGAATCGGAGTCCACACCCACACCCTGTCGTCCGGTTCGAAGGTCACTACTCGGTGGCGGTGATTGTAACGCCGAGCGTCTCGGCCTTGCTGGTTCCGGATGCGCAGTCGCGCAAGCTGCCGTGCTTCTTCGGCGCGCTGAGTAAATTCCTCGGTACCAACTTCGGGAGCATGGCCGTGATGGGGCAACATGGCTTCAAGCATGGTGGTCACTTCGCGGCCATACAACAGAGAGAAGGGCGTCATGTGCGTGGTCTCTTGTTGCGCCGTATTGTACGCGAATGTGACGTACGGTAGGATGTCATCCCAAGACCGATGTTCAACGTCCACGTACATAGCATGTCGGCGAGAGTTTTGTTGAGCGTTCGGTCAGGCCATTCGTCTGTGGATGGTAGGCGGTGGATTTACGGTGGGTACTGCCACTCAGCTGCATGACGGATTCCAGCAGCTTGGCCGTGAAAGCTGTGCCTCGGTCCGTTATGACAATTGACGGGGCGCCGTGCCTGAGGACGATGCGCTCGACGAAAACTTTCGCTGCTTCGGCTGCCGTGCCTCATTCGAGGGCCTTTGTTTCAGCATCAGCATAGCGCGTGAGGTAATCGGTAGCGACTATTATCCACCGGTTGCCCGAGGAGGAAGTTGGAAAAGGGCCCATCAAGTCCATGCCAACCTGCTCAAATGGAAGTCTGGGCACTTGGACAGGCTACAGTAAACCAGCTGGCCTTACAGACGGTATTTTCCGTCGCTGGCAATCGTGGCACGTCCGTACATAGTGGCGCACTGCCGCCGCAAGTTTGGGCCAGTAAAAACTCTTTTGAATGCGAGCCAAATTTCGAGCATAGCCGAGGTGACCGGCGGTGGGCTCATCATGACATGCCTGAAAGACTTCGTCGCGGAGAGTCTCTGGCACGACGAGGAGATAATCCCTTCCCGTTGGAGAAAAGTTGATCTTGTATACAGCACGTCGTTTAGGAGACAAAACGAGGAGTGCGTTCTGGCGAAGGGACGGGGTACTTCCGTAGTACGCGCTTTCAGGAAGTCGATGAGTGGTGCGAGCCCCAGGTCCTCACGCTGGTGCTGCGAAACAGTGACTGCGTCGACAGTTGCGATAAGAGGAAAGTCGGGCTCTTCGTCTTCGTTCGCCGACTGGATAGGCGAACGGGACAAGCAGTCGGCGTCGTTGTGCTGGCGCCCGGACTTATACACGATGTTCATGTCGAACTCCTGTAGACGTAAACTCCAACGTGCAAGGTGTCCAGAGGGATCGCGCAAGTTCGTTAACCAGCAAAGAGAATGATGGTCGCTCACGACCTGGAAGCGGCGGCCATAAAGATACGGGCGAAATTTCATCACTGGCCATGCAGACAACAGCGAGGCAATCTTTCTCGGTGGTGGAATAATTGGATTCAGCACGGGACAAAGTCCGGCTAGCGTACGCGATGACTCGCTCAGCGCCGTCCTGCCACTGTACGAGCACAGCGCCGAGGCCTACATTGCTTGCATCCGTCTGAACCAGGGTCTCGGCATGGGCATCAAAGTGGGCAAGCACAGGCGTTGTTTGCAAGCGGTGCCGTAATTCATCGAATGCCTTTTGCTCTTCGTCTGTCCAGGCGAAGGTGACATCATCTCGGGTGAGACGCGTCAAAGGGGCAGCAATTCGTGAAAAGTTTGTAATGAATCGGTGGTAATAGGCGCAGAGTCCCAAAAAACGCCGGACTGTTTTCTTGTCGGAGGGAGTAGGGAAGTTGGCGACGGCTGCAGTTTTGGTGGGATCGGGCTGAACACCTCGACGGCGGACGACGTGGCCCAGGAAGAGGAGCTCTTCAGAACCAAAGTGGCACTTTTCAGGTTTTAACGTGAGGCCGGCAGATCTTATAGCCCGTAGCACGGTGGAAAGGCGTTGGAGGTGTTCCTCTCAAACGTTGGGGGAAAACACAATAACGTCGTCCAAATATACTAAACAAGTTTGCCATTTAAGGCCGGATAAGACTGCGTCCATCATTCGCTGGAATGTCGCTGGAGCGGAGCACAATCCAAACGGTAGGACCTTGAACTCGTAAAGTCCATCCGGCGTGACAAACGCAGTCTTCTCACGGTCCCGTTCGTCTGCTTCGATCGGCCAATAACCGCTTTTGAGATCGAGCGAGGAGAAGTAGCGCGCATGGCGCAGCCGATCCATGGAGTCATCAGTGCGTGGTAGCGGGTAGACATCTTTTTTTGTGACCTGGTTAAGTTTGCGGTAGTCAACACAGAATCTCAGACTGCCATCTTTCTTCTTAACCAAGACGACAGGTGAAGCCCAGGGACTCCTCGATGGCTGTATGACACCGTCATTCAGCATTTCGTCTACCTGCTGAGCGATGACTTCGCGTTCCCGCGGTATCACTCGGTATGGGTTCTGTCGGACTGGTCGGATACGTTCGTCGGTTATTATGCGGTGCTTGGTGAGGGGCGTCTGCTTCACTGCGGAGGCAGACGAGAAACAGTCTTGAAACTGACAGAGCAGCCCGACGAGTCGATCCCTCTCGGTTGGTGATAGAGCGGGGTTCACATCGAGTGCGAATTGGGCCGTTTGGCTGGCGGATGTCCCGGTCTGGAGTGCGATGCAGTCAGAAGTTTCGGCGATATCTTCCAAGTAGGCGACCGTGGTTCCTTTAGCGATGCGTTGTCGTTCATTGCCGAAGTTTGTAAGAAGTACCATCTTTGTCAAAAGTAACCAGGCTGCATGGCTTGCTTCTAGCTTCTACAGTGTAGCCCTTGTGGCTTTCCTAAAGATCGAAAGGTGTTGGAAGGTAGGAAGACCCGCAGTACTTACCTTTAACGACCATTTCAGTTTCAGAAAAGCTGCAAGGGCTCCACAGTACGAGCTAGAAGCAAACCATGCAGCCTGGTTACTTTTGACAAAGACTGTACATCCGCGAGGCCTTTGGTCAGATGGACGATACCGCGGGCAACACAGACGCCGTGATGGAGCAGAAGCTCAGTGTTCTGTTCGGCCACCCCTGCAGCACTGGACTGGTCATCGCACCTGACGGTAACGAGGGTACATGAGCGTGGCGGCATGGTTACATCCGCGTCAAGGATGCGCAAAGGTGCGTGGCGTCGTTCGGCGTCTGAGGAAGTCGGTGCAGGCGGTGAAAACGCGACCAAACGGCGAGGAACGTTAATGACAGCACCATGCTGTCGTAAAAAGTCAAGGCCGAGAATGTGGTCCTTGCAACAGTTAGGCAGAATAACGAAAACGGCAACAAACACGGAGTCAGCAATGGTGACTCGTGCAGTGCAACGCCCTAAGGGTGTCATAAGGTGGCCACCAGCAGTACGAATTTGGGGTCAAGGCCATTCAGTCCTAACTTTTGCGAGCCGATCCGCGAAATTCTTGCTGATTATTGAGAAGTCTGCTCCAGTATCTACTAAAGCAATCACTGGGTGCCCGCTAACAAGCACTGGAAGGTCGGCGCTAGCTGTGTCATTGGTATGAGGGAAGCTCGGAGTCACAGAATCACGCTGCGGCGGCATCGCTGTCACGGAATCACGCTGCGCCGTCACGGGGGGGGGTCTTCGGGACGTCGGTTTCGTTTGTCAGCAACCTGCCCCCTGAGGTCGCCGCCTTCAGTTTCCCCGGCGTGGGCTTGGCGACCGCCCCCTCAGCGTATCGCTGAAAGTACGACGGCTAGGTTGCTAGTATGCTAGCAAGTAGGTTGCTAGGTTGCTAGTATGCACAATACTAGATCTGTGGATATGTGAAACATGCTATGTTGCCATGCTACAAAGGGTGGATTTATGGAGGGGGCAGTCACATTTTAAACAAGTATTTCATGGACTTTTTTCATTGAGAAAAAGACGTTCAGAATGGTTATCCTGTGTAAAATTTCATATAAATCCTCCCCTGCCGTCTACTATATGCACTTTGGCCCTCTCCGTTTCTGTCACCTGTGTGAGTGGCTCTTGGAGTTGTGAATCAAAAGTCATTGCTGGCACGGCCACCATTACAACACGTTATGATATTACATTTTGCGTTCAGGGTCAAGAACTCTAACTTTTTAGTATACTTGCCCATCCTCACTGCTGTATACGAGAAAGGATTCCTTGCATCACCAGCCGCACGAAAGCATGCTATGAAAATAAGTATGGTATTTAAGACCAACAGCAAAGTACTGCAGAATTTTTCTTACCCTCATTGCTGCAGCAGAAGGCACTGTTGACTCAGCCAGCTTCTCAAACATATGCCATTAAACAGATTGCAACATTCAGCAACAAGAGCTGCATTAAAAGGCAGGTTGAACACTAAGGTGGGGTGTGACCATGCATGGCAGCATTGTTCACGACTCAGCCGAAAGCAGACAAGTGCACACTCATTCAGCATAAAACTGAGAGGTTTGTGCTATCCAGCAGAGAGCGAGATTTAAGTGTGACCAGTATGTGGAATACTTTTATGCGAGCATAGCATGAAAACAACCTAATATCAAAAACCTTGCTCAGGGATCTCATGCATGAATCTCTAAACTCATTCTAGCAAAGAAGGGTTTCTTTTACAACCTCATGAGCACATTTGACAGCTGTCCACTCAAAAATCATTATGCTAGCATAATATGCAAATAGAAAGTGTTGCAGAGTACCATTCAAATATAAGCCCCGTGCCAGCAAGCTGGGCATGAAAGGCTTCCAGGGTAGCCATATACTAAAACATTTCAGGAAGCTTAAGTTTAAAGGCAGTACTTTACACTGCATAAAGGTGGGATAGTTTGTTCAGAAGCTTCATGAAATACACTGTGAGATCCAAGACACACAGCATTAAAAAAGAAAGAAAAAACGAAAAAGAAAGTGAAGAAGAAACGAAGAAAGTGCTTTCAGGGAATCGGTATGTGAAATCTCTTAATTTTAGACCGTTCCCCAAAGCTCTTATAAAATTTGATAAAATATTTTTGCCGAAATGACAAAAATCTGAGCTACCGGTGACTATTGCATGCAATACTAAGTAAAGAATGCAGGGGCTCGTTCGGTCGAATGGGAAATTTACCGTTGATTATATATCCGACTATTGTTGCGTATACCTTTACGCACTCGCTGTAGTTTCCACCGGCATCTTGGTTATACCTGCGATTAATTCCATCTCGACTTAACGTATTCATTGATCACACGCACCCTTAGGTTATTCTAAACTCAAGGTACACACGTGCGCCAAAGCAGATGAGTAAATTTTTATTCTTTTCACAATACAGCCACTATCAGTGGCGTAGGCAGAAATATTTTTCGGGGAGTGTTATACGCCGCCGGTAAAAAGAAAGAGACCCTGCATTTAAACAATACCTTAGAGATTTTTCTTCTTTAATAAAGGCGAAGGTTTAGTTTTGTTCACTGTAATATCTACATAAAGATACGAATCACACAGCATCCCGAGAACTTCATTCATAAAAAAACATTTATTTTCTCACAAAAAACAACTCATATGGAAAAACGTGGCTATTTACAATATTTCCACATCATATACAACAACACAAAAGCTTCTGCTCTACAACAAAGTCATCAACTGCAAACAAATGGCATTTGTCAAAACAACTACACGATACATGCAAACCTGCGGGAGCCTGTGCCCATGCGGTAGCACGCTCCTTCGTTGGCTTTGAAACGCGCGCGCAATTGGCGCGGCGGCGAAACGTCAGCCTGGACAAGATGGCGCCGAGCTTGTTTCCGGCTTCACAAAATGTCACATGATGGCCTCTCCTCTAAATTTTCCTTCCTCGGCGTCGTTGCTTACGTAACCCCATTCCTGGTGCCGGGCGTTGAAATCGCCCATTAGGATCAGGGGTTTTTTTCCCGCGAGTTTAACTGCCCTTCTGAATATGGGGCCAAAGATGCGAGCAAACTGAGAAAAGCATGGAAAAATCCAGTACATGGCAGTTGCTCAAATTTCTTATAGACCCAAATAAATCTAAGACGGCTATGAGAACTGAGCAGATAAAAGCTAGGTATAAGTTTAATGGCACAGATGAGCAACTTATTGACACGTTCAAGTCACTGTATATTGCTCCCCATGGGGCCGCTCAATATGAGGACTATAAAGGACAACCAAATGAAGAGTTGGATGCCCCCATATTAAGAGCCGAGGTCAGAATGAAACTGCTGAAGCTAAAACGAAGGTCAGCCCCGGGGCTCGACAGAGTAGATAACAGAATTTTGGGAAACCTGGATGAAGAGTCGATAAATAGCCTCACTAGGTATCTCAACCAACTGTGGAAAGAGGGCGCTGTCCCCGAAGAGTGGAAAAAAGCCAAGATCACGCTTATACACAAGCAGGGCAAACCTCCGAGCTTGGAGAACTTCAGGCCGATCTCACTAACATCATGTGTTGGGAAATTGCTTGAGAAGGTCATCCTGACCAGACTGACCAAATACATGGAGGATAACGGCCTCTGGTCAGATGAAATGGTCGGATTTAGGCCCGGGCTCACCACCCAAGATACAATGCTAAGACTCTATGGAGATATAGTAGATCAGCTGGACCTCGACAACCTGAAGGCGATCTTAGGGATAGATCTTAAGAAAGCCTTTGATAATGTCAGCTATGACGCCATACTTGATGGGCTAATTGAGATAGCCGTAGGAAAAAAACACCTACAACTACATCCGATCGTTCCCAAGGGACAGGACTGCTATCATTACCTTTCAGGGCATCACATGCGATGGGTTCCCCATGGGATGTAGAGGAACCCCGCAAGGGGCTGTCCTCTCCCCATTTCTCTTTAATCTGGTGATGAGGGACCTTCCCCGCAAGCTTAGGGATATAGAAGGCTTAAACATCAGCCTCTACGCAGATGATGTGAATGTCTGGCTAAACAAAGGAGCTGAATCAGAAATGAAAGCAAAGCTACAGAAGGCAGCGGATATCATTAACGAGCATGCGAAATGCGCGGGTCTCAGCTGCTCTCCGCAATAGTCGGAGCTTTTTGTAGCAATGAGCAAGCGCAGTCAAAGGATACCGGCAATCGAGGTTACACTTGAAAATAGAACGATACCAAATGTCGAGGAAATAAGAATCCTAGGCATGTATATTAACAGAAAAGGGAAACATAAAACTACGCTGGACAAGCTCAAAGCGCAAGCTGAACTTGTCGTCAGAGCCTTCAGGAAGGTATCTAGAAGGGGGGAAAGACTCACGCAGGCCTTCATCGTTAGCAGGATATGCTACGAAACCCCATTCATGAAAATAAACAAAACCGAAGAAAAGGCATTAGATACAATCATCAGGAAATGTGTCAAACGAGCGCTAGGGCTGCCCATTTCCACGTCCAATTATATACTGGAGAAAATGGGCCTGCATAACAATTGGAGAGAACTGCCTGAAGCGGTTAGAACATCGCAAATCGAAAGGCTAACATCCACACCCGCAGGAAGGAAATATCTAGAGCTAGCGAAATGGGTAATCGTAGATAACACAGTGGACACTAGAACAGATCTGGGAAGAGAAATAGGAGAGCATCTTATTATCGCTCCCATACCCAGAAACATGCATCCCATCCACGACAAAGGCAGAAGGAAAAGCAGGGTCGCACAGCTGGCTGCTAAGCTAGGCAAGATGCCACTGGGAACCGTGGCCTACACTGATGCCGCGGTAGGCACGCTAGGAGACACCGTCTCCGTAGCCGTCGGAGACACAGGCAGAACGTTAGGCGTTGTACGACACCTTGACTTAAAGCCCGTTGTGGCGGAGGAGGTTGCAATAGCGATCGCTCTAACACAGCCAGGTACCAAATACGTAGTAAGCGACTGCAAAGCCGCAATTAGAAATTACAGTAAGGGACGCATCCACGAAATGGCGGCTAAATATCTAAAAGACTTCATCCCAGCCCACAGTATTCTAATCATCTGGACCCCAGCCCACTCGGGTCTGGTTGGAAACGAGGCCGCCCACACGCTCGCCCGCTCCTCTTTACCCCGGGGAGCCGTGGACACCTCATACGAATTCAGCACTAAAGAGGAAACCAACACCTTTAATAGCATCACAGACAATTATAAAAAGAGCAAAAGGATCTATCCTCCTCCGGATAGATCGCTTAGCTGTGCTAAGGCCTATGACTGGAGAAGACTCCGAGCTAGAAACTTCGCATCCCCGCTCTGGAGGAGCTGGACAGAAGGTGACACGAGGGAGGATGCGGAGGTGTGCGAGTTCTGCGGGCATACCGCTACACTCGAACACATATTATGGAGATGCCCTAGTGCCCCAGGATATGACAGAATTAATAATGCAGAGGAATGGGAGACCATACTCATAAGTGCCGACCTTAGCATACAACGATAGGCTACCCGCCTGGCAGCAGAAGCTGCGCGACTATATTGCCACGTATCATTGTAGTGTCCTTTCGTTCGCGCAAGGCCGCAGGAAAGGGGTCTTATCGTTTTTGTTCGTGACGCGAGAAGCGACCGGACTAATCTCGATTGATCACAGCCATGAAGAGCTGCATCTACGTGTTTCCAGATAACTCTAGATGATCTCGACCTGTTATCTCGAAGTTTCCTTGCCGGTTTTAAATTGAACGATGCCGCGAGCAGCGGGCATTCGTAGTTCGACAACTGACGAGCACGTTTGTTGCTTACGCCGCCGCCGAGTGATTCAGTTCTTTTGCGGGCGCAAGTCAGCCCAAATAAAGAGCTTCGTTTACCAGTCTTTTTGGTGTCTTCCTGACTACTGGCCTGCCATCACTACAACGTGACATCTGGGGGAGGTGTGGGTAGCCGTCCATGTACAGGACACCCCCAGCAAGTCGCGACGCCAGCCCTTCGAGTCATTCACCGGAGGACTTTCCTCTAGTCCACCGCGCAAGCTGACGTCTGCTAGGAGACGCACCTGAGTTCGGGATTCTGCCGGACCCTACCCGGAAGCGAAAGCCAGTAGCAACGTCCACCATGAGCTTGCCCCAGACGACGACTCCAGTCATTCTTCACCAGCCCCGGGTGCCACCAACCTTCGACGCTTCGCCTGGCGCCGACCTCGAAGAATGGCTGGAACAGTTCGACCGTGTGGCTGTCTTCAACAAGTGGGATGATTCTACGAAACTTAGGTACGTCTTCTTCGCCTCGGAGGGACCAGCAAGAATCTGGTTTGAGAATGAGGAAGCTAGCTTCAAGAAATGGGAAACCTTCAAGGAGCAGCTCCTGAAGATCTTCACGAACGTAGTGCGAAAGGAGAGAGCCCAACAGCTGCTACAGTCTCGCATACAACATCCAAACGAGACCGTTGCAATGTACACTGAGGAGATGAAGCGCCTCTTCCGGCGTGCCGACGCAGACATGAAAGAAGAAGAAAAAGTAAAGCTTCTTATGCGAGGAGTCAAAGAACAACTCTTTGCGGGCCTCGTACGGAACCCACCCAAAACCGTCGCGGAATTTGTCGAAGAGGCATCTACCATGGAAAAAACTCTTGATGCCAGAGCCCGCCAGTGTGACCGCCAGCAGCGCTTTTTGTCAGCAAGCTGCATGGACACCGCTAACAACGATAACCTGCGGGAGGTTATACGTGAAATTGTGCGAGAAGTGCTCTGACGATTGCTGCCAACGGGAACGCGTCCGCAGCTTTCATCGCTCACAGACGTCATCCGGGATGAGGTTCAACAGTCCTTGGGTGTGACGCCGACAACCACGCAGCCTCTGCAGCCCACAACCATACTTACGCCGCAGCTGTGCGCCGTCCTGCACCTCGATGACGATACCCAAGCCCCTATCGCCCTCAGCCAGCTGCGTTGGACCGCCGCCCTCTATCCCCAACCCGCCCGTCCTACGAGAGTCGCGCACGGCCGAGGAAATGCGACGAGTGGAGAACACCCGATCAGCGCCGCCCACTATGCTTCCACTGCGGCGAAGCCGGTCACATTCTCCGGTACTGCCCATACAGGAGAATGGGCATCCGAGGGTTCTCTTACGACGCCCCACGACCCCGACCCGGCCAGCGACCAGCCGAAATCGAAGAGTTTTTGTGCCGGGAAGAATGCTCATCGCCGAGCCGCCTATCACGTTCCCCGTCGCCATCGTCCCCGCGCTTTGTATCTTCTAGCCGAGGTTACGCCGTGCGTGGACGCTCCCCCAGCCCCGAAGGTTAAACTGAATAAAGCAGCCTCTGGAGGTGAGGTTGCTTCTAAGCGCAATAACAAAGAACCTCCATCGACGAAAACGCAAGACCATGCCTCACCTACGACGACAACACCGACGACAACAACACCGACGACGACAACGACGCGGCCAGACTTGAAGCTTTTACCGCTACCCAGTGAAGTAACGTCGGAGTACGCCCACCGAAGCCTCAGTACTCGACGAAGCCGAGATCGGACACCGAAGACAACGTACGATACGAGAACGTGAACAAGTGACCTTGAAGTTACGGTCGACGGTCACGCGGTTACTGCCTTGGTCGCCACGGGAGCTGACTACTCTGTCATGAGCGGCGCATTCGCTGTCCGACTCAGGAAAGTGAGAATAACTGGGGATGGCCCGCTGATCTGCACCGCATGTGGTAACCTTATTACGCCGTCAGGGCGCTGCACCGCGAGAGTTACAGTAAATGGGCGAACCTATGCTACAACCTTCATGGTCCTACAGAAATGCTCACGAGACGTGACTTTGGGAATGGACCTCCTGAATGAACATCGGGCGATCATCGACCTTCGATTTAAGTCGATCAAGCTTTCCATGGACAAAGCCATATCTGCCGCCACGACAGCGACTCATCACGTTGCCTTAAACGTCCTCGACGAAGCATTGAGCGTGCCGCCCCGATCAAGTGTCGTCGCCTGCATAGGTACTGGAGACATCGAAACTGCCGAAGGCGTCATCGAAGGGAACACCCAGTTGCTCCTGGATCGAGGACTGGGCGTCGCAAGGGTAGTAGCCCAAATCCGGAACGGCCAAGCCCAAGTGCTGCTAACTTCACCGAAGAATACCGGTATCTAAACAAAGGTACGACGATTGCTTTTCTTGACGAGCTGGCAGACATCAGAGACATATTTTCCCTACCTGACCAACCCGTAGAACCATCTAACCAAGGGACCAAGACCATCAACCCACGTTTGATATCAACCCAGCATTAACCCGGAGCAGACAAGAGCAAATACGCACTCTTCTTCAAAAGTACAGCGACTGCTTCTCATCAGCATCGAATGTGCGACGAACCAGGCTTGCCAAGCCCCGCATTGTCACAGACGAGCACGCCCGACCCCTGCGACAGAGCCCCTACCGCGTATCGCCGCTAGAACGCAAAAATATCCGCAAGCAAGTTGAGTAAATGCTTCGTGACGACGTCATCCAGCCATCGAGGAGCCCTTGGGCAGCTATAGTCGTCCTAGTGAAAAAGAAAGACGGCACCTTTCGCTTTTGCGTCGGTTACCGCCGCCTGAACAGCATTACGAAGAAGGATGTCTACCCCCTCCCCCGCATCGACGACACATTGGATCGGCTATGCAACGCTAAGTACTTCTCATCGATGGACCTGAAGAGCGGATACTGGCAAATTGAAGTCGACGAAAGAGATCGCGAGAAGACTGCGTTCATCACGCCAGACGGACTCTTCGAGTTCAAGGTGATGCCATTCGGCCTCTGCTTTGCCCCAGCGACGTTCCAGCGAGTAATGGATACAGTGCTCGCAGACTTGAAGTGGCAGATTTGTCTAGTCTACTTAGATGACGTTGTTGTGTTCTCCACAAGCTTTGAAGACCACCCCAGAAGGGTTCGGTTAGTGCTGGAAACAATCAAGTCTTCAGGCCTAACACTGAAACAAGAGAAGTGCCACTTCGCCTACGAGGAGCTGCTGTTCCTTGGTCACGTCGTAAGCAAGGATGGAGTTCGCCCAGACCCTCAGAAGACGGCTGCGATCGCAGAGTTTCCACAGCCTAATGACAAGAAAGCTATACGCAGATTCCTTGGACTGTGCGCTTATTACCGGCGATTCGTCAAGAACTTTTCGCGCATCGCTGAGCCTTTGACCCAACTTACCAAGGCGGACGTGCCTTTTAAATGGGAAATGCCGCAAGAGGAAGCTTTCAAAGAGCTAAAGCGCCGCTTACAGTCCCCTCCTGTGCTCGGGCATTTTGATGAAAACGCCGAAACCAAAATCCATACCGATGCAAGCAGTGTGAGTTTAGGAGCGGTGCTCATTCAGAAAAATGGTGGAGAGGAAAAAGTTACCGCGTACGCTAGCGGTTCACTGTCGAAAGCCGAAGCCAACTATTCGACGACCGAGAAAGAATGTCTCGCCATTATTTCGGCCACGTCGAAATTTCGCCCCTACCTGTAACGGACGACCATTCAAAGTTGTGAGCGATCACCATGCTTTGTGCTGGGTAGCCAATTTGAAAGATCCCTCCGGCCGCCTTGCTCGTTGGAGCCTGTGTAGAGGGCGCTGGTTCAGCCCTATAAGTAGAGACGTTGGCGACAAGAAAGGGTCTTTGCCTTCCGGTCTTGAGAGTGTTCATTGCTGCGGCTCCGTCCGCTAGCATGGGTCCAGGCTAGGCCTAGTAGCCGGCCCAACTCTGCTACCTTGCTCCTCGGCAATCTCTGCATGGTGTCAGAAGTCTTTGGATTCTGATTTTTCGTTTTTTTTTTTAATCTTTAGGCTACCTCAAGACCAACTACAGCGCCATGGACGCCGAGGACTCTGCAGCTGCTCCGTTGTCTTCGACTGAGACGCAACCTCGGTTCGCTGGTTTGTCTGGCCTAGCGCCGCCACTAGCGTTCGACTTCGATGACCCGGCCTCCTGGTCATCATGTGTGGAGCAATTTGAAGATTTTGCTGTCGCCACGGGTGCATCTTCAGCAACGGATGAAGTAAGAATTCGCACACTTCTTTATTGCATGGGTGTTCAAGCGCGCCGCATCCTCTTTTCTCTTGGGCTCACCGAGTTGGAAAGCGCGTCGGATGCCGAAGTTAAGCAACGCTTCAAGGCTCACTTCATTCATCCAGTGAACGAAGTTCATGAAAGTCTTCGCTTCCATAAGCGTGTACAACAACCACCCGAGAGCGTGGACGCGTTCTATTCCGCCCTGCGTTCGACGGTAAAAAATTGTAACTACGGCACTTCCAGCGTCGAAGACAGGCTGGTTCGTGACCGCTTCGTTGTTGGCCTGTTCGATACTAAGCTTTCGGAACAGCTTTGCCAAACGCCGGATTTGACTCTCGAGAAGGCGCTTTTACATGCCCGCTTGTATGAGGACGCGCAGAAGGAAAGCAAGGAACGAGCTCACAACGGTAATTTCCCTGTGAATGTGGACGCCACTGCGCGTCGCAAATCCATTCCGAGAGACGCTCGTCTAAACGCTTCGGAAAAACCCTGCAACTTCTGCGGACGCGAAGCTCATACACGTGATAGCTGCCCTGCGCGGAAGGCTGCATGCAGGTTCTGCAAAAAGAAAGGTCATTTTGAGAGCGTCTGCGTCTCCAAGCAACGCTCATCCGCAAGACACTCGCACTCAATTTCTGTGCATCCTTTCAAGAAGGAGAAGACGGAGAACGCCGAGTTCGCGTGTGCCAAGGTCAACGGACTTCCTCTTGAATTTAAAGTGGACTCTGGTGCTGAAGTGACTGTGGTTCCCGCCACTTTTCCAGGCATTCCGTCGCGGCTGGACGCGCCGGAGAGTCGCCTCACCGGGCCAGACAACCGGCAGTTGAGGGTTGCTGGTCAATTTTTCGCTACCCTCGAATGGAAAGGTCGCACTTCGCAGCAGAGAGTCTACGTCCTGCCATCGCAGTCGACCCCACTTCTGGATTACCCAGCCATCACAGCTCTTGGAGTTGTTCATTTCGTTGATGCGCTGACACGTTCGCAAGTAAGTCAGGCTCCTCCTTCTCATTCTCCTCGTCAGTTGCCGACGCAGGAAATTTTTGAAGGCTTAGGGACTTTTGGTGCGGAGTACACTAACCGACTAAAACCGAACGCTGTACCTTTTGCTCTGAGCGTTCTACATAGGATTCCCCTGCCCCTCCATAACGTGGTTAAGGATGAACTTGACTCGCTTGAAAGACTGGTAGTTATTAGGCGTACTGACAAGCCAACGGCATGGTGTTCAGGCTTGGTGGTAGTTCCTAAAGTTTCAGGTGGATACCGCCTCTGTGTGGATCTGACCAAACTTAACAAGGAGGTTCTCAGGGAAAGGCACGTTTTAACTACGGTTGAATGGGTCCTAGGACAACTAGGTGATGCCAAAGTTTTCTCAAAGCTGGACGCTACTGCTGGATTTCATCAAATCCGTCTTTCGGAAGATTGGTAGGAATTCACTACATCCATCTCGCCTTTTGGTCGTTACTGCTACTGTCGTTTACCGTTGGGAATAACATCTGCTCCGGAATTCTTTCAAAGGGAAATGGCTAGAATCTTGGAAGGCCAATCAACGTTGTTAATATGATTGATGACATTCTGGTTTTTGGGAAAGATAAAGAGGAACACGATCCAGAAGTTCTGGATCGTCTAAGCAAAGGAGGTGTAAAGCTTAACAAAAACAAATGTTGTTTTGGCCAACGGCAAATAGAATTCCTAGGCGTAGTTGTGAGTGAAAACGGTATTTCTCCTATTTCTCCGAGTCCTGACAAGCTTGAAGCTATCCGTTATTTACCAACTCCGACAGATGTTCATAGTGTTCGCCGGTTTCTTAGTATGGTGAATCACATTGGTAGCTTCCTTACAAATCTGTCACAGGCTACAGCACCAATTAGAGAACTTCCTAAATAAGCATAGCGACTGGTACTGGGGTCCTATGCAAGAGTTAGCTTTCAACAAGGTCAAGTCAATGCTCACGTCTTCACTGTCTGTAGCTAAGTATCATCCAAGCTACAATACAACTCTGTCATGTGATGTCAGCTCTTTTGGCATTGGCACAGTTCTTTTGCAAGAACAGCCCACTGGTGAACTACGTCCTGTAGCATTTGTGTCTCGTGCCCTGTCAGAGGCAGAAAAACGCTACAGCCAGACCAAAAAAGAGGCTCTAGCAGTGACATGGGCAATTTACCAGTTTGACCAGTTCATTCGTGGTATCTCATTTATTGTGGAAACGGATCATCAGCCTCTAGTAACTCTTCTAGGAAAATCAGATCTTGACATGATGCCACCTAGGATTCAGATGTTCCATATCAAACTGATGCGATATCAGTTCCGAGTTGTTTATGTTCCTGGCAAGCAGCTTGCTACTGCGGACACGGTCTCGCACTCCAGTAGCTCCACCTCCCCAACAAGTGGATATAGTCGAAAAATTCTTACAGCTGCATATTTCAGCAGTTACTGAGACTCGTCTAATCAGTCTTGACGATGTTCGCAGCCATCAACAGCAGGATTGAGAATGTACTCTTTTAGCTCAATACTGTACTCAGGGTTGGCCGCGCAAGGAAAGGCTTCCACAATATATGAAAAAGTATTGGGAGTATAGAGGTGATTTGTCCCTCATAGATTCTGTTCTCTTTAAGGACCATAGACTTGTCATCCCTGCTTCTCTCCAAAAGGTGACATTAGAACTTCTCCACGAGGGTCCCCAGGGTATAAATAGAACACGTCAACGGGCGCAAGAAGCTGTTTGGTGGTTTGGCATGTCTCAACAGATCCGTGACAAGGTACTCCAGTGCCGACAATGTGCTTCAACACGAATCCCTCGTCAGGAGCCACTTATGGTTACAAAAACTCCTTTGATGCCATGGGAGGAGGTTGGCATAGATTTGTTCATGCACACAGGCTATGATTATCTGTTGGTAGTCGACTATTACTCGAGATATCCAGATGTCATTCACCTGAAGAATACTACTTCTGTTGACGTTATAAATGCCATCAAAAGCATCTTTGCTCAATTCGGCATACCCAAGATTGTAAGAAGCGACAATGGACCTCAGTTCTCTTCAAAGCTCTATTCCTCCTTTGCGGGTAAGTATGGTTTCGAACATAGTACGTCAAGCCCTAATTACCCGCAATCGAACGGTGAAGTTGAGCGAATGGTTCACACCATCAAAGACATCTTCACCAAGTCTTCAGATCCATTTCTGGGATTGTTGGCTTATCGTAATACTCCGGGTGTCACTGGTTACAGCCCAGCGCAGCTGTTGTTAGGTAGAAGATTGAGCACAAGGTTGCCAATGGCTAAGTGCCAGTTGAGACTCAAATGGCCGTCATCTACGACTTTCCACTCCAGGGATCGGCAGGCTCGCCAGCTTCAGAAGAAGCATTACGACAAAAGGCATGCAGCCAGTCGTCAGAGAGATCTAGAAGCTGGGGATCGTGTTTGTGTCCGAGATGTAAAAACTCCTGCGGTGGTACTTAGTCTAGCAGCCCGACCGCGCTGCTATGTGGTGGAGACTCCAGCTAAGGTTCTAGTCCGCAACAGGATTCATTTGATGCCTTCTGTCGATGAAATTTCGGTTCCTCAGTCGACAGAGCTTGTGTGGAATGACAACGGGCACTCGATCTTGCCTACTCAAACACAAGCAGCATCAGGAGAGTCCTCGGGCACAAGCACTGAACCTCAGAGGCCAAGCACGCTGTTGACTCCGACGAGTGCACTTGACAGCAGCACTGTTTCTACACCACCTCGAGGGTTGCACGGTCCCTCATCTCATCGTGAGATGCTACAGTCTTCTCCAGAAGAAGTCTTGGACGCTCTCCCCTCTTCGTCACCACCTGGGCGCACTACAAGATCCGGCCGACGTGTGAGGACACCTCGCAGACTGAACCTGTGATGCTACAAGACAGTGAGCTGTGTCGTCTGCGTGATGGGGGTCAATGTGTCGGGAAGGGGAGATGTAGAGGGCGCTGGTTCAGCCCTATAAATAGAGACGCTGGAGACAATAAAGCGTCTTTGCCTTCCGGTCTTGAGAGTGTTCATTGCTGCGGCTCCGTCCGCTAGCGTGGGTCCAGGCTAGGCCTAGTATCCGGCCCAACTCTGCTACCTTGCCCCTCGGCAATCTCTACAGCCTGCGTCTTCAAGAATTCGACATACCGGTAGTCTACAAATCTGGCCGCAAGCATTCCGACGCATACTGCTTGTCGCGAGCCCCCGTCGACGCAGCGAGCGAAAAAGACGACGATGCTTTCTTAGGACCGGTAAGCGCCAGCAGTTTCGCGCAGCAGCAGCGCTCGCATCCTGAGTTGCAAAGCATAGTTGATTACCTGAAAGACAAGACCTCATCGCCTCTTCGAGGGTTCAAGCGCCAACTGTCGTCCTTCGTCGTTCACAATAATGTCCTCCTGAAGAAGAACTTCGCGTCCAACAGGACAGTACATCTTCTTGTCGTGCCCAAGAATCTTAGGCAAGAAATTATGCAGGCATATCATGATGAGCCGACTGTGGGGCATCTCGGGATTGCTCGCACGTTGCACCGCATCCAGGAGAAGTACTATTGGCCGCGGCTAGCTACCGATGTTTGCCACTACGTGAAAACGTGCCGTGTGTGTCAGCGACGCAAAACGCCTCCGACTAGACCAGCCGGATTCCTGAACCCCATACCACCGCCAACTAAGCCATTTCAGCAAATAGGGATGCACCTCCTCGGCCCCTTTCGACTTCATCATCAGGTAACAAGTGGATCATCGTGGCCACAGACTACCTGACCCGCTACGCCGAAGCAAAAGCGTTGCCTAGTGGTACCGCAACAGAAGTCGCAAAATTTTTTGTCGAACAAATTCTCCTGCGACACGGCCCCCCGAAGTGCTCATCACAGACAGAGGAACGGCATTTACAGCGGAGCTGACGCAAGCCATTTTAAACTACAGCCAGACAAGCCATCGGAGGACAACTGCCTATCATCCGCAAACCAACGGACTCACAGAGCGTCTGAACAAGATCATCGCAGACATGCTCTCCATGTCCATCGATGCCGAACACAAGACGTGGGACTCTATTCTGCCCTACGTGATCTTCGCCTATAATACTGCCGTCCAGGAGACAACCAGGTTTACCCCATTCCAGCTGGTATACGGCAGGAAGCCCACGACAACTCTCGACGCAATGCTCCGGCACGTTTCCGATGAAGACAACCTCGACGTCGCCGCCTCCCTTCATCGCGCCGAGGAAGCCCGAAGACTTGCGCGGCTTCGCATTCAATACCAGCAGCACACCGACGCCCGACGCTACAATCTGCGCCGACGAGACACGCATTACAAGCCAGGTGATCGGGTTTGGATATGGACGCCAGTTCGCCGCCGTGGATTGAGCGAAAAGTTGCTGCGACGCTACTTTGGCCCGTACAGGGTTCTCCGTCGCATCGGTGACCTCGACTATGAAGTCATCCCCGACGGCACGACAGCATCTCAGCGACGCCGCACACGCCCGGAAGTCGTACATGTCGTACGCCTGAAGCCATATTATGAACGCTAAAGGACTCGAAGTTTGCATTCTCCGTGTTTATGTTCATTTTAAAGCATCGAGACGATGCTTCTTTTGGAGGGGGGTAATGCCACGTATCATTGTAGTGTCCGTTCGTTCGCGCAAGGCCGCAGGAAGGGGTGTTATCATTTTTGTTCGTGACGCGAGAAGCAACCGGACTAATCTCGATTGATCACAGCCATGAAGAGCTGCATATACGTGTTTCCAGATAACTCTAGATGATCTCTACCTGTTATCTCACGGCTTTAAATTGAACGAAGCCGCGAGCAGCGGGCATTCGTAGTTCGACGACTGACGAGCACGTTTGTTGCTTACGCCGCCGCCGAGTGATTCAGTTCTTTTGCGGGCGCAACTCAGCCGAAATAAAGAGCTTCGTTTGCAAGTCTTGTTGGTGTCTTCCTGACCACTTGACTGCCGTCACTGTGACAATGTCGTTGCTAGTCTTCCAGCTACGACGCTGCCCCCCCCCCCTCCCCGGACGCCTGCGTGCCTACCCGGAGGGGCTCGGGTCATCTTCTGGCGGAAATAAAGTTTCTTCATCATCATTTCCTTCCTCCAAGAGCCCATACAAACATACAAGCCAGGCCAGCGGGCAACAGATCATGGATATATCATGGAGGAAGGAAAAAGCCATAATCGAACGGCTTTTGTGCGTTGCCAGCTGTTTAGACACTTGCTAAATCTGGACAGCGAACGGAGGTGGAACCTGGCAACGTCGTGGGAATGTGGCTGGTGCGGTGGAAACAACCAAACGTCGATTGGCACTGTGGAGAGAAATCTCCGCGAAGACGAGGAAGACTACAAATATGATAGGAAATTTTCGGAGGTTTCTGTGTAAGGACCGCCCGATACAAAGAGAAAGCTACATAGCCAAATCCGAATCCAAATTGTGGCGGTATGCGGAGTAGCGCTCGATTGCTTTAAACATGGTGTAGACAACGGGATAATCGTTGCGTTTGGAGCATTTCTGATGGTATGCAGCGTCGCATTCCGCCTCTAACTTCATATGGGTGCCCTGTTTCCTCTGAATTGTTATTTGAAGGCAAGTAGGTACCGCGACTGTGACGCGTTTGGAGTGTATTTCGTCCGTCGAGCGCGCGAGATTTTGCATGCTCTCTATTGCCGAGCGCAAATACACAGTGGAAATTTGGTTCGGCCCCAAAATGACGAGCAGAATTCCCAAAAGAAACAAATTATTTATTTTGAATGTTCAGCGTTTTGTAGTAGCAGATGTAGAAGGTTGCTTAAACTATCGCGGGCCACATGCATTTTTTTTTATCTTTCTCCTTCGCCTAGGAAGACACCGTGTTTTTGTTGGCGCGGGACGAGGCCATAAAGGAATATTTTGTACGCTGCAACGCTCAGGGCTTAATCACGAAAGACTGAAACAAGGTGGAGCAGAAATGCACGAAGCAGCATGCCGCTCGAGACACCTTCGTTTCATGTCTAGGATTGTGTGCACTAAATTGTGGGTGCTTGGTTGTTTTTTGTGGTGTTTTTTTCTTATTTGCTTTTGTTTAGGTGTTTTTTAGGTTTTTAACTGCTTTTGCTTCTAACGTATGACACTCCTTTTGCTGAGATTTTTTTTATTCCTCTATTTGGTTTCAAAACCCATTTATCAGAAACTGGTACCGCTAGTACTTTATACGCATGGGATAAAAAGTGTTCTGCGATTAAATGTATGCTGTCTTGTTTTCATGCCGATTTCCTGTTGCTGGCTGTGTTCGGAGGGATAACACGCTGTGTCACATGTTTGAGCTGAGGATTATAAGAGTGCCTCTTTTCCGTCTAATAAACAGTTGGTAGAATGCGAATATTTTGTCCTTCTTGTGCCGTTGTCGTTGCGCGGCTGTTCATTTCAACAGTGTGGCCTTTTAAATACCGCATGCACTAGTGGTACAAGACGTGTTAAAAAATGCATTTAAGCAAGAACACCTACATCCTTCATAAGTAGCACCAATGTGTACTCTGCCAAACACATTGAGGCCATGGCGTTAAGAAAGGCGAATGCCGTGAAAAAGTAAACGGCAGCAAGGTCACGGTGGAGAGCAAGGTTGATTTGCTTGGTGTCACCCGACTTTAAAGACAGTTCCGAGAGCAGGGGATTTTAGTTCACACGCTTTGCAGTACACAGTTGTCGCGAAATGTGCAGATGTATCACTTCCCACGTTTACTCACAAATGATGCGACATGCCCGATGCTTTTGGAGCTTTTCCCATGTATACAACGCACGAAGGTGGCATCGTGGTGCACGAGAGCGCGAATGACTCCTTGTCATATGCGGCTCCCTGCTCTAAGTGCCTTGATCCCATATCTTAAGCAATTTGAAATCAGGTTCGTAAGCAGCAGTTTAAAACCGAAACTCCGAAAGCGTTTACTCAGTTTTCTCGCCAACATCGTTCACAATCATCCGATATTCCGATACCACCATCCGATACCACAGTCAGGAAGCTAAAAATTACAAAATGTGTTTAAATCATTGAAAATACGCGTAGAATGGCATATAATTGTTTACTCTTCCGCAGTTTTCCGGATTCAATTTCAAACTTTACCAGTCTTTTACTTAGCGAGAAAAAACTGCTGACCACAAAAATGTGTTGAAGATGGCATCTAAGATGGCCACTTACTGTAGTGAGTCGCTTTGCTAGCTCAGGTTTGCCCCCCTGGGATGACGCATTCCCGCTTTCCGAGGCGAGCGCGAGTAAAGCCATCGGAAGTTGGACGGCTTGTCCCGGTGAAAAAGCAGTACCACATACTTTTTGGAAGCGCTGATGTGAGGCAGGACAACGTCGGCACCTCACCACATAGTAGTCCCTCCGATCTCATAAAATCATAATTCGGTTAAGTGGTCACTGTAAAGTCGACTGCCTGGTGTAAGTTTCCACCTATTCTTTCTTAAATCTCCCCCCCCCCCCCGCCCCCCCATTTATAGTATAACTTGGGCTTAGAGCGCGGGAACGTGCATCACAATAAAGCGCAGTGTTGGCCACGGTATCGCGACGGGCCGACACAGAACTGAGCAAACGAGGCTCCGTACATATGCACGTGTTGTGTGTAGCGACGTCGTGTCGTCCGCTCGTATCATCCCGTTGCAATTCAAAAGATCCTTATTTTTGAAACGCCTTTCCCGAACACATTGATGGTCTTCTCATGCAGGTGACGGCGCAACAGGTAGGCAATATCCTGGAAAATGACGAAAACGACGAAATACCAAGGGGAAAACCAAAACTGAAACTGAAAAACCGTGCCGATGCCTCTTTTCGTGCGTTACCAAAGCCTCCTGCGACAGTGATGCTTACTTTCGGTGACTTCAGTTTCGGGCGCCAAAGGTCCGTTCGATTTGAGTCTACTGCGCCAGTTCCTGCGGTTCAAGTGCAGCAGGGCACTGTCTGCTTCCAAAACGAATGGTCGAGTGCCGGCCTGGTCGTCTGCTAGCCTTGGCGTCGCCACCAGATTGCAGCCAGCGTCGTGGCGTCCATATATCAACGGCTACCAACATCCCGAACCGCATGAAGAATTTTCAAACAGCATATCGCAGCGAAGTGTTGCCATGAATCAGCCTCGATGCAACCTCGCGGCGGCTAAGCGAAACGCACTTGTGTTATTTTACTGAACACGATCGACTGAAGTGTGCGCGCGCCGACTTGCATATTATAGGGAGACTGACGCACTTTTTTTGAAAATTGGGCTGGCAGCGGCATCCTATAGTTTTTCATGCTTTATACTGGAATATCGCATCCAAATAAGGCAAAAACAAGCGCAAATTGCCTTTTTTAGCAGAAATATGCGACCTGTGCCGCGGGGCACATCGCGCGGCGCGCCGCCGCCCGTGATTGGTCAAGAGAGGTCGTGACGTCACCTTGAGGACTGGAGAAGCTATCGATGCGGATCCGGCGCTGCGTTGAGTGCAGATCGCAGCTTTCCGTGTCGTTGTAAAAGCGAATACGGCGACTATTTTTTTTTTACTGACCTCCAAAGAAAAGGATACTACAGTTTGCTCATTCCACGTATCGCCTGAAACCAAAAAAGACACAAGCAAAAAATTCTACGCCTAGCACAAGCATACGCCAGCGTGAAACACGCGTATGCAGACCATGCGTAAAAGGTGCCAGCACAACCTCGGCTCGTATTCTCAGAAAGGAAGGGGTGCGAACAATACTCAAGTCAATTACCACCACTGGACGCCTCCTGGCTCGCCCGGAAGAGCGTCATCCTAAAGAAAAGGACCAAAGCTC
Organism: Amblyomma mixtum; assembly: GCF_055824585.1. NCBI lineage: Eukaryota > Metazoa > Arthropoda > Arachnida > Ixodida > Ixodidae > Amblyomma > Amblyomma mixtum. The sequence goes on along the minus strand of NC_143014.1, from coordinate 423,922,441 downwards.
TGTCTACAAAAAATCCTGTTCTCAGTACCCGGCTTTGCAGGTTGGGGCAAGAAAGTATTTCAAGGAAACGATGAAGGAGCACAAAGTTGGTGTCAAAATTAGCGAAGTGCAGTGGCCAAGCACTGCGAGGCATGTGACCACAAGATAGTGACGCAATCATTGTGCGCTGGAAACCAAGCCAAATATGCGCACAAGGCTGCTGCTTCACTCGTGGCGCTTTCAGCAGATGCCAGAAAATATTAATCGCTGCCTCGGAAACGTTCGCCCTTCCTAGATTTGCAGTTTAGGTTCAGTGAAGCAGTTGCCAACTATATGTGTGTTTAAAAGCCAAGCTAGCTGCAACTCGCCCGCTGCCACAGCTTGATGAAGAAACCGAGTAAGGTTGCGGTGTTTTTTTGCAAAAACTCGGTTGGCATTCATTTCTCTCATAAATTTGCATCCGGAATCAACGTCGAACGCTTTCATTTAATTGCTCAGCTACGATTAAACGAGATGCCGCATATGAAGAGCTTCGATGCTTGCTTGCTTTGCTTTATTGTGCTTTGCTCTGCTTGCTTGCTTGCTTGGACACGTCGAACCGAGTATAAAATCACTAACCGAGCCTTGCTGAGCACGTCTCAGGTGGTCTGACCGCACCTAAGCTGAGGAGAGCGACACATGCTTAAGTCTCTATAAGGTTTCTTCAGGGGCTAAGTGAGCATATTTCTACTTTTAAAAGAGGCGCTTCTTCGGAATGGTGACACGCCTCTCATGCGCGAGAAAATCGAAGGAACTGTGTCATGGTTCAGCCGCGCCTTTTCGACAGAAATCTCCAGAGGTCACATTAGGGACAAGCTCTGCATGTAGCCGCTCTTACGAAAGTGCTTCGAGCAGAGTAGGCTTGCTTTGGTCAGCTTGAATTCTTCGTCACAGCTGCGAGCGCTTGCGCTGCGAGCTTTTGATCTTGCTAAAAACAGTGGAAGACGACACAGCCTCGGCCGTATTTGTTCATGGACACGAACGCAGAGTAGTACCTCGTGTTGAATCTGATTCTCAAGGTCGGCTGACACGCTTTGTACGTCACAACGCACTCAGCACGAGAAACAACGCGCGCTGAAAGCTCGCTCTGGTGCGCCGAAGTATCTCCGGCTCCTCAACGTGACGTCACGTTGGCCGACATGGACGAGGCTTCCCTCTCCGCTGTTCTCCTCTCCTACGCTCGCGCGGGGCGCGGGAGATTTGAACATTGCGTTTTTAATTGGTGATTGCGCCACTGTTTTAGCCATAATCGAAAAAATATTTTCACGGACGGGATCAGCAATGACACTACTTCAAAACCCTAAAAAATTAGCTGATTCGAAAACCGCCTCAGTATCCCTTTAAGCGGTTGTTGCAACCGCGTGCATCACGCTGCATGCACGTCTTTACTTTTCAGTTAACATAACCGGCTTTGAGTACTGTTATAACTTCATTAGTCCAAAGGAAAGACGGCGGTTACGGGTCCGTCAAGAGCACCGTGGTCGAGAGATGCAAGGTGACGGCGAGGGTCGCTGTCCCCACCTCCGTCGCCGCCTTCTTGGGTGGCCACTCACTTTCCATCAGAGTCGGGCCGGTGTGGGGCACCCTTCTCATCGACGAGTGGAATAATTTTAGTATCTCCGCCATTTATCGCAAAGCGCAAGCCGTCGTCTGCTTCCATGGCGTCTGCAGCTGCACCATTTCAGCACCGACCACTGAGGAGGTGCACAATTTTTCTGAACTTTCCTAAACTAAACCTGCACAACGTCTGCACTTTTTTTTGAAACGAATGACGTCGTGCGGACAGCGCTATCTTGCACCGCTGGAACGAACGGCAAGTGAAGCTCCGCGAGAACCAGTTCACGTAGTGCAGGCGAATCGAACAGACCTTCACTAGAGAACAGTGAGCGCCGTTGATTTCCATCAGTGGCGCCATCGCCTCGCGACTGCTATAACTAGATAAGTTTTTTGTATTTTAACTCTGTGGTCTCGACTTAGCTTTGGGCGCTTTGGATGTACGGCGCAAGTGTGGCTTATGTTTTCTAGCGCCCATTCGGACCGTGCTATGCATGACCCTTTTGTGGAAGGACCTTCCCATTCTTCTGCACGCCTTCCTTTCACCGGCGACCTCAAGGCGACGCTTTTTCGAATGGTCACACACGGTCACGTCACAGGGTTCGCTTTCGCGGGCGGCGCTGGGCAACGTTTCGTGTCAGCCAGCTCCCTGCGTTTGTGCCATGATCGGTGAGTGATGCCCGCGGCCCGAGGATACGCACTGAATCACTTTTCATTCAGGGTGTGCGAAACGCTTGGCGCGTCGCCGCACCGTCATGTTTGCTTGAGGCTGCCGTTAGCTGCGAAGGTGCAATTTTCATCCTGTTTGGCGATTTCGCACCGAGCGATCTATGTGTACCTTGGTAATTCTTCACTACGGCGTCCCTCATAGCCTGAGTTGCTTTGTGACGTTAAACCCCAATAAACCAAACCAAACCAAATTCTCCGGTAATACGCTTGCTGCCCTGAGTTCCGCGGCAGCGACTCACGTGCCGCTGGCATGGCGGCGCGTTTTTCTGTCCGTGCGACACTTGCTGCGATAGCCGCGCTCCTGCTAGAGCTCTTAGAGCTGCTTTACGAATACCGGCGCATGAGTGCGATTTTAGGAGCGTACGCCGGGCTACGACGGTCGGTAATGTGTCGGTCGCGATACGTTCTCGGCGAGGTGCTTTGATAGATAGGCCCCTGATTTGCAGATAAATGCCGCAGTTTCCACATCAGCGCTAACAGACAGTGAGGTAGAATACAGGATGGTGGTGGTGATGTAACATGTTTCTTAAACCAGCCTTTACATTCGGCATTTAATAGGCCCTGTGCTAAGGTGACGAGGGCGCGTTGCAGGTTCAGGTCCCGGGAGGCGAGCCAGACAGACCACGATGGGGGCGGGTGAAAAGGATAGACGGGAGACTGGAAGGCCGAGTGGCACTGTCTAAGGCAGTGTCCTATCAGATAAAAAGGGAAGGAAGGATCTCGGGCGCTGTCCTTCAACGCACGCTGATTTCACGTGATGTTCACGGCATGGTTAACGGTGAAACGCCTAATTAGTTTAAAAGCGTTACACGTCAAGGATAATTAAAGGCGGTTAGGGGCTTGGTGCATCCGAAGTGCTTTGCCCGTAGCATTACGCTACACTGAACCCTGCCGGCGTGGCTTACTTCCCCTTGTTGTATTCCCGCCCACATGAATCTCTATACCTTTTGCAGCCACTCCTTATATGGAGCGGTTTCCTTGAGTCGGAGAACCAGGAAGACCATCTCTGAACCGCAGCGCATTCGGCACCACTGCAGCATTACATTTATGCTGGAAATAAACTGATTTCCTGTCGCCTCGTGCTGCGCTGGTTAGTCATGTGTTGTAGTCATGTGTTGTGGGATGCCTTAATGGAGACTTCTAGCACTGCTGCAACCGTAAAGGTGAGTGCAGACGAGCCCTGACAATGCCATGTCTCGTGTCACGTGACCACGCATCCGCGAGTCTCGTGCATATTTGGTGCGTGAGTACACTATACAGGAACGCGGCGAACAATCCGCGCTTACTCCCCCATCCACCGTACTTGTGCTGTTTGCGCGGCGCGGAAAGCTGCTTCCGAGAGTTTCAATACGGACGCCGAGCGAAAACTTCGTCTCACTGGACTAGCACTTGTCACTTAAATGTCCGAGGACGACGGGGAAGCTTTCGCGACTAAAAAGCGGAATGTCGGACAAAGCCGTGGTTGGAGAAAAAGCGTTAGGGTGTTCAGAATCTGCTGGGCGAGGACCTTTTTGAATGCGACCAGGTAGGGTACCGTAGGTTGCTGCGACTGAATCCGGAGCAGTTTTACAAGATCATGGCCCTGCTGCGACATCGAAATGAGCGGCGGCACACTATATTATGCGGGCATCCGTGCCGGCTAAGACGAGATTAGAAGAGACGCTTCGTTTTCTTGCATCAGGTGAATTACTTCACCATTTTGCAAAAAGCAATTAAAGTAGAACCAGGCTTTAAAAGAGATCACAGCCTGCTGTTGCTGCTTTTGGCGCGGCATTTTTAAGAATTGGGGGGGGAAGAGGGTCACCTATGGGCCATTTACACTTGCGAGTCGCTGGGGTTGCGCGACCGCAATTTCGGTCGAAAGGCGACAGTCGCAGGACATTCGCGCGCCCCTTGATTTTGTAGTTTTGCTCTGCGAGTCGCCCACGGCTAACCTATCAGCTGTGCAGTGGAAGTGAACGGAAGCTTGTTCCGGCAGCGGTAAAGATCGACAACTCTCGATCCGAACGAGTCCAATTCATTCGGGGAAGCGACCTGCGGGTCGCTTCCCCGCTGCTTGCATACAGGCTGCGGACTGCTTGCATGCAGCCAGTGCAGCCAGGCCGCTCCCTTGACGGAAGCGACAGCCGGTCGAAAGCCCTTCGTGAATCGCAAGAGGGCCTTTAGCCAGCAACTGTTAACTGCATTTTCCTCTTTCTTTCTTTTGTGGCCAGGAGAAACGCAGTAACCCCTTCAGTGCAGTAACTAACCAGTCGAAGTAGCCAAATTCTCTCCAGCCACAGCGCCGAGGTTAATCGCATTTACGAAACATTCGCGCAGATTGTTCTCTGTCGTCGTTAAGAAATGCTTCGGCTAGCGTTTCTTTAAGGCTGCGCTGCGCTGGACCATCAGGTCTTCCTCCTCGGAGGCCCCCGGGTGGCTGAGGTGGTTGGTCAGCACGGTGCGGGAGGTGAGGCTCCTGAGCTGCAGTCTCCTGTCCAGATGTGGGCCAACTTGGAGCCACTGTTGCGTAGGCTACGTGTGGGAGCGCTCCACTTCGCTTGCCGTCTTGCAGCCGGTGTCTCGAGCGGCTCTGTTCAAGAATTTCAAAGGCTCAGTTCAACGCTGGCTCTCAGGTAATTCTTTAGCAGGGAAAGCAGCGCGAAACACAATGAGCGCAAACGCAGGGCATGCAAGGATTTTGCAGTCTAATTGCATCATCAGTACCAGAATACGTAATTTGCACCTGTAGTACATATACAGTGTCAGCCGACATTTTATTGCGAGAGAATTTAGGTTGTGGGTTTCTACGTGGACACAGGCCACCACCCACCGCGGGTTCGAGCTTCGCGCGAGCCAAGGGCCCCGATCAGCCGTCACCACACACCACTGGGACACCGATGCGGCGCACTCAACCTCCGCTGGGAGGAGAGCGATTCGCCGCAAAGAAATAGGCCTCCAAGTTCACAAAGGAGACGTTTATTCACGTCTTCCTTCAGCAGGTACACACGCACTCAATAGTCACCCCGTCCCGGGGGCGCGCGAGGAGCAAGGCTCCGCTGCGCGCGCGAAGCGACTCGAGCAATGCGCGCTGCTAGCACGCCGCTGCAGGAGAATGTCCCCGCGGCAGTGCTGTGATCTCTCTCTCGTGTCGACCGTTGGGCCGGTTGCGAGAGAGAGTGGGCAGTAAACGCAAGGTACGCCTGTCGGAGGTCGCTGGACCCCGCTGGACAGGCTCGAGCCGCTGCAGGTCAGAGGACACGTGCGGGCGAGCTCGAGTATATGCACTGGTCCGAGCGGCAAAGGCCGGCAGGGACAAATCAGTAGCGTACGCACCTTACGCTGTCTCGGAGGGATCTCTCTCTGGGCCCCGCTCGGACGGTCGCGCGGTGCGCGGCCGCCCAAAACGGGTCCCGAATTCCCGCCAAAAGGCGCCAATGGCAAAGGCCCTTGGGGAGCCGGGGCGGAGCTGTGGCTAAATGACAGTGATTAGTCACCCAGCCGCCTCTCCACCGCCTGAGGCGGGAGCAAGGGAAAGAGGAGAAACAACGCGGGAGGCCGGCACAGCCGCGCAAAGGCGACGGCGGAAAGCCAGGATTCCCACAAGGTTGTTACCCGAAAATTTTGTGTCTTCTGTGTGAAGAAATACTCTGTTTGGTCGAGATGGAGATGGCGTCACCAGCATCGCCAAATTTTAAGAGGTCAAGGAGGCCCAAAATTTTGGGTTGGCCCACCCCCAAAATTTCAACGCTGGGTGACCTAAGAGCTCAGAGTGCGCAGAAAAGGTGAATAAAGAGATTGAAACAGTTAGCAACAGTGTAGTCAGTCAATGCACCAAACCTAACTACAAACAGTGTAGGCAGTCAATGCACCTAACCCGGCATAAGAACCCGTGTACTGCATCATGTGGCTATCGCATTACTTCAATAAGAATTGCTTAAAAAGCTCCATAATTTTTTCAAAAGCTTCGTACTAAACAAACCAGGAAAAAATTAACTCTTCAGTGAACAATCTTGATTTGTGATTCCTTGCAGCATCCAAGAACGCCACGGACGAGTAGAACCGCCGCTTGCCAGTGTAAGCTTCGCCGCTGCCCTGGCTGCTTTTCGTCACTCGCAATTGTGTTGCGAAAGCAACACTACGCTATTCGCCGAGAAATTTCGCAAAGCCGAGGAAAGGCCATACTGCGCATGCACGAGGAGCAGTGACGTCACACGGTGCACAGCTGGCGCGACGCCGCCGACGCTGCGCGGATGACTCAGAGGGGCCGCCGCCGCGCTCGCCAGTTATGTATGCGCAGTAGTGCCCCCGCCCCCCAGCTGTGCGTAGTGACGTCACTTGTTCCTCGCGCATGCGCAGTGTGGTCGAGCAAGAGCACGCGAAACGGCGAGACTGTGGGCAATGTAACTCACGCAACAATACATGTATATGGCTGCGCGTGGATGTTGCGTTCGCAATCCTCCAGGTTTAATCAAAGCTAAACCACAGCCAATTTCTACACCTTCATTTCGAAACGTCCGGCGCTTATTTCCAAACAGCGCCTTCAAGAATGCTGCGCAGGGATTCGTAACAAAAGTAAAATGCATAATACGGTCAAGTTCGAAAGCTCGCATAGCCGGAACGTTTCAGTTAGAAAAGAGTTACGTACCGGCTTTGTACGGGACCGACTCGGGATGTCGCACCTCCATATCCGCGGCGATCTTATTCCACAACCTGTTTCTTAGCACAAAGTTGAGGTGGTCAGCGTGTTCAAGGTTCCATATCGGTTGACAGCTGTCAAGCAGCACTAACAGCGTGACGGTCGCTTCGTCGCTGAGGGCTGTCCTTCCTGTTTCACTCATTACAATCAAAAACAACGATCAAACAAGGCGCACACGCAAAAACACACACAAGAACGACGCAGTGGAGCAAACACTTTAGCTGTCCGGAAAGACGACACCTCCGTTCCACAACCCATAGCTGCAGACTCACGGAATGAACATGTTGCAGCCGCCGTTAAGATCATGAACCTTCACAGTGATCGTCGGGTCCATACCCCCGCGAATCACCTTTGACGTCGACCGCCTACAGGATTTCGTACGCAGTACCCCTGCACCGCACATCCTAACGGGATACTTCATCGCACTCCGTCCTGCTTAGGAAGGCATCAGATCAACAGCCAGAGAACGTGTTATTTCATTTCACAGAGCACAAATGTTGAACTTTATTCAACAACGGCCAGGCAACTTTTTATCAAGGGGCAAGATCCAGTGCCCTAGACATTTATATGATTTCTGTGCATCTGTCGTCTTCAACAACTTGGAGTGTCTACATAGTGTCTCATGGCAGCGATCCGTACATTGTGGTTGGCGGTGTTTTCTTTAGGTTCCCGGAGGCGTACGGTACGCTACACGAATTCAGAAGTTTTTCCTGACGGAGTAGAAAGACTGGAGCGCTCAAACCCCGATTGTGAAAACTTCACTGATGCTGTGGCACGTGCTAAAACGTCCAGCAGTAAGGTTATTTCTCTACTAAAAGTTTACTGAACAGCAGATGCTTAATATGCGCGACTTCGAGCTACTTGCCGCAGAGCAGAGCGAGGAGCACGCGGAATGAATCATGGAGAAGACATCAGCGTTGCCAGGCACGCAGAGAAACATATTCAGCGCCGTTTGGACAAGCTGGCCGGACGGGAATGACGATCCTTTTCCGCGAAGTTTGATCCCAGAAATCCTCTTTCTAAGGTATGGAGCATTGTACGTAGCCTCATTAGGCAGCCCGCGCCACTAAATTTTTCTGAGTGCTTAGCTGCAAATGCGAATATTTCTCGTCTCGATGCAGCGGAGGCTTTCTGTTCTAAGATAATTGCTCGATTAACAGCCATATCGGCGCCATTGCCTCTCCAAAGCTTTACCCCTTCACCTAACACTGCTCTCCTTGACGAACCATTCACTATGGACGAATTCCAAGCGGCTGTGGCAGCTACCAAAAAATATCCTGCCCAGGGCTGGAGGGTGTAAGCTAAACTGCCCCTTTTCACCTCAGAAGTAAGGCCAAAGTTCAGCTGCTCGCAGTTTATAACACCTCCTGGGAGTCCGGCTGCCTTGAAAGGTATTGGAAGCGCGCGCGTGTCGTACCTGTCCTCAAGCCTGGAAAACAATTAACTGACTTAAACGTATTGCGCTTCTAAGCTGCGTCGGAAAACTGATGGAGGAAATGGTACACTCCCGCCTTACCTGGGCTCTGACGAACAGGGGAATTTACCCCCCGACAGTGTTTGGTTTCCAAAAAGAACGCAGCAGCATTGACAACGTTATTGCCCTTACGATTCGTGCAAAACGCAGCAAATCAGAGCGATCTATGACCACTGCTGTGTTTCTTGACGTGAAGGGAGCCTTTGATAACATCACACATGAGTCAATGAGGCAATTCATTCAGCCTTACAATCAATTGATATTGGTGGACGATTGTACAACTGGTTGTGTGACTGTCTGCACGAAAGATCGATTTTCACGTCAACAAATGAAGGTTACACAGCTGTGCATCAAATTTCTTGCGGATTACCTCGGGGGCGATTTAATTCCACTCTTTTCAATATCTCCCTTGTTGGCTTGGAAAAATGCTTGCCACCTACAGTTGAAACCTCCCTCTACGCTGATGACATCTGTGTTTAGCGTTCCGGACGCAATAGGCGCATTGTGAATGCCCGACTACAGAGGGCAATAGGTTGCATCGAATCATTTTTAAGTAAGCGCGGTCTCGCCATGTCGCCAGATAAAAGCTCGACAATTGCATTTTCGAGGCGCGGTTTTCCGTGTTACGTGCTGAAAGTTGCTGGTACCCCAATACCACACCTCCTATGCCATAAATTGCAAAGGGTGACATTTGACAGGTCACGGTCTTGGTCCCCACATGTACAAGAGCTAAAAATCAAGCTCCGCTCTTACGCCTGTATCCTTCGTGTGCTCTCCACCACCAGAAGAGGCTGTTCTACACCTTCATCGCTACGGCCGTAAGGAGCGCTCTGTGAAGGCCTTGTGCGCTACAGTCAGGGTACAGTCAGGCTACAGTCAATGCTCTTCAGGGTATCTCGCAAACAGATACCAAAATCCTTGAAGCTATGCAAGCTAAAGTCTCGATCTGTCTCGGCCTTCCCAAGAACACCTCCACAGTGGGTACTCTAGCAGAGAGCAAACATCTAACTGTATCAGTACTGTTAGCCCAGGGGCTGCTTCGTGGCCAGGTGCTGTTTTTGGCTCGCGGACCTAACCGTCCACTCGCAGAGTACTGCATAGATGAAGTTTCTGAGCTTCTCCCATCACAGTACCAGCACGCTGTCACAACCTCCTCCTTACCTTGGAGGTACGCTGCATGGCAAATCAAGATAACAGACCCTGCCATTAAAGAAAAAACAAACACCTGAAGTTCCCCCACTTAAATACTTTGCTCTTGAGCATATTTATGGTTTTTGCTGTGCGCACCGCTACATCTACACTGATAGCTCAGTTACGTCATTCTCATCAGCGATTGGGGTGTGGATTCCGTCAACGCGCTACACAATTTCAGGGACACTCAGTCATCGCACTTCGACGACTGCTATCTAGCTGGCTGCTCTGCGAGTAGCATTTACTTAAATTCCGCAACAATGCCAAAAGCGTGAGTTAATTTCAGTGTCTCTGCGCTTCACTACAAGCGATAAAGGCCGCAGGAAGCCTTCCGGAGTAGATCGTCGACGACTTGAACAGATTAGACACCGAGTCCTGTGAGATAGTGTTGTGCTGCAGTGGATACCCGCTCACTGCGGCCTCAAGAGCAACGATCACGCTGATGATGTAGCGAGGTCGGCGCACGGCGACACCTCCTTGCACCTACCCATACTGTTTTCTTGTAGTGATGGCGCGAGACTTCTGGCTACTAAATTCTGGCGGATGCAACGCTCTTTGTGATGTGATCCGCAGCTTCAGTATAGACCCCTTCTTCGTATCGACCTAACTTGTGGCCTCCGTATGCAGCACAATTTAAATAGACGTGATCGTAATTGCCTGCACCGAATTCGCCTGTACTGGTTTCATTAAAAAAATTCTATCTTCATGAAATTGATGCATCAACTAGCCCTCTGTGCCTGGCATGTGGTGTGCGCGAGAATCTTCAACACTTGATCTGCCGCTGCCAAATCTTTAATAACCATCGCAAGACACTCTTAAGTGCTTAAGGACTCCGTCTTGTCAGCCCCGTGCATCTGGAGCATGTCCTTGGACCCTGGAGTGATGCGGCTTCGGCAGCGCGAGGAACAAGCGCATTATTAGGTTTTCTTAGGGATACTGGTTTGGTGTACACCCTTTGATAATCAAGGGTGTCTGTGAGTTCGTGAGTGTTGAGTATGTAGAAGGCAGACCCCGTCCCAGGCCTCACATGCGCCAATGCCATAGCATCCCAATCGACCAAGACGCTATGGTGGGAGGAGCGTGTGCAACGCTAAGTTGGTCGAGAGGCTTTGGGCTGTCTTGGGCGCGTGGCCATAAAAATCATCTAAGAAGACATCGGCTGGTCCATCTCTGAAGCAAGCTGGGTTTCGAAGGGCGCTTGCGCATGATGGAAGTGGCAAGATGGGCCCGCCTCGTGCTCCGCTACACCGTCCCACAGATGTCCGAACTCAGTGGTGCAGACTCGTCTAAACGCTTGGACGCACGTTTTTTTTTTTCCAATCGCATCCAGGAGGACAGTGAGTTTATATGGACCGAGGCTGTGAAGGCGCGGGTCAAGGGTGAGGAGATTTCCGAGGGGCAGAGGTCTGTGCAATGTAAACCGAAGCTGCAGGGGTGTACGCCACACACGACAGCCATTACGGTGACAAGCCTGTTCGAAAACAGCGGCGTGAGCGGCCTTCTCTTCGAGGCGCGCGCAGGTGCACTACGGACGCTTGTGCACCGCCAACGCTAGGATGCAAGCCCGGAGGTGCAAGCTGCCCTCTGCCGCACGTGCAGGGAGAAGGATTCTGACCGCGTGGCTGCCTAATGGGCCAGGTAGCGGAAAGGAGCAAAGGGGGGGGGGGGGGGGGCACCGTGGCCGTGATTACGGACAGGGCGATACAGGGTACACAGAGGTTTTTGATGTTAAGCAGCCCATTTGGTGCCAGTCGACAGGCCCGGCCGTACACTCCTTTCTTTCATTTTCTTCCTTCGCACGGCCATTTGCACATTTGCCGGGATAGTGGAGACAAAATTCGTCTTGAGAGCAGTCACGAACCATCCGTTTCCTCTTTTGGCGCTATTCAGAGCCTCAAATTCCAACCGAACCCCCATAGGGACAAGAGGCATCAGGGGCCGGGTGGATGAACATATTACTGTCGGAGTAAATTTGCCCCAATAATTTAAGGGCGACCATTTGGGTTGATGCGGAACAAATGCGCTAGCATTCTCTTCTGCTCTTGATTCTAATCCAGATCTGCTTCTATTTCCATTCTATTGTGACTCCAATCGCTTCTTTTATTAATTTTTTCTGCACCCACCCTTGTCTTTTTGATATGAGTGGATTCATTTTTAGTTCGGTGTCTCCCTCCTTCCGCTACAAGCGGAGAGGGAGACGAGAGATGGAGACGGTTGGCAGGTGCAATGTGCGGCACGTGAGGCCACCTGCCAGGTGTGATGACGATGGCCGCTGGGTTTTTAAGGCGGAAGCTTTTAATGCCTCATCGTTGTAAGCAGGAGCTGTCGACAGAAATGTCACTCTTTTCAATTGGTCGAAACGGTCGTGACGTCACAATGCGCGAATTTCAAACGGGGCCAACTGTACTTTGCCTGCTAACCATGCAACCATTTAAAGGGATCGTATAGTGATGCTCCAAGTAAGTTTGACTGAGTTTAGTTAATTGCTTAATTAACCAGTTAGCCTAATTAACCTTTCTAGTCAGACCAGATAAATAAATAAAACCCTGTAGGAAATTGGCCGAGCTTGGGAATCAAACCCCGGTCTCCGGAGTGCGAGTCGAGCACGCTACCACTCCGCCATGCCAGCTCGATGGTTTGGAAAGAACAAAGGTGCGTCTAGTGAATACGGTGTCTTCGTTAACTCCCATCTTCCTCCCTTCCCGTTGCAGCGAGGTTTAGGTGTCCACCAGGATATGAGAGACAGATACATTTCCTTTCCTCAAAAACGAATTTACCGACGAGCAGGGCGTATTTGTCCGCGTTCCAGATTGGTCCAAATTGTCGTGACGTCACCGCGCGTGAATTTTGACGGGTGTCCAGTGAAATATGTGAGGCAGTTACCGCGCAACTTCCTTTCCTCAAATACAATTTTCGACTAGTGTCCACCGAGATATGTGAGAGAGGTACTGGGTAATTTCCTTTCCTCAAATACAATTTTCATTTTCTTCATTATGGCCCCTCTTTCTTCTTTCACTCGCACTTCCTCCCTTCCTGTACGGTGCGGCTCAGGTGTCCACCGAGATGACAGAGAATTACAGCCCCATTTCCTTTCCTCAAAAAGCGTTGCATTCAAAGGGCAACGCATCGCGCCGAACGGGTGGTGGCGTTCCTTGGACTCCGTGGCAGCGCTTCAACACGCTGTCGCGTTCCACTCCTAAAGGCGAAGCTTAAGCGTCATTAATTGGCAGTTAATTAACGCACCAACAAAATGTGCAGTGAACAATCGCGTAGCAGAATGCAGCACTCAGGCTTTCGCCTTTCACCACTTTAGCCGCTAAAGTTCCTCGTAATTTTTTGCTCCTTAGAGGCTTCTAGTCCATCGCATAGAAGCAAAATTTGGAAATCGTGACAAAGTTTTCTCGATAGTCCAATGAGATTCCTCTCTAGCAGTAGCCACCCAAATATCTGTTTCCTGTCTGCGCCTTTCAAGGCGTGAAACATGGTGGCGTTCGTCAAAGCAGAAGCCCCTCACTTCACGACGAATTCGCCTGCGTTCGCTTGTTGGGCGTTGTGGTGACAAAAAAAAACTATTGGTGAATTAAGCTTTCCCTGTATTTCATTCTGTCTTCACATAGAAGTTTTACAGCGGCACTGCTAAGCTCCCGTTCCTTGGCTTTAGCGGTGTTGGCGCCTCCTGTTAGAGGATGAAGTTAAGGAAAGACGATAGAGGGAAAGTGAAAGGAGTGAAAGAGGTAGGCGTTAGGAGGGAAAGAGCAAGGCGCTGACCTATCCTGTAACAGGATGAGGTGGAAGTCTTCAAGATGAATAAGGAGGAGCAAGAGGTGAGAACAAGCGAAAATGGGTTCGTTAGGTGCAGTGGCCACGACCGACAGCGTTCCCCGCACGTATATCACGTTGACTGTTCGAGGCATCTGATTGGTTGAACTGCGTGCGCCCAAGTTGGCCACACTGGTGAAAGAAATTCTTGCTAGGGCCTATATCCTGGCCTGCAGTATTGTGGAATAAAATAAATAAGAATAGGCGGGAATAGGGGAAAAGAGGTCCATCGCAAAACCGTCTTAGTGAGGACAGAATGAAATACATAGCAGTCCTAACGCACCATTCGCTTTTCCTAAACCGATGCTCAGCGAGCGAAGGCAGGCGATTTCGTCGTGAAGCAAATGTAAACTGTACTAGAAAGCGAAAATGTAAGGAAGGCCATGTCGCGAAAGGGGCCAGCTTGTGACAGCCAAAAAAGTGCTGCTTGGGATCGCTAGACATATACCACAATGTTAGAGGAAATTATGTCAATTTTTTCTCATTTTACTCCTGGGCTACATTTACCCCGGTAGTGCAACCAGTCCGAGCTTTCCCTCACACCGAGGTGCGTCCACAAAGACATGCACGAAGCAGAAGACGAGTCTGAAGACTCACAACCGAAGTGAATGGTCAACGAGGCCGGCTGACCTCAAAATATTGAAAAAGTGGGAATCCCCAAGTTGGGGAACCGTAGGAATGCGGACGCCTTAAAAACACGCATACCTTCTTGCCAAATGTAACCAGTCTTCGTGGTTTGCTTCCCACTCGTATGGCAGAGCGCTCACGGCTTCCCTAAACATCAAAAGGTCTCGAAAGATGCAAACAAGGGTTCTTTTTACCTTACAGAGATTTAGAGCTTCAGGGGTGCATGGCGCGAGTGGCCCACTATACGAGTGAGAAGCTGACCATGCAACCTGGCTACGGTTCGCAATGACGGTGCCAGTATGTGCGAAAAAAGGGCTGGCAGTGCCGGCAAATGAGAGAAGCAGATATATGTGGAGGTGCTGTCGGGCGTGCAGAATTCGACGACAGACTTCTTCCACCGAAATAGACGGCCCTGAGACCAAGCCAGCCGTGATGACCAACTGGGACTGACGCTGCAGCCCAGCGCATCTGGACAGCCTGTGGTGAGCGGGACGACCTGTAGTGGGGCAACCCAGTCGGTTGCTTTGAAGCGAACATACGAAAGGCGCGAAAGTCGCATGCAATGGAGCGGCCAGCACGGCCGCATGCATGCAACCGTGCTACTCGCTCCGTTCTTAGTTGAGCACACCCGCTGCCATCACGCGACTTGAGATCGCCTCGAATGCGCTGCAGAAAGTTGACATTTATTGAGCGGGAAATTGTATGCGGAAGAAGCTGCGTACACGGAGTAGCGAACCGTCTGGGGACCTCTCGTGGGAAATCATAGAGAGCAAGGTTAGAGTACACGCGGAGGAAAAATAAATATGGCAGACTATTCCACTTTCACTGCGCATTTATACTACATATAAGAATAAAAAACTCCATGAAAATAATGCATGCTTTAGGGTCTCAAAAATTGGTTATTATTAGCATACTCCTTCTGCGGCAGGTAGATTGGGGCAGGTAGCACGTTCGAACATCAGCTTCATGGAACAGTTCTTTTATCAAAAGAAGTTGGTTCCGAAAGGCGGGAGCTGTAAAGTAAAATTAGCAAGTACCTCTGTACAGCGAAAGATAACGAGCCAGTACGGGATTATGAGGGTATGGACAATCCGGACCTGGACAGAGAGTTCGAAGTCGAGGAAATACAGGCGGCGCTTATGGCCATGAGGCGGGGCACGGCGCCAGGGAACGACAGGGTGACGGTGGGATTGCTTGTCAATCTCAATCAGCAAGCGCTTGAACATCTCACGCAGTACATCAACGAATGCTGGAAAAGTGGACAGTTACCCAAGGCATGGAAGACGGCTGATGTCAGCTTTATTCCCAAGCCTGGAAAGGAGGTGAACATCAATAACCTCAGGCCCATCTCGCTTACGTCGTGCGCCGGGAAACTGATGGAGAAGGCGGTACACATGCGACTTTCTACGTATATAGAAGACCACAATATTATACCTCACACAATGTTTGGGTTTAGGGCACACTTGTCAACCCAGGACGTGTTACTGCAGCTGAAGATGGAGGTTATCGATCCCCCGCGCAAACGAAACAGTAGGGCCATACTGGCATTAGATCTGAAGGGGGCTTTCGACAACGTGAAGCATTCCAAGATTCTGGACAATCTACAGAGTACTCACTGCGGAAAGCGTACCTTTAATTACATCAAGGCTTTCTTGCAAGATAGGCAAGCGCACATCAGGATTGGCGACACGAGGTCCGAGGCGATACCCATGGGCACCAGGGGGACGCCTCAGGGAGCAGTCCTTTCTCCACTGCTCTTCAACGTTGCCCTCATGCACCTGCCGGAACAACTTAATGCCATAAGGGGAATCCGCCACGCCCTATACGCGGATGACATAACCATATGGACAACGAAGGGAAACATGGGACAGATGGAGGAGGCCCTCCAAGAGGCTGCCAGTACGGTTGAAAATTATGCTGAAGAATGCGGACTGCGCTGTTCCCCGGACAAGTCGGAGCTCCTCGTCCTGCGAGGGAAGGGGGATACTGCATCGCTGGAAATCTCGGTCCATGATACACCTATTCCCGAGGTGGAAACAATACGGATTTTGGGGCTGCTCATTAACAACAAGGGTGTGAACGCAGCAGCGATCACCAAGCTCCGAACGGTGTGCGAACAAGTCATCCGTATGATATCTCGGATCACAAGCAAGAAAAACGGCATGCAAGAACAGGATACCCTTAGACTAATACAGGCCTTTGTCATCTGCAGGATAGTGTACGTGGCCCCGTACCTTCGTTTGAGGAAGACCGATCTAAACCACCTGGACGTTATCATTCGAACGGCTTATAAGAAGGCACTCGGCCTACCCATGAAAGCATCTACGGAGCGTCTACTAAAACTAGGGGTACACAACACGGCTGATGAATTGATTAGCGCCCATCTTACAAGCCAGGTAGTGCGACTGGCCACAACTACGACCGGCCGCAGGGTCTTAGAAGATTTAAACATTAGCTTTCCGCAGCAAGTGGCTGGGAGACAAGATATACCTAAATAGTGGAAGAGCAAAATCCTTACGCTTCCGCTTCCCAAAAACATGCACCCGGAGCATCATCATGCTAGACGAGTGGCAAGGAGCAAGAAGATGAACGAGTGCTATTCAACAAAAGAAGGAGCCTTCTTCGTGGACGCTGCGGGTCCTGTACAAGGGATATCAACAACCTCAGTGGTGCACCAAATGCAAGTCGTGGACGGGCTTTCAGTTCGTAACGGGGATACACAGGCTATGGAGGAAGTAGCGATAGCTTTAGCTGCAACGCACTCCGAATCTAAATACATAGTTACAGATTCCCAGGCGGCTTATAGAAACTATATGCGTGGCAGAATCACGCCGCTAGCCTGCAAAATTCTTAGTCAATATAGGACTTCATCTGAACGGAAGGAATTAATATGGGTACCAGGTCACCAGGGAGTTGAAGGAAACGAGCGCGCACACGCTTCGGCCCGAGCTTTTCTTCCCCGGCATCCTTCTACGTCCTCCCTTCCTGATTCTGGCTCCCCCTCTCCGCTAACGACATATTCAGAAATATTGCAACATTTGCGCCTTGAAAGGCAGACACTCCCGAGGCCCGCTAAGGGTCTCAGTAAATCAGAGGAATGTCACCTTCGCAGGCTACAAACTTTGTCTTTCAATAACCCAGCTACGCTTCACGCCATTGAGCCCGAGTCCTTTTCGGCAGAGTGCAAATTTTGTGGCCAGAAGGCAAACTTGTACCACATGGTATGGGCTTGTCAGAAAAATGACAGCATTGAGATCATAAATCAGCCAACGCGGGAGGGCTGGGAGGCGGCCCTGTCCAGCTCGGACCTCGAGGAACAACGAGCCCTCGTCGCCAGAGCACGGGCAGCGGCTTTCACCAACGGCGTCCCGGACTAGGGACCCGATCAGCCTTCCCTTCAACTAAGGCATTGTGGCTTTAATAAACGTTTTCATCATCATCATAACTAGTTCCTACTTAACCTAAGAAAATTTTGCAGTTATGAGAGAATATTTAAATGCTAAAAATAATATAGAACAGGATAAACAATTCCATTAACAGGTACTAAAATTACACCAGTAAACTAAGCGTATGTCGTATAAGGTATACTTTGGTAATATTGTTACGTAGAGGCCTATACAAAGAACTGTGCTGCGCTGGGTGGAATTCAACGACCTGATGCTTGAACACTCGCGCACACATACTCTCAGCATCGTCGTCGTCGAGAGCACACTTCGTCGTCGACTAGGCCACAATATGTTAAAAAAAATTAAAAAAGGAGCCACGTGTGCCCTAGATGATATGAAAGCGATTGCAGTCAATGCTTGACTCTGAATGCTCAAGATACGGAATGTGCATGTTTCGACAAGTTGACTGGCAACATTTCCGTTACTGTGAATGAATGCATAACCGAGAGTATGTGGTGAGCAAAGTTCTAGCGCACTTTGATTACTATCCTGAAGGATACTCCAATTTTTCCACATAATCATTAGTGCTTATCAAACCTCAGGTTGAAGTCTAATATTTCGTCGACAAATGTAACCTTCTGCGAAGGCTTGAGGTCGTGGTTCTAAAACCTGAGAGGTGGCATAGAGTGGACAAGTATTTCGAGTGTATGGAAAAACTGCTGATGTTTTTGTAGCGTTACCGTTCAGTTCACTGACGCTTTCTTTTTTATATGTCAGTACGTCTTGGTGATGGCAGTCACAATGTTTTCATGCGGAGTAAATTATAGTGGCGTCCAGAAGGGTGGTGTATCGGGCTAACCGGTATCGATCAAATGTTATAAGCGGCTAGATGGGGGCAAATGCAAGCGAGATACAAAAGGACGGCGGTCCGAGCAATTGTATCTCCCCTTCCTTGGTCCATCTTTTGCACCGTATACAGTTATGTATCATTGAATAGTTGTCCTAAACATAAGCTTGAACCCAAGCAAGTGTCTTCTTGCGCCGCAAAGCTCGCTGAGGAAGCCCACGTTACAGGATGCTATACAGCTTGTTCGACGTATTGAATGTGGCTAGGGAATGGGAGTTCACTGCACCAGTGTACTTTTGCATGACACGTCAAAGAAATGTTTCAGATATTCGACAGAGATGGTAATCGAGATTAATGCTTTGTTTTACGTGAGTTGGTTTATTCTTGAAAGTAGCCTACTCGTGCGTTATGAAGACACGGACGAACACGGAACACATATGCGACGTACACTGCGCATATTCGAGTCACCATCGGAAGTATAATATCAATGCCAGAGTTCTTTAGAATCGGCTGTATCGATATTCCCAGTAAGACCTCAGCCGCCGATGATCCTCCGGACAAAAACGCGCCGCTGTGAATGGACATAGGGCCGAGCCCGCACGTCATTCTATCAGTTTTGACTTCAGTTACGTCGTCAGTCCTAATCAAAAGTTCACCTGCTGATTGCCAAGAAAGGTGCTCAGCTAGATCGCCCGAGTGGCAGCTGAGCTGTGATAATGTGCACTGCGGTGCCACATGACCCGGAAGGGCCTTCCCCATGTGGGCCTGGGGGTGGTTGCTCTCGCGCGGTGCGTGATCGCTCTCACTATGGTCATAGTCCTTCAAAACTTTTATGATCATGAAAATTCTCCGTAGCGCTACGGGAGAGCTTCATATGTACACCGCGCCTTCCGCGAGGTGGCGCTAAATGTCCTGTAGGCGTAGAGTTACTGCATACGTATGCTACCAAAGGTAGCAGAGTTGCGCGTCTGTTTTCAAAACGCTGCTCGCGACTCCATTAGAAGAGCGCCATCACGTGGTGTCCAAGCAACCGTGTACTGCGGAGAAGGCGACGCTCGGGACACTTTTTGTAATTCCCGACGCTGCCGCTGCAGCGAACTGTATTGACAGCCGGCCATGTTCGAAGCGTATGCTCTATTCAACCACTGTTTACGTTCGCTGCTGTGGGGTGTCTAGCGTTCGTTGCTCTCGCGTTTTTTTTTGTTGCTGAAAGTTGTATTCAGGTTTCTGTACCGAAAACAGGCTGGACTTGTGGCTCTGCGCTTTTTCGTGTACGCTTTTGAAACGCTAAAATAGAGCTCTGCTTTGCGTATGTATCTCTGTTAGCATAAAACCTGAATGGCAAACAATTTTTAAGCGAGGGAAAATATGTTTAGGCATCTGATTGTTCACTTCAGATGATAACGTTCATCCTGTTCCGAGTAAACTGTATTCTGGATTTTATACTGTCCTTTTTATAGTTCCGGCTCAGAAATTTTTGCAGGAGTTTCGGATTGAGTAAAGGGGACTGCAAGTAGGTTTTTTATCGCAGGTCCGGTGATTAAATGTTGCCGCAAAGATGAATGAATGCTACATTTGCACGGCGTGTTTAGGATAATGAGTCTTCCCTTAAGTTATCAGGTATATAGTCCGCGGAAGGCGACTGTGGGAATCGCCTGCTGCCGCCGCTCACGACGCGCGCTAGAAAGAGCAGCGCTTTTTCTTGACTATATTTTTATGCGAAGCATACTAGCCGCACAACCGAGCTCTTCCTTGCTGCGCCGCGCACGGCCGCGTAGCTACCACTTGACCTACATCGGCGCACCACGTGATATGACGTCACAACAGCTGTGAAAGCTGGGGCTCAACTCGTGCGCTCGCTTGCGGACGCGCAGCCTCCACCGGCGGCCTAACTCCCGCTCCTTCCGCTAGGGGCGCTGACGGCACAACAGCTGTAACAGCTGTGAAAGCAGGGGCTCAACTCGTGCGCTCGCTTGCGGACGCGCAGCCTCCGCCGGCGGTATGCTTCGCATCCTACGCTTAACCTTAAGCTAAGCCAGGCCATTTTTTGACTGGGTTACGCAGTCAGATGTTTCGATACTCTTTGCTTGCGATCAAGCGAAGAAGTGGTTTAAAAATCTCGGAAAAGCGCCCACGGTCGATCGGCGATGCGCTAGGCATGTCGCCTGCAGAAACGGAGTGCAGCTTCGCCGCATAACTTTGGTTGCTTGGCAGGCAAGATGGCGGATCTACGCGCAACTCTGCTACCTTTGGTAGCATATACAGTAACTCTATGTAGGGGTAGAGCAACGTTACTAGATTACATGGACAGTTTGCAAACACCGCTGCAGTTCGGCGGCCAAACGTGGCCCCATTCGGCTCCTTTTCGTGAGGTGGCGCTTTCGACGCTGTTGGCCCGCTCCGGCCGGTCTCTCGTCACACGAACTATCGCGATGAGACGAACGCGCCGTGTTTCACGCCACTTTACGCGTGTAATTCCTAGTTAACGAGGATATTTCCAAGACAAGGCACATATATTATTCTGAGTGTGAAACTACAGTGGCATTAAGTCTGCGCGAACGGTCCTGGGCGACAGAGGTACGATCGGGATGTCTGAATCATTAGCTATTTCGATGAGACATCTGGTTCTTGGTCGGGTATAGTTTTTTGTTTCATTTGCTTCCTTGCAAACTAAGTGACACTTTGCTTACGGCGAGCCACGGCATGGTAAATGAGTCGCATGTTGCCGAAAATATCGAAACCTAAGGCGAAGTACCATCAGTTTTGAAGCAAGACAGTCAACGATGCATATGTGCTTTTTAAAGGTGGATTCAGGACTACCAACCGTGAAACTTTGACGTCATTAAGGTCATAAAACGCGAAAAAATGGCGGTAATAGGACAGGTCAGAATGAAAGCAGTTTATTCAATTCATATAGGAAAATAACATACATCTTCATGGCAGCCACTTTTAATGGGCCAAACAGTTACAAGAGACGTGCTTTTACATGAGGCGAGCTAGACAAAAAGTGCATTTTTGTTGCAATAATAAAATTCAGTATCTGACAAGTGAATGCCGACATGTGCTCAGGACAACCCAAGCGAGCAAGGCTGCACTTCTCTAGCTCTTCCAGCACTTTCCAGAAAATGTTTGCAGCCTTGGCGATGGTCAGTGTGAATTTCGGTCGCACATTACGTAGAACACTTATCTTTCCTTGGTTTGGGAACGGACAGGTCGACAGCTCGGCCGCACCGACTCGCGGACGCATAGCTCGGGTGCACCGACGCTGTTGCGCTTCTGTGTTGAGTTGCAGCCGGAGACAACACCGCACGAGCTACGTCGCTCGAAACGCACTTATATCAATGTGGCAAGGACACAGAGGAGCAGCGATCAACTTGCAGCGCAGTTTAACCCAACAAAGAAACGCCTGGCACAAAAACGCTTCGCTGTAGTCTTCCCTGACGTGGTCAGCAGCGCGGCTACTGTATCGAGAAGCCGGTCTAACAGCGACGAGAGCGCCCCCGCTCGGCGGTACAGGCAAGAGCGACATCCGCGGCGTCGGAGTTTGCAAACTGAACAAGTAATCTAGTAACGTTGGGGTAGAGTTACTGTATATGCTACAAAAAGTAGCAGAGTTGCGCGTAGATCCGCCATCTTGCCTGTCAAGGTGGCGGATGTGGCAGCAAATATTCTCTGTTCTGATTTTCCTTATTTCGCAAAACAAGTGCAGTGTATACGTGACGCGCAAGCCTGCGATGCCGAATACTTGCTGCGTGACGAGTTGCCGCTCCGGTTACGGAGGTACGCAGGAAAAGGCCTCGCTGTTCTATCTGCCGAGCGACGCCGAGCAGAGTAAATATGATCGGGCAATACGCCGACAGGAAAGCGTGTTCGACTCCAAGCATGTCCGTGTCTGAGAGAGGCGTTTTGCCCCGCGGATTTAATTCGGTCCCACGAGTTCGCGATCAACGGAGAAGCCGCCTCGCTGCAACGCGAGTAGCTGAAACTCAGGCCCGCCGGCGTCCCACGGGTATTCGAAGGCCTACCAGCGTACTTGAGCACGAATCTGTGTGACGATGTTGCATTTCAGACAGCTGTACTCTTCAATGTGCTTATGCGAAGGCGCTACTTCACGGGGTCAAACCCAACCAAAAATCTTACGCCGTTCCTGACTTAAAATAAAAGAAATAAAAGAAATAAAAGAAATATTGTCGCTACTGGGTATCGAACCCCCGGCGGCGCGAACGGATAAGTTTCGCTGGCCACTGCACGAGAGCACTATGCGATCGCAGCTTTTTTTCTTTTCTTTATTGCCTGTAGAGAACTTATGCTCTCGCAGCAGCCGATCACGCGTCGTGTTAAACTGTAACGCACTCTCGCGCTGCGCGCATTGCACACCTTCGTCTTCATCACCTTCCGACACATATTAGATCAGCTTAACCTGGATCAGAGCTTGACTTGAGTGTAATGTCTTCGCCAGACGTGCCGATGACCCAGTCATGGGCAGTATCGAAGATACATGTATCTTCGATACTATCTTTCGATACATTTTGTGTATCGGTATTAGGTATCGCGTGCTGAAAACTACAGTATCGGAGTATCGGTATCGAAAATACATTTACTTCGGTCTGCTATCTTGAATGCACTGTAACATCACGTGATCTGATGAGGACAAAGTCAAGGCCATGTGCTCATTTTGTAAAACAACAATCAGCGGTGCCTACTACTCGACTTCGAATTTCAAGCTTCACCTTAAGGTACGTATACTTTCATAGCTTTACTGTTTTTAACGCCTTAATATTTGAGATTTTAACTGTCACTTACGGGATGAAACTAGGCGCTGGACATTTCGGCTAAGCGAAAAAAGAAACGATGAAATTACGTCAAATTACGTCGTTTGAAATTTTGTTTTAGACAGATGGGGTCGCTATTCTCTTCATACAGATACAACTTGCTGGCAGTTAAGTACGAGTTGCACTTGAGTCAAAGCTGACTATCACGTAAACAAGCCTGGCACTCAATCAAAGTTCCAAATTAACTAAGCAAGGACACCCAGGGCATAATACGACGCTGTCTGTTGTATAATGAGCAGCTGTGAGTTTTGGGGTGCTGGTTCAATACCTTATACGCCCCTGATGATCAGCCACCATTACCTCCTATCCGCGTTCTATCAGTAGGCAGATAGATGCCCCTTTGCGAGCAACCAAGTAATAAGAGGTATCGTTTCATTTCATTGTGTACATCCCCTGGAGCGGCAAAGTTTCGAAGTGTACAAAGAAAGCTGAAAAAAAAAACAACCACGAAGAGGAAAGCTGACACCGCTAACGAGAAAATGCTCCAAACAAAACTGCTTTGGTCTACCAGGAGTAAACTGTCTGAACCCGAAGTGGATAACCTAATTGTTAGGTTTGTGGTGGACGGTCTCCATTCGTTATCGACGGTTGAGGAGCCAGGCTTCGTAGCGCTCATAACAGGTACGCTCTCCCCTTTAAATATGGAGATTAGACAGTTGTCAAGAAAATTTTTTTCCTTACTCGTAGGTTTGCGCCCGGGAAGCACCGTGATTTCGCGACGAACGCTTGGACGAAGAATTGATGAAGAATGGAAAAAAATGTTGGATGACGTACGCCTGAAACTGTCTGACCAAGATTATGTCGCGACGACCATTGAAATCTGGTCTACACCTCACCGGAGCTTTATGGGGATCACAGTTCATTGGGTAAGTAAGCGATTTTTCTACTAGAAAAATAGTGCAGTTGAGAAAGCCTGCGCTAAAGCATACACTCTTCTTATCGTTCCTTAGATCGATCCCAACTCTCTCTCACGGCGATCATTGGCATTAGCCTGCAGAAGGTTTGCTGGACGTCACACCTACGACAAAATCGGCGAATTACTTGAAGGCATCAGACAAGACTTCGACATTTCCCATGACAAAATTGTAGCCAACGTCACCTACAAGGCCAGCAACTTTTTAAAATCTTTTAAGGAGTTTGGCTTACGCTCCGAAATCATTGATGAGGGTAAGTGGTACAAAGCAAATCATTTGCTTGCAGTTAAAAGTAGAATGATTTTATACGCACGACGTCGTGCTTGCTAAACAGGGACTTGTACCCACGACGTGGCCTGCAAGAGTCACAAAAATGCGCCAGTTCGCGCAAGTCGAGGGGATTTTTTCCAATTATTGTAAATCATGCAAACAGCGCTCACGCTGGATATCCAGTTATAAGCAATTTAGGGTACTTATACCCGCCAGTGTATTTTTTACTGTGACGCCAAGGCGGGTGATTTCATTTTTACAAATTCGGCGGCGAAAATATAAAAAGTAAAGGTCAGGAAATGAGCCCAATGTAATCAAATGTGGTTTCTAGCAAAGCAGAACACTTTCTGTTTTTATTTAGCTGTATTATGCGAGATGAACCATTTTTTTTTCTAAAGCGTGTGATCCTTATGAAAGTTCTTAGGAAAATGTTTTCAATGAAAGCACCTTCTTTGTGGCAGATGGAGCCGCAGACGACTTGTCATTCGAGTCGGTGACAGAACCTGATCTTGGCCTCGAAGATGCCGAAATTACATTGCCTCGTCATGTCCGGTGCGCTTGTCACAAGTCTTGTGGCAGTTTCCGACGTTAAAGTAGCTTTGTCGATAGTGTCTTTTGAGGACATTCACTCATCTGCCATGATAAAATGTTCGGCACTTTAGAAGTGCGTCCGAAGGCCCAAGTCGTCCGAGATAATCGTCAGCGCCTTAGGGCATTCTTTACAAACACCGTGTGTGACGCGATGGAATTCCTATACGACAGCATCAAAGACCTTTTTCGATCGAAGGACAAGCTTCGAGACCTATGCAACACTCTCAAGCTGCAAGTATTCCAAGAAAGGCACTTCGCCTTTCTGCTTGAGTACTGCGATGTGTTGCAGCCCATCGCCTCTGCTTTGACACGCCTCCAAGCTGAAGCTGACTGCTTCTTCAGAGAACTGCTCCCAACTCTTCTTCAAGTGGAACCAAAGCTTCACGAGAAAGCTGCTGCAGACTATGTTTATTGCAAGCCACTTTTGGATGCAGTTAGGAATGGATTCAACCGCAGGTTCGACCATCTTTTGAAGATAAAAGCGAGTGCAAAAGAGGCAACAGTTGCTGCTGTTCTACACCCCTATTTCAAGTTGTGGTGGTTGCCAGCAGAAATGGAAGACTTCCGCCGTCATGCTCAGAAGCTTACAGAAGAAGCTGTTGTCGACTATGTCAGCACAGCACAAGCCGCGCATTCTTTCGCACGCGAGGCAGTGGGATCATCAGCGCCAGCAGCATCAAATGCGTCAGCTGACGCATTCTTTTCATTTGAAGAGACAAGCGGTATAACCAGCTGTAGCTCTCAGGAGGCGTTAGTGAAGCTTCAGTTTCTCAATGATTTACAAGATCCTCGAGTAGATGTGGCTATGCTTCATTCTTATTCACTGATAAGAGGTGCCTTCGTCAAGTATAATACTGCGACGTGCTCGTCTGCTCCTATAGAGAGGCTTTTTTCATTTGCCTCCCTTACAGCGCGTCCACATCGCGGGACTCTTTCGGACCGGCGGTTCGAGCAAATGTTGTTACTTAAGACCTTCAAGTAAACGTAACGAATACTTTTTGCCAAATAAAAATGTTCAGCCATTTTACTTGCTGTTTTCATTTTAGCTCTTTAAGAACAGTTTTCAGCTTCAGAAGTTTGTTATCGCAGTACTGGCAAACTAACTGTTCGGTTCCCAAGCGCACGGAGCTTGCATCATTTAGTTTGATCAAAGGCACTCTATCGGGCAAGCACTCTATAGTATCGAACAGAAAACAGAAAACGTTTCAGGTTTATTCATATTGCCAAGTGCTCACAGA
Source organism: Amblyomma mixtum (assembly GCF_055824585.1). Classification (NCBI taxonomy): domain Eukaryota; kingdom Metazoa; phylum Arthropoda; class Arachnida; order Ixodida; family Ixodidae; genus Amblyomma; species Amblyomma mixtum. Next base: position 423,896,273 of record NC_143014.1, on the reverse strand, counting down.
TTGGTTCGTATAAGGAACTTTCGGTTAAATGATTTTTCGCTAGGCTGCTTACGGAAGCGATCGTTTCAACATATATATGGCTTTAGTCCAAATTAAAGTTCTAACAAGGCCAACTGCGCAGAGAGCGGAGCTTCAACAGATCCATGCGGTCGGATTCGTTTATAAGTCCTTTCAGGAAAAGGGTTCTATAGAAATACACTAAAGGTTACAGAAACCACGCGTAAATTTCCTAAGTTCGCCAATTATATTACCGGCATTATTAGACAGTGATTTTAGTCATGTAAACTTCGTTAGTCGTAATATAACCTGTATTCTATTTGATATTTTAGTGATGTATCGAAGTATCGACGATACAGTATCGAGTATCTGTATCGAAAATCGATTTCGGTTCTGTATCTTGTATCGGTATCGGAGATACAATTTTCAAAGGTATCGAGTATCGTATCGAAGATACTATTTTGAAGTATCTTGCCCAGCCCTGCGATGACCGAGCAAAGCAAAACCATGAGCCAAAGAGGCTAAACACATCCGTTCGCATGTCTGCTCGGTTTAACTTCGTTAAACCCCTACCGCTTTTTATTTTTTGTTGTGCATGTTGCTCCATGGTGCCTATAATTGCTCATTTTTGGTTTATTGCGCCACCGCTCACAGCTTGTCTTTTATTTTGGTAGCGCTAAGCCAGCACGTGAGCAATGAACAAAAAAATGAAAATTTTCTTGCACTCGCCAGCGCCGCCGTAGTCACAATGTGACCAAGTGTAAATAAATGGTTTATGTAGCAAGAGAGTCTTCAGCAGCTGTCTTTGCCGCCTCCGAAAGTGTCAGCAAAAGAAAAGGAATTTGAGGCAGCGCCGTCAAATTTCCGCTGCATTCGTCACGTGATCGCTTTTGTAGCGCGCATTCCAGTTCTTAAAATGAAGCCATACCGTCTTGTTTTCAGCATTAGTGAGATTGCAGTATTTCTCACAAGGTAAACGTCAACCGTGGGCAGTCTTAGATAAAAGCGAGGACTCGGCCGAGACGGGCGCAACCCAGACACATATAGATATGCTGCTGACCGGTATACGCTAGACCTTCCAGAGTGACACTGCAGGCCAGCTGCGGTGAAAATGAATGCGCAGGCTGGACCCATGTACAAAAATTGGCAGAGGCATTGCTTGGTTAAGCCCAGTATGTTGCGAAATCAATAGCCCTGGCTGCGCCTGGTTTGGCTGGTGGTGTGTCTTGGTAGCGCTCATAGTAAAGCTTATGCTTATCGAAGTTTTGCCCATTTGCTTTACATGGCATTATACTCACCACACGAGGGCCCCCACGTGCTGGGAGATTTATGCGTGCCTCGGTCGCCAAAACGAGCGGCTTACGCTAACGGGTGATTGTCTAGAAGCTGCGAGCTACGCGGCCAAAGCCGGCGATCGAAGTTGCGGATAACCACTGGATGGATGGATAGGAGCTCCCGCTTTGAAACGGGGTGGTGGCAATAGCGACCATGCTCATCTTTTCTTTCTTTACTTTTTGTTTATTTTTTATTCTTAATTTTTCTTTTGATTTTTTGTTTTCTATTTTACTTTTATTTATTTTTTATTTTTTGCTTTACCTTTTTTATTCTTTTCTTCTTTTTATTCGCGGCAGCGGCGCGCAGCTGCTGAGCGGCGCGGCGTGGATCCGCTGGGACAGCAGCGACGAGCTGAGTTGGGCCCCAGTTTTCTCTCCGTCCGGCGTGACGTCACAACAGAGGTCAAGCTGAAGGTCAAACGTGGATCCGCCGGGACGACGCTGAAGGCTCTAAACCTAGCGCAGTAATGCTTTCGCAGTAAAAACCGCGTTTTTATAAAAAGAAACGAGAGAAAGTAAGCGCGTTCATTGTTGTCCAGAAAACTGCCGCTATCAAGGTTTACTAGTGGCCGCTGTCGACCTCAAAGGGTTTTCAGTGTCTCCATGTTGCAGCCAAGCTTTCAGGTGACAACCAGTATAGTATAGCGTCCATCCTAAGACCAAATACCGATCCCCAGAAAGCACAAATAGCAAGCGAATGTGAGCCTGTTGCCCGGAAAAAAGCAGCTGCGGACAGGGCTCGCGCAGCCATTCCTGCCCCCTCGCCGACAGCCGCGCCACCAGCGGCGCGCGCTGTCTCTATATGAAACTTTGGTCGGAGTTTCGTGACCAGAAAAAAAAAAAACATCGAAGGACTATGCTATGGTACAACTATCGCCTCTCCCACCGCGGTGTACGAGTGGTTAAGGCGCTCGGCTACTGAGCCGGAGGAACCTGGTTTACCTGACCGCGGAAGCCGCGTTTCTGTGGAGGCGGAGCGCAAAAGGCGCTCGTGTGCTGTGCGATATCAGCGCACGGTAATGATGCTCAGGTGGTGGAAATCAATCCGGATTTCTCTTACTTCTTTTGCTCCGTCCTTAATCCTTTCCCCATGGCACGTCCACGGAGTAATGAGAACGGTACTACGTATTTGCTTCCTCAAAAGGTATTTATTTCCTTCGCCCTCGGATGTGGAGGGTGGGGGGAGGGTGGGGGGGTGCTGCGATTGCGAACTACTCCCCCACGTTACGCGGATATTCAATGTTCAGTGCCTATATTCCGTGCGTATCAGAGTAAACATACGCTCTGGAGGTACACATTCGTACCTGGCAAGCGTATTCAATTTTCACAAGGGGGAAGCAGAGAGCATGAGCCTGCTTTTACGTTCATTCGCATGACTCGCAATTTGGTTTCAAAACGGCTGTTTAGCTAGTAGAGGGGTGAACAGTGGTAGCTTGTGTGGCTCCTGCTATTTATTTATTTTTATTCAAAACAAAGTAAACACGGATGGAAACGATCTTGCCAGCCGCGGCATCTGCGATCGAAGCTTAGATCACCTGGGCTGCGGCCAGTGGGGAATTTCACTGCGCGCGGGCGCAAAAACTCAGGCGGAACACTGGGCGGGAGCACACAAGAGAAGCTTACGGGGCAACATTGGTTCCGCTGCTCGCAGGCAAGCGCGTGTGCGCGTTCGTTCCCGGATAAGGTCGAGTTCCCTGGCACCCAGACGATATACGGTAGCAGACATGTGTGCTTTCCGCAGATGAGAGGATGGGAGAGCACGTGGGACTACCGAACGTGTCCCTCCCTAAATCGAGGCGCCAGTCACTTCATAACCCGGCTCGGGTATAAATTACATAAATCACATTCATAAATATGTATACATTCGTGCCTTCGTGTGTGTGCGTGTGTGTTCGCGTGTGCACACTTTTGGGATCGGGGCAGCGTCCTGTATCCTGTATTTGCGGCCATCTGGTGGCACGTGTTAAGTTGCTCCTGCTTTGTTGTAGGTATTCAGCTCCTGCCGAGTACGTCGTCGGCTTTGCCGCTGCCAGTCAGCAGCACATCAGTTCAGCAATCTGCGCCTTATCGACCTGCAAGCAAGCCCTCGGTGGTGACAGCGGCGCTGCCGTCGTCTCCGTGACGTCATCACTGCTGACCGCGCCACCTGGATACATAAAAGAAACGGACAGCCCCCGGACCCTTGGGATCTGCGGCCATCTGGTGGCACGTGTTAAGTTGCTCCTGGTTTGTTGTAGGTATCCAGCTCCTGCCGAGTACGTCATCGCCTTTGCCGCTGCCAGTCAGCAGCACATCAGTTCAGCAATCTGCGCCTTATCGACCTGCAAGCAAGCCCTTGGTGGTGACAGCGGCGCTGCCGTCGTCTCCGTGACGTGATCACTGCTGACCGCGCCACCTGGATACATAAAAGGAACGGACAGCCCCCGGACCCTTGGGATCTGCGGCCACTGGTGGCACGTGTTAAGTTGCTCCTGCTTTGTTGTAGGTAGGGTTCTGTCCTTTTCTTTGTAGCTATATTTTTTAGTACATTGTGGCCGCTGATCCCGTTCTGGTCTGTTGGATGTTTGGAACTTTTAAACGCACCTTGCAAAATGGGCATTGATGTGAACACGTACCGCGCTCGCATTGGCACCTTTCTACCATCTTCACATCGCTGCAGTACATTAACCGTCCAAGCAAATACCGTTTCCGCGCTACTTCAAGCTCTTTTACCACGACCTTCTTATGTACTAGCATCTGTATGCTTAGCGCTGCTCCTCTTTTCTGCTGGAGACATTGAGGCCAATCCTTGACCTGGAAAGGTAGAGGACGTTCTTAACTTGCTGAAAGACTTCATTGCTGAAAACGACCAAAATTTCAAGGCTACGACAGCCACGTTGGAAGAAATTAAGCGCGATGTTGTTGACATTAAATCACGGATTGATGTCATTGGCAGAATATGGGTGGCGTGTCCGGCATTAAGGAAAATGTCTGTTCTGTTCATGGGGCGCTTACTGAAGTCAAATCTGTAGTTGCAAGCACAAGCAATGACCTTGGAAACGTAGTTGACGATCTTAACAATATAATGAGGCAAAACAACCTGTTGGTAAAGGGCATGCCTGAAACAGAAGGCGAAGAGTATGAAAATACCGAAAGCAAAATACTGGCATTCATTTCCACCCACCAAAAAGTTAAAATGGATGCAAACGACATTGAACGAGCCCACCGCATCGGCCGGCGTCGCGATGATCACAAGCGTCCAATCATCATCAAGTTCCTAAATTTCAAGGTAAAGGAATAAGTACTACGGAATGCATTCAACCTAAGAGATGTGATGCCCAAAATGTGGTTGGAAGAAGTCTTTTCACCCAAAATCCAACTACAACGAAAAAAAACTGAGGTATTGTGTAAAAAGTATTCGGGAGGAAAATGAGCGATTCACTATTCGGTTTAATAAGCTGCAGTTGCGTGGTGCAACCTACAAATACGACCCCGCTTTGGAACAAGTTGTGAAGGTATTCGAACAAGAAGCGCGCAGTCCTAAATGACCGGATACTCAAAGCAAGTGGTCATCCGGCAAGCTTCGAGAAATTTCTGTGCTTCTTGCAAACTTCCGCAGTATTGTTCCCAAACTTGACACCGTGAAAGGCATAATTTTTACGTGCTCTCCAGACATCATTCTTGGCACCGAGACATGGCTAACGCCCGACATTTCCAACAGCGAACTATCACTTCCTGTGTGCCTAACTGTTTTTCTAAAAGACAGGAAAGAGGGTAGGGGAGGAGGCGTAACGATCGCCGTACGGAGCGATTATCAGCCATGTCCCGTCGCCTTTGAAACGTGTCTTGAGCTGCTGTGGGTCATGGTTCGGCTCAAAGGTGTCACATATGTCATAGGTGCATGCTACCGGCCTCCAAACAGTCTTCCCGATTTTGTCGATCACCTGCAGGATGCACTAGAATACATTTTCGCTACATACCCCCAAAGCATTGTACTGTTAGGAGGCGACTTCAATTATTCCGCTAATAACTGGAAAACGTCATCTGTCACTTCCGGATCGAATCGCCATGAATGTTCCCGCCTGCTTGATACAATGACAGCGTTTCATTTAACTCAGCTGGTACAGGAGCCCACCCGAGGTGATCACGTTCTAGATCTGTTATTTACAAACCTTCCTACTCATTCCCGCACCTACGTACTCGAAGAGATAAGCGATCACAGATTCGTCCACAGTTTAGTATCCATGTACGTTCCTGCCAAGCATATTACGACCAAATGCATCCTAAACTACCCGAAATGCGATCATGAAAAATGCGATCATGAAAATAAGAGACTTTGCGCATATTTTTCAAACCATCTTTGTAACTCGCACGGCAAACGAAAATTGGTTGTTATTTCGCGATAAGTTGAAGGAAATCGAACATGCCTGCATCCCAAAATTACACGTCAAAAAAAGAACTGACTCCCCCTGGTTCACAAAAGATGCTAAGAAGTGTCTAAACAAAAAGAAAAAAGTGTACCGCAGAGCTAAGGAAGTTAACTCTGACAGCGCCTGGCAACAGTACAAAGACGTATCTGCTACGACCGAAATCGCCATAAAGAAGGCTCAAAACAAATTTTTTAACCACACTTTACCTGACTTGTTAAGAACCAACACTGCAAAATTCTGACAAGTGATAAACCCTAAGGGCAGCCATGAGATACCAGTATTGAAAGATGCGGACGGACGTGTGGCACCTCCAGAGGCAATGCCTGACCTATTCAACAAGCATTTTACAGACACCTTTACAACCGAATCAGTGCCTTTTAATTACCGTGAACCTCAACAACCGTTAGTGCTTCATCCATCAGAACCAATCATCACTAGCGCAGCTGGTGTTGCCCGAGCTATTGAGCGACTTCCACTTAATTGTAGCCCTGGTCCAGACGGTATCAATACCAAACTTCTTAAACTTACCGCGCACGTGTCAGCTGCCTTACTAACTTTAATATTTCAGCAGTCTTTAGATACAGGATGCATTCCCGATGACTGGAAAACCGCAAACGTCAGCCCAGTTTTTAAATCCGGTGATAGGACGTCACTGGAAAATTATCGCCCCATATCACTAACATCGATTTGTTACAAGTTGCTTGAACATATCCTCTACTCAAACATAATGACCCACCTTAACGCTAATAACTTGCTTATTGCTAACCAGCATGGCTTTAGGCAAAAAAAGTCCTGTCAAACATAGCTATTTGAGCTCTTAACAGATCTTCATGAATCGGTACACGAATTAATATATACTGATGCCATATTTATAGATTTTTCAAAAGCTTTCGATCGCGTTCCCCACATAAGACTAATGAAGAGAATTAACAACCTACAACTGCACCGCGGCATAACCCGTTTGATCGGAGAATTCCTAAGTAATCGCTCCCAAAGCGTCAAAATTAAACAGTATTCATCGAGCAGTTCACGAGTCATATCAGGAGTCCCACAGGGATCCGTTTTAGCGCCATTACTATTTTTAATTTTCATTAATGACATAGCATCTAACATATCATCTAACGTGCGACTGTTCGCTGACGACTGCGTAATCTATAGAAGGATAGTCACCCCCCTTGATGCAGTTATTCTACAGACCGACTTAGTGCGCCTAAATGAATGGTGCCAGCTATGGCAGATGGAAATTAATATATAAAAAAACAAAGTTGATTACCTCTTCCACGCGCACTAATACACCTTCTAATGTCTACACAATTGATGAGAATACAGTTGAAAGAACGGATTGTTTTAAGTACCTAGGTGTTTATCTCAGTGCTGATTTAAGCTGGAACACCCACATAAATCACATCACAAACAAAGCAGTTAAGAAACTGGGACTCATCAAACGTCGTCTATATCTTGCCAACCCCGAGACAAAGCTTCGCGCGTATACTACTCTCATAAGGTCAGCTTTAGAATACGCATCTTTAATATGGAGTCCAAGTAGCGTTTGATTAATTAACCGTCTTGAGTCTGTGCAAAATAAAGCTGTGAGGTTCATCCTTTCTTCATACTCACCGTATGAAAGTGTGTCATTATTGAAGCAAACTATCAGTATTCCTGACCTTATCAGTCGACGCAAGTTCTCTCGTTTATCGTTTTTTCATTCCTTGTACTACGATGGCTCCCCGTTCACAGCTGATCGCATCGCCCCTGCCCATCATGTTTCATCCCGGTCTGATCATTCCCACAAAGTGCAACCCATCTTCGCACGAACACTGAAATATCAAACATCACCCTTATTATTATCTATGGCAGAGTGGAACTCGTTACCGGCTGACATAGTTTCTGAAACTGAGTTATCACATTTCCAAACAAAACTTTCATCGCACCTTGGCCTACAAAATTCACCGTGATATTTTCAGTATTGTCGAAGCATTAAGTCTTATACGCTCAACCTATGTATCTTTCAGCGGCTGCAGTGCTGTGTACTTGCAATTTGTATATATAGTTATTCTTTGTATTTGTTAACTACTGTGTGCCAATAATCTGTATTGTGTTGTTTTCATGCCATCCCCCCCCCCCCCCTATGTAATGCCCACTTGGGCCCTTAGGGTATCTAAATAAATAAATAAATAAATTTCTAGTCCTGTATCCTCTACTAATACGTCAAACTTGGTAGGCCCATATCTGATCTGGCGGCTGTCCTATCAGGGGCCCCTCAAGGATCTGTGCTGGGCCCGTTACTTTTCCTTATTTATCTCAATGATATGTATTTTGAATCTCCTTTGCGCTGCCATTTCTTTGTAGACGATTGTGTTGCCTGCTTTAGTATCGAAACAGTTGACGATCAAAAGTCGTTGAACGATTATCTCACGGCTGTCGCTGACTGGTGTCGCAAATGGGACATGAGCTTGAATACGTCTAAGTGCGCCCACATGACTATATCGCGAAAAAAAAAGTCTACTCGCCTTCAGGTACAAGATTAACAAGAACAAAATTACATCTCTTAGTCATTATAAATATTTAGGACTTATGCTCGAACAAAATCTAATTTGGAGCGCTCACATTAAGAAGGTAGTCTCAGGCGCCACTCCGAGGCTCTGGACGCTAAGACAAATTAGAACACTGCACGTCAAGTACAAAAGTAGTTGCTTACACAGCCCTCACAGGCCCACTACTCAAGTATGCCCACGTCGTCGGCGACGCGCATACTGAAGCAAAAATCAACCACATTGAGGGAGTGCAATATAAAGCTCTCCGATTTACCTATGGTGCCTACGGTAGGCACATCTCGGTGAGCAGTCTTCTTACGCTATCGGGCCTTCCACAACTCGAGCAGCGCCGCAAAACGCACCTCCTAAAACTACTGTACAATATCACTAATAGCAACACCAGACTGGATTTTAATCATTACTTGCAATGTAATGCTACAAGACTGTCAGGGGAATGACTACACGCTAAATTTACCACGCGTTAAAAGGTGAAATAAATAAACGAGGCGGCATGTAAAGGAAAGGAACTCTAATTTTAATTGTTGAAATGCTAAGAACCAACAAGAAAAAAGAACAGAACAAAACAAAACACTCGCAATAGGTACAGAAGAGAGCTAAAAAAAAGGAAAGGCACAGTCAAGTTTTTTTGTGTCCCAGTGATGAGCCTGCTGGGTGGATGGTGCGTCGAGCGAGGAGGTGTGCCTGGGCGTCGGCGCAGTCTTTATGCTTCGGTCGATGCCCTAACGGAGGCGTGGTGTGGACGGCAGTCTCCCCGGCGGCAGGAGTCAGCGTCACAGCGTTGACGCACGGTTGACGGCGCTGTCCACGGCGGCCTCAACGCTGCCGCAGGAAGTATTCACACCTGTGGGCTCCGGGCACGGCCCCCAGGTCAGGTAGTCCGGGTAAGCAGCGGTGGCGACGGAGGCGGACCGTGTTCAGAGGCTGTCAGCCAGGAAGGGAAGAGTGGCGTCTGGGTCTGGAGGTTCAGGCTGTCGACGACGGCTGTCCAGGTCTGGTAGCCCGGACGCCTGCGACTGAGGCTCAAGCCTGGGAAGTCGCGGAGCCAGCAGAACTCGTCCACGTCCGTCGACGACCGCGCTCTTCCTCTTCTCTCCCGCACGCTCTCTTCGCCACGTCGCATTTCCGCTTTTTTTTCCCTCTTCGTACACGACCCCGTGCATATTCTCTAGCCGCAGTGTGGCGCTGGCCCCTTACAAAGGCCTACTCGAGGAAAACATACCAAAACACTTTCAATCTTTTAATGCCTCAATGTAAAGCAAATTCATACCGCCATTCTTTTTTCCGAGATCCGTCCTCGAATGGAAAGGACTGCCTCCCGACGTTAGCGAATCTGAATGACCTGAAACATTTTTGGTTGCTTTGCATCCCCGCTTGTGATAGTAGTGTATGTAATGTTCTCTTGTCATGTGAATTATTGGCGGCGATCCATTACCTTCTCTGACAATTGCACAGCAGTTTTGTAAACTATGCACAGGTGTCGCGTCTGATGTATCATTTCTTGTGTTTATTTTTCTGTCATAATCCAATGTATACCATCTGCGTGCATGTTTGTTTGCTAATGCACTGTACTCTGCCTTCCTGCTTTGGCCGCTAAAAGGCGGCTGGCAATATTGTAAAATAATTATGTCCTGTAAAAAATATGGTTACTGTACATCGCAATAAATGAGCAGAAAAGCAGATAGGCGTAAACATGCATACACGCCGCGGTGGCTCACTCGTTGAGGCACTCATCTACTGAGCCGGAGTGCCCGGGTTTGAATCCGACCGCGGTGGCGGCGTTTGGATGGAGGCGAAGTGCAAAAAGGCGCTCGTGTGCTGTGACATTTCAGTACACGTTAATGATCTCCAGGTGGTCGAAATTATTCAGGATACCACCACTGCGGAACCTGTCCCTATCTTCTTTCAGTCCATCCTTTATCCCTTGTTATGAACGGTATGCACACCAGCCGAAGAGAATTAAGGCGCAGATTCCATCTACCGGGATGACCACGATGGCGGAAACAGCAGCGGCAATTTCGACAGGTCGTCTGACCCCACGATGACCCCTCCAAAAAAGGATGACTGGCTGGAAAGTAGCCTGTGGAGTTCCTCATACGCTCGGCTCTGTGTGAACAACCTTCCCTTTGGTTCCCCGCAAGAAGCGACCGACGATGGACAGACGACGGGAAGAAGGGAACGGTGTCTTCCAGTAATTTACCGTGTCTGACAAGAGCCCTCCCGACCGGAGAGAGCCCGCCGAGGTTGTGACCACAGCGCCCCACATGTGTTTGGATGGACACGTGCAGCTTGGGTAATAGCGGACCTCCGAATCCTCCTCGCCAATTCCCACGGCGCCTTCGTGTGCTATGTGCTATGTAACTCTTCCGATCTGTGCCTTATGTTGAATTGGCCACAGCCTGATGAAGGGGCGGAGCCTTAGGCTGTTTAACAAACGTCCTACGTGAGAACGAACGCCCTGCGCCCTGGCGACAAGGCTGATACAGTCGCTTGACGCTAGGAACTTTTAATTCCTGACTACTTGCTCTTACTGGTACACTATGTAAATATTCCTGTGTAAAGTTTTCCTTGTTGTCTCTTCGTAACCCCGTCTCCAGCCTCCTTCGTCTCTTCTCCGGCCCGACCACGCTACCCGATCCCGATACCCTTCCCTGACGGCGCCGTTCGGGTGCCCACCCAGATATCTGAGACAGTTACTACGTCATTTCCTTTCCTAAAAACCAATTTTCAGTTGTCAATTTGAAACGAGCAACGAATTTGCCCATGGAGAGTGAACGCTTTCTCTTCATATTCCCAAATATAGCTAACTGCTAAATATATTTTTTTTTGCCTTCAACAGGCACACATTTTAGACGAAATATTCCCGTAAAAAATTGTTAGCGCTTAAAATAGTACACTATAGAAGCTCCCGTTTTCACATTGCTAGATACAAATAAACGTTTCACTGGTGTCGTCGAGCACCATGTCCGTGCATGGGCTATGGTTCGTGCTATGAGAAACTTGCTCGAGTCCTCAATTTTATATGAGAAATTAGCTTGCACGCACAAAGTGCCTGCTCACGCCATGTCTTGGCTTCCGCATAGAGATTTTGTCAAAAAAAAAAACATGAATTAGGAATCAGATACCTGTGCTACCCGTAAGTGACGGCCGTGTTCATGCTGACAAGTACAACATGCGGGTATCTGCGTGACATAATCCATGAAGTGGAAGTCGTTCCTGCATGCAATGCGCAGCCACCGCCAGTCTTCGAAATGAGGGAAACGCAATCCGCGGCGAGTGCGGTTAACGTAAGTTGCGCATGTCGAAGTACTTTGCGCTTTTAAAATGTAAGTGTCTCCAAGACTCCTACGAGAAATGTGTAGAGTGTTCAAAGCAGCAGAATGTTGTGAATTCACAAAAAAGTTTGCTCCTTTCCGTGCTCAGGTAGAACAGTTTTATGCCGCACAAAGCCAGCTCACTGCGTAAATGGCTCCAAGCGACGGGGCAAAGTGGCCTAGCGGGCACCCGACACTATGCGCAGCTCACTTCGAGTGGCTTCGGATGCTTCGCATCTCTCATGAACTGCGTGCATAGCTGGATAACTACGCCACAAAAAAGAGCACAAAACATCAGGGATAACTACAGCGGTGAAAACGAAGCTGAAAAATAAAAAAAAAATCCAATCAGCGCCCCGGTCAACAAGCCACGAGATGTCAATCCGAAACCGCTGTCCTCTTGGCATGCATGAGGCGTCCATGGTGGATGAAGTGCAGAGCCGCCAGCTTTACCTCTAATAAATAGTAAGAAACTCTATGCACTGGCGATTATTCAGTGAGAAAACCAAAACCTTTACTTTAGGCCACTGCACTTGGTCGTGTGCTCAATCCAGGCCACCTTACGAAATCTGAAGTGCGTATAGAAACCCACGTAGAGGTGCGGTCATAATTAAACGGAGCACATATTCCATTATAAGCGCAATCACGCCTTCTATGCAGGAAATAAACATTGTTTGTCCGTGACAAAGCGCACTTATGTCCGCTACCAGCATGCACATACCATAGCTGGCAATTTCAATTCGGCACCGCGTAAAATATTAGATGCCAGTAGCATGCTCTCTTTATATGCTTCTATGCAGATTTATACCGCTGAATGTGCTTATCTTAATTCTTTTTTGCTATAATCGAAACGCGGTTGTATGACGTGTGTGCCTCCACTGTCTTTGCACATGCTCTTTTTTTTTTGCTTTATATTTCGTGTGTCACACCCTATTAAACAGTTGGTAGTAGCGCTTGTCAGTCATCGTATGTGTTGCTTGTCGGTCCTTGTCCAAGTTTTGCGCCCACTTCATTTATATCATGCAAAGAAAACATGCTCGACAGCAAGCTCTTGTGATGCACCCTTTAATTTTGTCCACACCCGTACCTCAGTTGTTGATGTCGTTGCCTTAGGGACATGGCACATACCCACGACGGGGGATTGGCCAGGGTTGTTGTTCACCTCGTAGAATGGTGCATACCCACACTGGAGGATCGGCCAAGAAGAGGGGTGGTCAATGTGGAGAAAAGAAAGACACCAGCGCACACCAATTCTTTTATCTTCTTATCGCCTCTTGCGCTAGATTCTCTTAGACCACTGCCACGATGCGGTTCACTCTGGAAAGTACCCCGTGTTATTTGTGTTCGGTCAACCGGCGTTAACACGTTCATACGCATATTTATTGCCCAATTGGCGAAACGATAGATTTATTTTGCGCGCGATGTCGTGGCAAGGAAAAGAACAAAGACCTGTGAGTGGGCGCCTGTGTCTTGGCCAAGCCGGCCAATCCCCTGCAGTGGGTTTGGCGCCATTTTCTTCTTGAGGAGAACAACACCCGAGCGGCGTCAGTCGGAGCCTACCGGGAGTAATCGGAGGGCACGTCGAGATGAGCACAGAGTTCCACTCGTTGCCCAACATCCACGTGCAACGCCCTCTGTCCCCCGACGAAGGCGAAACAGTACCCGCTGTGTCCCTGAGACCTCCATCGCCTACCGCAAGTGTGAGTCCGGCCTCGTTAGGAAATGTTCACGCGGAGCTGCTCCACGTCGGGGGTATTAGCAGCGGGAATTCAACTGAAGCTACTCGCCAAGCGCCTCCAGCTTACGCGGTGAAACGCCGCGCCTCACTTCCGTTACCGAAGCTATGGGAAAAGTATGGCTGGCGGAAACCAGAAGCGCCACCCTTATAGCAGCGTTTCGCTTCCGCTCTGACCAGAGCTGTGAGAGGAGAACGCGTGGCTTTGTCCCAAGACACAATATTTGGGAGAATGAGAATCTGGCGACGCTCCGCATCTCGCGGCGGGCGACAGACAGTCCCGCGAATGAACGGCGACATAGAGACCAGTGGTGGGCCACAGGCGCGCCCCGACGAGTTGGGGCAGCGGTTTCCAACCGACGGACAGCCTCGGGCAGCGGTGCTGCCACCGTCTCCGGCCGCGCTCTTCGGCCGAGTCGTGAGAGCCGCCGGGAACGCGCTGCGATCAGGACGTTCTCCACTCACCCTGTTGGCGTCGCAGCCGCTCAGCGCAGATCCAGAGGCCAGCACACCAGCGTTGGATTCCCTGCCGACGAGTGACGACTCCTCGAGCTGGGAGCCCAGGGCCGCCAGCGAGCGCAGCTCCGAAACGCTAATGCTGAGGTTGTTGTTCCTGGGCCTCTTCATGTTCGCGGCGTCCCTGATGAGTGCAACTGTGTATTTCCGCTCGCATCTCACGCATCTTACAGCGTGAGATGGGGTAACCTTGTTGAGTTAATGTCAATTCTGGAGAATTTTTCTCCTTGTTCCGACATACGCGGTATTCAACAATAGAGACCCCAGTATGTGTTCTATATGTCACCCTGAAGGACATTCGATAACTGCCACCTATATAGTAACGATAGGGTGGCAGTTACAGTAACGATAACTATCGTTACTATAGATAACTATCGTTGCTATAGTAACGATAGTTATCGTAATTAAGCTCAATAAAAGGTACGAACTGAAGGTGGTACAGTCCTACGCGACTACATCCACCCAGGATGAGCAGATCGTTGAAAGCTGCTATGACGACGTCGAATCGGCAATTAACAAAGTAAAAATCCAGAGGTGCACTTAAGTCTGCTTAGGTGCAGTAATACGAATGCACTTCTCATAGTGTTGCTGCGTGTTCGTTTCTTTACGCCTTTGCCGCTCCTAAGTCGTGTTTTTGCTCTAACTTCGTTTCTACGACATCCGAAGACATGATCCTGTTACTAGAGCTTTTAGTAAGTCCAGCAAAGTACCAATTAATTAATTAATTACTAATTGACACAAGTATATTCATATTAATTATTTTTTACCTCAGTGATTAAGCAACTGATCAGTTCACTTCAGTTATCGATGAGCCTGCGAAGTAATTCATTAACTGAACTCAGGAATTATTTCAGACCGTTAATTACCTGCAGTTAAGAAATCGTTTTAGTGATTCAGTTCGATATAATTAAATAAACATAATTAAGTAATTTATGAATTCGATTCAATTACCAATGAAGGTATGTCGTAATTCACTAAGTGAACTAGTGTTATAATTCGGCTAAATATTTTATAGCGCCCGGCGACGCTATAAAGCGCCGGCGCTGAGATCGGCGTTACAGCGCGAGCTAGAAGAAAATAAAGATGGACAGCGCGAGCTCGGGGCGCACACCCGGCACGGGCAGTCCCGAACTTGAAGCCTGCCACGCTGGTAGTCTCTTTCTGGTGCTCCGCTGCGACCCCAAAAATCCTCAACAGGGGTGACCCGGCGAACCGTGCCTTCTGTCCCAGCGGCGTCCTAGCATGGCGTACTGGCAGCACCCAAGTTTCGACCCGCCGCTCCCGGCGTTCCGGCCTGCAGGCGTCGGCGGGTGGTTCGCCCAACTGGAGGCTGCGATGTACCTGAACGGCATCACCATCCAGCCGTTCAAACACGCAGTCCTTTGCGACATCCTCCCGGCCAACCTCCTGCGTCGGCTCACCTACTCTGCTTTCGGCGGCCGGCCATACGATGAGCTGCGTGCGGCCGTCTTGGCGGACTTCGGCGCCTACTACGTTCCGCCGCCGCTCTACGACGCAGCGGACCCGATTTCGCCGCCGCCAGCCTCTGGCCCTGCACCGGCCTCGCTCGCGTCCACGCAGCCTTCATCAGAATCCGGCCCGCCTCAGCAGGCCCTCGCCGCCTCGCCGCCACTCCAGTCCAGCGCCTCCGGCCCGGCTTCTTTAGCACCGACCGCACCAGACGCTACCGCATCGCTTCCGGCAGCACATCCTGCTACCCCGGTTTCGCTAGAAGCACTGTGCGACGACTCCACGGCCCGAAGCCGCAGTCATTCCCTCAGCAGCTCGTTGAGGTGCCTGGCCCACCGCGGTTTGCCACGTCAGCGAACTCGGCGACAGATGCGCCTCGCGCCACCCTGTTCAGCGCCTCCGGCCATACCGCCTCCCATACGGACGATACAGCATCTACGGCACAGCCCGGTGAGCAACTTCTCTTCTCTGCAATAGTGCCGCCGTCAGTCGAGCTCTTCCTCAACGAGTGCCCCACTCCGCCAACGCCTGTACCCTACTGCGTAGCATCGCTGCCAGCCGAACGCTCACCTGCCGCCTCATCGATCATTCCCCTAAAGTCGTCAGTCACTGACCTGAGCGATCGTGCTACAGGCAAAGTGAGTTTGCCGCCACCGCAGCATATGCCACATACCAGCCCCACTAGCTCGGCGGCCACACCGCCTGCCCAAGAGGCCCCACCCCAAGCCCTCATTACGGTCAAACGCTTCTCGGAGTCTGACCCTGGCAGCTCGACACTGCCGCAGCAAGCGTCTGCTTTGGTGCCTGACTTGAACCACCTTCGGCACCGAATGGTCGAGCTACCCACACCGAGTAGTGCGGCAGTTGTCCATCCAAAAGCTGTGTCTCTTTCTGTCAGCCAGCCGTCTGACGTAGCAATCTCAGCTATACGGCTGCAGCCACCCACAGCCGACCATGCCCACCCGCGAATCAGCACTGGCCAGTCGCTCCGGACTGTCACTCCAGCTTCACCCAAGCACCTCGCATTGAGCCCAGCAACTTCCTCCGGCATCGTCACAGCTGTCACCGTTGTGTCGATGGTCACAACACCGCTGCTGTCAGTCCACGGCGCCGTTTCGCCCACTCCAGCGCTTGTGACGACGTACTCGGCGCTCCAGATTCCCACCGACACCAGCTCCAACGTCCCAACACCGACGCCACTTGTGTTCCCGGGCAGCACTACAGTCGGTGACGGTCCGATCATGGCCTTCCCTGCCCCCATGTATATTGTCAGCTCGGCACCCTGCATCATTCGCCCGTTGCGCAGCAGCCAGGCTCGTCCACCTGAGCCCGCGCCCTCCACCCGACGGCTCTTCCCGGTCCCTGACATGAACTTACTGGTTACTCATTCTCTCCTCTCTTCAACCGAGTCCCCATTTCGACGTTCCGTCTAGGCGGGGGGCCCTATAGCGCCCGGCGACGCTATAAAGCGCCGGCGCTGAGATCGGCGTTACAGCGCGAGCTAGAAGAAAATAAAGATGGACAGCGCGACCTCGGGGCGCACACCCGGCACGGGCAGTCCGGAACTTGAAGCCTGCCACGCTGGTCGTCTCTTTCTGGTGCTCCGCTGCGACCCCGCAAATTCTCAACAATTTAATCAGTTAAGTAACCATTTTGATACATTAATGCGATGAAATTGAATTTAGTCAATTCAATAACTAATTCATCACTTCAACGAAATTACCGATTAACTACTACAGTAATTGACAAATTAAAATATTTAAATAATCCAAACAAATAATTATTCAGTGATGCTATTACGTAATTATTTATTCAACTATTCTATAACTTCCCCTATAACGGGTGATTGACATTTCTTGCGGACACGCTCTGCCGATAGGTCCTGTACACGTCACTGATGAGACAAGAAATGCTTTCGCATTAAAATCACAGTGCACTGTAATGATGGGCGACTTCAATGCGATGGTAGGCAAGAAGCAAGAGACCAGGTGGTGGGCGGCTATGACATAGGCTCTGGGGGAACAGCAAGGGGGGAGGGAGTAGTGAAGATCGCAGTGAGAAATAATTTACAGATCATGAATACCTTCCTTCGCAAACGATGGAAGCCCCTATGGGGAAAAAATGAAACATACTTCCTGCAATGTGCTTCGTGCTGGATGTGGAGGTGCTCCGAAAGGAGTGTTGTCGCCACCACATGATGGTAAAGTTCGAATTAGCTTAGACTTGAAGAGGGAAGGGAAGGACCTAGTGAAGCGGAAGCTCACTAACGAGCTAGCGGTAAGAGTGAAAGTAGAGAAATTCAGGATCTCGCTGCTGACCAGGTGTCCGGTTTTAACCGTGGACGACCATCCTAATGGTCAAGTAATGAACGGCAGTTTCACAGCTATCATTACGGCGTGCACAGTAGAAGTGGGCGGTAGGATGTTTAGTGAGAATACTTGGAAGCTCTCTCAGGAGACGAAAGATCTGATTAAGAAACGCCTATGCAAGAGTCATATGCATGTGTTGAGGTACGAAGAGGGCAATGTCATAAGCTCTATGGATAACATAGGTAATGTGACCGAATAGTTGGGCACAATTCTATATTGTAGCCTATGTAAACAGGACGTTAATGTGACAGGCAGTAACGGTACAACAATGAGGCATCACACCAGTAACGAAAGAGAAAGTCAAGAAAGACGTCAAAAAACTGGGCAGTTATGCAAGGTGAGAATATACGATTAGCGCTAGCAGAGACACGAAGGAAATGCATTTTAAAGATGGCTCTTCGCGGGTACGGAGGTCAAGCGTGTTGTTGGAGAAAAATCGAGGGTAATCCCAAAAGTAAGGTCTGAAAAGGGCTGCGGCCTCAGGGAAACTATTTGCGTGGCTGCTCGCCATTCTGATGTGTTCATTGTTTCCCGTCTTCCAAACAAGCCATGACTAAAGGGACTGTCAGTCTTGGCACGGCAGCCATTTGAAATGGAGCTTCCGCTTGTCGCTACCGCCAGGTGCGAAGTTCGCACAGTTAATCGATTTTTGAACGCAAAAGGCTGTCAACCAATCGAAATTCATCGCCAGTTGACGGAAGTGTACGGAGAGTCGTGCATGGATGTTAAACACGTCCGCAAGTGGTGTAGGAAGTTCACCGCTGGTCGTACTGAAATTCACGACGAAGAATGAAGAGCGGAGACCGTCAATTTCTGATGAGACAGTCGCGAAGGTCGAAGAAATGATTCGGCAAGATCGGAGGATCACACTCGACGGACTCTGCATTTTGGTTCCTGGCGTTTCTAGAGGCACTATTCATAGGATTTTGACAGCAAAGTTAAAATATCTGAAGGTGTGCGCAAGATGGGTTTCGCGAATGCTCACAGATGACCATCAACTGCAATGCGTTGACTCGTCCGACCAATTTCTTCCACGTTATGGTGATCAAAAGGAGACCTTTTTCGATTCCATTGTTACGGGTGACGAAACCTGGCCATTCCACTTCACACATGAGACCAAACAAGAATCACGTGAGTGGCGGCACTCCTCTTCGCCCAAGCCGCGAAAATTCAAGCGAACACAGTCTGTCGGTTAAGTCATGGCAACTGTGTTTTGGGACCGAAAAAGGGTATTGTTGGTAGACTTCATGGCTGCTGGCAGCACAGTAAATGCGGACAGATATTGTGAGACCCTTAAGAAACTCAGACGTGCGATTATAAATCGCAGACGAGGAACGCTGAGCAAGGACATGAGTCTTCTCCACGACAACGCTCGCCCCCACGTTGCCTGCCAAACCGCTTCTCTCCCGCAACAGTTAGGATGGAACGTCATCAGCAACCGCCTTACGGTCCGGACTTGGCACCAAGTGACTACCACTTGTTTCCAAAGCTAAAAGAACATCTCGCTGTGAGGCGCTTCACCGAATATGATGAAGTGAAAGATGCGGTAAAACGCTTCCTTAACCGCATGGCGGCGAGCTGGTAAGACATGGGCATACAAAAACTGCCCCAGCGTCTGCAAAAATACATAGACCGCAACGGCAATTATGTGGAAAAGAATAAGAATGGTCTGCCTTTTAAGTGATTTGTAAATTGCTTAAAATAACCGTTTCTTTCGATTTATAAAATAAATGGAGACCTTAATTTTGGGATGACCCTCGTAGATCCGGGTAGAGCACATTGCGGCGGTTTCCGGAGCTGCCATTGAAATCTAAATTTTATCACCGGTAATGAATACTTTCCGACAAATCCTAATGCGGTGAGATCACGTTTACATGTGCCGCGGAAGTCGACTACTCGTCTCAATCCATCGTCTGTCTGGCGCATTGATGCGACGCGCTTTCCTAGTGCACTATCGCTGTTTACATGAATGCTATGCTATAGAAAGTTTATGCGATGCGCCAGTTGTAGGATTCAGGTAAGCAATTCTTTAGGAGCAGTGCAGAAGAGGAAAGCAGCTGGTGATGATCAGGTAAGAGCAGATCTGTTGATGGACGGTGGGGAGAGTGTGCTAGAAAAGCTATCCGCCCTGTGTACGCAATGCCTTACGACCTCGAGCATACCAGAAGCTTGGAAGAACGCTAACATCATCTTATTTCGGTCAAATGTTTAGGGGAATCCCCCAAGGTGGAGTAGATTTGGAGTGGATGCCAATGGAGTGGATGCCAATGGAGTGGATGCCAATGAGATGGAGTGGATGCCAATGAGTAATTACTCCCTTATTATCATCTTATTTCCTAAGGAGGTGGACTCCAAGCCTTGAGAAATTACAGAACTATCAGCTTACTGTTTGTTGCCAGCAAGGTATTTACTGAGTTACTCGCGAATAGAGTCAGGACAAGCTTAGAATTGAACCAGCTGATCAAGTAGGTTTTCGTAAATACTAGTCGACAATAATCTTAACACTATCAATCTGGTGATAGAAAAATCTGCAGAATATAACCAACCCCTATACAGGGTGATTTTTTTTTTTACCTTCAGAGATTTCAGTTTTAAAAACGGCGAGAGATACGCTGGTGGGTCTGTTGAGCTGGTTTGTACAGCAAGGCGGGCATCATGAAACAGATATTGGTGAATAATTACACAATTATTTACCCAAAGTTACTACTAAACATATTTATTTTTTACTTTGGCTCCGCGGCGGCTCAATGTTTATGGTACTCATCTGCTGACCCGAAATACGCCGGTTCAGTCCGTGCCGCGCGGGTCGAATTTCGATGGAGGCGAAATTCTAGAAGCCCGTGTACTGTGCGATGTCAGTGCATGTTAAGAAAACCCAGGTGGTCGAAATTTCCGGAGCCCTTTACTACGGCGTACCTCATAGCTTGAGCCTCTTTGGGACGAAAAACCAAAAAAAAGAAGAAATTTATTTAAGAATTATTTCCTTCCATATTTGATTGCGGTGTATATAATGAGTTCGTCGACTTCATGCTCATCCACAACTCCTCTTTCACATTTCTTAAACCGATAACCAAGGCTGAGGTGAGGTAAATTTTTTCTTCCCTGAAATACAGTTCCAGTCTGAGGCTGAATATTTGCAAATTCGCCCATTAAATATGTCTTCGATAGTCTGTGCCCTAATGTAACTTTCATTTATGAACGGTACGCTTATCTAACGAATGCCAATTTTTGCGAAGCTGAGGTCATTAAGCTCCTTAACATGTGAGGCAACTGTGTACTAGTGTTTCTATCAACTTGACTAAATTTTGTGTTAAGGCAATTGGCCGTATATTGTCTCAGTCAAATTGATTCCTTGCATCATGATACGTTATTGAAAAAGCTGGAAGTATAGGGAATGCGAGGACCTCTTTTGCAACTTATACAATCATTCATGTTTTCGCAATACAATAGAGCTGCTTCTGTCTCTGCATTAATGCAGTCGAATTCGATAGCAACCCTTCAGTCCCGGCGCAAGTTTTTTCGGTTGAAATTCTTATTTTTGTTATTTAACCATCAACTTGGAATAAATTCTTCACCGTATCTTATTCTACAGAACACCAGACAAACCCGACACTCCCACCCCCTTTCTCTGACCCTGTACTTTGCAAAGACTAACTTATTTCAGCACTCTTTCTTTCCGCAAACCATCAGTGACTGGAACAGCTTACCAGCTTCGTGTGTACGGTCTCTCGACCTGATAAGTGACCATTGTTAGTTTGTTTTTTAGTTTGTTTTGTTAGTTTCTTCTTCTCTTCCATGTCACTTCGCGCTGCTCGTGTTCTGTTTGCACTTTGCTAATATTGCTCAATTCGTGGTCTGTTTCTGTATCCACTCCTGCTTGGGCCTCACGGCCTGCAGCATGCCATAAATAAATAAAAATAAAAATATCTTAATATAGACAGCAATTTGTAAAATTGAATCCTGTCAATCTGAGTTAAGACCAGTCCAAGTGGTGCATTACAGGGGAGTGTTGTGGGTCCACTACCATTAAATATTTATAATAGTGACCTTAAAAAACAGTTCTATTGATCCAAAATATGTTCTATATGCGAATGACGCGAGTTTGTTTTTAGCCGCTCCTGATTGAAATATAGTCCGAAACGAAGCAAACTCATTCCTCACATCAGGCTTGAGTGGGTTGAACAGAGTGAGGGGGATAGGCTCCTCTAAGAAGACTACTCGGGATATTTGGAGGCTTATGTTTAGCATTGTTGGTGGAATATGATCGTAATAGAAGGCCGGGTCAGCCTGCTTGTCGCCAACTCATTGCAAGGAGCACGGATCAAGGTCAATATGGACTAACAGGTTTTGTCTGAACGTAAGTTGTAGAGGCAGATACCGTGGCCAATCATTAGAGAAAAACTGTGGTGATTGGGTGAACAAAATGTGATTATGACGCCGTGGGACGTGTCAAAGGACCCGAGGAAAGTTCGGACCGTGAAAATTTGGAAGCGGGAGCAAAGATCGGAGATACGCGCTTCCAGGAAAACCGCAGTGTTTGAAACTGATTTTTACAGCCCTTGCAGACCTTACAGAGAAGCAGTAGTGTGTCTCGACGCATGTCGTACGTTTTATTACTCCCCCCCAGTTCTCCTTCAAGCACATTATCTTTAATATTAGCCCGCGAGTCCAAACTTGGGTCATAATTAACGCCTAGATAGCGTACCGACTCCACCTGTGGAACTGGGTCGGAGTGGTAGAATAGCGAGATGAACAAAGGGGTGTCTGGCGGAAATACAAGGAAAGCACATTTGCTGACACTGAGGGATAAAATAATTTGGTCGGACCAGTTTTCGAGACCATTGAGATATTCCTGCAAGGAATGGTAAATAGCAGGAACATCCCTGGCAGAGGCGAAAAAAGCTATACCGTCTCCGTACCCAAAAACTGTGATGTCTTAATGAATGTGAATGTCACGAAACAATGTGTGAAAAAGCAATGCAGAAAGAACAGATCGTCGCTGCACACCTCTTGCTTGAGAATAGGCATTAGAACAAAAGGTGCATCTCTACAAAAGAAAAATCTGTCCTTTAGAAATCACAAATCGAGGTATAAATACAGTGCGATGCATGTAGCTGAAAAATTTTTTTAAGAAGGGCCGTATGCTCAACGCTGTCGCAGGCCTTGGCGACATCAAGTGTCACCAACGCTAAAACTTCCTCCTTGCGCACTGAAAGTAGGATTCGGCTGTCGAGAGGCTGATTGAGAAGTATAGGCAGCAATTGCGACGAAAGCCAATTTGTATGGACCTGAGGTCATTAACGTCATCAGCACGAGAGGCAACTGAGAGGCAAAGACGAGTTTTATTCGCCACTGAGAGGCAAAAGAAGACTTGCCTATCTTCTTTTGCCTCTCAGTGGCGAATAAAACTGGTCGAATTTGTGTTTATCACCTTTGGCCATCATGTCAGAGCTGACAATGCCCGGCGCGTTCGCTGCAACTTGCTCCGTCACGCTTGCAGACTGGCTCGCGCGGGCGCCGCAACCACCGTTGACATATCGGCCTGCCGGCGCACTGAGCTGATTTCGTTCACTCAAGGCACGGTTGAGAGTAGCACAATCGTGGCGCGCAAATGCGCTAGTCACGTGATTTTTTTTTTGTATTTCGCGGGCTTTCTTTGGAGCTCGGAAAAAAGATACAAGTGAGGTTTTCTTTATCGCAAATAAATGTAATGGGGGTTTCTGACGGGGCTCTCCAACTTTGCTATTCACATTTGCTGTCTAAAGTCAATATTTACGCATTTATAAAAATTACCTTAATTGCTAATTAATTAATTGCCAAATAAAAAATTGCCTATGATGAGCAAGCCGGTTGGTAGATGTATACAATTGGTTTCACTGGCCTACCTCAAATATTTTATTTTATAACCTTTGGCTAAAGATAGCGCGGACACCCTGTATATCAACTGTTCCTTTCCATTACTTTTTACGTGCTTTTGCGTAAGTTGTTTTCGTTATGTAGAGAGTTATCATGTTGTTTTAGGGAATTATCATTTCCTGCATCAACGTGTAGGCGCGCTGCATATAAGCGGCGATATGCCAAGTGTGAAACTTATACCGAACACCATTTCTAATAATGTAGCAGATAGGGTTACTTGCGCTAGCGTGGGTACTGCGAACCTAAATGCCGCGCGTATTTGTGGCAACAAAAATGTTTTTTTTAAACGCTTCATCACCGTATTCTCCAGGCGCTTATAATTTAATTAATTAATAACGCACCGGTACTGAGGAATCTGACATTGGCAAAGCAAAGTGTGCTCATGAGAGGAAAGTGATTTCGCGAAACTCACTTCGAGGCGAGTGCGATGTGCGGCGAGTATCAATAAAGGTAACCCTGTAAGAAGACACCAGCGAATATAGAGGCCAGTCCCACGCGCTGGAAAGGAACTTGAATTCACCCGTGTCACGGAGATTATGAAGTGCGGGGAAGACAGCTCACAAAGGCAGCTTAGTGACAGCGTAAAGACAGGCCCGCCGACAAAAAACAAAAATCTTAACTGCTGGCATTTGCGGCGCAGTACTATACATCCTGATCGCTAGACTTCGTATTCAGCTTCATGAGCACATAAAGTAGCTACGGAAAATGCAGTTATGAGCTCCTTATCGTCATTAGCCATCATGAACAGCAACTGCTAACACTACACTGGTGAAACAAAAGTATATATATATATAAATATATATATATATATATATATATATACATTGTAAGCACACTGCGCGGCCTTCGGCTTCGTCTGTAAATAATCATCATCGCTTCGTCTTTGGAGGAGTGGCCGCTAGTGGCAATGAAGCTCGGGCTGTCCTCCCTCTCAGAACACACACACACACACACACACACACACACACACACACACACACACACACACACACACACACACACACACACACACACACACACACACACACACACACACACACACACACACACACACACACACACACACACACACACACACACACACACACACACACACACACACACACACACACACACACACACACACACACACACACACACACACACACACACACACACACACACACACACACACACACACACACACACACACACACACACACACACACACACACACACACACACACACACACACACACACACACACACACACACACACACACACACACACACACACACACACACACACACACACACACACACACACACACACACACACACACACACACACACACACACACACACACACACACACACACACACACACACACACACACACACACACACACACACACACACACACACACACACACACACACACACACACACACACACACACACACACACACACACACACACACACACACACACACACACACACACACACACACACACACACACACACACACACACACACACACACACACACACACACACACACACACACACACACACACACACACACACACACACACACACACACACACACACACACACACACACACACACACACACACACACACACACACACACACACACACACACACACACACACACACACACACACACACACACACACACACACACACACACACACACACACACACACACACACACACACACACACACACACACACACACACACACACACACACACACACACACACACACACACACACACACACACACACACACACACACACACACACACACACACACACACACACACACACACACACACACACACACACACACACACACACACACACACACACACACACACACACACACACACACACACACACACACACACACACACACACACACACACACACACACACACACACACACACACACACACACACACACACACACACACACACACACACACACACACACACACACACACACACACACACACACACACACACACACACACACACACACACACACACACACACACACACACACACACACACACACACACACACACACACACACACACACACACACACACACACACACACACACACACACACACACACACACACACACACACACACACACACACACACACACACACACACACACACACACACACACACACACACACACACACACACACACACACACACACACACACACACACACACACACACACACACACACACACACACACACACACACACACACACACACACACACACACACACACACACACACACACACACACACACACACACACACACACACACACACACACACACACACACACACACACACACACACACACACACACACACACACACACACACACACACACACACACACACACACACACACACACACACACACACACACACACACACACACACACACACACACACACACACACACACACACACACACACACACACACACACACACACACACACACACACACACACACACACACACACACACACATCTTCTGAGAGGGAGGACGGCCCGAGCTTATATATATATATATATATATATATATATATATATATATATATATATAGTTTTTCGTCTCTGCTCCGGTGTTCTATTTCGCGAAATAGAACACCGGAGCAGAATTTACGAGGTCTGTTAGAAAAGTATCCGACCTTTAGCCGAAGAAAAAAAACTGGCATAACTGGAGCGTTGGAAACCTAATCATCTTCAAAGTAGTCTCCTTGGCACTCCACACACTTCTCCCAGCGGTGCTGCCGTTGTTGGAAGTATTCCGAAAAGGCCTCTTTCGGAAGGGAGTTTAGCTCAGCTGTCGTTGCAGCCATAATGTCCTCTCTTGTCTGAAATCGCGCTCCTTTCAATGTCCTCTTGACTTTGGGAAACAGCCAGAAGTCGCAGGGGGCCATATCAGGAGATTAAGCAGTCTGTTGAACTACAGTAGTCTGGTTTTTCGCCAAAAAAGTCTGAATCAAGTGCGAGGAATGTGCAGGAGCATTGTCGTGATGGATGCGCCAATTTCCTGTTAACCTCAACTCCGGTTCCTTGCGCCGCACAGCACCACGTAGGCGACGGAGGACGTCCCTATAGTACTCTTTGGTCATTGTTTGACCCTGTAGGGTGCGGACTCGTGGTGTGCCACACAGAGGGAGTCAAAGAAAGCTGTCAGCATCACTTTGACATTGCTGCGCACTTGGCGGGCCTTTTTTTGTCTCGGTGACATGAAATGCTTCCACTGTGACGACTGGGATTTGGTTTCCGGGTCCTACCCGTACACTCAAGACTCGTCACCAGTGATTATGGTGTTTATGAAGTCGGGGTCACTGTTTGTGGAATCTAGCATGTCCTGCTAGACTTCAACACGCAGCTGCTTTTGCTCCGCCGTGAGCAGCTTCGGTACGAATTTCACCGCAACTCTCTCCATGGCCAAATCTTCGGGGATAATGGAATGTGCAGAAAAAATGCTGATGTCCACCTCTTCCACAGTTTCTCGGATAGTCACACGGCGGTCTCGCATCACCACAGCGTTCACTTCGGCAATGACCTGGTCATTTCGGTATGTTGATGGCCGACCGGTGCGTGGCTCGCTCTCCGCCGATGTGCGGCCATCTTTAAACCCATTGTACCACTGTTTAATTTGTGTGCTGCTCATAGCATCTTCACCAAAAACCGCACTAAATATTCCGAACAATTTCCACTCGGTTGCCATCCCGTTTCTGGCAAAATTTAATGCAGTAGCGCTGCTCCTGTCGCTCCGCCATTTTCCTTGTGTAGTGTGCCAAGTGTGACAGGTTCCGCTAAAACCATGCGCCGACACTGCGCTGTGCCTGACGACGACGAAGTTCCCCCGCTCTCTTCTCTCTTGGTGCTGGCTACGCCCGTCTACGCTGCCAGACCCTGCACAGCGGTTCGGTCTCTTGAGGACGCCTAATAAACGCACCCCTACACTTGTAATAAAAAACCGACGAGAGCACTGCGCACTGCTTCACTCAAACGCTGCGTCCCAGCGAGTGACGCTATCGGCAGGCCGGAAAATATTCGTACATGCGCACGAAGGTTGAACGTCGGCTGGTGCAAGCGCGCTTGTTTCATATCCATCAGGTGTTCGCAAAAAAAAAAAAAAAGTGGGATACTTTTCTCACAGACCTCGTATACACCATTTTACGAGGAGCGGGCAGGAGAGGGAGAAATACTCTCAAACACGTGCGCTGCGCGACACCCCACTGTTGCCGTCCTCCCCTGGGCTGATAATCCGGCGCGCGGAGCAACGTCCGCGGCAGCTTAGCTACCGGTCAAGCGCGTGTTTGCGTCTGTACAACAAAAGCAGCAATGTTGTACTGAACACCAACGTATTCTAGACATCATTGTTTTATTGTCGGTTGCGGAAATCGTCGACGAAAGTAGAAAAAAACAAACGCCGCCAGTATGTACGCGCACCATGTTATGCGAAGGTCTCAGCACGTCTGCGGTGTCCATTTCTTCACCGCTTTTCCTCCGGTCCCGAGTTGCATTGGCAGTGGACGTAGTTGGTGAACAAAAAATACTTGCGCCAACAAAAAGCTTAAACGTTAGCACACTTTGTGAACGAAGTGCAGACAGAAACAAACCCACTGCGTGTGCCTAATATCGGGCGCGGAACGAAGCGCAGCGCCTGGCTTGCCAAACTAACTCTGGGCATAACTTTAAGAGACCAAGTATTTGGACGGCCTTGGCAGAGCTCTTTTAATTCAGCAGTACACTATGTGAGGACTTCACAAATTTGGCCACAACTTCGTTTCGCCGCCCCACATGATCGTCAATATCGGGAGGGTGTGGGGATCGCCACCTGAAAAAAATAAACATGTCGTTAGTGCAAAAATACTAATTTAATTTGCACAGTATGGCATGAATAGAAGCGGCGACATGAACTTTTACCGAACTGCAAAGCGAAGAAAAATGCAGCCATGGCAACGTAAGATGCAAAAATACACGGCATACACAAGAAGGTAAACTCTGCCGTGCATTCTGATAAATTATTCGACTGAAATCGCATCGAATGCACTGTAAAAAAAATCCACACTATGCATAACCGTGCCAGAGATAGAACAAACGCAGCGACTTGAGCAGTGCCCCGACCCGATTGAGATTGGAATTCTCAACACAGGTACGGCGATTCTGCCTGCCAGTAAGTGGTAATAGCGTTCCATTAGCGTACCAACCTATTAGATCGTGTAATTGCACATTTTCTGGTATTTGTGCACCAGTGAGTACTGGCGGGAGCGGGGAAGGCGAGAATGCGAATTGCTTTCAGTCAACTGGCTTGTATCGCTCGTAGTACGATCAGCCCTACGCAAGCGGCAGGAGGGGCCGAATTTCAATTTCATCGCGCGTATCTCCGCAAACAAACATTCTGATCATCAGAAGTGGATTCGTTTCGGTCATGCACTCGCTGTTTCAAAAATGTTCAGCTTGTAAACGGGGTACTCTGTCACAAGCTCAGCATCTAAACTGTCACACTCGCCATGTCCAAGCAGGCAGCGAAATCGTTCATGAAAAACTGAGCTCCACGAAAAACTAGATATTCATTGCTCTCCGCAATCTTGTGCTTCAACACATTTTGCTTTCGTTTTTCTAACATGCAACCCCGTGCCGCATTTGCCCTACAGGCAACCGGCGACAAAAAACTACACGCGTGAACTGCGAGCATGGCACTCACTGATGCTGATCGTTCGCTGCGTCCAGGCATGGTCGCTTGCTCCCAGTTGGTTATTGCAGGAGCTAATGGCGTAGCACACACGAGGATGGTCACGAGGCGAACGCCCACCCAAAATTTCTAGGCTTGACAGGAATAAAACGGGCGAATGACACTTTCAGAGATCGCATGCTGTTTCGGCTGCAGCCAACTAGCTGCAAATTATCAGCCCACGGTGGCGTCGGCGGTAGGCGACGCTCGAGTAAAAAAAACACGGCGGCGCCCAGGTATCGAAACTAAAATCATGTATATATATACTTTTGTCACACCAGTATATATATATATTAGGGGTGTGCGAATATCAAATTTTTCGAATACGATTCGAATACGAATACTTGGTTCCGAATATCGAATCGAATATCGAATAATCAAGGACAGACACATTTAAACACTACAATACACTTATTTGAGCACCCAAGAACATCACAATTCAACTATCAGTGATGAACTGAGCACAAAAGGTGTGTGTGGCTGCACAAAAAGTATCAAAGTCTCGAACACTGTTTTTAGAAGAGTGTAAATATCATAGAAGATGGCTGGTACACGGCATTGATCAAGGCTAGCTTGCCATAAGCACAAAAGCGCGTTTGCTGGGATGAACATAAAAGGTTGTCGTGAAGGAAAACCGGCTGCTCCACATGGTCAGGCAGAAGTAGTTCCCTTCTAGCTGAAACGACTTCTCCAGCCACAGAAAATGCCCTCTCAATTGGCACTGAACTGGCTCGTATTGCGAGGTATTTCGTGCACAGCTCTGACTTTACCAGCTTCGCAGGTATAGCCAGAAAGAAGCTAACCAGTGCAGTCAGCTACTGCATGGCCCAACGTTACGCATTGCTCTGGGCACCGCCATGTTGTTATGTCTCTGTAGATAGGACTTGCGGACCGAAATGAACGCCGGTGCTCGCAACAGAATATTCGGCTGGATACGAATATTCGCGTCTTGTCGAACATTCGAAACAACACGAATACTTGGACTTCGAATCGAATACGAATACTAAAAATATAATATTCGAATTATATTCGAAAATTTCGAATATTCGCACACCCCTAATATATATATATATATATATATATATATATATATATATATATATATATATATCAAAAATTATTTCTTGGCAGCTGATTAATATAAGATAAAGTCACCAGAAATTGAAAAACATAACAAGATTTAATGCACGACGTTTCGGCTGGGGGACCAGCCTTTTTCCAGTGCATTACAACATTTGAAACAAGCAGCTTTTATAGCATCCGCGAGGTACAGGAAAGAGTGTAAAACACAAATGCAAACAGCGGTGAGGGGAGAGGTTAAAAAAAGGAAAGAAGAAAAAAAGAAGAGAGGAAAAGAAAAAAAGAAAAAAAGGAAGAAAAGAAGAAAAGAAACAAAAAAGTTGGTTACAACTTGAAAAGGCGGCAGGTGTTCGGAAGGAGGTAACGACAGAAAAGTCGATGACAAGCGCGAAGCTCTACAACGCACAGCTGCCACAGGGTTGTGACCAAAAAAAAAAAACTTTACTGCACAAGACTGCGGCGCCTGGCAGCCGCACATCGAGAAGGCAACATTTCAGGAGAAAGTTCTAGGCAGGAATGTCAAAGAAACACCTCCGATAAAAAAATAAAAGAAAAAAAGAGAAAGAAAAAGAAGAAAAACGCTACTACACAAGAATATGAAAAATTGAAAAAGAATATGAAATATGAAAAAAGAATATGAAAAACCGCCGCGGCCGGGATCGACGCGGGTTCGATCCCGGCCGCGGCGGTTGAATTTCTTTGGGGGAGAAATTCGAGGCCCGGTACTGTGCGATGTCAGTGCACGTTAAAGAACCCCAGGTGGTCGAAATTTCCGGAGCCCTCCACTACGGCGTCTCTCATAGCCTCAGTTGCTTTGGGACGTTAAACCCCATAAACCAACCAACCAACCACTCAGAGAAGGGTTGTGGCAGCACAACACGATACAAGATAGGTCATAAGGAAAAAACACAAGTTTCTAATGAATCCTTACACAACCACTCAATACACAAAAAAGGGAGAATCCTTGCACAACCACTCAACAAAAGAAAAAGACGCAAGGCTAAACACAAACACACACACACAACACCAGAAACGAACCGTAGTCAGTGGCAAGTACAATCTGCCGTGTTAAGACAAATGTAATTCTTCACTGCGCGTGAGCGCGCGCAGAAGGGAAATGCGTGACAATGCAATACAAGGCATGACAATACAATACAAAAATACTTAAAAAACAAAAAATAAAAAATATATAGAAAAGGGGGAAAAATACTAAATACGTGGCAATGCATGTGACATGAAAAAAAGAAGAAAGAAATGCTTGCTATGCTTTCTGACGCCCGTTCTGTCAGTCTGTGCCATGTCTTGGATATTTATTTGGTACTCTAGGGGTGTAAGCATGATAGCCGGCCTACTGTTGCGTTGATGCCGCTTGAGAATGTGTTAAATTTGTGAGTTTAGTTTAGTTTATGGGGTTTAACGTCCCAAAGCGACTAAGGCTATGAGAGACGCCGTAGTGGAGGGCTCCGGAAATTTCGACCACCTGGGGTTCTTTAACGTGCACTGACATCGCACAGTACACGGGCCTCTAGAATTTCTCCTCCAAAGAAATTCCAGCCGCCGCGGCCGGGATCGAACCCGAGTCTTTCGGGTCAGCAGCCGAGCACCATAACCGCTGAGCCACCGCGGCGGCTTAAATTTGTGAATCAGGTATGATTCACAGCTGTCGCGCTCATAATGCGTTTTGAACCCCGATTGAAGTACAATAGCTTTAAAGTTGTCGAATGGACGCCCAAGGTTGTTTATGTGTTTTGAAAGTGGGAGATTTGGCTGCGTCCGCACATGTGAT
Organism: Amblyomma mixtum; assembly: GCF_055824585.1. Lineage (NCBI taxonomy): Eukaryota > Metazoa > Arthropoda > Arachnida > Ixodida > Ixodidae > Amblyomma > Amblyomma mixtum. The sequence goes on along the minus strand of NC_143014.1, from coordinate 423,864,004 downwards.
CTGTGATTGTTGATGCGAATTCTGAACGGTGTAACTATTTGTCCCACGTACTGAGCTTTACAGGTGCCACATTCCAGGAGGTAGACAACATTAGCGCTGTCGCATGAGAAGTTGCCTTTTATCTGGAATGAGAAGGATGACGCTGTGCTTTTGGCGCTGGTAGTTGTTTCCATCATCGGACAGAGTTTACACCTAGGTTTATTGCATGGCGCAGATCCTCTGAAGCTACGGTTCCCGATTGTAGATGATGTTATGATATCACGGATGTTCCTTGCACGCCAATACACGACGCGTGGGGGAGCAAGGATGACTTCTTTCATCCTTTCACTCTGCAGAAGGATGTTGTGGTGTTTCTTAAGAACTGGATTAACATTGGGGATTGACGCCGAATGTGTAAGGACAAGATTGACTTGAGAGTTCGGGCGTGGCTGCTTCTTGCCATTTATGCGTTCGCGCCGGTCATGCCTTGAAGCTTTCTTGATTGAATCGTCGATAACTTACAATGGGTGTTTCGGTCGTGCTAGGTCTGCCCGGAGTTGCTCGCAGTTTGATTCAAAGTCGCCATCCTTACAGCAAATCCTCAGGAAACGTAGGGACTGACTGTAAGCGATGGAGGTTTTACAATGTCGGGTGTGACTGCTCTGGAAATGTAAGTACTGATGTCGGTCTGTGGGTTTTCTGTAAACTGTTGTCTCAAGTTTGTTTCCCGTGATAGTCACCTGGACATCAAGAAAATTCAATGACGAAGCTGAATATGAAGATGAAAACGAGGTGCTAGTGTGAGCGTTGTTGAAGTTGGAAATAAACTCCGTTAGTTTTTCCTCCACGTGTGTCCAGATCATGAATATGTCATGTATGAACCTTCTGTAAAATATCGGTTTGTATGGAGAACTATTGAGGAATTCTTTCTCAAGTGCGGCCATGAATATATTAGCGTAATAAGGTCCAATTTTTGTTCCCATTGATGTTCCGCTTATTTGTACGTAGTGCTGGCCATTAAACTCAAAGTTATTTAACTCGAGTATAAGTTTTAAAAGCTCTGCAAGCGGGTTGCCGTCAACCGGTTGTTTGGATTCTAAGCGCTCATAAGCAGAGACGACTGCTTTGATGCCATCAGCATGCGGTATGTTGGTGTACAATGAAGCGACGTCCAGGGTTACCAGAATGGAATCATTTGGAATTACTAAGTCAAGAATTTCGCTCTAGAAATGGGTGGTGTCCTTAACATGGGAGGGATATAAGGGAGGGATATCTCTGATGAGGCTGTCGACAAAACTCGAGATGTTTTCAGTAACAGTTCCAATGCCAGAGACTAGAGCTGTGAATCATACCTTATTCACAAATTTAACACATTCTCAAGCGGCATCAACGAAACAGTAGGCCGGCTATAATGCTTACACCCCTAGAGTACCAAATAAATATCCAAGACATGTTGATGGCAGAGGCTGACAGAATGGGCGTCAGAAAGCATAGCAAGCGTTTCTTTCTTCTTTTTTTCATGTCACATGCATTGCCACGTATTTAGTGTTTTTCCCCCTTTTCTATATATTTTTATTTTTTGTTTTTTAAGTATTTTTGTATTGTATTGTCATGCCTTGTATTGCATTGTCACGCATTTCCCTCCTGCGCGCGCTCACTCGCAGTGAAGAATTACATTTGTCTTAACACGGCACATTGTACTTGCCACTGACTACGGTTCGTTTCTGGTGTTGTGTGTGTGTGTTTGTTGTTAGCCTTGCGTCTTTTTCTTTTGTTGAGTGGTTGTGTAAGGATTCTCCCTTTTTTGTTGTATTGAGTGGTTGTGTAAGGATTCATTAGAAACTTGTGTTTTTTGCTAATGACCTATCTTGTATCGTGTTGTGCTGCCACAACCCTTCTCTGAGTGGGATTTTTCATATTCTTGTGTAGCAGCGTTTTTCTTCTTCTTTCTCTTTTTTTCTGTTACTTTTTTTTATCGGAGGTGTTTCTTTGACATTCCTGCCTAGAAATACTGATCAATTCGCGCTACAAGGAACATACACACGAAAACACAAACGGACGGAGCGCGTAAACGCGCTTCGTCCGTTTGTGTTTCCGTGTGTAGCGCGAATTGATCAGTATGAAGCACCAACTAGCCCCCGCTCTTGCAGTGTTTCCTGCCTAGAACTTTCTCCTGAAATGTTGCCTTCTCGCTGTGGTGGTGGTGAAAAGCATTTATTTAGTAATTTACAGAGAGGTGCTCGGGGAGAGGCCCCTAATGGGTCTGACCCCTTACAATACTAGGCGGAGTCCCTCATTCCGGGATCCCGTTGGTCGAGACCGCTACACAAGTCCGCCGAACCGGGGCCTGTTGGGCCGATAGTTCCTGGCAGCTGAGCAGGGCCGCCTCCCAGTCCTCTCGGGTAGGGGAAGGGGTGATTGGGGGGAGAGAAGGATTTTTTTCTGCAAGCCCAAACCATGTGGAAGGTGTCGACCATCTCCCCACAGAATGAGCAGCGGCCGTCAAAAGAAGGATTAAAGTGCTTGAGAACCGCCGGGCACAGCAGGGTGCTTGTAATGAGCCTGAGGAGAATTCGTTCGCCAGCTTTACCCAGTCCTTTCATAAGAACTGGGTATCGCCGGTGTTCGGCACGATAGTGCTCAGTAATTTCTTTAAAAGAAAGGAGAGGGCTGGGATCTGGGTTAAGCTCCTCGCAAGGGACGCCTGGTGCCCGGTGAGTGAGTGCGCGGGCTGCCTCATGGGCGGCTTCGTTACCTGGCATGCCTTGATGGCCGGGGACCCATATGATTGAGCGATGAGTTGGATCACCGTCGCGAGTACTGCGGTGTAAAATTTGGTGAGCGAGTGGAGTGATCCAACCGAACTCAAAGTTACGACAGGCTCCGCGAGAGTCTGTGAGGATGAATTTATAGTCGGGATGGGAGGCTGCGAGGGCGATCGCCACCTCCTCCGCATGCGTTGAGTTGGGCACTCTGAACGAGAGGCCGCCCACCTGTTTTCCCTCGTGTATGACTGCAGCCGTGTACCATTCCCCCCTGGAGCGGTAGGGGCCTGCAATGTCGACATAGAAGACGTGTTTCTTTGAGCCATAGTGGCGGTGCAGGGCATTCGCCCGCGCCTGGCGCCGGCCATTATGGTCCTCCTTGTTCATCTTAGTCGGAAGGGGTCGAACGTAGAGGGCGCTTCTCCACAGTTCTGGCACTCGAACCCGTTCCATGGTATGGTGATCATGTCTGATATGTAACCGGTGCAAGAGGCGGCGACCGGACACGGTCTGGGCGAGACGCGTGTATTGGTTAACGAGATGCGCCTCGCGGAGTTCTCGATAGGTGTTCACCACCCCAAACGCGAGGAGTCGCGCGTTGGAAGTGGATATCGGGAGGTCGAGGGCTCTCTTGAAAATTTTGCGGAGTACAATCTCCAAGTGATCTTCGTCATGTTTCCGTAATCGGAGGTAAGGAGCCGAGTACAGTACTCGACTAGTTACGAAGGCATGCGCGAGCCGCATCGCGTCCTTACTTCGCAAACCTCCTCGCTTGTTGGAAACGCGGCGAACCATTTGGCCCACGTGGTCGCCGACTTTGCGGAGTTTGGCAAGAGTTGTGTCTGCCTTACGATGTTGATTAATGAAGAGACCGAGTATTCGTAGCTCCTTCGCTTCACGGATGGGGCCGCTTGCGAGAGAAAGCTGAACGGAGATTTTGCATTTCGGAGAAGATCGAATATGCACAAATTCAGACTTGGACGGGGAGCACTGGAGGCCGCAGTACGTGGCATAGTGGTCAACTATGCTCGCCGCTGCTTGCAGGCATTCCTCCATCTCTCCTATGTTTCCCGTAGTGGCCCAGATGGTGATGTCATCGGCGTACAGCGCATGCTGAACACCGCCGACAGCCGCCAGCTGTGCCGGGAGATACATCATAGCAATGTTAAAGAGAAGCGGGGACAACACAGCGCCTTGTGGTGTGCCCCGCGTTCCCATCTCAAACGGGCCGTGCTCGGTCTCTTGTATACGTATATAGGCCAAGCGGTCTGTTAAGAAATCTTTGATGTAATTGAATGTACGAGGACCACAGTTGGTCTCGCTAAGGTGCTTTAGTATGACGCCGTGTTTAACATTGTCAAACACACCCTTGAGAGCGAGTGCTAGGACTATTTCGTCGTTGTGTGGGTGTTCTATGGGTTAGAGAACCTCGTGATGAAGCTGTAAAAGGATGTCTTGTGCGGACTTACTGGGTCGGAAACCGAACATGGTGTCGGCAAAGGAGTTCTTGCTCTCGAGATATTCTGAGAGGCGGTCACGGACCATCGTTTCCATCAGTTTTCCTACGTATGAAGTGAGGGAGATGGGCCGGAGGTTGTCTGTGTTTACCGGTTTCCCCGCCTTTGGGATAAAGGTTACCAATGATGTCTTCCAATCCGGTGGCAACGAAGTGTCCCCGGTCCAAATGGCGTTAATATATTCGAGTAGGGTTTCGTATGCCCGATGAGGAAGGTTCGCCAATAATTTGACTGTGACCTTATCCCTCCCGGGCGCCGTCCCCCTGCGCATTTTGGCAAGAGCCGCGCGAAGGTCGTGAAGCTGGAAAAGTTGATCCAGTTCCGGATTATCGCAGCCTGCATACGAATAATCCTGCCCGCGCGGGTCTTGATCCTGATTGAGGTATTGTGAGCGCAAGGTGTTCGCTAGCTGCTTCGTGTTTCCTTGAAAGTTGTGTATCGCGCTGTGCGGCTGCCAGGCGCCGCAGTCTTGTGCAGTAAATTTCTTTTTTGGTCACAACCCTGTGGCAGCTGTGCGTTGTAGAGCTTCGCGCTTGTCATCGACTTTTCTGTCGTTACCTCCTTCCGAACACCTGCCGCCTTTTCAAGTTGTAACCAACTTTTTTTTCCTTTTTTTCTTCTTTCTTTTTTTTCTTTTTTTTAACCTCTCCCCTCACCACTGTTTGCATTTGTGTTTTACACTTTTTTCTGTACCTCGCGGATGCTATAAAAGCTGCTTGTTTCAAATACTGTAATGCACTCGAAAAAGGATGGTCCTCCAGCCGAAACATCGTGAATTAAATCTTGTTATGTTTTTCAATTTCTGGTGACTTTATCTTATATTAATGAATCAGCTGCCAAGAAATAATTTTTGATATATATATATATATATATATATATATATATATAGTTTTTTCGTCTCTGCTCCAGTGTTCTATTTCGCGAAATAGAACACCGGAGCAGAGACGAAAACGGCGGTCCCTCAGTGATTTGAGCGCGCGTGCGAGAGACCACCAACTCCTTCCTCTGTTACTACTAGTGCATGCACTACTTCTGTCTCTTCGAAGGCATGTATCACTATATATATATATATATATATATATATATATATATATATATATATATATATATATATATATATATATATATATATATATATGCGAAATTAAGAAACTCTTCATTTTGGTAAACGTTTATTGGCAGTCGACATTTCGCCTGTCCTTTTTCAAGACCTGAAAAAGGACAGGCTCTGTCCGAAACGTCGACTCCCAATATATGTTTACCTAAATGAAGCGTTTCTCAATTTCGCATTTTACCTCTAGCAACCAAGTAAGTTTATATGTCTGTGCTATATATATATATATATATTGCCACACTCTACCAGCGCCCCCGTGCGGTTTGTCTTCGACCTTTGTCGCGCGCCGGACTTCGTCCTCTTCTGCTCGGTGCTAGGGTCGGCCGGCTGTGCTCCGCCCAGTGTGCTCGCCAGGGACAGAACGTTCTACCGGCGCCCGTGACATTTTGGTGGAGGTGCGGGGTACGATCCATGTACGAAGAGGTCCCAGGAACCTCCAGCGCTCCGCCACACCCCCTGGACACGACACCTGTCCACAAGTCAAGCCGCCGCTTGAAAGGCTTAGCTCCCGAGTACAAACCCCTCACCGCGCCATCCCGCACGATACCTCTACGGTGGCCAGCCAGACCTTCCAGCCATCTGTGAGTTCGCCACCGCTACTTCTTCATACGCCTCGCACGCCTGCGTCGTTTCATGGTGACAAGTTTGAGGATGTGGAGGACTGGTTGGACGGGTATGACAGGGTTGCTGAATTTAATCTGTGGGACGAAGACCGCAAGCTTCGGAACGTTTACTTTGCCCTCCAGGACGCCGCCAAGACGTGGTTCGAAAACCACGAGTCCGCCATCCACACCTGGCAAGACTTCCGGCGGCAGTTGCTGCATACCTTCAGCAGCAACGAACGGCGGGAGCGTGCCGAATTGGCCTTGCAATCGAGGGCGCAGCAGCCAAACGAGAGCGTGGCGATGTTCGTGGAGGACATGACCCGGCTCTTCAACCGCGCTGATCCTTCGATGTCTGAAGCCAAGAAGGTGCGCCATTTGATGCGGGGAGTGAAGGAGCAATTGTTCGTTGGGCTCGTGCGCGATCCTCCGGCTACAGTCGCCGATTTTGCGAAGGAAGCGGCAGGCATGGAGCGCGCCCTGCAACAGCGGTTTGCGCACTACGGCCGTCCATCGAACATAACTGCTGTGGAGTGCCACATTCCGAAGCCCGGGGATGAGAACACCTCCCTCCGAGAGCTCATCAGGAGCATCGTGCGCGAAGAGCTGCAGAAGCTTCGCTCTGTGGAGCAGCCTCCTAGTGTGACCGCCATCTCGGATGCTGTCCGTGACGAGATACGCCGCACGGTGCAGCCCATTCCGCCTCCCCAACCGCCAGCGCCCTACGTGATGACATACAGCGAGGCATTGCGAAGTACTGCGCCACCACCGCCGGCGTTCTACTCTCCTGCCCCTACCGCGCCGTCCCGCCGATTCCCGTATACGGCAGCGCTGCCAGACGACCGCCCACCCGTCACGAAGGCAAACATGTGGCGCACGCCGAACAACAGGCCCTTGTGCTTCCACTGCGGCGAAGCAGGCCACATCCGTCGTCACTGCCCGTACCGCCGGATTGGCCTGCGCGGCTTTTCGCCAGACGCACCCCTGCCACGCTATGGTGAACGACCCCGCGAGATCGATCAGTACCTAGCGGCCAACGTCCCACCTGCACCCACTGCCCAACGTCAGTCCAGGTCACCGTCACCTCGACGGTTGTCTTCACCAGCCCGCCAGTCCTACGTCCGGCAGTCCTCCAGCCCGCGCCGGGAAAACTGAGTACGGCGACCCCCGGAGGTAGGGCCGCCGTCACTGGACATAATGACGAACATCCTCCGCTCACCGACGTTAGCATGCCACCCGACCTCCGACCTCACGCCGCTACGACCTTTCGACGCCCAGAGACGTCTCCGCTTGACGCACCAACTCGACCGCGAGAACGATCCCCAAGTCCGACCACCCCCACACAGCGTTTTTCCGAAGGTGACCAAGCTTCGGCTGAAATCCCGATCATCGTTGATGGCCGCCGCGTGACTGCTCTCGTAGATACCGGCGCCGACTTCTCCGTCATGAGTCGTGGTCTCGCGACTGTCCTGAGGAAAGTCCTGACACCTTGGCCTGGAACGCACATCCGGACAGCCGGAGGCCATCTGGTGACACCGCTAGGTGTCTGCACCGCTAGAATGGAGATTCGCGGTGTAACCTTCATTGCCTGTTTCGCTGTGTTGGCTCATTGCTCGAAGGACCTCATCCTCGGGTTTGATTTTCTTCGAGAACACGGTGCGATAATCAACCTCCGCGAACTTGTCGTGACGTGCTCACCTCAGTGTGCCACAGCCGGCAGAAGCGAGCCCGACAGGCCTGTTTTTCGCGTGTGTGATGACAATGTCACGCTACCACCACGCTCCAGTTTGTTTATTACGGTGGAATGCTCCAACCCACGCACGCCTCACGGGATTGCGGAAGGTAACCTGTCGTTACTGTTGAGTCAACAAGTCTGCGTTGCGCGTGGTGTTGCTTCCCTCCGCGGAATGCGAACGCAGCTTTTTGTTACCAACTTTAGCGCCGAATACCGCCACTTGCCGCAAGCAACAGCCATAGCCTATTTCGATGAAATTAGTGACTCAGTCTCCCACTGCGCCTTGACCCTCAACGATACCCATGAATCGACGTCTGACGCCCCCGTTCTGACTGACGTGAACCCCGACCTAACCGCCGATCAGAAACACCGCCTCCACATGATCCTCGACTCTTTTCGCGACTGCTTTGCGACCACTTCTAAAGTTCGGCAAACATCGGTCGCTAAACACCGCATTGTAGTTGATGAAGGCGAGAGGCCTATACAACACCACCCCTATCGAGTGTCTGCGAAAGAAAGGGAGGTGATTCGGAGGCAGGTTGAGGAAATGCTCCGCGACGAGGTTATCCAGCCGTCAACAAGCCCGTGGGCTTCGCCCGTTGTGCTGGTCGCCAAGAAGGATGGCACTCTCCGATTCTGTGTCGACTATCGTCGCCTCAACAAGATTACTAAAAAGGACGTTTATCCGTTGCCCCGAATTGATGACTCATTCGATCGCCTGCGTCATGCCCGCTACTTTTCCTCTCTTGATCTACGCAGTGGGTACTGGCAGATCGAAGTCGATGAACGTGACCGTGAAAAGACCGCTTTCATAACCCCCGACGGTTTGTACGAGTTCAAGGTGCTCCCCTTTGGCCTGTGTACCGCTCCTGCCACCTTTCAAAGAATGATGGACACTGTCCTGGTTGGCCTCAAATGGCAGTCGTGTCTCGTCTATCTTGATGATGTGGTTATTTTCGCTGCGACCTACGATGAACATCTCAAACGCTTGAGTGCAGTATTGACGGCAATCCGATCAGCCGGTCTGTCTCTAAAACCCGAAAAATGCCACTTCGCGTACCAACGGCTGAAGTTTTTGGGCCATGTTGTGACACCTGAGGGCGTCAGCCCCGACCCTGACAAGACGGCCGCTGTAGCTGCGTTCCCGACTCCCACTGATAAGCGAGCTGTGCGTCGGTTTCTTGGCCTCTGCGCATATTACAGACGCTTCGTGCAAGACTTCTCCAGGCTGGCTGAGCCTCTCACACGGCTGACAAAAGACGATCAGCCTTTCGTCTGGGCACAGGAACAGCAGGACGCCTTCGAAAAGCTCCGCGAACGCCTACAAACAACGCCCATTCTTGCCCATTTTGACGAGGAGGCGGACACGGAACTTCACACCGATGCCAGCAACATTGGTCTCGGTGCAGTCCTCGTCCAGTGGCAAGATGGTGTTGAACGCGTGATTGCGTACGGCAGCCGCACGTTGTCTCGGTCCGAGGCAAATTACTCAACCACTGAAAAGGAGTGCCTAGCTGTTGTGTGGGCGATAACGAAGTTCCGGCCCTACTTGTATGGTCGCCCGTTTCGGGTCGTGAGTGACCACCACTCACTGTGTTGGCTCGCGAATCTTAAAGACCCCTCGGGCCGGCTAGCTCGTTGGAGCCTTCGCTTGCAAGAATTTGACGTTACAGTTGTCTACAAGTCGGGCAACAAACACAGCGATGCAGACTGCTTGTCCCGTGCTCCTATCCCGTCCAGCTCTGATGACCTCGAAGATGACCCTCTATTTATTGGTGCTCTGACCACGTCCGCCCTCGCTCAACAACAGAGAGACGACACGGAATTGCGCCCACTCATCGATTATCTCGAGGGAACCGCCTCGTTACCACCTCGTCTATTCGCGCGTGGCTTGTCGTCGTTTTGCTTGCGAGATGGCGTCCTCTACAAACGAAATTACGGCCCGACGGACTCTGGTTACCTGCTCGTGGTTCCAACGGCGCTCCGCACTGACGTTTTGCAGGCGTGCCACGACGAGCTTCCTTCCGGCCACCTCGGATTTTCTCGAACGATGGCACGAGTTCGTCACCGTTATTACTGGCCCAGGCTTTCTGCGGCTGTCAAGCGTTATGTGCGCACTTGCCGCGAGTGTCAACGTCGGAAGAAACCACCTTTCAAGCCGGCTGGCTTGCTCCAACCCATTGCTCCGCCGAGAATTCCTTTCCACCAAGTCGGCATGGACTTACTGGGCCCATTTCCCACGTCATCATTGGGTAACGGGTATATTGTGGTTGCCACCGACTACCTCACCCGGTATTGTGAGACGAAAGCCCTTCCCCGCGGTACTGCTGCTGAAATTGCTGACTTTTTCATCATCAGCATAGTCCTCCGCCATGGCGCCCCTTCTGTTGTTTTAACTGACCGAGGCACAGCGTTCACGTCCACGCTTACTCAGGAAGTTATGCGGCTCAGTGGCACAAGTCATCGTAAGACCACAGCTTACCATCCTCAAACCAACGGCCTAACCGAGCGCCTCAATAAGACTATCGCTGATATGATTTCTATGTACGTCGACGATGACCACAAGAACTGGGACGCAATACTTCCGTACGTCACGTTTGCCTACAACACTGCCCTTCAAGAGACGACGGGGTTCACGCCATTTCGTTTGGTACACGGTCGTGAAGTCGTGACTATGTTGGACACGATGTTGTTGCCCGATATTGCGCACCCATCCGTTGCCGACGCTGATGCATTCGTTCGCCATGCAGAAGCTGCCCGCCGGCTGGCTCGGCAACGAACCCGCGTGCGGCAGGAAGTCGATGCTCACCGCTATAACCTTCGTCATCGCGAAGTCATTTTCCAGCCTGGAGATCAAGTGTGGGTTTGGAGCCCCATCCGTCACCGCGGTCGCTCGGAGAAGCTTTTGCGCCGTTATTTCGGTCCCTACGAGGTACTCCGCAAACTCAGCGACGTTACGTATGAAGTGCTCCCGCAAGGGAGTGTTCGTTCTTCAAGACGCCCGCCGACATCCGAAATTGTGCACGTCGCAAGACTCAAGCCATACCATGCCCGCTAGAACAACTCTCACCACGTTCCGCGCCCGGGACTCGGTTCACGCACACACGTGGCTCCCCCTCAATCCCAGCCATCGAGTCGATGCCTTTCCAGAGGGGAGGGGCAATGCCACACTCTACCAGCGCCCCCGTGCGGTTTGTCTTCGACCTTTGTCGCGCGCCGGACTTCGTCCTCTTCTGCTCGGTGCTAGGGTCGGCCGGCTGTGCTCCGCCCAGTGTGCTCGCCAGGGACAGAACGTTCTACCGGCGCCCGTGACAATATATATATATATATATATAATGTAGAGCGGTTTATTGGCAGGTTGAAAGCGCCGGCGACGAAGACCCTAGCGCATGTAGTCTAAGAACCAGCGAGGCGAGAGACCGCAACACAAGCAGCAGTTCTCCAGCTCGAGCATCCGACGGGCGGCACTAGCGCTTCGTAGTCGTTGGCGGCGGTGCTGAATCATCTTCTTCATTCCAACCGCCCCGGCGAAAAGAGGGAGCCATCCTGGCTACTCAAGACTACCACGAGGGGGCTGCAATAGATCTTCAAGCGGCTGACATGAACGACGTCGCGGCCACGGCGGCGATGGTCCAAAGAAAGTGTCCCCGGTTCGATGATATAGTGAAAAGGTGACGTACGCTCAAAGATGGGGTATGGGCCGACGTGCGTGGCCGAAAATTTGGACGCAGCCGGAACAGAGAGCGAGACGAATGAGCCAGTGGAGAAGTGAACGGCGGGTGTGTCTGATCGGACTCATGTTTGCGGAGTCCTTGACGTTCTGCGGTGAAGGAGCGAGCCAACTGGCGGCACTGCTCAGCATGGCTGGTTATGTCAGAAAGGGAAGTGTATTCCGAGCTGTCGGAGTAGGCAAGGATTGTGTCCAGCAGACTGGAAAGCTCGCGCCCGAACAAAAGAAAACATGGGGAAAAGCCGGTGGTTGCTTGAGATGCGGTATTATATGCATAGGTCACGAACGGAAGAACCTGATCCCAATAGCTTTCAGGCGCGCCGCTTGTCGGCCCCATCATGCTTCCGAAAACGCTGCGGCCACACGCTCGCGGGTTGCAAGTCATATTGAGGGCGATAGTACATGATTTGGGGCGCTTTTAATGTACTCACAGCCAGCTTTTTATTCGCTTTTTCTTCCATGCTGCCTTACTTGCTGGTAGGCTCTGGCTAAAGGTTACATTAATGTGTCAGTACAGGCCGCTTCTTGCAGATTAAACTTTGAGACACTGGTAGATCATTTTAATACCCTGCGTAGCCTTAGCTTGCCTTAAACAGCTCATGAGTCTGTGACGAGGCTGACATAATATGCTCTATTTTTCGTAATGCTGGCTCAAGTATGTCATGCCCTTCGGTAAGGGATCAAGATCAGCCAAATGGACCACTTTACAGCACCTTTCTCTTAAATGGCGCCACAGAAAAATTAACCTTCAGGGCTGTTGCGAAGAGAGTGAACAAAATGATTGTCGGAGATCAAGTTTAGATTTTTCTAATGACGTCATGGATGTTGTCACCTCTCACATGGAAAATGCAGAAACTACTCACAACCTGATTTAAAGCACTTTTCTTCAGAGAAAATGCTTCTAAACGTCCATAAAAAAGCGAATGTGATCTAAGACCCGATTCCAGCTTCTGGAAGCAAATCAATGGCACATGAAAATATCATTACTCTCCCTTCAAACAATGTACTGCTGGTTTGGATGTTTGGTCTGAGGAATTTGTCTGGCTTACATCGAAGTGCCAGAGTGCTGCTTTGTAGTGTCTAAAGAGCACATGAAAGGGTCGAAATAATGTTTTGTGTATGACTTAATCTACGTTTGTCGCAGTAGAACTTCACTGCACTGTCTGATGGTGCAGGTTGCATAGGACATTTTCCTGCATGGTGCCGGTCGTCTGCAAATTTTATTCGAAGCATTTAGGAACACTCCTGTTACAGTTGTTGTGAGCAAATGAAACTAGTAATTTATCTCTGCAGTATTAATATATTGTGTTGAAGTTCTAGCTGCCGGACATTATTACCACATACTATAGCTTAGTTTAGTTTATGGGGTTTAACGTCCCAAAGCGACTAAGGCTATGAGAGACGCCGTAGTGGAGGGCTCCGGAAATTTCGACCACCTGGGGTCCTTTAACGTGCACTGACATCGCACAGTACATTGGCCTCCATACTATAGCGATAGAAAGAAGCACGAAGAGCGCTGCGCCAACGCACTTCACTGTTCGATTTTCTTTTTATCGTGCTTTTACCTGTGTTGTTAAAAAGGACGCTATAGTCATCCTAGAATGCTTCACTGACAACTCTAGCGCCTTTTTGCTACCTGCGAAGTAAAAGCGTGATGAAAAGATATGCTAACAGCCGAGCGCATTGGCTCCTATTTGTTAGCGTTTCGTTCCATCGCCCCTGTACATCAGTTAGTGCCAAAATTTAATTCTAATAACTGACATGCCACCCTTTGGCTGCAGTTTTAAGAAAAGCCAGAAACACCGCTCTGAGGCTTGCTTTTTATCTCGGCAAATTGTGATAGTGCTGGCATCAAACTTCATTTTGCTTGTATCTTGGAAGGTCATCAAGCAAATCGTTGCATTTTGAAGTTGAAGTTGAAGTTTATTTCTCGCTCTCAGTGGTACAAGTATTACTTACAGTATTACAGTATTACAAGTATTACAAGTATTACAGTGGTACAAGTACAAGTATTACTGGGAGAGAGAGGACGCAGGGAAAAAAGCTGCTTGAATGCAGCTTGAGAGGCACCCTGCGCCCACACTGCTGAGGCAACGTATTGCCTCAGTTGTTAGTTTACAAGACAGCTACAGGTGAGGCACTCGAAAACAATAAATAAAGTATCAACATGAATATAATATCTACAGTGGCACTTAAACATTAGTATCACAATCACAACAAAAAGCGTCATAAATACTCAAAAAACCAAAAGCATCACATCAACCAGGTGTACAACAGCAGAATTCACACGTGTTACAGCTTTAATCACAGTTCGGAACAAGTTGTAATTAAATGTCTTCAAAAAGATACAAAATGGTTTTTAAGCTCTTTACCGTGATGCATTTTAGCGATATGTTGTTATTTTCTAAAATGTTTAGGTATTTCGACAGAATAAAAGATAAAGATTGCATACCGTATTTGGTCCGACAAAGAGGCAGTGACCAAGGAAAATGAGAGCGGGTATCGTAGACGGTTGAATAGCGAGACATTTTTAGAAGTGAGAGAGTGGTTTCATTGTTAGTAAAAACCGCAGTTTTGTACATTGATAGCAATCTGAAAGGAAACAAAGAAGTGAACTTTAGAATGCCAAATTTAATGAAGTATGGATGTGTGTGGGTCTGCCTCGATACGTTTGCTATGAGTCTAATTGCCCGCTTTTGTACTGTTATTAGTTTGGATATGTTGTGCTGGGTCGTCGTTCCCCAAACTGTGAGACAGTAAGTCAGTGATGGGAGAAAGAATGCTTGATAAATGAGGACCTTTACTCGAGACGGAAGTGTGTCCCTATGTTGGCAAATAAGACCGTTGAAGCGATTCAGTTTTTTCCGAATATGATTGACCTGTTCGTCCCAGGTGAGACACTCTGAGAAGATAACTCCTAAGCATTTTATGTTTTTCACGATTGCAATTGTTTTGCCTCCTAATGATAGGGTGAAATTGGTGTGAACAGTTTTGTTTCTTGTTCGGTATAAGACGGCCTTCGTTTTTTCAGAATTAACTTTCAGATGATTATTTCTTGACCACTCGTGAAGATATTCCAGAAACTTATTTGCTCGCAAAAATAATTCGGCTTCTGTGCTACCCGACAACAGTGCTGTAATATCATCAGCAAAGCCCACGAGGTCAACGGTAGGGGTAGAAAAGATGTCATTAATGTAAACAAGAAAAAGTAAGGGCCCCATTATGCTGCCCTGGGGAACACCAGAGAGAAGTGGCTCAAGGCTAGATAACTTGTTATTATGAGAAACCATTTGTCTGCGATGAGCTAAGTATGATTTGAGCAGAGACAAAGTGACTCCCCTAATTCCGTAGTGTTCCAGTTTTTGCAGCAGCAGATTATGGTTGAGCAAGTCGAAGGCTTTTGAAAAATCGACATAAATGCCAAGGACCAGGCATTTCTTCTCAAAGGCTTCAACTATTAGTTCTTTTTGTTTGATCAAAGCTGTCTCTGTCGATTTTTTAGGCCTAAAGCCAAACTGTTGGTCAGATAGGACACCATGCTTATCTAAAAATTTAGTTATTCTGGAACACATAATTTTTTCTAAACCCTTTGATAACACAGGCAGGATCGAGATCGGCCGGTAATTTGATAATTCTGATGTGTCACCTCCTTTATGAATGGCAATAACTTTTGCGACTTGCATTTCTGTCGGAAAGATCCCTGTAGCGAGAGCAATGTTGTAAATGTGAGTTAACGGTACAGCAAGTAAGTCAATAATAAACTTAAAAGGTTTTATGCGGAATCCATCTTTGTCCTCTGCACTGCTACATTTTAGGTTGCTAAAAACTGTTACGACTTCAGTTTCAGTTGTGGGGAAAAGGAATATAGACTCGGCAACAATTGGTGTTTGCAAAGCGTAGCCGGGATTCGGTGCGGTGGAAGAAAGTAGGGTTTTTGTGATACTCGAAAAATGTTCATTAAATGCATTTGAGAGATCGTCTCCGGTAATAACGATGCCGTCTTTCATTACTGAGGTAACAGGAGATTTGGGATTTCGGTTTAAGAGTTTGTTTAGTTGGAACCATTTCGCACTCACATTTTTACCAGACATGGATGAGAAAGTGCTGTTGTAGTAATTGAACTTCGCGGATTTCAGCTCTCGGTTAAGAGAATTGCGGTATTTCTTGTATTTCTCTAGCTTTGACGGGTCGCGGGATTTAATAAACTGTGCAAACAGCTTTTCTTTAACCTTTATTTTGCGCAGTAGGTCTTGCGTTAACCACGGCTTTTTAGCTTTTTGTTTGCGAGGACGATCAACCAAGAAGCATTTATCGTACACAGCCTTTAGTTTCTTAACCAGGATGCTGTATGCGTCATTCGCATCCTTTGAGCGCATCACATCATCCCACCTAGCTGCACACATATCCGTTCGGAAGCGTTCCAGGGTTATCATATCTATGCGCTGATAGCTATTGCAAACTTTTTGTCGGGCAGAATTGGACCTTGCAGCAGGAATGAAAGCGAAAGTTGGAATGTGGTCACTTACGTCTGACAGAAGTGTGCCAGCCTTTGCATTAGAAATTTCCGAGTTAGTAACGATGATATCTAGAGAGGAAGATGTAGAGCAGGTTATGCGAGTGGGAGTATTGATAAGGTTTGAAAGTCCGTAAGCATCAAAAAGGGACATAATTTCTGTTTGTCTGGTCGAGATGCTTTGCATGTCAACGTTCACGTCACCCGCTAAAACCAGTGATTGTCGATTGGTGGACACATAATCAAAAAGGCTTTCAAGCATATCAAGGCATTTCTCGAAACTACCGTCTGGGGGGCGATATAAAACAGTGTAAACTTCGCGATCATGCTCAACAGTTTGCATTTCATAGTCAGCAGTAGATAAAGTGAACTGTTTTACCTCTGTAACTGCGCGAGTATTCAAAACTTGGATTGAAACGCCACCACCTTTGCGGTCAGATCTATTGAGGGCAAAATGCGTGTAGCCCTCTAAAATTAAATAGTTCGATTCGTCATGATACCAGGTTTCTGTGAACATTACGACTTCAAAGGAAAATTTAAAAGAGTCGAAAAGTGACTGTATTTCATCGTTCTTGTTGTTCACCGATCGGCAATTCAAATGGAAAATCTTCAGACTTGGTTCCTCGGCAACCTTGTTTAAAGCTACCGGAGCAAGCAAATGATAACTCTCCATTTTCAAGAGGAGCCATCGATTTAGTGCACTGACTTAGGTCATTTTGTTCACGTCCTCAGTGGTCATAATCTTTAGCACTTTGCTCTTTTCCATTTTCCGTGCGTAGATTTGACCTCCACGGACCCAGACAAATTTCCAGCCTGCCTCACTTTTCTTTGTGATTGCCAGTGCTAGCAAACGCTTGCGATCAGGGCATAAATGCTCATTTATATACACCTGTGTCTTGTCCTTGAACCCAAGTTCTTTGCAGGAAAGGTTCTTATTGCTTCTCGCTTTTAGAAGGACTGCATCGCGTTTTTTGCGGAGGACGAACTGGGCAACAACGTTAAATGCAGAAGGGTTTCCATACACAGGAACGCGATGGCATGCATCAAGGTCTGAGGCCGAGATTTCTTCGCCAATAACGTTACCGATTTTTCCCATGATTTCCGCTAGATCCTCCTCCGGTTCAACGGGTATACCTTTGATTTCTATGTTAGCATTTCTTGAATATTGTTCACATTGCACCAAGCGTGCCTCGCAGATTTTAGTCTGAGTTGTTAGCCAGTCACATCGCTCTTGCAATGCTTCATTCGTCTTTCGCAGATGCTCATTTTCATCAAGTGATTTCTTAAGGTCATCTTTCATTTCATCGTACTTCTCGCTTATGAAGTTCAGGCTGCTTTTTATGTCTCTGAGTTCTGAGCGGATGTCCCGCTCAAGGGATTCTTTGAAAGCTTTCAAGTCACCTTTAATTTCATTCTTCAGATCTTCAAACGCACTTAGCAAATCCTTATTTGGCATGATTGCACGAGGAACGCGGTTTCAATGCAAATACAGTTTCATGCAAAAAATGGCAGCAGTGGCGTAGCAGCTTTAAAGTACAGAACGAGCGGTTATGTCACAATTTTCAAAGCACCAACCTGCACAAGAAAGAGCCGGGATAGCCAGGTAAGTGGGAGTGCCGTCCGTGCTGCTCACGCCACAGCCGCCTTGTAAAAAGTCGTCCGGTCAGTCGTCACGTTTTATAGATGCAAATGCGTTGACGTCACAGCTTATCCAGGCGTAGCTTGTGCGCAGGCGTGCCGATAACTGTCGATGCGGTTCTCCGATTCCCATGCGCTGAAGTCGACGTTGTTCACACGAGGCCAGTGGTACTGCACAAGAAAGAGCCGGGATAGCCAGGTAAGTGGGAGTGCCGTCCGTGCTGCTCACGCCACAGCCGCCTTGTTACCCGCCTTGTTATTTCACATTGTATCTCACAAAATTCATAGATGCAGTTCCATAGTAGAGCTAACTGTGAACCACTGTGGTGCCCGTGACTCAATCTAGTTGCATAATGCTGAGAGGTTAATAAATTAATAACGCAATCACAAAAATGTAACTGATTACAAGTAATCAATTACTTGTAACGCATTACATACAACTCTGCTTGCTAAATAACTCGATAGATGAATTGCAGACCACGATCGAGAACCTAGACAGGGAAAGCAGAACGGCGGGCCTAAAAAAATTAATATGAAGAAACTTAAAATATTTTTTAACAGCCTTGGAAAGGAACAGGAGTTTACGATAGGCTGCAGTGCACTAGGATAGCTAATGGAATGGATCTATCTTGGAAAGGAGGAGGAGTTCACGGGATACGTTAAGGGAATGGGTCTATCTGGGACAGGTATTAACAGCAACTATGTGAGTGAAATAGGAAGGAGAATAAAAATGGGATGGAAGTACACCCGGGTAACGAAGAACAGCTTAAAAGTATCCCTCGATGGGAAAGTTACGACAGTTGTATCGTGCCAGTGCTCACCAAGGGGACAGAAACTTGGACATTAAAGAAAAGGCTTGAATTAAATTGGGAGGTGCAACGAGCTACGAAAAGGAAAATTATCATAAAGAGAGCAGAGTGGGCTAGGGAACAGACACCAAGTTAATGATATCTCAGCTGAAATCAGCAAGAGGAAATAAACACGCACAAGGGACGTACTGCAAAGAACACATAACCATTGGTTCTTAGGGTCACAGAAAATGTCACGGTAGTGGGGTTTAACAGTGAGTCGGGTAGGGGTGTTGAGACTAGGACATTCGCGGGGATAGGGTGAGTGCAGCTGATGCAGGAGTAGGTTAAGTTGAGGTCATTGGGAGAGGCCTTTGTCTTGCAGTGGACTTGGTTAAGCCATGACGAGAAGTGGACTTACCTTGTAGAGTGTGGAGAACGTGTATGGTTAGTTTATCCTGCAGACTGAAATTTACTATAGTCGGATACAACTCAAGAACGTAGCGGCAAATGTCCCTCAAAGAAGGCCCTTCAGCCAATGGCGTCTACAAATTGTCATGTCGTCGCGTATATCCCATTTCACGGGGGATACTGCCAGCCACCTGTCGTGTCACACTAGGGGATTAACTACAACGTCATGGGAAGCTGTCGGGGTTGCGACGCGCGTCTGTTCTCTCCATCTTTCCTCTCAAATCTTTCAACTCTCCTCTGCCTGCACGTGGCAGCGAGTGTGGCGCAACTCGAGCCAGTGGGCAGGCCCGTGCAGTCTTCTTTTCATCCTTCCTTCAGTCGCAGCAACAACAACAACAAACGGTCGGCGTCACTGGCCGGAAGGCCTCCTTTGAGGGGCATTCGACGGTGCATTTTTAACTTGTGTCGGAGTATAGCGTGAATTACAGTACCTCCATTGCATAACCAAGCTTTTCCTTTTCCTTCTGCTTTTTTTTTTCTGAGCACGCGTCTGAGATCGCCGCCAGCGGGAATGGTGTGCATCAAAGCAGCTGAAGCAATGCGCGAAGCTGAAGCCATGTGGAAAGCGAAACTCAGCGTAACGCTAAAACACTAGAATCGCAATACCGGAGAGAAAACACTGGTGCAGCCCAAGCTGACAGAGCTTCTGTTTAATGCATTCAGTGTGCCGAGGTCCCCGTCTGCCATAGGTTAGAATACAAGTGCAAAGCGTAATTTCCCAGAAGAATGTCGAAAGGACAAGAAAGTTGAGTGGATGCTGATGTAGCCGTTGGCTGTTCTCAGGAGGATGCTAATGAGTAATTACTCTCTACTTTACTCCCTCCCTATCTACTCCACGATCCACCTTGGTGGGATTATCTAAAATATTGAAACCACACCGTTTCCACTTCGAGCAGGTCAATTCACTCTCGCCTTACCATCGCTAGCCATCCTGGTTAGCGCTGTTTGTAGAGAAACTGCCCCTGATAGGCGGTGGTCTCGTGTTGCAACCCTGGACGAGAAAAATTTTTTCTTCAGCTACAGAGTTCCTGTGAAAACTCTATAGCTTTCCTCTGCACCCGTATGAAAGTGCTTGGCTTGTTATTAATGAGTAATTACTCCCTTATTAAGCAAAGCCGAAAGTTGGGCAAGTTGGACAACGTTCATGATGATAAAATAGCGCTGGTCGGCGTCATTCCCTTTCCGTCTGTTGTGTTCCTTTAGCTGTATTTTTTCATCAATATACTCCCTTATTACAAATCTGCTCCACATTGGAGGATTCCCTTAAACAATAGCCCAAGAAAACTATTGATTACATATGAGCTATATTCATGCGCAGCGAAATTTCAATCTATTTATTTATTTGCAACGTACCTGTGGCTTGAAGACAAAGCAAAAGGGCAAAGTTTTGCAGTCTTTATTTTTGTATTATTCAAATTTTTTTATTTGTTGTCCATTAATAGACATTTAACGTATAATATTGCTTCTGTTACATTTGCCAAAAAATTTGGCGCTGAGAATGGAAGGCATGGCTACTTTTGGCTACTTTTAGCTTCAGTTCTGGCTGCTTTTAAAATCTGCCAACGGGAACTCTATCGCGCATCAAGTGTCGCTATTCGTTCTGAGCTCTGTCCTCTTACGGTATAGACCACCGCGATTGGTAATCAATGACTGAAGCCGCCAATTCACAGCCGATATTGTTGAAGAGCTGTTCCGTTTGTGCACAGTTACCTAAAGGCACTCAACGCCATATCACCCAGAGACAAACGGTTTGTCGGACCGCACAAACAGAACACTCGCCAACATACTTGCCGTGCGTACTCTGACCATAAGAACTGGGACAGCATACTGCTATTCATCACCTTCAATACCTTCAATACCGCCACTCATGACACGACCGGATACAGTCCATTCCACCGCTTATATGCTCGCCCGCCGCTCTACACCTTGGACACCATCCTACCATTTTCTACCAGTGAGAACCTTTGTATGGCCGAGATCCTGCTTCACAAGAGCGCTTCAAGGACCGATACGATAGCCACCACCGGCATGTTTTCTACGCTCCAATCGATATGGTCTGGCTTTGGCGCCCATGATTTCGGATGCAAGAGCGTTTCACCAAAAATGGCGACGCCATCAAGAGAGCATACCAAATATCCATTTCATGCCGCGCAATACCGTGTCCATAAATGTCAATAAAGTCGCAGGCGAATTGCAAAGTGGAAGCGGCATCGCATTAAATTCAAAGTGGTCATCCCGCGTTACAAGCGCCGTTTTTTCTTTGCCGGATGCACCGGAATCTGTCAGTAACCTTATCGCAGATCTACGCAGGAAAAGTAAGAAGCACCAGAGAAGCAGTCTATGGCGTCACTAATGCAAGGCAAAGGTCCTTTTCGGCGATGGCATTTAAACGGCGGTACTTCACACAGAATCGCCACGTGCCGTCGTTCTTGCTGACAAGAATTACGGGGCAGTCCAAGGGCACGACGACTCCTGAATGACCTCCGCCTCAAGCATCTCTTGGACTTGCTGGCGGATTGCTTTGTGCTTCGACGGAGACACACGATAAGGCTTTTGACTGATCGAGCGAGACCGACGGCTGTGGCAAAACTTTGAAATTTGTGCAGGATTCCCGCAGCGAAAACAATCCAGAGAGATACTACGGAATAGTTTAAGGCGAAGATTTTCCCCGCGGTCTTTCAGTTCACTGCATCGAAGATAACGTTTGCTGTTGGTCATGCTTAATTTTCCATCGCAATTCCCCATTATAGATCGAACTACTTTATCTATTTATTTGTACCTCACAGTCCCCGAAGAGCATTGGGTGAGGGGGGCATATCGAAAAAAAAATATGCGAAAGTAAAAAACCACAATAACGGTACAACGAACGCGGTACAAGGCAAATACACGAAAGGAACACGAAGCTGATACAAAAAGGGAGTTAAAATAACATCAAACACGAAAATATAAAAGAAAAAAAGAGTGAAACACGAACATGCGGAAAAAAGGTAACCAGGGGCAACAGAAACAGTGGTAAACCAGAAAACAACGTCAAGAGAAAATGAAACTGTCGTACATTTCGAACATTACTAGGGCAATAAATGTATACATAGATGTTTTTTAAACTCCCCAGGATTAATGAAAGAGACTATGTTGTCAGGAAGATCATTCCAGAGCTTAATTGCTCTAGGTAATGCAGAAGAATTAAATGACAGGGTCTTACCATATATCCGGTTGAAGCTGAATCGACTATGTAAGCGTTGTGAATAGCAGAAAGGTGATTCCAGAGGTAACACCGAAGGACGGGTGTGAACATATTTATGGAATAAATACAGAAGTTAAATGGAGTGACGAATTTCAAGCATCTGTATATCATTAAGGTTTTTAAGCTGGGAGACACTTGCGAGGGGACTATAATTGCTAAAAATGCACCGGGCAGCTCTGCTTTGAATGGACTCGAGCATTTCTGTGAGATATTTTTGATGGGGAAACCATATAGGTGAGACAAATTTTAACTGTTGGCGAACAAATGTCAAATATGCAAGTTTTCGATCGGAGCTAGGTGAGTTGCGAAGGTTCCGGCGTATGAAACCTAACGTCCTCGATGCCTTGTTGCAGATTGCAGAAATATGAGAAGACCATGAAAGATTTGGTGTGAACTGAATTCCAAGGTATCTGTACGACATAAACCTTGATAGGAAGGCATTATTTATAGAGCATATGAAGTTGAAATAACATGCTTGCGGCTAAAAGTCATTGATTTACATTTATTAGGGTTAAGAATCATGTGCCAGTTTTTGCACCAATCAACAGTAGAGTCATGATCATTTTGAAGGGTCAGGTGGTCAGTCTCGGAAGTGATCTAACGGTAAACGACACAGTCATCTGCAGAAAGGTGTAAGCGGGATGAAATTTTATTTGGAAGGTCGTTAATGTAGATTAGAAAAAGTAAGGGTCCAAGTACGCTTCCCTGTGGTAGGCCTGAGGTTACGTCACATAGTGGTGAGGAAGAGCCGCTGATAACTGAATTACTGCCGCATTGAGAGAAAGTTTCGAAGCCAAGATAATGTGGGGGAATCAAGGGAAAGGGTAAATAATTTTTTAAACAGCCGGCCATGTGCAACTAGAATATCAAACTGCAACATCTTATGATACATAAACCCGTCAAGATACATAACCGGCCCTATGGTATCGGGAGCAGTGGCTAGAGCTAAATTAAGTATATTAGAACCACGCGTAGTCTGGCTAATCACTTGAAATAAGTTAAAATCTATTGTTAGGTTGATGAATTCTGTTGCAGCATGACTAGTTGAAGACAAAGAAGACCAATCTATTTCAGAAAAATTAAAATCACCCATCAAGTGGATGTCACTAGGTGAACTATGTTCAACAGCGGCAGAAATGCTAGACCCAAGATCATGAATGAAAGAAATCGCGCAATCAGGCGGACGGTAACACACCCCAAAAAGTAAATTCGAAAATACAGTTTTGCAGAGATCCCATACTATTTCGAGGTCAGAAAAGGATTTGATAACAGTGGATGGTAACGTTTTTTTAAAAAACAAGAAGCACCATACCCCCTCTTTTATCTGCACGGCCATGTCTGTAGATATTGTAAGCTTGGGCGTCTGGAAATATTTCATTGTCTTTGCTACCGGTGTGCAAACAAGTCTCAGTTAAAGCAACTATATCGGATTCACTGTCTTGCAGAGGAGAACAGAGGTGCTCACGATTAGGCATCAAACTTCGATATAAGAAAATTTCGCATTTGCTCAAGTTTGTCTATATGTTTGGCTGTTTTTGTTGTATAATTTGTACACATAACATGCATTTTGTATATATTGCCGCCAGGTGTCCCCGGGCGGCGCCGAAAGGACGATGAAGTGCGGAACTCGCGTGCTCTCGGAGCTGGGACTCTGCTTCTCTGTTTGCGGCCTGTGCCTAGACTGTGTGATTAAGGACCCATCTGTGACATTTGTGGTGGAGGTGCTGGGTGCATCGCCCTGGAATATGTCGCACACCCCTCCTAACACCGAGGACCCCAGACCTCTCCCTATCGACACGCCAGTGCATCGGGTCAGTCGCGGCAATCTAGGACTGCCCCCTGAGCATGGGCTGTTGGAGACTACCTCGGCACCTGGCCGGCTGCCTCCTGAGCTCAGGCCATTTGACACTACCTCGGCGCCTCCCCCTCAGCCAGTCATGCAAGGCGCCGCGTACTACACCCTCCAAAACCCACGGCTACCAAAATCCTTTCACGGGACTCAGCTGGAGGACGTGGAAGATTGGCTCCTCCAGTTTGAACGTGTCGCCGCATTTAACCAGTGGGATGACGCCGCCAAACTGAGGAACGTTTTCTTCAGCTTGGAGGACGGTGCTCGGACGTAATACGAAAACCGTGAGGACGCTCTTTTGTCATGGCATGAGTTCCGACGTCAATTGCTCGCCGCGTATGTCAGCGCTGATCGTCGGGAGCGAGCTGAACGCGCCCTGCAGTCCCGCATGCAGATGCCCAATGAAACGGTTACCATGTACGTCGAAGACATGACGCGTCTCTTCCGGCGGGCTGACCCAGCCATGTCGGAAGCCAAAAAGCTGCGCCACCTAATGCGTGGTGTGAAAGAACAGCTTTTCGCCGGCCTCGTGCTTGCTCACTTTGATGAGGAGGCTGCTACCGAGATACACACCGACGCTAGCAATATTGGGCTTGGTGCCGTCCTCGTTCAGCATCAAGAAGGCGTGGAACGTGTGATCGCGTATGCGAGTCGCACACTCTCGCGCACCGAAATCAACTATTCCACCTCAGAAAAGGAGTGCCTCGCCGTCATCTGGGCCACGATGAAATTTCGGCCTTATATCTACGGTCGCCCTTTCAAAGTCGTCACAGACCACCATTCCTTGTGCTGGCTGACCAATCTCCGGGACCCATCAGGCCGCCTGGCACGCTGGAGCCTTCGCCTTCAGGAATTTGATTATACAATTGTCTCTAAGTCCGGACGTAAACACGAAGATGCCGACACGCTCTCGCGCGCACCCGTCGAGCAAGCTGATGACAGCTCAGAGGACGACAATCGTTTCCTAGGTGTGGTCAGCAGTTCGGACTTGGTGGCAAGGCAGCGTGCTGACGCTGACCTGCGGTCTGTCATGGATCACCTAGAGGGCCATGCTTCCAACGTACCTCGACCCTTTTCCCGCCACCTGTCCTCTTTTTGTATTCGCAATGGCGTACTCTACAAGAAAAACTCACGTAACGGTGACCGGACCTACCTCCTAGTCGTGCCATCAGACCTCCGCGACGACATCCTTTCAGCGTGTCATGATGAGCCCACATCTGGCCACTTGGGATTTGCACGCACGCTCGCCCGAGGGCGTCAGGCTTATTATTGGCCTAAACTTGCAGCGACCATCCATCGCTACGTCAGAGGTTGCCGTGAGTGCCAGCGTCGTAAGTCGCCACCGCTAAAGCCTGCAGGTTTGCTCCATCCAATTGAACCACCTCGCACACCTTTTGACCAAGTAGGCATTGATCTTCTGGGCCCATTTCCTGTATCAGCATCTGGCAATAAGTGGATTATAGTTGCGACTGATTATTTGACGCGCTATGCGGAAACCATGGCGGTGCCGCGCAGTACATCCTCGGAAATCGCGCATTTCTTCATACACCACATCGTTTTACGACACGGCGCCCCGTCTTCCGTAATCACCGACAGAGGCACTGCGTTTACTGCACAGCTCATGCACGAGCTGTTCCAGCTGAGTCACACGACCCACCGCAAGACTACTGCATACCACCCGCAGTCAAACGGGCTCACGGAGCGCCTCAACAAAACCTTAGCGGACATGCTCGCCATGTACGTCGATGTACAGCACAAGACCTGGGACGAGATCCTCCCGTACGTGACGTTTGCCTATAACACGGCGCTTCAGGAAACGACTCGCTTTACGCCGTTTCGCCTCGTCTACGGGCGTGACGTACAGACAATGCTCGACGCCATGCTTCCGTGCGCCCCTGACGACCAGGAGCTCACGTCGGACGCCGAGGAGTTTACCCGGCACGCAGAGGAAGCCCGGCAACTGGCCCGTATGCACATCCGACGGCAGCAGGCCACGGATGCACAACGCTACAACCAACGACATCGACACGTAGAGTACCACCCCGACGACAAAGTGTGGGTATGGACCCCAGTACGTCGCCCAGGCCTGTCGGAGAAGCTCCTGAGCCGCTACTTTGGACCGTACACAGTGTTGCGCCGTATCACGGATGTGACGTATGAAGTCCTCCCCGATGGCACTGTACCGAGTTCGCGCCGTCGACCTCAGCCTGAGGTCGTGCACGTACTGCGCATGAAGCCTTACTTTACGCAGTAAGGAACGTAGCCTCTTCCGCGTGTTCTTTTTATTTGTACCTGCAGCCGTTGAGCGGCATGTGACAGTTTGTTCACTTGCTTACTTCCTCCCGTTCACTCAATGTGCGCCCACGTTTTGGCTTTCATTTTTGGGGGAGTGGGAATAATGCCGCCAGGTGTCCCCGGGCGGCGCCGAAAGGACGATGAAGTGCGGAACTCGCGTGCTCTCGGAGCTGGGACTCTGCTTCTCTGTTTGCGGCCTGTGCCTAGACTGTGTGATTAAGGACCCATCTGTGACAATATGTTAGATACAAATATAACATAATTCTAATATTTTGCTGTTCTTATGATTTTCGTACCATGCATGCAAGGGCCACGTCCGTGAGCGAGAAAACGACGTTCGTTAGCTGATCGTTTGTATACAACTTGTTACAGAGGCTCACTCGTTGGTAATGCGGGAGCCACTCGTCCGCGTCATCCCCAGCTGCGCGCGCGAAGGTAATGCGTTCACGGTAATGCGGCCAGGAGCTGCTGAGTGCAGGCCCCGGGGTGGCTTCTCCATCCAGGGACACTTCTGGCACGGGAGGTGGTGGGCCGCCAGGACGTCGACTGCGGCGAGGCTTTGGCGGATGCTCCGTTCTTCGTTAGAGCGTACCTTGCAAGCCTCCACCAAGTTGTTATTTACCATAGAAGGCCTATGCCTTTACTCAAGGTCGGTTTACGCCAGGCGGACCAGGCGTACCAAGTCAGCTCCCGATGTTGTTGTTGCCTCTGAAGCGATGACAGATACCCACGCTGGGGATGGCCCTGGGTCTGGTGCAGATAGCGTCCAGCCGACCCAACATCCACTTCTCTCTCAAAATCAGCCCTCCGTCTGTCTATCACCACGTCTTCGCTCGTCCGTGGTAATATCATCAGACTTAGGTAATGTGTCCACTGGGGATATTAACGAAATCAGACACTGATGTCAGGTTCACTTCACCTCGTGAAATGTCAGTGTGGCAGCATGCTGCTACACGGGGAAAGAAAATGACATCCAGAATGGAGCTTTTCCAGCAGCGTACTGCACATGTACTGTGGTGAGCTTTATGAAAGGGAATGCGGGAGTGTGTGGCAGACAGTCTCGAACTCTACTTGTGGCGATACATACCGGCCGCGTTTCCCAACGTGGCGGAACGGGCTCTGCCGCCTTGTCTGCTTCTGGCATGGAGGATCGAACCTCCCTTTCCGCGTCGTTTCTGAAAGCGGCCACCGCTTATTGCCACAAGTAGAGTTCGAGACTATCTGCCACGCACTACCGCGTTCCCTTTCATAAAGCTGACGACGGTACGTTGCCTCCTCGCCACCATTCTCGCGAGACGAAGCCGCCGCACCTGTTCATCCAGGACAAGTTATTCCTCGAGTAATGAAACGACGGACTTCGGGACGATATATTAGGTGCTGTGCTAGTATCTTCTTGGCTCAGGCAGATGTGGACGTAGTCCCCGCACCAACCTGAACAGAGGAAGAAGACTAAGTTTGGCTTGCTAGCTGCCTTCGAAAAACGCGGATCAAGTGCCAACCTGACTACCTAGTGCACGGTCTGTCTGTGCACGCGGACAGCGTTAAAAGCTGAGGATAATGAATTCGCCGAACTCGCTTCGCACCCAGTACATTCTGCGGCGAAAATCGCTGAAGTGGATCGTGTGACGCTGCGCGAGTGACACTAAAGACGAGTGTCACTCGTTGAAAGTGACACTGAACTTGCCCGTGTGACAAGGATTACAATACCATTGGCTCCATTCACAAAACGAGCTCGTAACCGCCTCTGGCTTCTTGAAGGGAAGTACACGCAAGTCCAGCTCTTCTGGACAATAAATAGGGTGCCTCGATGGCGGAGGCGAGCGGGTTGTAGTGCCGGAGCTCCCATTTCGCTGGCTGGCCCCCCTGGAAACAAGCGTTGCGCGCTCGCCGACGCTCAAAGCAGGCCCAGACTTTCTCGGACAAGTCGCGACATGCAGCGTGACTCACCCCGACGCCGCGGCGCCGACACGGACCCTTCCTCCTCTCCTCCTCTCCGTCGGTGCGAACTCCTCAGACGCTCGCCGGCTCTCGACCATTGGTCTAATTTGAACGGTGGCCAGTGATTGGAGGATTTGAACGGCTGGCTGCCGTAACCGTTACCAGCGGCTATAAAAACGGAGCCGCGCTGAACCCGAGCAGCAGACGGGCAGCAGAAGAGCCATCACGCCGGAGCTACGCTCGCCGCCGGGGCCGCCCTTCTTCACTGTGCTAGCCCGTGGTGCTCTTGACCCTTGTACCAAGTAAAAGCCCTTGTACATACTGTACATAAAGTTCATTTGACTCACCGTCGCCTCGACCGTTTCCTGGCTCGGACTCCCAGTCCCAACAGTGGTGGCAGCGGTGGGATGCCCCAGTCCCAACAGTGGATGGCAGCTGCGGGATCGACCGGCGTCAGCTACCTCGGCGCGGTGAGTGCCTGATGTTTTCCCCTCAATTCGCCAGACTGCTCTAGCACACGTGATTGTAGTTTAGAGTAGGGCTGTGTGTTGCACTGGAGAGAGCTTTGCTGTTTCGAGCCAAGTCGGAGCGCTTTGAAACGAAAGCTGGTGCAGAGGGCGTAAACGAGGCGTTGTTGGAAAGAATTACTTGCGCGTGTCGTACTAGTAGCGCTATAGTAGTGAACGGCAAGGGAATTCTAAGAAAAGGGCAAACTACAAGAGGTTATTGTGCGCGATGGACAACTTCAAAGTGAAGGAACTCATCGAAATTTGTGAAGAGTTGGGCATTGATTTGGGCCCCGCAAAACGAAAGCATGCGATTCTTGAGATCATGCGGAAAGAGGAGGTAACGGCTGAGGAAGCCAATGAGGCCTGGGAAGAGATCACAGAACGCCGTGAGCACGAAGAGGCTGAAAAACAGAAGCAGCTTGAGCGCGAAGAGGCAGAAAAACGGAGGCAGCTTGAGATAAAACGGCATGCTCGCGCTAAGAAACTGATGGACCTGGAGCTTGAAGCACACGAGATCTTTTATGAGAGAGATAGAACATTGTTCGCTCTGCGTGAGACCAAGGGTCATCAGCTGAGAGACAGGCCGCAGCCCTTCGTGATAGCCGAAGATATGGCGAAATATCTTGCGGAGTTCGAGCGCGTCTGCGAGAGAAAGCGCGTCGAGCGGAATGGTTGGGCACAGAAGTTGGTAGCCCTGCTTTCCAGCGAAGCGTATGACGTTGTCAAGCGCCTGTTGGACGACGGCTTGGCGGACTACGATGAGCTGAAAAGCTTCTTACTGGCGAGATATAACGTGTCACCGCTGGACCTTCGCCAAAGGTACCTGCGAGAGAATAGCACCCCATCGTTTAACGATTTTCCGTACCAGTTTAAAGCCGACATTTTAGAGTGGCTCGAAAATGCTGAAGGGTCGGAAGATCGTGACGCAGAGGTAGAGTGCGTAGCTGTAGAGCAGAGCTGCCAGTGCGGCACAGAGGAAGGTAGTCCGTACGTGGCAGATGTAACTGCTGCTGTAACATTGGGAATTGCCCCGCATTCGCCAACTGAGAAAACCTCTACACCATCGGATAAGGTAGTCACAGCATCGGACGATGCACTAACAGAGGTCTCGCCCATTGAGATTGTGGCGGAGTTACCGGAAAGCGAATCTCCTAGCGTGTCGAAAGCAGGAGAAGTTGCCGAACAGGGCAGAGAGGACGTCCGTCTGGACATTAGTGAAAACACTTGCGCCGACGCAAGCGAAGTAGATGAGGACGGCACACCGTGTTGTTCAGCGCGTTCGGCAGAGATGCAGAAACCCGAAACTTACGATCAACGGAAGCAGGCGCATGGAGAGTTTGCGGACGCTGAGTTGTGCGTTAGTGTCTCTGATGAGGAATGCAAAACGAGTCCCGTGCTTTCGCACTGCTCTGAGCTTTGCGACATTCCAGAAAGCAGCTGCAGTAGCGGGAACACCGCGACTGAGTGCACAGCCGACCCTCAACCGAAATGGGCTGAAACGCGTCAGGAGCATGACGAGAGCTGCGTGTCAGCAGTAATGTCGACAGAAAACACTGGTTCGTCTGCGCCTTAAGAAACTAAGGTGCTGGACGACAGTGGAGAACAGAACGTTCCAGACGACATAGGGGCGGTAGACGTCAGCCCGTCCGAGAAAGATGAGGACGAATGCGCACTCAGTGACGCTGACAAGGAAGAAAGCAGTTTGGAGGAGGCTAGTAAAGGCGCCAAAGACAGGCCTGATCTAGGTAGCACGTATGAATCCGCTGACAATCAAAACGACGTTGTCAGAGAGCAGAAACTTAGGCGACGGAAGCAGAATGTGCTTTCACAGGCGAAAGTGAAAGGAAAGCTCACGATAAAAAGCTGCAACCAGAAGGAAAGGCACCGCCAGTTCAGGAATGTGAGCTATCGCCACAAGGTGATAGCGAAACAGGAGAAACAGTGCTGCCGTTAAAGGAGAGGAAAGGCAAGCTCAAGAGAGAGAGCTGTCACCGAAAGACGATGGAAGGCAGGCAAAAGAAAGAGTGGTGCCGCCGAAAGATGAAAGGCAGGCATAAGAAAGACAGGCGCCGCCGAAAAGAGAGAAAGGGCAAACGCGCGAAAACGGGTTTCCACCATCGGAAGCGCCAGCGTCGCCGGCAAAATGACTTCAGTAAAGTCAGTCACGTTGTCAGCCCTGAAACTAGCGTCAGAACCAGAGCTAAAGAAATGTGCGAGGCATTACTATCGCGCAAAGCGAAGCGCATAAG
Source organism: Amblyomma mixtum (assembly GCF_055824585.1). Taxonomy (NCBI): domain Eukaryota; kingdom Metazoa; phylum Arthropoda; class Arachnida; order Ixodida; family Ixodidae; genus Amblyomma; species Amblyomma mixtum. The sequence goes on along the minus strand of NC_143014.1, from coordinate 423,833,068 downwards.
TGTGTCGGGGCACATAGGTCTGGGCAGTAGAATAAACTGCAAAAAGAAATCGTGCAAACATTCGCGCGGAAAAGTGCACCAAGGCACCAAACCGAGATTCAAGAGAGCGCTGCCCGGGAGGCGAAAAATTAAGGAGCGGGATAAGTGCGAATCTTCCCGCCAGCACGGAGAGAGCAAGACGCGCAAAGGCGCGTACTCTCATGAAGACTCTCGCTTTCCGCTGCAGTCACGGGAGAAACCGCGCTCCCACAGAAAGCGGCACGCGCGAGCAAGGAAAACGCGAGTACGGCTCAAAGAGCGAAAGATTGTACGAGGCCGCAGTGACAGGGGCAAGAAAATTGCCAAGAAGAAATCGTCTAAGCGCTCAGCCAAGCACAGTTATCGCGATAGAAAGCCGCGATTCGAAATGACGCCACTTAGTAGGCGTAAAATCAAAAGGCCGTGTAGAGGCGAACTACACACCGAGCGGAAAGGCAAACGGATGCGCGAGAAAGTCAAGACTCGTGCAAGGTCTGACTTGCCCCCACGAACAGAGAGAAAGAAAGAACGGTCCCATCGGAAGCGTTGCGCACTCGCTATGGGACGTCGCGACTGGCGCGCGAAGCGCAAAGAAAGGGACAAGTTGCCAGTCTATGAAAGCGAATTGCTCTCGTACTGTAGCTCCCGTAGAAACTGGAAGGACAAGTACAGAGAGAAAGAAAAGCGCGTATACCGCGAAAGAGGCAGAGACATTAGCTACCGCGGTAGTAGAGAGAGAAAGAAAAGCGCGTCTACCGCGAAAGAGGCAGAGACGTTAGCTACCACGGTAGTAGAGAGAGAGAGAGAAAAGCGCAGCACAGCGAAAGAGGCAGAGTCACTAGTTTCCGCTGTAGCGGGTGTCGTTTACCGTCCGTTAGAAGCGAGGAAAACGCGAACGTAGACGCACTAAGCCGTGTGTTCTAAGCAAGGCTGGCTTCGCCTCCTCGTGACCTACATTTTGTCTCTTCGCGAACAGCTGTTAAGTTCGCTCGTAGATCGGGGAAAAATTGATATCCTCATTTGTGGCCTCAGCTGAGTGTCTTCTGGCCGAGTGATCTCAAGAGAGCGAATTTATTTTGCATTCATTTCATTCCGAGAGTTTCATGTGTTTGACACTTTGTCTGAGTTAATTACTTTGGAGTTCTTGTATCCCACATGTGTCTCTTGTAGAAGAGGGAACAAAAAGGGGACAGAAATATAGCCAGCAGAGTTTGTTTGACTTGAAGTCTGGTGTTTTGACGGGTGACGGAGGGCACTTGCTCGTGTTGGGTGTTGCCTGTTGTCGGTCGGTTCTTGGCAACCTGCAGAACGATCAACGACCGATGCTGAGAAGCAAGCACTTCCGAAGGACCGAGCGAAGCTGATCCAGTCACCTGGGCGACAAGGCGGCGGAGCAGTGATCCTGTCCTGACGAGCGGGACCCGTTCTCGGAAAGGAGCCTGGAGCTACCTGCGGCTGAACACCGGACGAGAACTTGGAGGAGCCTGGCGTACGAGCGCGCCCCGCATCCGAGCCACGCGGAAGTAGCTCGTCTTCGTGGCGCATTGTCTGGCGGCGGTGGTGCTGTAGTGCCGGAGCTCCCATTTCGCTGGCTGGCCCCCCTGGAAACAAGCGTTGCGCGCTCGCCGACGCTCAAAGCAGGCCCAGACTTTCTCGGACAAGTCGCGACATGCAGCGTGACTCACCCCGACGCCGCGGCGCCGACACGGACCCTTCCTCCTCTCCTCCTCTCCGTCGGTGCGAACTCCTCAGACGCTCGCCGGCTCTCGACCATTGGTCTAATTTGAACGGTGGCCAGTGATTGGAGGATTTGAACGGCTGGCTGCCGTAACCGTTGCAGCGGCTATAAAAACGGAGCCGCGCTGAACCCGAGCAGCAGACGGGCAGCAGAAGAGCCATCACGCCGGAGCTACGCTCGCCGCCGGGGCCGCCCTTCTTCTCTGTGCTAGCCCGTGGTGCTCTTGACCCTTGTACCAAGTAAAAGCCCTTGTACATACTGTACATAAAGTTCATTTGACTCACCGTCGCCTCGACCGTTTCCTGGCTCGGACTCCCAGTCCCAACAGTGGTGGCAGCGGTGGGATGCCCCAGTCCCAACAGGGTATAGGCCGATTCACACGACGGACCGTTCGCCCGCGGCCCGCGCACTACGTCTGCATGCGTCAGCACATTGAGGGGCGCGCTGTCGGCCACCATCCATCCATGCATCCAGCGCGCCTCTCAAAGTGCTGACGCATGCAGACGTAGTGCGCGGGCCGCGGGCGAACGGTCCGTCGTGTGAATCGGCCTTATCCAGGCCCCTAATGGGCCAGCGTACCGCATACCTTTTACCCGCGCGCTGGGCTTGAAAGGAATATGGTCGCTATGGTCCCACGTTGCCGGAACAACAAGCACCAAATTTGCAGGGAAATGCATGGATTGGCGGCCGTGCAAAGCATTTGGGCTTTCTTCCTAGGGACTGAATACACATGCAACTTGCGGCTTAGACGAGTTGCAAAAATCATTGCTTCCAGTTTCTTCTGAGTGTTTATTCACAACGTCACTAAAGGTGTCTCTCCTAACTCTGCTGAAGATTATTTTGCATTTTATAACACCAACGTTACGATGGGAGATACGCAGGACACCACCGACGTAATTGCCACGCAGCGATCGAGCGTCACGCAGCGGCCACCTTATACCTTCCAAATCCGTTTTCGGGGAGAGGCTCTTTGCGGTGCTCTGGCAGTAGCGCAAAGCCCGGACGCCCAGAAGTTATTCCAGTGACTCCACTGGACAACACCTGCTAACGCTATCTGTCCGCCGCTGGCGGCAAGCTCTCCGTAACTGAATGGGAAAATTTTCAACCTTTAATTTTAAGACAACTGCTGAATATTGATAGATGCTTTGAAAACGCATTGATGAGAAGGGTCTGATCTTCCTATACGCGTCGCAAAATCTGCCTTAGGGAAGGATTCCAAAGCTCTCACCTGGTAGTTACGACTAACATAGAAACTAATGGGGCGTAATTTTGACTGCAAAGTACGCAAAACGAGAGGCCTGCCGTGAGTAGATGTTCAGATATAATTAGTTGTTGCGATGAAATCTTACAATAGGCTGAAAATTATGGAGTCGGGAACGTGGAAATTGCATATATTTTGGGGTCGAGAGTTGTGGTGAAGCTCGCCGACAAGAACCGAGAAGCCGGTTTTAGGGCGATAGACTGACGAGCAGTTTGCAGCGAAATGGCGAAAGCAATGGCGTAATTTATCGTCAACAACGCGAAAAATATGCTTCGTCACACTGAAACACAGCGGCAAACACCAAGATATATGGATGGCTTGCTTCGTGGCAGGTTACGTACGCACGTACAGAGAATACGCGCGCTATAACTTCCCGCACCGACCAAGTGGAAAGAGCAGCGCAAAAAGAACGAAATAAAGAAAATAAGTGACTGCCATGGGCTGAACCAGATTGCAAACGCAATAGAAACACGCACACACCCCCTGTTTTCACAGAATTTCCTCTGTCTTCCTTCGCGGTTGCAACCATCCGTTCCTTCGACCGAACGACGCTTCCTGTTGCTTACAGACATAAAATGCTTTGTTGGAAGCGAAATATGGGCGCCAGTGCTTCGTTGGGCGGCTGTGAAGCTGCGTAATGCGCTGCAGTGGGAGTTTTGGCGGCAAACGTTCGTGTGTAGCGATAACTGTAGCGTGCGCTTTCAGAGAACGACTGTAGCCAACGCTGCGAAAACCAACATTCCATGATCCCCCATGCAGTGCGCATCAAGATGGAGCTTATCAGTGGCAACTTCCGAGAACCAACAAGCTGTTTAAGCTTAAGCACACATCGAGGGACAATCCTACTGTCGCGGCCGCAGTATCTGCCCTGAGTGAAATGGAAGCGGAAAAAAAAATTGCCGACGATTACGTTACTTTTTAATGTGAAATTTGAGCGCAGCTCATCAGCTGTATCTGCTTTTCGATAGATAGAGGCAAAGAATTCGAGCAAGACATGTATGTACGATTGCAGACAACTTGTTATTTTTCACAAATTTTTGTTCTTCAAGAAACACTCCACTACCAGTTCTTGACTCTCACGAAGGAAGTTTGTGGTCGAGGAAATAGATGGATATATGCTCGACTTGCTGCACCAATGCTGGGTTCTCAAAGACGAGGTCTGTGCAAGTATTTCGCGAGGTTGTCACAGCCGTGGGAGGCGTTATGCGAGCGAGAGGAACGGGATGTTATCCCGCATAAGTGGTAACGAATTCCTATTTGCCTTTATATCTACATTAAAGTCCCCACCCACTTTGCCACCCTGGCAGGTGGCAGTTAATGGTTGATCGCGAGAGTTCGCTCACCGTTGTCAGCGCTAACGCATGCAGCCCACATCTCTCTCTCTCTCTCATCACCCCACGTACCTATAAGCGCGATTCAGGCGTCCACTTACCCAGGAAGCCAGTCATGCGCACTTCTCCTTTCCTTAAAATGACCAGAGTGTAAAACTTTGTCAACGCCAACGCCAATGAACACAACGAACGCTGACGGCCTAGGGCTTCAGCAGCGCGTTTCTGGCACAACATTGTCAATGCAGCGCACATCTGTCACTACTGCCACATAGCTTAAAGGACGATTGAGGTGTCCATTGCTCCAAGAGGGCAGTTATGCGACTTCCCTCTGCTTTCCAAGCTCCCGCTCCATTGGTTTCGCAGCTTAAAGCGCGACTATGGTGTCCACTGCTGGTTACAACGGACAACGGCGACGGCGACGCAGCGAAACGCAGAAACGGGCGCCAAGGAGCTCCGCTCAAAAAAAGCATGACGTATTAAGCAATAGCTTTGCTCAGCTGACAGTCTTGACCATGTTCTATCGGTCAGCGTGCTGCAAAACTGCCTTCAGAAACAACGGTTGTACACCCCGCTGATTTTTTTAATTCACACTATTTAATTTTCTTCGCCACTGTCTAGATATGCGCACTTTTTCCTACTCTGGTTGTCGCCTAATTTTGGTTACGGCGTGTGGATGGGGACATGTGGTGAGGTTGGGTTGCGGACCATATATCTATAAACGTTGTAGTGGACCATAAATATCAGCGCTGCTGCCGCTGCAATTCGCCCTTCGTGGCGCGAGTATAACCTGCAGGTTAACCTGTGAATGAAACTGTAGTTTCGACCTAGAAGATATGAGAGAATTTTGTCGAGAATTCGCATTTCTTGTGTGCGCTTAACTGCTCCAAACGTGTTCGTTTGTTGTTGTTTTGGTTTTGTTTTCCTTTGATTTTCATTACAACGTTCTTTTTTTTACTTCGATGCACTAGGCGTCCATGGTTCGGGTGGTTGGCCTCTGTAGTACACCTAAGCCTTGTAAGGAGGAAGAAATACATAGTATTATTTCCTCGCCTCGCTTGCTTGGCGGCACGGGCGAAGGAATAAAAAAAATCGGTAATCACGGCTGCTTAATTGTGACGGCCTGATTCCGCCTTTGGTCTGAGGCCATGTATCTGAAAGTTTCGGGATCACTACATGCATAGTGATCAAAACTGTACGGAAAAAAAATGCTAAGCAGAGCTTATGCCCCGCGCAGAGGGCTATTGCAGATCGTGTTCCAAAGCGAAAATCTGCGTTAACGCCGGTAGGTGCTTCAGCGGACACTTGAAAGCGTTACAGTCTGCGCGGGAATGTGCATTGTGCTACAGCAAAACGTTGCATATCCAGGCTAAACATGACACACTCTCCATCTTACTTAAATGAAAAAAAAAATGGAAGATGCTTAAGCTTCGCCTTTAGGAGCGTAACGCTACAGCGTGTTGCAGCGCTGCCAGGGAGTCCACGGAATGCCACCGCCCGTTCGGCGCGACGCCTTGCCGTCAGGAACAACACCTTTGAACGCAACGCATTTTTGAGGAAAGGAAATGGCGCAGGAATTGTCTCACATCTCGGTGGATACTCGAACCGCACCGTTAGAGAAGGGAGGAAGGTGTGTGAGAGAGAGAGAGAGAGAGAAAGAGGTGCCGTAATTAAGGAAACGAAAATTGGGTTTGAGGAATGAAATTGACGCAGTAACTGTCGCACATATCTCGGCGGACACCCGCAACAAACATCCGATTATAGGTCGACGGTGCGAATTCCTGCCGTAAGCTGGGCTTTATCTTAACAGGTAAGTTTATGCTGCACGAAACACTGAATCGTATGACACCATCCGGGACATCTGCGGCGAACGGTTGGCATGATACGATTTTTTCCGACGCGCGGTGCCGACAACTACTACTGCTACGACGCCGGCGGCTTTTCGACCGAACGAGATGTATGCGCTGTCGCGTAAAAACGTGTTAAAATTCTTGGAACCTCAATCTTTCGCAGAGGCGTACTGTGCGCGGAGCAAGTAAGTCCGGAACCCCAGCGCGCGGAGTGAGACCGTGGGCGGCACATGCCTTCAGCCCTGGTGAATGGAAGGCGTTTGTTCGTTGCCACGTCTTTTCGGATAATCCGTTTCGGGCTTCAAACGTGCTGCTGTCGTCCAGGGTACGTATGCATTTGGAATTTCACTTTTAGACAACACCTGATTACAACGCTGTCACGATATGAAGGTAATCCCTTTGCGACTTATTACGCGTACCTGTGCGCACGGGTTGGCACCGACGCAGAAAGAAAACGCGGTCGCATAGCTGTGAAGTCTCGTCTTGAGTTAACAGAACGCAAGAAAAAAGTGTGTTTTAGGGAACGACGCTCGCATCCCCAGAACACGCCAGCGGTATCGGCGATGCATTTCGATTTGATAGGTAACGTGGAAAGGCACTGCCATATGAAACAGCAGCTGTCATACCCTAGCTGTCACACGAGCACTTTCGGTCCTCATTGATTCAATGCTTATCGAACTCAGTGCAGACCGGAGGTTGTCACATAGTCACTTTCAAGCGAAATCGAGCTCGCTCCTGTTTGACTCATTGTCGATTCCTCGAGTGCGTTTGGATCACGACCTACTGTGGTTTGAAGTTCCACGGCCGGTCGCGACTCCCGCGCGCTCGCGCGTCGAGAGCGGCCGTGGAAGTTCCAATCTAATGCCTCCGGGAGGCGTTGTCCGAGCTCAATCGAAAGCACTCTCTCTCTCGCTAAACTATAAGCATAAACACTAGTTCAAAAACAAAACTACAAGTGTTACTGCTGTAATAAATCAAATATCAGACTGAACATTTTTTGGCACTATGCCTGCTTTTATGAAAACGTATTTATAAATAATCTCAGCACCACGCTGCAAGCTTCGCCGTGAGTACAGTGTTCTAGAAGGCATTCTAGAACACTGTACAGGGTAGTCCACTCTAAGTACGAACACGGCGCAGCGTGGCTGCACTCCGCGGGGCGCGCGCGCATCCGGCGCGGTCGCGCATCGAAGCTCTGCGGCGCAGGCGCACACGGGCCCGGAGGCGGCACGTCGTGTCGCGAGAAAGCGCACTAACTACAGTACGTTGTCGCTGGTTGCGCGCACAACTCAGCGGCATCTCGTCTCAGAGCCACGATCTCGGGGATATGCATGTATTGCTGCAAACCGTTTATTTCAGGTTTGAATTGATTTGGTTTATGGGGTCCGAAAGCGACATAGACTACAAGTGATGTTATAGTCGTGGACCCCCGATTATTGTTGGCCACATGGGCGTTTTTAACGTGCGCTGGCAACCCACAGTACTCGGGTGCCTATATATATATATATATATATATATATATATATATATATATATATATATATATATATATATATATATATATATATATATATATATATATATATATATATATATACAGGGTGTCCACGCTAACTTTAGCCAAGGGTTAAAAAATAAAATATTGGAGGTAGGCCAGGGAAACCACTTACATACATCTACCAACCGGCTTGCGCATCATAGGCAATTTTATGTTTTGCAGTTAATTATTTAGCAACTAAAATAATTTTTCTAAATGCGTAAATATTGACTTTAGACAGCAAATATTGACTTTAGACATCACGATCGTCCGTATACGACCCGTCGATCCCCGTCCCCACGTCGCCGTTCACTTTCACCAATGCGCCGTCGTCCTACATCTGCTGACGAGGGAAACTAAATTCCGCAGTTCCCGAGGCAAGAACTGCGTGCTCTTCAAACAGCTCAAGGCCTCAACTTCCTCCCGCGAACATTCTATTGGTTTCAGTCGATGGTTTTTCTGTGCACGCGCTTGTCGATACGGGTGCTGCTGTGTCAGTGATTCATGAGAAACTGTGCCGTCGGTTACGAAAAGTGACGACATTATTTTCTGGTTTGTCGCTTCGGACTGCTACCGAAGAATTGATCGCACCTTTGGCCGCATGCACAGCGCGGGTCGTCATTGCCGACATTTGTACAGTGTTGAGTTCGTGGTCCTGCCGTCTTGTTCCCACGACATGATTCACGGGTGGGACTTCCTGTCCAAAAATAATGCCGTGATTGATTGCGCCCGCGCTGAAGTTGAATTTTCTGCCTTGAGTGACGAACCAGCCGACGACCTCCATTCCCTGTGTCCACAGAAGATCACCGTAACTGAAGACGTCGACATCGCTCCGGAGGCTTCAGCGCTTGTATCCCTCTCGTGTCCTGCCACACCCGCCGTCGCCGTTTTATTTACGCCATCGTCTTCCTTCGTCCATCTCAAAAACCTGCCGCTGCCGTCTGCTGTTCTCGATGTTCACGCAGGTCTCGCGACGATGATTATCTACCATCATGCACGCTTACCCTGCTACGTGGCGAGTCTCCTGGTTCAGTTCAACCTGCCCACCTTCTCTCTAACCTGGATGCCCCTGTGACCTCCCGCAGTTCCTCTATCAATGCTCTACTCGCCGCGGTGGCTCAGTGGTTACGGCGCTCGGCTGCTGACCCGAAAGACGCGGGTTCGATCCCGGCCGCGGCGGCTAAATTTCTTGAAGGCGAATTTCTAGAGGCCCGTATGCTGTGCGATGTCAGTGCACGTTAAAGAACCCCAGGTGGTCGAAATTTCCGGAGCCCTTCACTACGGCGTCTCTCGTAGCCTCAGTCGCTTTGGGACGTTAAACCCCAATAAACCAAACCAAACTATCAATGCTCTTCATCCTGATTCAGCACCTGATCCGTTGCCCGACGCCTTCTTCCAAGCCGCCATCGACGACGCTCTTCCTTCCACCTACCGGACGCAGCTCTTAGCTCTCCTACACACGTTTCGCTCCTCTTTCGACGTCGCCCACACTTCTCTAGGCCGGACTTCCACCGTCGCTCATCGCATTGAGACCGGCTCTCACCCGCCTATTCGCCAGCGGCCATATCGTGTGTCGGCGGCAGAGCGCCGCGTGATTAGCGAACAAGTTGAGGACATGCTGCACCGTGGTGTCATCCGTCCGTCTCACAGCCCTTGGTCCGCGCCGGTGGTACTTGCCAAGAAGAAAGATGGTTCAATCCGATTTTGTGTCGATTACCGCCGCCTCAACAAGATTACCCACAAGGACAATTACCCTCTTCCCCGCATCGCCGACGCTCTTGATAGCCTCCAAGGCGCTGAGTACTTTTCGTCCCTTGACCTACGTTCCGGCTACTGGCAAATACCGATGGCTGCACATGACAGAGAAAAGACAGCATTTGTTACACCCGACGGCCTCTACGAGTTCAACGTGATGCCGTTCGGTCTTTGCAACGCTCCCGCCACATTCGAAAGGATGATGGATAGCATCTTGCGGAAGTTCAAATGGCAGACCTGCCTCTGCTACCTGGACGACATTGTTGTCTTTTCCGCCGATTTCACCACACACCTCGCACGCTTAAAGCAGGTTTTGAGTTGCCTGACTGCGCCGGACTGCAGCTGAATCTCAAGAAGTGCCACTTCGGAGCTCGGCAGTTGACCATCTTGGGGCAAATCGTCTCCAAGGAAGGCATTCTCCCTGACCCGGCCAAGCTCCGTGCTGTGGCGCAATTTCCTAAGCCGGTTTCGCTCAAGCAACTTCGAAGCTTCATAGGATTGTGCTCTTATTTCCGGCGCTTCGTACGCAATTTTGCGTCCATCATTGCGCCGCTGACGAAGCTACTTGGCGGGACCAATGACATATCTGGCTGATCGGCCGAGTGCGACGAAGCGTTCACTACCCTGCGCCATCTTTTGACTTCGCCGCCGATACTCAGACACTATGACCCCACAGCACCTACCGAGGTCCATACGGATGCGAGTGGCGTTGGCCTCGGAGCTGTCCTGGCCCAGCGCAAAGATGGTTTTGAAGAATACGTTGTTGAGTATGCGAGTCGCGTGCTTACCAAAGCTGAATCCAACTATTCCGTTACGGAGAAGGAATGCTTAGCTATTGTATGGGCGCTAACGAAATTCCGACCCTATCTATACGGCCGCCGGTTTGACGTCGTCACGGACCACCATGCACTCTGCTGGTTATCGTCGCTTAAAGATCCATCCGGTCGCCTCGCTCGGTGGGCTCTTCGCCTTCAAGAGTTTGACATCCGCGTCGTCTACCGTTCCGGCCGTAAGCACATGGACGCCGATGCTTTGTCTCGGTCTCCCCTTCCCAGCGACGCTGCCTGCTCCTCGGCGACAGATCCCGTACTTTCGTCTCTTACCATCGCTGATATGCCTGCGGAGCAGCGGAAATACCCGTGGCTTGCGTCCCTCATAGACGCCTTGTCTTCATCACAAAACGTTGCGTCTTCTAGAACTTTACGGCGTCAAGCTCCGCACTTTGCCCTCCGGGACGGCCTTCTACACCGCCGCAACTACATGCCTGATGGTCGGTGGAGGCTTCTCGCGATTCCCCGCCATTTAAGATCCCAAATTTGCGCATCTTACCACGCTGACCCACAGTGTGCGCACGCTGGTGTGCTGAAAACATTCAAACGAATTTCTCAGCCTTACTATTGGCGCGGCATGTACGCCTATGTTCGAAAATACGTCCGATCTTGCATCGCCTGTCAGCAGCGGAAGACTTCCACTCTCCGTGTGAACGGCCCCTTGCAACCACTCCCATGCCCAGCACGTCCTTTCGATCGCGTTGGTGTTGACCTTTATGGCCCGCTTCCCTGTACGGTCTCTGGGAACCGTTGGATTATCGTCGGCGTCGACCACCTCACCCGGTATGCCGAGACAGCCGCCCTTCCTGCTGCTACTAGCCGCGAAGTTGCTATGTTCCTGCTGCACCATTTTGTCCTTCGCCACGGCGCGCCGCGCGATCTGCTCAGTGACAGAGGCCGCGCCTTCCTTTCACACGTCGTTGAAGCTCTGCTTACCGAATGTCGCATCGTACACCGGACCACCACTGCCTACCATCCTCAAACTAACGGGCTCACCGAGCGCTTCAACCGTACTCTCGGAGATATGCTCACGATGTACGTTGCAGCAGATCAGACCAAATGGGATGCCGTCCTTCCTTTCGTGACATACGCGTACAACACCGCCACGCAATCAACCACCGGCTTTACCCCTTTCTTCCTTCTGTATGGGCGTGAGCCTTCGTCCACGATGGACACCATATTACCTTATACTCCTGACGCCTGCGAGTGGACACCTCTCTCCGAAGTCGCAAAGCATGCAGAAGACTGCCGCCAGTTGGCGCGCTCTTTTACCTCTGAATCCCAAGGCCGCCAAAAGCATCGCCACGATAACGTTAACAGGCAACACGTTTTTCCGGTTGGATCATTAGTTTGGCTCTGGGTTCCCGGCACACCACCAGGATTGTCATCAAAATTCCGCATGGAATACCACGGGCCTTATCGCGTCGTCCAGCAAACGTCGCCGGTCAATTACATCGTGGAGCCGCTCAACCCCTCTTCGGAACTGCGCCATCGCGGCCGAGAAACCGTCCACGTCAGCCGCCTGAAGACTTACTACGACCCGCTCCTCCTGACCTCGCCATAAGTCGCCAGGATGGCTAATCTTCGTTCCCGGGGCAATTGTAGCGAACCACGACGGCCGCGCCTGATACCGCCTAGGCCGATCGCTGCCGGAGCGCCGACGACGACGAAGAAGTGCGGCCGCGCTGCACGAGATCGCTTGGGTTGGACTGGCGGTCTTCTGCGCTGCCCACCGTTCTGCTCGCCGTTTTGTGTCGCCCGCTGTGAACACCACGCCTTGTACCATTTGTGCAGAAACCCCATATATATATATATATATATATATATATATATATATATATATATATATATATATATATATATATATATATATATATATATATATATATATATATATATATATGACAGAAGCCAGTGTTCGAAACGGAAGTGGCAGGTCTGACCCTGACAGCGGCGGCCCCGTTTCAATGGAGGCGAAACGCAAGGCACCCGTGTACTGTGGGATGTCAGCACACGTTAAAAACGCCCATGGGGTCGACAATAATTTGGGGTCCTCGGCTATAACGTCCCATGTGGTCTATAACGCCTTCGGGCTATGCATGTATTGCTACAAACTTGTCATTGCGGGTTTGAATTGATTTCGTTTATGGGGTCCGAAACCGACATAGACTACATGGGACGTTATAGCCGAGGACCCCAAATTATTGTCGACCCCATGGGCGTTTTTAACGTGTGCTGACATCCCACAGTACACGGGTGCCTTGCGTTTCGCCTCCATTGAAACGGGGCCGCCGCTGTCAGGGTCAGACCTGCCACTTCCGTTTCGAACACTTTAGCTTCTGTCATATATGACAGAAGTTAGGCGCGCAGAGAGTTAGGTGCGCTTCACCGCACAGCAAGCACTGAGGGTGCCTCGATGCACCCTAGTAGCAGGCGACACGAAGCGCCGCATACAGACCCGTGTGCGCCTGCGCCGCAGAGCTTCGATGCGCGACCGCGCCGGATGCGCTCGCGCCCCGCGGAGCGCGGAGGAAAGTAACGGACACCCGAACCGCGTCGTAAGGGAGGAGTGAAAGAAGGAAGGAAGGAGTGAAAGAAGAAAGAGGTGCCGTAGTGGAGGTCTCCGGAATTATTTCGACCACCTGTGCGATTTCGCATCGTCTCAACGTGCTTGATGGGGTGTGTACGCCGGAGTGATGGGTCACGGCAACTTCTGTTGTGCTGTGGGATGCACAAATTTTTCACCTGGGACAATGGGCGTGCTCTACCATAGGTTTCCTAGCGATAAGAATCTTCGCGACAAGTGGGTGAGAGCTGTCCGCCATGTCAACTGGTCTGCGAGGAAGCATTCCCGCTTGTGCTTAGAACATTTCGCGCCAGATTGCTATGAAGACAGCGCGTGTACCTCAGAGAGAGCTTTGGACTCGCTAAGGCTTCGTTCAGCCGACGCTTGAAGGCAGATTCTGTGTCAACGTTATTCGAGTACAACAGCCTATCGCAGCGGCCAGCTGAACGAAGCCCGGCCGTCAAAAGGAAGTGGACCATGGTAACCGTGCTGAAAGTATGTTGAATTGTAGAAGTGTAGCTGGCGCGAATTCACTTCCAAAAGCTCGCCATCGAGACAAAGCTTCGCAAAGAGAGGACTGTTGGTGATGCATGCCCCTGTAAGGACGTTGTGCACCACGGCAACGTTCCGGCAGCAGATTCTTTCATCAGATTGGGTCGGCCGGAGCTCGCCACACGAACAGTTGTCAGCGGGAGCATCACATTAACTTTTGTTCTGACGATTGTGTTACAAATGCATGCACGAGAAAAGACTCAAGTACTTACTTCTCCGAGTTGAGACCGTCTCCATGCTGCAGGTGACGCGGCCTGTGGTGTGACTCGGCTGGCTCGCGCGGCGGTGGATCATACCTGAAAGGCGACTCGTCCAGCCCGAAATCGTCGCATGAGTCGTATTCTAAAGACTCGCTGGTCTCGGAAAAGCTATTCTCCGCACTTTCAGTCACGTCGACAGCGGTGCTCAGGGTACTTCAGGTATCTTCGGGGACTTCACAGCGCGGCGAACAAGCCAGTGACGTCATTCGGTTTCGAGTTTTGCGTTTTTTTGCTGTTTAAAAATTATTTTAGGGTTGCTTTTGAAAACCTTGTATCGTACACAATACAGGAGGTTCTTAGGAACACAAAACAGCCATTAACTTAAAATGGCTGGAAAATCGCCGGAGTTGCCCTTTAATTATTGGGTCTCATTGTTTTGCGGATTTCAGCTATTTAAGCGGATTTGTAGTGGATCTGAACAAAATGAGAAATTCTGTCATTGGGCTTTAGTAAAAAAAAAAGCGGCCCGCGGGTTATGTGCGAGGAAGGGAGTTTAGGAGCGGCGCCGGCAGCCTGCTCGTTGGCTGGCCAGTTGGCATGGGGCGTTATTATGTGACACGCCTTGAAGAAGCCAACGGAGAGATTCGTAGCCTGCGCCTCTCCGCACCTGGCTGCTGTAGGGCGTCAACTGATGCCATATGCATGAATCGACCCTGCGAGGTGCGGCGAAAGGCGACACGCCGCCGGCGCAGGCGCCTCAGTCACTTTTGCTACCCACACCTCGCAGGTTACCTCGGCGCCAGCCTTCTATCTTACAGTCGCTGTGCACTTTGAACGCTATCTCTCAGTGCTTCCGCCTTCCCCTTGCTTCCGTGCAGAATAAAGCAGTCCGCTTGGTATATCGGCATTGTCTGCGGCGCTGCGCCAGAAAATAATCCATCCCAGACGGTGCGCACGTGCATGGGAGATTGTCATGCCAAAAACGCCAAAAGTGAACTACGTTCAGAAGTTTCGAGTCGAATGGCTTAAAGATCCGGATCTGAGCAGCTGGCTTCTCTGCAAGACAGCACCCAATGGATTGAAGGTTGCCGAATGTAAATTCTTCCGCTGCCAACTCGGATCCAAATACAACGACCTGAAGGCGCACAAAGATACAAAAAAGCACCAGAATGCTGCCAGCGTATTGGGCCCGTCGCAAAAGCAGACTGCCTTCCCGAAACGAACTGAAAGCGGTGCAGCGAGTACAGCAGAGAGTAGGGCGGCGTTGTTCATAGATGAACTTTGCAGCATTATGACTGCCGACCATCTGGCAGAAATCATCAAGAAATCATTCCCAGACAGAGCGGCTGCCAAAGGCTACCGAATGCTTGCCGCCAGAAATCACGGAGTCTGCGTTACGTCATGCGCACGTCATGTTTCACGTCACTTAGTCCTGTGTCGTCATAAGAGAATCCCAAGTTTGAATCAGAGCGGCGGGAAAAACTTTTTCGATTTCGAGTCCAAATTTCTTAGAAATACATGCATCTTTCGCTGCCGGCGAAGTGGCAACAGAGCCGTGAAATGCCGAACTATCGGATTTTGCGGTAAAAAAAATACTAATAGAGCTCTCCTCACTGTCCCTTTAAGAAAGAGATGCTTAAAGTTCTTGGTTTCTCTCATCGAGCAAATACGGCAGAGGCTTCCTAACAACGTTGAAACTTTAAAAAACGTGGGACAGTTGTCAGTAGAAAAAGCCTTGTGTGCACTGAAGTTCTCTCTTGTCCCACTGATGGAAGCGGTAGGTGTACAGCCAGGCAAAATAGATGCGGCGGAAAGCCAATGGTAGAGCATCACGACTCTCGCATAAAAACCTCGAGCTTCTGGTGTGAAGTAAAAAATTATAGAGGGGAGAACTTATTCAGAGAACTAGCAGGCTTTACTATCTCAATTCTGGTCCTACTTTATTCGAACGCGGAAGCTGAGAGATCGTTCAGCCAAACGAACTTGCTCAAGACAATACTGCGAAACAGGCTCGCTCCAGCTGCAGTCAATGCCATAGTATAGGGATCAGAGCGGGGCTGAAGAGGTACGATAAAGAATGTTTTGACTACCAACTTCCAGAAAAATTTACCCGACTTATTGAAACTGATACCAGTTGCAGTGGACAGAGTGAACCATCAGCATCCGGAAGTGCTACGTGTCGGCCACTTTACCTGCAGGTGGATGACGAAGATTCCGATGAAGATGCTGACGCATTTGTGTTTTGACGTCGCAAAGTTTTTCCGTAGCTTTGCTTCAACGCTCGCATAGAGTTGCTTTGGGCTAGGCGTGACTAGTCCAAACATATTTACACTCCTCTCATGTTTTTTTTTATTGCGAAAGCAATACTACTCGCACTTGCAAAGTTTCGCGTGACCCGGCCGCAGTTACGTTTGACCTTTAGCGGAGTGAATATGGGCGTCCAACTCGCTCCTTCAGATAGCTCGGCTGCAGTTACGCCGCGCCGCGCCTGTGGCGCTACTGCCGCTGGGACTTCATACCAGCTATAGATTATGGGCGACCAACTCGCTCCTTCAGAGAGCCCGGCTGCAGTTACGGTGTGTGTTTGCCGCGCTGCGCACCTGTGGCGCAACTGCCGCTGTGACGTGATATCAATTGTAGATTATGTTTCCTTTCTCTTAGTCGGAACAACATCAAAAACAAAATATAAAAAATTACCGAAAACGCTTTGAGTCGTCGCGCAGCGGCGGCCGGTAGCCACGCGTGACCTGTAGACGCGGCGCACTGCGTTCCTTCAGTTGGAGGCGCTGCGCTTTTGCTTTCGCAACCTACCAAGCTTAACCAAAGCCCCCGCCATTTTTTTTCTTGTAATTGCTCAAGCAATGTGATAGATGTACTCTGTAACGCTTGTTGCTATCTCCTAATGTTTATATACAATAAATCCATAAAGAATGGCACCTTGTGAAGGACTTTTTATACAGGGCATTGCGTACCGCTGAGGACGCAGCTAGGAGGCGCAAAACGATGCGGCTATCTGCCCTGGACACTGCCAACGGATGTTGCTCAAAAAATAATGGGACTGTAAGCTTGACTCCTAGGCACAGTTGCGGGATAAAATACGCCACCTTTTACTTGACCTCATGCTCATGACTGGTTATGATACGCACACAAGCAGACGCCGCTTCAAACGCCGCTGCGCATTCTGGTTTCGTTTTTGCTTTTCCACTCGTTCTGACACTGGATCGCTACATTTGTTTGCATTTCTAAGCTAAAGAAAGACGCACTGTAAGTATTTTTACACCTAGCATCACAGTGCATATTAGCGGATATTTTGGTGTTTTTCGAAAATATTTAGTGGACTTCTGAATCCATTTTGGCGTAATGCTCGGAAACAGAGGTGGCAACACTGCCGTATTGTCGTCAGTGTAAACAAAAATGGCGTCCTGCTGCGCGTCGGTATGAGTATAGTGCCTAGAATATACTATATATATATATTCTAGGCACTATATTCTAGGCAGTATATTCTAGGCACTATAGTATGAGCGTCGGCGCGCAAACTGTGGAGCGAGCGTGGGACAGCCGCTCTCATCGACTGCTGGCAAGGCCGTCTAGATGATTTGCGGCGCCAGAAAAGGAACGTCGCAGTGTACGCGGAGGCATTGCGGACCCTCGGGTTTCTTTGTACAGCAGCGGAGGTGAGCCACAAAATCAGAAACCTGTCCCAGATGTACCAGTAAGTGTTTGCTACGAAGCACTTCTTATTAGCGGACCTGCGCATTTTAACGGCGCAGCATTTTTCGACACCCTTCAAGTGCGTAGACCTTGGTTTTTTTCACCTGCACCTATTCTGTTTAGTTGCTTTGAATTCACGTTCAAGAGATGTCATTGCACTTTATGGAGTGGTATCGTTGTTTAGTTTTGGTTCCGGTTTTCTGAATTGCCTTGTGGCTATGTTGTGGCTGTGTGCGTGTGTGTGCTGCATGGTTGGTACTCATACGGCCGGCGTTATTGCGACCCAGTCGCAATAACGGAAATCCAAGCCAAATCGTTATTGCGACCCGGTGGAAATAACGGAAAGCAAGCCCAAAGCACGCAGGGAGGAAAAAAAAGAGAGGCCCTTTCCACACAACACCCTGGGAGAAAAATGTGTAGGAAATCACGTGGTTTTTCACGATCGTGAGGCCATCTTGTTCGGGCAGCTTAGCAACGGCGTCGTAGTTGCTGCTTGCAAACCGCGCGGTAACAGACGGCAACGGCGTAGCATTTGCGGTGCGGCGTAGGCGTACTTTTCTCAACTGCTCGAGTTTGTTTTTGATCGTGCTCACAAGCTGACATTGGCGCCATTCACTCATATCTCACGTTGAATTCGCTGCAAAACTCTCGTTGTTGCGTGCATGGATTTCAACGTGCTCGGCGACCACGATCGCACGGGCATTTCGTCTACTGCGTTGCAGGTTTGCAATTGCTTTTCTATCTGATGTCATGGTCAAGAAGTGCGAAAAAGGCGAAGCTCTAACTGAATTAGGAGGCCTCTTCTCACGTGTTTATTGAGCCCATGTCCTGTGATAGTGTTATTTGGGGTAAAAAGTACTTAGTGAAATGAGGATCCACATGTGTGCTGAATTTCATTGATGCCTGTGGTTATGTTGAAGAAAAATAATTTAATACATTCATTCCGTACTATAGATCGACTTTCATTTTATGTATTGTCGATCACAAGTAAAGTGTGCCACTATGCTGTGACATTACAAGCTAGTATTTCATCAAGTAGCAAAAAGCGGTGCGTACAGCTGTAGCTCTGCACATTAAACATGAAACACAGTATTGAAATGATGCACAACACCGTGAAACTTATACTGCTGCCATTGGGTACTCCTAAACTTCTAGAAGTCTGAAAAGCTATGGTAATATATATTATGCACAATACTAGATCTGTAGATATGTGAAATATGCTATGTTGCCATGCTACAAAGGGTGGATTGATGGAGGGGGGTAGTCACATTTTAAACATGCATTTCTTGGACTTTTTTCATTGAGATAAAAGGTGTTCAGTATGGTTATCCTGTGTAAAATTTCAGATAAATCCTCCCCTGCCGTCTACTATATGCACTTTGGCCCTCTCTGTTTCTGTCACCTGTGTGAGTGGCTCTTGGAGTTGTGAATCAAAAGTCATTGCTGGCATGTCTACCATTACAACACGTTATGATATTACATTTTCCATTTAGGGTCAAGAACTCAAACTTTTTAGTATATTTGCCCATCCTCACTTCTGTATAAGAAAGCATTCCTTGCATCACCAGCTGCACGAAAACATGCTATGAAATTAAGTATGGTATTTAAGACCAAAAACAAAGTACTGCAGAATTTTTCTTACCCTCACTGCTGCAGCAGAAGGCACTGTTGACACAGCCAGCTTCCCAAACATATGCAGTGGAAGCAGATTGCAACACTCAGCAACAAGAGCTGCATTAAAAGGCAGATTGAACACCAAGGTGGGGTGTGACCATGCATGGCAGCATTGTTCACGATTCAGCCGAAAGCAGACAAGTGCACACTCATTCAGCATAAAGCTGATAGGTTTGTGCTATCCACCAGAGAGCGTGATTAAAGTGTGGCCAGTGTGTGGGACACTTTTATGCGAGCATAGCATGTAAACGACCCAATTTCAATACCTTGCTCAGGGATCTCATGCATGAACCTCTAAACTCATTCTAGCTAAGAAGGATTTTTTTTTTACAACCTCATGAGCACATTTGACAGTTGTCCACTCAAAAATCATTATGCTCTCAAAGAGAAAGTGTTGCAGAGTGCCATTCAGATATAAGCCTTGTGGAGCAAGCTGGACATGAAAGGCTTAGAGGGTAGCCATATACTTAAACATTTCAGGAAGCTTAAGTTTAAAGGCAGTACTTTGCACTGCATTAAGGTTTGATAGTTTGTTCGGAAGCTTCATGAAATACACTGTGAGATCCAAGATGCACAGCATAAAAAAAAAGTAATTTAAATCGGTATATGAAATCTTTTAATTTTAGAACGTTCCACAAAAGCTTATTTGCCTTGTTTGACGCATCATTTGGACTGACTTTTGCTTAGACACGTAGATGTAGTGGAGGCATACGAGTATTTAAATATCTTGTTGCTAGGTTTTGTGTATACATACAGTGACTTTGTTTCCAGCGACACTTTTTTGTCCTTTGTCAAGTTGTTCAGTAAGGCATGTTGCCGGGCTCGTTGGTTTAGCATCTCGAAATTTGGAATAAAACCACCTTGGCGCAAATAACTTCACAATTTCCTCGTCTGTTTTGTCCTTGTGAAATTATTTGTGCCAAGGTGGTTTTATTCAAAATTTCAAGTTGCCAAGTTGTATCTTCGCATTTCTAATACTCCATTTTATCTTCGCACTTAATTGTATTGCGTATTTTGCGGAATTCCTCGTTTGTTCATGTGCTCGCTGTTGTGACTAAAATTTTGGTGCAATTACTTGCAATACTTGACCGGTGACAGCTGCTGCTATGCAGTACACTAGAACGAAGGACTGCGTCATTGAGATTTTTCCCTGGCCGTTGCATATGTACAAAAATGTAATGGTTCTTGAACGACAAAAATTCATTAAAATATTTGTCCTCTACTTGCTCATTTCATGGCCTTTACGTTTTTCATATCAGTGGCATGCACTGCTATGCTAGTTTTGGACTGATGTAGTTGTAGACTGTGTGATATTTTGTTTACTTAGTAAATACGCAAAAACATGGAAGCATTGGTATCAGTTAACACGATTTTTAAGACATACAAATATATATTCTTTTATTTTTAAAAGTACACATTTCTCTTGTCTAGACACTGAGTAGCTTTATATAATGCACAATGGCATTCTCAATGGCAATGCAGTTATTATTCTTGCGTTTGATCCCTCCACAAATTCTATGAGGAGGCCGCGGTGCAACATGAGCCCCCCCCCCCCCCCCCGTCCGAACAAAATTTCTGGCTACGCCACTGCCAGAGAGGCTCATAATCTCCGCCGTCAGAAAACAACGTAGCCACAAGTGACAACGGGTTCTGCATGTCAGGATGGGCCACCGCAGTAATTGAAAGCGAAGCTCACTTCCCGCGCTTGCAAGAGTTGAGATAAGCATTTTTCCCGGCTGCTATTAATTGTGACCACGGCCGAGCAGTTGGAGATGGCGCGGAGAAGACGCAGTATGAAGCAGTAATTGAAAGTAGCCGCCTGTCTCACACGGGTATTTCCGCTTTATTACCTTTTCCGCTGACGAACGTCGGTATAGGTCACTCTAAATCGCCAAGCAGCCAAGCGCCACCCGCGCCGGGGCCTGTTCCCATGCGATAGCACGCTCCTTCGTTGGCTTTGAAACGCGCGCGCAATCGGCGCGGCAGCGAAATGTAAACATGTTTGTAAACATCCGGACAAGCTGCCGCCGAGCTTGTTTCCGGCTTCACAAAATGTCACGTGACGGCCTCTCCTCTAAATTTTTCTTCCTCCAAGGCAGATGCGCAGCAGAGAGCGAAAGGGCGTCGGCGCATCCGGCTGATCCATATCGATGATCTGATGCTCGCCGTATCGTCGGGTCAAGCGCAGCCACGCCGCTACCGTCACTGCTCGCCAGGGGCGCTTCCAATGCTTCCAGCAAGGGTTTATTGTTTGCCCACATCGTGCAGGAAAGCTGGCCTTCGGCGGCATGCGCTTTCTGCTTCGTCAGGAATGCCACCATTCTCAGTCTTGTGAGCGGTGTGATTTACGCTTCACTTGGCGGCGAGTTTGCTGCGCTATGGAGTTTAAAAGCTAGTGCATTGGTTTGGCAAGTGAGGTCAAAATTTTGCTTGGCTAAAGGGAATGCATGAAAAAAAAAAAGCATGCATGTATTAGCTGCGTTGTCTTGTGATATAAATAGACGCTCAGAATATAACCTATCTAGGATGACTCTAGCAGAGACAACGTTTTTTGCTATGAAAATTTGTTTAACTTTGTTTTCTCCAGTTTAAGAAAGGTAATTTGTGCTGAAGTAAGTGGTCTGCAGTTACCTTGTTTCGTGTGCCGTTGGTGATCTCTTGAGTGTCATAACGACAACGGAGCCATGCTTTTCTTTTTTCATGCGTTCCTTTTAGGCAAGCGAAATTTTGACCGCCCTTGTGAAACCGATGCAGAAACGTTTATGCTCCATAGTGCAACAAACTCGTCGCCAAGTGAAGCACGAACCACGGCGTTCACGCTGATTGAAAATGGTGACATTCCCGACGAAGCACTGAAAGCACCCCTGGTGAGCAGTGATGGTAGCGGCACAGCTTCGCTCGACCAGACGATGAGGCAAGCATCAGATCATCGAGATGGGTGAGCCAGATGTGCCGACGCACTCTTGCTCTTTTCTCGGCATCTTCTGGTAGAGCACACTGGCATGCAGTTTCTCCCTATTCGGCCACCGCTCGCGTGCTACGTTTTACTTTTGGGGCACCTGTACGGGCTTTTCTTTTCGCTTTTAAATGCAGAATGGTCTGCCATTCAGCAGGTATGTAAACTTGTGCAACTTTCGATCCTTTTCAGGGACTTCAACAAAAACTGAACGACAACAGGCTCGGACGCCATCCAATGGCCCCATTACGCTTGGATCCATTCATTCTTGGGGTCCTTACCAATGAATCGCCCCTCCCTCGTTCAAGAAGCCCGTTTCACTGGCTGGGGGAGCCACTGTAGAGCAGGTATGTAGATCAAATTTAAGATTGGCAAGTCACTTGCCAAAAACGTGGTGCTCTATCGTTTTCTCATGTTTTCATTTAGATCACCGTGAACTTTGAAAAGTGGCCTGTATTGGAGTAGCTATGATATTGTGGTCATGAAATATGTGGAATGCTGCAATGCTAAATAAAAAGGTCAAGGCGATGCCACATACAAAATGGAAACAGCTTGACATTCTAGTCTCTTTCAGCACTGCTGCACGTTGCGTAGCTCACAGCATGTGCTAGGTTGCATTTGAACCATAGTGAGGTTTATCTCTAGTTCCATCATCTCAGCGTCATATATTTGTTAGTGCTGTCATCCTGTTTTTTAGCGCTGCAAAGAATCGCCTAATTCAAAGCATCGGCCACCTTACGTTTCAAGTGTGGTCATGATGTCATCAGAATCTGCCATAGATGGCCCCTTAACGCATTTGCTCAGGCAGTAAGTAAAGAAATCATGTCCTTGGAAGAAGCATTGCCAATGTATTGGAAAAGCCTGATTAAAGGTTCACTTCTCTCCTCTAGATCGGAAAAGAATGTAAGTGTGCCAGAAACAAAATACGTCTAATATCACTGCTTCAGTACACAGCTAGTAACTGGAGGTATCCTTGTTTGACACGCACAAAAATGATGGCACACTTCTCACCTATCTGTGAACCAAAGACATTAGCAGGCAAACATCATAAATTGTTGTTTCTCTATTCTATGTGGTGCAGATCACTCTTGACATTGCAATGGGCACTGACACCAGCAGTGCTGATGATGGGAGCCCCGTACTTGCACCTTCTGAAGAATTCATTCAAAGTGGACGACAGTCTAGTCGATGAAAGTGCTGCAGCCGAGTCCGCGGCTATTGAGGACGGAGGAGCTGAGGGGCAGGGAGGCATCTGCCAGCAGCAAAACCCCTAAAAGGATGCGGGCAACTGCGTCGTCAGACTTCAGACAGGCTTTGCTCACGGAGCAGAGGATGTTCCATGAGAGCTTCGAAGTGTGTCATGCCAGAGAGGTTGAAGTGAGGCAGCAGCTCTTCACCCTGCAAGAAAAAATGGTGAATGCAATTACAAAGTTTTTTGAATCACTAAGAATTTTTTTAAGGCCACTGGTTCAGCCACATGCTTTCCATGCATATTGATTCATAATGACAACCTATTTTATTGGCAACTGTACCACACAGCTCATTACGGTTCGTTTTAATGTAGTTGCCATTATCTCGGGAAATTTTCATGGCTTTTCCAATTTTTTCAGCGGTGTATGTTTGTGTTTTGCCAGTTTTTACTTTACCTACCAGTGTTCTGTGTGTGTTAGTTTTCAGACTCGTCGGTTTTCTCGATATCTTACCCCTGCTTTCATCTCGGCAAGTCACGCCATACACTTTTTATTTGTTTTCTTCAAGGCTGTGCTGTACGACATTATTTATGGTGGCTCCAGTTTTATTGATTTTGTTTTTCATTCTTGCTGTTGTACATTTGTTGTACTTGTTTCAGTGCCTGCGCGATGCTGTGCAGCAATTTGCGATATTCAAGGCAGTGTTAACCACATGCAATATACATACCTCGGCATGATGAGAGGTGGCTCAACCACACTCTTGGTCACTTGTACTCACATCCACCCACTCACACTCGTACTCATGTCACTCACACTCACAACCACTCACACTTGCACTGATGTCCACTCGCACTCACATTCATGACCACTCACAGTGACAACCACTCACTCACACTCATATCCACTCACACTCATAACCAATCACCCACACTCGTGCTCGCAACCAGTCACACATAACCGCTCAGATTCACAACCACTCACTCGCATTTCCACTCACTTGCACTCACTACCACTCGCAGTGGCAACCACTCACTCACACGCACAACCATTCACTCACACCCATGTTCATTCACTCACATTCACGCTTACTCACTGTTTTCTTGTTTGTTGACAAGAGGAGGATGAAAGGTTTACTGCCTTGACTGTGCTTGTGGCTCCTCTGGCAGAGTCTTGGTCGCACAGATGTGGTGGCGAGTCGCCCGGGGCTCTGCCCGGCTCTTTGGCCACTTTTCACAGTTTCAATGACCGAAGGAAGTGGTCACTCATCACGCATTACTTCCATCTCCTGAACCAATGTTACGCACATGTGCTTCCGGGCTTGCTGTGGAGACGATGAGTGTCTGTTTAGCGTCAGCTGAAATGCTTAGAAACGTTTTTGAATGATTTCCATAGGCGTGTGCAGGGTTCTTCATGAAGGGGAGCCAAGTTTCAGTGCAGCATCCTCTTATCCCCAACCTCCTCTCCCCTAGGCGCCTGCGGTCAAAACGGAGTGCAAAGATGAGGAATGATTTTAAAATATTTATTTCAGTGTGATGGAATTTCGATGTGTACGAAATATTATTAAGCAGTAGTTTATACTTTCATGTGCAAGATCGGCAGAGGAAGGCAGTCCCATGCTGCTGAGGCATGAATGCACCAACGCGCTTCCGAATGAATTTACATTTTCTCTAAACCACAGAAATTATGACACATCTGTCTTGTTAACTGCAAAAAAGAACCTGAAAAGGTTGCCTCAAAGTGACCCAGCTAGTAAACATTTTTTGGAATACAACATCATGGGTCTTCGGCTGCCTGTATCGCCAGAAAATCTGAATGACCGCAACACTGCACGATAAAAAATGACGTGCCAGATCCGACAAAGTAAAGGTATAGCCAGACCTGGCGCCCCTTTGATGATTAGAGAGGGTGGTCACAACCCCTCCCCCTGTGTACATGCCTATGACGGCATCTGACAATGGTCGTCGATGGTGTCCAGTACCTATGTTGGGTTTGCCTTGACAATGACGTGTCCTCTCATCTGCATGAATACATTGGAGGCAAGTGGTGACTGAATACCTTTAGCGGCATTGGAAATAGAGAGTATCTTCGAAAAGATCAAGTGAGTTCCTCACGAAATGGGTAACGACTGGAATGGGCCTCAAGTATAGTTTTGCCCTGCAGAAAAACGATCAAAAGGGGAGTGGCCATTATTAGTCCCTGTAGGACAGACTCTTGGGCTTTCTTTGGGGCATAATTAAGAGCAGGGCTGGCTTTGTCTAGCCAGAGCAGGTATGCATGAGCGATCTGTGGATATGCGTGCGTGCAGTGCGTTGTCTGCGCGGCACACAAACCCCATCTGAAGGAGGCCTCAGAAACCAGTGCAGTGCTCTTGCTTGAGGCCGGTCCGTGCAGAGACCACATTCGCATCTGCATGGGCATGGAGGGCGCTAACAATGCACCTAATTTAGAGACTGGATAAGGTATAAGGTGACTCTAACCTAATTATTCTCCCATAGTTCACTTCATTGTGGAGGAAACGCTCATGGAAGAATGTGTATGCAGCTAGCTTGTGAGTCGGTTTATAGTGTATGCCCTGAAACAGTGGAACTTTACTGGAAAAAAGACCTATCCTGAAGTTCTTAGAGGAAATCGTAGTGTCCGGTTCAAAGGATTCCTCAAGGTGTCCAGATATCAGTGTGAGTAGAACTACTGAAATTGGAGTGTCCAGATAGAAGTTTGCCCCCTTACAGTTTTGCAAACACAAAGATAAAACAAAATCGTATTTCACAAGCCCATTTCACTTGCCCAGTGCCAAAGATTGGGCACCACAAATTGGAACCACGCCTGGCACACATGCAGTGGAAGCTTGTATGCAGTTCTTGACTTCCCAGGACAGCCCGCAGCAGCCGAAGTTGCCAGCGGTGTAGTTCCATGTTCATGGCACTGACGGGAGCCTTTTCATGACCCTACAGAAAAACCGTTTTGTTTTCAACTCTAGTGAGAGCATTGGGGAGCTTAGTCATCAACTTTCCTGTTCAAGCACAGTCCAGTGTCCAACATGTCGGCACCATTCAGACATGTTTATGAAAAACTCTTCCTCCCCGCTCTCAGTCTCCTGTTCTCTTGTCATATTTTTGGCTATGATGTCCGTCCGACAACTTTTCTTCGCTGCTTTATCAGTACCGGCAGTTTGAACAGCAGCAATCTCTTGCTCAATACTTTTAGGTAAAATGAAAACTGTGTTGCCCCTACCTTGATTCTTATTGGCTTTGATTCGCTCGTACGCCTTTTCTTTTGCAGTTTTTTTTCTAGAATGAAAATGTGACAATACTCAGAAATGTATTTTAGGTCCCTTTCCCGAGTATATAAGAAATTCATTTGAACTGTACGGCCAACCAATCAAAAAGTGTGCGCCCATTTTTGCTGCCACCTCATTCCACTGCCGAAAATAGCCGCACCATTTCTTCATCATCGCCACGAAACAATGATTTCTGGAGCAGATTAAAACATTAAATACTACCACTTTGGCTGTCTCCTTGGTGTGAAGGCGTTGCCATGCCTGATGCTATGCATACAAAAAATAAAAACCACATGCTTAATTTGTGACACAGTGCTCCTTAGTACATGACAGAAACGAGAACCTCTGGTGTTACCGAAAAGCACACTTGGTTTTCTCATCATTTCCAGGCTTGAGCCTAGCTTGGGTGGTTGAGTAGCCAGGCCAAGTAGATCAGGTTCTTTGCATGGTTCCGGCCCTAGTAAAAAAATTTGCGGCCAGAGCAGAGCTCTACAATGCACATGGCTTGGCACAGAAAAACCTAAGCGTGCACTGCAGTGCTCGAGATCCCACCTTGTGCTAGTTACTGCCAAGAAGCTGACAATAATTTCGGCAGCAAGCATTGGAACACTGTGTATATGAGCTCGAGCCGCGTAGGAGGCGTGTCAAGAGACGTCTGCCTTTCTAGCAATGGCAGTGCGAAATGCGATCAACGGATCTGACACAACTTGTAATGGCTCAATGCACCCGTGAAGGGCCTGCGCCCGTGCCTAGCGGTGAACTAGTAAGGTGAACTGGAATAAAAGATTGCCATTTCCTCTCCAGTGTAATCCTTAGGTTCTAAATAGATGCCGGCATGATGCCTCATGCTGCCTTGAGTGTCCTCAGCAGTGAATATATACGCCCCTCAACTGTCAACAACATGAAAATAGCTAAACACATGTGACAAGCTTCAGTATCACATGAAGTTTGCTGCCACTCATGTCCACTCACAACCACTCACCCCAACTCATGTCGACTCATCACTCATCCTTCATCTTTGGCCTTTACTTGCAGGATTCCAGACGCAACGACCATACCCTTAAAACACTCAAGGCATCCACGCAATCCGTGTTGCAACTTCTATGCCGCGTATCCTCCCTGCACAAAGGTTTAGACGAAGCGGACAACATGAAGGTAGTGCATGCTTTTACACTTAGCCAAATTTTATACGCCACCCCATATCTTAAGCTGAACCGCATGGAAACAGAGCGAGTGAACGCCATGATTCATCTAGCAACCAAGGCAGCCTTAAACCTATCCCGCAGCACTAGCACAGCCAAGCTCCTTGAACTAGGCATGCTTAACACCTTTCAGGAACCAGTAGACGCGCACCTTCAGACACAGTACCTAAGACTTGCCGCGAGCGCAACTGGCAGGCATATCCTTGCTTCTCTTCGCATCAACATTCCCGCTAATCAGACATCTCTTATAGCCATTCCTCAACACATTCACATCCCTCTCATTGTGAAACCCCTTCCCCGGAACGTTCATTCCCAGTACCACATTCCTCGCCGCATGGCTCGCGCTAAGGCCCTACACAAGTATTACGGACAAGCCCAGGACGCCATTTGGGTAGACGCCGCATGCACAGCGCATGAAGCTGTAGCAGTTGGTTACAATCCAGCCCTAGCACAGCTCCTCTCACACCGCCTTCCCTCGGGCTGTACGCCTGAGGAGGCAGAGGAAACCGCCATCGCCCTAGCCTTTGTACATTCCAATGCAAACTACATCTTTAGCAACTCCAAAATGGCTCTGTTCAACTTCACGAGAGGCAGGATTCACGCCCCTGCTTGGGAGTTGTTGAACACCCCCTCCAAACATTTACCACACAGGGTAGAGCTCCAGTGTGTGCCGGCTCACTCAGGGAATCCAGGAAACGAGGCTGCCGATAAATTGGCCTGAGGTTTGATTTGCCGGGCTCAGGACGGCCTCGGTCCAGGCATCTCGAGAGAACGGGCACACACCTTTGCAGAGCTTATGCAAATGCCCCGCTTGGACCGTTGGACTTACCCTCCTCCACATCCCTCCCTTACCCATTCCCAACAGATCCTCTGGAGATGCCTCCAGACCCGCTCTCTCTCATCCCCTCAGCTGCTATCTCTCTACTGTGGCACCTCCCCTGCATGCACCCTGTACAGCGACCCTCATGCCACACACTCCCACATCCTTTTCGGCTGCCCTGGTAATCCTCCCCCGCAGGGACAGCCCACGTTATCAAGTTGGGAGGACTGGGAGGTCGTGCTCTCGTCTCTGGACCCGCCATCGCAGCTTGCTGCGGTGCTTCGGGGTGCCGACATCATGAACTGTTGCATATCCATAGCGTGCCCGCAGAACGCCGAACCAAGGAAGCAGCCGCACAGCCAGTAGAACCAGAAAAATGAACGTTTATTCAAAAGTGTAGGACGTATTTATAAGCAGCCGAGTGGCCGGAAGATAGGAAAGAGCACGTGTACATAGCGATAGCTCGAAGCTATGAAGGATCGCCAGATAAGGCGATAAGAGGTGCGCGCACTTCGGAAACGCACGTGAAGATTCCATATGAACAAACACCACATGAACGTTCTGACATAGAGTGGGACCGTGCGGTGGTCCAGGGACCCAAGGGGGTCTAACACACTTGCCTCAATAAAGTTTTTCTCTCTCTCTCTCATCACTCATGTCCTATCACCACTCATCTCTGTCACACTCACATCCACTCACTAACACTCATTTCCAATTTCATCCACTCACTCGCACTCATCTCTATTCACACTCGCATCCACCCTCACACTCATGACCACCCACACTCACTCATCTCTACTCACTCACATCCACTCATTGACACTCATGACCACCCACACTTGCATCCACTCACTTGCACTAACACAACCATTCACTCACACTCACAGACATGAGTGTGACATGATATGAGTGCACTCATGAGTGAGTGTGCCGACCTCTGTAATATGACATCATCTGATGTGACTCCAGATTTTGTCTGTTTTTTTTTTCTTGCTCAATTTTTGCATTTGTTTTGGCACCAGCGCAGTGATTTGTGATACTCAAGGCTGTGGTAACTATGTGTTATGCGGCATTATTTAATATGACTCCTTCCAATTTTATCTATCGTTTTGTTTTTCTTTCTTGATTTGTTGCATTTTTTGCACTTTTTCCCAGTACCAGAGTGATTTTCAATCAAGGCTATGTTAACCACATGCATGTCACGTTATCTCAGGTTACTCCTTCCGATTTTAGTCGATTTTATTTTTCTTGCTGTTTTGTGCTTCTTGCAGCTGTTCCAGTACATTAGCAATATTTGGCACCGCTTTGTGATATTTTTCCGGGGATATATTCTGCAGCAGCATAGCATTGTGGGGATGTTGGTAATTCATGTTTAAACAACGGGCTCAGTGTGCAAAGATGAAGGACAAGATAAAGCTAGCCAATGTTTTTCTTTGTCTAGTCCTTCATCTTTTTGCTTTGGTTCCTTTGAATGTGACACATACCTTGTTTTGTTAAGTGTTGGCAGTTAAGCCTATAGAGAGGCTTCCTGTGTAACCTTTCATATTTTGTGTGCATCTTCTGTGTGTTCTGCTGTCATCTTTTCACACAGTTTCTGAAAGTGAATGCATGCATCAACTTGCCAGCCAGAAAACGTGGTTATTGTAAATGGATAGCACTGTTTACCTCAGTTTTATGCTCGCGTCTTGTAGGATTCTAGAATTGCAACTCATACTGCTGCACCAGTTTCGGTTTGAGCGTCTGTAACTCTCTATTGCACCTTATACAGGGCCTCGGAAACCTTTGCATCAGAGGTCCAGTCTTGCATGATGTCTCCAAATGTTTCGCAGATGTTATTCAGCGTACAGCAGGTGCGAATCACCATTGGAGCTGTATTTAGGCTGCACACCATCCTCTTCATGCAGAACCTAAATGTTGCCTTCATTGTGTAAGACGCATTCTCCACCGCCCTTCTAGCTTTCGAAAAGTGGTAATTTAACCATTTCATGTCGGCATTCAATTAGATGCTATGGCTGACGGGTTACATTAAGTCTGCTCTGAGGGGAAGCACTTCATCTCAGGGTATTAGTGGAGGCACAGCACTGATGACAACAGCTGGAGCCTGAAATGTTGGCCCTTTAATGAACTTTGCCTGCAGGGAGTGTTGATAAATGTAGGCATTGTGGCAGCACCCTGGTGAGCCAATATTCGTGTACTAAAAGTGGCACTGGTGGTGTACGGAGGGGAGCAGCACAATGCTGTGCCTGTCAAAAAAAAACAGCATTAGCCCTTTTTTGTTTTGACTGAAATCAGTTATTTTTTTTACCTAAGCAGTATATTCAGGCCTCGAGGATGGGAATTTGTTAGTTTTCAAAATTGAAAGGCCAGCACGTAAGGTTTTAAACGATGTGGAGAATTCCGTACGAAGTGTCAGATTTGATAGAAATAGTAACATCAAAATGTTCTCGTGTGTCAGGTAAACAGCTTAGGGATCGTGTAATCACTTTGTGTTTCGAAGATTCGCATTACGCTCGAAATTGAGCAAAAACAATCTATGTTTTCACTCACGGCAAAATCTGTCTGCACGAAAATGGCGGACAAAGCGCTACCTAGCTCACACTTATGTGAAATATAATTTACTGCATTTGCTACATGGTACAAAAAAGCAACTTATTTGGAAGAAGAAGGGTGCTCAATTTGACTGAAATAATGAAATTACTGTTAAGTGTTCCAGTTTCTCAGAAAAAGATGTAAGTTTGCCACTTATGCAATTGTGTAAAAGCGCCTGTAAGAGTTAAAAGAATTCTTCACAAATCATGAACGAGCACAAGGAGTTGTGAACTGACTTTTGCATTAGCAAATTCGTATTGTTGCAGTGCTGCCTTTATGGCTTCAACATGTAAGCTCTACATAAGCCAAGTATAAGGTAACTGACCAGGCTTTGTAGTTGTAGTAGTCGATCTTATGTGTTTTCCTTTGGTGGTTACATGGGAAAATGGCACCCGTCGAGTGCACCCATCGCTTGTGGAAAATTGCAAACGGCACTGAACTCTCTAATGTGGTCGCCCATTGCGTCTGGAGAAGGCATGTTGATACACTTGTCCTTGAGTAGGCACACTATGGTGTCACAAAACTCCTGATAGATGGGGTTGAGAGTAGATCGCCCCAGGCCGAAAAGATTGGCAACAGACCTATCCTCTGTGAGGAGCACAGCTTGTGCATCTCCACTGCAACGTGCTTCTCAACAGAGATGGCCAACAGCATATTTGTGTCGATGCACTTTAGCAGGGGCCAGCAAGCTTCGACTATGCATCGCAACGGCATCACACAGAAACTCTGTTTAGAGAACCGCTCACTGAGGTGGGGGAGGGTGTTCTCGAACCTGCCTTTGATGCGATTGTACATTCACCTGTCCTGGTGGACTGTATATTTCCATGCAGCTGCGACACACCACCCGTTCGTAAAAAAACAGCTGCCTTTTTACACTGTCTCTCCTCTAGCTGCCTCAATCTCGGCTTCAAGGTCAGCAGCCGCCACCGTCTTGAGAGCAGTCTGGCGTTTCTTTTTTTTTTCTGATAATAAACTGCACAGCTGTGAGAACAAATCTTTTGATTTTGGCGCCAACTGCTATCACAGCGTCTGGCTACAGATTTGGCTGCCGCTGCACCCGACTACGCAGTGTCGCCGGACATCACCATGTTATGGCTGTCGATGGAAAATTTGCCGCCACCTAACACATGGGAGGGAAACTTCTCATTGAGGATTGAAAATGCCTCTATAGCACCGGCTATTTCGAACGTGCTGGAAAATCTTAATGCAGACCGAGTTAAATGAGGATCGAAAGTGTCTGTGTGATGGATATTGTAGCCAGGCTATTATGTGCTCTAGGTAGTTGCATTTTTGGCTTGCTGTATTGCTGAGTTATGTTCATTTTTGTGGTGTCTTCCCCCTATGGTCGTTTTTTTTGTGCTACCTTTTTATTCAAGTATGTATCACTAACTAGCCCAGCAAAAAGTTTTATTGATCCTAATTGGCTCTGTGGGTCAGGACTGAGTATGTTGATGTTTTGCCGTAACGTGTTTTGCGCGCCTAAAGTCAAGGTGACGCTTGCCAAGTTTTTCCTGTGGCTGTAACCAACCGAACTGCACTTCTAGGTTTCATGATCTACATTGCGGTTCAGCTGTTTTATACAGGCGGAGTTATGCTCAATGCATGGCGACATTTTGGTCTCGTGTAGCTGTCACAGAGATTGCTGAACTTTGAAGGGGCCATCATAGTTATAGTGTGTACCTGTAGTTACGCGCATCTATTTTCAGTTTTATTGTGTGCGTTACAGGAGTTTAGGTGTTGCTTGTTATTGGTGCCCCATAGCTTATCATGCTGAATGTAATGCTGTTTTAATAGGCTATTTTAGTGTTACTTTGTTTTTTGCCATCTGCCATTAGGTCAGGTATCCCAAACAATGCTTGCCTAATGGATGTACATATGTCTGCATTCATTTAGGAGTGTGCAGCATGGATCCTGCCACCACAAGAGAACTGCTGAGCTGTATAGCATTGAAAGGTGAGTCTCACTTGCCACTACAATGTATAGTTTTAGTTTGGTATTGCATTTGGTATTGTGTGGTGCACATACGTGTCCTGCTGCTTTTTATGGCACTACCATTTGAAGGAGAGCAGTGCAAAGATTTGGGTTAAGGCATTCAGGAAATGAAGCGCAAAATTTGTAGGTTTTTTTTTGTCTTGTGCGATGTCGTGTGAAGGAAGCTTCTTAGCTTCCTTCATACGTATGTCCTGAGAGGGACCTCATGTCCTTATCATTGTTTGCTCAGTTGTTGGATGTCAGTTTTAGTGAAGAGATTGGGTCTGGGTACATGTGGATGCATTCAGAGTACGTTTGTGGTATGGTACATGCAAAGTACAGTAGCTGAGAATTTTCTCATGTTCATATATTCCAGATTTTGTGTGAATAGGAATAGGCTCCATTGTAAGCGAGTAATCATTATTGATATACAGGGCAGGCACAAAGGTTTAAAGCTGTGAAAATCGGTAGGGAAACAGAAAATTACGTTAAACAGTCAACGCTTGCATTGTGTGTGGATTCTGGACAGAAAGCAGTGTGGGTTTTGGTTGGGCATCATTATTCAGGGTAGTGCATTGCAAATGAGTGGTAACGTGTGCTCCGGAGGTCTTTTTCAAGGCATAATAGCCAGGCCTTCAACATATGATACAATGTTTGAGCCAACATTGGCTTGGGTGGCTTGTGTATGATGTCAGTGGCACCACGATGATTGGCTACATAGCACCCACCAAGCTACATCGGGGCTAGTGCTAATAAGCAGTTTGCACGAATTAAAATTCCTTCCCCACATTCCTGATTCAACATCACAGTGAATGGTGTGACACCGCTGCAAGCTATCTGCTGTGAAGTAGTGTGCCCACCCATGTACTGAAATATGCATGTTTGAGAATCCCTAGGGGGTTAAAGGAATGCAGAGCTTTGTATTACAACATGGGTCACAGTCTACTTTTGGTGAGGCATGTAAGGCATGCTGAAGCAACATAACACGACTTGGGCTGCAGGGCCAGTGCTGTGAACAGTGGCACTTGCTCAGCTGTGTATTGCTTTAGTAGGCGATAAGGCTAGTATAATGCTCTCACAGGTTCAAAAAATTGATTACACTGTTTAGTGCCATTTCTTTGTTGTACTTTGTATAAGAACTATAATCTGCTATCAAGACATGGCAATTTTTTTAATGGGTATAGATTCCATACATTGTTGACGATGTGGGAGCTTTTTGTTCTGCCTGGAGTGTGACCAGCGCACATTGCCTTTCTGGAGCAGCTGATGGCCCTCCGAACTCAATTACTTCGTACGCCTTATGTATTAGTCTAGTTAAGTGTTTTTGCATGGTATTCAGACTAATGATTTTAATGATGGTCCAGTGAGGACCCTGAAGCAGTGGATACTTATTTGTGCTTTAGTACAGTTCATTAAGCTCATGAGGGTCTAGAGGTAGGTTCAAAACAACAGTCGCCTGTAAGAGAGATAAAGGCTGTTGGTTTGGCCAGGTGAAAGTGATAAAGAATGAGAAAAACAGAAGTTATCTTCACAGCATGCTTGCTGGGACGATGACCTCACAAACTGCAAAGATCTCGTGTGCTATTGGCTTGTAGTGTTTGTTTCTGAAGTTATGTTTTACCTCTTCTGGGATTGATCTGTTATTTCATAACAAAGAGTACCTTTTCTGTGCTATTTAGCAATATTCATATTATTTGTAACAGTCTCAGTGGTTAATAATGTCCATTGAGGACCAGAAGTTTATTTTTGGCTTGAGTGCTCAGTTAAACCTGGCTTTGCTTATTGACAGTGAAGCTATTCTTACACCCAGTTGTACATTTTCTTCACAATTGTGTGATTCATGAGTGAGATATGGTGTAGTAGTGTTATTCATAAGAGGGCATTGCTTTTCAGTATCTATGCAGTGTTCATTTAGTGACACATGCCTTGAGGTACTTATAAGAACCTCCAATTCGATGTAACATTTGGTGCCATGTACCAGCCTCTGAACCTTTGGGCCTTATTTTTGGAGATTTTAATATTTATATTTCAGATGCACAGCAGTATTGCAGGTTTCTCTTAGAATGATTTAACATGCTTAATTTAACAGCACAGTGAACCCTGTAACAGCCACTGCCAACACTTTGACCGATGATAATTTGGCAACAATGATATTAGTGCCCATGGCGATCACCAGACCTCCACATCATTGTTGTTGCTAGTCATTTGCCAGAAAGTATAAAACCAAGTTGAATTAAAGAATGCAATAAAATTGACTAATGTATTACTAGAAGGAAGATTCCTTCAAACTATACCATATGACGTGAGCATGAGTGAAAAAATTTCACCTCTGCTACATATAGTGTGGTCACCATGGTGAGCAAAAGGAATGTCACTCTTTTCTAATGCATCAAACCAAGAAAAATGCCAAAGAAGTTAGGGATAGCTTTAACAGTGTTGTTGGCTTCCCTTTAAGCCAGCATATAGAATTTTTCATGACCCTCGGGAAAGCAGGTCTTGTGGGCTGTGTATGGAGAAGTGGAGGAGCTTAATCCTCAACTCTTTTCTGTACTACGAGCATAGGCCAGTGCCCAATATGGTGGCGCCCATTGACTTCTTTTGAAAAGGTCTGTATTACCTGCTGTAATTGAAGATGCGATTCTTAGCTCGGTTAGCATCTAGTTTGATAGTATTGGGTCCACCTTAGCTTGACAATATGGCCCTATAAATGGCGCCCCATTTGAGCTAACCTTCATTTTGATTTTTTCCTTCAATATAAAATAGCCAGGTAATTATTTAATTATTAAGTATCGTATCCCCATGCAAAAAATCGGGGCTTGATACTAGCATTGTCAAGATGATTAAACGCTCAAAATTCTTTAGAGTGCTCATTATATCGAGACAGGGTAAAGACTGAATGTAGTTCCTATCTGTAAAAACGGACAGCATGCTGAGCTTAGTAGGTAGACATCTATTGAAGTTCTAAACGTAAGTAATGGAATATTTGGGAAATCACTTCATAATCATATCAGAAATTTTGACTAGATGCGGTGTTTGTAACCCCAGCCAACATGGGTATTTAACGCATCACTTGCCCACATTAATTGTTCTTGCTTGAACACAACTCGTTAACACTGCCCTTCATGGCAACAAGGTTGAAATAGTGATATGCTTTGATATTGAAAAGACATTTTATACCAACAGTCAGCACATGTTATTAAATTAGGTGTATAATTATTGGTGCAGACAGAAATCATTAGACCTTTTTACAAGCTATCTTTTGAATTGTAAGCTGAGTGTTATCAGAACTGTAATTTTTCATGCACAAACATTACTTGCTAGCGTAGCCGAGGGCTCTGTTTTTCAACTCATTTTCTGAGTCTTTGTAAATGATCTCCCATCTGAAACCATTCAGAAACAAAAATGTATGCTGCTGACAAGGCGTTAGCTTCATGGAGGACACAGTGCACGACTTGCAGGTTGAAGTAGGAACTGTTCGTCTAAACATTATTGTTCAAGAGCCTAATATGCAGGCTTTCTTTCAAAAAGTCTAGAACTGCATTTTATAGCTTCGCCGTATATGTCGACCATAAAAGAATACATCGAGTCAGATCTTGTACATAACTTGCTATTATTTTCGTTCGACTTGCATTGAAAAGTGGAAGTCATGAACACAGCCTCCCATACTTAGTATACGACTGCCAGATTCTGTTAAAGATGTGAGGGTTTCAATTTATATATTCTTTGTGTACATTGTGTTTATTCATAATAAATCTGGAGCCTTTCACTGCAGCTGCCCACATAGGCCATGCTGTTTCCGTATATTAAGGGGGGGGGGGGGGGTACCACGGCGGCCATCTTGGACAAGACGTTAGTTCAACCACCAGGGCGGCTCCACTTGTCCGTGGAAGCGTAAAAGCGCTCCTCTGAGACGGTCTGGTCCTCCTCTCTGCGTTACCTTGACCTTCTCTTCCTCGCATTGTGGCAGAAGGAGGCGGTTAGTCACGGAAGGGGGATAAACGCCCCGACAATGACAACCGCGCTCGAACATGTTTGGCACACTCATACTGCTTTTTTTGCCCCTACGCACCCCTTTGCGGCCCTGCCATGGTGCCTAGCGATTCTTTTTTACGAGGTACTATTTCGAATGTGGAAAGTCTATATCTTTGACATTTACAGATATCATATTTTGTTTCCATTTTTTCCAGAGTTGTACACGTTGTTTTGTAGTTATTCTTTTCTCAGGACCCTGAACAATATTTTTATGACTAGCAGCGGTAGCCACGGCAAGCAATATTACAAAATAAAGCTTCGTAGGTTCCACTGGCATCCATAACAAAGGGCCACAAGACATCTATGGGCTATGGCCTTCGTAAAACAATATGGATGATGTTGAAATGGATGCAGCAGAATAGTAGATGACCTCTTGGTTTTAAAGGGCATTTGTCATGTGTGTTGTCACAGCCTTTTCTGCCGTCAGAGGCACGTGACGCTACGCAGCTGCGGGTGTCGCGTAAGACTTGTGTGCTATTGATTCCCGTTCGCCATACAAACGTTTATTTTGCAATTCTAGGAAAAACACCTGCAGTGAAACATCAACCCGAGATTTCGAAGCATGGCGAGTGTTTTTATTGTTTACTCACACACTGCCAGTGCTATGTAGAATTCTAAGAGAAAGCTGATATGGTAACAGTAAATAAGAGAAAATGGGCAGAATAAGGCATATCAGAATGTTAGAAACATATTGCGTTCAAGTACTAATGTTGTTGGGTCAGTAGCTGCAAAGAGGAAAAAAAACCAATATCACAGTGTGTTAGCCCCCTTCATCTCCTCCCCATTCCCGATAATAGCTTGGGAGAGGTAAACTCTTTTGTGCTTCAGTCTGTGACATAGAGATGCGTTGCAAGTAATGCTGAACTTTTTTTTTCTGCCCGCGCATCCATGCATGATAACAGAGATCCCGAAAGCGCTTACGGCCGCAGCCGGCAACATTCTTTTCGTTCACTTTTTATTGCCAAATAAACCACTACCACCACCAAGGCTCGAAAAACGAAAAGGAAACACTGGCTGTGAAACTTCGACTGGAGACTGCGGGACATAGCTGGCAAGAGCTAATAAGTACTCATTACAATTGCGTCGAGTTTCTCCCTACTGTGGCCTTAGCATATCATTTGCATCCATTCATTGGAACTGCATTTTGTTGCCACACGAGGCAACGTTCCTGATTTTCTGGTATGATTAGTGATCAGCACGAAATTGTGATAATTCCAACAGTTCTGATTCCCTGCTGTCTTGTGAACACGGATGTGAGCATGCGGCAGCACCTGTCTAGAAAATAAGCGATCGAATGTGGATATTGCACTACCCCCCCCCCCCCCATCTTTTTGTACTGGCACTGTTTGTGTAGTAAATTTGTATAGTAAAAGGCTCATTTTGTCTCCATTCCGGGGAATGCGGGAAGTCAGAGCTATACACCGTGGTAGTCCTCTAGCTGATGTCCGCAAAATCAGTGGACTTTTGCTTTCACATCACCTTTCAACTGAAATCGCTTCTGCTGCTGAGGCAGTGCCCGCTCGAGTAGGAGAGCCAGGAGTATTAAGAAGGGTGAGGTGGCGTTCCTGGGCCAGACAATGGAGGAGGCGGCCGGGTTTGAGGGTTTGTGGGTAGCCCCAGAGTGTGTGAGGGGCATTAAAGTCACCACCAAAGAGGAGATGGGAGGTAGAAGAAAGAGAGTGAAGGAATTTGCCCAGAGCAGAGCATAAAGAGGAAGTGACAGGTGGGTTGTAGAAAGACAAAAGGGCGAGTGAGACGCGGGAAGAAGGGTGGTAATAGACCACACCAACTAAATATTTAAGAAGGACGGAGGGGATATCAAGTGGCTCCACGAGCACATCGCTACGTACATAGATACACGCAAGTGGTGTGGCCGTAGTGGCATGGTAGGCGCGGTAGCCTGGGACAGTGCGGGCCGTCCGGGTCTCCTGGAGAAGGAGGAAATGGGGCAGGGAGGGGCGGGCGAGTAGATACTGGTGGAGGGGGGTCTTATTATGGCACAGATTTCGGCAGTTCCACTGCACAATCTCGAGGTCTTCGCCAAAAGCCATTATGATAGTGTAGAGGTAGAACTTCGTGAGGGTAGGCGTTCCTTCTTTTTGGCCGGGGGCAGTGACTCATGCAGGGATTGGAGCGTAGAAGTGAAGGATTCTAATTGTTTGGATTGTGCTTGGAGGGTGGTAAGAATCTGCAGAACCGATGTCTCTAGCTGAACCAAGCGAGTGTGGTGTGCCTGTGTGGTGGTTTCGAGAAGATCAGCCAAAGGGGCGACCTGGGCGGTGGAGGAGGGAGTGGTGAGTGTGGCAAGGTGCTCATTTAGCTTGGTAAGCTGGGAGGTAAGAGATGAGGTGGTTGTCTGGAGGGTTTGGGTCAAGGCGTGGATCTGTTGTTGTAGGTCATGGGAAATGCGCTGTTGCTCTCGCTGCTGGCGTTCCAGCATAGCGAGCCGGAGGTCGAAGGAGCGGCTCTCGTCAGTCAGGGATGGAGAGGGTGGTGCAGTGGAAGAGACGCTGGAAAGGGACGCTGGAACCGAGGAGCCTTTAACTTTGGCGGCGTAGGAGCCTGGTGGTGACGTGACCGGAGCTGACGGAGGTTCATGATTAGAGGAGGAGGAGGGGGTGGGTTGCGTGGCCCGGCGCAAAGCTAGGCGTCGTAGGTATGCAGCTTTGGCACACTCGCGTTGTTTACCAAGGAGAAAGGGGCAAGTGGGGTCGAGGGAGGGGTGGGTGTTTACCTGGCAATGAACGCACCAGGGCTGGGCACATACATGAGCGGAAGGGTCGGCGGGTAGAGGAGCAGCACAGCGACGGCACTTTGCCGGAACGCTGTGCTGTGGACACTGGTGGGTGCAGTGTCCAAGAGTGAGACAACGGGTGCAGGTGGGAGGCTTAGGCTTATGGGGACGGCACCGGAAGGCAACACGTTTGAAATACACAAAGTGGGGGATTACGGTTCCAGCGAAAGTTATGAGCACCGACTGAGTGGTGCCCATCATGCAAGCAGCAAGAATATCGGTGTTGAATGATTCGATATCATGCATGAGGTCATCAGGGGTGAAGTGGCCACCGACGTTATGGATGACGCCGAGGCATGAGATGGGAGGATTAGGGGCATATGTTTTAATGGTGATAGGCTTACCGTGAAGCTGAAGATGCGTGATAGAAAGCAGGAGGTGGGCAGTGAGAGGGGAATGAGTTTTTAAAAAGACGAGGCTTTGGGCTGGCTTGGCCTGAAGGGTAATCTCCGCACTGCTCTCGGAGGACAGTTGTGCAGCGGAGACGACTGCGGCGAGCACGTCGTAGAGCGGTATCTTGGGGTTGAGGGTGCCAGGGGGAAGCTGGATGCCAACTGTGATGAGCTCGGTGCGGGGCCGGGTGGCGGAGGCAGGCTTACGGCAGGCACCGATGGTGGTCCAGCCGACCTCAGAGGCCGGAATGAGATGGCCGTCGACCGGGGACGCCGTAAGGTCCATGTCTGCTGTGTCGTCAGCCTGAGCCGCAATCTGCGACGCAGGTACCAAGGTGCTGGACTTGCTGTCAGCGGGAAGTGTGGTCCGAGTAGGTGCGGCGGCACTGGCGGCGGCGACGAACGCAGTCGACTGCGATGCGTCTGTGTGCCCGAAGCTCTTGGCTTCCCTTAATGCGTGGAGTTGGCCAGCAGTGGACGCCGCGGCGGTGACGAACGCTGCCGGTTGCGTTGCGGCTGTCGATTCGGAGCTCCCAGCGTCGGTGAACGCGACGGGAATGGGCGCGGTGGTGTGGCCGGTGTTGAACACAGCCGGTTGAGACATGGCTGTAAGCGTGGTTGGAGTAGGCCCCGCGGCGGCCGCGTCGGGAGAAGTTGACACCGGCGAGGTATGGGTGGGTCTCGGCTTCAGGGGCTTGTTGAGACGCTGCATGCCAGAGGTGCAGGCGCGGCGCGTTAGGGTTAGTGAGGCGCCGCGCCGCAGCAGATTTTTGGAGGCGCTTGGAGCGCCAGCTCGACAGCGGGCCGTGATGCCAATGGTGTCCACGTGGTGCGGATGTCTTCCTGGCGTGATGGAGTGTAAATCCAGGGGCGGGCAAGGCCCTGGACCAGGCCAGGGGCAGGTGAAAAACGGAGCACGATAGTCAGCCAGCTAACCAGGGCGGCGCCACCTAGCGGATCGACTGATAGTGTTTAGTGTTGCCCTTATCAAGAATAGCATTCTTCACCCTGTCGGAACAAACACCAATTTTCTGCACTCTTCAAAATGCAGTGTTGTACATGTTGACAAGCAATTCAATTTTTCCACCTCTTCTTTCTAGTTGCAGTCATTTTTATTCTGTTTCATAATATCTTTCTGTATAGTTTATTTTGCTCTGCAGAACCTGCATAGCTTCTTGGCTATAAATTCAAGGAAAGGTGTTTGTTCAAAGACAGTCGGTGTCAGGTGCTCATTTACTGTTTTTAAGCAAATGCGCTCATATGTTTCTCTGTAGTTCCTATATACTGTTGTTACCTTAGAAGTAATTTTTGTGTGCATGTACTACACTTGTCTCTGAGAATGAATTCTTTCAGTTGTCATGTGCTGATCTCCATTTTTCGTACCCCAGGCATCGGGAAGCATCTCAGTTCATCTGTTGGAGTGCTGTTGACTCAAGTCAGCAACATTGGTACTGACAACTTATTCAGGTGCGGCAAATGTATTGCTGTCACTTTTATGCATTATAGCCCAGAATGTAAGGTTCAATTCTTTTCAAAGGAGTATTTTGAGGGCATTTTGTTTTGGTGTTGCATTTAGTGTGGAGGTGAGAGGAGCCATTTAATCCATGAACATTTTCCGCAGCAGTGGCCTAGTCGTCTGAGCGTCCGCCTCGCATGCGGGAGGTTCGGGGTTCGATCCCCAGTGTCGCCGGGTGACCACCGGTGATACAGTGGGTACCAGCTCTCCCCTGGTCTGGTGCTCGGCT
Source organism: Amblyomma mixtum (assembly GCF_055824585.1). Lineage (NCBI taxonomy): Eukaryota > Metazoa > Arthropoda > Arachnida > Ixodida > Ixodidae > Amblyomma > Amblyomma mixtum. Next base: position 423,791,080 of record NC_143014.1, on the reverse strand, counting down.
TCTTCAAGGGTGAATTGCGTGGGAAATGGGTCTTTGAGTATCGAAGAAAAAACCTTGTGTCTTGGCACTCTTTGGTCGCCGATGTATTTCACCCTGAAAATTCATCATCATCATCAATACGTGAACATTTAGGTCTTGCTGCGTTCTCGTAGTGATTGACTAGTTATTCCTCTTTGCTACAGTCTCTATAGGTAAAGTTCTAGAGCTGGTAAACTTAATCCGAATGCTCTAGCACATAGCTCGCACTGACATTAGCTGTGGAGTGGGTACATACATTCGTTTCTTAGGAAAAGTAAATCTGAACATAGGACTAATAAGCATGCTTACTCAACTATCATGATGAAGTTGTGAGCTCTAAATTACAAAAATAACCACGTGCATAGAAAATATATGTAGTGCTCCTGAACAGTTTGCCCTTATTTTGTACTACCCGCGTGAGTAAAAAAAAGCTTAAGTAAACAACCTTATGTCAGTAAACAATTATTTTAAAAGTGAAATTTGTGCACGTCCTTCTAGAAATGGACTTGCAGTGAAAGGCAATATTTGATCCTAATTAAAAATCATATCCTGTATTAGTATAGCCTGTGGGAAGAGTGGGTGGTTAAATATATATTTTGGCTATTGTGTATATCACTACTCTTGTACACATTTAGTGGCTGGGCTTTTCAGTTTTTATTTCTTGAAAATTTGGAGGAATTTTTTCTATGTTTATTTCAGAACGCAAGTGCCAGGTTTATTTTGGTGAATATTGTTTTCGAAAAATGCATTACTGACTTTTACGGTTATTTGATGTGCCAGTCCAACAGACATAGACATTGGCAAACTATCTCGGTGTATTTGTCTGCAGAAAAAAGTTTGTCAGCCAGTATTAATGTTTAAATGGTAGTAATTTGACCACTGCTTTTAGAAGAAATTGCTGCAGTCATTAAGAAAGTGAAGCTAGTTAAATGAGATAGCTGGCAGCCAAAAAGTGCACGTGGCAATTTGCTTCTAAGAACTAGGTTGACATGTCATTGGGTTGTGGCACCGGGTTGAGCAGGAGCGTGAGGCATCACATGGTTTGTGTGTGTATGGTAGCGATGAAACTGTTACTCAGTTGTCACGGTAGCCAGAACATGGTACTTTTTTGTGATGCCCATTCATGGTTTCATCTCAGTGTCCTGCATTCAGTTGGTAAACCTATTCAATCAGCTAATTCCTCTAAGTGGAGGATGATAGTAGACAAACAGTGCTTGGCTATCAGGAGGAGAGGAAGAGTGCTTCCTGGTCTGCAGGGGTGTGTAAGCTAGTGGAGCAATCCCTGAAATCGCACAACTGTGCTAATGCTTATCGAATAATATCACCGTCCCATCACACCCCTCTCTTCCCTAATGAGTCAATTTTCAGTTTTGCTGGAGAGTAACTCATGCTAAGCAGTGAGGTAGCTACACCTTGCAATCCAAAAATGCAGACCTTTTTCAATTTAAACCGAAAAAGTCTGAGCCTTATATATGATGCCTGTGGAATGCACGAGAGGGTTAACTAAGCTTTAAAATTAGAGGTTGGTGAAGGAGAGCTCTTATGGAAATGTCGCAGAGATATTTTTGCTGTCCGTGCCTCTGTTTTGTTTGACTGCAGCGTAGCACTGATATTTTTTGCTTGTACAGTAATTTCCAGAACTTTTAGAAAGGTTGATGCCCTCAAAATGTCTTTGATCTTGCGAGTGCCGATCATCATGTTGGCAGAGGGTAAAGCGACATTGAGTTCAAACTGAAATTGTCTACATTGGCAGGTTACTGCATTTTGTTGACAAAAAGGCTGTGCTCCTGCCCCGTCCCATCGTTGAGCTCCTTAATGGGTGGCTGGAACCACAGCTGAACAACACATATATTTTTTGGCTCTCCCTATCCCACAAAACAATTGGCCTGCAGAGAAAGGGCAGACCGATGCAAGGGCACAATTTTTCCAGAAACCAAAAACATTTACAAAGTACCATGCTCTTCATAGTGAAGAAACAGAAAAAAACCCACTAGAGCCAAGTCACCATTCTTAGTGCCCAAATGCCTAACTGATGCCTTGGGCCAGGGGACTATTTAAAATGCCTAGTGGTGACCTGCTGCTTAAACTCAGAGACATTGCCCAGTACTGGACACTTTCCAGCCTAGTGTCCATTGGGGAAATCCCTGCGCCAGTTACAGCACATCGATCTCTAAACACCATCCGCGGTGTGTTTTCTGAATCAGGTGGTGTGTTTTCTGACTGGTTTCAACTTTTTCAAGTTAACAAACTTTGCCAATGTGGTGCACAGAGGAGGTGCACCACATAGCACTGTGGCATCTTCCCAGGCCACTACCACTGAGTCTATGGCAGGGCCATCCATGCCCAAGGCAGGGACAGCGAACGCTGCTCTGCCATCTCAAAAGCATGGAGCACGGGTCCATGGGTCGGCATCCCGCAGGAGTTTCCCCCTCTGGGGAAGTCCTGAAACCCACACACCCACGGTCATCTGGCACCTCTGGCGAGGTGATGGATGTAACTCCCAGTCCACCCGCTTTGCAGTGGTGGACCAGCTCTCTTGAGCGAAGAAAAGACAGAACCCTGATAACGGGTCCAGAAAAGAACTAAATCCCTTCCGTATCAACCAAAAAACATACTGTAAGAAAGAGAGTTGGGGTTTGGTGCCCCAGCAGCTAGCGCCGACGAAGGCGAGAAAGATGAAGAAAGGAGAAGCTGACAAAGTTCGGGTTTGCGCTTCCGAACGCCGGCCTGCTGAGCAGCACCGCTAGAACAAGGACTGTGGCCGTCAACACTAACTGTGCGAGTCCCCTCATTACACTTGGTGGAGGTGCTGAGTGAGAGTCGAAGGACGCGCGGAAGCGCTGCAGCAAAGCGATGAGCTGGGCGCGTTGGTGAGGTGGTAGAGCGGCATTGACAGAATGGGAAAACATATCCGGGGAGGACGGGTCGGCAACGGCGATGGGAGGAGTGAGGGCGTTGATGTCATGAATGTCAGGGTCATCAAGGACAGGGGAAGCGTCGTCGAGATCGATGACATCTACCGTGCCAAGCGATTCTCCCCGAAGTAAAGTGGTGGGAAAAGGCAACGGGTTTGCGATGTACAGGGCGCCACAACCACCAGAAAGTGTGAGCACGGCATCCGGGAGCATGACAGATTTGGGATGTGCACAAAGGGCAGAGGGCGAATAAAGAATACAATCCAAACATGAATTCTTGGTTCAGTGTAACTGTAGAGAACTACTCAGGAATTAGTTACATGACACATATTCTAGCGTCAGTGTTGCCTGTAGCTTTATGTCTCCATGAAACCAACCTTGGTCGACAGCTTGTGAATATCCTGAGACATTATAAAACATTCCAACGTGATCGCGAGCATGTGACTAGACTCTCAGCAGTCGTTGCAATAGTCATTGAAAGCAGCGTCTTTGCTCAAGAAATCAAACTGAAAGAACTTGAGGTGGTTGCGGTCAGCATCGTCAGTTGCAAAACGATAACAATCTGTTCTGTTTATCTTCCTCCATAGTTTGCATTAACAGTCCATATTCTACAAGAACTCATCAACGAGCTTCCAGAGTCATATCTGGTAGTTGAAGATTTTATTGCCCATTCTCCTTTTTGAGGAAGTGAATGCTATGACTCTAGGGGCCAAGCTATCGAAGATTTTATCCTCACAAATAATATATCTCTTCCAAATATAGGAAAGGCCATATACTGCTTCCCAGCTTCTGGGAAAATGAGCTCTTTAGATTTGTCTATTGTTTCACCGGCTGTTTTTAGCAATTTTAAATGGAATATCACTGACAACCTGTATGGCAGCGATCACCTCCCTGTACTAATTAGTTTATCAGGTACACCTGAAATTATCCCATCAAAACTGCACCATTGGAGGCTCCATTTAGCAAACTGGCAACTTTTTAGAGCAAAAGCTCCTTTAGAAGATATTGGTTTAGAGAAATCTCAGAATTGATCAGATAAATGAATCATTTACAAATTGTATCAAAACTGCCGCACACCTAGCTGTTCCTCAGCCTTCAGGAGTGTGTGACAAAAACCACAAAGTGTGGTGAGCACTAGACTGCAAAGAAGCAAAAAAACAACAAAATAAAGCATGGGCTAAAATTTTGAGCTACCCAACACAGGAGAAACTCGTAAATTCTAAAAAAGTGAGTGGCGAATGCTTTATGTGCAAATTTTGTGCCCATTTCAATGTTTTTGTCATTTTTGTACCACATTACTTGCTCCTGTTATATCCCGTGATCACGGTTGACAGCATAAATAAATGAAACGAAATGAATGGAGCTAAGGCTCGGTACGTCTGGCGCAGTGCCGAGAAAGCCTCATGGCACAGCTATGGTTTATCTATAAACAGTCAAATCACATCAAAAACAATGTGGGAGCTGGTTCGAAATTTAAATGGCAGGTTTTCACCATTCACAATTCCTCTTTTGACAACATCTGGTACGCAAACCAGGATGAGGGAACAGGCAGATATTTTGGGAGAGCACTTGGCTGCAGTCGCCATTTCGTCACACTGTACGAGGTGATTTCTAAAGCGGAAAAACATGGCCGAAAACCACCTTCTAACGAGTGGAGATGCAAATGAACGATACAACAATTTAACTACCCTCGGAGAAGTCAATAGAATACTGTCTGCCAGCAAAACAACTGCTCCAGGATCAGATACACTGTGAAATACTTGCCCATCTTTGCCAGCCAGCCGTAGAAAAACTCTTGAATTTCTTTAACAAAATATTCATAAAATGAAAATACCTAAGGAGTGAAAAAGAGCCATCATAGTGCCATTCCTGAAACCAGGAAAACCACCAACTTCCCCTAGTAGTTATAGGCCAGTATTCCTTACAAACTATCTCACCAAATCTTTTAAAAATGTCCTCAATATTAGACTGACTTTTGCCCTCGAATCCTGCGAACTTCTTGACATCCATTAATGCAGCTTTAAAAAGGCATGCTCAACAACTGACCATCTAGTCCGCCTCGAAAACACAATCATAGAAGCTTTTATACACAAACAGCACTGTCTTGCTGTCTTCTTCGATATGGATAAAGCTTATGATACATGGCGGTTTGTGATCCTCTGTGACCTAGGGGGCCTAGGTATCCGCGGTAGGATGTTGAACTGCCTGAATGACTTCTTTTCCAACCATTCTCTTCATGTACACCTAGGCTCAACCCTCTCAAGGAGAATCATTCAGGAGAATGGAGTATCTCGGGTGTACAACAAGCACGACACTATTTATTATAAAAATAAATTCCATCACTAAGATAATCCCGAAAGCCGTCATGTATTCTGTCTATGTTGGCGATCTTCAAATAGCCTGCACATCCTCAAATGTAGCAACATGCTGGACACAAATACGAATGACGGTAAAAGTACTAACGACATGGGCATATAAAATTAGTTTTGAGTTTTCCACGCAAAAGTGAGTAGCTGTTCTATCCTTGCTAATAAGAGGGCTGTAGACTGATCGCACCCTTTTCCTGAGTGACGTCACATTAACAGCAAAAGACGAGCATAAATTTTGGGGATTAACTTGACTCGCATTCCTGCCACACATAAACATTCTCAAAAAGAAAGTTTCTCAATCCCTGAATGTACAAAAAATACTTTCACGAGAACACTGGGGCTCCAATAGGACATGTTTCTTACAAATTTATTGCTGTGTAGTATACTCTACATTAGATTGTGGAAGCATAGTTTATGGGTCAGCGTGGCCATTGTACCTTAAACAACTGGATCCAGTGCATAATTTAGGTTTGTGTCTTTTCACTGGGGCGTACACGATGTCGCCCATAAAGAGTCTGTATGTAGACTCTAACGAACCATCACTTACATATGCTAGAAAGGGTTTAAAAGGAAAGAAATAAAAGTGCCCAGCCAGACACAAGAGCCATGCTCACATGCTCGTACATTCTAAAAATCCGTTCACTGCAGAAGCATATGTTGCCCCATTGCCACAAAGTGCCCATCTAGAACATTCTTTAAAACAAACAGCAAGCTACCCGGCCACTGCTCTTGCGGTGTGCCAAAACTTTGGCGTACTAGACGCACTGCCAAGCATTGCTCGAAGACTAGATCCACTGCCGTCATATGAAAATTTCTTTGCAAGTTTTTATTTCACTTTTACACAATGCTGTATAAAACATTAGAAAACAACGTATGATGCAAGAATTTCTTACACTCGAGAAAAAGTACAGTACTTCGACAGCTTTTTATACAGATGGTTCAAAAACTGATGTTTACGTTGGAAGTGCAGTGATACATGAGAGTTGTAATAATATAGTTAGTCCGCAGCGTGCACGCATCTTCACTGCCAAATGTTATGCCATCAGTGTAGCCATAGAAAAAATAGTAAATGAGAACCTCGCAAACAGTACTATTTACACTTTACACAGACTCGCTAAGTGTGCTTACAGTCCTAACTCTAGAAATGCAATCACTGCCCTGCTTGGCCGCATCATGCACAACATAACCACCATAGCTCAAGGACAAAACATAAAACTTTGCTGGGTTCCAAGTCATGTCGGCATAAAAGGCAATAAAACAGCAGATTTGTACACTACTCAAGCTTGTGGTAAAGCAAATTAAAAATGTAAATGCGCCCTATAAAGATTGCATGAACTTAGTGCATCCGGAAGAGAGGAAAAATTGGCAGTTCACTTGGAACAACGAAGTAAATTACAAACTGCACTTGGTAAAACCACTTTTAGGTGAATGGAAGATAAGTGTACCAGGAACGTTTCAAGGAAGTCATTATCTGCCATCTCCGTATAGACCACACACACCTTGCACACAACTTTCTGCTGATGAAACAAGACAAACCAGTTTGTACATGTGGAGATGAACTTATAGTAAATCACATTTTATTTTCATGCTCGAACCTCAAAAAGCTAAAGAAAGAGTGCTTTTCACAATTTTATAATCAGTGCAACCCTTTTCACGCAGCACTGCTCTTAGGTGATACTGCTACTGTGGTTATGTCTCATGTTTTTAGATTTTTAGCAGAAGCATGTTTTCTTGAAAAAAATGTAAACCATGACACAGTGCTTCACCTGATGCCCCTCAGCCACATTCTCATTTCTGAGAAACAGGCTGCAGTTTTTATTTGTTTGGTTGAGAGCCTCGGCATCCTTGCCCAGCCAAGGATAGCTGCTGAGGCTATCTGGCCTTTGTTAAAGCTTTTACCATTCGCGATTCCTAAATTTCTTTTCCTCTGTTATTACTAGGTAGTTTAAATTTTTTAGGCACACTACACCACCGATCATTTTCCGCATATTTATTAAATCTTCCTGAATGCTTTTCCTATACCTTGTTCTTGGCGCAAGAAGGCCTTAGCTGCCTATGTGAAGTTAAACACAACACTCCCTTGAGCAGTGTGCCTCCGACACTCAAGAACGGTTTCATAACAACAAGCGAAATTTCTAGCGACACCATCTGCCTCTCCGCAAACAGCGTTGGAAATTCGTAAGACCTTTATAAATTTATCCCTGCTGCACGCTTTTTTCTTTACAAGCCTTAGAAGTCACGCACGCAAAACTGGGTGCGCCAAGCTAGAACCTCGGTTGGAGGGCTGCCTGGCCACACTTTCTTGCGTAGTGGGCGGCTAGAGTGGAAAATAAATGGCAATGATTGTTAGGAAGTGGTTCCTCACTGCCTTCAGTAACGTCGTTATTCCTAGGTTTGTCTGTCTAATGCGTAAGACCAGAGGTAAGACAAGAGTGCGTGTTGCTGCAGTTATTTGGCCATTTTGCAAGCTACGAGAATTCATGCTTACTCACATGCACTTCTCTGTACTCCACAGGCAATGCGCATGTTGCGATGCCATATGAGTTTAAAATGTGGCCCTGGAATTTTTAAGGCCCCTATCAATGAGCCACCCGGGTGCACTTTGCGCACGTGCGCTTTTCAGTCTGTGGGAGGTGACACTTGATGCACGCGATGCAGAGATCTGACAAGCGCGATGGGGCGCTTCCTTCTCTGCACGGGCAAGAAATATATTAGTGGTTTTTGAGAAAAGGAAATGGGGCAGTAACTATCCCACTTGTTGGTGGACACCTCAACAGCACCGTGAGGTAGGAGAAGAAGGTGCTAGTGAAAGAAGAGAGAGGTGCTGTAGTATAGGACTGCAGAGCAATTTCGACCACCTGGGGATCTTTATCATGCACTGACATCACATAGCGCACGGGTGTGTTTTGCATTTCACCTCCATCGAAACACAGCGCCGTGAGCTTTACCCTAAGAATGCACGGCTTCCCTCCATTGCGTGCTTTCTTGCATAGAACCAATTCATATATATATTTTTTTTTCTTTCCTTTACTGTGCCGCGTGAACACCCCATTGGGGGGGGGGGTCATCATGGTTCACGATCGCTGCGAAATATTGCCTTAACAGTTCATTTTAAACAGATATTTTTTCACATTAGCTCGTATATCAAAGTGACCTAATGAGCTCACAATGCTGATATTGTCAGAGAAATCATCTTAACCAGGTTTGTCTTCACACGAGCTTGCTTTATGTGGTAGGTACGTTGGAAAGGAGGCATTGTGTTCCTCGGATATGCTGTCTGCTTTGTAAAGTACATGGCCCCAAAATTAGTGGGTACTTTGCAAGTTGCTGGGATTTCATGAGGGAATGCGTAAGGCAGGCACACAAAAGCATTGGCATGACATCCTGTTGTTTCTTCTTTGAGTCTGTTGCACCATGTAAAAAATATCTAAGAATGTTTCAAGTGTTCAGTGCGGTTAGGCATAGGCAAGCTGCTAAGAGTAGCTGCATGTAGTTCCAGCAACGAGCCAGTTTGCATCTAAAAATTCATAAATGCATCATTCTCCCTCCTATGCCAGGCTAACCTGTATTGTAGCACATAAAATCCTCTGCCAAATAGAGAAAGCTGTCTTATTTTGTTACAGAATTGAGTTGGAGGCCACTTGGGTTGTACCTGTGCATTGTGCAGTATTTCCCACAAGGATCTCAGTAGTCTGCTAAATTGTCGTTCTGCTGTGAGCTCTGACGGCGGTCTTTAAAAACAACGGATGCAGTGTCGTTCAAAAATGGACACATGCCAATGTCTACCTTGCATTGTGTTCATCACACCTAATCTGCACCCTTTGTCAAAATATATGCAGCCCACCAAGTTTGCTTCTGGACCATGCAGTGTGGTGTCTTTGATTTACCAGCTTTCCGAATGACTCGAGGCTGCTAGGGAACCCATTGAGATGTATACTTCTAATGGAGTGGTACTTAGTGTAATAATGACGGTAGTAATAGGAATTAATTTGTTTAGTACTCACATGAGTAGTAGTAGTAGTAGTAGTGAAAACATTTATTTATTTATTTATTTATTTTCAAAAGGAAGAGTTAGGGAGTAGGGGTATGGGGATAGATAGATGTGGAGCTTCAGTGGTCGGTCTTCCCTAGTCCAGGATCCTGTTGGCCTCCGCCGCTGCCTTGGCCCTCGTCACCAGCATAAGCTGTGTGCTCGGGTCGGAGTCAGCCAGGAGGGCCTCCCACTGCTCTAGACTAGGGCTATTTACCTTTGGTAGTAAAGGGCTTTTTTCGCAGCCCCAGGTGGCGTGGTACGTTGTGGCGTAGCCCCCACACCACACGCACTCTTTTGCGTATCTGTTCGGCCACATTTTGTGATACATGGCTCTGCTTGGGTAGGTGTCTGTTTGTAGTCGTCTGAGCGTGGTGGCCTGCTCTCTGTGGAGGATATCCGCAGGAGCCGAGTACTTCTTGCGCGCTTCCAACAACGCCTTCATTGCCTCCCCGTAAGATTCTGGCGCGCTGAAGGGTTCGACCGGCAAACCCGCCCTCCGGTTCGTGAACCCTCGGACAACGGTGTCTGCCATGAGATTTCCCTCAACCCCAGTGTCAGGGACCCAAATGATGGTGTGTTGAATGCTTGTGTTGTTTGATCCATGTCTGTGTTGTTTTTGTTCGAAGAGGATACTCGCGGCTTTTCGGCCGATCCTTCCATCTCTGTATGCCCTTGCTGCAGCCTGAGAATCCGTCGCTATCCAGTAACTCAGTCCCTGCCGATTGGCTTCAGTCAGGGCTAGAGCTATGGCGATCTCTTCCGCTGCTTGTGTTGTCCATGTGCGCACTAATGCACCAGTAATTATTAGACTTCACATGAGTACATAGGCTCCTGTATGGGTACACAAGGCAGGCAGATCTGTTGCAATCTATGGGAAGGAGAGGTTTTAGATGTGGAGGGGCAGGAGGCCAGCGTATTCAGAGATTTTTTCTTTGCCTCATTTAAATGTAAAAAGGGGACAGGTGGTTCTATGACAAAAAAGAAAAATGAGCGGGCGCTTCGACAATGGCTAGCATGGCTTGCGATGACACAAAGAGCCCGTCAAGATGTTTGACACTTTCCTGTCGCTACTTCCAGTTTCATGGCATCATGATGTGTCGTCGCTTCTAGTTTGTTGACGTTCCCTAATATGTGCTGGCACATAACATGAGAAAGTGAAGCTTATTTTCTCGTTCGTGTCCGAGCCTTCTTCTCAAGAGCATGCATCACGTCATGATTAGTCATACACCTCATAATATCCACCGACCATGTGTGATCATGAGACCTCTTAATTGGCATCGACCTGGGTGTTACAGGAGATGCTGCTAACCAAACCGATGAGCTCGTTATGCTGTCCCATAAAACTTCTGCACTCATGGATGTGGACAACTTTGCAATGTATATTATCACATATGTCCATAAGCTCCTACAGCACCAGGAAAACTAGTACGAACGATGTTACGGATGAGGTGGCGCACATCCCAGTTAAATGAGAACTGTGATAAAGGCAAGTTAATGGGTACACTCAGTTGTCAATGGAAGCTTAGAAGACACCCTTATAACCCTGACTTCTCAGCAACCAGTGTGTAGAATGAGACTGGAAACACAAAGAATGCAAGGCTGAGCATCAGTGGAGATCACATCCACATTGGCTTTTCTCTAGCTGTTATGAATTTGTATGAGGCTTTTAGAGGGGGTGAGGGTTATAGACTAGTTACACGAATATAATGCAAGTTTTTTATTTTCCTCTATTCATCAGTCTCAGAAAGCCTGTCGTGTTATATTTGAAACCAAGTTACGAATGTAACAGGATTTTTTACTTGCTGTTTCTCACGATTGTACAGTGACCTTCACCACTTGACTTGCCATCTCCTAGTAGGAGAAGGCAACATTTTCATGACTTCAGGCCGTGAATGGGCACTGGAGAAGGCGGCGATGAAGGAATAAAGAAGGTGGCACAGGCCATTGAGAAGGAGAAGGTACTAGAAGAAGCTTAAGTAGTGGAAACAAAAAAGAAAATGGGCACTGGGATTGAGCTGCTTGAAACACACGGCGGCATTGGCACGTGTTGATAGTCTGATGCCCTGCAGCGGTTGATAATGTCACACATTCAATCAATCAATCAATCATGTTTATTTCCTTAAAGACCCCTTTTCAGGGGAATTACATAAGGGGTGGGTACAACGTTTGGTGCGACAAAGTAATCATGCGTTATGATGATGACAAAAAGGTGTTAGCTCTGCGTGCGAAGTTCGCGGGACAGGTTATTGTTGCAATGTCAACGGGAAGGCCATTCCAGTCCGCGGCGGTGCGTGAAAAAAATGAAGCTGCGAAGGTGACTGTGCGTGCACGTGGACGGCTGATCTGGAGTTGATGGAGAGTGCGGTGAGATATGCGTGCCGGAGGGACGCAGGATTTCTGGTGTGTTTCCAATGAAGGCAACATATCTGATGCTTTGCTATTCTTGTGCACCATCTGTGTTTCTATTTTTGTTCAGCCTTCTGTGCCTTGTTTGGACTTGCATGGCTTGGAAACTGTGTTGGCTTTAGAATCATCATTCTTTTTTTTTTAAATGTCAAGTTCTCCTTCCTGTCATATTCGTGGTCATGTTTGGATACGTGCAACTACGATATCTTTTTGTTTTCTTCCATCGCTGTGGTAATGGGACCTTTCTCTTACACGCAGATTTTTTTTTTGCCGGACTCATTGGAATCACATTGAGCATTGATACAGAAACACTTCCTTCCTTGAACATTCTGCAACCCATGTTTCCTCATATCAATGCACATGTTGCAGAATGCCTGTTGGTGACTTTGGGCAGACACGAGATTGGGCCGTGGGCATTTCTTAACTTTTGAATGCATTTCTTTACTTATGAACTTTTTGCTTTATTAGGTAGAATTTTTGTGGAATATGTATGGACATAGCTGTCATTGTGGAAAGCTGTAACAATATTGATGAGTTGTGCTGAATGGTTTGTTGCTTTTCTTTTTTTAAGTCATTTCGTGCTGCTGTTTACCTTTATGGAGGGTGTTCCTAACTGTTGCTCCTGAATCTGCAAAATAGGTGCTTTTCTACGGAATGCATTTTACCAACATTGCATTTTGCTGTCAGTGTGATAAGTAGATACACACAGCTTTTGTGTGTGTAACTAGTTTAAATGGGTCATGGTGGTTTAGAGGAGCGTTTTCATGAAAATATCGATTTTCTGAGTTCGTCATATTTGCATTCGCCAGGTTCTTTACCATCGACAAGTACAGTTTGAAGCCGGGACTAGCATAGTTTAAGAAACGTTTTCCAAAAATTGTTCAGACACAATGCAGGAACTCGCGAGGGTGCATCAAAATACTTCCGTTCCCAATGTTTTCGGAATTTAAAACCTCCTGCTATGATGCACTCTGTTTGGTCTAGCTTGGTGGTGCAGCTCGCCGGGTTTCTTTGGCGCCAGTGTGGCATGCGCTTAGCCTGTTCAGTGCTTAGAAAAACGCCAAAAACAAAGATGCGACTTCACTTTGCACAGAAAAGTAAAGGACAGGCGTTTGTTGCCTTTGTCCTCATCCAACTTTGCCCTCATCATCAACGATGATGGTGCTAAAGCCTTTCTACTTGCTTACGCAGTCGCTCGGTATCGACTACAACTTCCCTGCTTTTTGCCTGGATTTGCCTGGAGGACTACCCTTGCTGCCAAATGCTGCCCGTTCCCACGGACTCTTCTCAGCCGGACATTGTCCTGCCACTTTGAACTTCACGCCGTTGGACCACGAAAGCGCGCTGCCACCGCACTACGACAAGGAAGATGCACTGCCACCATCATCAACCAGCGTGCAGTGTATAAATAGTCGACTCATGCATCCACTCGTCAGTGGGCGTGGGACAGCAGCGATGATGGTGCTAAAGCCTTTCTACTTGCTTACGCAGATCAGTTGCCCACTTTCACTATATTCTAAGCGTACTAGTAATCGCTGTTTACTGCTTGTCCCATGCCCACACACTTGGGTATGCACCGTTGCCGATTGTATTCATGTTGTGAAGTTACTTTTGTTGTCAGGTGATGTAGAGTCGAACCCTGGTCCCAACAAGCAAGGCCTGTGTAATGAGGATATATTAGTTGCAATTAATGACCTCAAAATATTATGGAATCACATCTTGGGGAAGTAATGGCATCTCTGAGCGAGGTAAAGGCCAGCCAAAAATAGCTTGAGGCCGGTGAGAAACAGTTAGAGGCCAGTCAAAAGCAGCTTGAAGATACGGTGTCAGATGCATTACATCGACTGGCAGCTCTCGAAGCAAAGGCAAGCGATTCTACAGCTCTTCTGGATGGGGCTGACGTGAAACACTTTGTAACTAAAGCAGTTCATGATGAAAGCTATCTTCTGCGGATGTGCCTTGGTGAATTTGAAGATCAGTCTCGAAGAGATAATCTTATATTTTACGGTGTCGATGATGCAGCAGATGAAACATGGGCGGAATCTGAGCAGGAGATACGGAGGCACCTTCTGAGCTCATTTTTCCTGGAAATAACCGATGAAGGCATTGCAAGGGCGTATTGCCTTGGAGCTTTCGTTCAAAAGAAATCCCGACCGATCGTCGTGAAGTTCGCGTCATTCAAAGTTAAAGATGGCATTCGGGCTCAGAGAACAAAACTGAAGAATACAGGCTTGTCTATACAGGAGGACTTTTGCAGAGCAGCTAGGCTCTCGTGGAAACAGCTCATGGACTATGGTAGAGCGAGTGGCCATAAATACAACCTGCGTTACAACAGGCTGTACATAAACAGAAAATCTATGTATATTTTGCTGACACAGATGCCGTATGCGAAGTTGAAGCGCCTAACGGTGGGACTCTGAAAATGATGCAACAGCCCCGCCTGCATCACCTCCACCTTCATCAGACATGCCTGCATCAACTTCTTCCTCAGGTTCACCATAGGAAAACGCAGCCGTTCAAGCATTACCGAATCCAGATTATTCGATGCCTTTCACTAACATTCACAGAATTTTAAATAAACCAGACTCATTGTTAGCTCTAGCCGACACGTTGCTTGCCAATGTGATTGTCCTGACCGAAACGTGGCTGTCTGCAAAAGTTGATTCTCGGGAACTGTTCTTTTGTGAAAAAAATTATAACATTTGTAGATTTGATTGCTGCGAGCTAGTTGGTGGTGGTGTTTTGATTGCTGTATCAGATCAAATTGCTTCCTATAGAGTTCCCGTGAATTCTTCACTGGAATTTCTCTGCACTTGCTTGCATTTGAACCACAAGGACGTTTTATTCTGCGTATGCTATCGACCACCCAGCTCACAGCCTTGCTTCTGCGATGACCTACATGACACCGATCATTCGGTCCTTTCTATGTTTCCGAGGTCTCCTCTTTATATTTTTGGCGATTTCAACCTTCCCGCAATTTCATGGAACAGCCCCTCTTTTCATTTCTTACGTCCTCTCTGAAAATGTCCTGCATTCATTGAATTGTGTTCTACGTTCAACCTTGAATCTTTAAAGAACCAACCTCAGTGGCTGTGGTGCTCGGCTGCTGTCCCGAAAGACGCGGGTTCGATCCCGGCCGCGGCGGTTGAATTTCTTTGGAGGAGAAATTCGAGGCCCGTGTACTGTGCGATGTCAGTGCACGTTAAAGAACCCCAGGTGGTCGAAATTTCCGGAGCCCTCCACTACGGCGTCTCTCATAGCCTTAGTCGCTTTGGGACGTTAAACCCCATAAACCAAACCAAACCAAAGAACCAACCCGTGTTACTCAGATATCTGCCAACATACTTGATCTTGTGCTAACCACCTCTCCTGAAACTATATCTTCAATCAGCTTTCTTCTGGGCTTAAGTGACGATAGTGCAATCCACCTAACTATGCCTTCACGCTCGGCTCGCTCTCCAAAAAGATACAAGCTACTTAGGAACTACAGCAAGGTAGACTCTCAAGCTATTAATGCAGAGCTCGAGCGCTTTTCCGACACCTTCTTCGCGCAGTTCTGGAGTCGGTCCACTCAAGAAAACTTGCAGATATTTAAAACGAAGGTGAATGATCTCGTAAAAGAATTTATTCCCATTCGTCGCGTTTCCTGCTCCAAACAAACACCCTGGTTCAGTGTATCGCTAAAGCGTCTCCTAAATAAGAAAAAGTGCATTTTCCGGCAGCTGAAAAATTCAAAAATTGCTGATAAATGGCACCTTTGTCGTGCTGTCACGTCAGAGTACAAGCAGGTGCTGCAGAGCGCTAAGCATGTTTTTCATCGTGACATACTGCCTCGTTTGCTCGTTTCCAACCCACAAAAATTTTGGAACGTCATTGATATGCACAAAACAAAAGAGATGCGACTTCGCTCCATAAATAATATCTCGGTTCCACTTCACAAGTGCTGCATTGCTTTGAAGAATACATTTTTCTCATCCTTTACTAATTCCATGGTTTCCACTTTACCTGATATTGCGGTTTCAGAATTGGTTCACATGGTTCACCAGGGTGGAGATTTTGGCAAGTCGGTAATGATCCATAACATAAGAGTAGCGCAAAACCGGGACGACTGACAAAAGGGGAGAGAACACAAACCTACAACGTAGCGCCTGTGTTGTGGGTTTGTGTTCTCTTCCCTTTTGTCCGTCGTCCTGGTTTTGTGCTACTCTTATGTTATGTTATGGTTCACATGGAGCCTATAAGCCGCCGTGGTGGCTCAGTGGTTATGGTGCTCTGCTGCTGACCCAAAAGACGTGGGTTTGATCCTGGCCGCGGCGGCTAGAATTCCTTTGGAGGAGAAATTCTAGAGGCTCATGTACTGTGCGATGTCAGTGCACGTTAAAGAACCCCAGGTGGTCGAAATTTCCAGAGTCCTTCACTACGGCGTCTCTCATAGCCTAAGTTGCTTTGGGACGTTAAACCCCATAAACCAAACCAAACATGGAGCCTATAACTATCAGTGATGAAGGTTTTACCAGGCTTATTCAGAAAGGAAAGCTTGCTTCAGCTGCAGAAGTCAACAGTATTAGTTACAAGTTCTTGAAGAGTACATTTTTATATTCATACATGGTGTTGTCCGAAATTTTTACGCAGTCCATCCGCAGCGCATCACTGCCTGACGACTAGAGGATTGCCAAGGTGGTTCCGGTCCACAGGTCTGGTGATGTTCATAATCCTAATAACTACAGACCCATTTCCTTAACGTCTATTCCATGCAAGCTCCTTGAACATATCTATTCACACCTTTCTGATTATCTGGGATCTAATTCGTTTTTTACAGATTCACAGCATGGTTTTTAAGCATCATTCCTGTGAAACTCAGTTAATTGCATTCACTAATGACTTGATTTTTGCACTGGACCACTTTGCTCTCATTGACTGTATATATATTTTCTTTGCAAAGGCTTTTGACACCGTGTCACACCAACTGTTGCTTTATAAGTTAAAAAAATTAAGTATTGATAATGGTATTTTAAATTGGATTGAGTGTTTTTTAGTAATCGAAGTCAGTATGTAAATGCTAACGATCATGACTCCCCCATTTCCCCCATAACCTCTTGCGTTCTGCAAGGATCAGTTCTAGGACCTCTTCTTTACGTTATCTATATTAATGATCTTCTCAGTTACTTCAAAAATAAGATTTTTCTCTGATGACTGTGTTTTATACAGAGAAGTTTCTAACCCAGATGATGCATGCACTGTTCAAAATGATCTCAACATAATTGGAACTTGGTGTAATACCTGGCTTATGAAACTAAACGTTAACTAATGTAAATTAATGAGAATTACGCGCACGACTAGTCACAACATTCCGTGCTCATACTCCTTCGATGACGCCCCACTTACCCAATTTAACAAGTATAACTATCTTGGTGTTGAAATAACAGATGATCTGTCCTGGAAGGCTCATATTGAAAACTATATTACTAACAATGCCAACCGCATGCTCGGCTTCATCCGTCGCAACTTTTCCCTTGCCCCTATCCCTGTGAAACTACTGCTCTACAAAACACTCGTCCGTTCAAAAATTGAGTACGCTGCTCCAGTATGGGACCTATACACTAACTCTCTCATTGTGTTGCTTTAATCCGTCCAAAATCGCTCTGCAAGATTCATATTGTCTAATTATTCCCGCCATGCCAGTGCTTCAGAAATGAAAAGAACGCTTAATCTTCCGGATCTTGCCATACGGCGCGACATTTCACGCCTCTGCACATTTCATAAAATATATTACGGCAACGAAAACCTAAAGCAGTCCCTGTTTATTCCTCTGGTGGACATATCATCCTGCAGAGATCACCACCTAAAGGTGCACATTCCACAGCGCAGGACTGTCCCATATTTTAATTCCTTCGTCCCGAAAACTGCCTCGGACTGGAATCACCTGCCCTCCACATTGTCGTCATCAAGGATTCTGAGAAATTAAAGGATACTGTTAATGCTTATCAATTGCAACTGTTTATTTGTTTGTTTCTTTTTATTTTTTATTTTTCTCCCCACTCCTCTGTAATGCCTGACCGGCCTTGAGAGTAATAAAATGAAATGAAATCATCATTATCAGCCTGACTACGCCCTCTGCAGGGCAATGACCTCTCGCACATCTCTCCAATTAACCGTGTCCTTTGCCAGTTGTGGCCACCGTATCCCCGCAAACTTCTTAATCTCATCCGCACACCTAACTTTCTACCGCCCCCTGCTACGTTTGCCTTCTCTTGGAATCCACTCCGTTACCATTAAGGACCACCGGTTATCTTGCCTTTGCATTACACGTCCTGTCCAAGCCCATTTTTTCCTCTTGATTTTGACTAGGATGTCATTAACCTGCATTTATTCCCTCACCCACTTCGCCTGCATCTGATCTCGTAACATTACACTTATCATTTGTCTTTCCATAGCTCACTGCGTTGTCCTAAACTTAAGCTGAGCCTTCTTTGTTAGCCTCCACATTTCTGCTCCATAGGTGAGTGCCAGTAAGAGACAGCTGTTGTAGACTTTTCTCTTGAGGAATATTGGTAACCCAAAACCATCAGAGAGTAACAATGTTGGCAATTTAACAACAGGACAATGCCACGAGAATCGCATGCCAGATCCTCCTCGTGGGAGTTGCGCACGCAAGTCTGGCAGCGTAGTAACAATGCTCGAGTTACAAAAACTGCGTGCCGCATACTTTATCACTGTGCAATGCAATTAAGTTGGCTGTTTGTATATGTCGAGCACTCACCCCCCTGTTCGCGCTGCTTACTTGTTGTATAAGTCCTATTTCAAATCTCTACCCCTCCCCACTTCTTCCCGCCCCCTCCCAGTGGTGCGGCTGGTCATTTTGTGTGGCTGGAGCAATTAATGAAGGTGATGCCTTGATTTACCTTCGTCAAACAAAATATTTTAATAACTAATTCAGGAAAACTTGTCTGGGTAATATCAAACTGTATTATAATACCCACATCTACCACTGCGGGGCGCACTCCTGGGCTATATGTCATCCTCCAGGCTCATCTTACTCGTCGTTGCTCTGTGAGGCTGCGGGGCATAGCCATGCCTTTAGTCCATGGTCATTTCGATGTCTGAATGATATAAATGTACTCTCACTGCCACTTTCTAGGCTGTGACTTTCGCTGTGTTTCACGTTTCCGTGCCACCAATTCTGAGCGTCCAGGTGCGGCACCTGAACCGGTGGCAGCACGGTGCGACCGGAGGAGGCCGCCGCGAGACGTTTGACGTCACACACTCCTCCCGCCTGGCCGAGCGGCAACTGGCGCGTGCGCACAAAACCTGCAAAATAACACCATCCGCGCAAAAATGCTTGTATTTAAGACTGCAACCCTAGACAATCGCTCCTTCTAAATACATTTTCGGCGATTTGACAGAAAGTCGCAATTTAATGTAGTATCCCTTTAAGGGATGCAATACTGGGAGCAGGCTCTTTATTTTCGCCTTCAAACTAATAATTTTGTTGTTCTCATCCACTTTATAGCGGGCTGCTATATCTCTAATATTAGCTCATTTCAGAAACTTCTACCTGCGCTGCCCTGCTTAAACATTGCAGTAACTTCCGATATAATTTTTTTAAAATTGACTTGCGAACATACAGTAGACTCATTAAGGTGCAGTCGGTACAGATGAAGAATGCGAGAACACCTGGTTGGTTGGCTATACACTCGGTGTGAAATGAATGTAAGAGTCTTTAACTTCGCGTGTCCTTCGGTTAGGACAGACTCTTGCAGTGGCAGCGACTTTTGCCAAATCCGTACAAGAATACTCTCGGAGCGTCCACGGGGCTCTATCGACGCAAGCAGGAGGCTTAAAGTAAGCAGAACTATAAAACGGCCAAATTGAATAATCGGCGTGAGCCAGTGGCAGGGCGGCGGTGCTTCCTTCGTGCTGAAGCTTCCCATGCTCCCGCTCAAGCGCTGCCCACCTAGCATGAACCTCGTCCAAGACAGCAGTTCCGGAAGTTGAAGGTTCGGCTAAGTGCCGTTGTACGGTACGGTCGCTTATGGGCGGATCCGCCAGACAGGTGGACTGGCGGACCGCCCGACCAGACAATAGGTATCCGCCCCGTCCGGCGGGCGGATGGAAAGTTGGTCAACTTCAACTTTTGGGCGGACGAGTGGATCTGCCTGGCGACCGGATTGTAGCGATTGGCTGCTTTTTACGGGAACTCTGCCGGGGCAAGATGGCTGTCCGTCGACTGAACTGGGGATCGAGGCATAGGTCATGGCTGTAGTGGCGGCAGCTATACCGCGAAGCATATTATATTGGCCACAATCATGTTGATATTACAAGTGTTCAGAGCAACTGCGAACTTCTCCGCGTGCAGCAGCGGCGAGCGACAGTTTCCGGAGTTGAATTTTGTTATCATCGACGCTGATGGAGTTGACAGAGCGCCTCTTCAAACTGATGCAACACCTACGCGCTGGCGGTGTCACGCAGTGTTTATATGGAGCTGTGTGTGGTTGTTAGAAGCGTTCCTAATTCCTGCAAGGATCATCACGCACAGCGGCAAGTAACAGCTGCTCACGGTGAACTGTACTTGCATGAGTGTCCGCGTAGTGAAAGTGATTGCGATCGGAGCGAGTGCTTTTACGTCAAGGCAGTGAAATGTGCACCTGCGAGAGCTTACTACGCACGCCTGCTTTCCGAATGCTGAAATGAACGTGGCGCTGTGCAGCTAGTCGCATTCGTTGCGATAACCCACCGTGGTGGCTTAGTGGTTACGGCGCTCGGCTGCTGGCCCGAAAGATGCGGGTTCGATCCCGGCCGCGGCGGCTGAATTTCTTGAAGGCGAAATTCGAGAGGCCCGTGTGCTGTGCGATGTCAGTGCACGTTAAAGAACTCCAGGTGGTCGAAATTTCCGGAGCCCTTCACTACGGCGTCTCTCATAGCCTCAGTCGCTTTGGGACGTTAAACCCCAATAAACCAAACCAAACCAAGCATTCGTTGCGATGGCTGTAGTGATCGCGACCGAAGCGTGCACATGACGTTGTTTCTGCTACGCATTCATTACCATTTTGATCGTGATTCATGTTGTCACTGTGCTTGAGAATTGCCGTGTGTGCGACGTGACGCGAGCTTGGCTGCACGGCGGTCGGACTGTTTTCTGCGGCGACAACAGCGATGTCGCCATCCTTCTGCGCCTTGGAGCTCCATTCAGTACATTTTGTGATGATGGGTGCTCGGGTTACGACTCTCCGGAGGAACTGTGTAACCTGTGTGAAAACATCGGTACAGTGCAAATGTATCTTCGGGAGCATCATTTCTTTTTATTTCCTGCTGGCTGTGCGCACATTTGCCTGCAATAAATATATCGGCGTGATGAATGGGTGACTGAACACTTCCTCTAGCCATTTCGATTTAGGTTGTAACAACATGGTATTACACGATTACAAACAAGAATCACTACCACTTTTAAATCACGGCTGGTTGACAGTGTACAAATCTCTAATATATGCCAACTCGTCAGTCTGTTTTTCATGAAAATTTCAATTGATGTAGCGCAGAAAAAAAAGTGTGGCAGCAGCTTATGCAATGAAAACTGTCCACAGAGCAAGTTGGGCATAATGAGTCTTGATGAAAAGGAAGAAAAAAATATTGAGAAAACCTTTGCCATTGCTTTTTCTCTTTCTGCTTAGCAGTGTTAAGTCAATATTGACAAATGCTTGGCAGTATTCAGTTTAAGTGGGATGTTGGTTTCCGCTGCAATCAGAAAAATGCAGTGGTCTTCAAAAACCTCATGGGCAATGATAGTGTTTGTTGTTGATTTTGCCCACGGTCCTTTTCGATCCGGAGATCAGTGGTACGAAACTGGATGTGTTCGCAATGCTATTGTTGCAGACCTGCTCGCGAAATTGGCTTTATTGGTGTTAAGCAGTTGTTCAGCAGCACTTCCTGGGCCAGCCACAACAATTTGTTTCACAAGACAACATGCATTTGCATATGTCTATCTGTCTACATGCATTTGCAATGCATTTGCATATGTCTATCTGCTACGTTCATTTGCCTGTGACTGCTTGCTACGGACATGGTTACTTGCAGACTGCAAAATGAGCTCTGTGGAGCTGGTAAAGCTAGGCTAGGAACAAAGATAATGGGAACAACACCACTGCACAGGGTAGCAATTCTTGCTCTGTCGTCGTCCCTTAGCACAGTTTTGACATCCCAACTTGCCACTGGTTCACCCCAGCGTACCCTATGATTAAGTTCTGTGAAATTTACATTAAGCAACTATGTGAGAGAAAGCAGGTTGTGTAGGCGTATCTAGTGCATGCTGTGCAGATAGCTTCCTGCCTCATCATAGCCTGGCCCCTCTGTGTTTCTTACCCTTCATCACCCAGCACCTAAGGCCCATTTTTGGGGCATTGGAAAATCACAAAACTGCAAATCACAAAACACATTTCATACTATTGCCCCTGCTAGATTGTTTTGGCCCATTAAATTTTTTCATACAAATCGGCAAGCTTTTAGAAAACATTTCTGCAATAGCCATCTTTCTCTTGTTCTTCACGACATGCACCTCGACTGCAACATCTCCCTATGATGCTTTTTTCTTTTCCTTTGAAAAAGCATGTGAGTCCTTTATTTATGTAAGGCTGGTTTTCTCATTCTTTAACTTGCATCGAATAGCCCTAACTGGATCCAAGCTTAAACAGCCAGCCGTCAGCAGATTTCCCTTGCCATCCTGGCATCCTGCCTTTTCCTGCAATCTCGGACGTCCCCATGGCACTCTCTTGGGCCTCAGCTTTTTATTACTTGCATTATTACCTTCCCTTCACTGTTTTATCATATGCCTTCACTGACAGCTTTATGGGGTCTGCCACCTTGCAATCAACACGAGCATTTCAGTTCTTTAAACAACATTTTACATTCTCTGGATTGGCCTGTTTGCTAATGTTACTAAGAATTCACCAATATTTTTTTTATTTTCAGCATTAGATTTTGCCGACTTATAAGGCCTCCCAATAAAGGTATATTCACTGTATACTGGTTCAAATACTCACCTAATAATCCTCATACACCCGCCTACAACCTATGATATTTACACCCCGACGTGTCCTTAGTATCATTGTCTTCCAAGTTGCTTGTGTTCAAATCCTCTGTCTGGCATTAGCTTGGGTATTCTAATGGTGCATGCCACAAATCTAACTTAACTAAAATTCTGGAATGAGTTCAGACCTGAGCCGCTTGTTTTATTCTCTCAGACTATTTTTGAAGCTCCAGTGTAAGAGCACTAAAGGTGAATCTTCAAATTTCTGCATGTCGTGCAGAAACTGCTGATTTTTTTAACTGTTTATTGTCACATAACCAACTAATCTGTTCTGACTCATGGTTCCTTCTGCACTAGTTGCACAGGCAGTGCTGTGTCTCAGTTAGCTCATGCCACTGCATTTCAAGATTCATTGTTGTTTTTGCCACAAAAGGCTGGAATGGCCTTCCAACTCACAGGGCTAGCTATCCTCTTGTGCTTTGAGCTGGTCACTCTAGAAATTCATGCAAAATGATGTTCATCCAGAGAATTAGGTAAATCTCCCAAGGCGAAAATTTGTGATAGGGGAGTAATTACTCATTCGTATCAACTCAAGTGAAGCCATAAGGCTACAAAGAAAACCTACAAAGCTTTCCTTTGTAGTGGTATGGCTGTACTTGGATGCTAATGGTTAATTAGTTCTTATTAGTAAATTACAAACTCATCAAGTTCCTACATGGTGGATCATGTTAGCTCACCACTCAAGTATTGTCATTTAGTACTCTTTAGGTATAATAAACGTTAAAATAAGTTCTAATGAAGTGCTTAGCCACTTGCTCAGCTCAGCAAACCAACACAATGCTATCTTATGCGTAAGAACTTTCCTCACAATCTATTTCAAGTAATATCGAGGTAGATTTACACAATAGTTTGTCGGATGGTATACAGTTGCATTTAGGCTAACTTGCATACTGCACAAGCTAGGTGTAGCCAGCTAAACTCATGCACTGAAAAGCTAAGCATGCATTACTGTGCCTATCTGTGTCAAACTTTCCTTGGTGCTTCTCTCTTACTGTCTCTTCAGCTAAGCAAGTCATCGACTTCATAACATGGCTCAGTGAGAATGCTGCAAATGCATACTTTTGCATGTGACTTTTATATATTCAGGATAGTGTTAGCAGGACTGCTGGTTCATCTTAAGCACAAAACCCACCAACTTCAAGTTGCAATATCTCCAGTAAGGGAGCTATGATGCCGTGCAATAAAATGAAATTACAAATAAGCTATTTAAGTATGTGACAGGTATATGTGCATACGTTCTCTGATACAGCGTTAAAGCAATGTCTAAAGTTATTTTCACTGATCAGTAAAATGTAGAATGGCTGAATGTAACGATGACCAGTTCCCAAGGTAGCAAGCTAAAGTGAGCATTGCTAACTGTTAATAGATGTTCATACCACTTAACATGTGCTGAATTTTAGAGTGCTTTTAGTTGCTGACTATCAACATGTTCTGCTAAATACACCCATATCACTGCCAGGGTGCTTTCAAAGAAAAATAAACTGAGGCATTGACAGGCAACAGAAATTTGGAAAAGACCAATATGAAGTTAGGCCAGAGAATGCCAAAGAAAAACAGAAAAGCAGTGATGGCTTTTGTCATTTCATGGCATCTCTATACTGCAACTTGAAGTTGACGGGTTTTGTGCTTAAGATGAACCAGCAGTCCTGCTAATACTATCTTGAATATATAAAAGTCACATGCATAAGTATGCCTTTGCAGCATTCTCACTGAGCCATGTTATGAAGTCGATGTCTTGCTTAGCTGAAGAGACAGTAAGAGAGAAGCACCAAGGAATGTCTGACACAGATAGGCACAGTAATGCATGTAACAATTGCTCTTGCTCTCCTATTCCATACCTCTCAAGTGTCAATTATCTCGGTGTCCATTTCGATTCTAACATGTCCTGGAACGCTCATTTGGCTAATGTTTGTGAAAGGCTGCACAAAATAGCCGGCCTGCTATATTCTATTAAAGCACTATGCCCAATTTACATAAGGAAAACAATAGCACATGCATTGGCGTACACTGTGCTGCGATATGGAATTTGTTCTTTTTATTTCTGTTCAGTGTTTTGGCGCAACATAGTTAATTCTTTACTAAAATCTATAATTCGGGCTGTGATGTATTGTGTGCACATTACTAACAATTCCAGTCTTTTTTCATGCTCGCACATGCCGGCTGCATTTGGCGTCTTCGCCAAATGCAGCCGGCACAGCGCGCTAGCGCGCTATGGCTGCGCAGAAGACGCAACGGGGACACCTCTCCTGGCCACGTCATCAGCGCACGTGTTTGCGGTCCGATGGGCAAAACTTGCGCCGTACCGAGAAGGCTCACACCCGGAGAAGAAAGGCTGCTAGGCGATTCGAATCGGGAAACAAAGGTTGTGGGGGAACGCTCGGCACCAGAAAAACCGGTTCAGAACCGAAAGTCGACGATTTTGCCCATCGGGGCACACCTTTTTTGACGTCACACTGTTTACATCAGGGAGAGGTCTATTCCAGTCCGCCTGCTTGGCGAATCCGCCCAAAAGCGATCGTACAACGGCCACTACGCGCACGGGCGTACGATGAAGCCTGTCTGCACATGCCCGACGCGCGAACAGGCGGGAGCGGGGCGCAGATAGCTGTGCATGTCAGATGGGCGCCTGCGCACGGGCGCTCCCGCGCGCGTCGAAAGGGGGTCCGGTTTATAACAATCGGAGGACAGGGTGGCTTTCGGGGACTCTCTTCTTCATGGCTTGAAGCTCTTTCAGGTTCTCTCAAGTTTTCTTGGAAGCCTTTGAGATCCCCAACGATCCGTTATTCACGGCTTGCCGTTCTTTCAGTCGGCTCGCGAGTTGGAGCGAGCCAGCACCAGGAGCATGGAGATGCAGGCCCGTTTTCGATGTCCGTCGCCGCGCGCTGCTGGGCGCGCAGGCGCTCCGCAGGTACGCCGAGGAAGTGTTCGTCGAGTTGCCGCTTAATACACGCTGTCACCGGCGCTGGCCTTGGTGCTGCGAGGTCATCATCGGCCGGTACTCGGTCAGCCTAAAAACCCGCCGACCGGCTTCTCATTCAGCGGCGAGTGCAACTGGGTCTTGTCGACGGCGAGCCTCGCCAGCGCAAGCGCGGCAAGCGTCGTTTTCATTTGTAGGCTTTGCGCCAGTAGAGTGCAATTTACCCCTTACTTTCCTCATTTCTACCATCGCCGCCTCTCCATTCGTTCTCATCTTTTTCTCCTGGCCGCTTTGATCGGTGACCTTGGAAAAGCATCATCCACGCGACTGCTCGATGTGGGCTCTGTGCAATGGCTCACGCCGTAAAAAAATGAGGGAACCCTTCCTTCCATGAACTTCTCCGCATCCAGCATTCACCCCGCAAGGCTTCTTCGCGCGGAGATGCGAGGAGAGTTTTTGCGTTTTGCTACTAGGCAAGGGCGGGCTCGTTCGCTCTAGTTTCGCAGGGTGCCTCCAGCGGAGGTGAGCGTTCGTAGGCGCTTAGTGCTGGTTGACTTGGTCCTTAAATAGTAAGAAAGAAGTTATTTTTAAAGTGCTGCGGCGTGTCGAAGCGATTTTTTCGCTCAGTTGTGTCAATATATTCTGTGATCTTGATGGTGATGAAACGACCCATATATTCTCACAAGCACTAAGATCAGGTGTTACTGGCTTTGCAACCCTGTTACCACAAAAGCTGCTGCGAGGGGAACACAAGGTGCGAATTTATTCGGGCGAAGTCGCTTAACACACGTGCTTTTTTTTTCCAGGCAGAAGTCTACCTGGTGCCTCCGAAAGTATTTTCTAGTCGGGCAATCACGTCTGAGACAGAGAGGAACCCAGGCACAGCTGGCGTCCAGCCTTTCCTCAGGCTTCCACCGCCGGCCTCAGCTGTTTGGACGGTCATGCAGCAGGCTGCATCCTCGCCGTTCAAATAAAACTGTCCATCCCCCGAAACTTTCAGTTCTGAGCTTATATGTGGACATCCGCTGTAATTTCTACAACAAACGTGACAAATTGGCGCGCGATGGCTGCCCTGTGCAGAGCGTCTGCTTTGTAGCATCTTTCCCTGCCCGTCTTCTGGTACCAAGCAGTACACAGCTGTTAGAAGACGTTACGTAATTAAGCGTTTGCCACTCGTGTTTTGTCAATGTCTTTGAACTCGGAAAATATTTGATCGTAAACACCTGTCACTGAATCATTGAGCATGTTTTTTTGTACTCCTACTGGAAATAAATAAACATGACTGCTTCTCATCAGGTTGTGTGTCATTCTGCTGCTGACGTAAAAATCAACAGCACTGAAGATTTACCAAGATATATATTTTATATCAAAATTATACACGGTCCCTGCAACGGTTTTCAGCGAGGGTAAGAAAAGTCGAAGTACTGATAAATATTTAATAGGTCTCCCTGAAAAAAAAAATTCTAGCATTTGTAGCACCATAAATATTGGCTATTAAAAACAGGCCTCCGACTTTTCTAGACTCGTACATCGGAGCGAGCCAGAAAAACAGGCGGGGAATCTTCCCCGCCAGCGATCAACAGCCGGGTTGTTTACTTTCTTTTTCGCCGCCCACTCCGCCTCCGCTGTGGAAGGGAGCAAGGTGTCCAGCCGGTTGTGCACGCCGTCTCCTTCGCGTGCTTCGTTTGCAAACGTCAGTGGGGTTTTCGGCCAGCCTAAGAGAGCCCCTGACAGGTGGCATCACGTGTGCCTTGCGAAGGCGAGAATTCGCGCGCACCTTCGGCCCTGAACCTTACCGCGAGGTAGGGCGAATTTCGCAAATTTTTCCATTCTCGTCTCGACTTTGAAGACTTGTACGCGGTATGAACGCTGAATAGTCTTTTTTACTGCATATAATGTACGCACCTTGAAGGCAGTTTCACGGACCCTTTAAACGTTCGCCCTGACGAGATGCGGCTGGAGTTCCTGGATAGAAGGGACACTCTTGTATGGCTTGCAGCAGGGTTTCTGGAGCTTTGGGTCTAGGTGCGCGGATTCGAAAAAAAAAATGCGCTTCTAGCCAATAACTGTGGTCTTGAGACACGGAAATGCGTGTAATGATGAACGTGCGTAATCAAGTAGGGGCTGGAAGCAGCAGAACTAAAGAGCACAAAGCCTCCTAGACTAGGTTGAATGGCGCATTAGAAGACCTCCGCAGTGCAAGCCCCAAGCATAGCGCAGCCTACGTTAGCACGCGCAGTCGTCTACTCAAACGTTCATAACTTCGCGCATACGTGTGCAGGACCTCCGTCACTCTGATTCAGCTGCTCAGGTTAAACGGTTATTGTCGCACTAGTCTGCAATCACTACGTTAGCACCAAATTTTGAAACAACCTATTAATTTCTACCCGCCGCGGTGGCTCAGTGGTAAGGCGCTCGTCTACCGAGCCGGAGTACCCGGGTTCGAACCCGACCGCGGCGGCCACTTTTCGATGGAGGCGAAACCCAAGAGGCGCCCGTGTGCTCTGCGATGTCAGTGCACGTTAAAGGGACTATGCAGTAAATTAATTGCGATTACGTAAAGCAGGCGACAGATAGGCATTCCATCACTCGTCACCCTAGCGCAAGAATTTTTGAGCTAGCATGAATAACAACGAAGTTATAGACGATTAAAAATCACGCTGCTCCTCTCCCCCCTCAACTCATACGCGCGGAGCACCAAGAAAAAATAAAGAAAACAGCTCTGGGACTGGGCCCCGCCCATGATTACGTCATTCGCTGACGTTCGGTTTGCGAATTCCGGTTGTCGCACCCAGCAACCAACAGCGTCAGCAGCGTCTCTCCCGTCTCTCTCCGCCTTCCTGGATCGCGGCGCACGTCGGTTTTCTTTGCTTATCACTGCGACAAAGGCACTGCGAGTGGTTCCCGAACTCCCTACAGAAATAGGCGGCAGAGGTAAATTGAAAACATATGTGTCAAGGCAATGCCCTGGCTCGTGCCCGAGGGGGTTGCGCGGCAGCTCGAGCAGACGATTTTCACGGCTACCGAAGCGTACCCGTGACGTCAAGGCTGCCGTGGCTCCAGCGAATGACAACGTGTGGTGGCCTGCCGACGTCACGGAACTAGTGACGTCTATTTTCCCGATTTTAGTTTCAAAGTAGGTCAGTACGAAGGCACCAATAGGCCCGCGAATTTAAAAAAAACGTGGTTTTTAAAAATTCATAATAAATTGCCAGATCAGTTCCGAAGACTCACACTTGGTGTGAATGCTTCTTAGCATCATTTCTAAGTACTGAAAACATTTACAAGTGACTTTTAATTCATTGCATAGTCCCTTTAAAGATCCCCTAGATGGTCGAAATTATTCCGGAGAACTCCACTACGGCACCTCTTTCTTTCTTCCTTCTTTCACTCCTACCTTCCTCCCTTCCCTTACGGCGCGGTTCAGGTGTCTGCCGAGATATACGAGACAGATACTGCGCCATTTCCTTTCCTTAAGAAACCAATTTAAAACCAATTATCAATTTCTGGGACGGTATTCACAAGGGCGATGAAATCCATGCCTAGGTGGGGGTGACTAAACGCGTCCCGCCTTCAGAGCAGAGCACTGCTGAGGCCTCATTGTGAGATAGCTGTATTACCCCGAGTCTCAAAGCCCTGCCCGGACCCGCTACTTATTAAATAGCTAATGAGCCAGGCTCGGACTCATCATGTAGTGTGCGAGGGCCGGCCCGTACCCCCTGCAGCTTAAGAGGTGCTCAGTGTGCGCATCTAGTCTGCTATTATCGGATACAACTCGAGAAGTAGTGGCAAATGCCCCTCGAAGGAGCCTCTCCAGCCAAAGTTGTCGACCCATTCTCCCCCTTCACCGAGCTGCTACCATGAAATCGCAGGAGGGGGCAGATAAGTGGGGAACAACCGCTGCTTATTCGTATTAACCTGGGGGTCGTGAAAATCGTTCGTCGCCGTTGGCTGGAGGGTCTCTTCTCAGAGGCATCTGCCACGTCGTTCTTGATAGTTTATGGTTTAGGGGTTTAATGCCCCAAGGCAACTCAGGCTATGGGGTTTTTCGTAGTGAAGGGCTCCGAATATCTCGACCACCTGGTTTTTTTTAACGTGCACTCATTTTGCACAGTACACGGTCTTCTAGAATTTCGCGTCCGTCGAAATTCGACCGCCGAGGCCAGGATCGAGTGCGCGTCTTTCGGGTCAGCAACCGAGCACCGTAACCACTAAGCCACCACGGCGGCTCTTGATTCTTGAATTATATCGGGCTATGCACATGGAAGGAAGGGGCCTGCAAAGCCGCTTAAATTGGAATAACGCGTGAAAATATTGCTTTGGTAAACACAAAAACAACGAGAAGGAAAAGCTCAGTCGGCCGCTCACATTTTTGGAAACTGATCTCTGAATGTCGCCGAAATTCCGACAGCCAAATGAAAACGAGTTCAGAGCAGGCTTAATGACCTACTTTGCATCGGGTTTTCTTTACACCCAATTGTGTCTACATATAGAACGTCGTCGAAGCCATAGCAGCGACAATTTTTTTTTTGATGAACTTGGTTTCGCGGGTAGAATTAATTACCGCGTTTCAATGTAGAGAAGGAAAAGCGCCTTTCTATTGCGCAGTATGTCTGAAAGACCCGAATTGGCGTGCATAAATATGCTCTGCCCCAACGGCATGTCGTGTAACGTAGAGATATGCCTTTGGGAGGAGGAAACAAGGAATCAAGGACTGCCTTGTAACAGTCGGCTGCCCGTCGAGCAGTCGAATGAAGGTGGACCTTCTCCAGCGGTTCTTACACAGCTTCAAATGTCCAGTTGGAAGATACAAGTCGCAACCGGGCAGATGCGGAGGCTAGTCTAATCCAGCAGTGCTCTTGTTTTAGTAGGCGGACACGCTCAAGGGGAGGTTAAGCGCCGTCCTAGTTTTTATCTTCGTGTTTGTTGCGATACCATTAGGTGGGTCATGAAGGCGAAAGCTGTCCGTCGGTGTCTGTGTGAAGCCTCCACCAGCTGAGTGGTGCTTAGGTGGATTATCCTCTCACCACCTGTGAACCGTCCACCTCTCCTCCTATCCCCCCCTCTCCACCTGTAGGGGGAGAGCAGGGAGACGCCCGAACTATCCAGCAAACAGTGAAATGGCTAAGAAAATGACCCAGAAAACAGCAGGCCTATACGCATTAAACATACAGCCTGCCAGAAAACTTTCAGTGCAAAACGAGGCTTGCAGGAGCCAATCCTTCCCGTGTTGGTCGGGAAGCGCAACCTGCGTTCCACCAGCCCCACCGAAGGCTGCGTTTGAAACCCGCCAGTGCAGTGGTGCATCGCTTGAACGGTACGCCACTGCACAGGTAGTGGTACGAGGACCCACCGCAATCTGTGAATGGGGCAAATTTCGCGCAGTTGCGTAGTCGGAATTGCAATAGAATCAGATATCGAATAGATGGGGAAGTGAAAGAACGAACTGAGAATTGGAATACAGTGAGAACTGGAATAGATTGGCGGATGATATCCGCATGCTATCGAATTTCCTCCGGATCAAACCAATTGATAGCCGGCAATATTTATTTCTTTTTTTTTCTTTCATGTGTCTCTCAACCGGCTGGTATGCACATGCCGTGTGCGCCCGCTACAAAGCGAGCAGCCAGAAGCAATCCTCATCACGATAGGAAATCTGCGCATGGCTGAAAATGCTGCCGAAGCAGAAGCGCAGCGCGGTCGTCGAGAAGACCCACCTTTGGAGGTCTCTTTAATGCTTCAGTTAGCCTCAAATACGTAAATAACAGAAGACCTTCTTCACTGGGTCGCAGAAATCACCCACAACAGCTGCGCTGTAAGAATGTAGCACCGGGTACCGTAATTATACTGCGAGTTCTTTCAAGCTACGTTAAGAACAATGTGTACAGCTCCGAACCTGCGAGGTTCGGAGGAGGAAGTACAGAGGTGCGTCAATCCAAAATGAATTGCTGTGGCGCGTGTACTCTACACCGCAAAGATGAAAGATGTGCAGAACGATTCGGAAACTTTTGTGCGTGAAGACTACAGTCGAGCGGACTCATCACGAACCTGATGGTCATTATAAGTCGGCTGTCACGTCTAGTATGCTAATGTGTAATTAGAGAAATCTACTAATTAAGAAAGTGTAAAACCATTAACGTTGCCGCGTCATACCCATAAGGCGGAGCTTAAGCGTGCCCCTAATTTTAATATTACTGCTTGGTATGACGATATCCTTTTCTCGAAACGTTGGCAAGCACCCCGAGGATTTTCCCCTCATTCACTTGGCGATTCTCAAGAACCACCTGCCCAGCTAGCCTCTCTCTACCATGCTTAAAGGTGCATTTTGGCTGATTTTAAACACGCGTATTCTGGGAACGGCGACGATGTTAAACGTTTTTTCTTTGATTCAGGGGCCACTTTGACGATCTGAAGTGCGCGAGGCGAAAGCCTTTCCACGCAGTTTTGGCCGCACGGTCATTGGCACACACGAGGCGGCTAAGGGTCTACTTGGTTTGGCTAGCCATGACTAATTGGGTATTGTCATGACCCATGACTTACTAGTCATGATTGGTTATTTACTAACTACTCATGATTGGTTAATTACTAACTAGTCATGACTAGTTACACCCACTGCAGGGTAAATACCTCTCCCATGTCTCTCCAATTAACCCTGTCCTTTGTCAGTTGCCATCACTGTATCCCCGCAAACTTCTTAATCTCATCCGCCCACCTAACTTTCTGCCATCCCCTGCTACGTTTGCTGTCTCTTGGAATCCACTCCGTTACCCTTAAGGACCAGCGGTTATCCTGCCTTCGCATTACATGCCCTGCCCAAGCCAATTTCTTCCTATTGATTTCAACTAAGATATCATTAACCCGCGTTTGTTCCCTCACCTACTCCGCCCTCTTCCGATCTCTTAGCGTTACACCTATCATTTTCCTTTCCATAGCTCTCTACGTTGTTGTTAACATAAGCTGAACCCTCTTTGTTAGCCTCCACGTTTCTGCCCCATAGGTGAGTACCAGTAGGATACAGCTGTTGTATACTTTTCTCTTCAGAGATATTGGTAAGCTACCATTCATGATCTGAGAGAACCTGCCATATGCGCTCCACCCCATTCTTATTCTTCTAGTTATTTCCCTCTCATGATCCGGATCTGCGGTCACTACCTGCCCTAAGTAGACATATTCTCTTACTACTTCCAGCACCTCGCTACAAATTGCGAACTGCGGTTCCCTTGCTAGGCTGTTGAACATTACTTTGGTTTTCTGCATGTTAATTCTTAGCCCCACCGTTCTGCTGTGCCTGTTTAACTCATTGATCATGCTTTGCAGTTCTTGTCCTGAGTGACTTAAAAAGGCAATGTCATCAGCGAATCGCAAATTACTCAGGTATTCTCCATTAACTCTTATCCCCAACTGTTCCCATTCCAGCCCCCGGAATACCTCCTGTAAGCAGGCAGTGAAGAGCATTGGCGAGATCGTGTCTCCCTGCCTGACACCTTTCCGCATTGGAATTTTATTGCTGACTTTATGGAGAACCATAGTAGCTGTGCAATCGTTTTAAATATCTTCCAATATTTTCACATAACACTCTTCCACACCCCGATTCCGCATTGCCTGCATGACAGCTGAGGTTTCCACTGAGTCAAATGCTTTCTCGTAACGTAATCAATGAAGGCTATATACAGGGGTTGGTTATATTTTGCGCATTTCTCTATCACCTGATTGATAGTGTGAATGTGGTCTATGTCGAGTCGAATGACTAGCTAGGCATGACTTAGTTGATGACTAACTAGTCATGATTGGTTAATGAGTAGCTAGTAATGGTTAACCAGCCATGACAAACAAGTCATTAACCAGTCATAACTAGGCATGAATGGTTAATGACTAACTATTCATGAGTGATTAATGACTAACCAGTCATGACTAGTTAGTCATTAACAAATCATGACTAACTAGTCATGAGTGGTTAATGACTAGTTCAAATGCCAAATAAGTAGTTAATTCAAATGCCAAAGGCCCTGGTTCGATTCTCAGCCTCGACCGTTTTTTTTAAGTAGTGTCGTCGAAACGCGGACACATTTGCCGACATGGCTGCTAACGACAGTATGAGGAATTAAAGGCTTTCGCCTTAATATTGCGTTTGTGCAGCTGTTACCTGTGGAGAGAAACAGCTGTGTTTGCTCCCCCTCATTTGAGTTCTCCATTAAAGCCTTCTCTCCAAAAACGAACATTGCAAGGGCGGACTAGTAACACTGACACTAATACGCCTTAATAAAGGTGCCAGCAATTGCGCGAACCGTAATCTCGGAACGAATGCAAGCAGAGAACAATGCGTCCAAGCCAACATTGTGGCGGTGGACCGCAGTCCGGCAATGCTGTCATATCAGGGACACATGAAGGCGTTGGGAAAATTGTGGCGGCTGCAACTTTACTTCAAAAACGCCGGGGAGCAAAAGCCGGCTTCACGCCCCCTAGAAGCGGGCGTGAAGCCGGCTTTTGCACAACTTCCGCTGGCCCTGTCTACGGGAAGCATGCGAGCAACGAACTGATCAAGAGCGGCAGCAGACATGGCGAATCCTGATCGTGGTGGGCTTCGGCAATGCCCCCGAAGCACGCGATAGACACGTAGTCGTCGCTGTCAAAGGGGTGCAGTTCCACGTTCTCCAGGGCGCTGCAGCGCTCAACTATGGCTCCCAGTATTTCTGCGGTGGCCTCCTGCTTCCCAGTTTCGACAGTCATGAAGCGGAGGCGCTGGGCGCGAGATACTGGGTTGTTTTCCAGCAGCTGCCAAACGTTGGCGTACGCACCGGGGTACACTCCATCCGGGAACAGAGACCACGTCAGGCTCTCCAACGAACTCTCCGGCGCGATGAGCAGAGAGACGATGTCCGCGGGATACACTTTGCAGCTCGAGCAGCTGAATGAGGTCAAATTCGGACACAGGCGAGCGCAGCGGATAACGTTGGCCGGGTCAGTCATGATGCAGTTGTCGAGGTTCAGCTTCCTGACGAACTGCGCTCGCCTGGGTGTGAAGAAATTTGCCATGGCTTCATGGCTCACGTTGGGGTTGCAGCGGACTTCCCTTAGAACACCGGCATCATACACAAGGCTCTCGAAGCGCTTGCTTGTGTCTTCAATTGCCAAGAGCGAGCAGGTGTCCAGGTGCACGAGAATTCTAAGCCAGACTTCGTCCGGCAGAGTGGAGAAATCGTAAAACCGGCGGCCCCCGGACATGGCTTGTGCGTCCAACACAGCGGCTTGAAAGCGCCAGCACCTGAAAGAGCGGAGCAAAGGCGAACGTGATGGGCAAGGCGATATCCGAAGGACCCCTGCTCTGCCTTCATTATCTCTCTAAAGAACCGATAATCACACGTTCTTCAAGGAACGTATCTCTCTTGTCCAACGTTTTGTTACTTTTATCCGCGAAAATGACGCGCTCGGCACGAGACATCAACGGTAGCCGCCTAATCCTGGGCGCTGGAAGGCACTCCCATATTCACAAGCGACCGCTACAGGGACAGCGCAATAACACTGCACGTGAGTGTCCGACCTATGGGCGAGGAACTAAATATTCAGAGGGCACTTTAGCTCTCTAAAGTGCTGCAAGGCGAAAGCCTTTCTGGGCGCGCTGTTTTTTTTACATTTTTCACACATTGTTTTTTATTGTTTTTCATTTTTGTTCTTTTCTTATTTTTTTAAGTTATTTTATTTTATTTATGAAACCCATGCATTCACTACATGCGCCTTTATTCATGCTCAAACCCTGAGCTTTCGTGGCGGAGTTTTAGCATCTCCACTTCAAATGCCAAAGGCCCTGGTTCCTCCCAACCTTGAGACAGTTTTTTTCTTAAGTGGTGACGCCGAAACGCGGACACACTTGCTGATACAACTTGGTCACGAAAGTATGAGGCATTAAAGGCTTTCGCCTTAATACACTTATCAATGCGCGCGGTAGCACGGTGCAAAGCATCGAAGAACAAACTCCACCACAACGGCGACGCACAACGCGCACGCTGACATAAGGCGCCTTCCCAAGCGGCTGCCAATGCACGGCGACTTGGTCCCCTCCGCCCAGCCCCAGACGTCAGTGATTAGCCATTGGCTTCGCCGCCAGACGAGACGCCGTCCGGCCCGGCGTCGCTGCTTTGAGTTCCAGCTTTAACCCGTTCGCAAACGAGACTATCACCCACATCGGCCGGGCAGCGGACGCTCCCGAGAAACCACGTCAACGGGCGGCAAGCCGCGCGCCACGGAAGGCGAAGCAGCCGAAACGCGAAGGCAACAGCCGCCATGCAGCGACACGAATCCGACATATCGGTGCGCTACCGTGTACCGCGCCGTTAAGCCATCTGACTCTCAATGAACCACGCGCAACTCATGGGTTATCGAGCCCGCGCAGCGCTGTACTGCTCTTGACGGACACGACGTCATGACTCCGACACTCGCGCGAAGGCCCCACGGCCGCCAAACAAGATATCTGGAGAGGCTCGAAGCTTTCCCCTATCTTTTGATTTTTTGTTTCACTCCGAGCAACATTTTCCCCTCTAAAAGTCGCAGTACAGGTAAACCCGAATGCCCGGTGTGAACGAACCATTAGACAGTTTTAGCATAGCCTAGTTCTTCATCAAATAGTCTCTCTCTCTGTGGCAAAGCGGAGATGTATTAGTGCAGATATATACCCGATCAACGTATACGCCTGCTGCGCAGGGGCGCGCACCGGCCACTGCGTATGCACAGCGGCGCATGGGGCCATTGTGGTTTTCCGTTTTCCCACCAAAAATTTATCGCTCGCATCCCAATCTTCTTTTAAATGCGTCGTCCTTGTAGGCTTCGCGCGCGCGTTCGCGGAGCCCGGCTTGAGCCGAGCCCAGCGCACACGGCGTTCTGCAACGCTGTGACCTCTCACCATTCCTGCTCAACATCGCCATGTTGTCACTTTCAAGGCACATTCGTGCGGCGTACGTGACTGCGCGCAACCACAAACACGAGCAGAGGGGATTCCTTCGCTTCTCTACAGGTTCGGCTTTCGTCTCCACCGTCCCCCTCAGTACACCCAGAACACGCGTATTTTAACCTATGTTTCGCGCATAAACGCGACCCCACGCCATCCAACGGTACCACCAAGCCATTGTGCCTCGCAAATTACAGCGCCGATGCCGTGTAGGTCTACCATGTGGACAAGCAAATTCTGCAAGAACAGAAAATTTTTTGCCGGAGAAACAAATTAAATAAAAAAAATGCGACCATCGTCGTGGTATACCTACAGCAGCGCAATTTATTTTTCATAGCGTGCATGAATAAATAAGGCGTTTTCAAAACGTGAGACAAAAGACTTCGCAGACGTACAGCCGGCCAAATATTTAGCTAGGTCGCGCGACAGCCGCTTTTTCTGCACTCTTGCGCTTTTCGACGAAGCAAACTTACAGGAAGCTCAATATTAAGCGCGGGCTTGGGGAGCCAGGGCTTAGATTTGATATTTTCGCAAGTTTGCGCCCTCCTAGGCTCCAGGAGCACGGAACGCGTGGCCGTTACGAACGGCAGCTAAAAGTTGGGCCGGTTGTATACACTTGTAGCGCTGGCACGAATTCAGGCAGCGAAAAGTTCGCAGCAAGATTCTATTCTGCGATGCAGGAATCAATCGAACGATACAATTATACAAAAAAAAGTTACCTTTCCGTTTTCAAATGTCACCTCTGCCCTCGGCGCGGACCGTTGCGTCTGCGTCACGGTGGTCTGCGTTTGAAGTCGGAGATTCGATTGAAGCGCCACAAAACCTCTACGGTGAACTAAAAAGACGATTCAACAAGAATTGTAGCAATAATTTTTGCCTTATTCATTTTTTAAGTTGTATTGTACTTTTAAAATTAAAGTATTACTCCAAAAATGTATTGTAGTCAAGCATGCAAAGAATGTAGTGATAAGAAGCGCGAGTGAGCGCCACTGATACCACCACCACTGATCTCACATAGAGTTAACACACTGACTCTAAAGGGAAAGCTCCTCTTGCGCTGGAGTTTGAGGTAACGTGGCGGCGCCTGGTGGCAGCAAGGAAAAGCTGGCTGGGTAGTACCAGGTTGGGTAGTAGCATAGCCTCCTCTATTTTTTTCATGCCCGCTCAATCGCGGGAAACGCCGTTGTTAGGCGCCGTTCGTGCTAGTACGCGAAGCTGCCGACGAATGGCGCGCGCAGCCCAGGATAGAGCAGACGACGCGGCAGGAGTTACACGCAGCGTAAAAGACGGCGCGCAATTCTGCTACTGTGTATACTACTCTCCGTTTAGTAAGATTGATGTGCGGACACGATCGTTAAAGTGCTAAATTGTTTTTGTTAAGCCATGTGCACATGTACTTTAGTAAAAGCTGCTCATCAAGGAAAATATGAAATCGGCGGCCGGGCATACATATCGAACGTTGCTCCAGTACCGAGATGAATGTCTAAGTTTACAGCTATATCGACGGTAATTGTTACTGTGCCTCTTTGTACAAAACACGTATTCTTAGCATAGGTCGTATCTGACCCAATATATAAGCAGAAACATTAAGGAAGCATTTTTGTGAGCGATGAGTGAATGGAAAAATTTTTACTGTCGTATATAGAATAAAACATACATGCAAAAATGTTTCCACAACTTCAAAATCTTTCTAGATAGATTCTTTGATGTCAGCGGTTTCACTACATCGTTCCTGTCCGTCACCGATAAGGCATAGTTCGCAAAAACAGGACGGAAAAACTTTCCGCAGATGAGTTTCAGAAGCTGGCTGTGGTGGTCATTGGACGCAAGCTCACATTTCAGTGCTCCATGTTCTGCAAGAGCCTCAACTGCATTGTTGACTGCAGCTTGCAGGGTTTTGATAAGAACCGTCTTTTATTGAGCAACACCTCGACGTAGCTCTTGAGGGCGTACAGAATATACAAAAACTGCGTTGAAGGATAAAGGAGGCCTCCTCTGTCCTGAAGACGGATCAAACTGTCACTGGCGCAGATGAGGCTCGTCGCGTGAGAAGAGCATTGCAGCTGCTGCAATCAATTTTTTCTTGAACGACGCGAGCCAAATAACCTCCTAACATCGCAAGTGCTGCAGTGTCTGGCGCTGGCAGCAACGTTTTCTGTGTCCTGAGAAGGTCTTCAAGGTGACTTTTCGCCTGCGGTGGAAAGTCGTCCGCGCGCTGGGTGACTGCAAGTTTCTGTGCACTGTTCAGTGCTCCAAGTGCTTGCCTTTCCGTTTCTATTACGTTGCTGTGTTGGGAAGCAGACACTAACCCAGTTTTTAAGGTCTTCTCTACGCCAGCGAGTACCGCTCTAGCATCTGTCTGATCATTGCTTCCTGCAGACCGCCTTAACCAGCCAAAAAACGACTCTATGGGGTCCGAAGAAAACTTTCTGGTCAGAACAAACTTGAACCCCTATTTAGCAATGAGGTATTTCACGCATTCAACGTTTGATTTGTCGTCATCACAAGCGCTTGTGTTGTTGTTTTTCTTCGGCGCCTTGTGCAGGCCGTCTGCTTCTGTCACCGGCCGGGCTTCATTCAGCTAATTCGAAATCTGTTTTTAGCGCCGCTTTATTCCGGGTTGCTGCGCATTTCAGTGCACAAGGATTAGGCGCGTTTTTGCTAACTTGTTCCGGCTCTGAGTGTGCTGGTTTCGTCGATGTTGATTGTGTATCTTAGGAATGTTCGGTTAGAGGACTGCGCGCTTTCTTGCATAGTTGCGGACGTCGTTTTTGTGTTGCCGAATGTTTGCTTTTATATACTTTTGGTAATGTCTTAGGACGAGTTGGTCGTTTGTGGAGTAGGCAAAGGCCACATTTATTCCGCGGCCGCCGAAGCCCATGCAGCCGGCCGCAACTACGCGCACGCCCATCCATCCTGGGCTGGCAGCGCCGCCCCGCGGAGAAATACGGCGGAGTCAGACGGCGCTTCAGCAGCCTTTGACCAGGCACAGAAAAAATAGAGGAGGCTATGGTAGTAGTGAGCGCTGGCTATGGCGGCGTACCTTTCTAGCCTGCGTTTTGCGTCGATTCGCACGTTTTTCTGCACTCTTGTGAGTGCGACAAGGCTCGTCACTTGTGACCAACCACGCCGCGGCCTGGCCGTGGCTTAGGTTTTAGAAAACCGACGCTCCGTGTGCCTTAGGACGAAATGCAGGCAGCAGAAGGAATCTGCGACGCCGATCCGCCCGAGAGACCTCGCTCAGTCTCGAAAAAGCATCACCGTCGTTACTGCTGCGTCGTGGGCTGCCACGATCAAGAAGGTCTGAATCCCAATATCAAATTCCACCGTTTTCCTTCAAGGTCTCACGAAGCGGAGCGCCGGGCGCGCTGGATAGCTGCAGTTCGACGCACTGAGTAAGCGAACCTTCGCGTTTGCTGGCTGCTTCGCCTCCCTTTA
This sequence comes from Amblyomma mixtum, assembly GCF_055824585.1. NCBI lineage: Eukaryota > Metazoa > Arthropoda > Arachnida > Ixodida > Ixodidae > Amblyomma > Amblyomma mixtum. The sequence continues at coordinate 423,750,965 of NC_143014.1, read as the reverse complement.
TGTTTGTTTGGTTATCCGCATTGCTGAAATTCATTATTTTTGCACATGCAGTCCGGACGGCAAATCGTGGGATGCAGTGCCGAACACCAGCATATGCAAGCCACTTTGTGGGTAACGAGCAAAACAATGCCAGTCATCCCTCATATGTACCTACAATCTTCTCCGCGGTCTACAGCCGGTCTCATCCTCCTTGTTTTCGTCTTCTTTTGGCGCTTACCTCTCTTAAAAAATGTATATTTAGCGAGCAGCCGCATATGCAGGCGTAGAATGAGAATTTATGCATTCTACAACACAACTTGTCTAGCTACATAGGCAGTTGGACCAAGCAAGCAGCAAAGCAGCAAAAAGTGTACCATGACAATCACCAAACAGTAGGGAATACACAACAGAGCAAGCAGCAAAAGGTGAGAACCGAACAGCATAATTTAGAGATCATATCAAGGAAATGCACAACACAGCAAAGAGCACAAAAAAAATGCATGGTATAATTATGTCATGTCAACATCTCACTTCAGATAATCACTATTAAGGCAAATCGGCATATCAGCAGGCATGGTTGGCGATTCACGACTAGAGACCCGACCACTGAGACAATTGACAATTCGACCGGTGCAACGTGGTGAGGTGGCCAGGTGCGTGCAAATGACCACAAATGGGGGGAGGGGGGGGGTTGATTAGGTGCGATTTCGCTGCGCACTACGAGCAGCCCAGCGTCGAGAGTGAAATGTGCACATTGTCGACCTCAAACCAGCACGTATGTGGCAGCGCGGCATCACTGATAGCAGCGAACGTGTTCGAGCGATGTCGTTTTAAGGATGAAAAGCTACATCAAGAATCTTGAATAAACAGCGAGAACGAAGACGATCACAAAAGACAAGAAAACGGACGACACAGCGCTGTCAGCGCTGTGTCGTCCGTTTTCTTGTCTTTTGTGCTCGTCTTCGTTCGCGCTGTTCATTCAAGATGCTTAACCAACTAGCCCGCCAAAACGTGTTAATACAGCAAGAAAACGACATCAAGCGCGCAGCGCGCAGCGCACGAGCTCGCGCTGCAGCGTTATTCGGCTGCGAGCTCATATATGCACTGCATCATGTTAGCATTTGCTGAAGGAACAGACGGCGGCTACTACAAGGCAGTCATGACTATGTATACTTGTTTAGCGAGATGCAGTGAACAAAGACTGCAGGAGGCCCACCGTTTCGTGGCATGCTGAAAGACCGGTGCTGGCGCGGCGTGTACCGTCGAGCGCTCGAGCAGTCCCGTATACATGTCTGTTTAGCGCTGCTGCGAATTCATATATTGCAAATATTTCAACGCGTTGGTGCGCTTAAATCTCGAAGCGTGCAGACCTTACATGAAGTTCAACTTCGTACGCGACTCTCTTCACTTGCGATTGACACCGCGCTGAAACTTCGCCGCTTATTTCTTGAACAGAGTACACGTACTTGGCGTTGCATAATTTCTTCCCTTTACACAGCGTGCCAGCCCTGAAAAAATCTTCGGCGCCCGATATTCGCTGTAGGTCATGGCACAGCACAAGCGAAAGTCGCGGGTCCGTACTGCCAACGCGCTTTCCGAAGCAGACGCCAGAGCCACGGCCGCTTGATGCAAATCGCTTTGCGCTTTGTATCTAGCGGCCGTGCCAGAGCCCGGTACTACCCAGCCGAGGGCAGAGGGCGCTCTTTAGCACCTTTTTCGCAGCGCCCCCTGGGCAATGCAAGAGGGCCCACACAAGCATACAAGTTCGGAGGAAGGAAAATTTAGGGAGGCCGTCCCGTGACATTTTGTGAAGCCGGAAACAAGCTCGGCGCCACCTTGTCCGAATGGGCTCCTCTGTTTACAAACATGTTTACATTTCGCCGCCGCGCCGATGGCGCGCGCGTTTCAAAACCAACGAAGGAGCGTGCTCCCGCATGGGCACAGGCCCCGGCGTGGGTGGCGCTTGGCTGCTTGCCGGTTTAGGGTGCCCTATACCGGTGTTCGTCAGCGGAAACGGTAATAAAGCGGAAATACCCGTGTGAGACAGGCCGCTACTTTCAGTTACTGCTTCGTACTGCGTCGTCTCCGCGCCGTCTCCATCTGCTCGGCCCTGGTCACAATTAGTAGCAGGCGGGAAAAATGCTTATCTAAACTCCTGCAAGTGCGGGAAGTGATCTTCGCTTTCAATTACTGCGGTGGCCCATCTTGACATGCTCTACCCGTCGCCACTTTTGACTACGTTGTTTTCAGACGGTGGAGATTATAAGCCTCCCTGGCAGTGGCGTAGCCAGAAATTTTGTTCGTGGGGGGGGGGGGGGGGGGGGAGCTCATGTTGCAGCGCAGCCTACTCATAGAATTTGGTGAGGGATCAAACGCAAGAAGAATAACTGCATTGCCATTGAAAATGCCATTGTGCATTAGATAAAGCTACTCACTGTCTAGACAAGGGAAATATGTATTCTTTAAAATAAAAGAATGTAGATTCGCATGTCTTAAAAATCGTGTTTACTGATACCAATGCTTCCATGTTTTTGCGTATTTACGAAGTAAACAATGTATCACACGAAGTCTAGAACTATATCAGTCCGAAACCAGCAAAGCAGTACACGACAGTGATATGAAAGACGTAAACGCCATGAAATGAGCAAGTAGAGGACGAATATTTTAATGAATCTTAGTCGTTCAGGAACGTTTACATTTTTGTACATATGCAACGGCCAGGGAAAAATCTCAATGACGCAGTCCTTCGTTCCAGTGTACTGCACAGCAGCAGCTGTCACCGGTCATGTATTGCGAGTAACTGCACCGAAATTTTAGTCGTTGCAGTGAGCACATGAACAAACGAGGAGTTCTGCAAAATATGCATTAGAAGTGCCATTAGAAGTGCGAAGATAAAATGGAGTATTAGAAATGTGAAGATACAACTTGACAACTTGAAATTTTGAATAACACCTCCTTGGCACAAATAATTTCACAAGCACAAACAAGATGAGGAAATTGTGAAGTTATTTGCGCCAAGGTGGTTTTATCCCAAATTTCAAAATGCTAAACCAACTAGCCCGCAACATGCCTTACTGAACAACTTGACAAAGGACAAAAAAGTGTCGCTGGAAACAAAGTCACTGTATGTATACAATAAACCTCGCAACAAGATATTTAAATACCCATATATTTTATAAGAGATTTGGGCAACATTCTAAAATTAAAAGATTTCACATACCCATCGCCTGAAAGCCCTTAAATTTCTTTTTTTCTATGCTGTGTGTCTTGGATCTCACAGTGTATTTCATGAAGCTTCCGAACAAATTATCCCACCTTGTTCCAGTGTAAAGTACTGCCTTTAAACTTAAGCTTCCTGAAATGTTTTAGTATATGGCTATACCCTGGGAGCCTTACATGTCCATCTTGCTGGTACGAGGCTTATATTTCAATGGTACTCTGCAACACTTTCTATTTGAGAGCATAATGATTTTTGAGTGGACAGCTGTCAAATATGCTTTCCTCTTTGCTAGAGTGAGTCTAGAGGTTCATGCACAAGATCCCTGAGCAAGGTTATTGATGTTGTGTTTTTTGCATGCTATGCTCGTATAAAGTGTCCCACATACTGGCCACACTTTAATCGCGCTCTCTGGTGGATAGCACAAACCTCCCAGCTTTATGCTGAATGAGTGTGCACTTGTCTGCTTTCGGCTGATACGTGAGCAATGCTGCCATGCATGGTAACACCCCACCTTAGTGTTAAACCTGCCTTTTAATGCAGCTCTTGTTGCTGAGTGTTGCAATCTGCCTCCATTGCTTATGTTCGGGAAGCTGGCTGTGTCAACAGCGCCTTCTGCTGCAGCAGTGAAAATAAGAAAAAATGTGCAGTATTTTGCTGTTGGTCTTAAATACTATACTTATCTTCATAACATGTTTTCCTGCAGCTGGCCATGCAAAGAATGCTTTGTCATACAGCAGTGAGGATGGGCAAATATAGTAAAACGTTTGAGTTCTTGACCCTGAACGGAAAATGTAATATCATAACGTGTTGTAATGGTGGCCGTGGCAACAATGACTTTTGATTCATATCTCAAGAGCCACTCATAGAGGTGACAGAAACGGAGAGGGTCAAAGTGCATATAGTAGACGGCAGAGGAGGATTTATGGGGGTGCTGGTGTCGTCTCCCTCCAAAAGACTGAAATGTTACATAGGATAACCATTCTGAACGCCTTTTTCTCAATGTAAAAAGTTCAAGAAATACATGTTTTCCTGCGGCTGGCCATGCATGGAATGCTTTCCCATGAAGCAGTGAGGATGGGAAAATATAGTAAAAAGTTTGAGTTCTTGACCCTGAACGCAAAATGTAATATCATAACGTGTTGTAATTGTGGCCGCGGCAACAATGACTTTTGATTCACAACTCCGAAGGCCACTCACACAGGTGACAGAAACGGAGAGGGCCTATATAGTAGACTGCAGGGGAGGATTTATCGGAAACTTTACTCAGGATAACCATTCTGAACACCTTTTTCTCAATGAAAAATGTCCAAGAAATAGATGTTTCAAATGTGACTGTTCGCCACCATAAATCCACCCTTTGTAGCATGGCAACATAGCAATAGTGTTTTTGAGGCAAAAATTTCTCTTGCGGTTTGGGTCCGGTCGAATTTTCTGCTGGGCCACATAGTGTGGCTCGTGCAACACACCAAGCACTACCTTTTGCTCGAGAGATCTGGCGCTCTGACTATGAATACGCGTAACACTACATGGGCCGGAGGAAACCTGGAGTCCTACGCATTTTGCGGGAGCGGCGCGCATGCCCATATTTTGCAACCAGCTATAGCTATAGAGCATTTTTAGAAGTGCCTGAAAATGTCGCGATTCAGTTTTTTTCGCACATTGCTGCGCTTCTTGCGTAAACTGGTTTCAAAATTGTTCAAGAAAGCACTACTGTGTCTGCTTTCCTGAAAGACAGGCAGTGATAGCGAAAGAGTTTCAACGCAACGGGAGTACGGTGTCAACGATAGGCACAAGAACTGCAGCCTTAAAGGGGCTCTGACACACCTTCCGAGGAGGGCACATCAAACTCGCTCAATCCCTGCAATCCCTGCATTCTGCTGTCATGAGCACCTGAGCCGAATAATACACTTCTACACGCAGTAGAGAACTGACAATATGGCGCGAAAGCTGGCGAGCCCTTCCCAGCGACTTTTTAATGCTCGCACTCTCCTCCGTCGCTTGCACTTGCGTGTACCAGTTCACAGATGGCTATTGGATAGATTAAGTACTCAGGCAGCTGGCCAACAAGCCGCGTGGCTCCGGCGGGTCAGGAAGCTGCGCCCCCGTGGGTGGGGCTGGCGATGGAGCGCCGACCTTCCAGCGCGCAAAAAGTGACGAGAGTAGAGGGAAAGGCGCGAAGACGCTGAAATTCAAACTTTGACTACTGATAACTCAGATTCTCAAAGCACATTAAAAAAAATTCTTCCTGGACAGTATTCACGAAGCAGCGTCTTTCAACATTCCAGGCATACCACAAATTTATTAGAGACCCTTTTGGAGCCCCTTTAAATTAAGCTCCCTTGCCACATTCGACATTTTCTGTGGAAATGGGTGAGAAAAGTTTTAGTTCAAAATTTTTCTGCCGCTCGATTCAAGCTCGCGACGTGTGCACACCGAGGACTGGTTGCCGCCGTTTTGGAGTGAATGGTAGTGCTGCATAACCTCGGAGATCCGCGAAATAAATTTACTGTCGACGCACACTGCTGACTTGCAAAATCGACTTGTAGCGGTGACACCTGTATTTAGTTTTTCCTTGTTTTGCTTTGGCGTTTTCTTGCTTAAAAATGATCTGTTCTCGGTGAGGGTGGTTTTCTTGTCGTTAAAATGTTGCAGCTGTCTATCGAAATAGGCCAATTTGATTTCTCCTTCACGTCCCTTTAAAACCACGAACTTCAAGAGGTAATACATCCACGGCCCAAGCAGCAATGCTTTTCAATGCACCCCGGCCACAATAATTGCAGTCATGCTGGTGCGTCACTAAAAGTAACCGCACTCAATGGAAGACACTGTCGCTTGTGAAGAAAGCTTCTGTGCAGGAAGCAACCTTCGTTTGCTACTGGTATTTCCAAGTCGAAAGCAGGATGTTATACCCTTTCTCAGCCTGTCGAGAACAGAATGAGCACTGTCGCGTCTGTGCCAAGGGCGTTTTATCGCCTGCCTTCAATACTGATGCCTCAACGTCCGCCGCACTTATGCCAACAGCCATAAAATTCTGTACCGTCGCAGCTGCTTAATCAGTGCCACTCTTTGCGAATCAGTTTGAATTCTGATTGGCGAATCAGTCTTTTGTTGTTGTGCAGAGCCGTAATTTTCGACCATTTTGCCGTTTTGTGTTTTTCGTTAGAATTAGATTTTGCGTTTTCTTTTCGTCAATGATTCTATGCAACATGTCTTGTTGTACTTTGTTTTCTTTTTTTTCTGACACGTTTTCCGACGCAGTTACCATGTTGTGTTTTTGGTGCTATAACTATGACATGCCTTTATGATTTGTATGTTTTTCCCCGATGCCTTATGTTTGCTCCTCTCCTCTATAATGTTTCTTTTTTTACCTGAGGGTATTGTAAATATAAATAAAATCGTATATAAGGCCTTCGCACAGCTGCCGCCCTCCCCATTCGATCACGTTGGCACTAACGGCGTTAAAAGGCGTTCTACGTCTGCCTCTATGGTCGATGGTGAGGCTAGTGAACGCCCTCAAGGTTATACTATACGTAACAAAAATAAACTCCTAAGTAGAAGGTTGAACAGCCGCCGCCATAGCTCAGTTGGTAGAGCACCGTGCGTGCGCCATGCGGACGTCGTGGGTTCAGATCCCACCGGCGACTTGTGGTTGCATTTTCTTCGGCTTCCCAATCAGGTATCTTTTAGGCAAAAACACTGTTTAGCTATTTGCTATCCATCAAAAACCATTGAGTTGCGCGAATGGTAACTGGATACGCCCAGCTGAGCGCTGTAAAGCTCTGGCGGCGCATACGCGTGTGACCACAGCGCAGCTGCGGCTGGCCGTGCAGTAGGGTTCATACGTGACAGATTGGCGTCCTATTTTCAACGTTAGCCACCCACCTCTTCACTGTGTGCGAATCTGGTGCGGAATCCTGTGATAATTCTTTCATGTTCGCTTGGATTTCTCTCGCTGTTAACCCCTACGAAAACAGGAAGCGAATCGCAGCCCGCTTCGTGACGTGGTTGCTACTCTCAGACCTTCCCATTTTTACCGACATTCTGCGTTGCCACCAGAGAGCAGCCCGTCACATCCGGATTACATTTGGCGAGGAGTAAAGACTTGCCTCTCTTAACACTTTCGCTGCGACGTGGGTGACTAGCAAGAGACGTCATTCATCCATGCTGTGCGGCGTTGGATAATGGGTCATATGATGAATCCAGATTTCATTGTGAGGCCTAAGAAGATGGTCTTCACCCCCTCTGTAATGCGAAAGCCCTGAGGGTAAAATAAATGAAATGAAATCTGTCCCACGCTTCATCGTGAAGACCCATTATCCTTTCCTGCACTGCATAAAAAAATGACGTGACCCATCGGTGACGCAAGACGCAACAAACGCGCTAAAAAACAAAAAAAAAACCTTTGTTAAGCTAGACGCCTACGGCGCCAGTAGCTTCTTTCCCCCGTCTCGCCGATTACTACCGTGTCCGCCGGAAGTCTTGAGGGGCCGAGAATGGAGACAGCGCGTTGCGCGCTTCGGACGTTCTCCAAGGCCGCGGGAAACGGGGAGCAGACCGCGAACAGCCTTGTCAGGGCTGCAGAGGGTCGGCGACCGTTTCACATTGAAGAGAGATGAGCTGTCAAGTGGGGGTGGGGGACAATAAGGTCGGCGCTTTCTGAAACCACCCGACTGTCGCGTTAAGCGGTGGAGTCGACTTTGCTGGCGCCTCGGAAAGTGCGGATGTTTCAGGAAAAGTGCGCGGTCCGCCAGAGTCGGGCTCTGGCGAGCACTGGGCTCCGCCCACTTGTATGTACAGTGCCATCGCGGCAGTATTGGTTGGAATGGGGCGAGAGCGGATTTGATAAAGCTCCGCCCAATTATCGAAGGTGTTAAAACCCGCTGCGATCAAAGAGCAGGGGAGCGCGCCGAATCCCAGTCTCGGCCGCTTTTCTACAGCCCTTCTTTTAAAAAGCCTTTTTTTAAACCGCCTTTTTCTCCAAGTCCTTGTATCCAGTCCCGTCTTCAATAAACAACCTTTGCTTCTCAAGAAGTTTGGAGTTGCTGCCCCAACCGGCAACGTGTCACCGGACGAGCGTACGAAGACGTGAAGTGCTATACGATCATCGGCCAAAGGAAGAAATTTAACTGGTGTTGTGACCAGGATGATGACCAGAGAAGCAAATTTAACAGGTGCCGTGACCAGGACCAGAGTTGCAAGTTAACTACCTTCATAAACATTGAGAACGTGGGACATGTTGTAGACCTAGTGTACTTGCGATTGGTTTATGGTTTAATGGTTTTAAGGGCTTTAACGTCCCAAAGTGAGTCAGGCTATAGGGACAGCGTAATGAAGGGCTCCGAACAATTACGACCTGCTGGGGTTCTTAACGTACAATGACGTCGCACAGCACACGGGTGTCTATAGCATTTAACCTCCATCAGAACACGACCGCCGCGGCCGGGATCGAAGCTGCGTCTTTCGGGTCAGCAGCTGAGCACCACAACCACTGAGCCACCACGGCGGCCGTACTTGAGACTGCGCGCTCAAAGTTGCCATGAAAGCTGACACGAGAGTTCTCAGGCATAAAGGACCTTTTCGTAACCTACCCGGTCAAGATTCGGTTTGAACGGCTTTTGGGTGTTCCTGGCAAGACTGCGTTTGTTATCCTCTTCTTGGCACTCATTTTATGTCAAGGAAAGGAAGCATTACTAAATATCTCCACGTACTTGACTCCCCGAGGCTGCATCTTTCCACGGAAAAAAGTGTTACTATAGCATTCACCACGAAAAAAATGACCAAATATCCGCTCCTTCTTGGCGAGAAGCTGCAACCCTAGGTACGGACCCAACGCTTCCTCGGCATGGTCATCGATCAAAACCTCTCTTGGACATCCCATGTTAAAAACCTCCGTGCGAGAGTAACAGTACCATCACAAATCTTCAAGTTCATGGCAGGAACACGTTGGGGCTGCAATTGTTTCTCTATGGTACTCCTTTATAAGGCCTATGTTGATGGTCTTTTGCGATATTGTTTACCGATTTTGCAGAAAATGTCTCCAACAAATAAGAGGACGCTGGAAGCAGCGCGAAACACCTGCCTGCGGATCGGGCTTGGCCTTCCGAACAGCTCCTGCACCTCGGGAACAGTTGCGGAAGCAGGATGTCTCCCGCTCGAAGTAATCGCAGCCTAGGTAACGATTATAACCCATCTACGTCATGTACTTCAAGGGAATAAACAATTCCGGCACCGAGTCTATTTAACACACAGCAATTCCGGCTTTGGTTAAGCTGTGCAGCTATTGCATCTTCCTGCCTGCAGTCAGCCACGTGAACTACTGGCTCCAACTTTTCCTCCTTGGATACTGTCACCTGTGGTAATGAAAAGTTCATACCGGGTGTCACTGCGCAGAACGGCATGCCGCAGGCTACGCTGCTACAAGCTGCTCTGAACTACTTATTTGAGCAGTATTCGCAAGATACATACATCTTCGCTGATTGCTAAACTTCTCACGACTCCTCATCATGCGGCCTTTATGTGCTCTCATCAGGCCAAATGCTTTCATGGCGACTACAGAGTAGGACATCCTTCACCACAGCAGAGCTATACGGAATAAAAGAAGCTGTCTCCCGCATCCTGCGCCATAACCCAGGACGCTGGCGAACCTTCATGGATCCGCAAAAAGCGCTACAAACCTTTTGCAACCTGCTGAGCAAAAAATCACCAGCCAATTTCTCACAAAATTAGATACCTGCACCACTTGGCTGTTGCTGAAGGCCACTATATAATTTTTCAATGGATTCCAGCTCACTGCGGCATCCTGGCCAACGAGAGAGCAGACGAAGCGGCCCGCAAAGGTCTACAACACAATGACAATAAGCGCATCTTCTTCACAAAATCAGATACGTCTCAACTCGCCAAACGATATACCCAGGGTGAAAAGAACCACCTCTGGAACTCGCCAAGTCATCATTACCCATTTCTCCATTCCATCGACCCACAGCTGAGATCAAGACTTCCACTCGGACTTCCGCGTCATCTAGAAACAATTCATCACCGCCTTCGTCTTAATGTTGCAGTTACGAACAGTCTACGATACCGTTTCCAGCAAGCAGACAGTCCGTATTGTGACAACTGCGGCTCAGTTGAGATTGCACCACCTATTCTCTTCGAATGTCAAGCGTACACCAACGAACGTGCGCACTGTGAACAATGCATGAAGTCCGTCACCCAAGTGCCACTCACAGTGGACTCTCCCATGGTTACAGGCTCTGAGAGACCAACAAAGGTGATGCTGGGCCGGTCAAGCCTTTATTGCTCGTCTGCCGGGCCGTTCTATCAGCAGGAGGCATATGTTAGCTTTCGTCTTCCACATTCATACGTTTGGATATGCGCTATATTAACAATATGCAGGAGTTTCGCATTCAACGCTATATTCGGGCGGAGAAAGCGCACATGGGTATGCTGAACGATCGACATGAGAAGTAGATGCCAGGCTGTGAAGAAAAGCAGCAATTTGCAGCTTGGTACCAGCTGCGGGCCAATGGAGATTACTTGGACCAGCTGCTGGACGGTTTAACATGTCCTTCTGTGAGACGTGTAACGCAATCATATTTTTGGCCTGTTTCTGCAGTCGAATTTGTGCGTGTGTTTCGGAAAATTTCCGATGTTCTGAAATGTGCTTTCAAGGACCGTTTGAAAGCAAATCGCATAGGTCCTTTCGTGATGCCACATTAGCAATACTGATGAGCATAAGATTAAAATATTGAATCCCAACTTTTTAATCGGTGCATATGATCCGATTGCAAACCTACAGAACTGTTACGTGCAACGAAATTCAGTCATGGACTGATGTAGTTACTCGCAAAGCGCTCTTCTGGTGTAAGGCTGAAAATCGGAAGTGACTAATGCGATGTTTGCTATTATTAATGGATTTATAGATCCACGTGCGAACTGTGTAAACATCACACGCATATGAACAAAAGCAAACGGGCCCTTCATGGGGCAGATCTATCACTTTGTGTGCAGGAAAAGCCTGCTTGACATCGAGCGGGGCGATCATCCATGGAGGGTGCAGAGGGCGATGCCGCCGCGTTGGCATCTTCGGAAGAGCGGGAACGCGGCTCAAGGCCACCTTTCGGTCGCTTGGTCAGGACAGCATTGCATATCAGAGGCCGCGGCCTTTGTTAAAATGTGAGCACGCATGTCGCGCTCTCGTTCCAGGTGCCATATTGACAAAAACACGGCGTTGATTTTGGAGCAAAGACCATTTTTAGCCCATTTTGCCATGCGGTAAAGCGCCCTTGCGGATTCAGTTGAGGTGCTTTCTAAAGCTGCCTAATACAAAGTACGCAGCACTCCGAGGATAGGTCGAATGGACTTAATTAAATCCTTCTCCATAAGTCCAATCGCAAAATCATTGGAAAGTGTAGCAACACTGAAATACAGCAGTGTGGGCTTAGTAGAAGGTGCGCGACAAAAACCATCTCATACGCCTTGAAAACACTGCGGGAGGTGTTCATACACAAACAAGAATATTTTACAGTCGCCTTCGACCTAAAAGAAGCTTCTGAAACAACTAAGGTATTCGGTATCCTCCGCAACCTAGCTGAACCAGGCAAAGAGGCAAGAACGGGGACTGATTGATTGTTCGTTGCGCCGGGAAGCGCAATGTACAGGTTAACACCGGACGAAAATACACACAAGGAACGATTACTCAGATGAAGCGTGTCCGCACAACTGATATCACGGCTCGGAGAAGTGCTGGTTTCTATACAAAAAAAAAAACGTCGATGATAACAGCGATATATGAGGTTACAACCAGGGTGTCGAACCGGAACCGAACCCGAACCCGAAACCGGAACCGAACCCGAATTTTCGCCCGGAACCGGAACTGAACCGAACCCATATTTTTTTCGCCATCTTGGAACTGAACCCGAACCGGAACAATTCAAAGGAACCGTTCCGAACCGGTTCGGGACCCTGTTCAGCCCCACTTTTTTTTACATCCCGGCATACTTCTTGTTTTCGGACAAAATGAGATGATTTAGCGCATAGATTTACCCACCCGCAGCTGTCTGCTTTGGGAAGTGTGAAGATGGTACCCAGTATATGCGACAGCAAACTTACAGGAAGTCTGGTGCCTGGGAAGAAGCCTAATGGACGCTTCTGTAATGTACTACCGCCAATTATAAAGACTTATACGTCAGGTTTATGTGAAATCTTGAGTTATTGCTCCTCCCCTTTTACATATTTGCGTAAATCTTCAATCAATTTGTTAGACCTCCTCTAACTCAACAAAGTACCATAGACATCAAATTTTTGCTTGCGTGCTTTCTTCTTTCAAACGACGCGTTAGACAATGGTGTACATGGAGCACCGCGTGGTATTCACCAACACAGAATAAATAATTTATATTTGAATTTCTTCTTGACCCTGTTTCGGTTTCACCAACATAACGATGGCTGTGACGTGTAGTGGAAATTAGGTCGCACGAGGTGCAATAAAACCACAATATAACTGCTGATACATCGTTGGTTTTAATTATAGGTCTTGAAGCCGGCTGATTTAAGTGCTATAGTGATTAAAAACAACGTATCAGCGTTTGTATTAGTTTTCTCGTGCATCACGTGACCTAATGTTGAACTCACGTCACAGCCATCATTCGGTTGATGAAACCAAAACAGCATGGGAAAAAAATTATTTTCTAAATTATTTAGTGGCAGTGGGCGAATACCACACGGTGATTCATGTATTCTAATATTCTATGGCATCATATAAAAAGAGAAAACACGCAGTAAAACTGAGTGTCTATAGTCATTTAATCACCTATTGAGAATGCCTTCCTTTTCTTTGCGTCATTCCCCACAAATAGATGAAATATTAGCGCGAGGAATAAACAACGTTCTGATGGTGGTTTTTGAGGAAAGGAAATGGCGCGGTAACTGTCTCACTTCTTGATGGACACCTGAACAGCCCCCTAAGAGGGGGAGGAGGGTAGGAGTAAAAGAAAAAAAGAGAAAGGGGCGCACTAGGGGAGGGCTCTGGAATAATTTCTACCAGCTGGGGATCCTTAAAGGGCAACTGCATAGGTTTTATAAATCGACGAGCTTAAAAGGGTCGAATGTGTGAAACTTCCAGGTAAAGTATGCGAAGTCCTTTTGGCCTAGCGTTTCAAACGGTGACGTAATCACCAATTAAAATTGCGACGGCCTTCAAGCTTTTCCGCAGCGCACAACGCTAAGTGGGGGACGCATGATGACGTCATCGAAGGTATCGGGACATTTCCAACGCATAAACGTCTGTTTTGAAGGAAAAAACCAACGCCACCGAAGGCACAGCCCACCGAACGTTGTTCGGCAGCATCGAACGAGGCACGGCAGGACGTAGCTGACGGCAGCGGTAATTTGAAATCATACCTTCCGTGACGTCACACTGAACTTCCCCGTACTCCTGCGTTGCTTTGAGGAGAATTGCAAAATTTAATCATCGATTACGTCACTATTTTAAATGGTAGTGCAAAAAACTTAGCATGCTTTACCTACAGCCTATATAGATTTGAATCCTTGAGTATCACGAAATTCTCAAAAAGTGGCGCAGTTGTCCTTTCACGTGCACTGACATCGCGCAGCACACGATGCCTTTTTCGTTTCGCCTTCATCGAAACGTGGCCCCCGGGGCCGGGTTCGAACCCGGGTACACCGAATAAGTAACCGAGCGCCCTAACCACTGAGCCATCGCAAAGGCTAGTGCAACATTTACTTTTGTAGGCGCTCGTTGTCTCAGACAGCAGGTTCTAAATAAAACCCCTCATACCCCCCGGTACACCCCCCGGGTACACCGAATAAGTAACCGAGCGCCCTAACCACTGAGCCATCGCAAAGGCTAGTGCAACATTTACTTTTGTAGGCGCTCGTTGTCTCAGACAGCAGGTTCTAAATAAAACCCCTCATGATGGGTCTGTAGGGCAATAAAGAAAAAAAATGGCTCAATGGCTGTGGAGCGCGGCTGCTGATTCCAAAAATACAAAAACCAGCGTGCTCTGTTGCACGTCGAAAATCCCCAGCTGGTCTCCGTTAATCTGGAGCCCTCCACTACACCGTCTATCCTATAGCCGCAATGTCTATTCGACACGTTAAACCCGAGATTTTATTACTACTATTACGAAGAGAAGGATGTATAAATTGTTTCAGCTTCTTTTTTTTTTTAGAATCAGCATATTCTTGTCTGCGCGCGACGGAAATAAGCAACGAAAGGTGAGTTCTTGGCAACGGTGGAGATGTACAGTCGTGAGCAGCCTTGTCTAGAGCGCTCGGGCGGTGCACTTCCTTGCAAACAAATCCAGATTTTGTGGCAGCCTCTAGGGTCCAGCTGCAACGCTTGCACGGAAGGAGCGCCAGATAGCCTCTTAAACAAAGCAGGCACGAAAACTTTGCCCTGTAATGAGGGGCTGCTCTCGAATTTCGGTTTTTGTTACCAAGTGCGCACTGCTCAAGCGCTCTAGACAAGGCTGCTCACGACTGTACTAATAAGAAAGAAATTAAATACCGATTACACAAAAGAGCAATGTGGAAATACCCGTGCTCGCTGGCATGCGATAGTGATTACGCTCAGAAAGATGCTACTGCGATGAAATGTAAGTGCGATGAAGTGATTTCGTTATGCCGATTCGCTGAAATCGTTCTGCTTCTAAGAAAAAATTGCTGCCAGTCGCCAGCGCTCGGCTCCGTCCGCTGTTCTCGCACTGCTTGATCTTGAATTCTCTGTCTGGCGACTTATATCTACTTCTCGCAGTCATACTTCCGGTTCTTAGTGTCTGACACGATAGGCTTATGATTGTTGGCGTTTTTTTCATAGAACGCTTGGGCGACTGATTACGTTGAGTCTTCACAACAGTCTGCCTCGGCTATTCGGGTACAGGTGGGTGATGCGTGTTGGGGAGATGGGTGAAAGTTTTTGAAGGTGCATTTTACCAGTGAATGGCGGGGTGTGAGCCTACCGGAGTGTTCATCAAGGATGGACGCTGCACGCATGCACCCCCCCCCCCACCCCGCCCCAACGCACACACACACACACACAGCGCGGTTATATTTGGGAAAGCAGGCTATACTGCTAACGCAGTAAAAAGAACAACTAAAAG
Source organism: Amblyomma mixtum (assembly GCF_055824585.1). NCBI lineage: Eukaryota > Metazoa > Arthropoda > Arachnida > Ixodida > Ixodidae > Amblyomma > Amblyomma mixtum. The sequence continues at coordinate 423,735,648 of NC_143014.1, read as the reverse complement.
AGTATGCATACTCTAACCTCTGACACCGACTGGGATTCGTACCAAGGCCGGCGCAAGAGAAAACTCTGTTTATAGATGCTTTAGGCTACTCGGCTATCTTCTGAGCTTCTTTTTATGGTTGTTGCATAGAATATTTTGAACCTCTCTGACCCTCCTCATGCCTTACTTGACCGCGTCGAATTCAGCGATCTCGGCGTAAGGCCTTGTGCCACCATAACTCCCTTTCTCCGCCCGCACATGAAAATTCCAGACGGTGCACACGTCAAGAAAGGGGAACCAGTCAGGAAGGTGAACTTGCGCAGCATATTCCTCCTGCGCTGTTGTGCACTGTTGTCTGAACAGTGACCTCGTAGAACGCGGCGGTTCTGCGTGTTCATTCATCTTGCGGGTTTTCCACACGCTAAACAGTCCTATGAAAAAATGAACAGCGGCGCAACAAGGACACTAACAACAAAGGGACACCACATGCGCATGTGGTGTCCCCTTTCTTGTTAGTGTCCTTGTTGCGCCGCCGTTCATTTCATCATGCACCACCTCGCCCCTCAGGCCATTCTTCTGAAACAGTCCTATGAACACGAAGAGTTCGCACGGAATCCCGGAGTTTTTCATCGCAGACTAAATGTTATAATAAAATGTATGATATCAATGGGTTTTTTAAGAGAATGCTTAAGTATGTCCCAAAAGAACGCAGCATCGAGACAAAAGTATTATTTTATTGCTGAAATGGTTTCTCGTTGCTCGCACAGGTAGATATGCACTGACCATGGCACAAACGTCCCTTTGGCGCGAAAGCATGTACGCCCTAACATGTAAGGTCCTTGTCTGAAGCGTGAAAAAGGTTTTTTTGGTCGTTTGAATCTACAGTCCAGCCCACTTAATGAACCTGACGGTCACGCGTGTTCCGTGCGTTATATCTGATGTTCGTAGCAACTGGATTCTTCGTACAACAACCAAATATACTAAGGCCGCTAAATGTGGCGTTTATTTCTTATAAAACTGCGTTATGCGTGCCTACTTGTGCAAAGCAGACTGTCGCGGCTCTTTCCAGGCCATCAAGGGCGGTCATTTAATCCTCGTCGAGACCTTGTTGCCAACTATAAAATTTCGGGGCGGGGTATAACTAATCATGGATGAAGTGTGCATGGCAACTTGTGACAGGTCGGCTACATAAATGAGACTCCTGGCAGTAGGTAGAGCTCGCACTTGGTGTTCAACGTCTCCGTCAGAGCAGGCGCTTCTGCGATTTTGTGGTCCGCAGGAACGTAGTTATCCGAGGAAACATCTGATCGGCTACGGATCAACGAAGCGTTGCCAGAAATTTGCATGCGTCTGGTCACGCGTGTTTTCGAGCTTCTTCTGTCGTTCTATAGAGCTGATGCAGCGGCAAAGTAACGCAGCGCTTGTGACGCAGAATGCATCCGTTGCACTGTCCGCTGTATGACAATGCCTGCACATGGTAGCGGTGCAAAGGATAGAGACGAATGGGCAGGCTATGCATACCACGTGACCGGCATGGCCAGCAAGGATTTCAGAATTATGAAATTACTGCTGTTAGTTGATCCGCGACCATGGCCAGTAGCTTCGCTTTTGACGATGCCCCTTTCTCACGCGCACAGCGCTTCTTCCATTCGGGATGCTTTGCCGAAACGGCGAACGCGTAGGCAATGATTGCCCTCGTAGGCCATCGGCGCGGATTTGGCCGGCGGTTACTTACTATTTCAATAGACAGTTATAGTATATCGTTACCATGTTTATTTTACCGTTGACAGTGTTACCGGACGCCGGACTTTCCGATTAAGGCCGGTTCACACGACGGTCCGTTCGCCCGCGGCCCGCGCACTACGTGTTCATGTGTCACCATATTGAGAGGAGCGCTGTCGGCCCGCTGCCTGGTCAGAGCGCCTCTCAATGTGCTGACGCATGAACACGGGATGCGCGGGCCGCGGGCGAACGGACCGTCGTTTGAATCGGCCTTTAGCGCTGCGTACGGCAGTGCCGCCCTTTAATTCCATTTCTGGGTTGACGTGTTCTTTCCGGGGCAGTGTCGTGAAGGTTGAGAGGCGCTATTTCATCTGCTTCTTGGCGGAAGAACGACCTCTAAAACCTCGGCGTAGTTCACCGCGCCACCTCGTTCTTTATAAGCGAGTGGTGTGACCAGAGTTTTTCGCTGTATCTGACAAGAATTTCCGTTGCCCTTATGCAAATTTTCACGGCAGCACTACACCCGCTCGTAATAAGCGAACGTTCGTTATATCTGCGGCCATTAAAGTGGGCTGCACTGTACATCCGCTGACTTCGCTTTAATACACTATAGTATGAAGAAAGTCTAGGTAAGGCTGTAGATGTATGGGTAGAGGAAGTAATGACCGATCGCAAAATTTGTCATCTGCCTTGTGGAGAGGCCGTACAGGTAAGTAAAAGCGAAGAGTGAGAAAAACGAATGAATCAGCACAAAGTTTTCTCGCGAGCACGTCCAGAAAAGACAGGCGAGCAGTTAGTCGCCTATTAAGCACAGCTGCCAGAAAGGGGTTGCTTGTAGTTTTGAAAATAAATGCCTGAAAAAAGTTGGTGGACAAATGGTGCACGCCAGATTAACCACTTTTTATCACTCTATCAAGGACGCAAAAAATTCTATTGACGCAAAGGTTGCCTTTGATAGCGCCCCAGGAAAATTCGCAAACACTCTATGTAGTCCAAGTATATCTTCTTCCTCGCACAATGCTACAGTTGCAAAAATGTTCCAGCTCAATGTCGCAACGAAGAAGTTGCGAATTTGTGTCCGTGCAAAAACAAAGCGTTCTCAACTCATCCAATCGTGTGTTTTTTATCATACTCTTTTTATCAGAAGAAAAGAGGTTGACGTCATCATAATAAGCCAATGCCGTAATTTCTTACTGCACTATAGTGAGAAGCGACGATTAGCTGTGTTTTTGAACTATAGGGGCCCGGGATATATAACGTGAGTCACAAAGTCGATGTCGAATAGGTGATTTAAATAAAATATGTTTCGTAAGTTCTGGATGTTAGGGAGAGCCAGTGCTCCCACGAGGCTGTCGTTGGGCGGCGGATGGGCGGTGGAGGGATTTTCGCACATTTTCTTACCATGTAGTAAAGGAAGGCGGGGGGGGGGGGGGGGGGATGCCTAGTCGGTTTCGGAGCGGCGGGAAGGCGTCAGTAGGTAGGTGCCGATACTTGACAGTTTAGTTTCTCAGTAGGGCGCAGGAACGTAGAGGGCGCGTGCTGCGTCAATTTTGAGGCCCCGTAAGTACACTGCGTACGAGAAAGACCCAACTAACTCAAGCTTCAAGGGAGACCTATTACTCGCGCGACGGGGCCTCCCAAACTGCTCAAGCAGACGGGTCTTGTAGATGCAAAATCCACCGGCTTTTCGCCTTACACCTCATAAGGTGGATTATGGCGTATACATAACCGATTTTCATTAATTTCGACTTCATTTCGTTTTGCGGATCTTGCCGTAAATTCGTCTTTTTGCTGCGGACAATAAATAAAATGGTTAAAGTGAGAACATCTCGCATTAAACATTTTTTTTCATGGTCAAGTAAAGCAGTAAACACGACAAAAGGAAGACGGGAGACGACACGAGCGCTGACTAACAACTGGTTATCTTATTCCGGGAAAAGTATATAAAGGCGCACGACACAGGAAACAATGCCAAAAAACAGAAGAACAAAGGTTAAAACTTAAAAACCATACTGCGCATGCACTTCACAGTCGAGTCATTACGTCTTTTTCAACGAAATTCGAAGGCTATCTTCCACAGTAGACGGCACTCCCCTATCTCCTGGACCTCACACAATTGCTAAGAAAGCCTGACTCCTTAACTACCAAATTGATAGATGGTGAAGCAACACACTCATATACTTCCTTCCTGATCACATAGGCCTCGACCAACTCCCTACAGATGCAAACAGGGTTACTAAACAGGACACTTGTCATATCTACTGGGGGAAGCAATCGTTGCACTCGCTGCAATGCAAAGCCAAGTTGTACGACACCGCTACTTTTTTCACCCATCAGTGATGTTCGAACAAATGCTCATTGCTTCCCCACTTAGAAAGGCAAGTCTCCTCTTTAATCACCCTGATCGAATTTGTAGGGAGATGGTAGAGGCCTTTATGATCAGGAAGGAAACAGATGAGCGTGGTGCTTCACCATCCATCAATTTCGTAGATAAAGAGTTAGGCTTCCTTGGCAACCGTGTGAGGTCCAGGAGATAGGGAAGTGCCGTCTACTACGGAATATAGTCTTTGAATTTCGTTGAAAAAGATGTCATGACTCGACTATGATGCGCATTCGCAGTATGAATTTTTAGTTTTAATTTTTGTTCTTCTGTTTTTGGGATTGTTCACTGCGTTCAGCGCCTTCATATACTTTTCTGAAAATGCAATAACCAGTTGTTAGTCAGCGTCTGTGTCGTCTCGTCTTCCTTTTGTCCTGTTTACTGCGCTGCTTAAGCGTGAACTAGCAACTAGCCCAGTTTTATGTTCTCGTAAACAAATCTTCGCATTTTTTATTTTGCATAGCAATGTGCCAGCAAAAAGAAAACACAGAGAAAGGTTGGCTGAAACCCATCTGCGTTCTAATTTTTTTTGTCCTGAACCCGTTTGAACCCGTTTGAACCGGTTCGAGACGGTCCGAACCGGTTCGAACCGGAACGGAATGGTCATCTGGAGCCGAACCCGGAACTGAACCCGAAAGGCGTGAACCCGAACCCGAACCGAACCCGAAAAAATACCGGTTCGACACCCTGGTTACAACACAAACACTACGAGCAAAAAGAAAAAAAAAACGTGCTCCTTACCCTGTGACCATCACGATATCTCCTGCCGCTCCAATAGACTGTTGAAAAGATGAACGGATTCAATGCTGACACATTTATTTTTCCGGCAGTTGTAGTTGTAGTTGTAGTTGTACACCTCATAGGATGGCGCATACCCACAGAGGGGGATCGGCCAAGAAAAGGGGTGCATAGAGAGTTTTTGAGATTTTTTCCTTGTTTGTTCCTAATCTCGTAAACTTCGATAAGTTCTTCTTCTTCTTCACCTCTTTATAATGGCACATACCCACGTGGGGGGATTGGATAAGTTTCCTGTCAGTTTTCGTCTTTGCAGGACCTATCATCCTAGCTCGTGCGAAGACGAAAATTTAAATGGTGGTGTTTGTCAGGATTTGGTTTGGCTTGGTTTTACAGTGGTTTAATGTCCCAAAGTGAATCAGGCTAGGAGGGACGCCGTAGTGAAGGGCTCCGGAAATTTCGAACAACCCATGGGGTTCTTAAACGTGCACTGACATCGCACAGTACACGGGCCTCTAGAATTTCGCCTCCATCGAAATTCGACCTCCGCGGCCGAGATCGAACCAGCATCTTCCGGGTCAGCAGCCGAGCGCCATAACCACTGAGCCACCGCGGCGGTGGTTGTCAGGATTTGCCATAGAATAAGAGTTTAAAAAATTCTGTACCTAACAATGTGCTAGGCGAAAAAGGAGGGCAGTTGTTGAAACGAAGTTAAGTTTATCTCGTTTATCTCAGTTTATCTCAGGATAGTTCCAACTACCTGAACCGGCCAAGAGTGGCGGCAAAATCCAATGGGCTTCTGTAATAAGGGCCCACCCAACCATTTTATGCATTAAACATTTATGTCTCTCTCTGTCTCTCCAACTACCCAGAAAAAAGAAGTAGAAGACTAGAACGTACTGGGAAAAGTACGAAGGAAGAGAAAACAAGATGGAAAGAAAACTGGCAAACACGAGTCGGCATTTTCCAGTTCCTGACAGGCGAGGAACATCGACGTAGTACATAAAACAACGATTACGGCTTTGTATTCCTGAGGCGGGTTTCGCCGCACTACCTGTAATATATATATATATATATATATATATATATATATATATATATATATATATATATATATATATATATATATATTGTTTATTTTAAAGCCAGCTTCGGCGCAGTACGGGGCTATTATCAGGAGTAACCTGATTACAGGCCGATTCACATAAGGGTCCGTTGGCCCGCGGCCAGCGCATCACGTGTTCATGCGTCAGCACATTGAGAGGCGCGCTGACCAGGCCGCGGGCCGACAGCGCGCCTCTCAATGTGCTGACGCATGAACACGTAGTGCGCGGGCCGCGGGCGAACGGACCGTCGTGTGAATCGGCCTTTAACGGCAGTGCTCCTGACCGTCGCCAGATGGCTCGAGAGAACGATGCCTCGGAATCCTCGGCATGCATGGTCGACATGCAAGTAGTCAGCGACAACAGCGCTGAGAAACTGTGGGCTGTAGCATACTTCCGGTGGTCTTTGAATTGCAGGATTTCCTCACTCTTCTTCACTGTTGAAAATAGAAATATCGCAAAACCGTCAGCAACACCACACGACCACGAGCCTGTGCTCAGAGACTGCGGTGGTCGCGAACGCACCTGAAAGTATGTTGTTTGCTCTAAAACTTGCGTACTTTTTTTTCATAGGGCCGTGAGCGTGCGTCAGCCTGGTTATTCTTTTGTTGTTTTATTTGGTGCACTGTCTACTGTAGCAACACCAGGCGCTTTTCTCCACGATGCTGAAGCATCAAGAGTTGACCTCCATGACAAGGCCACCGGAAAGCCCTCTCTGATAAAGCGCACCAAGGATATACGACAGAGTGTGACAATGCGTTACAAGCTCAGGGGCACTGCATTCACGGATTCACGAGCGCCTTGCGCCAGTCTATTTTTTTGACGAAAATTTTTTTGTCGACCACTGAAACGAGAATAGGCTGCACTAAAGAATACCTAGTTAGCCGGTAATGCACTAGTCGAGTGCTTTTGTGAAGGGGTAGAAAGCTGAAGAGCTACTTGATTATATGCTCTCTGTCTAGAATTAACCGAATATTGAAGACAGACACATAACTGACATTAAAGGGGCACTGATAATCAACTGAATGTGGCGTTCATCGATCGACTACGGGGTAGTAACGAGAAAAGGGACACTCGCATCGAAAACGAAACATTTCTAATCTACAAAATGCAAAAAAAAAAACAAAAACAAAACTAAATACAGGTGTCGTCATCATTGAGATCCGTCAACATCGAATTTTTCGCGCGGATCCCAGCAGCTCTACTAAACCGCCATTCAGTCCAAATGTCGGCAACCTGTCCTCGATGTGGACCTCACGAGTTTTAATCGAGGGTTGGGAAAATATTTAAATGAGATTCTCTCAGTCGTAATTTTTTCTATTTTTTTTTGCTGACGGTCAAACGTTAACATAACCAAAAAGATGCAGAGCGTCGATTTTTACGATACCAATAATTGGAATTTTCTTCAGTGTCCCTTTGAAAAAAGCATGTCATTCGCGCGCAGACTCCAGCTAATTGCTGTCATACGCGACTGCACTTTGTTGCACGCTATATAGCAGAGTAAACGACGCGTAACGAGCGACATATACCGGAGCAGCTTCAATCAAAGCGCGCGACCGCTCAAGGCTGCCAAGTTAGGGTGCCTCGATGCCAGCGCCGCGTACGGCGCAGCGCTGGCATCGAGGCACCCTATGCCAAGTGCGTTAGTACTGCCATCGGGTGGGCTGCGTGGCTACTAAGGGAAACTGAATGCCGCGGAGTGCCAGTGGGGGGCGCGTAGTGCTTCTTCTGGGACTCTGAGGGGCATCTGTGTTGTCTGTTGCTGCGTTCCTTCCTTGATTGCCCAAATTACCGCAACTATTTTGTACGGCTGGCAGAAAGCAGAACAATGGACTAAAGTTTAAAATCGCTATTCTGTATACAAAACAAAAAAATGGTTCAGACAGCGTGTGCAAAGCAAGATCTACTGAACTACAGGCCTGCACAGATTGGGAGGCCCTATGGAACTACGCGCGCAAACTTTCGTTAGCTTTTTGGCCATTGAAGACAATGAATTACTCCGTTCGCCTGTTGTGATCACCACCATCATCATTGTCTGCCAATTTGTGCGTGCTATTCAATACATTTATGTTTTCTTTCTCTGCTACCTTGGCATCAGCAATGAAAATACCCATAAGAACCAATTTTTCCACTCTAAAAGAGTATAAAAAAGCGTCTTATTTATTGAACAGGGTGAGCTCACGGGATAGTTGGTTATTCATAATGATCTCAACAGCGCATGCTACACAAGGACACAAGACGAGGAAACACACACACGAGCGCTGAACTGCAACTTTATTTCAGAAAGGCACCAACCTCTACATATATACCCTCAAGGAACCGCCCACTAGGATAAAATCTAAAATCCCTGCACGTGTCAAGCCACAAGCAAGAAAAAATATTCAAGAGTTAAGCATACAGTAGACAGGTGACCAAAACCGCAAAAAAGAAGAAAGATTACAAGAAGCAGCGAGAAGAAAATTATTTCACTTGCCCCTTTTTTTTCTGCGTAACAAACACTGGACAGAAATCGTTTTTAAAAGTGGTAAAAGCACAAATCGCGGTAACGAAGCATGATGATGACCGAGGCGAAAAAAACATCTGAAGTGCATGAGAGCCAACAACTAACACGGCTAAAAAAGTGGTGGCAAATGAGATGTAAAAGTGCTAACACGAAGACTAAAATAGATAAAACAGAGGTACAAAAAGGAGAGTAAAAGCAAAAGTAAAAACGAAGGAAGAACTACCGGAAAAAACCAGGTCAAAATCACATAAAACCAGACAGGAACGCTATTTCTTTGTTTGAAAGTGAAACGGAAGGAGTACTAACGCATTCACTCTTGAGGTTAGAAATCTTGGCTGCTTCTATTATTTCGCGAGTCAGCTGGTAGGGAGTCAGCTTCAGGATGGTTGTTCTTTCGAACATAGGGGTGCATTGTTCATTAGAGCCTCGTTTGTTAAGTTTGCAATTCTTACAGTGCACTGGCAAGTTCCTGAGTGATGAACCAGATAGATCCCTTCGATGTTCCATTAATCTTTCATTAATACATCGGCCTGTTTGGCCGATGTACGCCTTCCCACAAGAAAGAGGAATTGAGTAGACTACTCCCGCAGCACACGTGACCAAGGGATCTCTGTGCCGCGTGGTACAACTGGAGTTAATTTTTGTCTTTGCATTGATTCTCCGGCACAGTCTGGAAAGGCGCTGGCGGGCCGTGAAAACGAGATCAACACCTGGCTTTTTTCCTATTTTTTTGAAGGTTATGCGATATTGTGTGCATATATGGAACAACGACGACCTTTTTATTTCGCTGCCGCACGTCAGCTGAAGCGTCAGTATTCGTGCGCTGAATGCTTCGGAACACCCTTTTCGCCACAGAAGTGAGTACTTCTTGTGGATAACCTGAGTTCGTCAGCCTGCACACCTGAGCTGAAAAGCTGTCTTCTAGCTTATGCTTCCATGGTTTTGTTAAGGCGTTTTATTTTTTCCGCCCTAAGTAGTAAGCAGGTTAACTAATTTTTAATATTTCAATTTTTAACTAATAGAATTAGGAGCCTAGTTTCAATTAGGGGTTTGTCGCCGGTCGTTTGTAATAGCCAGATCAGTTTTTAGAATTCGTAAAACGCGATTTACCTTGGCACTTTGGCTCGAAAAAATCTGGCTTTTTCAACTAGTTACGTGCACTGAAGGGGTTGCTTTGCCTGCATACTTTCGAAAGCGCGTGTATTTTCGCACGATGCAGCCAAGTTTTGTCGAACCAGAGCGCCTAGGATAATCGCGTTTTCGCAAGTCTAAAAACTGATATGGCTATTACTAACGACCGTCTACTAACCTCTAATTGCAAATTGAAGCCTAACTCTACGGTTTAAAAAATTAATTATTAAAAATTAGTTAAGCGATTTACTACTTAAGACGATTCAGCGGCTTTCTGGTGTCCGCCAACACTGGTAATACTGTGCCGCAGCGGCCATATTTTTACTCCAAAAAGCCTATTCCTGAAAATTTTCGAAAGTGTTCGCTGAAACCCCCGGCATATTAGCGGCACACCGCCGGCAATGTTTCTATCACAGCGGCAGAAGGCATGAACTAGAACATGCGCGCTGGAGCAGTTGCTTCTATGCAGGTCTGTAGTTCAGTAGGCCCTGGTGTAAAGCACATTCGATAACATCGCTGCGTTTTGCAGCTGAGCAAATGCGAGCTTGTTCTGTCTGCTTCATACAGTTTTTAGCACACTGACTGCTCTGCTTGGCTCCGTGTGGTGCTCCCTCCGTGGCATCGCCACGCATTTGCCGGCATTCCAATCTGAAGTGTACCAGGACTAGTTCAATAGAGTGCTGCAGTGTGGTGTACTGCAGAATAACAATATAGGGCAGTGTATGGAATCGTAGTACACTACATTTCACTCTTGAGTTTGACGAAGTTATTTCGGGAAGCTTTGTCATGCATTTTCCTTCTACACTGGTGACGTCGCTGGTGCTCAGAAGGAAAGGGTATGAAGTAGCAATACGTCACCTGTGTAATATTCTACACATGTGACGTCAGAGTGTGCAGAGCCGAAGTGAGCAGCAACGCACATGCATATATCATGTCTATCTTGTAGCTATCGGTCCGAAGCCGCTCCATCTTAATGCATCTATGCAGCAGGGAGCCGCACTGAATGTGGGATTAGACGAAGAGTATACGTTTCATTGCGACTGCATTCGAGCTTTAAGAATAAGCTGTCCTGATACTCGATTTTGTTAAAGCGAGAGAGAGAGGACTTTATTCGCCACAGCTGTCGGGAATTAGGGCAGGTGGGTCCTGTGTGCCCTCCCGGAGGGGGGGGGGGGGGGGGGGCGACGTCCTGGGTCCACGAAATGAGTGCAAGTTGAGTGGTCTTGTCTGGCTGGGTGAGGCCGTCGTGGAAAACTCCGTGCAAGTTTTCTTTTTCCAAACGCGCAGTGAATTTTTAGAACTTCATTCTAAAAATCTTGGAGAACACTAATTAGAAGTATGACGGCATAAGGACCTCTTTGTGAGTTGCCGTGCACGACCACACATGCCACACAAGAGGAGAGGGATTTCCCTCTCTCCATATCGCCACATGCCGCTTGCCAACCGTGGCAGGTCGCAGCTGGCCCTTCCGTGTTCTTGGTAGGTGGAAAGTCACCTACCAAGGTGCCCATCTTGCAGGTGGCAAAGTGTGACTCCGCAGGTGGGAGCGGGGACATGGGGCTCTTACGCTATCGCATAAAAAACATAACAGAACAGGGAGGGCATGTGTGGCGGGCCGTACCAGACCCAACAGTGGAGTTTGGCCGAGAGCGATAGTCGTTTTGATGCCGACGACCACCCAGTGCACTCAATTGCTGCTATCGGTGCCACCGCGTTTTCTATTTCTACAAGCTGGCCCAATAAAGAGTTAGTTTTTATTCTGTGCCAGCTCGTCCTTTCGTCGTGCACGTCATCGTCCGTGCCTGTCGTCAGGGCCGGATGACTATGCTGTGCGCGCCTTGTTTTAACGTGCGCGCAAACTATGCACAATCTCTTGACAGACACTCAAGCCTTGCTGCGGCCGCTGCCGGTTCTCCAGGAAATCCAGCGCGAGTATAGGCAGTCTTTACGCGGACCTAGTGCGACCGGTTCTTCCGCGGCTTGCCGCGGGGACGGCGTCGCTTGTAACCGTAGCGGGTGATGTCTTACTTGCACACCCTCATTCGGCGTGCGTATGCCGCTGTCTCCTGCTTCGGCCGGCGCTAAGTGCGAGTGGGTGGCTAGCGTGCACTTTCTGCGCCAATTATTTCGGGTCGCCAAGACGGCGTATCAGTGTCAGCGTAAGCAGGCCAGATAAACGGCCTTCTTTAGTATTTTCGGATCAGCGTTCCGAAAAACAAAAATCGCCCCCAAGAAGGACGAGCGCTCTATTGTCAGAATAACACCATCTGTCGGGCTAGTTGGTTGCGATCCATATGTATGTTTTGCTCAAATAAAAGTTGGAAGTTCAGCGCTCTTTACCTTCTTCTCCTTCTTCTTCCTGTGTGGTGTTCGCGCTGCTGATACATATCTATTGTCAGTGTCGCGAAAACCAACATTTTAAGGCTGCTTTCTCTGCGTGTGGCATTCATGTTTCGTCCACTTTGACCTTTGCTTTATCGCTTGGTCCACGATTCTTGCTTGCCTGCTTTGGTACTAGTTTGGTACACTCTTCTTGTTTGCGGCCGGCACGGAAATGAGCAACAGGTTGGTGCAGAAAATGCGTGCAGCATGTTAAGAATGTCATATCTCCGGCGCAGGTTGAGAATACCTCGGTGCGCATGGTGCAGTTTATAAATAACGGAAAGTATGACTTTCATCAATACTTTGGTTGCTTAGCTGCAGTTCTCGCAGGGAGGGAAGCACGGTGAAGCACCCCCGCCATGTACAGTCTTTGTAAAAAGTAACCAGGCTGCACGTTTTTTCTTCTCAGTCGTATGTTAAAGCTATTAAGCCGGCCCTCAAGCTCTAAATCTCTGTATGGTAAAAAGAACCGCTGTTCTCACCTTCAAAGAGCTTTTTGATCTTTAGGAAAGCCGTGAGGGTTCTGTTATACGAATGAGAAGAAAACCATGGAGCCTGGTTACTTTTGACAAAGACTGTACCTCAAAGCGTGTGTGAGGTGCAACGGACCCAGGGAGACCTTTTTTGATTGATTGATTAATTTGATTTATTTTTCATTTAAAGAAAATGGTGGGAACTGAGGCAAAAAGCTACATAAAGCATCTTGAAAGGCTCTCAGTCCCAGTACAACTTGCAACTCAGATGCTTCACACAGACACACACCGCTGAAGCCCAGGGAGTGCGGCTAGAAGTGCTTTCGCACAAAACACTCAGTCTCTTTACTCGACATTTAATAGTGTGCTCTTTAAATCGCACAGTCAAAATTAGGTTCCATATATCTATTCCAGAATTCGAGGGAAGACGCCGATGAAATGAAAATTTTCCCCTAATACTTCCATCCATAAACTTTTGCCTTCGGGTGTACGTATTATTTTTTCCCACTTTGTCGCTTCTATTAGTGTCAGTATATGTTTTTCAGCCTCGTTAATTTCTTTTGTTCAATTCAGTTATGTGTAGGGGTTCAATTTTTCGCTTTTTTATTTTTTTAATTTCTGTTGACATTTTACGGTGTTTCTTTCACAAGGCATTCGAAAGAAGATGCTTCGGCGTGGCAACACGAAAGAGACAGAAACACGAATAGATCAACAACTGTCCTATTAAACAATCCTGCTAAACTGCATTTCTCAAGGAGCTTTTCTTGAGGGGGCGAATATTGATCCCTAGAGAAAATTTTCATTTTGTTTTCGCGATATATGCGGTATCTTTCTATGGTCAGAAGCTACGTAGAGTTTATCTTAAATTTTTGTTTAGTACGAATACTTATGTATGAGTAATTAGCGCACAAATAAATTGTCGTACCTAAATTTGTGCTTGCAGGGGGAAACCCTATCTCTGTTATAAAAAATACCAGTGTGGAAGTTAATTCGTCGGCCCGCGATACGAAAACGCAAGTGGAAGTTCGTTTTTCAAAACTGCTTGCGCGAAAAACATTTAAACGATATAGGAACGCGCAAAAGTAACAGGCAAACTACAGA